>NC_141006.1:44832704-46232048 GCF_052327205.1 Somniosus microcephalus | reverse complement strand
CCTCCCCTCCCTCCTATCCCCCCCCTCTCCCCTCTCTCTCTCCCCTCGCTCCCTCCCCCCCCTCTCCTCCCCCTCCCTCCCTCCCCACTCTCTCTCTCCCTCCCTCCCTCCCCTTCTCTCCCCTCCCTCCCTCCTCTCTCTCCCCCTCCCCTCCCCTCTCTCTCTCTCCCCCCCTCTCTCTCTCCCCTCCCTCCCCCCCCTCTCCTCTCCCCTCCCTCCCCCTCCCTCTCTCCCTCCCTCCCTCCCCCTCACACCTCACTCACTCCCTCCCTCCCCTCCCTCACTCCCTCTCTCCCCCTCCCTCCCCTCTCTCACCTCCCTCCCCGCTCCTTCTCCTCCCTCCCTCCCCCCTCTCTCTCTCTCTCTCCCTCCCTCATCCTCCCTCTCTCTCCCCTCCCCCCCCTCTGTCTCTCCCCTCCCTCCCCTCTCTCTCCCCTCCTCCCCTCTCTCTCCCCCCTCCCCCTCTCTCCTCCCCTCCCTCCCCCCCTCTCCCTCTCCCCTCTCTCTCTCCCTCCCCCCTCTCTCTCTCTCCCCTCCCTCCCTCCCCCCTCTCTCTCCCCTCCCTCCCCCCCTCTCTCTCTCCCCTCCTCCCCCCTCCCCCCTCTCTCTCTCACCCCTCCCTCCCCCCTCTCTCTCTCCCCTCCCTCCCTCCCCCTCTCTCTCCCCTCCCTCCCCCCCTCTCTCTCTCCCCTCCCTCCCCCCTCTCTCTCTCCCCTCCCTCCCCTCCCTCCCCCCTCTCTCTCTCCCCTCCCTTCCCCCTCTCTCTCTCTCCCCTCCCTCCCCCCCCTCTCTCTCTCCTCCCTCCCCCCTCTCTCTCTCTCTCCCCTCCCTCCCCCCCTCTCTCTCCCCTCCCTCCCCCCCTCTCTCTCTCCTCCCTCCCCCCCTCTCTCTCTCTCTCTCTCCTCCCTCCCCCCTCTCTCTCTCTCCCCTCCCTCCCCCCTCTCTCTCTCTCCCCCTCCCTCCCCCCTCTCTCCCCCCTCTCTCCCCCTCCTCTCTCTCCCCTCCCTCCTCTCTCTCCCCTCCCTCCCTCCCCCTCTCTCTCTCTCCCCTCCCTCCCCCCTCTCTCTCCCCTCCCTTCCCACTCTCTCTCCCCTCCCTCCCCCTCTCTCTCTCCCCTCCCTCCCCCCTCTCTCTCTCCCCACCCTCCTTCCACTCTCTCTCTCTCCCCTCCCTCCTTCCCCTCTCTCTCTCCCCCTCCCTCCCCCCTCTCTCTCTCCTTCCCTCCCCTCCCCCCTCTCTCTCTCTCCCCCTCCCTCCCCCCCTCTCTCTCTCCCCTCCCTCCCCCCCTCTCTCTCTCCCCTCCCTCCCCATCTCTCTCTTCCCTCCCTCTCTCTTCCCCTCTCTATCTCCCCCCCTCTCTCCCCTCGCTCCCTCTCTCTCTCTCTCCCCCTCCTCTCTGTCCCTCACTCCCCCTCTCTCTCTCCCCCCTCCCTCCCCTCTCTCTCCCCTCCTCCCCCACTCTCTCCCCTCCCTCCTCCCTCTCTTTCCCCCTCCCTCCCCCTCTCTCTCCCATCCCTCCCCCCCCCGCTCTCCCCTCCCTCCCACCCTCTCTCTCAATTCAATTCAATTCAATTCAAATCACTTTATTGGCATGACAAGGTACATCTTATGTTGCCAAAGCATCGAAAACATCCATGGTTGTACACAAAAATACAGATCTATCCATACAGTGTATAAACAGATATATCCCTGAGTGTATAAATATACATTCATATAATTTGTATATACTCTTTTCTTATATTTAGTGGTTGTCCCTCTGTTTATGCAAGCTGTAACATAGTGTGCCGCTAAGGTTACACATTTTCTCTCTTCCCCTAGTAGGTATGGGAGTTTTTAGTTGTCATTCAAATTTCTGAATTCCGGGCATATTTTTGTGAATTTTGGGTAGAAATTCTCCCTTATGCCCTGATATTTTCTACAAGCTGTGAGGAAGTGCATCTCTGTCTCCACCACTCCTGACTGCAGTGAGAGCATATCCCGTCCTCTCTTGGTAGCTGGGTCTGCCTGTGTCGACCTTTTTCGATCGCCAGGCTATGTTCACTAAGTCTGTACATTGTCAATGTTTTTCTCAGTTTGCTATCCTTTACCATGGTCAGGTAATCAGCCATGTTGTATTGTCTGTTTAGGGCCAAGTAGCAATTGAGTTTGCTTTGGGTTTTTGTTGTTTCTGTCCAATATGACAGTTTTTTTCCTTTTGCTTAGCGACGATTGTGTTGGGTCGAATTCTTTGTGTTACACTGTCACTGTCCTGGGGCTGGTTATTGATAGTAGTGTTAGTAGTTACTTCACTGAGTCCCAGGACTAGTTGACTGAGGTATTCTTCTTTATGGTCCTCTCTTGGCATTTCAGGGCTTCGTAATGATAGCATTGGGGTTGCTCATTTCTAGGTGTTTCCAAAATTTGGTGGCTCTTTTTTGGATAGTGATTATCAATGGATATTGGCCTAGTTCTGCCCTGCATGCATTGTTTACGGTTTTCCTTTGAGTCCGGAGGATACTTTTACAGAATTCTGCATGTAGGATCTCAATTGGGTGTTTGTCCCATTTTGCAAATTCTTGTTGTGTTAGCGGTCCCCACACCTCACTGCCATAGAGTGCAATTGGTTCAATTACTGATTTAAAAATTTTGAGCCAAATGCTAATTGGGATTTCTATTTGGATTGATTTTTTAATGGCATAGAAAGCCCTTCTTGCTTTCTCTTTCAGTTCATTCACAGTCAGATGAAAATTTCCCATAGAACTGATTTTTAAGCCCAAGTATGTGTAATTAGTGGTTTGTTCAATTTTGGTTGTTCCTAGTGTGAAATTTATTTTGGGTCCCTGATGTCTGGATCTTTGCTGGAACACAAGGACTTTGGTGTTTTTTGGGGATTTATTGTCAGGGCCCAGGTCTGGCAGAACGACTCCAGCAGATCCAGGTTCTGCTCTCTCTCCCCTCCCTCCCCACTCTCTTTCCGCCTTCCCTCCCCCTCTCCCTCCCTCCCCCCGCTCTCTCTCCCCCCTCTCTCTCCCCCCTCTCTCTCCCCCCTCCTCCCTCTCCCCTTCCCTCTCTCCCCTTCCTCTCCCCCCTCCCTCCCTCTCTCTCTCCCCTCCCTCCCTCCCCCCTCTCTTTCTCCCTCAATCCCCCCTCTCTCTCCCCTCCCCCCCCTCTCTCTCCTCCCTCCCCTCTCTCTCCTCCCTCCCCTCTCTCGCTCCCTCCCCTCTCTCTCTCCCCCTTTCTCTCTCTTCCCCTGCCCCCCTCCCTCTCCCCCTCCCCCCTCCCTCTCCCCCTCCCCCCTCTCTCTCATTCCCCCGTCTCTCTCTCTCTCCCCTCTCTCTCCCCCTCTCTCTCTCTCCCTCCCCCTCTCTCTCTCTCCCCTTCCCCCCTCCCTCTCCCCCTCCCCCCTCCCTCCCTCTCCCACTCCCTCTCCCCCCTCCCCCACTCTCTCTCTCCCCCGTCTCTCTCCCCTCTCTCTCCCCTCTCTCTCTCCCCTCTCTCACTCCCTCTCCCCTCTCTCTCTCCCCCCTCTCTCTCCCCCCTCTCTCACTTCAATTCAATTCAATTCAAATCACTTTATTGGCATGACAAGGTACATCTTATGTTGCCAAAGCATCGAAAAACATCCATGGTTGTACACAAAAATACAGATCTATCCATACAGTGTATAAACAGATATATCCCTGAGTGCATAAATATACATTCATATAATTTGTATATACTCTTTTCTTATATTTAGTGGTTGTCCCTCTGTTTATGGCAAGCTGTAACATAGTGTGCCGCTAAGGTTACACAATTTCTCTCTTCCCCTAGTAGGTATGGGAGTTTTTAGTCGTCATTCAAATTTCTGAATTCCGGGCATATTTTTGTGAATTTTGGGTAGAAATTCTCCCTTATGCCCTGATATTTTCTACAAGCTGTGAGGAAGTGCATCTCTGTCTCCACCACTCCCTGACAGCAGTGAGAGCATATCCTATCCTCTCTTGGTAGCCGGGTCTGCCTGTGTCTACCTTTTTCGATTGCCAGGCTATGTTCACTAAGTCTGTACATTGTCAATGTTTTTCTCAGTTTGCTATCCTTTACCATGGTCAGGTAATCAGCCATGTTGTATTGTCTGTTTAGGGCCAAGTAGCAATTGAGTTTGCTTTGGGTTTTTGTTGTTTCTGTCCAATATGACAGATATTTTTCCTTTTGCTTAGCGACGATTGTGTTGGGTCAAATTCTTGTTATTACGCTGTCACTGTCCTGGGGCTGGTTATTGTTAGTAGTGTTAGTAGTTACTTCACTGAGTCCCAGGACTAGTTGACTGAGGGTATTCTTCTTTATGGTCCACTCTTGGCATTTCAGGGCTTCGTAATGATAGCATTGGGGGTTGCTCATTTCTAGGTGTTTCCAAAATTTGGTGGCTCTTTTTTGGATAGTGATTATCAATGGATATTGGCCTAATTCTGCCCTGCATGCATTGTTTACGGTTTTCCTTTGAGTCCGGAGGATACTTTTACAGAATTCTGCATGTAGGACCTCAATTGGGTGTTTGTTCCATTTTGCAAATTCTTGTTGTGTTAGCGGTCTCCACACCTCACTGCCATAGAGCGCAGTTGGTTCAATTACTGATTTAAAAATTTTGAGCCAAATGCTAATTGGGATTTCTATTTGGATTGAATTTTTAATGGCATAGAAAGCCCTTCTTGCTTTCTCTTTCAGTTCATTCACAGCCAGATGAAAATTTCCTGTAAAACTGATTTTTAAGCCCAAGTATGTGTAATTAGTGGTTTGTTCAATTTTGGTTGTTCCTCGTGTGAAATTTATTTTGGGTCCCTGATGTCTGGATCTTTGCTGGAACACAAGGACTTTGGTGTTTTTTGGGGATTTATTGTCAGGGCCCAGGTCTGGCAGAACGACTCCAGCAGATCCAGGTTCTGCTCTCCCTCCCCTCCCTCCCCACTCTCTCCCCCCTCTCCCTCCCTCCCCCGCTCTCTCTCCCCCCTCTCTCTCCCCCCCCTCCCTCTCCCCCTCCCTCCCTCTCTCTCTCTCTCTCTCCTCCCTCCCTCCCTCCCTCTCTCTCTCCCCTCCCTCCCTCCCCCCTCTCTCTCCCCTCCCTTCCCCCTCTCTCTCCCCTCCCTCCCCCCTCTCTCTCCCTCCCCCTCTCTCTCTCCCCCTCTCTCTGTCTTCCCCTACCCCCCTCCCTCTCCCCTCCCTCTCTCTTCCCCTCCCCCCCTCCCTCTCCCCCTCCCCCACCCCCCTCCCTCTCCCCCACCCCCCCCTCTCCCCCTCCCCCCTCTCTCTCTCCCCTCTCTCTCTCCCCGTCTCTCTCTCCCCCTCCCTCCACCCCTCCCTCTCCCCCTCCCCCCCTCCCTCTCCCCCCTCCCTCTCCCCCACCCCCCCTCTCCCCCACCCCCCCCCCTCTCTCCCCTCCCTCTCTCTCTCCCCTCTCTCTCTCCCCCCTCTCTCAATTCAATTCAATTCGCTTTATTGGCATGACAAGGTACATCTTATGTTGCCAAAGCATCGAAAAACATTCATGGTTGAACACATAAACACAGATCTATCCATACAGTGTATAAACAGATATATCCCTGAGTGTATAAATATACATTCATATAATTTGTATATACTCTTTTCTTATATTTAGTGGTTGTCCCTCTGTTTATGGCAAGCTGTAACATAGTGTGCCGCTAAGGTTACACAATTTCTCTCTTCCCCTCGTAGGTATGGGAGTTTTTGGTCGTCATTCAAATTTCTGAATTCCGGGCATATTTTTGTGAATTTTGGGTAGAAATTCTCCCTTATGCCCTGATATTTTCTACAAGCTGTGAGGAAGTGCATCTCTGTCTTTTGGGGGTTTATTGTCAGTGCCCAGGTCTGGCAGAATGACTCCAGCAGATCCAGGTTCTGCTGTAGACCCTCCTTAGTTGGTGACAGCAGAACCAGGTCATCTGCATAGAGGAGGAATTTAACCTTGGATTCATATAGGGTGAGGCCGGGTGCTGTAGATTGTTCAAGTAGTTTTGCCAATTCATTTATGTAAATATTAAAGAGTGTCGGTGAGATGGGCGAGCCCTGCATCACCCCACGCCCCTGTGGGAAGTATTTTGTTTGTTTGTCTCCAATTTTAACTGCACATTTATTGTTTGTATACATTGATTTAATTACATCATATGTTTCTCCCCCTACCCCACTTTCGATAATTTCAGGAATAGACCATCGTGCCAGCTGGAATCGAAGGCCTTCTGGAAATCTATAAAGCAGGCGAAAATTTTGCTTTTGTTTTGATGAACATGTTTGTCAATTAGGGTCTGTAGGGTGAAGATATGATCTGATGTTCTATAGTTTGGTAGGAATCCAATTTGGCTTTTACTCAAGACATTGTGCTCCTCAAGGAAGTTTATCAGTCTTTTGTTTATGATACTACAGAATACCTTCCCCAGGTTACTGTTTACACAGATGCCTCGATAGTTATTTGGGTCGACTTTGTCCCCACTTTTGTATATGGGCGTTATGAGTCCTTTGTTCCAGATATCAGGGAAGTAACCGACACTCAGAACCAAGTTGAAGAGTTTTAGGATAGCCAGTTTCATTTTATCGTCTGTGTTTAATCATCTCGCCTAGTATGCCGTGTGCACCGCAAGCTTTTCCTGGTTGCAGGTCCTTGAGTTTTTCAAATAGCTCTTTTTCAAATTCTCTCCCCCTCCCTCTCTCTCCCCCTCCCTCTCTCTCCCCCTCCCTCTCTCTCTCTCTGCCCCCTCCCTCCCCCGCGCTCTCCCCCCTCCCTCCCCCGCTCTCTCCCCCCTCCCTCCACCGCTCTCTTCCCCCTCTCTCTGCCCCCTCCCTCCCCCTCTCTCTCTGCCCCCTCCCTCCCCCTCTCTCTCTGCCCCCTCCCTCCCTCCCTCCCCCTCTCTCTGCCCCCTCCCTCCCCCTCTCTCTCCCCCTCTCTCTCTGCCCCCTCCCTCCCTCTCTCTCTGCCCCCTCCCTCCCCCCTCTCTCTCTCTCTGCCCCCTCCCTCCCCCTCTCTGCCCCCTCTCTCTCCCTCTCTCTGCCCCCTCTCTCTCCCCCTCTCTCTCTGCCCCCTCCCTCCCCCTCGCTCCGCCCCTCCCTCCCCCTCTCTCTCTGCCCCCTCCCTCCCTCTCTCTCTGCCCCCTCCCTCCCCCTCTCTCTGCCCCCTCCCTCCCCCTCTCTCTCTGCCCCCTCCCTCCCCCTCTCTCTCTCTCTGCCCCCTCCCTCTCTCCCCCTCTCTCTCTCTGCCCCCTCCCTCCCCCTCTCTCTCTACCCCCTCCCTCCCCCTCTCTCTCTACCCCCTCCCTCCCCCTCTCTACCCCCTCCCTCCCCCTCTCTCTGCCCCCTCCCTCCCCCTCTCTCTCTCTCTGCCCCCTCTCTCTCTGCCCCCTCCCTCTCTCCCCCTCTCTCTCTGCCCCCTCCATCTCTCCCCCTCTCTGCCCCCTCCCTCCCTCCCCCTCTCTCTCTGCCCCCTCCCTCCCTCCCCCTCTCTCTCTGCCCCCTCCCTCCCTCCCCCTCTCTCTCTGCCCCCTCCCTCCTCCCTCTCTCTCTGCCCCCTCCCCCTCTCCCCCCCCCCTCTCCCCCCCTCTCCCCCCTCTCTCTCTCTCCCCCCGCTCTCTCCTCCCTCTCTCTCTCTCAATTCAATTCAATTCAATTCAAATCGCTTTATTGGCATGATAAGGTACATCTTATGTTGCCAAAGCATCAAAATACATTTATGGTTGAACACATAAACGCAGTTCTATTCATACAGTGTATAAACGGGTATATCCCTGAGTGTATAAATATACATTCGCATTATTTATATATACTCTTTTCTTAGTTTACTGGTTGTCCCTCTGTTCATGGCAAGCTGTAACATAGTGTGCCGCCAGTGTTACACAGCTTCTCTCCTCCCCCAGTAGGTATGGGAGTTTTTGGTTGTCATTCAGATTTCTGAATTCAGGGCATATTTGTGAGAATTTTTGGTAGAAATTCTCCCTGATGCCCTGATATTTTCCACAGGCTGTGAGGAAGTGCATCTCTGTCTCCACTACTCCCTGACTGCAGTGAGAGCATATCCTGTCCTCTCTTGGCAGCCTGGTCTGCCTGTGTCTGCCTTTTTCGATCGCTAGGCTATGTTCACTAAGTCTGTACCTTGTCAAGGTTCTTCTCAGTTTGTTATCCTTTACCATGGCCAGGTAATCAGCTATGTTGTATTGTCTGTTTAGGGCCAAGTAGCAATTGAGTTTGCTTTGGGTTTTTGTTGTTTCTGCCCAATATGTCAGATATTTTTCCTTTTGCTTAGCAACGATTGTGTTGGGTTGAATTCTTTGTGTTACGCTGTCACTGTCCTGGGGCTGGTTATTGTTAGTAGTGTTAGTAGTTACTTCACTGAGTCCCAGGACTAGTTGACTGAGGGTATTCTTCTTTATGGTCAGCTCTTGGCATTTCAGGGCGTCGTAGTGATAGCATTGGGGGTTGCTCATTTGTAGGTGATTCCAAAATTTGGTGGCTCTTTTTTGGATAGTGATTATTAATGGATATTGGCCTAGTTCCGCCCTGCATGCATTGTTTACTGTTTTCCTTTGAGTCCGGAGGATACTTTTACAGAATTCTGCATGTAGGATCTCAATTGGGTGTTTGTCCCATTTTGCAAATTCTTGTTGTGTTAGCAGTCCCCATACCTCACTGCCATAGAGTGCAATTGGTTCAATTACTGATTTGAAATTTTTTAGCCAAATGCTAATTGGGATTTCTATTTGGATTGATTTTTTAATGGCATAGACAGCCCTTCTTGCTTTCTCTTTCAGTTCATTCACAGCCAGTTTGGAGTTTCCCGTAGAACTGATTTTTAAGTCCAAGTATGTGTAGTTAGTGGTTTGTTCAATTTTGGTTGTTCCTAGTGTGAAATTTATTTTGGGTCCCTGATGTTTGGATCTTTGCTGGAACACAAGGACTTTGGTTTTTTGGGGATTTATTGTCAGGGCCCAAGTCTGGCAGTACGATTCCAGCAGGTCCAGGTTCTGCTGTAGACCCTCCTTAGTTGGTGACAGCAGAACCAGGTCGTCTGCATAGAGGAGGAATTTAACCTTGGATTCATATAGGGTGAGGCCGGGTGCTGTAGATTGTTCAAGTAGTTTTGCCAATTCATTTATGTAAATATTAAAGAGTGTCGGTGAGATTGGCGAGCCCTGCGTCACCCCCCGCCCCTGTGGGAAGTATTTTGTTTGTTTGTCTCCAATTTTAACTGCACATTTGTTGTTTGTATACATTGATTTAATTACATCATATGTTTTTCCCCCTACCCCGCTTTCGATAAGTTTCAGGAATAAACCGTCATGCCAGATGGAGTCGAAAGCCTTCTGGAAATCTATAAAGCATGCGTAGATTTTGCTTTTGTTATGGTGAACGTGTTTGTCAATTAGGGTCTGTAGGGTGAAGATATGATCTGATGTTCTATAGTTTGGCAGGAATCCAATTTGGCTTTTACTCAAGACATTGTGCTCCTCAAGGAAGTTTATAAGTCTTTTGTTTATGATGCTACAGAATACCTTCCCCAGGTTACTGTTTACACAGATGCCTCGATAGTTGTTTGGGTCGACTTTGTCCCCACTTTTGTATATGGGCGTTATGAGTCCTTTGTTCCAGATATCAGGGAAGTAACCGACACTCAGAACCAAGTTGAAGAGTTTTAGGATAGCCAGTTTCATTTTGTCGTCTGTGTGTTTAATCATCTCGTTTAGTATGCCGTCTGTCCCGCAAGCTTTTCCTGGTTGCAGGTCCTTGAGTTTTTCAAAAAGTTCTTTTTCTGTTATTATGGAGTCTAGCGGGTTTTGGTTATCTTTTATGGCCATTTCTAGCTTTTCCAGTTTTTTGCATATTTGGTGTTGCTCTGGCCTTAGTGTGTTTTTCTGGTATAATTTTTCAAAGTGGTTTACCCATGTGTCCCCATTTTGAATGGCCAATTCGTCGTGTTGTTTTTTGTGTAGTGTATTCAAGTTGTCCCAGAAACAATTGGAATCAATGGATTCCTCCATGGAGCTGAGTGTATTCTTAATATATTGCTCTTTTTTGGTTCTGAGTGTGTTTCTGTATTGTGTTAGTGTCTGACAATAAGTAAAGCGTAATTCCTCGTTTTCTGGATGTCTGTGTTTTTGGTTTGATATTTTTCTAAGTTTTTTCCTCATGTTATGGCAATCTGGGTCAAACCATTTTTCATAGTTTTTTGTTTTTGGTTTGTTCTTGCGAGCTTTCAAGTTTGCACTTGTTGCCAAATTATCAAAAATATTGTTTAGGTTATTTACTGCCCGGTTTACGCCTTCTTTATTGTGAGTGTATATGTTATCCAGAAAGGTGTCCAAGAGGGCTTGAGTTGATGCATTGCTAATTGTTTTCTGGTATTTTTCCGTGTCGTTTTTGGCCCATCTGTACGATTTTTTGGTGTTGTACAGTTTACTGGGTTGTGTTTCTATGTTGTTTGTTTCTGTCTTTTTGAGATACATAGTAATTTGACTGTGATCTGACAGTGTTGTTTGTGGTTTGACTGTGAATGCTCTGAAAGAGGATGGGTCCAAATCTGTAATCATATAGTCTACTGTGCTGCAGCCAAGAGGTGAGCAATAGGTCGATCTTCCTAGGAGGTCTCCTATGAACCTACCATTGACAATGTACAGACCCAGGTTTCGACAGAGCTGTAGTAGCTGTTTTCCGTTGGTATTTGTCTGCTTGTCGCAGTTATGCCTGTATGGAAGGGAAGGGATGTCAAAGTGGTTATTCCCGAATACATAATTGTTTCCCTGATTATTGGTGAAGTCTGGTTCTTCGCCCGTTCTTGAATTGAGGTCCCCACAGATCAACACGTTCTCCTGGGCCTGGTATTGGATAATTTCCCCCTCTATGTTGGTGAAGGTGTCCTCTTTAAAGTACGGGGAATCCATTGGAGGGATATAAAGTGCCCCCCCTCTCTCTCCTCCCCCCCTCTCTCTCCTCCCTCTCTCTCCTCCCTCCCTCTCTCTCTCTCCCCCCTCTCCCCCAGTCTCTCTCTGTCTCTCTCTCCCCCCAGTCGCTCTCTCTTCCCCCCAGTCACTCTCTCTCCCCCATCGCTATCTCTTCCCCCATCGCTCTCTCTTCCCCCCGTCGCTCTCTCTTCCCCCCCAGTCGCTCTCTCTCTCTCTTCCAACAACAACATGCCCTCAAAAAAGCCTCAGCACCGCCGGGCACTCCAGCTAGTTATATATAAATCAAGGTTATGGAGGCTTGTGTCTCCAATAAGCTACCACTGGTATTTTTTCTTCAAACTATAAGGTTACATGAAAAAAACCTCAACAACACTTGTTCCTTATCTGAACAATCTCTTAATTTATTTTGCTACTGAATTCATGGCAAGTTTATATGATTTCCCCATAATTTTCAAAAGGGCCTTGAAGATGAAAGAATACAATGTGAATTTTTATTCCTTAGTCATACAACTATGCTAATTTGTATCCAGACATTTATAAAATGTTTAGTTTCCTCACACTGGGCCCTGCTTATGGAAATCAGTAGGATTATTAGTATTAGTAAGTTTGGGCTGTGGATCCTTGTAGCTGTCCAGGTTTGTACGAAGCTAATTGGTAGATTTAAGAAAAGGTAGTGGGTCTTGAAATCTTCTGAAGGTATGTTATTCAGCCACAAAATTTTTCTTTGCTTGCCAGTGTAATATTTTATTTTTGTTTGGTCTTTTAGGATTGAGACCTAAAATAACCTTCATAGGTTGCCTTTCCTGCATTTCCTCAACTGGTCTAGTTAAAAACTCCTTCGTGCCAAATGAAAATGCATAATCAGAGTGCAGAACCACTCCGGAGGACCAAAACTGAGTGTGTCAGTATAGCTGCTTGTATAGAACTAATGACGTTTACAGTATCACAAGCAATCTTAATGGCAACCTGCTTAATAAACAGGAGGTGTATTCTGCATTGGAACTTGAACTGCCCTCATTACTTTCCTTAGCTAACTTATCCATTAATGCACACCTTGCTCAGGATAATTAGTATATAATGGGGAGTATCTGAAGAAAGCGTTTAAGGTAGATATGGGACAAGTTGTTGTCCGGACTTCCCATCTGGACAAACCAAAGATTTACCAATCCGTTTCATTTCCTGCTTTTTTCTCAGTTCTGACGAAGGGTCTTCGACCTGAAACATTGACTCTGTTTCTCTCTCCACGATGTTGCCTGGCCTGCTGAGTTTTTCCAGCATTTTCTGTTGTTACCAATCCTAGTTTGGGATAATTGAACCACTGGTGAAGCTGGGAAAACGGGGATCCTGAAACTATACATTTTGTCCAATCAATAAGAATTACTGGACGGATAATGTTGCAACTTAAGAGCTGATGACACTGAAAACTGAGAACGCCCCAGCTTCAGAGGCTTTACAAAAATCTGTGTTCTCTCATTCATGGGAGCAATATGAATGTAACTGAGGATAATAATGGGAGAAACAGAACCCATCTGGTACCCAATATACAATTCTTTTTGGTAATATCCGTTAGTGGCATGGGGCATCATTCCTGATTTCTCCATTGATTCTTTGCCAATTTACTCATGGTATGTGTTAGAAATCAATCCAGGATGTTCCACAGAACCTCACCTTAGAGAGAACAAAAATAAGTTGCAATGGTGGGATACAAAATACTGCAGATGAATATGTACATCATACTAACTTAAACCACACGTGTGCTACAAGGTTAGATACATAGAAACATAGAAGATAGGAGCAGGAGTAGGCCATTCGGCCCTTCGTGCCTGCTCCGCCATTCGATGAGATCATGGCTGATCCTTTAATTCAGTATCCCGTCCCCGCCTTCTCTCCGTAACCCTTAACCCCTTTTGCCCGTAGAAATATATCTAATTCCCTCTTAAATATATTTAATGAGCTGGCGTACACTGCCCTCTGTGGCAATGAGTTCCACAGGTTCACCACTCTCTGAGTGAAGAAATTCCCCCTCATCTCTGTCCTAAATGGTTTAGCCCTTATCCTTAAATTATGTCCTCTAGTTCTGTTCTCACCCGCCAAGGGAAACATTCCTTCTGCATCCAGTCTGTCTAGACCTGTCAGAATTTTATACACTTCTATGAGGTCCCCTCTCAATCTTCTAAACTCCAGTGTGTACATCCCTAAACTACATAGTCTCTCCTCATAGGTCATTCCCGCCATTCCTGGTATCAGCCTGGTGAATCGCCGCTGCACCCCCTCCATGGCAAGAACATCCTTCCTCAGATGAGGCGACCAAAACTGTACACAGTACTCGAGGTGTGGTCTCACCAGTGCCCTGTACAGCTGCAGCAAGGTATCCCTGTTCCTGTATTCTAACCCTTTTGCTATGAAGGCCAGCATACCGTTTGCCTTCTTGACCGCCTGTTGCACCTGCATGCTCGCCTTCAGTGACTGGTGTACAAGAACACCCAGGTCTCTCTGTACTTCCCCCTCTCCCAATCTATTGCCATTTAAATAATAATTTGCCCTCCCGTTCCTGCACCCAAGGTGGATAACTTCGCACTTGTCCACATTATAGTGCATCTGCCATTTATCCGCCCAATCGCCCAGTCTGTCCAAATCGCTCTGGAGCTTCCTGGTCTCTTCCTCTGAGCCCACCCCCCCTCCTAGTTTAGTGTCGTCTGCAAATTTGGAAATGCTGCATCCGACTCCCTGATCCAGGTCATTAATGTAAATTGTGAACAGCTGGGGGCCCAGGACAGATCCCTGTGGTACCCCACTTGTTACTGCCTGCCATTCAGAAAATGAGCCGTTTATTCCAACTCTCTGTTTTCTATCTGACAGCCAGTTCCCTATCCACGCCAATACTTTTCCCTTTATCCCATGAGCCTCAATTTTCCATGCTAATCTTTTATGTGGGACCTTATCGAAGGCCTTTTGGAAGTCCAGGTACACCACATCTACTGGCTCTCCCCCATCTATTCTACCAGTTACTCCCTCAAAAAATTCCAATAGATTAGTCAAGCACGATTTACCCTTTGTAAATCCATGTTGACTCTGTCCTATCCTGTCCCCATTTGCTAAGTGCTCCGCTATTTCATCCTTAATGATGGACTCCAGCATTTTGCCCACAACTGATGTAAGGCTTACAGGTCTGTAATTACCTGCTTTTTCCCTACCCCCCTTTTTGAATAGTGGGGTAACGTTAGCTACCCTCCAATCCATCGGCACTGTTCCCGAGTCTAATGAATTCTGAAAAATCATCCTTAGTGCATCCGCTATCTCTAGGGCCACCTCCTTCAGTACCCTAGGATGCATGTTATCAGGCCCTGGGGATTTGTCCACCTTCAATCCCTTTAGCTTCCTTAACACCATATCCTTAGAGATATTGATTTGCGTCAGTTCCTCCTTTGCCAATGTCCCTATTTTTCCCGATATCCCAGGGAGGTTTTTTGTGTCTTCCTTCGTAAAGACTGACCCAAAGTATGCATTTAGTTGATCTGCCATTTCCTTATTTCCCATTATATATTCCCCCGTATCTGACTGCAATGGACCAACTTTGGTTTTCACCAGTCTTTTCCTTTTGATATATTTATAAAAGCTTTTGGAGTTAGTTTTTATATTTTCCGCCAGCTTGTTTTCGTAAGCTATTTTGCCCCTCTTGATTATGCCCTTTGCCCTCCTTTGCTCTATCTTAAACTGTTCCCAATCTTCCGCTCTGGCGCTTTTTTTGGCTATTTTATACGCCCTATCTTTGGATTTTATGCTGTCTCTAATTTCCCCTGTTATCCACGGTTGAGTCACCTTTTTAGATTTCCTTTTATGCCAGATTGGTATAAACAATTTTTGCAATTTTGTCATTCTATCTTTAAATGTTTGCCATTGTTTATCTACCTCCAGTCCTCCCAGGAACGTTGTCCAATCAGACCTACTCAGTTCCCGTCTCATGGCATCATAATTCCCCTTGTTTAAATTCAGGACCTTAGTCTCTGAGTCAATTTCTTCGCTCTCCATTTCGAGTGAGAAATCGATCATGTTATGATCGCTCTGACCCAAGGGTCCCCGTACAACAAGATTACTGATTAGTCCCTTCTCATTGCACAGTACCCAGTCCAATATAGCCTGTTCCCGAGTTGGTTCCTCGACATATTGATCCAGATAACCATCCCTTAAACACTCAAGGAATTCCTCCTCCTCATTATTTTTACTGATTAGGCTAGTCCAATCTATATGTAAGTTAAAGTCACCTATGATGACAGCTGTGCTCTTATTGCACGCTTCTCTAATTTCCCTCGTGATGCCCTCCCTAACCTCTATTTTACTATTTGGAGGCCTATATACCACTCCTATTAATGTTTTTCGCCCCTCGCTATTTCTTAGCTCCACCCATATAGATTCTGTATTAACTGAGTTAATATCCTTCTTTTCAATTGCATTTATCCCCTCTTTTACTAGCAATGCTACCCCTCCTCCCTTTCTTTTTTGTCGATCCTTCCTAAATACTGAATACCCCTGTATGTTAAGCTCCCAGCCCTGCTCACCCTGCAACCATGTTTCCGTAATCCCAATTAGATCATAATTATTAACCTCTATTTCCACAGCTAATTCATCTACCTTGTTCCTGATGCTTCTCGCATTAAGGTATAAAACCCTCAGGCTTTTTTTATGCTCACATTTTTTATGAATTAGTTTGGCCCTTTGTTTTTTGTTCCTCACCCTTTTACCATTTATTTCTGTCTGCCTTTCACTTTCCTCTATTTCACTGCATAGGTTTCTAGCCCCCTGCCATACTAGTTTAAATGCTCCCGAACTGCTTTATCAAAAATTACCCCGAGAACATCAGTTCCATCTCTGCACAGTTATGGACAGTTGGAAGATAAAACAATTTTAGTACAAAAAACATACTGAAAATTGAATGGCTCATTTATTGGCAGATAAGGGACTTTCAAAGCAGTGCATACTAGATTTTATCCAGATCACAGTACACAGACCAATACTCTTTTTAAAAATAAATGCAGTTACAGACATAAATTAATACATTTAAAACAAGTTTTACATTTCGAGTTGCAAATTGGGCTTGGTCAGAAACACCTGGTGGCCACAATTTGATGTGAAAGAGGCCATATTTAAAAAAAATGGAGGCATATTGAATAGAACTGTCATGTTAGCTGGGAAATTCACATTATACATGAAAGCCAAATATATCCAAAGATGTGCGGGTTAGGTTGATTGGCTATGATAAATTGACCCTTAGTGTTAGGGGGATTAAATACGTAGGGTTACGGGGATAGGGTGGGATAGAAACATAGAAACATAGAGATAGGAACAGGAGTAGGCCATTCGGCCCTTCGAGCCTGCTCCGCCATTCAATGAGATCATGGCTGATCTTCGTCTGAGATCATAGCTGATCTTACCAGTTCAGTACCCCGTCCCCGCCTTTTCTCCGTAACCCTTAATCCCCTTAGCCTTCAGAAATATATCCAATTCTCTCTTGAAAATATTTATTGAATTAGCCTTCACAGCCCTCTGTGGCAGGGAATTCCACAGGCTCACCACTCTTTGAGTGAAGAAATTCTTCCTCATCTCTGTTTTAAATGATTTGCCCGCTATTTTTAGACTGTGGCCCCTGGTTCTGTGCTCCCCGGCCATTGGAAACATTCTCTCTGAATTCAGCCTGTCCAGGCCTGCCATAATTTTATATGTTTCGATGAGATCCCCTCTCAATCTTCTAAACTCCAGTGAGTACAAGCCCAAACTATTTAATCTCTCTTCGTAGGTCATTCCCGCCATTCCAGGTATCAGCCTGGTGAATCGCCGTTGCACTCTTTCCATGGCAAGAACATCCTTCCGCAGATGGGGCGACCAAAACTGTACACAATACTCCAGATGCGGTCTCACCAGCACCTTGTACAGCTGTAGTAAGGTATCCCTATTCCTATACTCGAACCCCCTTGATATGAAGGCCAACATACCATTTGCCTTCTTACTCGCCTGTTGCACCTGCATGCTCTCCTTCAGTGACTGGTGCACAAGAACACCCAGGTCCCTCTGCACTTCCCCATCTCCCAATCTATTGCCATTTAGATAATAATCTACCCTCCTGTTTTTACCCCCAAAGTGGATAACCTCGCATTTATCCACATTATAGTGCATCTGCCACGTATCCGCCCATTCCCCCAACCTGTCCAAATTGCACTGTAGCCTCCTGACATCCTCATCAGAGCCCACCCCTCCTCCTAGTTTAGTGTCGTCGGCGAATTTGGAAATATTGCATCCAATTCCCTGATCCAGATCATTTATATATATTGTGAACAGCTGGGGTCCCAGGACAGATCCTTGCGGCACCCCGCTGGTCACTGCCTGCCACTCCGAAAACGAGCCGTTTATTCCAACTCTCTGTTTTCTATCCGCCAGCCAGTTCTCTATCCACGTTAATACTTTGCCCCCAATCCCATGAGCCTTAATTTTGCATGATAATCTTTTGTGTGGAACCTTATCGAAGGCTTTCTGGAAGTCAAGGTACACCACATCCACTGGCTCTCCCCCATCTATTTTACCAGTTACTTCCTCAAAAAATTCCAGCAGATTAGTCAAACACGATTTACCCTTTGTAAATCCATGTTGACTCTGTCCGATCCTTTCCCCATTTGTCAAGTGCTCCGCTATTTTATCCTTAATAACGGACTCTAGCATTTTGCCCACAACCGATGTAAGGCTTACTGGTCTATAATTCCCTGCTTTCTCTCTACCCCCCTTTTTAAATATTGGGGTAACATTAGCTACCCTCCAATCCACGGGTACTGTTCCCGAGTCAAGGGAGTTCCGGAAGATGATCCTTAGAGCATCTGCTATCTCCAGGGCCACCTCCTTAAGTACCCTAGGATGTAGTTTATCAGGCCCCGGGGATTTGTCGGCCTTCAGTCCCCTCAACTTACCCAACACCATATCCCTAGAGATACTAATTTCTGTCAGCTCCTCCCTCTCATTAGTCCCTATGTTTGCCGATATTCCTGGGAGGTTATTTGTGTCCTCCTTTGTGAATACAGAACCAAAGTATGAGTTTAATTGGTCTGCCATTTCCTTATTCTCCATTATATATTCTCCCGAATCGGACTGCAAGGGACCGACTTGGGATTTTACCAGTCTTTTCCTCCTGATATACCGATAAAAGCTTTTGCAGTCTGTCTTTATGTTTGCTGCAAGTTTACTTTCGTATTCTATTTTCCCCTTCCTGATTAATCCCTTTGTCCTCTTTTGCTGTATCCTGTACTGCCCCCAATCTTCCGGTCTGGTGCTTTTTTTTGCCAGTTGATATGCCCTTTTTTTTGATTTTATGCTGTCCCTAATTTCCCTCGTTATCCACGGTTGAGTCACCTTTTTAGGTTTATTTTTATGCCAAACCGGTATAAACATGTTCTGGAATTCTTCCATTCTATCTTTGAATGCTTGCCATTGTCTAGCCACTGTCAATCCCCCCAGAAACACCACCCAATCAATCTTACCCAATTCCCGTCTCATACCCTCGTAATTCCCTTTATTTAAGTTCTGGACCTTAGTCTCTGATTCAATTTCCTCACTCTCCATCTCGACTGAGAGCTCGATCATATTATGATCGCTCTGACCCAAGGGGCCTCGTACAAGAAGATTGCTGATAAGTCCCTTCTCATTGCACAATACCCAGTCTAAAATGGCCTGATCTCGAGTCGGCTCCTCGACATATTGGTCCAGATAACCGTCCCGAAAACATTCCAGGAATTCCTCCTCCTCAGAATTTTTACTAATTTGGGTAGTCCAATCAATATGTAAATTAAAGTCACCCATGATGACAGCTGTGCTCTTATCGCACGCTTCTCTAATTTCCCTTTTTATGCCTTCCCTCACCTCCATATTACTATTTGGAGGCCTATATATCACACCCACTAACGTTTTCCTCCCCTTGCTATTTCTCATTTCTACCCATACAGATTCCGTTTCATCCGAGTTAATATCCTTCCTTTCCATTGCATTAATCCCCTCCTTTACCAGCAATGCTACCCCACCTCCCCTACCTTTTTGCCGATCCTTCCTAAATATTGTATATCCCTGGATGTTAAGTTCCCAGCCTTGCCCACCCTGCAGCCACGTTTCTGTAATCCCAATCAAATCATACTTGTTTACCTCTATTTCCACAACTAATTCATCCACCTTGTTCCTAATGCTTCTAGCATTAAGATACAAAGCCTTCAGGCTTGCTTTTTTCACACTCTCATTATGAATTAGTTTGGCCCTTTGTGTTTCTCTCCTTTGCTTATTGCTTCTCACCTTTCTACCATCTATTTCTGACTTCATATGACTTCCCTCTTTTCCACTACCTAGGTTCCCATCCCCCTGCCAAATTAGTTTAAATCCTCCCGAACCGCCCTAGAAAATATTACCCCGAGGACATCGGCTCCCTCACAGTTCAGGTGTAGACCGTCCCCTTGGTACAGGTCACTCCTCCCCAAGAACTGGTTCCAATGCCTCAAGAATTTAAATCCCTCTCCCTTGCACCACTGCTCAAGCCACGTATTTAGCTTATCTATCTTACTCTCTCTAAACTTATTAGCTCGTGGCACTGGTAGCAATCCAGAGATTACTACCTTTGAGGTCCTACTTTTCAATTTAGCTCCTAACTCCCTAAATTCAGCTTGTAGGACCTCCTCCCTCTTTTTACCTACATCGTTGGTACCTACATGTACCACGACAACTGGCTGATCCCCCTCCCCCTTCAGAATGCTCTGCACCCGCTCCGATATGTGTAGGGGTTACGGGGATCGGGTGGGATATGTGTCGGTGCAGGCTCGATGGGCCGAAATGGCCTCTATCTGCACTGTGGGGTTTCTGTGATATCAATTCCCAGCCCTTAATTTGCATTTCCTATAATGTTGTACCAGTTGTCCATCTTTTCTCAAGACTGCAACCGATTAAAAATGTATTGACTGCTAATTCTCAATTTAACTTCTATTCAGTGTGTTATTTTCAAATCGGAACGGGCCAACAATCTTTGCCGGGAAAGGGTTAAAAATGCCGTTGACCACCTGTCTATTGGTACTTCTGCTATTTTTAAACTGTACTTTTAGGTTGCCAACACAGTTTAAACTTTTCTTGTATGCACGCAGCACTAACAAGAGATTTTGTTGTCCAAAAATACATTTTAGATATCCAATTGACTTCTATTCAAAAGAATATTCAACAGAAACATTTTGTATTACTTTGCACCCTTTGAATAGAGTGAAACATCCCATCAAATCCAAGCCAGAACCTAAAAATGATTAGCTGTGGCACTGTCTGCAGACATGTCCAAGTTCAGTTAAACTCAGATATTCTACCTAGATTTTTCACTGAACTCCTTCCAGACAAGAGTTTCTTTAGTTGACAGTACAGTAATCAAAAGCTTTTTAAATGATCATTAACCCCTTTACTAGCATGAGAGTTTTGACAAAATGCTTCTAGAATAGCATTTGTTAAAGTTTGTTTCCTGGTTCCTATGAATAAATAATGCAGTGTATAATTTGTAAATTTTGCATAACTATCCAAATTCATTGGGGAATGGAGTACTGTTACCTAGATATAATTTAGTATTGATGCACCTCTATATTTTAAAAATAGGCAGTGCAATTGGCAAAGATAAAATTCCATGGAGGATATATCACAGCTATCCATGATAGGCTGAATATCTCCACAAGTGAGGTTGATTGGATAACTCGTGAGGATGAAAATACAAGAGGAGATATTTATTGTGCATCATGTCTGGTCACGACATATACAGCTAAAGAAAATAATTTTAATGAATAATTCCTAATAAAAACACGAGGAAAAAAAATCAAATGAAGATGCAGTGTGATGCTATTTTAGTGGAAAATACACTACATTGTGGGAAAATAACAGTGGAATGTCCAGATGTACATCAATCAGACCTTCTGGATACTTGACTAGTAAACATAATGTGCCAATGAAGGAGCTAATCTACTATTTAAAACATAAAACAAATGTTTTGAGTTTTTTTGGAAAATCAACTTTAGACATTGACAAAATTTAAACATTTGGCAGTTTGCTACTTTAAAAGAAAATCCTTACTTCAACTGATCAGTTGCTTATTCCCAGAAACCATCCAATTACTTTTGAAAGCACTACTCGTGCTTCACAAAGTAAACCAAAAACAGAGCTCAGTCAAAAGTCTTCACAGTGACAAACGCTGGTGCATAGTGCAACTCTCCAATATATAGTGTATGCTATACAAGCAAAGGTGAACGATACAATTGTTGTCATTCGCTGCAACTGTGTAAATTTACTCGGTTTGTACACCTTTTAAGGTCATTCAGTAGTTAGCTAGCTTTACGACATGAATGGTTAACTCTAAGTATAACCATTTTAGAGTGAGTTTACTTTACTTGCAGGTACCTGGGTTCAGAAGCGGTGCGTTTAAGAACACCTCATGATCACCTTACCCCCTCACCAAGTGCAACACAGCTATTAAAGGCTTTACTTCAAATCACATTTACATGTGACTTTTCACAAAATATCAAAATGTTCATACGACCAATTACTGCAAGTTTACTGTAAAAGGACACTGAGCTATTAAAAAGTCAATTTGTCCAAATATCCTGCATCTGCTGGAAGGTGGGCAAATGGACTGAAGTCTCTTCTGCAATTCACGCTTGTTTAACTTTGTGGCTTAGTCAAGCGAAGGAGGATTTCTTATAAGCAAGAGATGATGCAATGTCAATTTGTCAGTCAATTCAAACTTTTTCCTTCTCCATCAACCCCCACATGGGAAAAAAACTGTTTCTAGTAACTTGGTAGAGCATGAATAAAAATAATCATGGATTGCTGTACAGCACTAAATTTAATCAATTAAGCAGGTAAATCATATATTTCATAGACCAAATTAGTTTAGAAATGTCTTGGATATACTTTCCTCAGGCATAAGGCTAAAGTTATCATTTAAAAAAAAAAATCATCTGTTCCTTCCCTCCCACATAACTTCCCTGACCAAAAATGGAACTGAATATTTGTGCTGGTCGCACAATGGTGGCACTCCTGTCTCCGAGTCCGAAGGTCATGGGTACAAGTCCCACTCTAGAGACTTGAGCATAGAATCGACGCTGACACTTCAGTACAGTACTGAGGGAGTGCTGCACTGTCAGAGGTGCCATTTTTTGGATGAGTTGTGAAACGGAAACCCCATCTGCCCTCTCAGGTGGTGTAAAAGATCCCATGGCATTATTCGAAGAAAAGCAGCGAATTCTCCCAGTGTCCAACAAATTTCCCTCAGCCAACACCACTTAAAAAGAAACATTATCTGGTCATTTATCTCATTGCTGTTTGTGGGATCTTACTGTGCACAATTGTCAGGCATGTTTCTCTACATTACAACAGTGACTGCACTTGAAGAGCATTTCAATAGCTGTAAAGTGCTTTGGGACAGCCTGAGGTCATGAAAGTTCCTTCCTTCCTAGATATTAGTTTCCAGGCCTTCTCCAATCACACTCTAAAGCCACTGAGAGGTGGACAACAGCTGTCTTGGGTGACTAGTCCATTGAATTTTCCTCTTCCCAGTGCTTCTGAGCATGCATAGTCTCCTGAAGTCAATGAATCATGTTGCAATACAATTCAATTGGTGCCAGCAGCCTTCTGATATATTTCTCAAGTAGCCATTTGTTATGTGTGAGCAGGCTACATGACAGCTAGAGGCATCACCAATAAGCTCAATCCTATCAATACACATGTGCTTTTCCAGCAGGAATACCTGGATAATTTTCTCCTTCCCAACCAGAGGACAACTGAGGCAAGTTGTAGTGCTTCCACCAGCACACACCGAGAACTTGGGATCTTGTTGGATATATGGTTCAGTAGCACACAACCTAATGCATTTACTCACCAAGCCAGCAGGGACCCATACCATGTCTTTTTAAACAAACAGAGCAGATCAGAGCGTAGAAGCTCCAAACTGGGAACGTTTTGAAAATCTGCAAACATGCCCAATATAGCCCAGTCCGATCTCATCACACTCTTGAATTTGGTTTGGATTACACTTCTAGAAAGCATGTCACTCATATTACTATAATTAAAAAGCAATCCAGTGTACACCATTATTGTTACAGGAATCTTTTGAGTGTGCAAATGTTTAGGACACATTTTACCTGAAAAAAAATCATTAGAATGTTTACTTACAGCAGTACCCAGCAACAGGATACATTTTTCAACAAGTTTATAAGTCATGATATTTTTTAACTGTTAAAACAGCATGATGAGAGAACTCAGCTGCTTGTAGTCCGAATCGAATAGTGCAGTCGTGCAATGTTGAGAGATTAGTTTGACAAAATCATTTAATGACAGAAACAGTTTTTTTGTTTTTGAACACATTATCCAGAACTGATCCAGATATCAAATTGCCCAAATTTTTGCCATTTTAAATTAAGGTACATATCTCCTTCAAAACATTATTTTTTATTTAATTATCAGTAGCACAGCATTTTGTTTTGCTCATGTAGAACAGATACATTTCAAAAATGGTATCTCTATTACTGGAAGGCACAAGGTGAGGTGGTGTGGGGGAAGGGGTGACCATCGCCTTGCTCATTACATTATTAATCTATCAGATTAAGTTGCCACCAATTGGATCGTTCACCAGTGTCGAGATGTGAAGTCAGGTGCCAGTGTATTAAAAGGAAGACATAGGTTTGAATAAAAGAAAAACAAACCAGCAGCAAATATAGACCTACATTCATCGGATGGGAATAACATTGCAAAGCAGTTCCTTCCCATCAAAGAATAAATTAAAAACACCCTGTTAATACTTCACACTAATAAAAGGTTTTTAAACCAACACATTCCCAATATTAACACACAAAAAAATCAGTAGTGAGAATTGTTTTTTATAAAGCTAAAATGACCCAGGGTCATTGCCAGATGTGCAACATTTCTGCACAGGGGTTAACTCAAACTCTAAACAACAACAGGTGAAGACAACAAATCCCTTTGTGGTCGCCTGTATGACAATTCTTCGACAGGAGAAAGGTAAAAGTTCATTGCAAAATTTCCAGAATTACAAGAGTCCTTAGTATCACAGTATTCAGTTTTCCATGGATTTCAGCACATTTATAAAGTTGCTGACCTGAAGGAAATGGTCATATCCAAACCTCAGGTGATGATTAAAGTTCACAGTGTGTTCTCCATCACATTTTTTGGCTTCTCGAGATATTTTTCAAGCTGCAATACAATAGATTTCCAGTGGGCGTCGCACTGGAAACACAGGACATCAAAGCCACAACAGTGCAGACAGGCTGCACCCGATGCTTCAGCTTTAGAAATTAATGAACACACTATGGGCGGCAACTTTATTAAAAAAAAGGTTTTTGGCCAGTTTGCATCTCTCCTGAGTCTTTTTCTGGCCTTCAAGTGGGAAACCAGTTCTGTTAAACTCACACAAGTAGATCAGTTTAAGCATTAGGATACTGAACTGACTCATTTTGCATACTCTCTCTGCATGCAGCACAGCAGTCACTATTGCTTCAGATCAATCTTCATTTTACTGAGCAGAGATAGTGTAATACTGGGAGACAGTTTCTACCCTAGATCTATAGTTTTTACAAGTCTGGCACCTAGATTCCAGTTATAGGATTTCTTCTCTTTGTTTCTTAGTTTTTTGAACTACTTGGCCATTGTGGATTGATCCATTCTGGTTTCGCAGTAATTTCCCTTTCTCCCTGTCTGGCCAGGTGAAGGTAGCTTCATCACTGTCAAGTTCAGATTCTGAAACCATTAAGCTGGTGTTCTGTGCCGGAGCTTTCAGCCTGCCAACTACAATAAAACATTTATCAGCAATACTGCAGTACAGAGGGGGGAAATCACCTTGAAGGAAGCAGAACATCTTAATTGGTATTCTTTCTGGTGGAATGGCTAATAGTTTGATAATAGCATCGACTTGGTAATTGAAAATGTAATTATAAAAACTCAAGCAGAGTAGCTACTGCATCAAGGCCACGGTTTTAACTGGGAACATAGTCGACCGCAGCTGCAGAGTCCTTTCCACCGACAGCTGAACCCCATTTCACAGATAACGTGTGGTCCAGTGAACAGATTCACCATCATTTGTATTTCTTTGACTGATCAGCTGAAGTAGGAATGCACTCTAGCAAATCTGAACATAATCAACAAAGGCTCCAAAGTTTAACATTCATTAAAAAAAAGTCACCAAAATAAATATAGAAGGACCATCTCCAAGTTGTAGAGCGGAATTTTAGGGTCCCTGCCCCAAACAGCATCCACAAAAATAATGTAATCACTTATTAAACAATTTCAAAATGATTATTAGTTTTAAACTAGTTTGTACAGGAACAGTTTTTAACTTTGTAAAATCAATTGCAGTATGAGCTACTGAAATAAATGGTGATAAAAAACATTTTACATGGTGCTATACCCAAAGCTCTTACATTTACGACTATGACAAAAATGAATCATTTTTGTCAATGATGAATCACATTTATTGGCACTTTTTTGGCCACTGGTACATACTAGGTTCACTTATAGAAAGTGCTCAGCTTGTTTTCATACACAGCGTCTTAACAGACTTTTGTATGCACCAAGTTTCTGAGGAAGGAGCCATGCTATTCAAGTCAAATACATGTGTCCACATTTTCTTTATCCGGGTCAAATTTTGAACATTCCGGAGGTTGGGGAAGGCAGAAATGCTGTTTCTGCATGGATGGGGGTGGGGAAAGAGAACCTGTTATATGGGCTGGAACTCCTCTGGGATTCCACCCTGGTGAGTCCAGACCTTTACAGCCCAGTCAGGGTATACGGGAATATGTTCTGCCCATTCCCAATGTCAAGGGGACAAATTGGAGAGGCGGAGTTCCCAGGCATCCCTGGGATGTACCTCCCTTTATGACCATAAAAGGCCTCAGCGGTTGAGACCAGGTACGAGTCCCTAATGAAGGCCCCAAGCCATCGCTTTCTGCCCCGCCACAAACTCCACACCCTCACCACTGATCACCCCAATGTCCGAGGTTCACAAACTCAGCATCCTACTTGACCCCCAAGCGGAGATTCTAATCCCATTTCCTCTTCATCACAAAGACTTTCACGTCCATAACATTGCCTGTCTCTGCGCTGCCTCAGCCCAGCTGCTGCTAAAACACTCATCTATGCCGCAGTCATCTCCAGACTCAACAATTTCAATGCTCTCGTGGCCGGTCTCCCATCCTCTACCCTCCATAAACTTCAGCTCATCCAAAACGCTGCTGTCCATATCCTAGCCCACACCAAGTACCATTCACCCATGACCCCTGTGCTCATTGACCTACATTAGCTCCCAGTTCCCCAAAGCCTCAAATTTAAAACTCTCATCTTAGTACTGCATCTAAATTTCTTCATGGCTTCACCCTTCCATATCTCTGTAATCCTCTCTAGCCCCACAACTCTCCGAGAACTCTGCGTTCCTCCAGTTCTGGCTTATTGTGCATCCCTTTCACCCCACCACTGCTGGCTGTGCCTTCAGCTGTCTTGGCCCGAAGCTCTGGAACTCCCTCCTTAAGCTCCACCTTCCTCTCCTCCATTAAGATCCTTAAAATCCAGCTCTTTGACAAAGCTATTAATCACCCTCCTAATATCTGCTCCTTTGGCTCGGCATCAGTTTTAGTCTAATTAAGTTTCTGTGAAGCGCCTTGGGGTGTTTATCAACATTAAAGGCAATGTATAAATGCAAGCTGACGTTAGTAAAATAATTCTTTAGTCCTCATGGCTCCAGTGAGAGCTAAAGCCGAGAATTTTTTTTCAAACTGGGCTGATTTGGGCCTCATGGGACTTCAGGCAGAGTGGCAAGGCACTGCTCCCCCTCAGAAGGGTGACCTGGCTCAGACTGAGGAAATGCTGCTGAAGCATCCTTGCAGACACCAGACACCCATCCTGTAAATGCAAATGACCCTGTCCCTGAGATTTGGGTAAGGGCAGGAAGGATTTTCCAGACCTGTATCTTGGTCTGCCTTGTTCCAATGGAGTTCATCTAAAGCCATTAGAGAGATAGTTAGGCCAGAACTCCATGGACAGTCAGCAAAAATACACCAAAGATAATATTCTGCGACCTATGTCCAGTTTAGTTTGACATTGTAGTTTAGTACCGAAGATGCGAGGAAGGATAGTCAAGCTTTTAAGAACTGAAAATCTACAATGTGCTATTGTTTCTGTACACTTATCCATTTAAAAATAAAGGACAGAATGTATAACTTTTAAATGGGGACTGAATGATATCTGCATGCTCTGGTCCAAACATCACCCGGTCTCTAATCCTGGGAAGACGACACTTGGTCTTGGTTCCCATGTAACACCATAGTAGATTGATTAGTATAATATTTAATAGTTAAGGTAAATCCTGAATACTACTTTAAAGTAAGACAGAATTGTCGTATCAGAGGTCATAAGTATAAACTTTTGCAAAATATATTTAGAATAGATACCAGAAGGAGCTTCTTGCAAAAAAGGTGATAATATATTGTCCGAACTATATTGACAGGCAGGCTGCAGAGTTGTGGACTTTTAGGCCATTCAAATGCAGGGCTCGACAGTTAGAGTATTAGAGGGACATGCATTGGTGAGACAAATGACTTTTTCCTTACGTCTATATTCTTATCATAGTAAATTTGTTCGCATTTTACACTCCTAATCTGGTATAAGAAACAAACTTTCAGTCTTCCAGTGTCCTCAGCCTCTTTGTATTCTACCTACTACTGTTCTAAATCACACTGCCTGCAACAGAAAAAAATAAACCTCTGCTCCTTTGTAATAGTGTGAACAAATGCAGAGAGTATTGCAGTAATCTTTACTACAAATAGTACAGTAACTAATGCTGTACATTACTGGTCCAGGGACAGTAAACTTTATTTCATATTATATCCTCATTTATAGTGTCCAAAGAAACTGAATGGAACAAACACAATGGCCCCGATTTTCGGCTTGTGTGGGGAATGGTCGGATTTCCCCGAATGTGGGGTTTCTGACACACAAAAAAGTGTCAGCCAGCCCCACGCAATTTTCCCTCAATTGGCCAATTAATTCCCAGCATGTGGGAAGCCTTGCTAATTGTCTAAATCGAGTCAGAAATCCCCACAGTATGATGTCATCATTCGTGGTGCTTTCAAGGTCCATAGCAAGCACTGCATCCTCTGAAGGCTTCCAAATGAACCATACAGGATGGCAGAGGAGCCTGCAGCAGCTGTGGCCAGTGCCAGACCCCGAGCTGCCTTCAAATTCGACGAGGCTTCACTGCAGGCATTATTGGATGGGGTTAGAGCCCACAGGGAGGTCCTCTTCCCTAGGTCAGGGAGGAAGAGGCCTCCCACTGAGACCAAGGCTGCATAGATGCAGGTGTCAGCAGATGCCAACTCGCTGGGAGTCACCAGAGGAACCTTGGCATTACATCTGTAACTCCTTCCTTTACTCCCCCACAGTACCATCCAGAGCCCCGTCCTCACTGTGGAGGAGGAAGAGGCTGTGCAGCCAGACTCCTCAGAGGAAGCTCCAACCTCTGAGGGCGCAGCGTCAGCAGAAGTAAGCGCACCCAGCACCAGCGCAGACACTCACACCTCGGGGGGACCTTCGGGACATAGAGTAGTGTTGTCACCTGGTGTTTCACAGCTCACAAGTGAGCCTCAGCAGATACTGGAGACAGGGACAGCAGTGGAGAGTCCTCGTCGGAGGGCGCAGTGCTCTGCCAGCTCAGCTCAGCTGCATCTCGACCCTCTGCCTCTGGGTCCATCCGCAAGAGAAGAGGTGATGGATCTCCATGCACAGATGCAGGAGTCTCTGGCAGGTTTTGTCTGCAGGGTCGCTGCGAGTGTGGAGCGAATGGAGGAGTCCATAGCGACCATGAGCAGAGCCTTTGTGGAATACGGAAAACATGGTGAGTGCTCATAAGAGAATGACATCTCTTGAGGAGCGTTGGCCATCTGTTGAACAGAGAAACCAGATCTTCATGAAAGTCCTTCTGAGTAGGACTGCCAGTGCAGAAACGGGTCCCACTGGCCCCCTAAAGCGCAGCAAGGTGCTCTCAAGCCACTTCCAAGCGCTGGCCCCTTCTGGCTTGTGCAGCTTCAGGTGAGTGAGCAGCAGCCTGGTGCTCCTGGTAATCATCCTGCTGTTCCTGGTTCTGCTGCTGCCACCTCTGCTGTTGGAGATCCTCTAATGCCAGGAAGGGAAGGTGCCAAAGGCCTCCCATGCTTCTAGCAGATGTCTCGATTGAGGAGGTCCTGAGTTAGGGTGGTGAGAGGGGCTTCCCAGGAGCTCACACTGAAGAAGTGCGTGAGGCTCCAACTTTCTGCAGCTGCTCCTAAGGCTTCAAATTGTTCCCCCAAGCCTTGATCAACAAGGTCCTGCAGCCTGCAAATGCTGCCTCTTTAAATCTCTTCAGCCCTCAGCGACCTGCTGCTGCAAGCAAGCCAGCTGTTTTCACGCCAGCTCTCATCAGCGGGGTTCCCCGCAGGGGGGTTTCAGGTGGGGAAAGCCCCAAAGTCGCAACGGCACGGGAAAATCGTCCTTAACAAGGTGATCATTGGTGATTAGTGTGCCGACGAGCAGTCCCGCCAGCGGCGGGCGGGACTGAAGCGGGGCGCGCGGAAACGGCAGTCCGAAAGTCGGACGGGGCGGGGAATCAGGCGGGGGGGGGGGGTCCCGACCCGCTTTTCCCGCGATTTTCGGACCATGGCCGCATGAAAAGCCGCCCGACAGCTGCCCGAAAATCGGGGCCACTGTCTACACCAATCCAATATTTTTTGATCTGCACTACAAGCTTTATGAACTGGATGAAAGATGCTGCTCCTGCTAGCCAGCTAAAACAGCCAGCTGAGAGTTGCAAGCTGATATCTATATTCCAGATCTTCTCTTCCCTTCCCCAAACATTCATACTGTAGAGTTACACTAAAAACAGACAGCACTCTCTGCAGGTGTAAAGGTTGTAGTGCACAATTAAAAATCATTTTATAATTGAAAGCTTTTAATGTCGCTGTCATCAAGACGAGGGATAATTGTGCAGATAGTCAGCCACAAGCACATCTATGCTGGTAAGGACAGATGCAGAGTAAATCTCCCTTTATTCTATCCCAACAATGTGCCTTGCCCTAATTTCAGAAAAGCGCCTCTACATGGTGACATTTCCATTTCTCGTTCCAGCTATCATTCTAGCCTCTTTGAGAATGGCAATTTATGCCGTAGACCTATATCCATTTGGAATTTGTTTCAGAATCTCAAGCCTGATTATCACTTAGCACTTTTACAATTAGAGCAGACGAGACTTTTAATGTCACAGTCTGGGCTAAAACTGAACTGAAGATAGGAGCGACGAAAGGACAGTGAGCAAATAAGTCCCTCCCTCAGTGATAACAGTGAGGCTCTGCTCCCATAAATGAGTCTCGCTCGACAAAGTGCAGATTGGAGAACTGGGCATGGGGAGGAGGGGGGGTGGGCGCAGCATACCAGATTCGTGGTGCTCAGAATTTTCCACTGATTCATTTTAATGACTGGAAAATCAGGAATGCTATGAACGAGGCACATTGACCTCTGTGGCAGATTCTCCGATCTGAGCTCCTATTGAGTGAGGCTCCGCATTAGAAGCAGAGCCTCACAAAATTTACTCTGCAATGGAAACTAGGGTCAGTTCCACTGAGATCTGACTCAAGTACATCGTTTCTGAGAACGCACTGGGGCTCAGTAAAACAAGACATATCACAACACTCAGGTTATGTCATTATGTTAATGAGAGCCAGAATCAATTTATCAGCATAATAATTTCTATAGCTTTGCAAGAGTAAAATGCTTCTTGTCTGTATGCATTGAAATTCCAACATGCTGTGCCATTCAGAGAGAGGAGAAAAGATCTTGGTGACAATTTCCCACGTGGTGGGTTCCTGCTAATAGAATGGCTTTGGTGGAAGACAGAGCAGGAAGGCATCCTGTTCCTGTCACAGAGGATGCTAAGTGATGCAGGGAAACTGGAGAGGAAAAGGAGAGAGACAATGAATCCCTAAAAGTCACAGCTTCAATGTTTCTTTCTCATCCCAATACCTGGCTTGGAGCTAGACTTCAATTCCAGACTTTCGTGATCATCTGTAGCATCTAGTATTTTGTATCTGCTTTTTCTTCTAGGTTTTCCTTTGCGTCTGAAATAACAATTCAGAATATTTAGACAATTATTTCAACCGAGGTGTGTACCAGTATTACAGATACTACAAAAGAAATAAGATTAACAGATTGATAATGTATACATATGGGTGATATTTCTCCCCCACTTCACAACAAAGCTTAATAGTTTACGTGGCAGGTAACATTCGCACCACAGAAGTGCCAGGCAATGACTATCTCCAACAACCGAGAGTCTAACCACCTCCCCATGACATTCAACGGTATTACCATCGCCAAATCCCCCACCATCAACCTCCTGGGGGTCACCACTGACCAGAAACTTAACTGGACCAGCCACATAAATACCGTGGCAATAAGAGCAGGTCAGAGGCTAGGTATTCTGTGGCGAGTGTCTCACCTCCTGACTCCCCAAAGCCTTTCCACCATCTACAAGGCACAAGGAGTGTGATGGAATACTCTCCACTTGCCTGGATGAGTGCAGCTCCAACAACACTCAAGAAGCTCGACACCATCCAGGACAAAGCAGCCCGCTTGATTGGCACCCCATCCACCACCTTAAACATTCACTCCCTCCACCACCGGCGTACCGTAGCTGCAGTGTGTACCATCTACAAGATGCACTGCAGCAACTCGCCAAGGCTTCTTCGGCAGCGCCTCCCAAACCCGCGACCTCTTCCACCTAGAAGGACAAGGGCAGCAGGCGCATGGGAACACCATCACCTCCAAGTTCCCCTCCAAGTCACACACCATCCTGACTTAGAAGTATATCGCCGCCGATCCTTCATCGTCGCCTAGTCACAATCCTGGAACTCCCTCCCTAACAGCACTGTGGGAGTACCTTCACCACACAGACTGCAGCGGTTCAAGAAGGTGGCTCGCCACCACCTTCGAGGGAAATTAGGGATGGGCAATAAATGCTGGCTTTGTCAGCGATGCCCACATCCCATAATAAAATGTGAGTTTTTTAAAATTTGTCTAAGTGAAGCTTTATTCCCCCCGTATTTTAATTACAAAAAACAAATATGGTAGGATCTCTTTGGGGCTGAGATGGTTCCAAGATGTCGTGCCCGAGATGGAAGATTGTTAGTCAATCTTTTGTGGTACAATCAGAATCTGATACCAGAGTCAGGAAGGTCCACTTTAGTCTACAGTTCTGTTAATGATTGACCAGCCAGTTTGGCTCATTACAAAAGCCTTGAGGGATACACCTATCAGTGGACAACAAGTGCTTGTAAGCGGTGCGGTTTTAACAGGTTAAACTATTATAGTACCCTTGTGCACACATGATGTCCTTAAGGCACAGGTTAGTAACAGAAAAGGCTAATCTCTCTGGAATGAGGTAAGTGGGTTGTGTCATTACGGGAAGAAAAATGTGCAATTCATATCAGGCAAACAGAAACTTCACTGGGGACTTTTAAGTCTGGTAATGAATTTCCGTGCGTCACACATCCAGCTAACTCCTCCCAAAGTGATCCAGTGGATTACTGGCCTCAGCCCTGGTCGTCACTTTTTTTTTGGCATCAGTCCCAGGCCCCTGCTCTTCCCAGCTTCTGCCCCGTTGCACGTTCTACACTGATGATTCTCCAGTTGGTCTATAGTGCTTCAAAGTGAAAGAGGGAGAATGAATGTTCAAACCTTTATTCTGTACAATGACACTTAAATGACTGGGTTAGTATTAGGATGCAGTATGTGGGAAAATCTAAGTAGCACCAAAGCATTGAAAGGGGTAGGGATATATTGTGGCGGAGCCACTAAGGGACTCCGATCAATTGTATATAATTCCCTTTAATAATATGTTAGCTACAGCCTGAGTCTGTATCTTTGTTTTCACTGTTTACATGTACAGAGCGCGATCACTTTAATAGCGCAGGTAAACGCGATGACGTCACGCCGTTCATCACATGATCCCCCACTGGCGGGAAAGACGTGATGACGTCAGCCACGGGACCGCCCAAGCAGTCCTCGTGGAGCCTCCGAACTGACTAGACCTATATTCGATGTTCTCCTGTAGTTATCCGTTAAACTCTGTGGGGGAGAAATTCGGTTGTTAGCGCCACCGATTAATGCCTAAAGAGGCCGAGAAGTGGGGTGCTAGCCAATTTCCGGGCGGGCGCAAGGCGCCTAGCCCCATATTGAACATGCATTTAGCGCCGGCGCTAAATCTTAGCGCCCGCTCATGGGCGCAGGCTGATTATAACGTCATTTGAGTGTGCGACGCCTTTTGGGCGCCCCAGACCGGAAATTCAGTGGCGCCCCCCTCCGTAGTGCCTGGCGCTAATAGTGACAGCTTACCTGGGCCTTACCAAGTCGCTCTCGGGCTGGAGGAGCGTTATTTAAAGGGGACTGGTGTGGTTTAAAAGTGGCAGCCATTTTTGGATCACAACTTCCTCGAGAGCTACAAAGAGTTGCTGAGCTGCACACTGAGAGCCATTTGACCACTGAGCCAGCGCAGGCAGACGATCTTCAGCCTTCTGACCATCACCTTGCTGTTGGTGAGCCTTGACAACGGGGAACCTTCCTGTGGGCACTTATTATGGGGGCTGCATTGGAGGGGAACGTCCTGCTGCTGAATCATCTGGAAAGGGCACTGAGACGCTGGGAGAGGGGGGCGGGCATGGCCAGACGGAGGAGGACCAACAGACGTCGCCACAGCAGACCGTACGCTGGCAGGGTTATCCGACAGCAGTTTTCCTACATGAACATGCCGGAGAAGAAGTGTGTCAGAAGGCTGCGATTTAGAAAGGAGGTGGTGACTGAGCTGTGCCAGCTGCTTCAGCCAGATCTGCAGCCTCAGATAAGGTGCAGGACATCTCTGTCGGCGGCTGAGAAGATGGCTGCTGGCCTGAACTTCTACGCGAGCGGCTCTTCTCAGGCTGCGCGTCAGAGGCTGATCAGAAGTAGCTTCTAGGCCCCTCTCACGGAATGCTTGCTGCCATTCCAAGAACAGGAATGGAACCGGTCTGATACCCCCAAGCCTATGAAGGGCAAGATGCATGTAAATAGCAGGCATGGCCATTGTAAATGAAGAAAGTGTTTCATTACACAAAATGTGGTTCCTTCAAACATGAGAAAGCTATGGCAACAGAAAGCAAAACTAATACACTGACACATAACTGCCTCTCACACCCGGGAGACTGTCCAAAACATAAATCACATTCCGACCATCTTCCTTGGCCTTGATTCCACTGCGCCAACCAAAGCATCCAATGCCCCATCAGTGAGGCGTTCCGCCCTCTGCCTTACCCTTTCCATGTCTTGCTAGGTTGGTGCGCCACAGGTAGGCTCCCACCGCTTTGAAGGCCTACAAGGCAGTGAGTGTGTCTGGTGATGCCAATTGACCTGCCCCTTTAAGAGCTGGCCGGCGCCACTGTGTCTCAGGGAAAGTGATTATTGACAGCACCCTCGCTGCGCCCCGCCGCGGCGAAATTGGGTTGCGCCGCCGGGTTAGCGCCTTAAGAGTAGCGTGCAGCACCTGATTTAGCCGCAATCACCTTTAGGGGCGCTGCAACCCAATATCGCGCTAGGTGGCGCTAAATTGTGCCTGGCGCTAAACTTTGCGCATCGCCAGGACTAGCGCCCCAAACGCGGCTATACCGAATTTCTAGGCCTGTTAGTTTTCATTAAACCTCGTTTATTTGATCGCCTGAGTGGACCTCAGTCTTTTGGATAGGAACTAGACATTCCTACAATATTCTGATTCTGGGCCAATCCACTTGTTAATGCACTCAACCATTTCTCAGGATCTGATCTCTTTATCCTAGTCTAAAAGACTAAAACATTAAATTAAGATGAACTCTATGCACCACCCACACTGGCAGCCTGAGTTAAATTCAGCTGTTTACAATACATTATGAATGAATTGGAGATATCTAAGAATTCATTTCTTGCAGTGAACAGCAGGAGCTTAGCAGCACCACCAGAAGACACTTCGTGGTACTGCAAATTCTGATTAGGTGGCAAAAGCAGAAGGATGTTGAGCTTCCCAGCACTCCTCTCAAATTGATGAGCACCAAAATTCTCCCCTGGCCCCTGCAGAAAATAAAACTCTACCTCTGGGTCTAAAGCTTCAGGAAAATACTGAACTATTAGTTTTGGCCCCCGATACAAACTTCATCCCCTGCCACTGATTCCACCCCCTGCTCCCTCCCCAGCTACTCGCTCAGGCTAACCCAGACTGTGGAAAATTTGGCATTTAACTGAATGGCGGAACAGACTCAAGGGGCGAATGGCCTACTTCTGTTTCTAACAGCAACATCATGTCTTGCCATGAATAGCTCACAGAAATAAAAAGGTGATGGGAGTTTAACTAGGCTCAGTTAACAAAGCAAAACCTCTCCCCTTTTTGTGGAGCATCAGGGAGTAGTTCATCTTGCCTTACAGAAAGCATGCATTTTCATAGATGAGCTTGGAAGGACACTGGCATCAATGTTGTGGGGAAAGAGGACAGGTTACTTGCTTTGAAACAGTAGGGGGCTGTGAGGAAGTCGAGGAGAAGATGTGAAAAAGAGCCAATTTAGATTCGTGGAGGTTTCCTGATCCTTACCTTTTACAGAAGCAGAGGACCATCCAAACTAGAATTCCAATGGAGGCCAGTATGACAAATGCAGCTATAACAACATAGAGCACGCTCCATTCTAGAGGCAAAGAGAGAGCCAGGAAGGCAAATTCTTAGTAGCTTTACACATGGAAAAGAATTTGGTTCAGTTAGTGCTATGTATACCACATGATATGATCCATGAACACCAGTTGAGTAACCCCACTGTGGTGACTAGAAAGTAGACGTCAACTGAAAAATATTGTTTTGTTTTTCTAAAAGCTTATTATACGTTTGAGTTCTATTTATCAAAACTAATAATTTAACAAGGAGCTATTAATAATCCAAGACAGTACACATAACTTACCAGGCAAGTCACTATATTGGAGTATTGTTGAAGCCAAGTTAACTCTCGGGGTACTTAATTGTTCAGTAAAATAGTGAAGCAAATAAGTTGCAATGACGTCAGCCAATGAATTGTATGTGCTTTATATCACTGGTGTCAATTTGTACAGTACCTAGTCAGATTGATCTAAATCCCTTAACCCTTTGGCAAAATATTGGAGGTAGTTTTGCTATATATAAAAACAACAAAATCTCAGTGGAAACAGAAGGGCCACAAAACAACTGCTTACTATTAGGCTGCAAACAGACTGAATACATTTATACCAATGATAGAAAGCGAATGTGCTTATAAAATTTAAATAACTATTTCACGAGAGTACAATTCTATGCATTTAATTCATAAAGTTTTAAAAGGCAGTGATTGCTGACTGGCTGATTTTATGCTTCAAACATGTCTGCTACTATCCCAAATATTTTTAAGAGTCTATTTAACTATTTATTACTGTAGTGATTGTTGAGCCATCACATATTTATACTTTAGGTTATAGATATTTTTCAAAGTTTTTTTGGCTACAAAGCAGGGAGATCATCTTCTACATGGGTCGGCTTATACACGTGGGTCGGCTTATACACGTGTATATAAAGTACACAAATTCTTCTGTACAGTCTTTTGATATGTGCCCCATCCCCAATACACAACTATACATATTTTGTTCTGTTCAGATTTAGTTCAAACTGGCAATTTGATCCTGTTTAATGAATGTTTTTCTCCAACTTACCACAGTTGCTTTCTCCATCTCCCAGCTGAACGCGAATGAAGTTCTCCATCCAGAATGGGTCACAGATGCAACGCTTATTGAAAGAATCACACCGGCCATGGTCTGAGCAATTCAACTGACAGACTTTAGTCAGGAGACAGCAGAATAGAAGTGAAGGGAGGGGAACAGAGCAGGTTAGTAATGGTTAGCTGTAAAAACATGCTTTTAAACTCTAATGCCTAGCGAGTTATTTTTTTTCCAGTTGCAAACAAATATCAGAGAACCTATAAAATGTTTATCTTCTGTAAGCATGTAAATTCCTGTTGATGTTTCTTGATGGTTTCTTATTCCTCAGGTCACAGGACCCTGTGCTCACTTCATTAAGCTACTTGTGCTACCATAACACCCTTTTCTTGATAAAAAAACCCAATTTCACTGAGGATTGGTAGTTCCTATGTAATTCAGTTCAATACTTAAGTGAAAATTATGCAACAGTGAGTACGAGTTCCTGGATTCACATTCACCTGTAATTCTTAGCAGCAAACACAGATGACAGCAGAGCAGGGAGCCTAATCAAGTATACACACAGCATTCTGACAAGAGGAATAAGAAATAGGCAAATTACTAGGTGAATCGATGCAAAGAATTTTATATGAGGAAGAAAAAAGGGAGAATCAGGTTCTGCCCCATAAAAGGCAACTCTTAGTGACTTACTGAGAAGAGCTAAAGAATTCTCATTCTCACACCAAGCTGAGAAAAGCAGTATGGTGGCCATAATGGACAGCAAACAACTTCCACCTACAACAAGTTCATGGACAGTTTAAAAAAAATACTCCAGTCTTCTCAAAGACATTTTGTACAGTCTTTAAATGCTACAAGATATTTTTATTGTTTTGACACAATTTATGTTGATATACTGTAGACTGAAATAGTTCTCTGCAAGAACTAAACGATATAAGCTGTGAGGATAAGAAATATGTGACAGCATCACCGTTAACGTGATCAGTAGATGTGGACATCTGGAATAACCTGACCTGAAAAATTAATGCTTGAATTGTTCAAAGCACAGAATCTTATTAAAAGGCAGGATTCTTTCACAAACTTTAATGGAAGTCGATTGAATGGTTTTAATTTTTGAAAGTATTTAAATGTGAGCAGCTTTTTTATAAAAGGAAAAATCAGGATTCTTTCTGGTTGGCTTTGAACAGGATTGGCTTGCCCAACTCAAAAAAAATATATAGCAAACACTCTTTGGTCATGACAAGGCTAGACTGGTCAAGCCTGTTTTTCTTTTCGATAACTAGCAGAGCAAATATATGGATTATAAAATACATTCTGCTCTATTCATTTGCAACGCAAGCACAATACTGTATACATGCTAAAGCCATACCATCAAGCATCTGTAAAAGTTATTGGCTATAGCCACCATACCACCATTAGAGATAATGTGCATGCAGGTTTGTGAAATCTTTTAAAAAGAAAGTTAGACCAGTAACAAAATGTACCAATCCAGTCCATTCTGACTTTCTTTTTAAAGAAAGAACCTGGTACAAGTCAAATACTGGCCCCGTTAAAGGCTACTGTAAAAAAATGTAGAGGAGCCTTACACCAGCTTCATAGCTGGGATAATTCCATGACCAGTAAAGGTCTGGTACTGTTCCAGAGTGCATACTAGTGTAACAGCATTCACAGAATTAGACATCTGCTATCATAGCCTTAGTATACCTACAATACTTCTATCCAATATATTCATGAATCTTTAGGTGGCAGTTGGAGTTAAAATAGGCAGTTGATAAATAGCAAATCATTAGGCATGCAATATCATCTGTTGCATTAAAACAGGCAGTGCCTCCTCCCAGTCTGTAATTCCCTGGAGCATGTCTGCAATGTGCTGAGGAGTACCAATACACCAAACGAACTCTAGAAAATCTACAGAGCAAGAACCAAGTAAAACAAGTATGAATTCCATTTCAAATGAGTGCTGTGCTTCATATTTACATTAATAGACAGTGCAATGAAGCCATAATGATGGCACTGGAGGAATATTCAGCAAAGAGTCACCATCATTATCAGAACATTGCTATTACAGTGACCTATTATGTAAAGGTAACACGATAGTGAATGATCAGAGCTGTCATTCCCAAATATCTGAAGGTTTTACTCCAGAAGAATAACAAGTATATTAGCAGCATTCATTTATATAAAGCTCCTTCTGTTTCAAAGCATTTCACAAGGGGAAGAGACAATACTGAACAGGAAAAGGAGAAATTTCAGGGCATGGGGATTTTTAGGAGGCTTTTGAATGCAGGGAGACAGTTTTAAATATTTTTTTTCTCCCAATAACAATTTGTTATATAAGGAAAATATTTTGACTCGAGGAGCATATAGCAATGAGGATGGATTTGTGTCTCTGCCAATATTAATTTAACTGGCATATGGATGCCAGTGGGCAGAACTCAGCCTGTATGTGAAGTATACATGGACAAGACTCGTGGTATTCAGTGAAAGCAATCACTCTCCACATGCAAGTCTACTCCATTAAGGTGGTAAAAACCCGCATGGGAATGGATTTAAGTGAATGTGGTTTGCGTGGAGTCATTTTCACCCTCTTGTCCCAGCTAGGGTCTGCTGGTTTATTGTCCCTGCACCTCTAAATTAAAGCCCTCTATGTGGGACGGTCAGACTGCGATTGGGCAGAAACCATGACTTCTACCAATCTGACCTCTACCCTTTGACCTTCTTGATAAAGTAGAGGTTTAACAAGCACCCAAGAACCAGGAGTTCCAAAAGAACCTCTCAATGCATGCTTGAAATAAAAGGGGGGCAGTCCAAGAACAATTTGCTTGAAAAGCAAATTCAGCACCCACAGAAATGGTACGGTCAACACCTTATTCATCTTTTGCTTTTAAGATCCTGGGATCAGAGTTTATTTTTCAATCAAAAGTGGCCAGAAAATAATAAAAAGATGCAACAGTTTTTAGTTCATCAACAATAATATTACCTTGACTGCTCTTGTTTATATTATATTCTGCACGATAATGCCTCTCCTCATTTTAAAATATACTAAACTCAATATAATCTTACTTTGACAAATCTGTACAAAAAATGGAATCATTAATTCTCACTCACTGACTGTGGCGACTTGCAGAGCCCGGAAAACTAGAAAGTCTGATTTCTGCTTCCGAAATTTATTCTTCAGAATCCGAGCGACATCCTGTCCCTTCAATACCTGATGTACTTGTGTATTCCTTACACAAAAGATAATCTGTGTGCTGTGAAAATAAATGAGCAGAATTACAATAGAAGACATTGTGTGACTGATAATCGATAGCTGTGCGCTGGCCATATTTTACACAATTCTCCCATACCACCTTTTTGGTAAAGAAATAATTTTACTTGAACAACATTTTTTTTTACTTGAGAGCCAACAAATGTTTGAATAGAGCCACCAGGATCGGAATGTTTGTTCAAAATACCAATAAGCAGTTTTGTTACCAAAAAAATGCTTTAATTGTGGACTACAAATGGCTAGTGTAAAATTGTTAAAGAAAAATTGTGAACTTTATACATTCTAGTTGATACCAATAAATGGAAATTAAATATCACTTGCAAATAGGACAGAGGTGTAGGATTAACAGCTTTTCTTTGGGCACAAGAAGACGCAATGTTGTTATTCAATGCAAAATGGACAATTATTTTCCCAGCACAGTCAGCCCCATTCATACACACACAAAACTCCTCACCTCTGTTCAGTGTAAGGTTGAATTTTCTGTACAGTAATATCTGAATCAAGGACCCCTAGCAGGACAGCTATTTGCCGGATTAGCATGCCCTTTTGCCTCTCAGTTAACTGACTGACACTGACATCCAGGATAATTTCTACAAGATCATTCTTTCTGGGATCTGAAAACAAAAAAGGAAATTTTTATTTCACCTGTCAAATCTTTAAGTCCTTGATTATTATTTAGACTATCTTTGCCCTACCTCAACCCATTAAACAATTTTTCATGTCGCACAACAATAGAGTTAAACTAATTTAACTCGATTTAGAGCTCTGTGCTGTTTCAGAAATTGTGCAGCCAAGAGTTGTAAAATATGTGACCCGAGCAGGACTCTGATTAATATATATAATGAAATTAACATGAAATAGATGTAAAAACATACTGATTTAAGAGTGAATCGAGAGACATTGGCGGTTCTTTTTAAAAACAACTCATCTGGTATGAACTCTGACTTCTTGTTCTTCAAGCCAAAGATAATTGTGAATCTCAGTTCGGAGCAGAGTGCAAATAATTTAGCATAATTCAGATTGTTGTATTCTCTCACATTCAATTCGATTTTCAAGTTAAAAGCCAAGATTTCAGTAATTGGAAACCAAGTTATTAATCATCTCTCTAGATTGACACGCATTTTTATAGACCCAATGTCATAGAAAATATGCCAAAAAAGCACAAACATGCACGACACAATATGGCATAAAGACTGGTACAGAATGAAGCAGAGATTTGTGCACAAAAAGGAAAGCAAGAACAAATGAATGAAAGACATAGCTAGTCAACACATGGGCACACATATGGTCGGTACAATTTATCTGGAACAGAATTGACTTTGGTAAGCTGAAATTGCCCCTGGTTATGGCAGCAATACAAAAAAGAATTATAATCGACTGCCAAACTCAGTGCTTCAGTGAGATTTCTTCGTTTCCAGGCTACCAGCATTTATTCACAATTCTTCAGAATTATGGTCATAACCATAATTCAATTTAAATGGAAGGAGACATCTCCAGGAATTAAAACTCAGAACCCTCCAGCACAATAAAACTGAAGCATGTCCAATTTTCTAGCTTGTCTATTTCATCATATATGGGTGTAAAATGGGCCCACTGTGATTCCTGTGTGATGCTGGAAGAGGGTGAACAATTTTCTTTCTACTCAATACAAGTTTGGCTCAGTTGGTTTAGCTGTCACCTCTGGGCCAGGTAGTTGTGGGTTTGAGCAGTACACCATGACTAGAAAGCACAATCTTGCTGTCACTCAAGTGTAGGACCGAGGTGTTCCATATTGTTGGAGGTGCCATCTTTTGAATGAGATGCTAAGCCAGGATGCTGACTGTCTGCTCTGGCGGCAGAAGTGGATGTTAAAGGTCCCAGGACGCTGTTTGAAGAGCAGCAGGGAATCCTCCCCGTTACAGTGGCCAACACTCCTCCCTCACCCAAGCCCAGAAAACAACAGATTAACTGGCCATTCATCTCATTGTGTGTTTGGAGGATGTTGCTGATGTACAACGTTTTCTGCGTTTGTCTACATAACAATAATCACTGCATTCCAGTCAATAATTCATGTGTGAAACACTTCAAGATGTTCTATAAATGTAAGTATTAGTTATTATATCTCGAAGGACATTTCAGAAAAGATTTGGGAAACATTTGAAGAGCATTTCCAGTTTGGGTCAACATACTTGTACAAAGACATGGTGGTAATGGAAAGGGTTAAAAAAAAAGGCCAACAAAAATTACATTCGATCTTAAACTAATAAATTATGAAGGGAGACCAATCTTTTCTAACATAATTTGGGCAGTTTTTCCATTTTTAAATGAATAAAACCTACTTTCATGTCAGACTTTTGACTAAACACTGTAGCCCAGTGGAGGATTGAACACTGTAGCCCAGCGGAGGATTGAACACTGTAGCCCAGCGGAGGATTGAACACTGTAGCCCAGCGGAGGATTGAACACTGTAGCCCAGCGGAGGATTAAACACTGTAGCCCAGCGGAGGATTGAACACTGTAGCCCAGCGGAGGATTAAACACTGTAGCCCAGTGGAGGATTGAACACTGTAGCCCAGCGGAGGATTGAACACTGTAGCCCAGCGGAGGATTGAACACTGTAGCCCAGCAGAGGATTAAACACTGTAGCCCAGTGGAGGATTGAACACTGTAGCCCAGAGGAGGATTAAACACTGTAGCCCAGTGGAGGATTGAAGGCTGATTTCTACTCACCAGGTCTGACTTCCAATGTTGCTGTGTCAATATGATTTTCTCCTTTTGCATCAGTTACTTTTAGGCGAAATCTGTACAGTCCTTCAACCAAATTGGATAGGAAAAGCACAGGCCGGTGATCAGAGTTATTCAGCACATCCTGTTAGAGTGGTGGAAAGTGTACAAGAAAATATTTCTAAAAAATTAAGCTTTTAAGGGAAAATTTTGGAATAATGTTATGTGTATGATCAACTTTCAAATATACTGATATATATCGAAGATCATACTGTAGTTGGAGCACAATATAGGAAAAAATAAACATTTTACAGGCTTTTTCTGGATGTGGTACAGAAACATTGCCATGTTACTCGTTATTAGGAGAAAGTAAACAATTGAGAAACTGCTTGAACACTTTCTTGCTTTGTATTATTGGGCCTCAGAGCAATTATCAGAACATTACTTTACATTCCTGCATCACTAGAGCTTAACATACTTGTAGTCTCAGACTTGTTGGATTGACTCGATATTGTTTGATGTACTGCTTTCCTCCCTCAGCCTCTGCACCGAACGACATCTCATCCTCAGTGATTTCAACCTCCATCTCAATTCATCATGCTCTCTCTCCTCGGAGTTCAGTAGCCTCCTATCCTCCCTTAATCGCTCCCTCCATGTAAACTCCCCAGCCCACATTCACGGCCACCCCCTTGACCTTGCCGTCTCTCGTGGCCTCGCTACTCCCATTGTGTCAATCGCAGATAAGGCTATCTCTGACCACTTCCTTGCATCGCTCTCCACCCACATCCCCCTTCCACCCCCGCCCACCACCCACGCCAACCCTACTTCCTTCTGCGTCCGCCCCTGGAAAAAACTCTCTCCCAACTCTCTTACAACTGCACTTATGCAATCCCAACTGTCCAGCCTTTGGCCCTCCATTCACCACGACATTTCTGCAGCTACCAATCTGCTCAACCACACCCTCACCACCACCTGTGATGCCCTAGTCCCTATTAAAACAATTACTGTCTCTCACCCTGGCTGTTCCCTCTGGTACGGCCCTCATCTTCGCACCCTTAAGTCCAAGGGACGCAGACTTGAATGGATATGGCAGACAACTGGTTTAGCCATTCACTGCCAGATCTGGCTGGACCACAAAGCATTATCGGGTCCTGCTCTCATCTGCCAAAGTTGCTCACTATTCCAGAATCATTCTGGAATGCAAAGATAAATCCCGGCTTCTATTCCCCACTGCTAACCGTCTTCTTAAACCCCTCTCCCCTGTCTCCTCCACCCTCACCTCCAACAACAAGTGTGAGGAGCTCATGGACTTCTTTGTCTGCAAGATTGAGATCATCTGTTCAGCTGCCTCTGCCACTTCCTTTCCTTCCCCTAGCCCACCGGGCCAAACTTCCTCTAATGTTCCCCTCTGCCCTAGCCCTGAACTCACATCTTTCTCCAGTTTCTCCCCGATCTCCCCTTATGACCTCGCCGTGCTCATCTTGTCCACGAGCCCCACTTCCTGCTCCCTCGATCCTATTCCCACCAAGCTGCTGACCCCCCAACTTCCTTTTCTGGCTCCCATGTTAGCGGACATGGTTAACGGTTCTCTCTCCTCAGGTCTCCTCTCCCTCAAATCTGCCGTCATCACCTCTCTCCTCAAAAAACCAACCCTTGACCCCTCCGTCCTTGCAAACTACCGCCCCATCTCCAACCTCCCTTTCCTCTCCAAAGTCCTTGAATGTGTTGTCACCTCCCAAATCCGTGCCCATCTTTCCCACAATTCCATGTTTGAATCCCTCCAATCAGGTTTCTGTCCCTGCCACAGTACCGAAACGACTCTCATCAAAGTCAGAAATGACATCATAAGAACATAAGAAGTAGGAGCAGGAGTAGGTCATATGGCCCCTCGGGCCTGCTCCGCCATTCAATAGGATCATGGCTGATCCGAATCTAGACTCACGTCCACTTCCCTGCCCTCTCCCCGTAACCCCTAATTCCCTTATCTGCTAGGAAAATGTCTATCTCTGTTTTAAATTTATTTAATGTTGCAGCTTCCACAGCTCTCTGGGGTAGCAAATTCCATAGATTTACTACCCTCTGAGTGAAGAAGTATCTCATCTCAGTTTTGAAAGGGCAGCCCCTTATTCTAAGATTATGCCCCCTAGTTCTAGTCTCACCCATCAGTGGAAACATCCTCACTGCATCCACCCGATCAAGACCCCTCACAATCTTATATGTTTCGATAAGATCGCCTCTCATTCTTCTGAACTCCAATGAGTAGAGGCCCAACCTACTCAACCTTTCCTCATACGTCAACCCCCTCATCTCTGGAATCAACCGAGTGAACCTTCTCTGAATCGCCTCGAGAGCAAGTATATCTTTTCTTAAATATGGAAACCAAAACTGCACGCAGTATTCCAGGTGTGGCCTCACCAATACCCTGTATAACTGCAGCAAGACGTCCCTGTTTTTATACTCCATCCCCCTTGCAATAAAAGCCAAGATTCCATTGGCCTTCCTGATCACCTGCTGCACCTGCATACTAACTTTTTGTGTTTCATGCACCAGGACCCCAGATCCCTTTGTAATGTAGCACTTTGAAGTTTCTCTCCATTTAGATAATAACTTGCTCTTTGATTTTTTCTGCCAAAGTGCATAACCTCACACTTTCCAATATTATATTCCATCTGCCAAATCTCTGCCCACTCACTTAGCCTGTCTATGTCCTTTTGCAGGTTTTTTATGTCCTCCTCACTCACTGCTTTCCCTCCCATCTTTGTATCGTCGGCAAACTTGGATACGTTGCACTCGGTCCCTTCCTCCAAATCGTTAATATAGATTGTAAAGAGTTGGGGTCCCAGCACTGACCCCTGCGGAACACCACTAGTTACTGATTGCCATCCTGAGAATGAACCATTTATCCCAACTCTCTGTTTTCTGTTAGATAGCCAATCTTCCACCCATGCCAGTATATGACCCCCAATCCCGTGATTTTTTATCTTGATCAGTAATCTTTTGTGTGGCACCTTGTCAAATGCCTTTTGGAAGTCCAGATACACTACATCCACTGGTTCCCCTTTATCCACCCTGTATGTTACGTCCTCAAAGAATTCGAGCAAATTTGTCAAACATGACTTCCCCTTCATAAAACCATGCTGACTCTGTCCTATTAAATTATGTTTATCCAAATGCTCTGTTACTGTTTCCTTAATAATGGACTCCAACATTTTGCCAACCACAGATGTTAGGCTAACTGGTCTATAGTTTCCAGCTTTTTGTCTACTTCCCTTCTTAAATAAGGGTGTTACATTAGCAGTTTTCCAATCTGCCGGGACCTTTCCTGAGTCCAGGGAGTTTTGGAAAATAATCACCAATGCATCCACAATCCCTACCGCCACTCCTCTCAAGACCCTAGGATGTAGGCCATCAGGTCCGGGGGATTTATCCGCCTTAAGTCCCATTATTTTACCGAGTACCATCTCCTTAGTGATTTTAATCGTGTTTAGCTCCTCCCCCCCCATTGTCCCCTGTTTGTCCAGTGTTGGGATATTTTTAGTGTCCTCTACTGTAAAGACTGATACAAAATATTTGTTCAGCGTCTTTGCCATCTCCATGTTCCCCACCACTAGTTTCCCTGGTCTCATCCTCTAAGGGACCAACGTTCACTTTAGTGACTGTGGCAAAGGTAAACTATCCCTCCTCGTCCATCTTGACTTGTCTGCAGCCTTTGACACGGTTGACCACTCCATCCTTCTCCAACGCCTCTCCACCGTCATCCAGCTGGGTGGGACTGCACTGGCCTGGTTCCATTCTTAGCTATCTAATCGTAGCCAGAGAATCAACCTGCAACGGCTTCTCTTCCCGCTCCCGCATAGTTATCTCTGGTGTCCCCCTCCTAGTTCACATCTACATGCTTCCCCTAGGCGACATCACCCGAAAACACAGCGTCAGTTTCCACGTGCACGCTGACGACACCCAGATCTACCTCACCACCACTTCTCTCGACTCCTCCATGGTCTCTAAATTGTCAGACTGCTTCTCAGACATCCAGTTCTGGATGAGCAGAAATTTTCTTCAATTAAATATTGGGAAGACCGAAGCCATTGTTTTCGGTCCCCGCCACAAACTCCGTCCCCTAGTCACTGACTCTATCCCTCTCCCTAACATCTGTCTGAGGCTGAACCACACTGTTCGCAACCTTGGTGTCATATTTGACCCTGAAGTGAGTTTCCGACCACATAACAAGACTGCCTATTTCCACCCACCCCCACCCTGCGCTCCTCTAATTCTGCCCTCTTGAGCATCCCTGATAATAATCGCTCAACCATTGGTGGCCGTGCCTTCTGTTGCCTCGGCACCAAGCTACAGAATTCCCTGCCTAAACCTCTCTGCCTCTCTTTCCTCCCTTAGACGCTCCTTAAAACCTACCTTTTTGACCAAGCTTTTGATCACCTGCCCTAATTTCTCCTTATGTGGCTCGGTGTCAATTGTTTGTCTTATAATAATCCTGCGAAGCACCTTGGGATGTTTTACTACGTTAAAGGCGCTATATAAATACAAGTTGTTGTTGTTTGATATTGTTTTGTATCGCTGAGAGAACATTTGCAAATGGTAATAATCATAATTGTTTCTGTTTGGTCAAAGTGTTGGTGAAGAGATCATTTTTCAAATAAGTAGAATATCACATTAAGACAACATTAAAAAAACAAGCACCATTCCATAACTAAATACAATGCTCTCATGGAGAACATTGCATTACAATTGTATTTCTACACGAACCTTCATAATTTACCTATACCTATGATACCTTGGCCTCGATACTAACGCCCCCACACCACGACAGGCAGGACACTTCATTATCATATTTAAATTGGACTCTCACCGTGCAGTTGGGAGCCCGATTTAAATTTAACAGCTACCGGCCAGGTTTCCCAGAGCTTGGGAAACATGGCACTGAAATGGAGATGAGAGCAGCAGGTTAGTGCTTTTTAGAGCACTCCTTGTGGGCCAGGAGGAGCAGGAGTGCTCTCCCACCACCCCCCTCCCTGGCCACTCAAGGAAACCTGGGGCCTCCCTTCTCCCGATTGTTTCCTCTCCTCGATACCATGATCGCCACTGCCCCCTCTCCCCCCAACCCCACCTCACCACGAAGCCCCGATTTCAAGCCTCCTGCCAGGCTTTGACCGACATCCCTTCCCCCACCCCCACCAAGCTCCGATCCCGTGCCCTCCCTCCAGATTGCTGGGCATTGACCCCTCCCCTCGGGGGACCGTTCCTAAAGGACCCCAGTTGCGGCCTCCTGCCACTGGTTTTCCCGCCCGACAGCCAACCCCAGCCTGTCAATTTAGCCGGGTGGGAAACGGAAGAAGAAAATGATAATGAAGTCCTGCCGTTAATATCAGCAGGCCCTCTGTATCCTCGGACTTCCCACCCCACCCTCTCCCAACCGAGCTCCCACGCACCCTCCCTGTAAATATCAGGGCACTTATATATCTTTTCAACTCATTAAACAATGACTACAACAAAATTGGTGCAATGTTTTTATAGCGCATTTCATTTGTGAACTGAACTACTTACTCCAGCTGCTGGACTGCTCTCGTCTCTCATCCACAGGTAGCTGACAATCCCCTTATCGTCTGATGATTTTGATCCATCAAGCATAGCTGTGTTACTGGGTAGGGTGATCACTACATTCCTTGCTATCTTAGCAACTGGAGCCTTGTTGCTTTCTGTAAAACAGAAATACATTTGTTATCCATACCACAGATCTTAGAAAATATTAAAATACAAATGTAATTCACATATCAGGTTCAAATGCAATGCTGCAATTAATAGCCCAGTCAGATACCCATTCATACTTGTAACCTAATTCGTAACAATACTGGTTTCTTCAATTTTAGGGCTTTAGTTATACATTTCAAGACTTAATTGTCAACACAAACTGTCTTTATATAACTTTCATCTACCAGGGTTATGTAATGCAAGAGCCCCTGTGCTTATTCAATATCAACAAAATGTGGCAAGGAGTTTTACTCAAAGTGCAGTGGCCCATTTAACAAAGTTATCACTGCTGTACTACATTTTAGTAAGAATTAGTAAAACACACTTTATAAAGTATTGTTTGCTTGATTGCCAGAGCTTTTTCTGAATTGGTTAGTTTTTTTCTGGCGGTTAAGGGGGTGGGTGAATCTTGTACAGGTATCTGATGGACTACGTTTTAATAGCCTGATGATCTTTTCTCGCACTTCTTTTCATATGTTTCTATATGATTAAACAGAAATGAAAAAAAGAAAAATACAGTACCCTATAGTACTCTGAATGCTTGCTGGGACTCGACAGTCCTTGTTGGTATTGAAACTAAATTTTAATTCTGAAACTCTGGATGTAGTATGCAGGACCAGGAAGGATGCCAGCCTACACACGTACAATGAGAACTGCTCTCTGGCAGACCTGCAACATACACCAGTTGAGCAGCTCTCTTCTGACTGTGAAACTTGTTGATCATTGCAGCAGTCTGCTTGAAACCTGATACAATGTTTAATTTTTGCAATGGACAGAAGAATAGACAGCTTAAAAAAAACTACCGGGAGAAAACTTCACGCTTTGACTTTCATTTATAATCATAGCAATAACCAAGATAACATTGTGATTTTATTTTCCCTTGATGTCACTTTCAATATTTTCCTAGAGGCATTTTCCGTTTGGTAGACCAGACATTCTTTAAATTTGTGTGTACTAGAATCAATGAATCCAAAACCAGTCAATCCAACTAGTTTGAAATCTCCATCATTGGAATGAGTTATCAACAGGCCCAAATATGATTTTGACGTCTGCTCTTTTCTTTTTATTCGTTACTGGCAAGGCCAGCATTTATTGCCCATCCGTAATTGCCCTCAAGAAGGTGGTGACCTTCTTGAACCGCTGCAGTCTGTGTGTTGAAGGTACTCCCACAGTGTTGTTAGGTAGGGAGTTCCAGGATTTTGACCCACTGACAATGAAGGATCAGCGATATACTTCCAAGTCAGGATGGTGTGCGATTTGGAGGGGAACTTGGAGGTGGTGGTGCTCCCATGCGCCTGCTGCCCTTGTCCTTCTAGGTGGTAGAGGTCGCGGGTTTGGGAGGTGCTGCTGAAGAAGCCTTGGCAAGTCGCTGCTGTGCATTTTGTAGATGGTACACACTGCAGCCACAATGCGGAGGGAGTGATAGTTTAAGGTGGTGGATGGGATGCCAATCAAGCCTATAACTTCCTAAATATTTTGCCATGGTCCTCTTCAATCAGAGACATTAACTGAAGTGTCAAGCCCTGTGCCATTTTAAAATGTGATCTATGACCTTAATTTCCTCAGTGCTGAAAACTACAGTAAAAAGAAAAGTAATCATCAACAACATAGAGAAAACATGGACAAAAACCATTAACAAGAGCATACTTTAAGGTTACAATTAGCATAATTACTTTGAACTGTTACTTTTTTCTTTATTACTTGGTTTAAACCTATTGCCATCTTTTACAGATCTGAAAACATACATACCCTCTCTCACAATGATTCGAACAGAATCATGACTCTCCAGTTTTCTTTCATCTTTCACGGTCAGTGTAATCTCATATGACCCAACCTGAAGACCGGTTACTGTGGCGATGGCAGTGTCTGCATTCTCAATTTTCACACCATCAGGGCCGCTGAAATACAAAACCATCAAATTTCATCTTAGGTTTGCATTAATAGGAGGTAACGACAGTTACACTATTAAAATCGGAGTCAGAGGTACGCTGTCTGAAAGCACAGGTCTCCCGATTTTCACTTCTTAATCCTGGCTTTGTATGTTTCTGTCCCAAGGCTGCTAGATATTCAAATACATTGGATATCCTTCTGCTATGTCTCATCAGGTCTTGGGTGGGATGCCCTACAGAAACACTGTCTAAGCTCAGGGATGGCAGGGAAAAATAACTAAGCACATTTTCTCATTTTAGTGGGAATTCTCTGTAGTCAGGATTTTGCCTGACTTTTTCAGCTGCTGACAGGTTACTGGTCTACCTTTCCAGATGGACTTCAGACAATTAAAAAAATCCTTTGAAAGCAGATTGTTCAGTAAAATGTTACAATCTGGGTCATACTAAACTAAAAGTCTCAAATAATTTTTTGATTTTTTTCTCATTTTAATTAGTGCACAATGTATGAAATTGTCTCTTTCAATAATCAACAACAAAAAAAATCACTGACTGTTACAAAGCTCAAATGACCAATTTTAAAGAGTTTCACTATAATTTAATCCTCATTGACACAGTGTAATTCTTCAATTAATTTTAAAAATTGAACCAGATTGTTAGTTTTTAATAAGGGGTAGCGGTAATGAAACATACCCATAAACATTTGGGGCCAGAAATTGCAACCTGGGCTTGGGCACATCGTGTGCGTCTGTGTGTGTGGAGGGGGGCGGTGAGAAAATGGGGTGCAACTTGGTTCCACTGGGATTCTGCCCCATGGAGAAGAGGTCAGATCTTCCACCCATCACTCCTCTCACCTCGCCTATGTCGAGGGGATATATCCGGGGGGTCTTCCATTGCTTCCCCAGGAAATTTCAGTATGCTACCCGATAGGCCCAAGAGAATCCCTCGCCTACTGTGAGCAAGCATATGTTCTGTTATGGGCAAACCAAAGGCTGCAAAATGCTTGAGGGAAAAGGCATCAATTACATTTAGAGGCCTATCTTGGTGCCCCTTTGAGGTGAAGGGGGAAGATTTCCTACTTAGCTGTTCCGTTAGATAAGGGCCTCTGACTTCCACATTGCAGCAACAGGATGCCACTCGGGTTTTCCAGGACTCTGTTGGCACAGGCACTGCTGATGTGCCCTTACAGGCACAGGCCGCCTGCCCCAAGTATGCGGATCACCCTATCCCCAGGATTTGGGATAGGGTCTGCATCTTTGCATGTGGGTGCATTTAAAGCTCACTCCAATGCACAACCAGCAGGTGAGTGGGCCGGTCGGATTTCAAGGCCCTAGATGTGAATAAAGCAGAGTTTTTTTAATCACATCACGGGCTTTGTTCACAGCTGGTGTTTTGAAAACATCAGAATAGTTATGTCTTGCAGTAGCTATGCTATCAGAGAGAGGCAACAAATGGAAGCCAAGCACTTCGATAGGAAAACTAGATAATACTTTGCAGAGTGCAATCCCAGTTCGTGCAGCAGCACACACACTAAAGGGAATCCTTCAGGATGACAATACCGCAGCACATCTATTTCATACTAGATACTTAAAATAGTTATTTAGAAGATGAAAATGCCAAAAAGTTACTGGAGCAATCAGAGTGAATAGCCGTTAGTGACATTATTTACTCACAGAGTAAGATACCGTTAAGCGCCTGATCATGATTTTTATGCAACAGGAGTGATTAGAATTTCTTTGTTTGAATTATGCTCGTTTTTAGTGGACCCACCCTAAGAACCATTACATTTAATATGAGATCGATGTTTTACCTTGTTTTTACCCAAAGGTAGGAAGCAATCTTCTGGTCATCTGTGCTTTTGCTGCCATCCAATGTTGTGCTATCCACAGGAAGAGTCAGCTCTTTATCCGGTCCTGAATCAGCCACTGGGGCTTTATTATTTTCTGGAAAAGCAATCAGCAAAACAAGGGAAAATAAACTTCAGTACAGAACTTGGGGAGTGTTGCATGATTGAAAATGCTGTCTTTCGGGTGAGATGTTAAACCAAGGGAAAGTTCCCATGGCACTTTTTTTTTTTTAATAAAGAGCAGGGAGTTCTCCTGGTGTTCTGGCCAGTATTCATGTCAGCCAAGATCACCAAAACAGATAATCTGGTCATTTGACTCATTGCTGTTTGTGGAACCTTGCTGAGCACAAATTGGCTGCTGCTTTTGCCTAAAAAACATAGTGATTATACTTCAGAAGTAATTAATTGGCCCTGAAGAGCTTTGGAACAACCCGAGGATGTGAAAGGCGCTTTCTAAATGCAAGTTTGTTCTTCTGCAACTTACTGCCGAGTACAAATGTCCTTCACCTATTAGCCTAATGAGAATGAGTAATAGTTCCTCCGACTCCTTTCAAATAGTCTGCTTACCACCACTTTACTTTTGTGGGTAGTTATATCACTAATTGACTGCATTGCTGCAGCATGATAAATGGAAATTGGGTTGGAGGAATAAAAAGGGGAAGATTTAAAGTATGTTGTAATCTTTCTTGCACTTGTTTGTGCAAGCATATCTTTATAAAAACGTACCTGGTTGTACTATAACCATCACCTCAGCGGTAGCCTGGTGGCCTGCTGAGTCCATGACTGTTAGTTGAAAGATGTAGTCCCCTTCCTGCATCGCTGACAGCTGGAGAGATGATGTCCGTACACCCTAAACAAATGGAAAGTGTGTAAAATGCACTGTGTGTTAAATAGCCCCTCCTGCCTAGAACTGTGGCTCAGTATATAAATGAGCAGTCACATATTCACATCATGTTAGCAACAATGCAAAGTTAGATTTCTTTTCCATTAACTAATAGTGGTCAATGGCAGGGTGATCAGATTTTACCCCTCCCCATTTCAGTGGAAGGAAGCAAAGTGATTAAATTTGCTGAACACACAGCTGCAACACTGAATTATATTAAATGACACATTATGAACATTGTTCCCTCTTATTTTTATTTTTGGTCTGCGGTCCCTTTAAATGGCTGTGCGGCTTAGCGGGAACGTCGATTATGAATCTCAATTCATCCTTTTATCAACCAGAATCACTGTGAACTTAAGAGTTTTGGTGGTTATGGCTTTTTCCTCCTTAAGTGTGGGTTCACGAGCATTCTTCTGAAGGCTGCATTATTTACTTTATTCCATAAATATCATGCACGTTTTATTCCTCCAAATAGAATATTCTTAAATTTGGATGTTGGGAGGACAGTGTACATGTTTTCCTACCTGCATTTCAACTACTTTGCCCTTACTTTTGGGGCTTAGGGACCACTCATAGCTGACAATTCCATGGTCATCTGTGCTTTGGTTGCCATAGAGCATGATGGAGTTCTTGGGCAGTGTAAGGACCTGATTCGCACCAGCATTAGCTACAGGTGGATAGTCCACTGCTTTATGCACAGTGAGGGCTGCTGTGGTCGAGTTGCTGGCACCATCAGAATCCACTACCGTCAGACTGAAAGAACAAGAAAAAATAAAATCAGACAAACCTTTCAAATGTACTTTGTGGACTACATTAGCAACACCCAACTGAACAGAAACACTGCACAATTAGCACAACAAATGCAACAGATAATACTGCAACAGACAGGAAGATGCAGATAAAAAGCCGTATAAATGTTGTATTGAAAATTGTTCACCCAGCTGAGAGCACACATACCAAGATGTTATGCTACAGAATAGTATTCAAAAACAAAACTACAGGAAGTAGAGGGATTCTGTGCAGTAAACAAGAGCTTTTCTGAAAAACAGCAAGGGCCAGCTGAGGTTCATGGAGCTTTAAATAAAATTAGATCACGGTGAAATGAACATCTGTGCTATGATTGGGTTATAATCCTGAATCAACTAATTATTATACTTATTTTAAGCAGTGTGTTGAAATCGCCGCCCACGCTTCTAAACAACAAGGTTGCAGTGATTTAAAGCTGTTGGCATTTAAAGTTGTACAAGGATGTCCAAACTACAGCCCATTGGCCATATGCAGCCTCCATGCTCAGGCAATGTGGCCCATGGAGCCAGGCAACTCCAATCGAATTCCACTTCTATTTTAAAGTCACTGGTTTGTCCTTTTTGAATTTCATGAGCCTGGAAGTTTGGAAAGGGCTGTTCTTAAGGCTGTTGCTTAATTGTGGGATAAATCATAACAGGGAAAACTTGGGTCGCGCCCCCTTTGAGGCGCTAAGTTTGCCAGGGCGCTACTTTTAGCGCCCCAAAATAGCGCACTCGCGCCCGAAAGTCACTGGTGGCGTCCCAAGAGGGAGGTGGGGCATTATTGGAAGTGCCCCGCCTCCCCCTTGGGGCACTGCGAGTGAATATCATGGCGCTATGTGCCGCGGTACTGCAAGCCTTCCTCCTCTTATTAAAGGGGAGGGGCCTAGTGCAGCGCGACCCGGGTGCCCAGCTGGGCCACCAGGGATCGGAGTGCCGGCAAAAGAGCCCGGCACTCAAGAGGAGTGCTGAGCTCATGGAAAGCCACGGACAGCAACGGGGCAGGTGCTGGCAGGTGGCCAGCAACAAAAATGGCCACCTGGCACCTCCCCTTTAATTTGCACCGCCCCTGCCGCAGGTAGGCCCCCCCTGACCCCGTGGGACATAGCGTCCGGTGGCAAGTCAGGGAGCGCTACCGAAGATTGCGGCCGGGGCGCGAGCGGCGCACTGCGCACGGTGATGACGCCATCGCCAGAGGCGTAGCGTCGCGGGGCGCTAACGGTTACCGCCGCCGCTAACCTCCCGCTGAATTTCCCGGGGGGGGGGGCATTGGCAGCGCCGTGCCCAGGCGCTAGTTGTTTTGCGCCCCGTTATCACCCTCTTAGGTACAAATCAACCAAATTCCACCCCCCCCCCCGCCAAGATCGGACAGTATTGGTAACTTGATATATATATACACAAATTAACAGGAGCACTGAATTAAACTTTATACATGACCTGCACGGTTTCATGGTAGCCACCTAAGCACCATGAAGACAAACAATGTCAACACTACTGCTTCGTAGTGTGGGTAAAATATACGTTTAGAACAACCTATTGACTCATGGAATTTGCAAGTATATCTGTTCTAACTGCCTCCATAATAATATAATTGCAAAAATGAACTCAAAAGAAAAATATCTATATATTAAAAATCTTGTCTCTGCAAAACCTCAATTCCAGTTGGCATATTTTTGTATCAATATAAATTCTTATTTTCACATTTATAATGGAAACTGTCTATGAAGACTGGCCATTGTAATTGGTAATGACCCGCACAAGGTTATTAGCAAAAATAAAAGTACACGGAATTGGAGGTAACCTTGTGACATGGGTTGATTTCTTTTGTCCCTTTATTGGCAGCCCGCCTTCAGCTGTCTAAGCCCTTAATTTGGAATTCCCTCCCCAAACCTCTCTTTCCAACTTTAAGATGCTCCTTAAATCCTACCTCTTTGGCCTCCTGTCCTAGTATCTCCTTATATGGCTCAGTGTAAAATTTTGCTCGATAAGGCTCCTGTGAAGCAGCTTAGGACATTTTGTTATGTTAAAGGTGCTATATAAATGCAAATTGTTTTGTTGATATTTGGCTGGTAGGTAGATGACAGAGAGTAGTGGCAAAGGAACATTCTCTGATTGACGTGCCCCAGGGATCTGTACTGGGGCCTCAGCTTTTCACCATATACATTAGTGACTTGGATGAAGGAATAGAGTATTGTATATCCAAGTTTTCAGCTGACACTAAGTTAGGAGGCACAGTAAGTTGTGTAGATTGGAGCAGGGAATTATAAAGAGATGTAGACAGACTCAGTGAGTGGGTAACACTGTGACAGATGAAGTTCAACACAGACAAGTGCGTTTCTTAGGATCAGAGAAAGATAAATCTAAATATTGTCTTAATGGTGAGTGACGAGGAGCACAGGGGTTTAGGTGTCCGTGTACACAAATCACTAAAAACTGGTGCACAAGTACAAAAAATAATCAAAAAGGCTAATGGAATGCTGGCCTTTATCTCAAGGGGAATGGAATACAAAAGTGAGGAAGTGATGCTTCAGCTGTACAGAGCCTGGGTCAGATCCCATCTGGAGCACTGCGTTTTGGGCACTGAACCTCAGGCAGGATATATTGGGCTTGGAGGGGGTAAAGTACAGATTCAAGAGAATTATACCAGGATTTAGAGGGTTAAATTACGAGGGCCGGTTGCATAAATTTGACTTGTGCTCCTTTGAGTTTAGAAGGTTGAGGGGTGATCTAATCGAGGTCTTCAAAATGATAAAGGGATTCCATAGGATAGATACAGAGAAACTACTTCTTCTGGTGGGATAATCCAAAACAAGAGGGCATAATCTTAAAATTAGAGCACGGCCATTTACAAGTGAAATCAAGTACTTTTTCCACTCAAAGGTAGTGGAAATCTGGAACTCTCTCCCCCAAAAGACTGTGGATGGTGGGTCAAATTGAAACTTTCAAGCCTGAGATTGATAGATTTTTGTTAGCTAAGGATACAAAGGGATATGGATCAAAAGTGGGTAAATGGAGTCGAGGTGCCGATCAGGCATGATCTAACTGAATGGTGGAATATGCTCAAGGGGCTGAATGGCCTAGTCCCGTTACGATCTTCCTGTGTAATGACACTCTCCCAACAGTGGTGAGGCTGTAGCACCTCAGTTTTGCAGTTTCCAGTTCCTTAACCTGAGCTGCTCCAACCCTCTCCATTTATCTGCTTTTCAAATATTGCTATTTAACTATAAATAAGAGAAATACAAATATTATATAAAAAGGGTAGAATACATCACTTTAAAATGGGCACTGAATGAGGTCTGCATGCCCTGGTCCAATTATTCCACCCACCTCAAAGCCGCTTTATCTAAATCCTACACTTGGTTTTAACGAGTAATCAGAATTTTGTGTCATTGTTTTATGTGAAAACAACCACTGATGTTCTAAAGTCAAAAAGTACAGACGTTTTCCTCGTGCATTACTACCTAATCTTTTACTGGTGAAATCACAATATCACTAGCTCGTAAAGTTGATACTTTTAACATCAATTTATAATACCTTGGGGCACATTAATTTTCCACACATTTACACCATTTGCTGCGATCTACCTAGGAACTTTGCTGAAATGTGTCAAATAAAGGCAGCTGTTTTAGTCTGGGTGGAGGCTTTGCATGATTGTTGCCACATCAACATTGATCAGTTTTCTATTTTCAGGCTGATATTTACAAACTGGGAAATAAAAATGACAGTAGCTCATCACAAAAAACAGCAAATAGTGGCCAGTGAATGGGTTAAATCACACTGCACGATTGGAACCATTTTCTGAAACATACAGTAAATTGTTATTGAAACAAAATAGATAAGTTCAGGGAACTCCCATTATATGCAACAGTGCAGAACAGATCAAACTTGCTAGTGGTAATTTAGAGTACGACTGGCTGAACAAAAAAACAAATGGAGACTTTCTCGGTTTCCATGTGTGTCATGTGCTAGAAATTGAAGCCACTAGGGGACAGACTAGGGTTCAGCTTGAGGCTTTGACAATCGTGGACAGAAACATTTTTTTTAATGACCTAATTCTGTACTAAATTCACTTTAATTAACACAATTTATTTCCACCAGTAGTTTATGACTTCTGTTCATTTTACTTTTTTAATTACATTAACAGAATTCATATTTTGATCCATTAATGAACTTCACACGCCTCTCCATGTGTGTGTGAAAATAATGAACTGACACTGTAAACAACTGCTAGCTTTGTTCCCATGACTGATTTGATTATCAATATCCAGTGGATTCTGCAATCTTCGTGTACCCACGTATGCATTTAGAGTTCTGCATCCTTAAACTTGTTATTTCCTTCCCCAAGCCGTGACAGGGTACAGTGTAGTGGCTACGATACTGGAATAGCAACAAAGAGTTCAAATCCCATCATGGAAAGTTGTGAAATTTCAAACTCTACCCGGTCTGGCCTGTGTGACTCAAGTTCCACGCTATGTGGTTGACTCTTAAGCAAGCCATGCAGTTGTAAAGCAATGTTACAGAAACAAAACAATGACACCAGGGAAACATGGTCAAGTATTGTCCACATTGAGGAAATAAAATGTTTTTAAGAACCTATAGCAGCTGAAATGAGTTAAGAGTGTGCGAGATTAAATGGAGTGGACTTGAACAGTGTGTTTTATTTGGGAATTTGGAAAGAGTGCGAATTTGGACAAGAGGGGGAAGGAGTTGCTGCTTTTTGCCTACACTACTTGTAGTGCTTTGTGTTATAGGTAGATATTTAATTTCAGTATGCTTAACTTAATCTAGATCAAGTAAGTAGCCAAGAAACTACACTGTAAACCAAGTTAGTTAATTACAAATTTAATTAAATAAAACAAGGTCATATAGGGATGGCAGTGCAGGTGGTGTGCCGCAACTGCAGCATGTGGGAGTTTGTGGAGAGCATTGTGATCCCGGACAATCACGTTTGCAGTAAGTGCCTGCATCTTGAGGAACTTCAGCTCAGAGCTTTTGAGCTGGAGTCTGAGGTGCAGACATTGTGGGGCATCAGGGATGGGGAGACAAGATGCAGTCACACTCCTTAGGTTAGGTAGTGATACAGGTCTGGTTAGTGGTCAGGGACAGGAGGGTGTGACTGCAACTCAGGCAGGTAAGGGGACCCCAGGTGCAGTGCAGCAGGAGCTTCCGCTTTTGCTCTTGTCCAACAAGCATGAGGTTCTTGCTGCCTGTGTGGATTAGGGAAAAGCCTGCAGGATGGATGAGCAAGCTGACCATGGCACCATGGTGCAGGAGGCCATTTAAGTGGAGGGGGTGGAGTGAAAGGGAATGTAGCTGTGGTAATATAGTCAGGGGGATAGATAATGTTCTCTGCAGCCGCGACCAAGAGTTCCGAAGGTTGCGTTGCCTGCCCGGTGCCAGGGTTAAAGACATCTCGTGGCTGGAGAAGAACTTCGAGTGGGAGGGGGAGAATCCAGTTGTCATGGTCCACGTAGGAACCAACAACATAGGTACAACTAGGAATGAGGTTCTGCTGAGGGAGTTTGAGGAGCAAGGATCCAAATTAAAAAACAGAACCTCAAAGGTAATAATCTCTGGATTGTTACCTGAGCCACACGCAAATTGGTATAGGGACAAACAGATTTGAGGTTTAAATGCGTGGCTCAAAGAGCGGTGTGGGAGGAAGGGGTTTCAGTTCATGGGGCACTGGCACCAGTACTGGGGAAAGAGGGAGCTGTTCCATTGCAACGGGCTCCACCTAAACCGGGCTGGGACCATTGTCCAGGCGAACCGAATAACTAGGACAGTAGACAGGGCTTTAAACTAATGAAGGTGGGGGGGGGGGGGGGGGAGGATTCAGGAAAGAGTAAATTTAAAAGCAGTGAGAAATGTCAAGGCTTTAGAGCAGAGTAGAGTTTGGGGTAAAAATAAGCAGAGTGGGTCAGGAAGGGACTGAGAGAGTAACAAATGTAATAAGGCATCAGTGACTAAGGTGACATCAGGGAAAAATAGAAAAAAGTCAAAGTTAAAGGCACTATATCTCAATGTGTGAAGTATTTGCAACAAAATAGATGAATTAATAGCAGATAGAAATGAACAGATTTGATCTAATAGCCATAACGGAGGCGTGGTTGCAAAGTGGCCATGGTTGGGAACTAAATATTCCAGGATATTTAACTTTTAGAAGAGATAGGCAAAATGGAAAAGAGGGGTAGCCCTGATAATAAAGGATGGGATAAAGCCAGTAGAGAGAAAGAATCTTAGCTCCGAAAATCAAGAAGTAGAATCAGTTTGGGTGGAGCTAAGAAACAGTAAGAGGCAGAAAACATTGGTGGGAGTTGTTTATAGGCCCCCAAATAGTAGTTGTAATGGGCAGAATATAAATCAGGAAATTAGAGGCGCATGTAACAAAGGGTAATACAGTACGCATGGGGGATGTTAATCTACATATAGACTGGACAAACTAAATTTGCAGTAATAGTGTGGAGGATGAATTCATGGAATGTATGCAAGATAGTTTTCTAGATCAGTAGGTTGAGGAACCAACTAGGGAACAGGTTATTTTAGATCAAGTATTGTGCAATGAGAAAGGGTTAGTTAATAACCTTGTAGTAAAGGGGCCTTCAGGGAAGAGTGACCATAATATGATAGAATTTTATATTGAGTTTGAAAGTGATTTAGTTAAATCCGAAACTAGGGTCTTAAATCTAAACAAAGCAAACTGCGTAGATATGAGAGGCGAGTTGGCTAAGGTAGATTGGGAAACTACATTAAAAGGTATGATGGTAGGCAAGCAATGGCTAGCATTTAAAGAATTAATACATAATTTACAACAAATATACATTCATTTAAGGCAAAAAAATCCCACAGAAAAAGTGGTCTAACCATGGCTAACAAGAGAAGTTAAAGATAGTATTAGATCAAAGGAAGGGGCATGTAATGTTGCCAAAAAGAGTAGTAAGCCTGAGGATTGGGTGGATTTTAGAATTCAGCAAAGGAGGACCAAGAAATTGATACGGGAAGGGAAAATAGAATATGAGAGTTAACTAACGAGAGACATAAAAACAGACTGTAAAAGCTTCTATAGGTATGTAAAAAGGAAAAAATTAGCAAAAGTAAATGTGGGTCCCTTACAGGCTGAGACAGGAGAAATTATAATGGGGGAATAAGACAATGGCAGAGAAATTAAACAAATACTTTGGGGGTGATTTTGCAGGCGGGACTGCCGGGAAAATGGCAGAATCTGGGGGCGGGTACCCATCCCGTCCCCAACCCGCCTCCGTGCCATCTTCCCAGGAGGTGGGTACCCTACCTGCACCGGGTCCCGTCTCCTGGAGGTGGGAAGGGGATTACAGTCACTTAACTGCCTGTTAACAGGTAGTTAACAGGCAGTTAAGAGAATTATCCCCATTTTTCCAGCAGAGGTGCGGGCTTCCCGACGTCGGGAAACCCCACCAGGGTCACCGAGGCGAGCAGTGGGTCTGCGGGGGTCGGAGGGGTCCAAAAGTGCGCTGTGGAGGTGACTGATGGGTGCAAGTGTGGAGAGGTAAGTATGTGAGGTGAATGAAAAGTGATAGAAAAAGTTTCCTTACCTTTGTTTCTTCCTGCAGGCTTCAATCGTTGGGGATTGGCAGAGATGACAGAATGGCTGCTGCATTCTGCGATGCATCAGCCATCTGCTTTCTGCTCACAAGAGAGGTTTGGTGAGCCTTGACTACAAGAACTCACCAAACAACAGAGAATGTCACTATTTGACAGCTTCGCAGAGCTGTCAAACGATGGCAATTCATCTTTTTTGACAGATGAAACGTCATACGCTGACGTTCTCTGTAACCGGCTTCCTGTTAATTGGTCTGCTAAGCCCGCTGGGTGGGCTTTGTGGTGTATGTGCCTTTAAGAGCAATTGTGGTGTATGTGCCTTTAAGAGCCCCAGGTGTGCGTAATGCCGGTAATTGCCACTTGGGCTATATAAGCCTGTGTATTGTGTATATCCTTTAGAACCCCCCCCCAGACTTGCTTAGTAAATACCTATGAACCAACTCTTGTCTTCAGTGTCTTTATCTACACACGGACACTACAGTGGCGATGAAGTGGAAATGGACTTACCTGCAATTCGGCAGCACCTCAAGGACATCGATTCCTCCAGCGTCCAGAAGACTCAAGGAAGTAAGAGAAACTGTGGTTTCACCAGCTGGCCAAGCTGGTGGCAGGTACTGCGCTAATCCTTCCTGAACGTCAGGCTGGGGCTCCAGCGGCAGGCTCTACAGCTGAGACAGGCAGCGAAATCGGAGGCAAGCAATAACGGACTGGGAGGGTGCACTCGGGAGACAGCCGGCGCGGCAAGCAGGTCAGAGTTTAGACCTCCATCGGGAACGAGTCTCCAGCAGTGAATAAACGGAAACCACAGTAAAACAGCGTTGTTATCGGTAGCAGCGGCGGGAAAGCGCGGGAAGCGCCATATCTTGCTACAGAAAGAAAAACGCGGGAAGCACCATATCTTTTTTTTTAAATGCCTAAGTCTGGCATTATTGATGCTTTTGATAGCGAAACAGAGCCTAACTTTGGCAATATTGATGTTTTTTATAACAAGATAGAGGATTGGACCACATATGTAGAAAGAGTGGAGGTGTTTTGCACCGCAAATGGAATAGAAGATGAAAAAAAAGCTTCAGTGCTTCTGGATCTAATGGGCGCGGAAACATACAAGCTGTTACGCAACTTAATCACGCCAGCCGAACCGATGGACAAGAATTTTGAGGAAATTGTTGATACCCTACACTGCCAATTCGAGGCAGGACTGGCAGATTCTCTGCAAGGCAAATTCATCTGCGATCCCCTAAGTGTAGAAACACAAAAAAAGGTATCTTCTGGAAAAGATTTATCACTGGACAAGGCTTTCAGTGCAATAGGTGCGGCAAAGATACAGCAAAGGCCACAGGACTTCGGCACCCATGAAATGACACGGGGTTTCGAGAGATGTTATCGCTGCGGCAGATCCAACCATGACCAGAGGGATTGCTGGTTCAAAGGAAAAGCATGCAGGCGATGCGGAAAGATGGGACACATTCCACGTGTATGCCGATCTGAAAATAAAAAATCCACTAACGGGAAAAGAATCAATGAAGAAAAGCACAGAAAGGTACAAATGATGACGGACAGTAGCTCCAAAGACCAGAAGAGCGATAGCGACTCCGGGAACAAGAGACTAAGCTCTCTCAAATTACATAATGTAATTGCCAATGAAGATTACCAGACCATTTGGGTTACCCTCATAATAGCAGGGTCCCCAGTTAAAATGGAGCTAGATACAGGATCAGCTCTAACCGTAATAAATCGACGCGATTACGAGAGGCTATTTTCGCATATACCTCTAAAAGACACATCCATTATCTTAAAAACATATACGGGGCAGAAAGTATACCCCAAAGGAAAAATAAAGGTGCCTGTGGTATACAACGGCAAAGAAATACAAAAGTTGTATTTATACATTCTACAAGATGGTGGTCCACCGTTGTTGGGACGTGAATGGATAAGGAAGATACGTTTAGACTGGCACTCCATTCAGGCACTGACGGTGACCAATAAAGAAAAAAACAATGATGACATCATACCTGAACGATTAAAAGACATCTTGGCCATGTTAAGTATGTGTATTGTATTGAACAATTAACACAAAGACTTAAACATATAACTCAAACAGGTCTTTACTGGTTGGAGGTAGGGACTACACATAGGTCTTTACTTCATGCCCACAGGCGGGAACTGAGGGGGATCAGTACCCACAGTACTATTTATACCCCTATGGCCAGGAGTGGTACTGCGTATCACTACGCCCAACAAGTAGTGCAGTCCTGTCCATAGGTTCAAAGTAGCACACATATTACATACACAACAGGCCAACGCCAAAGAAGTGTTTCAAGAGAAACTAGGAACCTTGAAAGGCATCACCGCCTCAATAAAAGTGGACGATACAGCAATTCCCAAATTTTTTAAGGCAAGACCGGTGCCATACGCAATACGTCCGGCAGTCGAGGCAGAGCTGGAGAATTTGGAAAAGTCAGGCGCATTATCCAAAATAGATTGGAGCGAATGGGCAACACCCATCGTTCCAGTCATGAAAAAAGCATTGAAAAATAACTCTGAGGAACAGAGAAAAATTTGCATCTGTGGGGACTTTAAGGTGACTGTAAACCCGGTCCTTCACACGGTACAGTATCCTCTTCTGAGGATAGAAGATATTTTCACCTCACTATCCGGAGGGAAACGTTTCACAAAAATTGACTTGGCACAGGCATATCTACAGATGGAGGTTGAGGAGACCTCTAAAAAGTATCTCACAATAAACACACACAAAGGCCTGTACCAGTACAATCGACTGGTTTTTGGAGTAGCATCAGCTCCAGCTATCTGCCAAAGAGCTATGGAGCAAGTCCTGCAAGGGATTCCGGGGACTCAATGCTACCTAGACGACATCCTTATAACAGGAGAAAACGACAACGAGCACCTTGCCAATTTGGAGCAGGTGCTCACTAGGCTGAAAGAACGGGGCCTACGAGCAAATCGCCCCAAGTGCGAATTTTTCCAAAATCAGATATCATATTGTGGTCACATAATTAATAAGGAAGGGTTACATAAGTCACCTGAAAAAATTGAAGCAGTTATAAAAGCCCCAGCACCTGAAAATGTTTCACAATTAAGGTAATTCCTGGGATTAATAAATTACTATCATAAATTTTTACCGAACTTATCAACTATTCTACACCCTCTTAATGATCTTCTACAGACAGGAGTGATTTGGAAATGGAACGAAGACTGTAAACGTGCCTTCCATAAATGTAAAGACTTAATCACATCCGAGAAAGTTTTGGCTCATTACAACCCATCACTACCAATCAGACTGGCGTGCGATGCATCGCCTTACGGCATAGGAGCAGTATTATCCCATAAATTCCCTGATGGCTCAGAACGGCCGATAGCTTTTGCGTCACGCTCATTAAACTCAGCTGAGCGTAACTATGCCCAAATAGACAGGGAAGCACTCAGCCTGGTATGGGGAGTGAAGAAATTCAACCATTACCTACACGGACAAAAATTTACCTTGCTGACTGACCATCAACCCCTCATCTCCATATTCAACCCTAAAAAAGGTGTTCCCATTATGACAGCACAAAGATTACAGAGGTGGTCCCTTTTTCTAGGGGCACACCAATACAACATTGAATACAAAGGGTCAAAACAACATGGGAATGCTGACGGTTTATCGCGCCTACCGTTGCCAACGATAGAAGAGGCACCTACAGTAGACCCAGTAGAAATATTCCACTCTACCATAGTGGAATGTCTACCGGTGACAAATTCTGCCATTGAAAGGGAGACAAGAAATGACCCTACTCTCTCACGGGTCTACGATTTAACAGTGAAGGGATGGCCAGCACATGGCGAACCACTGTTGCCAGCATTCTCGCAAAGAAGAGAACAACTGTCAGTGTGCCGAGGAACCTTGATGTGTGGATCCAGAGTGGTGATTCCACCCAAACTCCAGGATAAAGTACTAAAGGAGCTTCACGAGGGGCATCTGGGTGGAGTGAAAATGAAGAACCTAGCTAGAGCGTTTGTATGGTGGCCAGGTATCGATGGAGACATCGAAGATATGACCAAGAGCTGCCTAGGATGCCAGAAGGTCCAAAATGCTCCGCCACAGGCTCCTCTACATCCACGGGAGTGGCCCTCATCTCCCTGGCAAAGGGTGCACATCGACTTTGCTGGTCCATTTATGGATTCAATGTTCTTAATCGCAGTTGATGCACACTCCAAGTGGCCGGAGGTAATAAAGATGTCCTCCACCACCACGGAAAAAACCATCACAGTATTAAGGACCATATTTGCCAGGAATGGGCTGCCGGAACAGATATGTTCTGATAATGGACCGCAATTTGTGTCCGAAGAATTCAGAAAGTTCTTAAAGAACAATGGGGTAAAGCACTACACGTCCGCCCCATACCATCCCGCCACCAATGGATTGGCTGAAAGGTTTGTCCAGACCTTCAAGAAGGCCATAAAGGCCATGGGTAATGAAGACATAAAACTTCAGCACAAGGTGGATAACTTCTTATTTGCATATAGGAATGCAACACACATGGTTACCAACCAAACTCCCGCCATGATGTTCTACAATAGAAACCTAAGATGCCGGCTGGATTTGGTCAAGCCCAACATCCGAAGGGACGTGGAGAACCGGCAGTTTCAGGGCATGAATGAAAGGCCAACTAGGGCCTTCCAGATAGGCCAACCGGTTTTGGCCCGGGACTACCGTACCGAGAAATGGCAGCCTGGAACTATCTGCACACGACTAGGACCACTGATGTATACCGTGGACATCGGAGAAAGCATAATAAGGCACCATGCTGACCAAATCATCAAATCATCCGAAAAGGGACAACCTATACCACCACTCTATACATCTAACGATGAAGTAGAGATACCCATATCTACCTCTGATCCGGTGATACTGGAACCCGATGAACCCGACACTGGCATTCAAGCCGAATCAGCCTTGCCAGAAGAACCTACTACACCACCAGAAACTACTACACCCCCGAGGCGTTATCCGGACCGAGTCAGGAAGCCTCCTGAGAGACTAACTTATAATTAATTAATACAGCAATGTATATTATTTTGCATATAACATGTAATTAATAATTACTTAAAAATATGATGGACTGGTTAACTAGAAGGGGAGGAATTGTGGTGTATGTGCCTTTAAGAGCCCCAGGTGTGCGTAATGCCGGTAATTGCCACTTGGGCTATATAAGCCTGTGTATTGTGTATATCCTTTAGAACCCCCCCCACCAGACTTGCTTAGTAAATACCTATGAACCAACTCTTGTCTTCAGTGTCTTTATCTACACACGGACACTACAGGCTTAACAAGGTCAATCAAGGGAAAATAGCGTGGGTTGGCCACAAGTCGATGGAGGCGGGACTAAAACCTGACAAGCAGCAGTCCCGCCTCCAACGCGCCCCCATTGGCAAAATCACCCCCATCATGTCTGTCTTCACGGAAGAAGATGCATAAAACTTCCCGGGAATAGTGGAGAACCAAGGGTCTAGCGAGAATGAGGAACTGAAAGAAATTAGTATTAGTAAAAAAAATAGTACTGGAGAAATTAATGAGACTGAAAACTGATAAATCCCCATGACTTGATGGCCTACATCCTAGGGTTTTGAAAGAGGTGGCTAAAGAGATGGTGGATACATTGGTTGCCATTTTCCAAAATTCCATAGATTCTAGAACGTTTCCCGCGGATTGAAAGGTAGCAAATGTAACCCCACTATTTAAGAAAGGAGGGAAGAGAGAAAATGGGGAACTACAGACCAGTTAGCCTGACATCAGTAGTAAGGAAAATGCTAGAATCTATTATTAAGGACGTGGTAACAGGGCACTTAGAAAATAATAATAGGATTGGGCAGAGTCAACACAGATTTATGAAAGGGAATCTGTTGGAGTTTTTTTGAGGTTGTAACTAACAGAATAGATAAGGGGGAACCAGTGGATGTGATGTATTTGGATTTTCAGAAGGCATTCAATAAGGTGCCATACAAGAGGTTATAAACAAAATTAGGGCTCATGGGATTGGGGGTAATATACTAGCATGGATTGAGGATTGGTTAATGGACAGAAAACAGAGAGTAGGAATAAACAGGTCATTTTCGGTTTGGCAGGCTGTAACTAGTGGGGTACCACAAGGATCAGTGCTTGGGCCTCAGCTAGTCACAACCTACATCAATGATTTGAATGAGGGGACCAAATGTAATATATCCAAGTTTGCTGATGATACAAAGCTGGCTGGGAATGTAAGTTGTGAGGAGGATGCAAGGAGGCTTCAAGGGGATTTGGACAGGCTAAGTGAGTGAGCAAGAACATGGCAAATGGAATATAATGTGGAGAAAAGTGAAGTTATCCACTTTGGTGGGAAAAATAGAAAAGCAGAGTATTTTTTAAATGGTGAGAGATTGGGAAATGTTGGTGTTCAGAGGGACCTGGGAGTCCTTGTGCACGAATCACTGAAAGTTAACATGCAGGTACAGCAAGCAATTAGGACAGCAAATGGTATGTTGGCCTTTATTACAAGAGGATTTGAGTATAAGAGTAAAGATGTCTTACTGCAATTATATAGGGCCCTGGTGAGACCACATCTAGAGTATTGTGTACAGTTTTGGTCTCCTTACCTAAGGAAGGATATACTTGCCATAGAGGGAGTACAACGAAGGTTCACCAGACTGGTTCTTGGGATGGGGGGGACTGTCCTATGAGGAGAGATTGAATAGACTAGGCCTATATTCTCTAGAGTTTAGAAGAATGAGAGGTGATCTCATTGAAACATACAAAATTCTTACAGGGCTCGACAGGGTAGATGCAGGGAGGATGTTTCCCTTGGCTGGGGAGTCTAGAACCAGGGGTCACAGTCTCAGAATAAGGGGTCGACCATTTAGGACTGAGGTGAGGAGAAATTTCTTCACTCAGAGGGTGGTGAATCTTTGGAATTCTCTACCCCAGAGGGCTGTGGAGGCTCAGTCGTTGAGTATATTCAAGACAGAGATTGATAGATGTTTGAATCTTAAGGGAATCAAGGGATATGGGGATAGTGCAGGAAAGTGGAGATGAGGTAGAAGATCAGCCATGATCTTATTGAATGGCGGAGCAGGCTCGAAGGGCCGAATGGCCTACTCCTGCTCCTATCTTCTATGTTTCTATGTTCTTACGACTGATCTATTTAATCGGTCTTGCATTTCCATGGGGTGACAAGAATAAAGAGTGACACAGGATTCTGGGTGACTCTGGTTTACATTATTCTGTATGCTTAGATGAAGAAACACATGTGATCTAACTATTCTTTAGAAGAAAATTCAGTTGGCAATGCAGTGACAGAGTCCAATAACTCACCAGGGATGCAGGTTTACACCTGTAATCCCCACATGGAGATTTCTCAATCTGAGCCACGCTATCCAGGAGATACTAAGCAATTCTCCAAAGGGAGGGAGGGAAAACAACAGCAGTACAAACCACCCCGAGCTGTACTTTAAGACCTCCAAGCACTCATTATAAAACCAGCACTGAGAGGCGACTGAAAGCGATAAACACTTGGTAGTGGGGAAGCTTTTAGAAACAATAATCAGGGACCAAATTAACAGTCACTTGGACAAGTGTCGATTAATTAAGGAAAGCCAGCACGGATTTGCTAAAGGCAAATTGTGTTTAACCAACTTGATCGAGTTTTTTGATGAGGTAACAGAGAGGGTTGATGAGGGCAATGTGGTTGATATGGTGTACATGGATTTCCAAAAGGTGTTCGACAAAGTGCCACATAACAGGCTTGCCAGCAAAGTTGAAGCCCATGGAATAAAAGGGACAGTGGCAGCATGGATACGGAATTGGCTAAGTGACAGGAAACAGAGTAGTGATGAACGGTTGTTTTTCTGACTGGAGGAAGGTATACAATGGTGCTCCCCAGGGGTCGGTACTAGGACCACTGCTTCTCTTGATATATATTAATGACTTGGATGTGGGTGTACAGCGCACTATTTCAAAATTTGCAGATGACACAAAACTTGGAAGTATAGTGAACAGTGAGGAGGATAGTGATAGACTTCAAGAGGACATAGACAGGCTGGTGGAATGGACGGACACGTGGCAGATGAAATTTAACGCAGAAAAGTGCAAAGTGATACATTTTGGGTGGAAGAATGAAGAGAGGAAATATAAACTAAAGGGTACAATCCTAAAGGGGGTGCACGAACAGAGAGACCGGGGGGTATATGTGCACAAATCATTGAAGGTGGCAGGGCAGGTTGAGAAAGTAGTTAAAAAAGCTTACAGGATCTTGGGCTTCATAAATACAATACAAAAGCGTGGAAATTATGATGAATGTGTATAAAACACAGGTTCGGGCTCAACTGGAGTAGTGTGTCCAATTCTGGGCACCACACTTTAGGAAGGATGTGAAGGCCTTAGAGGGTGCACAAAAGATTTACGAGAATGATTCCAGGGATGAGGGACTTCAGTTACGTGGATAGACTGGAGAAGCTGGGGTTGTTCTCCTTAGAGCAGAGAAGATTGAGAGGAGATTTGATAGAGCTGTTCAAATCATGAGGGGTCTGGGCACAGTAGATAGAGAGAAACTGTTGCCATTGGCAGAAGGGCCGAGAAACAGAGGACACAGATTTAAGGTGATTGGCAGAAGAACCAAAAGCGACATGAGGAAAAACTTTTTTACTCAGCGAGTGGTTAGGATCTGGAATGCAATGCCTGAAAGGGTGGTGGAAGCAGACTCAATCACAGCTTTCAAAAGGGAGTTGGAGAAGTACCTGAACGAAAAAAATTTGCAGGGCTACGGGGAAAGGGCGGGGAAGTCGGACTAGCTGAAGTGATCTTGTAGAGAGCCGGCACGGGCTTGATGGGCAGAATGGCCTTCTTCCGTGCTGTAACCATTCTATGATTCTAACCTACCAACCTTTGACTGCGGAATGGAAATGGGGAGAGTTCCAGAAAGGGGGTAAAAATAAAATGCATTAAAAGAGGAAGAAAATTAAAGTTATACCAATATAGACAAATGTACTGTACAGTTTTCAGTTGATTTGAAGCACCCAAAAGTTCTGTAAATAGCGCAGTACTTCCTGCTAAACGGGATGCTGGCAGGTTAAAGTGCCAGGGATGTCATTAAAATTCACTGGCCAGAGTTGGGAAAAGAATGATCCCTGTTTGACCTGGCTCCTGGGAGAAGCACACAGCAGAAACGGCGCACTCTACATCAGTGTGAGTGAGTAAATTACATTAGCCATCTTTTTAATTCATTCCAAGCACATAATCCGACTTAAACTTATTTTCCTGTATTTATGTACCTGAATGTGTAATTGCCTGGGACCAAGTTAGCCAGTTTTAGTATCGGTGTATTTTCAGACACCTTCTCCTCTCGCAACGGACCCTTCACCTCCTCCCATTGGTAACTTATGATTTTATCATCATCTGTACTTTCTGCAAATAGAACAGCATTTATTTCCATTCAGTTTGACAGCTGTATTATGGCAAAACTGCTCAATAGCACTGCCACAGACTATAAAATGTAGAAGCACAATAATGACCTTTAAGAGGAAATCCAGAAAAACAATTAATTGTATAGCTGACTCTAGGCAGATGGGTACTTGTTCTAGTGCAAACCCTCCAGACTAACCAGGAGTAAAGCAGAATATAATCGGTAATTATTCATGTTTATAATGCTTCGTGCAGTCATGTCAATCCACTGCGTAGCTTCACCTAAAGGCATGTTTAAAGATCTCATTTTTCTCACTTAACTCTTTGACAAACAGTCTGTTTACTCTTTTCTACTTTCCTTCAATATTAATACAATGCAAGATTCAGATGAGGAGATAAGGTTAAAAGCCTTGGCCCTTACATAGAATTTCTTACAAACAGAATTCTAACTACAGCCAGATAGTGGACCTGTTACACGTTAAAATAAAGCTATGAACTTACGGCTCCCATCAATAAAAGTAGATGTTGTTGGCAGTGAGATCTCTTGGGTTTTTGGAGAGACGACAGCCACTGGGAACTGATTTACACGAGGGGCTGCAAAATAAACCAATCATAATTAAATAAAAACAATTTTTAAAGTAGTTAATTTGCTTAAACAATCACTTCTACAACAGCAAACAACAGCTATACTGGCAATCAGCGACATTGCTTGAACAATGCAGCAACAAACAAAGCTTCATCGAATCGCCTTCACTGGATTAGAACGTAACGAGCAAATATTTTACTTTAACATCTGGGTAATGAAGAACCTTCTTAGTATTCCAAATGTGAACTATTTTTAGAACCATTCAAGTAATTACAACAGAAATTATGTAAGCATGTACAATTCTCAATACCATGAAAGAGAATGAGAAACATTTATATTAAAAATCTTGCATGTGCACGACTTCACGTTTGTGCCCCGTAACTTCTTGATTTCATGCTTCTGTCACAATGTTCATCGCTGACTGCAAAATCAGGGCCAAACTGCGGTAGCCGTTCATTGCACTTTTCAATAAACTTTCTGTGGGTTTTTGCACTAGAACTTGCGGTTATGAGAGAGCCAAAACAGTGCGGCGCCCTCTACTGGGGATACAGGATCTGTGTGAACAGGGTAAGCAACGGTGTGTCTCCTTAACCAATCAAATTGAAGAATCCTTACAGAAACACGCGGGGGGAATTCTAACCTAAAAAAACGGGTGGGTTGGGGCGGGTGGGTAGTTAGAGTGTTAAAAATCTGAATCCCGACCTGAACCCACCCATTTCCAGTTTTAATGGAGGCAGGTCGTCCATTTAAATATTACAATGAGGTCGGACTTACATCTGCGTGCCCTGGTTCAATTACCCCCTCCCTTTAATTCCGCTTTCACCGGAAGATTACATTTGGTCTTGAATTCTGTGTGTAATGCTATGCAAGATCAACTGGTAATAAATTTTAAATCTTACATCTGCATGCATTTCCTCTGTACAAAACCTGCTTAAAAACAAAACATTTCGCAAAATCTCCAGTAACAAATCTGACCTTCTCAATGACTTCAAGTTGAAATTGCTACTAGCTGATTGGTTAAAACACATAAAATGAAGCCATGTGATTGATGCAGATCCTTGTTGTGGATACTTTAAACAGGAACAGATTGTCAGTTTACAGCATGTGTGCTAACATTTGCACATTGGGTTGTTTAGTTTATTTTGTAATCTGCAAGCAATGTTAATGTCACATGATTCTTATACAACAAGTAGTAAGCATCTTCTGAAAAATATTCAAGAATTTCTCAGTAATGTTACACAGAAGTTAGCACCCATACGATATTGATTCACCACTGGTTAAACGATTTTGGGTCATCTTAATTTACTTCCTTCTCCATTCCATAATTTAACTTCTAACCCCTTCATGTTCAGCTTGTAACATGGTCCTTTAGTAAAGCATCCTGGCAAGACTGTTCATCACCACAGAACACAACTTGCCAGTCAACCTGCTGTTAACATGCACACACACCTGCACTTTAATGGTTTGTTTGCTCTTGCTCTGTACCTCCTGCTATACATGTGAGGTCCTGTTTAAAGCCACGAATACCAACCTGGTTTAACAGTCACATTCACTGATCCTTCTCCATGTGTATAGTCTCCTTGAACAATTAGTTTAAACATGTAGAAACCAGCCGAAAGCTGAAAAATGGAAGTACCGTTCAGGTCAATATGTGGTGCACGGCATCAACATTGTATTTGTGCTAAAATTACATATAATGGAAAATACTTTTTATGTAAAGCTACACAATTTGTTTTAGAATATATACTATATACAATATGTTCGAAGCATATCTGTATTAAAAATATCAAAACTTATCATGCTGCAATTACACCATCCTTGTTTCTTCTAATGTTGTAAAGGTGTCAGCTTTGGCTCAGTGGACAGCACCCTCGCCTCTGAGTCAGAAAATTCTAGGCTGACACTCCAGTGCAGTGCTGAAGGAGTGCTGCACTGTCGGAGGTGCCGTCTTTTGGGTAAGACGGTAAACCAAGGACCCGTCTGCTCTCTCAGGTGGACGTAAATTATTTCGAAGAAGAGTTATCCCTGGTGCCCTGGGCAATATTTATCCCTCAATCAACATCACCAAAACAGATTATCCGGTCATTATCACATTGCTGTTTGTGGGAGCTTGCAGTGTGCAAATTGGCTGCAGTGTTTCCTACATTACAATGATTTCACTTCAAAAAGCACCTTTTGGCTGTAAAGGGCATTGGAATGTCCGGTGGTCATGAAAAGCGCTATATAAATGCAAGTCTTTCTTTCTTACAAGTCTCTAACATTGTGGATTTGTCCGCACTAACCAGATGACACCACAAACCAATTAAATCCCAACATTAGTTCATGCTAAAATATTTAACACCATAGACCAGCTTGCTGGGGAGAAAAATGTCATGCCTTTTTAGTCACCATTATACTTTTCCATTCTCATCCCCTCGTTAATCCTCTACTCCCAGCATTTTGCGCCCTCTGCTTCCCAAGGTAAGGCCATTTCTGCAGCTACAGCTGCTGCTACATTAGCACTGTTTAAACTCAGATTCTGGGAGACGGACATCCATGAGACGACTCCCAGCATTTAAACAGTTAAAAAATTAGTCTCCAAGGGGGCAAAATTGGGTTGCTTTAGCTCCTTTTAGCGCCCCCCGCACCTGAAATTCACTGGTAGCGCCCCAAGAGGGAGGCGGGGCGCTACTGGAAGCACCGCGGTACTGTCGTCTTCCTCCCCTTATTAAAGGGGAGGGGCCGAGCGCAGCGCGACCCGGGGCCCAGCTGGGCCACCAGGGATCGGAATGCCGGCAAAAGAGCCCGGCACTCAAGAGAAGTGCCGGGCTCACGGAGCATAGCCGGCACCCCGCGGTGGTGGGGGGGGGGGGGGGGCTGTACAGGAGGCCGGGGACAACAATGGGGGCAGGTGCTGGCAGGCGGCCAGCAACAAAAATGGCCGCCCGTCACCTCCCCTTTACTTTGCACCGCCCTGGCCGCAGGTAGGCCCCCTTGACCCTGTCAGACATAGCGTCCAGCGGTAAGTCAGGGGACGCTACTTAAAATCGCAGCTGGGGCGCTGCGCACGTCATCGCCAGAGGCGCAGCGCCGCGGGGCACTAACTGTTACTGCCGTCGCTAACCTCCTGCTGAATTTCGAGGGAGGCGTTAGTGGCGCCGTGCCCAGGCGCTGGTTGCTTTGTGCCCCGTTAGTGCCCTCTTAGGGCGCTAATGGGAGATGCAAATCAACCAAATTTCCCCCCACCCCGCCCCCCCAAAAGTCTCCTGCTGGAATGAAAAGCCAGATTTAGCAACATAAACGCAAAGAGCTGGCTCACAGACACCAGGTTCCTGGAATCTGAATTAAAATTGCACCAATAATATAAAAGTACCAGACATACAGAAGGGAATTTCAAAAAGAAAAAGACACATAGTAAGAGACAGAGATAAGAACAAATATAAAGAAACAGCCAGTGCGAATGAAAGATTTGTAGGTTAACACAGCTGTAGAGGTGACAAGAGGAAATGCAAGGGAGAGAAAAAGAAAGCATGACAGCAAGAATTAGACAATGAAAGACAAGTAGAAAGACAACATTTAAAAAAAAAAACTTTGTCAGCAATGCCGCAAGAGAACAACTGGTATATTTTATAAAGGTAAAAGTTGTATCAGAGGTGAGGAGCCACAAATTGTTGCAGGTAGATCAAACATACAGTGCCAATTCACTGAAAAAGGTACAGTAATCTTTGGCCAAGTCAGCCACTTTTCTCATTTTACTATTCTGATCATGTCATTTAGGTCAACTTCAAGAGCAAAATTAACAATGAAGTACATATTTAGGTTATTGTTCATTTACTGGGTAGTTAACATGTTTATTGGCCCACATAACCTAAACCACATCCTGGTTGCATCCTGGTTGACTGTTAAATATCTTGCATAATTCTCACTGATGGTACACTGCATTAAGGCCATGGTTCAAAAAGTTAACTGATCACTTTAGGAATAACTATATAGTAATAAACAAATTCTTAATTCTGTAACAGACAACTGCATAGTTGATCCTTGATCTCTGCGTACATTATTTAAAAATAAAGGTTTTAAAGCATCACTCAAAGTCCACATCTGCATTTGTGGTGATAGCACAAATTGAATTTACTGTCTGTTCAAGACTGGGTCAGAAAAAGGGTCTATAGACGGAAAGCAGAATTTTCCAAATTGATCGCTATGTGGTGATACACGAGTGCTAATCCCTTTCTATAACTGACTAACATGGTCAAATCATGGGGCTTCATTGGAGAATTAATTGTGTAAGCTTGCATCAGATAGAAAATTGCCATAAAATACTGCCCTATGCAACATACCATATTCATTCACACCGTTATGTCCATTGTTAGAGCTCCCAATTCACTATTATTCCTGTTGTAACAGATTAAGGAACAATCTACCTAACATTTTAATAGCTACAATAACAGCTAGATCACTTGGGTGGGTCATTAATTATTTTCATTCACTTACTTTGGAGAGTTTAAGAGTCTGTGTGTGTTTTCCCTCCATTTCTCCCACATAGTCCAGTGGGTGTGTGATAAGTTGCCAATCATATTTATAGGTTGATCCTTGAAAAACATGGATAACATAGAATCAGAGCTGTGTCGCATTTTAAAACCAGTTCCTGCCATGACAACAATTCCTTCAGGCAAATCAATTATATACACTTGAGCATGCAAAGGGAATGTTTTCAATATTAAGTACTTCCCCATCTATGTTGTTTAAAAGTCTCTTAACGCGTGGAGTGATTTATAAGTTTAGTGACATTTTTCCTCTCTGTAGAGATCTCATCAAGGAACTCCTCAATGACGTCAGCTACAGACCAAGTGTTTTTGGTTACACTAGAAATCTCAGATTGGCATCATTACCAATGCTTGATGTTGACTGGGAAGAATCTGAGCTGGGAAGCTTCATAAATCAGGCAGGTACGTGGCTGGCCTCAAATCTTTTTGGGTTAAGCCAAAATGACATCTAGAACAGAGAGAAAGCATGCCAAGCTATGAGATTTTACACAGAGTCAAATAGGGTTGGGGTACTTTATATTGAAAATACTTCCACTTCACATAACTTCCTGAAGAAAACAACAGACTTTCTTCATTTCTTACAAGAAAATTGCACTGCAAAATCTAAATGATAGCAGTCACATTAATAATGATTTTATTGTGAATTATTCATATATACACATTGAAGTTGATCTCTATTTCCAAATTTTAAAAAAATTACATAATACAACTTGTGAAAGAATATTAAAAGCTGAACTACAACTAATATATAAAGTAAAATTTTGTACAATTCACAACAACCAAAAACAATTTGACTTGTAAGCTACGGTGTTGCATATGGCACACAACCTACACGATGTCCAAGAGCTACTGGCATTCAAAAAAATATATTTTTGTAAATCAGCTCTGTATTATAAATCATGCTAGATGGGGGCAATGAATTACAGACAGAGTGTCTCCGGGTTTACTCCACAAAGCACAAGAACTTTGCTCTCACGGTTAGTGTGATCATTTGACTCCTTATTTGAACTCCTAATACATAATGTACTGTACATCATTAACAGCCATCTTCTATGTGCAGAGTGAAGGCACATTTTTTTGAATCACTTGCAAATACGGATCTTATAGTTTCTGTAACTGAATTTCTTTAAAAACTCAACTGCAGAACTGAATAAAAGCAGCTGTTAGTACACTTTTTCGAAAGACAAGACATGATTTGTTAGAGTTAAAGAGCTTTTTAATTATCTGAATTATTTCAAATATAATGCATATCCACAGTATTAATATGATTGTAATACTACAGCCAGCCTCCAAAGTTGCTGACTGGTCCGTGAAGTAACTTGGTTACTATTGTCCAATCAGATCCCATCATTGGTTCATCCGCACCACATGACACCACAGATTCATTCAATCATTGGAGAAGAAATTTAACGACATTTTCAGACTTAGTGAAAACAGGTACAGAAACAATTTCAGCGAGAGAATTATAAAAAAAATTATCTGCAAGATAATTGGAAAATAACTTGTATTTCAAATAAAGATAGATTGATCAAATTTCTAAGTGACAAAGTACTTATTCTGTAAAGTCATCTGAATGAGGTGTATAACTTTTTAAAAATCACATACAGTAATTAGAATATTGCTTTTTATCATTTTGCTATCTATACAATATACTGCCAACTGAATCATTACACTCACTTTGCAGACATATTCTGTCTTTCTGATTTTAATGAGTTAGTTCAACTTAGTTTTGTTGTAATTGCATTTCTCATCAGATCACCGTTAACCACTCAAATGTGCGTTCATCATTGTTCAACACATTAATTACATCGTATTTACAGCACAAAAACAGGCCATTCTGCCCAACAGGTCCATGCCCATGATAGTGTGTTTATTCATTTTACTACCATTTAGAAACATTAATGTTCTAAATATATATTAAATTGTATAATGTATTTAATGTACGAAGTACAAGTTAAATGCTAGTGTAGGACACATAATTTGTAGTGTATACCGTATATCTCTAAAAGAAAATTAAACATTTAAAATACACACTTTTTAGTGCATGTTTTGTACTTTGTTAGTGGTGAGAAGTGATATTGGCTTAGAAGATCAAGATGTAGAATCGGTTTGGGTGGAGATAAAAAATAATAAGGGGAAAAAATCTCTGGTGAGCGTAGTCTACAGGCCCCCGAACAGTAGCAATACTGTTGGACAGAGTATAAATCAACAAATAATGGAGGCCTGTAAAAAGGTATGGTAATAATCATGGGTGATTTTAATCTCCATATTGATTGGACAAATCAAGTTGGCCATGGTAGCCTTGGGGAGGAGTTCATAGAGTATATCCGGGATGGTTTCCAAGAACAGTATGGAATGGAACCAACCAGGAAGCAGGCGTAATGAGACAAAATTAATAAATGATCTCATAGTAAAGGATCCTCCAGGAAACAGTGATCATAACATGGTTGAATTTCAAATTTAATTGGAGGGTGAGAAAGTTGTATCTCAAACTAGTGTTCTGATCTTAAACAAAGGCAATTACAATGGCACGAGGGCAAAACTGGCTAAAGTAGACCGGAAAAATAAATTAAAAGGTAAGACAGTTGAAATGCAGTAGCAGACATTTAAGGAGATATTTTATAACTCAACAAAAATATATTCCAGTGAGAAAGAAATATTTTAAGAGTAGGGAGCACTATCCGTGGCCAACTAAGGAAAGTAAGGGACGGTATCAAATTGAAATTAGTTTTGTTTTCATGGGATGTGGGTGTCGCTGGCAAAGCCAGCATTTATTGCCCATCCCTAATTGCCCTCGAGAAGGTGGTGGTGAGCCACCTTCTTGAACCGCTGCAGTCCGTGTGGTGAAGATACTCCCACAGTGCTGTTAGGTAGGGAGTTCCAGGATTTTGACCCAGCCACGATGAAGGATCGGCAGTATACTTCTAAGACAGGATGATGCGTGACTTGGAGGGCAACTTGGAGGTGGTGGTGTCCCCATGAGTCTGCTGCCCTTGTCCTTCTAGGTAGAAGAGGTCACGGGATTGGGAGGTGCTGCTGAAGAAGCCTTGGTGAGTTGCTGCAATGCATCTTGTAGATGGTACACACTGCAGCCACGGTACGCCGGTGGTGGAGGGAGTGGATGTTCAAGGTGGTAGAGGGGTTGCCAATCAAGCGGGTTGCTTTGTCCTGGATGGTGTCGAGCTTTTTAAGTGTTGTTGGAGCTGCACTCATCCAGGCAAGTGGAGAGTATTCCATCACACTCCTTACTTGTGCCTTGTAGATGGTAGAAAGGTTTTCGGGAGTCAGGAGGTGAGACACTCGCTGCAGAATATCTAGCCTCTGACCTGCTCTTGTTGCCACAGTGTTTATGTGGCTAGTCCAATTCAGTTTCTGGTCAATGGTGACCCCCAGGATGTTGATGGTGTGGGATTCGGTGATGGTAATGCCATTGAATGTCAAGGGGCGGTGTTTAGACTCTCGGGCATGGACTGCTTCATTATCTGAGGAGTTGTGAATGGCACTGAACACTGTGCAGTAATCAGCGAACATCCCCATTTCTGACCTTATGTTGGAGGGAAGGTCATTGATGAAGCAGCTGAAGATGGTTGGGCCTTGGACACTGCCCTGAGGAACTCCTGCAGCGATGTCCTGGGGCTGTGATGATTGACCTTCAACCACCACAACCATCTTCCTTTGTGCTAGGTATGACTCCAGCCAGTGGAGCATTTTCCCCCCGATTCCCATTAACTTCAGTTTTACTAGGGCTCCTTGATGCCACACTCGGTCAAATGCTGCCTTGATGTCAAGGGCAGTCACTCTCACCTCACCTCTGGAATTCAGCTCCTTTGTCCATGTTTGGACCAAGACTGTGATGAGGTCAGCAGCTGAGTGGTCTTAGCGGAACCCAAACTGAGCATCAGTGAGCAGGTTATTGGTGAGTAAATGCTGCTTGATAGCACTGTCGATGACACCTTCCATCACTTTGCTGATGATTGAGAGCAGACTGATGGGGCGGTAATTGGCCAAATTGGATTTGTCCTGCTTTTTGTGGACAGAGATAGTGGATGCATTGGTTGCAATATACCAAAATTCCCTGGACTCTGGAGAGGTCCCAGCAGATTGGAAAACCACAAATGTAACACCCCTATTTAAGAAAGGAGGGAGACAGAAAGCAGGAAACTACAGACCAGTTAACCGAACATCTGTTGTTGGGAAAATGCTGGAGTCCTTGTGGTAAACCACTGTTTGTATTCCTGTTTGTCCTGTTTGTATTCCACTGTGTACATGCCTGGACATGATCTGTTGTTAATAAAAGCCTTTAGTTACTCTTCTAACTCTCAGTCTTTTATGAGTAATTGATAGCGCCTCAATTTTATTAACAACATTTTTATAATGGAGAAGATCCTCACACCAGCATGCCTGGACTTAGATCATCGGGAGGCGGACTCATCCACCAAGTTTACTCACTGGCTTAAGTGTTTCGAAAAATTCCTGACCGCCTCCGAAGCAATCAAATCGGACGAGGACAAACTGGATGTCCTGACCTCCAAAGTGAACCACCGAGTGTACTCGGTCATCCAAGACGCGACCTCGTACGCGGACGCTATCAAGCTCCTCAAGGACCAGTACACGCGCCCAGTGAACGAAGTGTACGCCAGGCACCTCCTGGGGAGTCGTAAACAACAACCTGGGGAATCGACCGTGGAATACCTTCAGGCACTGTCTGTGCTTGGCCGGGCCTGTGGTTGTAAGGATGTAAAGGCCGCCGTGTACACAGAGGAACTTATCCGGGACGCTTTTGTAGCGGGCCACAGATCCAATTACACCCGACAGCGACTGTTGGAGCAGAGTAACCTCGACCTCAACAAGGCCTCTGAACTCGCACTATCGTTGGATGCAGCCTACCAGGGCATGGATGCCTACTCCTCTGCACCGTGGACGCCGCGGGGAATGACAGCCTGGGACACGGTAGGACCGCCTCATAGCGCCGTGCCACCCCAGCCACACCCCAACAATGGCCCAACTACCGCAGCAGTGTCCCAAGGCCAGACAGCAGTGCCCCAAGGCCAGAAATGCTACTTCTGTGGCCAGGCAAAACACCCCAGAGCGCGCTGCCCGGCGAAAAACGCGATCTGCTCGGGCTGCGGGAAGAAGGGACACTACGCTAGCGTCTGCAGGGCCAAAGCCACCCCGAACCCCAGCAGCGCCGCGTGTGGGCCATGCGGGCCGCCATTTTGGACCTCCCCGGCCGTGTGCGAATCACCGGTACAGCAGCCATTTTGGACGCCTCCAGCCACATGGGGATCATGGACGCCGCCATCTTGGACGACAGCCGGGACGCAGCAGGCCCCCGACACCGCCTCATCTGATACCCGCAGCGACACACCGACCCCTACGCTGGCATCCGTTACACTGGACCAAGCGAGACCGCACCAACTGGCCAGTTCCACAATGGACATTAAGGTAAATGGCCACGATACAATCTGCCTTTTTGACTCTGGGAGCACGGAGAGCTTCATCCACCCCGACACGGTGCGGCGTTGCTCTCTCCCAGTCCTGCCTGCGCAACAGCGGATTTCTATGGCCTCCGAGTCCCAGTCGGCGGACATCGGCGGCTACTGCGTGGTGACACTCGTAGTAGACGGGACCATGTACGATCATTTTAAACTTCTGGTCCTGCCTGACCTCTGCGCTGCCGTCCTGCTGGGGTTAGATTTTCAGTGCCACCTTAAAAGTGTTAGGATGGCGTACGGTGGACCCCTACCCCCACTCACAGTCCGCAGCCAGCAGCTTCCAAACTGCCCGCCGCGCACCAGGTGCAACCTCTCCACACTCAGAGTCACCCCCCCCCAACTGTTTGCTAACCTCACCCCCGACTGTAAGCCCATCGCCACAAAGAGCAGGCGATACAGTGCCGGGGACAGGGTTTTCATTAAAACCGAAGTGGAGCGGCTCCTGAAAGAAGGGATTATTGAGGGCAGCACCAGCCCCTGGCGAGCCCAGGTTGTGGTCGTTAAGACCGGCGAGAAGCAGCGCCTGGTCATCGACTACAGCCAGACAATAAATCGCTACACCCTGCTGGACGCCTACCCACTCCCCCGTATAGCTGATATGGTCAACCAGATCGCGCAGTACCGCGTCTTCTCGACCATTGACCTGAAATCAGCGTACCACCAGCTCCCCATCCGCCCTGAGGACCGCCAGTACACTGCCTTTGAGGCAAACGGCCGCCTCTATCACTTCCTTAGGGTTCCCTTTGGCGTCACCAACGGGGTCTCCGTCTTCCAAAGGGAGATGGACCGGATGGTAGATCAAAATGCGTTGCAGGCCACTTTCCCATATCTGGACAATGTGACCATCTGCGGCCGTGACTTGCAGGACCATGACGCAAACCTCGAAAAATTCCTCCGCACCGCCCAACTCCTAAACCTGACATATAACAAGGAGAAGTGCATATTCCGCACAAACCGCCTCGCCATCCTTGGCTGTGTTGTGGAACACGGAGTCATCGGCCCCGACCCCGACCGGATGCGTCCCCTTATGGAACTTCCACTGCCCCACTGCCTCAAGGCCCTGAAGAGGTGCCTAGGGTTTTTCTCCTATTACGCCCAGTGGGTCCCCTACTATGCGGACAAGGCCCGTCCGCTGATCAAGTCCACCTCTTTTCCCTTGACGGCAGAGGCCCGCTTAGCCTTCCATCGTATCAAGGAGGACATTGCCAAAGCCACCATGCACGCAGTGGACGAATCCATCCCCTTCCAGGTGGAAAGCGACGCGTCTGACTTTGCCCTGGCCGCTACCCTCAATCAGGCGGGGAGACCCGTGGCCTTCTTTTCACGAACCCTCCAAGGCCCGGAGACCAGACACTCCGCTGTTGAGAAGGAGGCCCAGGCGATTGTGGAGGCTGTGCGTCATTGGAGGCACTACCTGGCCGGAAAACGATTTACCCTGCTCACTGAACAGCGTTCAGTTGCTTTTATGTTTAACAACAAGCAGAGGGGCAAAATCAAAAATGACAAGATCTTGAGGTGGAGAATCGAACTTTCCACCTACAACTACGAGATCTTGTACCGGCCCGGGAAGCTAAATGAACCCCCGGATGCGCTATCGCGTGGCACCTGCGCCAGCGCGCAGATCGATAGACTGCGGGCCCTCCACAATGACCTCTGCCACCCGGGGGTCACCAGGTTCTTCCACTTCATCAAGGCCCGCAACCTGCCTTACTCTATTGAGGAGGTCAGGACCATGACCAGGAACTGCCAAGTCTGCGCTGAGTGCAAACCGCACTTTTATAGACCAGACAGGGCCCACCTGATAAAAGCCACTCGCCCCTTCGAGCGCCTGAGCGTCGATTTTAAAGGGCCTCTCCCCTCCTCCGACCGCAATGTGTACTTCCTCAATATTATTGATGAGTACTCCCGTTTCCCGTTCGCCTTCCCCTGCCCGGACATGACCAGTGCCACGGTCATTAAATGTCTGAACAACCTCTTCACCCTGTTCGGCTTCCCCAGCTATATCCATAGCGACCGGGGCTCATCGTTTATGAGCGACGAACTCCGTCAGTACCTGCTAACTAGAGGTATTGCCACAAGCAGGACCACCAGTTACAACCCCCGGGGGAACGGACAGGTGGAAAGAGAAAATGCGACAGTTTGGAAGGCCGTCCTGCTAGCCTTAAAGTCTAGGGGCCTTCCGACCTCCCGCTGGCAGGATGTGCTCCCCGATGCGCTCCACTCTATTCGGTCACTGCTCTGCACTGCCACTAACGCCACCCCTCATGAGAAAATGTTTGTCTTCCCAAGGAAGTCCACATCGGGGACATCGCTACCGCCATGGCTGACGTCCCCAGGGCCGGTCCTACTGAGAAGACACGTGAGGACCCATAAAACGGACCCCCTGGTCGAGAGGGTCGACCTCCTCCACGCCAACCCCCAGTATGCTTACATCGCATACCCGGACGGGCGGGAGGACACAGTCTCCATAAGAGACCTTGCACCCTCGGGGGCCGCAGTAACCCACTACCCACTACCACCCCCCCCCACGATCCGATATCCAGCCCCAGCAGACGGCAGGCCTGGGCCCCGCGACCCGCTCGACATCTACGAGGACGACACGCCTGTGCCACAGCCTACGCTGGACTCGACGCCGGAAACTTCACTACCCCTGCCGTCGCCACGCAGATCACAGCGGCAGACAAGACCTCCGGAGAGACTCCAATACACTAACTTTTAATACACTTCACCCCGCCGGACTCAATTTTAAACAAGGGGTGAATGTGGTAAACCACTGTTTGTATTCCTGTTTGTCCTGTTTGTATTCCACTGTGTACATGCCTGGACATGATCTGTTGTTAATAAAAGCCTTTAGTTACTCTTCTAACTCTCAGTCTTTTATGAGTAATTGATAGCGCATCAGTCCTTCATTCAGGAAGCAGTAGCAGGGCATTTGGAAAATCATAATGCAGTGAAGCAGAGTCAGCATGGTTTTATGAAAGGGAAATCATGTTTAACAAATTTGCTGGAGTTCTTTGAGGATGTAACGAGCAGGGTGGATAAGGGTGAGCCAGTGGATGTGGTGTATTTGGATTTCCAGAAGGCATTTGATAAGGTGCCACATAAAAGGTTCCTGCATAAGATAAGAGCTCACGGAGTTGGGGGTAATATATTAGCATGGATAGAGAATTGGCTAACTAACAGAAAGCAGAGAGTCGGGATAAATGGGTAATTTTCCAGTTGGCAAGTGGTAACTAGTGGGGTGCCACAGGGATCGGTGCTGGGGCCTCAACTATTTACAATCTATATTAATGGCTTGGATGAAGGGACCGAGTGTAATGTAGCCAAGTTTGCGGATGATACAAAGATGGGTGGGAAAGCAAGTTGTGCAGAGGACTCAAAGAATCTGCAAAGGGATAGAGACAGGCTAAGTGAGTGGACAAACATTTGGCAGATGGAGTATAATGTGGGAAAGTGTGAGGTTATCCACTTTGGCAGGAAAAATAAAAAAGCAAATTATTATTTAAATGGAGAGAGATTACAAAATGCTACAGTTTAGAGGGACCTGGGGGTCCTTGTGCATGAAACACAAAAAGTTAGCATGTAGGTACAGCAAGTAATCAAAAAGGCAAATGGAATGTTGGCCTTTATTGCAAGGGAGTTGGAGTATAAAAGCAGGGAAGTCCTGCTACAACTGTACAGGGTATTGGTGAGACCACACCTTGAGTACTGCATAAGGAAGGATATACTTGTATTGGAGGCAGTTCAGAGACGATTCACACGTTGATTCCTGAGATGAGGGGGTTCTTATGAAGAAAGGTTGAGCAGGTTGGGCCTATACTCATTGGAATTTAGAAGAATGAGAGGTGATCTTATTGAAACATATAAGACACTGAGGGGGCTCGACAAGGTAGATGCAGAGAGAATGTTTCCCCTCGTGGGCATAGTTTCAGAATAAAGGGTCGCCCTTTTAGAACGGACATGAGGAGGAATTTCTTCTCTCAGAGGGTCGTAAATCTGTGGAATTCTCTGCCCAGAGAACTGTGGAAGCTGGGTCATTAAATACATTTAAGGTGTAGATAGACATATTTTTACAAGATAAGGGAGTGAAGGGTTATGGGGAGCGGGCAGGGACGTGGCTTTGAGCCCAAGATCAGCCATGATCTATTGAATGGCGGAGCAGGCTCGAGGGGCCAAGTGGCCTATTCCTGCTTCTATTTCTTATGTTATGTTACAGTATAAACTATGTAGCATTCTGGATAGTTATAGCTACAGTTAAACCCTGGTGAAAGCAGATGAGATTTGGCAGAAATGATTATATATAAATTCTGATAGAAGCATAAAGGGAAGAATGGAACAGGAATTCCGTTTTTGAATCAGGTAGACACTGCGCAGAGTTTGACAGCTGTCGTATTTTCACAAACATGGCCAAGTTGAAATCTGAACTACTTTCTTGGCTTCTAACCACAGTCAGTTACTAGCTACATTCCTTCCTGTAGTGTGCTTCTGTTTTCTTTGGCCAGAGGCCATTTCTGTCATTTTAAAGAGCTAGCTTTCCAACTAATCTGTGTACACGTTGAATAAAATTTGAATGCCTTCAGTTTTATATAAATCACAACAGTTTAAAAAAAAAACTGAACTTTTTCTTCTGTGCTGGCGATTTACGGTCAATTGCTAAGTCAGTCTGTTCGTGGTACAAGGTGTATATTTTTCAAAATATTCCAATTATGACTGATCACCCACTACAATAGTTATTTCCACTATTTCCCTGTAACTCGTGACTAAGCTCATTCCATTTCGTAGAAACGTCCACCTCACCCACCACTCAAGTACGATAAGGTTTGGTTTTTGCTAATGGCTTTATTCTGCAACATAAGCTGCAAAGCAACACTAAGAATAACCACGCCTCAAGTTATTTTCTTTACACTGGAAAGGTCATTTCCAACAGGCTATCTCACTCATCAAAAGACTCCAAGTGGAATATGGAAATGCGTTAAAGCAAACAGAAGAAAAAAATCATTTATATTGTTTTTTGAACAATTTGGAAGCCTTTACAGTCATTATATTCATGTATATGAGAAAATGTCAGACATATCACCTTCCAATCCCACGCGGGCACACCCATGGAGATTTTATGGTTCTGTTACAGAAATCAGACTTGAAAAGGTTAATACAAAGGGTGTTCAGTATTTTAAAAGGTATTCAGTATTTTAAAAAGGTAACAGTGGATAAAACCTGAATCATTTGAATATTGACTGACATCCAAGATGAGACATCCATTAAGTGCACTCTTTCCCTTCACAGGAAACAGAGATCCAGTCCTCTTACCTTTAGGCGGTTTCTGTAGCACATATGCATTCAGCTCAACCTCGTCCTTTGGCAGAATGACCTCCACACTGTCTCCAGCAGAAACAACCAGTTCCTTCGTCACTAACACAGAAAACAAACAATGCTTTAACATACAGAGAATCCAAACAAACTTCCTATATCAACCATCCAGCTCCAATTCAGCACACTGACCCTCCCCCACCCACATATAAGCTAACAGCTCAGAAAAATGTTATTTATGAGCAGCAAATTTGGACACCAACACAGGTTTGGATTGAAATCTCCAATGAAAAGTAGATTTCTATAAAGCCACATTGCAATTATCAAAATCATTAACGAGCAAAAGGGAGGGGAACAGAAAGATAAAAACAAAAAAATGCTGCATTGTACATATATGAGTAATTATTCAAGATGTTAATTCAGAAACCAATAGTGCAAAAATATACAAAAGCAAAATACTGCGGATGCTGGAAATCTGAAAAAACCCCAGAAAATGCTGGAAATACTCAGGTCAGGCAGCATCTGTGGAGAGAGAAACATTAACATTTCAGGCAGGTATATGGAGTTACGTTGCAGATCAGCCATCTCATTGAATGGTGGAACAGGCTCGAGGGGCTCCATGGCCTACTCCTGTTCCTATGTCGATTACTTTTCGTCAGTCGTTAATTCTGTTGCTCTCTCCACAGATGCTGGCTGACCTGCTGAGTATTTCTAGCTTTTTTCTGTTTTTATTTTAGTGCAAAAATATAGTCCTGGAATAAATTATACAAGGGGTTTAATAATGCTGCATACTTTTACAATATTGTATCCCAAAAGCAAATCTGGGAAATTGAGAACATTATATTTAAGGTACAACACCTAATCCTAGGTAAGAGACAAGTCCTAAGTTGAGTAGATAGGAGACACTTCCAGTTATACTTAACATTTAGTAGTTGCAAGTAAAGCTGAGATTTCAAAACATAACTTAATACTGATTTTTTTATGTAATCCTACTTTTTAAATCAACAAACCATATTAAAGTGGAACAGTAAGCTGGAAAAGTCATTTCAGTGTCAGCCTTGCCTCAGTGATAGCACTCTTGCCCCAGAGTCAGAAAGTCATGAGTTCAAGCCTCACTCCAGAGACTTGAGCACAAAATCTAGGCGGACACTCGGCAGTACGAGGGAGTGTTGCACTATCACAGGTGCCATCTTTCAGATGTGACGTTAAACCGAGGCCATACCTGTCCTCACAGTGGATCTAAAAGTTCCATGGCAGGGGAATACTCCTGGTGTCCAGCCAGTCTTTACCCCTCAATCAATACCATTGAAAATAGATTGCCTGGTTATTTATCTCATTGCTGTCTGTGAGACTGTGCTCAATTAGTTACTGTATATCCCTACATTACAACAGTAGCTAAACTTCAAAAGTACTTCATTGGCTGCGAAGTGCTTTGGGTTGTCCTGAGGGTCGTGAAAGGCACTATGTAAATGCAAGTTCTTCCTTTCCTTCAAACTACTCTTTCCTTTCCTCCTTCAAAAGACCATGAAGGAAAAAAACTCCTATACGAGGAGACATTTTCTATTTTGTTATTGGGAAAAAAATAGTTTTTGTTGGAGACAAACCGAAGGGTTGATTTTCACCTTCAACTCAAGGGCTATAATCTGGTAGGGCAGACAGCCCACCCATTGCAGAATCTGCCCGATTGGCATCCCATTGAAATCGAGAGGATGAAAATTGGGTGGGTTCTACCTCGGGTGGGTGATCTGCTCAGTCAGATTAGAGCCCAGCCGGTGATAGTGAAAATTCAGCCCAGCTGGTTAGAAAGACTTGCTCGGATTATGAATTTTGCATTCAGCCTTCTGCTGACTGTCATTAAATTGAGCAGGAATCAGCATTGTGTGTATTTTATAATTGCTAGCCTCCCATCCCACTACTGAAGTGTCAATAAAATAATCAATACTCGTAGTGCCTGTGCTGCCAGGACAGGTCAGTCAATAGATTCAGCTCACCTGGATTCTCCGGAACAACTGTGGTTGCACTTGTCGTGCTGGATATAGAAGCAGAAGTTATACTTTGCGCTATCGCAGTAGTTTTCACTTGTGCTGGCAGAGTGCTCAGGAGTGGGGTTGGAATGGTGATAACTGGCAATGTCCCAACTATACTGTCATTTGTTGTGTTCATTTCCATCCATTTCTGATTGGCTGATAGGCTGGACAATTTGGAATTAGAAGAAGGAACAACCAAAGAGGCAGCGTTTGGCAAAGAGGTGCCTTTAGGGACCTAAATAAATGAGCAAAGGTTAATTCTTTGATTACATGCACATTTTGCCAAAATTAAAATGTGATTTTTATAACTTTATTTGAGAAATCTTCACCTAAAAAGACCACTTAAAATGCATTTACAAAATAAAGCTTAAACTATTCACGCAGAAATTTAATCCCAGAAACATTAGCTGAAAGAGGTAAATAGAAATATAAACACTTAAATGTATCCTGCATATAAAAACAGAAACATTACATTACTCCTTACCAATTAGAAATGTCATTTTTAATATGCAATCTCAAATGGCTGATATGATGGTGGTATACAGTCTGAAGGTTATAACATATTTCATTTATATATCACTTTTAACATAGCAAAATGTCCTAAATGGTGGATGTCTGGAGAGGGGGGGGGGGGGGGGGGCGGGGTGAGGGAGGGGAAGGGGAATTGAGCAGAGCAGGAATTGGAAGATTTGAGAGAGCCAGTGAAGGCAGATTGCAGCTCTACATACAACAAACCATGTGGCTGAAACACATGGGACATTACAATTAGAACAAGTGATGTTCGGCCACTGCCTGGGACTGGGGAAATACAAGCAGTCTGGGGCCTATTCTTGAAGATCCACTCAACACAAACTACCCAGCCAATGGCCAGTAGGGTACCGACCCCAGCCAACAAGACCTCCAATATGCAGAGCCCCCCCTCCATCCAAGACCAACTAACTCTCAGAACCCAAAACCAAAACAAGCTGTCCCAGTGCAAACACATTCAATGCAATCCTCCCACAGGCATCGTGCAGTCAGGATGTACAATAACTTCATAAATTATGTATGGGAAACTGGCCTCAAAATATCTTCGGAAAATGTGTGCGCGAATGTAGAATATAAATATATAAATAAAAAATAGGTTCATAAAATGTGAATGTTCTTTCCTGAGAAGCCAATAAAGGGAGCCTGTGGAGGTGCACACGTGCACTCGGGCACAGGATCACTGGACAGACAGCAAGAACAGGAACCCTGGGTGATTTTCCTCTTCCTAAACCAGGACTGATGGGACCAACTGAAACACCCTCATTGTCAAGCGAGGCGAGATCTGCTAAATCAGCACAAACTGTGGATCAGACCCGTCACCTTCCTGGTCTTTATGTCTCCGCTATTCGTTAGATAAACTCACTGAGCCAACAAGGGAACAAAGCAAGAATGTACATCAATGAAAAACTTCTTAAAACTTTAAACAACAAGTATTTATATAGCACCTTTAACATAGTAAAATGTCCCAAGGCGCGTCACAGGAGCGTTATAAAACAAAATTTGACACCGAGCCACATGAGGAGGTATTAGGACAGATGACCAAAAACTGGGTCAAAGAGGTAGTTTTTAAGGGGCGTCTTAAACGAGGAATGCGAGGTAAAGGCGTGGAGGGGTTTAAGGAGGGAATTCCAGAGCTTAGGGCCTTGGCAGCTGAAGGCATGGCCGCCAATGGTGGAGCGATTAAAATCAGGAAGGGTCAAAAGGCCAGAACTGGAGGAGTGCAGAGAACTCAGAGGGTTGTAGGGCTGGAGGAGATGACAAAGATAGGGAGGGATATCATTGCAGAGATTAAATAATGAAATTCAAAAATTCAGAATGCTTTCATACAAAACTTGAAGATCTCCCTTTTAACAGAATTATTTTCTATTCCCTCCCCTCGCCCACTTTGTTTCTTAAACTGAATTTCCTCACTGAAGGAAATACTTATTCCTTCCAGACTAACTTATGTTTTTTTTCAAGTAGCATTATTCCATTACTATACTCTGAAGAGAGCAGAGCACAATCCAATTTAAAAGAAAGTGTCAATAACTTGCTCACAAACTGAATCCTCGGCCCAGTTTTGAATCATTCACAGCTTGCTAATTGTAACACTACATTTTGTCACCACACCAATAGTAAGGACATTTACTGCCTGCTGGCTTAGAGAGCACACATTAGAATGTATTGTTCAAGGTACTGTACCCGATTATAGTATTATACATATATCAAATATATATTCCTGGAACGTGCTCTTATCGTCACTGCTATTCACACAAACACACTTATAGCAACAGTTAAAGATAGCAACCAGAAATAGAAACCCTGTCCAATTTGTCCCTCCCTAACTTGGGTGCTGAGACCAACTGTGGTATCCGAACTGCTGCCTTGGCAGAGATCAACCTCGGACGCTCAGCTCCTCCCTCAACCTCAGACACTCAGCCCCTCCCTCCCGTGGCCAATGGATCCATTAGCGGAACCGCAGATCACAAGAAAAACATACTTTTGTTGAATTAATTCACATTTAAAGCTGTAGTTATAAGACCACTTCTGCGTCGATGCTAAGCATTTCCAGGTGTACATCAATGTTAAACGAGCTGTATGGCTTGGGAGTCAGATCAGCAACCTGCTAAATGCCTTGGCGTTGGGAATGAGCTAATACTGAACAACTTACTGGAGCTGCCACTATTGCAGCATGCTGTGGAGAACTAAATGAAGATTCAACATTTTCACCATCACTTTGCATTCTCTGATAGACCGTTCCATCTTTTGCTCAACAGGCACTAAGACAAGAGTTTTCCTGAATGTGGCATCATCACAGCTTTATTCAAACAACAGGACAGATTCCTGTTTTTGTGCCAACACATATACAACAAGATTTAATCCCAGTAGATTTCTACAGTCTTCCTTATGTTTCAAAAATCAACATTTCTGGACAATGGGAAACAACAGATCTAACATTTTTCTGTGATTTATGTAAATGAATGAAAAAAATGCAGAACCTCAATGAGCACCTTTCCTACATCCTTTACAACATACACATTTAGCTCCATCGCCACCAGTGGAATGGCCTCCAAAACTAAGTACTTATCATCAATTCAATCATTGTTAAATGATGGGAAGTTTTATCGTGCACAATCATTTACTGTTTATAATTACAGGTCAGCCTTGGTTTTCTCTTTCCACTTTTGCTTTCAATCTTGTACAAAAGAGTCCGACTGCAGCCCTCAAAGAGTCACGTTCATCTTCAGGCCATTCAGCCAGTCCGTGTCAGCGTTAAACCTTCGCCCGAGCAAATAGTCTTATTTATACTTCCCCACCTTATTCCCATGTCCCTTCATCCAACTATCCAATCTAATCTTGAATGTCAGCATAGTTTCTGTCTCAATAACTAACCCTGGAAGTGAATTCCATGGCCTCACAACTCATTTGATGACTTTTCACTCTAAGGTGATACTAGGTTTATCTGTACATAAGCCTGCACCGCCATTCAATAAGACCATGGCTGATCTTCTACCTCATCTCCACTTTCCTGCACTATCCCCATATCCCTTGATTCCCTTAAGATTCAAAAATCTAGCAATCTCTGTCTTGAATATACTCAACGACTGAGCCTCCACAGCCCTCTGGGGTAGAGAATTCCAAAGATTCACCACCCTCTGAGTGAAGAAATTTCTCCTCATCTCAGTCCTAAATGGCCGACCCCTTATTCTGAGACTGTGACCCCTGGTTCTAGACTTCCCAGCCAGGGGAAACATCCTCCCTGCATCTACCCTGTCAAGCCCTCTAAGAATTTTGTATGTTTCAATGAGATCACCTCTCATTCTTCTAAATACTAGAGAATATAGGCCTAGTCTACTCAATCTCTCCTCATAGGACAATCCCCCCATCCCAGGAACCAGTCTGGTGAACTTTTGTTGCACTCCCTCTATGGCAAGTATATCCTTCCTTAGGTAAGGAGACCAAAACTGTGCACAATACTCCAGGTGTGGTCTCACCAGGGCCCTATATAACTGCAGCAAGACGTCTTTACTCAAATCCTCTTGTAATAAAGGCAAACATACCATTTGCTTTCCTAATTGCTAGCTGTACCTGCATGTTTAACTCTGTAATTCGTGTACAAGGACACCCAGGTCCCTTTGAACATCAACATTTCCCAATCTCTCACCATTTAAAAAATACTCTGCTTTTCTATTTTTCCCACCAAAGTGGATAACTTCACATTTCTCCACATTATATTCCATTTGCCATGTTCTTGCCCACTCACTTAGCCTGTCTATATCCCCTTGAAGCCTCTTTGCATCCTCCTCACAACTTACATTCCCACCCAGCTTTGTATCATCAGCAAACTTGGATATATTACATTTGGTCCCCTCATCCAAATCATTGATGTAGATTGTGACTAGCTCTAATTTCCCGATTTATACGCTGCCCTATATTACAACTACTGTTTGGGGGCCTATACACAACTCCCACCAAGGTTTTCTGCCCCTTGCTGTTTCTTAGCTCCATCCAAACTGGTTCTACTTCTTGATTGTCAGAGCTAAGATCCTTTCTCTCTGCTGTCTTTATCCCATCCTTTATTATTAGGGCTACCCCTCCTCCTTTTCCATTTTGCCTATCCCTTCTAAAAGTTATGTATCCTGGAATATTTAGTTCCCAACCTTGGCCACTTTGCAACCACGTCTCCGTTATGGCTATTAGATCAAACCTGTTCATTTCTATCTGCGCTATTAATTCATCTATTTTGTTGCAAATGCTTCGCGCATTCAGATATAGTGCCTTTAGCTTTGACATATTTCTCTTTTTCCCTGATGTCACCTTAGTCACTGAAGATTTGTACTCCAGAACTAGCCGTGCCTCGAGCTAAGCTGTTCCAGTACAGCTACAACACTAGCATCTATCCGACAATGTGGAAAACTGCCCAGGTATGTCCTGTCCACAAAAAGCAGGACAAATCCAACCTGGCCAATTACCGCCCCATCAGTCTACTCTCAATCATCAGCAAAGTGATGGAAGGCGTCATCAACAGTGCTATCAAGCGGCACTTACTCACCAATAAACTGCTCACTGATGCCCAGTTTGGGTTCCGCCAAGACCACACAGCTCCTGACCTCATTACAGCCTTGGTCCAAACATGAACAAAGGAGCTGAATTCCAGAGGTGAGGTGAGAGTTACTGCCCTTGACATCAAGGCAGCATTTGACCGAGTGTGGCGTCAAGGAGCCCTAGTAAAACTGAAGTTAATGGGAATCGGGGGAAAAATGCTCCACTGGCTGGAGTCATACCTAGCACAAAGGAAGATGGTTGTGGTGGTTGAAGGTCAATCATCACAGCCCCAGGACATCGCTGCAGGAGTTCCTCAGGGCAGTGTCCAAGGCCCAACCATCTTCAGCTGCTTCATCAATGACCTTCCCTCCAACATAAGGTCAGAAATGGGGATGTTCACTGATGACAGCAGTGTTCAGTGCCATTCGCAACTCCTCAGATAATGAAGCAGTCTATGCCTGCATGCAACAAGACCTGGATGACGTTCAGGCTTGGGCTGATAAGTCGCAGGTAACATTCGCGCCACAGAAGTGCCAGGCAATGACTATCTCCAACAAGCGAGAGTCTAACCACCTCCCCTTGACATTCAACGGCATTACCATCGCCGAATCCCCCACTATCAACATCCTGGGGATCACCATTAACCAGAAACTTAACTGGACCAGCCACATAAATACTGTGGCAACAAGAGCAGGTCAGAGGCTAGGTATTCTGCGGCGAGTGTCTCACCTCCTGACTTCCCAAGGCCTTTCCACCATCTACATGGCACAATTAAGGAGTGTGATGGAATACTCTCCACTTGCTTGGATGAGTGCAGCTCCAACAACACTCAAGAAGCTTGACACCATCTGGAACAAAGCAGCCCACTTGATTGGCACCCCATCCACCACCTTAAACATTCACTCCCTCCACCACCGGCATACAGTGGCTGCAGTGTGTACCCTCTACAAGATGCACTGCAGCAACTTGCCAAGGCTTCTGCGGCAGCACATAAGAACATAAGAAATAGGAGCAGGAGTAGGCCAGACGGCCCCTCAGGCCTGCTCCGCCATTCAATAGGATCATGGCTGATCTGAATCTAGACTCACGTCCACTTCCCTGCCCTCTCCCCGTAACCCCTAATTCCCTTATCTGCTAGGAAAATGTCTATCTCCATTTTAAATTTATTTAATGTTGCAGCTTCCACAGCTCTCTGGGGTAGCAAATTCCATAGATTTACTACCCTCTGAGTGAAGAAGTTTCTCCTCATCTCAGTTTTGAAAGGGCAGCCCTTTATTCTAAGATTATGCCCCCTAGTTCTAGTCTCACCCATCAGTGGAAACATCCTCACCGCATCCACCCGATCAAGCCCCCTCACAATCTTATATGTTTCGATAAGATCGCCTCTCATTCTTCTGAACTCCAATGAGTAGAGTCCCAACCTACTCAACCTTTCCTCATACGTCAACCCCCTCATCTCTGGAATCAACCGAGTGAACCTTCTCTGAACCGCCTCGAGAGCAAGTATATCTTTTCTTAAATATGGAAACCAAAACTGCACGCAGTATTCCAGGTGTGGCCTCACCAATACCCTGTATAACTGCAGCAAGACTTCCCTGTTTTTATACTCCATCCCCCTTGCAATAAAAGCCAAGATTCCATTGGCCTTCCTGATCACCTGCTGCACCTGCATACTAACTTTTTGTGTTTCATGCACCAGGACCCCCAGATCCTTTTGTACTGTAGCACTTCGCAGTTTCTCTCCATTTAGATAATAACTTGCTCTTTGATTTTTTCTGCCAAAGTGCATAACCTCACACTTTCCAATATTATATTGCATCTGCCAAATCTCTGCCCACTCACTTAGCCTGTCTATGTCCTTTTGCAGGTTTTTTATGTCCTCCTCACTCACTGCTTTCCCTCCCATCTTTGTATTGTCGGCAAACTTGGATATGTTGCACTCGGTCCCTTCCTCCAAATCGTTAATATAGATTGTAAAGAGTTGGGGTCCCAGCACTGACCCCTGCGGAACACCACTAGTTACTGATTGCCAGCCCGAGAACGAACCATTTATCCCAACTCTTTGTTTTCTGTTAGATAGCCAATCTTCCACCCATGCCAGTATATTACCCCCAATCCTGTGATTTTTTATCTTGATCAGTAATCTTTTGTGTGGAACCTTGTCAAATGCCTTTTGGAAGTCCAAATACACTACATCCACTGGTTCCCCTTTATCCACCCTGTATGTTACATCCTCAAAGAATTCGAGCAAATTTGTCAAACATGACTTCCCCTTCGTAAAACCATGCTGACTCTGTCCTATTAAATTATGTTTATCCAAATGCTCTGTTACTGTTTCCTTAATAATGGACTCCAACATTTTGCCAACCACAGATGTTAGGCTAACTGGTCTATAGTTTCCAGCTTTTTGTCTACTTCCCTTCTTAAATAAGGGTGTTACATTAGCAGTTTTCCAATCTGCCGGGACCTTTACTGAGTCCAGGGAGTTCTGGAAAATGATCACCAATGCATCCACAATCCCTACCGCCACTTCTCTCAAGACCCTAGGATGTAGGCCATCAGGTCCGGGGGATTTATCCGCCTTAAGTCCTATTATTTTACCGAGTACCATCTCCTTAGTGATTTTAATCGTGTTTAGCTCCTCCTCCCCCCATTGCCCCCTGTTTGTCCAGTGTTGGGATATTTTTAGTGTCCTCTACTGTAAAGACTGATACAAAATATTTGTTCAGCGTCTTTGCCATCTCCATGTTCCCCACCACTAGTTTCCCAGTCCCATCCTCTAAGGGACCAACGTTCACTTTAGCCACCCTTTTTCTTTTTATATAGCTGTAGAAACTCTTGCTATCTGTTTTTATAACCCACGGCCTCTTCCACCTAGAAGGACAAGGGCAGCAGGTGCACGGGAACACCACCACCTCCAAGTCACACACCATCCTGACTTAGAAGTATATTGCCGCTCCTTCATCGTCGCAGGGTCAAAATCCTGGAACTCCCTCCCTAACAGCACTGTGGGAGTACCTTCACCACACAGAATGCAGCGGTTCAAGGCGGCGGCTCACCACCACCTTCTCAAGGACAATTAGGGATGTGCAATAAAGGCTGGCATTGCCAGCGACACCCACATCCCGAGAACGAATTTTTAAAAAATTACATTTGTTACTCTCCCAGTCCCTTCCTGACCCACTCTGCTTATTTTTACCCAAAACTCTACTCTGCTCTACAGCCTTGACATTTCTCACTGCTTTTAAATTTACTCTTTCGTGAATCCTCATTCATTAGCTTAAAGCCCTGTCTACTGCCCTAGTTATTTGGTTCGCCAGGACACTGGTCCCAGCCTGGTTGAAGTGGAGCCCATCCCAACGGAACAGCTCTCTTTCCCCAGTGCTGGTGCCAGTGCCCCATGAAGCAAAACCCCTTCCTCCCACGTAGTAGAGTTGAGTTTGATCATTTAAAATCGACAGAAGATAAAAAATAATACTCGTTACTTCATAGTTTGATATGGGCCAGAAACAGTTTAAAAGAGCAAATGTTGGTTAATTAATGTAAAATCTGTGGAGGAAAATTACAGTGGGGCTGCATTAACCAACACAGATTTTAATATACTGATTTTGTTGGGAAATAATTGTGAAAAGGTGCAATCCATTCAGTTAATCCACGACTAAAAACAACTCTTAATTACACGCTACCCAGTGCTACACACAGCATTTTACAATGAGGTTTAATATCTTTTGACATAAACTATCCCTCCAACACTCAACGATGCTCAGTGCACCTGCCACTTAGCCCTAAAAAAAAATTTAAAATATCATTTTAAGTCAATAATTCAGTATAGAGCATAGCTTGTCATTAAGTTTAAAGGATAACTACTATAGCGAATGTGCTAAGTAAAGATTCATGTTCAGCTGACAAGGAAAAAATGTAGCAGAGTGGTGGAATAAAAAGTAGAGAGATCAGTATCTTTCCTTTTTTTGGATGATCCAGAGGATAGATTGTTTGCCTAACTCAATTCACCCGCTTAGTTATTCAGTCATTGCTGTGGTAAGTCAAGTGAAAATCGATAGCTCATCACATGCAAGATGTCAGACCTCCTCAGGGATTTTGCACCAGCCAGCAACTAATACTTCTCCAAATTGGTAGGAGATTTGTTTAAAAATCTTAGTTTTGGTCAACAGGAGGAAGTACTTTGCTTTGAGTACTATACCCTACATTACCATTCTCCTTCAATCTTGGTGCTCTGCTGACATTCATAAAGCATTTAGGATCAAACACTCAACTGATGTACAGCCTCGTAACTCGGTGCCAGATACTGCAGGAAACTCTTTTTTAACCGGCACCTAACATCCAGAAATCTCTCTTAACCGGCAAAATTCAGGAGTAGGTTCAGGTAAGTTTTACTATATATTAGTGGCCGTGTAACCGGGGTTCCTGCACCTGCGGCCGTGCAACAGGGACTCCTGGATCTATGGCCGTGTAACCGGGGTTCCTGCACCTGCGGCCGTGCAACAGGGACTCCTGGATCTATGGCCGTGTAACAGGGACTCCTGGATCTATGGCCGTGTAACCGGGGTTCCTGCACCTGTGGCCGTGCAACAGAGACTCCTGGATCTATGGCCGTGTAACAGGGACTCCTGGATCTATGGCCGTGTAACCGGGGTTCCTGCACCTGTGGCCGTGCAACAGAGACTCCTGGATCTATGGCCGTGTAACAGGGACTCCTGGATCTATGGCCGTGTAACCGGGGTTCCTGCACCTATGGCCGTGCAACAGAGACTCCTGGATCTATGGCCGTGTAACCGGGGTTCCTGCACCTGTGGCCGTGCAACAGGGACTCCTGGATCTATGGCCGTGTAACCGGGGTTCCTGCACCTGTGGCCGTGCAACAGGGACTCCTGGATCTATGGCTGTGTAACCGGGGTTCCTGCACCTGTGGCCGTGCAACAGGGACTCCTGGATCTGTGGCCGTGTAACCGGGGTTCCTGCACCTGTGGCCGTGCAACAGGGACTCCTGGATCTATGGCCGTGTAACCGGGATTCCTGCACCTGTGGCCGTGCAACAGAGACTCCTGGATCTATGGCCGTGTAACAGAGACTCCTGGATCTATGGCCGTGTAACAGGGACTCCTGGATCTATGGCCGTGTAACCGGGACTCCTGGATCTATGGCCGTGTAATCGGGGTTCCTGCACCTGTGGCTGTGCAACAGGGACTCCTGGATCTATGGCCGTGTAACCGGGGTTCCTGCACCTGTGGCCGTGCAACAGAGACTCCTGGATCTATGTCCGTGTAACAGGGACTCCTGGATCTATGGCCGTGTAACCGGGACTCCTGCACCTGTGGCTGTGTAACCAGGGCTCTCGTACCTTGGTAAGTATACCTCTCTGTAATCCAGACTTTTTGGATCAACCGGCACCACGCCGGTCCTGTCGGTGCCGGATTTAAAAAAATGAGTTTCCTGTACTTAGTATGTCTTGCAGAGCATTCCTCTCCACACCTCATATTAGAAGTAGTTACTTCAGACAATTTCTTCATGAATTTGAAATGAGATAAAAACTCTTTTTGTGAAGTAAAGCTTTAGAAACAAATCAGCAACATATTTTGCAACAGGAGGAACCTTCATTTAGCACGTCATGAGAACCTGGCCTTTAATAAACAATCCCAACCGTTGAGTGTTAAGTAACCAAATATATCCGAATGTCAGATTAATGGAGCTTTATACTATGAGGCTCAATATCTTTTGACATAAACTATCTCACCAACGCTCGACTATGCTCAGTGATCTGCCACTGAGCACTAAAAAAAATAGAAAATAACATTTTAAAGTCAATAATTCGGTATATAGCATAGCCTGTCATTAGGTTTAAAGGATAATTATATGTAGAGAATGCGCGAAGTAAAGATTATGCTTTATTTTAATCTGCTGCATCATTTTACATACTTTATACATCTAATTTTCTTGAATTTATTTTAAAGTGATAAAGCAGAACAGACCAATTCCAGCTCACCCTACTCCCTCCATCCTTTACCCAGGTAAGGTTAAGTGGCAGATGTAACAGTGAGGCTAGCATGTACGTACCACATGCTCAGATAAGTTTGCCAACCCTCCAGGATTATCTTGGGGTCTCCAGGAATCAAAGATTAATCTCCTGGACCAGGGAGAAAAATCATAGGGACATTTTTTTTTTTTTTTTTAAACCGTGCGATTTTGTTTAGTTTTCTTTGAAAACTTAGTTTATTAGTCATAAAAATATTGGAAATGGGGAAAAAAATGAATGTTCGACTGGGCAGGTTGGTTGGAGGTCATATGATGAAACCTCCCGGAATATGTCCAGAGTTCACAACCCAATGCTTGGGCTACAGGAAACTTTGGTTTATCCGGAGGTTAACTGTCCGGAATGCTCGAGCCACCGGCAAAAATCAGGAGCCGTTTCGTTAGGTTTTTTTTCTTTTCGTTGCTTTTTTCCTCAACAGTCAAGCTCTGCAAGGTCTCGCTGAATCTGTTGCTAAGCTACAGAGATGCTTGCAAGGTACGGCCAACTGTTTAGAAGCTGTTGCCAGATACGGAGCTCAAAATCTCCGTATGTTTCAACATTAGCGCTGGTTTGTCCAGCAGTTTTGATGGGACGGCAACAGCTCGGTCCCGTCGGTGCCGGATAGCACAAAGTTTCCTGTACATTATAACTGCAATTGCCTCAGTCTCTCACATTGAAAATGGCAACTTCAATATGGCAGGTAGAGCACAACTCAGCATTTTTATGTGTTAGATCATTAACAGTACATTTACAGCAATTTAAGGTAGACAGTTTCTTTAAGCTGCAATTGAGGTTTCCATTTTTCCAAAATGTAAGGAAAATATACACACCAAAACTTTGGCAATTTTTGGTCAAAAATCCTTCTTAGTCAAAATGTTAATGGGAAATGGTATTCTATATTTTGATAAGAATTATACCAAAATATTACTCCTCATAGTCATGAGGGCAACCTTCTTCTAGGCCACTTCCAACGCTGCAGTGGTTGTATGTAAACAGAGTGGGCCAAGGTGACTTGTACAGTGATATTCCATTGTGATGAATCACCCAACCTGCACTTATTCCAATGCCCTCACTGAGAATTCACCAAGTGAAGAATCAGTGGCCATCTGACACATTCATTGATGCACTAACATGGTATGCCACCAATCGCTTCTTAATGTAAACACATTCAAATGAAGAATATAACCACATAACAAACTCTGAAGAAAAATATATCTGCGCCTATCATTTTTAGTTAAGCATTCGTTCAGATGGGAAGGTTCCTTTAAAAATTTCAAGATTTACCTCTGGAGGTAGAATCTGTATCTCCCCCAAGTTTCTCTCCTGATACTGTTTCGTATCTTGGTCATTCACAGTATCATTATTTTCCTTAAGGCTTTGCCGAGAGGTCTGTGGGTTATTTTCTGTATACTGTTGCGGTTTTAAATGTTTAGTGCTTTGCTGTTCTTCATTTCCAGATGGACTTAACTCCTTGTTGCCACCGATAGGCTGTGTGGTTTGCGTCTGTTTAGAAGTAGATTCTTCACCAATTTGTTGCACCTTCACAGGAATACCAGATGGTGCAGATGCCTCACGTCTTGTCCTGGAAAATATTTTATTTTGCTTTGCTGCCAATGAATTGCCAGGTAATTGGCCTTTAACTGGAGTTCTGTCAATTCTGGTCAGATCAGGAGTCCTAGGCACGTCTTTGTAATGAAAATTTTCTTTTAAAATTCTGTGCACAGGACTCTGTGAATCCCCACAAGTAGGAAGTTTATGAATAAACATTAGGATAGAGTCCGATCTGCCTGTTCGGTTTAGCTGACAGTTTCCTTGCCGTCTGCAATCCAAAAGGTAACACTTGCCCTCCAGTAGCCATGCAACATTACAGTGGCATTTCCGGCAGCAGGCGTCTCTACAAGACTGAATGGATCCAGCTTCCTCCACTTGCTCCACAAATCGACTTCCCAGTCTGACACGCATAAGCGCCCCGCTCTGGCTCGCTACTGTCCTGCAGTTTTCTGTACTTGCACCTACATTAGAGAACACAGGTAGAAAATGCATTAATAGTGAGGGGTGAAAGATCCTACTTTTCCATATATGAGATTAGTTAGCTGTGTAACTTCGGTTTTATTTTTAAAACCAATTTGTAACTTTTCCAGAGTTTCCAAGTATTCATTTTAAAACACAAATTACGGTCTAACAATTCAGATTGCCAAAAAATAAATGTTTTCTATGTGCGCCATTATGAATGCTATGTTCAAAGAACATGTGTGTGGGCCAAGGATTAAAAATAAATGCGAAACAATGGCCCAGTAATTGCGGTGTCTGTGACGGCATACTCTCAGAGTATGCCGTCGTATTCCCTTTCAAATGCCCCATAAGTTTGGAATTTCTGCTTGCGCGAAATCCGGAACTTGCGGCCTGTCAACGTACGCGTTGACGGGCCATCCGCGGGGGTCCACGAAATTTAATGATGTATGAAATTATCAAAAAAAATTATTTTTATTGAGTTTGGTGGAATGAAGGTAATTATGATTAAAATTCCAATTCTGTTAATTGTATAATTTTTACATTTCGGGATTCCATTGCATATTAGGGGCTTCCCTTCATAAATGATTAAAATGGAATTCTCCTTTGTCATTGGAGGGCAAGGCCTACATGATCCCAGGAATGCTTCCGCACCATCTGTGTCCCTGGGATCCGTTGGCCATTATGCTGCTCTCCGCTTCGAGGCCCGAGTCCACAACTTTTCGCCTGGCCGCTAGCAGGTACTTTCATAATTGATTCGCGGGTCAGAGGCGTACTCCAGAGGTACGCCTTTGACTGCAATTTCTAGCCTATGATGTTTGGTAACACAGCCAGAACCTTGCTTTACTACAGCAATTGTGTCTGATGCAGTTCCCAGTAAAAAAAGTGAGTTTAGTAGTCGCACATTGCCAGAAAATTCCTCGCATTGCTCAGAATGTTGACATAAATATGTAATGAGCTATTAAAAAAAAGGATAGAAATTACGGTCGGAGGATTACCTCTGACCCGCGAAACATTAACGAACCTACCTCCAGGCACCCAGGCTGCATAGATTTGCGGTCTCGGGCCTCCAGGTGTAAGGCAGCGTAAAGGTCCACAGATCCCTGGGACGCAGGCGGTTCGGAAGCATTCCTGGGATCACGTGGGCCCGGTCCTCCAATGACAAAGTAGAATTCCATTGCAATCATTTATGAAGGGAATCCCCCAATGATATGCAACGGAATCCCCAAATAATTCTACAATTTACACAATTCTAATAAATATGAATAAAATTTCAAATCAGTAATTTATAAGTCCCTTCATTGCACCAACCTCAATAAAAATCTCATTTTTTGATAAATAATTTTAAAACATTTTAATCCGGGCTAATATTTGCATAAACTCATTTAAAGTGTATGTGCATTATTTGAATTTTTAAATGTTTAAATTAAGGCTTATATATATCCTTACGCTACTGAAAGCAGGCCCTAAGCCTGTTTTTACCAGCCGTAAGAGTTGCGTGGGCAATTGCTGGGCAGTTGTTGGGCAAATAGAATTGCTGGCGCAGAGTTGGGCTGAGTTTCCACGCAGGTCAGATGATCTGTCAGGCGTACCTCGACAAATCCCAAGTTTCGGATTTCGCGCATGCGCAAGTGGAAATACAGAACTTCCGGGCCCTTCAAATGGATTACGATGGCGCACTCAGAGTACGCTGTCACGGAGAACCACAATTTCAGCCCCAATACAGAATAGTATTTGACTCCTAGTCAGTAGAATGGTAATCTTTGAATTGGGTAGGCATTGGGATAGGAAAAAAACAAGGTTCATCTAGTTTGCCTGCTACCATTCTGGCAGTCGGATGATAAAATAATGGAGTTGACTAATCATAGCAATCAATCTCTATCAATTAGTCTACAACAGACCCAGACACGAGGCGAGGAAAGTTCCATGGGAACCATAGGTCCAAAGTCACCTGTTCCTCCCAAGCACGCTACACTTACCATATGTCATGTCTCAAATTACTCATAGGCTGCAACTCAAAATATTATCTGAAAAACAATCTAATTTGCATTTGAATGAATCAACACTCTGCTTCCACCATCTCCCCAGGGAGCCTGTTCCAGAGATTGACCATTCGCTCAATACAATAACGTTTCTGAAGATTAGTTTTAATTTACCCCTCTTCAAGCGCAGGCTGTCTCCTCTGGTTCTAATGTTTTGGATAAGGTGAAATAGCTTCTTTTTGTCAAAATTATCTAGTCCCTTTGGAATCCTAAAAACAGCAATTTTATCATCTCTCAGCCTTCACTTTTCCAGTGAGAATATGCTCCATTTACATAATTGCGCCTCATATTCTAATCACTCCATCCCCTCAATCATTCTGATTGTTCTCTTGTATCCTTTCAATAGCTGCAATATCCTTTTCTGTACTGTGGCGACCAGAACTGTACACAGTATTCCAAATGCAGCCGCACCAATGATTTTTGAAGTGGTAGGTTTACCTCACTATTTCGGCTCAATACTGACCTTTAAATACACCCCAACATCTGATTTGCCTCACTCCCTGCCACCAAGCATTGTTGAGATAGGTTCAATTTATTGTCAACCATGACTCCATGGGAGAAAAATTGGGTTGATTTGCACCTCTCGTTAGCGCCGTGCATAGCGCCCCGGCCGCAAACTTGCTTGCGCCCCCTGATCTATCGCCGGAAGATATGTTCAACAGGATCAGGGGGCGTTGTTGCAGCAGCGGCCGCACTAGTAAAAGGGGCAGGTGTTGGGCAGCCTTTATTTTTGGTCAACTGCCAGCAGCTGCCCCCTTCCCCTTTTTTTCCCCTCGGGTTGCTGGCCGTGGTCGCGCAGCCCCGGCGCTCCTCGAGTGCCAGGTTGTTTTCAGGCAGAAGGGAAATGGGTGACCATCAGGCAGAAGGGAAATGGGTGACCATCAGGCAGAGCAGCCAACTTCCTGGCACCAGGGGTGCTTCTGCTCAGGAAGGGAGGAAAAAGAGTGGGAGAGCAATAGTGGTAGGGGATTCCATCGTAAGGGGAACAGATAGGCGTTTCTGTGGCCATAGACGTGACTCCAGGATGGTTTGTTGCCTCCCTGGTGCCAGGGTCAAGGATGTCACTGAACGGCTGCAGGGCATTCTAAAGGGGGAGGGTGAACAGTCAGAGGTCGTGGTTCACATTGGGACCAATGACATGGGTAGAAAGAGGGATGAGGTCCTGCAACAAGAATTTAGGGAGCTAGGTAGCAGATTAAAGAGCAGGACCTCAAAGGTTGTAATCTCTGGATTACTCTTGGTGCCACGTGCTAGTGAGTATAGGAATAGGAGGATAGAGCAGATGAATGCGTGGCTAAAGAGTTGGTGCAGGAGGGAGGGCTTTAGTTTCCTGGATCACTGGGCCTGCTTCTGGGGAAGGTGGGACTTGTACAAGTCGGACGGGTTGCACCTGAACCAGAACAGGACAAATATCCTTGCGGGGAGGTTTGCTAGCACTGTTCGGGGGGGTTTAAACTAAAATGGCAGGGGGTTGGGAACCTGAGCAGGGAGACAGAGGAAAGGAAAACAGGGATAAAAGCAAAAGATAGGAAGGAGAAAAACAAAAGTGGCAGTCAGAGAAATCAACGGTTTAAATCAAACATGGCCACAGTAAATAATAATTCTAATAGGTCTAAGAGCGTTAAAAAAACAAGCCTGAAGGCTTTGGCCTAGAAATTGGGTATAGCCCCGCTTGGGGCGTTAGAATCGGCGCAGCGCAAAGTTTATAGCCAGACGCAACTTATCGCCACCTGGCGCGATATTGGGTTGCATCGCCCCTAAAGGTGATTGAGGCGCGAATTCAGGCGTTACACGGGACTCCTAAGGCGCTAAACTTCCGGTGCAACCCAATATCGGAGCGCACGGGCGCAGCGCAGGTGCTCTCAATTGCCGATGACCACGAGACTTCCAGGCGCCGGCCAGCTCTAAAAGGGGTGGGTCAGTCAGCTTCAGTATCCACACTCTGCGCCTTGCAGGCCTCAGAATCGGCGCAGGCCCTTCTCTGGCGCTAAAAACTTGGACCAGATGGAGAAGGTGAGACAGAGAGCAGAGCGCTTCACCAATGAGGCTCTGGAGCAATTGGTGGCCGCAGTGGAGCGCCGGCGAGATGTTCTCTACCCAGACAATGGCAGGAGGCCGAATCATAAGGACTACCGACGAGCTTGGAGGGATGTATGCCAGAGGGTCAACTCCAGCAGCATGGTGACCAGGAGCCCTGTCCAATGCAGAAAGAAATTCAACGACCTCACTCGGGTCGTGAGGGTGGGTGTTGTTTCTGCAAACTTCTGCATCCCTTCATTTGCACCTGACTTTGTGGCTACAGGGTGGCCTGTGCCCCATTGGTCATCTGCCAGCAAGCAGCCACGGCCCTTTCTGGGCACACACATGCACATTTGACTCAAGGCGTCATGTAAGGGCTCTTCCACCATGGGGGGCATGAGATGATCACTCAGGTCATCAGGGCCTCCTTTCCCCTGCAGTCCAAGCTGGCGAGGATTGGCAAAGACCAGCTTCGCACCGGTGGAGGACCTCCACAAGTGGTCACTCTCACGGATCTCGAGGAGTCCACCAGGTTCTTGGAGGACGTCGGAGTGGTCCTGTAACCACTGCAGCTTCCGACCCCATTGTCGACAGCGATGGTAAGGTTCTCACCTTTTACAACTGTCTCCTTCCACTTGTTCCCCCCGCCAGCATGCTTTCTCACTGTGGACCCATGTCATAGCCTTGCCGCAATCTGGCATCCCTTGCTGCCAAGCTATCCTTTTGCTAAAGCCACTCTTTCACCTCCCTGCTTTCAGATGCTGCATCACCAGCACGGGAGCCGGGCCCTCAAGCTGCCAGTGCCAGTGCCTCCGAAAGCTCAATGAGAAAATTACTGTCCAACAGAAGGTCAGCAACTCTCTCCAGCAACAATCAGAATGGCCAGCCCAAATGGCTGCAGCTTTTATACCAGTGCTGTCCCCTTTAAATAGCGCCCCCAGAGTCCGAGAAGGGCCTGGGAACGCTCCATCCAACTGTCACTAATAGTGCCAGGCGGAAAGGTTGCGGGTGCCACCGAATATCCGGTCCGGGGCGCCAAAAAGACGTTGCACACTGAAATGACGTCATGATCTGCCTGTGCCCGCGGGCGCGCACAAAGAGTTAGCGCCGGCGCTAAAAGGATACTCAATATGGGAGGTGGCGCTATCTTCACTGCGCCCGCCCGAAATTTGGGTAACGCCCCAATTCTCGGGCTCTTTAGGCGCTACCAACCGAATTTCTAGGCCTTTGGCCTAGAAATTCAGTTAGGGGCGCCCAGCTCGCCTGGGCGCCGGAATTACTGCTGCGCGCGGAGCCACTTGCGCCAGCGGGAAATTCAGTTTCAGCGCCCCAAGTTGAAGCCGGCCGCTAAACAAGGGTTTCGGCGTCCCGCTTGGGGCGCTGAAACTGAATATCGGCGTGTAAAGTGCCGCAGCGCCACCCGCTGCGGCATGGCAGCCTGCGGTACTGCAGGCCTTCCTCTAATTCTTAAGGGGGAGGTGCCTGCAACAGCGCGATCCCCGCTCGCGAGTGCCGGCAAATGAGCCCGGCACCAAGGAGAAGTGCCGGGCTCTCTGGAAACAGCCGGCAATGCCGCGGGGGGGCGGTGTAGGAGGCTGGGGAAGGAGGTGCGGGCAGGCGGCCGCCGAAAAAGCGGCCGGCCGCACCTCCACCTTAAATCGCCCCACTACCGGCACAGGTAGGCCCCGTGTACCGGTCGCTGTTTGCGGCCGGCGCGGGGGAGGTGGCAGCAACCAAATATGGCCAGCGGGGCAATAGCGGGGCGCTGCGCACACCGATGACGTCATCAGTGGCGGCGCAGCGCTAATGGCTAACGCCGCCATTAGCGCCCCGCTAAATATCGCGGTAGGTTTGCACAGTGGCGCAAAAGCCCTCTTTGGGCGCAAACTGGTGGCGCAGGCCACTGAATTTCTAGGCCTTTGTGTCTTAATGCAAGGAGCATTTGTAATAAGGTGGACGAATTGGCTGCGCAAATAGAGGTAAACGCATATGATTTGGTTGGGATTACGGAAACGTGGCCCAAGGATGGCCAAGGCTGGGAACTCAACATCCAGGGGTATTTGATATTCAGGAAAGATAGGCAAAAAGGAAAGGGAGGTGGGGGTAGCATTACTGGTTAAAGAAGGGATTAATACAATTGTAATGAAGGATATTAGCTCTGATGATGTGGAATCTGTATGGGTAGAATTGAGAAATATTAAGGGGAAAAAAACATTAGTGGGAGTGGTATATAGACCTCCAAACAGTAAGGCGGAGGTTGGGGATGGCATTAAAAGGGAAATTAAAGAAGCGTGCAATAAGGGCACAGCAGTCATCATGGGTGACTTTAATCTACATATAGATTGGGCCAACCAAATTAGTAACAATACTGTGGAGGAGGAATTCCTGGAGTGTTTACGGGACGGTTTCCTGGACCAATATGTCGAGGAACCAACCAGAGATCAGGCCATCTTTGACTGGGTATTATGTAACGAGAAAGGATTAATTAGCAATCTTGTTGTACGAGGCCCCTTGGGTCGGAGCGATCATAATATGATCGAATTCTTCATTAAGATGGAGAATGAAGTAGTTGACTCAGAGACAAGGGTCCTCAATTTAAATAAAGGAAACTACGATGGTCTGAGGAGCGAGTTGGGTAGGATTGATTGGGGGATGGCACTCAAAGGGTTGACAGTGGATAGGCAATGGCAAACATTCAAAGACCGAATGGATGAACTACAGAATTTGTTCATCCCAGTTTGGCATAAAAATAAAACAAAAAAGGTGACTCAACTGTGGCTAACAAGGGAAATTAGGGATAGCATAAGATCCAAGGAGACGACATATAAATTGGCCAGAAAAAGCAATAATCCTGAGGATTGGGAGCAGTTTAGGATTCAACAAAGGAGGACAAAGGGATTAATTAAGAAAGGGAAAATAGAATATGAGAGTAAGCTAGCAGGGAACATAAAAACTGACTGTAAAAGCTTTTATAGATATGTGAAGAGAAAAAGATTGGTGAAGTCAAGCGTAGGTCCCTTGCAGTCAGAATCAGGGGAATTTATAATGGGAAACAAAGAAATGGCAGACCAACTAAATTCATACTTTGGTTCTGTCTTCACAAAGGAGGACACAAATAACCTCCCAGAGATGCTGGGGAACATAGGGTCTGATGAAAGGGTGGAACTGAAAGAAATCAGTATTTGTAGGGAAATGGTGTTAGGAATATTGATGGGACTGAAGGCCGATAAATCCCCAGGGCCTGATAAATCTACATCCCAGGGTACTTAAGGAAGTGGCCCTAGAAATAGTAGATGCATTGCTGGTCATCTTCCACAACTCGATAGACTCTGGAACAGTACCCATGGATTGGAGGGTAGCTAATGTTACCCCACTGTTCAAAAAAGGTGGTAGAGAAAAAGCGGGGAGCCTGACATCGGTAGTGGGGAAAATGCTAGAGTCTATTATAAAAGATGTAATAGCAGAGCACTTGGAAAGCAGTGACAGGATCGGACAAAGTCAACATGGATTTACAAAAGGTAAATCATGCTTGACTAATCTACTGGAATTTTTTGAGGATGTAACTGGTAAAATAGATAAGGGAGAACCAGTGGATGTGGTGTATTTGGACTTTCAGAAGGCTTTTGATAAGGTCCCACATAAGAGATTAGCGTGCAAAATTAAGGCACATGGGACTGGGGGCAAGGTATTGACTTGGATAGAGAACTGGTTGGCGGACAGAAAGCAAAGAGTTGGAATAAATGGGTCGTTTTCCGAGTGGCAGGCAGTGACTAGTGGGGTACCGCAAGGATCGGTCCTAGGACCCCAGCTGTTCACAATATATATTAATGATCTGGACGAGGGAATTGGATGTAATATCTCCAAATTTGCAGACAACACAAAGCTGGGTGGGAGGGTAAGCTGTGAGGAGGATGTCGTGAAACTCCAGTACGATTTGGACAGGTTGGGTGATTGGGCAGAAAAATGGCAAATGCACTATAATGTGGATAAATGTGAGGTTATCCACTTTGGTGGCAAAAACAGGGAGGCAGATTATTATTTGAATGGCAATAGATTGGGAGAAGGGGAAGTGCAAAAAGACCTGGGTGTTCTTGTGCACCAGTCGCTGAAGGTAAGCATGCAGGTGCAGCAGGCGGTTAAGGCGGCAAATGGTATGTTGGCCTTCGTAGCAAGAGGATTCGAGTACAGGAACAAGGATGTCTTGCTACAGTTGTACAGGGCCTTGGTGAGACCGCACCTGGAGTACTGTGTGCAGTTTTGGTCGCCTTACCTGAGGTAGGACGTTCTTGCCATGGAAGGAGTGCAGCGAAGATTCACCAGGCTGATGCCTGGGATGGCAGGAATGACGTATGAGGAGAGATTGTGTCGATTGGGCTTATACTCACTGGAGTTTAGAAGATTGAGAGGGGATCTCATCAAAACCTATAAAATTCTGTCAGGCCTGGAGAGACTAGATGCAGGATGTTTCTGATGGCTGGGGAGTCCAGAACCAGGAGTCATAGTCTAAGGATAAGGGGTAAGCCATTTAGGACTGAAATGAGGAGGAATTTCTTCACCCAGAGAGTGGTGAACCTGTGGAATTCTCTGCCACAGAGGGCGGTAGAGGCCAGTTCATTAAATATATTCAAGAAAGAGTTGGATATATTTCTTAAGGCTAAAGGGATCAAGGGATATGGGGAGAAGGCAGGGACAGGGTACTGAACTTGGATGATCAGCCATGATCTCATTGAATGGCGGAGCAGGCTCGAAGGGCCGAATGGCCTACTCCTGCTCCTATCTTTTGTGTTTCTATGTTTCACGGCACCCCGCTCCCCGGTGGCCCAGCAGGGCCCTAGTGTGTGCAGCGCTAGGCCCCTCCTCTTTAGTCAGGGGAAAAGGCCTGCAATGACACGGCACTACATGCCGACGCGCGTGGCGCTGTTGCACGTAGCGCTACGATCTTCAGTTGTAGTGCCCCTAGAGGGAGGTGAGCGCTTCCAGTCGCGCCCCGCCTCCTGCTTGTGGCGCTACTACTGAATTTCTGGTGGAGGGGCGCTAACTTTTTCGCGACGTTAGTGCACCACCCAATTTTTCCCCCCCATGACTCAGTACGGCACGGCTCCCAGATTTCTTTCATTTTCCATGCACATTATTTTCTTTTCATTCAATAATAGTCCCTTCCTGGATTTTGTTTCCAAGTGAACTTTGTATTTCTCTACATTGAATTTCATCTGCTACCTATCTGTCTAATTCACAAGTATATTCAAATGTTCATGTAGTTTATCCTGTTCAGCATTGGAGTCTACCACCTTCATTAGGTTTGCATCACCTGCAATTTAGTCACTGTGCTTGTGACTCCTAGCTTCAAATCATTTCTGAAGATCTTAAATAAGAGGTCCTAAAGCAGACCTCTGTGAAAGCCCACTGGTGACATTCTCCCAGGCCGGTTACAATCCCTGTATCACAGCCCTTTGGGTTCTACTGGTCAACCAGTTACGTATCCATTGCAAAATATTTCCACTGAATCCCACCTTCTTTATTTTCAACACCAGCCTTTCCAGAAGAACTGTATCAAAGGCCTTACTGAAATCCAAATACACCACACCCACTTCCTTACCCCCATCAAGTTCCTTTGTCACACCCTCAAAGAAAATCAGCAAGCTAAAATGGCTACCTTTTATTATTTTGTTTCTATCAAGATATGCCATGATCTTTATCTTTAATAAGAGTATGCTTAACTTTACCCACCATGGACAACACATTCACTGGTCTGCAGTTTCCTAGGTCACTGTTGCTTAAAAATAAGAGAAACATCTGCCTTTCTCCAGTTCCCAGTGATTTCTAGAAGAATGTGGCAGTTTTTCTGGAAATTTTCTCCTTTATACCCTTAAACCCAAAATACTGCTCAACAAGTCTAAGTGCTGAATTACCTATATTTTTCACAAGCTTCCTCATTCTTTGTACAAGAAGAAGGTTGAATTACAGTCAAACAGATATTCTATTGCCAAATGGAGTAAACACATTCAAACATTGCCTCTTTAAAAAGTTATCTAAGCTGGGTGGTCCTCCATGCTTTACAAATAGCTACTGCATGGAACCAAACTCCACTGGGACTGTGTTCCAAGTAGCTTTAACGTTTGATGCAGATGATAAGATTAAAAACTGAAGCTAGCTATATGGGGCAGGAACATCGTTACAAAACACAGGAAGGAGATATGCAAAATCTTGAAGTTTCTTATTGAGCTAGAGCACATAAATAACTAACACAGGGCACACGGAGATTTGAAGAGAATGTATTTTATTGTTTTACATTTATGAAACACATTATTTTCTTACCCAGGCATTTAAGTGTTAATCAGCTCAAATTTTGATGTTTCTTGACAAATAGAAACATAGAAGATAGGAGCAGGAGTAGGCCGTTCGGCCCCTCAAGCCTGCTCCGCCGTTCAATGCGATCATGGCTGATCATCCAAATTCAGTACCCTGTCCCTGCTTTCTCCCCATACCCCTTGATCCCTTTAGCCTTAAGAAATATATCCAACTCCTTCTTGAATATATTTAATGAATTGGTCTCTACTGCCTTCTGTGGTAGAGAATGCCACAGGTTCACCACTCTCTGGGTGAAGAAATTCCTCCTCATTTCTGTCCTAAATGGCCTACCCCTTATCCTTAGACTGTGATCCCTGGTTCTGGACCCCCGACCATCGGGAACATCCTTCCTGCATCTAGTCTGTCCAGTCCTGTCAGAATTTTATAAGTTTTAGAAATTGTGGGAAAAGAGTATGTCGGCATTATCCTAACCAATTCACTTAACTATACACTTACACTATTCAAATGAAGGTCAGTCCCTTACTTCAAATAAGCAGCCATTCATAAGAGAGTACGCCGGGTCGATTTAATGCTGAATTGAACTCGAGGTATTCATTATTTTTCATAGCAATTTTTCAACTTACTCTTAGTGAATAAAAATATGCAATGGGGAGGAAGGAACGTTATCAGTCTTACTTGCCTCATCCACAGAGGGGCAGAGGAATTATTTTACAACTGCAGTTTTCAAATTAAATAACTTTTTTCCCCATATAGAATCACTAGAAGGCGTAAAATAATCCATAACTTCACAACGCAATAGTGTGCACACAAATTCAACACTTAACAAATCTTGGGATCAAAAAGGTGAATAATGATGCACAAGGAAAAAATAAATTTAAACAATGAGTTAGAAGCATTGAATTTCCAATAATTGCCTTTTACAGATAGTTCAGATGTTTGTAATATAAATACAAATTCTGGCAGTCAGTATGCCCAGGAGCTGGATATATCTATCATTATATTTGTTTTGTTTATTACTCTCCACTTGCCTGGATGAGTGCAGCTGCAACACCACAAGAAGCTCAACACCATCCAGGACAAAGCAGCCCATTTGATTGGCACCCCATCCACCACCTTAAACATTCACTCCCTCCACCACCGGTGTACCGTGGCTGCAGTGCGTACCATCTACAAGATGCACTGCAGCAACTCGCCAAGGATTCTTCGGCAGCACCTCCCAAACCCGCGACCTCTTCCGCCTAGAAGGACAAGGGCAGCAGGCGCATGGGAACACCACCACCTCCAAGTTCCCCTCCAAGTCACACACCATCCTGACTTAGAAGTATATCGCCGATCCTCCATCGTCGCTGGGTCAAAATCCTGGAACTCCCTCCCTAACAGCACTGTGGGAGTACTTTCACCACACGGACTGCAGCATTTCAAGGCGGCGGCTCACCACCACCTTCTCAAGGGCAACTAGGGATGGGCAATAAATGCTGGCCTTGCCAGTGACGCCCACATCCCATAAGCGAATAAAAATAAATGCTGTTTTCTATTATGAATTGCTCAGACAAACAACACTCTGATAAAGAACACAAGAGTTGAAATTTATAAGCAGACAGAAATCCTCTAATCACCACCTGTACACATGCTTGTGGGGGAAGGGTGGAGAAGAGAGCAAGAGATGGAGATATAGAATTAGAGGAAGCAATCGGCATATTTAATGTTTGCAGAGATATCTTAAAAAGTTAGAAACCTGTCCTGCCAGTTCTTCCCCAGCCTCATCAAGTGCGGTCAGATCCATTCCCTTCCACTCTCTTTCATCAGGAAGCAAGTCAAAACCCAAATTCCATCCCTATTTCTGAGATTCCACCTCCACAGTTCTCAAAATTCCACATTCTCCTTTTCCAGTGATGCCAGGTTACAGCAGTGCCCTCCAACCACTGTTCCCAAACACCACCGCAGTTATTCCAAAATCCAGGACCTCACCTCAGCTCCGATTTACCACGAGCAATGACAGGGGACAGCTGCAAATATCTATAATATACTAAAAGCACTGCATGCATCACATACTTCCTGAAAGTGTAATACTAGCTTACTGTAACACTTTCTGATCATGTCTGGCATGCTAAAACTTTCCTGTTACACATACCTCACTGTTCTCCTGCCTCCAAGATAGGTGGCACTATTCTCCGCAGTGCCTCCTACCCAAGGTCACTAAAATTCAGGGCTTTTTTCATGCCGCCTCCTACTGCCCCAAGCCTCTCTTGCTGCTCCCACCAAATTGTTAGTGCCTTTCCCCCACCTCTCAACGATATCACTCCCATCTCTTTCCAGATCGACTACCCATGCCTGTATGCTTGGGCCTGCTGCCAATCCACCCCACCCCTACTCTCAAAGAACCCTGCCCATGCCAAGTTCCTGACTATGTGACTTCGAACTGCTTCCTGCACTTATAGTCCACTTGCCAACTTGGATTTACCCACCATTGAGGTAACCAAATATGCTAAAAGTACAGCGCATGCTTTTCACTTTTTAAAGCTGGTTACTGGCTAACAGTCAGGAACTCAGCATAGGCCTGTTTCTTGGGCTCTGGGTGGAGGGTACGGTCAGCACTCCAAACATAGCAGGGACTCTGAAGATCCTGGGAGAGGTCAATTCACATTCTCTTAGCCGCCTCCCACATTGTGACTACAATCTGCCACCCCCCTTAACACAAACCCCGCCCCCCCCATCCCCATGCTTCAGGATTCCTCTCTCCCGTCCCTGGGATCTGCTCCCCAGTACTTCCACACTCCTTGATCAGCTGCCAATTTAGATCCTTACACTCTCCCAGTGCTCCTATGGGCCTCCTCCACTGTTCCCAGATATCACATCACTCACGTTACTCTCACATCCAGATCCTCCAATATTGCACAAAGTGCTTGAACCTCCCCCACAATCTCCCCACGCCCCCAAATGCTCCCATACCTGGAAACAGCCTCCACTGCTCCCACATCTAGCAGGCCTGTCTTCCCAATACACAGACTGCCCCAACATTTTCAATTCCAAAGCCTCTCTCCTCAGGACTCGGACACTGTGAATTCCCTCCGTTTTCTTGCATCCCACGAACCCTTCCAACACTTGTACACTCGGTAACCCACCCACTGCTACCAAACTACACCATCTCACCTGAAACCCAGGAACCTTTCTCCTCACTAGTGTTTCTAGAGTACACAATCCCGTTTTAGCACAATGCAACTCCAAGTTCTCCCAAACCTGTAATCTCCCTTCTGGCAATACGAAACTGCAGATCACAACATAGTTCTAAACTTGATGACACGCCCAGTCCTGTTTTCAAGCTCGACCAGTTCTGTCCCAATTATATTAAGCCCAGAGCAACCTCTCCGTGCTACCCAAGCCCAACATCCCCTTAGAGCTGCCAAATCCTATTGTTCCCACCATCTCCACTCCTGCTACTCACTGAATTGCAAACTGGCATATATTCCCTGCCATCTTCAATCTATCCTTCATTTTCAAAAGAAGGGCAATTTTTTTAAAACACATTAGCAAATCTCCCATGGTGTTGCTCATGGTTAAGTTGCAGGATACAATTGTGCAATATAATGTATAATTTGGAATCAGGGCCAATGATTATTGGTCACTGTAATAAAAATGCAATTTAACTTAATACTGTAGGAACTTTATTCATATTTTCACTCAAATTCTCTCTTTTTGCATGCAAACTGTGCATTAGTGGCTGTAAACATCCATTTAGCTGTTTAGTTTTATTTTTTACCTTTTTAAGCTAGAACTCAGAAGATAGTAGGAGAGATGTTACAGGTTGCAGGTAGGTCAGAAACAAGTTGTGGGAACTGCATGTAGTAATACCTTGGAGTGGGATGGGGCATATCAATTGGTAGTGATATAAGTGAAGGTGGTCAGGGAGTCCAGGAGCATTGGACGTAGGAATAAGGTAGGAGGGGCGAGGGTCTGAGAGAACTGAGAGGGGTAGCTGTAGGGTTTGAGAACAGTGGGAAAAGGGAGTACCCATGGATGATGGTTGGAGTGGGAGAAAAGTCCTGGGGTATAGGAACACTGAGGACAGGGGGGAGGGGGGGGGGGGGGAAGATTAGGTATGTGTCTTCTTCTTGGGCAGTCCCTCAGAACCGAGGATGACTTGCTTCCACATTAAAAACGAATTCTCAGGTGACTGAGGAGTCCAATGCGGGACTTACACTCTGTCACAGGTGGGGCAGACGGTGGTTGAAGGGGCGGGTAGGTGAGGTGCTTGGGTTGACGTGCGCTCCTTGTGCTGAGCTTCCGCTTGCTCCGGGTGGTGCCTTCCCGGATGCTTCTCCTCCACTTTGTGCGGTCTTGGGCCAGGGATTCCCAGGTGTCAGAGGGGATGTTGCACTTTTTCCAAGGAGGCTTTGAGGGTGTCCTTGAAGTGTTTCCTCCGCCCACCTGGGGCTCTCTTGCCGTGTCGGAGTTCCAAGTAGAGCGCTTGTTTTGGGAGTCTCGTATCAGGCATGTGGACGATGTGACCCGTCCATCAGAGCTGATCGAGCATGGTCAAAGCTTCGATGCTGGGGATGTTGGCCTGAGCGAGAACACCGACGTTGGTGCGCCTATCCTGCCAATGGATTTGCAGGATCTTGCAGAGGCAGCATTGGTGGTACCTCTCCAGTACTTTGAGGTGCCTAGTGTACATGGTCCATGTCTCTGAGGCATACAGGAGGGCGGGTATCACTACTGCTCTGTAGACCATGAGCTTGGTGCTGGGTTTGAGGTCCTGGTCTTCAAAAACACTTCATCAGGCGACCAAAGGCTGCACTGGCACACTGAAGGCGGTGTTGGACTTAGTCATCGACGTCTGCCCTTGTTGATAGTAGGCTCCCAAGGTATGGAAAGTGGTCCACGTTGTCCAAGGCCTCGTCGTGGATTTTGATAATCAGGGGGCAGTACTGTGTGGCGGGGGCAGGTTGGTAGATGACCGTTGTCTTACGGATGTTTAGTGCAAGGTCCATGCTCTCGTACGCTTTGGTGAAGGTGTTGACGATGATTTGGAGTTCGACCTCCAAGTGTGCATAGACGCAAGCGTCGTCTGCATACTGTAATTTGACGACAGAGGATGGGATGACCTTGGATCTGGACTGGAGGCGACGGAGGTTCAACAGTTTCCCGAGGAGGCATTAACGTGGCGCAAAGCACCCAGCGCCCGGGTGTGGCACCGCTGATGCCTCCCGCGAAATTCAGCGGGAGGTTAGCAGCGGCGGGAGCCGGTAGCGCCCCGCGGGCGATGAAGTCATCGCCTTGCGCAGCGCCCCGCCTGCAAACTTTGCTTGCGCCCCCTGACCTACCGCCAGACGCTATGTCTGACAGGGTCAGGGTGCTGTGTTTGCGGCTGCAGTGGCGCAAATTAAAGGGCAGGTGCTGGGCGGCCATTTTTTTGGGCCGCCTGCCAGCACCTGCCCCCTTTTGCCTCTTCCTGGGGGTGGCAGCCTTAATCGGTCACCCCGCTCCCTGGTGTCCAGAAGGTGCATGCTGCGCTAGGCCCCTCCCCTTTAATCAGGGGAGGGAGGCCTGTAATACCGCGGCGCTACGTGCCGACGCTCATGACGCTGTTGCACGTAGTGCCGCGATATTGAATGGTAGTGCCCCAAAAGAAAGGGGGAGCGCTTCCAGTAGCGCCCCACCTCCTGCTTGGGGCGCTACCATTCAATTTCCTGCACGGGGGGCGCTAATATTTTCAGGACGTTAAAAGTAGCGCCCCGGCGAAGTTAGCACCCCAAAGGGGATGCTGTAACATTTGCATATTGAATTATCATTGGCCTGCAGGCATCTGTAAGGAATACCTATTATATACACATGTGATCACATGCTGAGTTGTCATTGGCCTGCAGGCATCTGTAAGGACTACTATTGTTTTGAAGACCCAGGCTAGGGGTCCTAATGCCAGGCTTTCCCCCACTAGTGCTGTAGGAGTAAGATCACAGACCTAATGCTTAATAAAAGAGTTAAACTATAATACTCCGTTGTCCTGCAATTTATTAGTTTTATACAAAGTGTGTAAAACAAGACAGACGCGACCCAATTTTCCCCCCTAAAAGTGCTTAAAAAACTTTAAACAACTCCCTGGCAACTTTTAGAATTGTATAGCCGAGGCCTCAGATTTGAGGTTGGATTGAATCCTAGTCCAGTTGTAAAGGGGAAGTGGAAGGGGAAGCGGAAGCTCTGGGAGGCATGAGGGAGGACAATGCAGGCAGTATTGGGCAACATGACTGACATTGTCACCTATCTTCGAAACCAAGCATGGAGGATTCAGATAGTGTCTTGTGTCTCAAACATCTCACTTAAACACCAAATTACTCAAATATAGTGACCATTATGTGGGCAAACACAGCAACCATTTTTCCCCACAACACTGTCCCACAGGCAGGTGAATAACCAGTTCATCTGTTTTCGGTGGTGTTGGTAAAGGGACACTGGGGAATGCCCTCCTCTTCCTCGAATAGAGCCTTGGGGAGGATCTCTACCCTCCACCCAAACTAGAGGAAGAGGCAGGTGAGGTCACAGTTTAGTTTCATCTGAAGGATGGTATCTCGGACAATGCAGCTTTTGATCAGTGTCGAAGTGGTGTACCAGTCTAGATGAACTCATGGCGTGAGCTTAAACACACAACTTTCTAACTCAGATGAAAAAGTATCAGAAACCAACAGTGAAGGAATGAGGGGAGGGGGGGAAATATTTATGGCCGGACAAATTGATTAAAGTATATACATTGTGATATGAATTAAAATTTAAGTGCTTCAGGTCTACAAGTTATTACTTTAAATATTCCAAACACTGCAGTAGCTTTATTACTGTAATGTTACTGTTTACTTCAGCATCATGTATGTGAACTAAAAATGTGTAACAATCCAGGCCCAGGGAGACATGAATTTCCTTGAACCGAACTGTTGTCTAATTGCTAAAAACAAAATTCCCACTTTTGCATATATATACTGCATAAACTGAATACGCATTAGACTGGTACTCACGTAAAATAAACCACTCCTTTGTGGCCAATTAACTCGATGGTGCTGAGCATTTCTAAATTATGCAGCGACTCTGCATAAACCAATGGTCCCAAAGTTAATCTGTAATCGTTTATGTAAATCATGGTGATCATTACAAGCTGCTTTTGTATTGGGCGAAGTGCCATGTTAGTAGCACTAACCCGATCTGTGGCTCTTGTACAATTGGCAGCAACACAAATTGCACTTTCCAGATTTGCCAAGGCCCATGGTCTGGAGGACTCATTCTTTTTTTTTTTTTTTAAAACTGGATTTCCCAAATCCCACAGGTTTGCTTTGATATTGTCAACAGATGCATAAGACCAGCATGTTAAAAACCAGCAGCACCGACACAGCAGACATCAATGCAAAGTTGCAAAATTAGAGGGTTTCACTGGTCACAGTCACAAGTTTATCCACATTTTGAGTGGGCAGACTGCTAACTTTTTGCTCTTCAATATATATATATAAAATATATTTTTTTAAGCTTATTCTTCCCCCCCCAACTTCTTTCATTCATTTAACCTCCGTCCTCAATCTTTACTTGCCCTCTTTCAGCCAGAAGACAGCAAAGCTGGAATCCTTAATCAAGATGCCATTCTGTACTTAACTAAACAGACATGTGATTGCTCTGGGCAGAACTCAATACACCAACTGCCACAGGCTATGCCATTTAGAATATTCACATGGTATTGGTGAAAGTTGCAACATTTTAATAAATAAATAAACAAGAACCTGAGTGTCGTTTGCAATAGTCTGTTTTAACCTGCTCACTGGGTTTTCACTGAATTTAATCACATTAGACATTTCCAGACAGTAACTTGACTGTTGCTGAACTTTTTGGGGGAGGGGGGGTTGGGAAGGTGTCACAGTCATCCTGCAGTCTCGGCTGCTGATTTTTTAGCCCTTAAAACAAGATACTAAGAACAGAAAGATCAGGCACTTGGATTGAGGCTAACCATGATAATAGGATTGATTTTTTTCTTTTCCAGTTCCAAGCATTACTGGAAACTGAAGCCAGGTTTCAGAGAAAGGGACAGCTGGTTCTGCCTTTCACCGGGGACCCGATTTTAGACTCCCATCCACAGCAAAAATCAGCAAGAGAGCATTGCCACATGTGTCTGCATCTTCTGCTCCCACTGGTGGCTTTTATACAAGTTTCATGTAGGAGCAGGAGTAGGCCTAGGCCATACGGCACAGAGTCTGCTCCGCCATTCAGTAAGATCATGGCTGATCTTCGACCTCAATTCGGTTTTCCCACCCAATCTCCATATCCCTACATTCCCCTAGAGTCCAAAAATCTATCTATCTCAGCCTTGAATATACTCAACAACTCAGCATCCATAGCCCCTTGGGGTAGAAAATTCCAAAGATTCACAACCCTCCGAGTGAAGACATTCCTCCTCTTCTCAGTCTTAAATGGCCGACCCCTTATCCTGAGACTATGCCCCCTAGTTCTAGACACTCCAGCCAGGGGAAATAACCGCTCAGCATCTATCCTGTCAATTCTCCTCAGAATCTTATATGTTTAAATGAGATCATCTCTCATTCTTCTAAACTCCAGAGAGTATAGGCCCAATCTACTTACTCACTCACTCCTCATAGGATAACCCTCCCATCCCAGGAATCAATCTAGTGAACATTCATTGCACTGCCTCCAAGGCAAGTATATCCTTCCTCAGATAAAGAGACCAAAACTGTGCACAGTACTCCAGGTGTGGTCTCACCAAAGCCCTGTACAATTGTAGTAAGACTTCCTTACTCTTACCCCCTTGCAATAAAGGCCAACATACCATTAGCTTTCCTAATTGCTTGCTGCACCTGCATGTTAACTCGGTGTTTCCAGTACAAGGGCACCTAAATCTCTCTGAACACCAACATTTAATAGTTTCTCACCATTAATGAAATATTCTGTTTGTCTATTCTCTCTACCAAAGTGTATAACCTCACATTTCCCCACATTGTACTCCCAACTGCCGCCTTATTGCCCACTCACTTAACCTGTCTATATCCCTTTGCAGGCTCCGTGTCCTCCTCACAGCTTACTTTCCCACCTAGCTTTGTATCGTCAGCAAACTTGGATACATTACACTCGGTCCCTTCATCCAAGTCATTAATGTAGTCATTATGCAATAGTTTACTTTTGTTGTTGCCACTGAATTTTGCCAGCAGAAAGAGAGCGAGACAAGCAGTGGGACAGGTTTTTGATCTGTTTGTTTGACCTCTCACAGGAGATTACATGGGTGTTGGTGGGCGAGGTTGTCGTGAATCATGATGCTGAAGACATCACGACTGTGTGGGGCAGGCTCGATGGAACAGCTAATCTTTTCCTGCCAATTCTTTTGTATGTTTTTGTATGATCCGAAACTTGCACCCTTGTACGTGTATGGGTTAACTTGTAACAAGTAGCCCAACCGGCAGGATACATTTCATTGGAGATTGTATAGGATGCCTACCACATTTTCCAGTTTAACTCGGATGTCACTGAGCGACTGCAGAACATTCTGAAGGGGGAGGGTGAACAGCCAGAGGCCGTGGTCCATATTGGCATCAATGGCATAGGTAGAAAGAGGGATGAGAACCTGCAGGCAGATTTTAGGGAGCTAAGAAAATGATTAAAAAGCAGGACCTCAAAGATAGTCATCTCTGGATTACTCCCAGTGCCACGCGCTAGTGAGTTTAGAAATAGCAGGATAGAGCAGATGTGTGTGTGGCTGGAGGGAGGGCTTTAGATTCCTGGGACATTGGGACCAGTTCTGGGGGAGGTGGGACGTGTACAGGCCGGATGGGTTGCACCTCAACAGAGCCGGGACCAATACCCTCACTGGGGAGTTGGCTAGTGCTGTTGGAGAGGGTTTAAACTAAGTTGGCAGGGGGATGGGCACCAGGATGTAGCATTAGAAAGGAGAAACATGGTGCACAAAAAAGAGTGGGAGATACAGATAGCACTAGAGTAAGAGATAGTACAGTATTAGGTAGGGTCAGACTAAGAGAATACAAGAAGGTCTAAGATAGGTTTACAGTGCATGTATGTAAACACACGAAGCGTGGTAAATAAGGTTGGTGAGCTGTAGGCGCAAATAGTGACATGCGAATATGATGTTGTGGCGATAACGGAGACCTGACTCAAAAAAGGGCAGGACTGGGTACTAAATATTCCTGGATATAAGGTGTTCAGGAAAGATAGGGAAGTAAAGAAAGGAGGTGAGGTGGCAGTTTTGATTAAGGAGAATATTACAGTGCTGGAGAGAGGGGATGTCCTGGAGGGGTCAAGGACAGAATCGATTTGGTTAGAGTTAAGAAACAATAGAGGTACCATTACACTACTGGGTGTATTATACAGACCACCAACTAGTGGGAAGGATATAGAGGAGCAAATTTTCAGGGAAATTACAGAGAGGTGCAAGAACTATAGAGTTGCATTAATGGGGGACTTCAATTATCCTAATAGTGTAAAGGGCAGAGAGGGGGAAGAATTTCTGAAGTGTGGAGTATGAGAATAGGCTGGCAGCTAACATGAAAGGGAATCCAAAAGTCTTCTATAGGCATATAAATTGTAAACGGGTAGTAAGAGGAAAGGTTGGGCCGATTAGGGACCAAAAAGGAGACTTCACATGGAGGCAGAGGGCATGGCTGAGGTACTAAATGAGTATGTTACATCTGTCTTTACCAAGGAAGAAGATGCTGCCAAAGTCATAGGCCGCGATTTGCCAGCGCTCAGAGGGCGGGTTTGGATGTGGGTCCACTGTCAAAATTCGCAATGATTGATGGTGGGTTGGGAACCTGCCTCCATGTAAGTTTCCAAAGCGTTGGGTCTGTGATTTCAGAACAGACCAGACACCAAGCGGCGGGGGAGGCATTTAGGATACTTAACTGCTTATTAAAGACTATTTTGCCAGCCTTTTTCTATTTTCCCCACATTTTCAACGGGGTTCACATCCTTCGGAGATCACGTCAGGTAAGTATGTCGGGAGGTCAATCGAGTTGAGTAGTTCCCAGCTGCAACTGCAGTATAAAATGTAACCTTTCACATCTGTTCAGTTTGCAATGTCACAAGTTGCTGATTTCAGGATTAGGAAGGCACATTTGATCTGTATTGAGGCTGTAAGTGTGCGTTGTAAACTCCATACGCACTGTCACCTCCTTGGAATAACCTCTCTCCCCACTGACTGATTGTTTCTACCATCTCATCCTCAACTGCCATATATATAACAGCAGAATGGGAACCATTTATACTCTCTCACCCTGGTTCTCAGAATCGGAAGATGATCATCCGCAGAAACAGCAGAACCAGGAACACCAGCAGCGTCAACAACAGGAGCGCCAACCTTCTCCTCAACCACCTGATACTGCACAGGGCAGAGGCCGTCAGCGCAGGGTTGCTCCGCGCCGCAGGAGATACCCCCAACACTGGGTTTACAGGCAGAGGATGAGCTTCCTCAACATGACTGAGCAGCAGTGCCAAAGGAGGCAGAGGCTTCGCGACAGGTAGTTGCAGACATTTGCACAATGCTCGATCAAGACCAGCAGCCCAGAGGAGCAGGTGGACACGCCTTACTAGTGGCTGTCAAAGTCACCACTGCCCTCAACTTCTTTGCGCCAGGCTCCTTCCAGGGATCAGCAGCATCTTGCAGTTTAGCTGCCCACAGATGCATCACGCAGGTCACCGATGCCCTCTTTGACAAGTCCACAAATTACATCCACTGATGAAGCCAGTGTTGCTGAGCAGGTGTCGATCTGGCTGGCTTCCCACGGGTGCAGGGCATCATCGACTGCACACATGTGGCCATCAGGGCACCCCATCAGAACCCAGCAGCATTTGTAAACCGCAAGAGCTTCCACTCCCTTAACGAGCAGCTGGTCTGCAACTATAGGAAGAGCATCATAGAAAGTTACAGCACGGAAGGAGGCCATTTTGGCCCATTGTGTCCGTGCCGGCCAACAAAGAGCTATCCAGCCTAATCCCATTTCCCAGCTCTTGGTCCGTAGCCCTGCAGGTTAGAGCATCCCAAGTGCACAGCCAAGTACTTTTTAAATGTGGATTTTTTTTTTTAATTCATTGATGGGATGTGGGCGTCGCTGGCTGGCTAGGCCTGCATTTAGTGCCCATCCCTAATTGTCCTTGAGAAGATGGTGGTGAGCCGCCTTCTTGAACCGTTAGGGTTCCTGCCTCTACCACCCTTTCAGGCAGTGAGTTCCAGACCCCCACAACCCTCGGTGAAGAAATTGCCCCTCAAATCCCCTCTGTGCCCCCTGGTTTTTGACCCCTCTGCTAAGGGAAATAGGTCCTTTCTATCCACTTTATCTAGGCCCCTCATAATTTTATACACCTCAATAAGGTCTCCCCTCAGCCTCCTCTGTTCCAAGGAAAACAAACCCAGCCTATCCAGTCTTTCCTCATAGCTAAGATTCTCTACTCCCAGCAACATCCTTGTAAATCTCCTCTGTACCCTCTCTAGTGCAATCACATCATGTATGTGTGCACGAGATTCCCAGGCAGCTGCCATGACTCTTGCATCCTGCGCCAGGAGCATTTCAACCAGAACTCTCAGAGCAAACAGTAGGGTTGCTCAAAATGCGCTTCAGATGCCTGGACAGATCTGGTGAAACCCTTCAGTACGCCAGGGTCTCCAGAATCGTTGTCTGCTGCGCCCTGCACAACATCACACTGCAGCTGTGAAGGAAGAAGCCATATGACCTATTCAGAAAAATACACCATCTTATGAAAGAATTCTGGCCTTATTAGAACATGACAAACTGGGTTTGGAAATCTAGAAACCTAACTATGAAATAGCTATGAAAGAATTCTGGCTATTGAGATAAGATAGTTGTTGACCCTGAATAAATAACCTTATTGAAACAGAAGGTGAAGGGCTCCGACAAGCTGAACTTTTGTGAAAAAAACAATGGTTCACTCTGGATAAGGTGTTCCAATTTACACTTCGTAAAGAAGCACATAAGATAAGGAACATCCGCTCTTGTAAAGATGACAAAGTAAGGAACATCTGCCATCGCACCATTTTTATATGGTAAACTTAGAACACCTAGAGATGAGACATGATTCTGGCTGAGGTGGCTGTAAGATTTGCAGAGGTCGGCAGAAAAATGACTAGAGATAACTAGCTTGCATCAGCAGAAAACCTTAAAGGAAATACCACTGGAAAAAGGTATAAATATGGAACTCTCAAATGGGATAACAGACTCGCTTTAATCGGGCAAAGCGATTTTCGGCTTCAGAGGCAGCTCTGTAGTCTCCAACTCTTTGTACCTCGGGGATCAAAGGTATTTGATTTTGGTGGATATCCTGTAGAACACTTTAAGAACTGTAATACTGTAGTGAAGTTAAGATTTAAAAATAAGATTCTCTGATAATAAGATCTTAAGTTTTCTCTTTTTGGAACTGTTAATGTTGTGATTGACTCACCAACTGTAAATTGCATGTCAGTTCTTTAATAAATCTATATATTTTTAGAATTGTCTCACATAAGACTTCTGTATCAAAAACTCGCAAACTCAATTTCTGTACACTCTTTGGTGAGGAGTTGCAGAATTCTGGGGGAGTTTTCCGGACCCTCATAGTATCCGGAACGTTATTTAAAAGTGCTATCTGGAGGATGGTAACATTCTCGGGTTGCTCCTTTCCTTTAGGGAAGATAGCCCAGACCTTTAGACCCAGTTAAGCATCTTTAGGATTCAGCTACCTCAAATGTGAGTTGAAAGTGAACGTCTGAGAAATACGCCTGATCTGGGGTAGCCCTAAAGGGGCTAGGATTAGTAATTATCCCTTCACAGCGAGGATTAGCGCTGCATGAGGAAGAAGGTGCAGAGCGCACAGCCTCTTCAGGAGGAGAAGGAGCCGAATGAGGTTCAGCAAGAGGAAGACCTGGAGGAGGCGGCTGACCCAGTGCGACCAGATTGCTGCCTGTGATGCCAGGAATGGCCTAGTCAATGCCAGATTCACCTAACTTTATGCAGCAGACATGTGGCTGCCACATACACATGGAGGTTGGCATTACCACACTGCCACACCATAGAGCATCTCTACAATGAACTGTTCAATCCTTGCACTGTCACCACCATTGCTGGACAGTAAAGGTGCCCTTACCCTTGTCTGTGCCACCTCAATTTGTGACTACACATATGGCAACATCATCAATCATTCACAAAACATTACATTATTGCGACAAAATAAAAGAACTGAAATTTAACATTCACTTATAGCAAATCACGCAAGTGACTATTTATGTGTGAGCTTTCTTTTACGCGTGCCTCTACGAGGTGTTACCCCTGTGGCTTCACCAGATGTAGAGGCAGGCTGCTCACTTCCCTGCTGTGCCTGCTTAGACGCCTTTGGCGATCGTCCTCTGGATTTTGGAGCCTTTGAGTGCCCCGCCAAAGTTTGCTCCTCCTGCAGCTGTGCAGGGGCAGATTTGGCCATTACTGTTCGGGGATGCATCTGGAGCTCTGACCGAGGGGTTGGCAAGGGAGGTGGGGGGGGGGGGGTAGTTAGAGCGCTTGGAGAGGAGCCCCCACTTCCATGTCCCCTCCCACCATCATCCGTCTCATGTGCCACCCGCACTTCTCTGCTAGCAAGTAGCTGGAGAGCACCTTGGTGCGCATCAGTGGGGCCATGAGGACCCATTTCTGTGCTGACATCCCTCATAACAAGGATGTCCATGAACCTCTGGTTTCTCTCCTCAATAGATGCCCATCTATCCTCCATAGAGGATGGCATAAAAATTGATAAAGAGGAGGTCCTAGAAAGGCTGGCTGTACTTAAAGTAGGTAAGTCACCAGGACCAGATGGGATGCATCCTTGGATGCTGAAGGAAGTAATGGTGGAAATTGCGGAGGTACTGGCCATAATCTTCCAATCCTCCTTGGATACGGGGGTTGTGCCAGAGGAAAATTGCAAATATTACACCCTTGTTCAAAAAAAGGGTGCAAGGATAAACCCAGCAACTACAGGCCAGTCAGCTTAACCTCCATGGGGAAGCTTTTAGAAACAATAATCCAGGACAAAATTAACAGTCACTTGGATAAGTGTGGATTAATTAAAGGAAGCCAGCACGGATTTGTTGAAGACAAATCGTGTTTAACTAATTTGATTGAATTTTTTGATGAGGTAACAGAGAGGGTTGATGTGGTGTACATGGACTTCCAAAAGGCATTTCATAAAGTGCCACATAATAGTCTTGCCAGCAAAGTTGAAGCCCATGGAATAAAAGGGACAGTGGCAGCATGGATACGAAATTGGCTAAGTGACAGGAAACAGAGACTAGTGGTGAACGGTTGTTTTCCAGACTGGAGGAAGGTATACACAGGTGTTCCCCAGGGGTCGGTACTAGGACCACTGCTTTTCTTGATATATATTAATGATTTGGACTTAGGTGTACAGCGCACTATTTCAAAATTTGCAGATGACATAAAACTTGCAAGTATAGTGAACAGTGAGGAGGATCGGGATAGACTTCAACAGGTCATAGACAGGCTGGTGGAATGGGCGGACGTGGCAGATGAAGTTTAATGCAGAAAATTGCAGTGATACATTTTGGTAGGAAAAACGAGTTGAGGCAATATAAACTAAAGGCTACAATTCTAAAGTGGGTGCAGGAACAGTGAGACCTGGGGGTATATATGCACAAATTGTTGAAGGTGGCAGGGCAGGTTGAGAAAGTGGTTAAAAAAAAGCATGTAGGCTCCTGGGCTTTATAAGTAGAGGCATAGAGTCCAAAAGCAAGGAAGTTATGATGAACCTTTATAAAACACTGGTTCGGCCACAACTGGAGTATTGTGTCCAATTCTGGGCACCGCACTTTAGGAAGGATGTGAAGGCTTTAGAGAGGGTGCAGAAAAGATTTACAAGAATGGTTCCAGGGATGAGGGACTTCAGTTATGTGGACAGACTGGAGAAGCTGGGGTTGTTCTCCTTAGAGCCGAGAAGGTGGAGAGGAGATTTGATAGAGGTGTTCAAAATCATGAGGGGTCCAGACAGATTAGAGAGAGAAACTGTTCCCATTGGCGGAAGGGTCGAGAACCAGAGGGCACAGATTGGCAGAAGAGCCAAAGGCGACATGAGGAAAAACTTTTTACGCAGCAAGTGATTATGATCTGGATCTGGCATGCATGGCCTGAAAGGGTGGTGGAGGCAGATCCAATCGTGGCTTTCAAAAGGGAATTAGAGAAGTAGCTGAGGGGAAAAAAATTTGCAGGGCTACGGGGAAACGGCAGGCAATTGGGACTAGCTGAAGTGCTCTTGCAGAGAGCCGGCATGGGCTCCACGGGCCGAATGGCCTCCTACTGTGCTGGAACAATTCTATGACAGCACTCTCACCTCAGTGATAGAAGAACATGGCCTTAAGCCCCACTCCACAGACTTCAGCAGATAATCTCAGCCAACACTTCAGTGTAGAACTGAAGAGTGCTGCATTGTCAGAGGTGCTGTCTATGGAGGACATGTTAAACTGAGGCCCTGTCTGCTTGCTCAGGTGGACGTAAAAGACCCCATAGTACTATTCGTAGAGGAGCAGCAATATTCTCCCAGTATCCTGGCCAACATTTAACCCCCAAATCAACACTCCAAAACAGATTAGCTCGCCATTTATCTCACTGCTTTTTGTGGAGCTTTGCTGCGTACAAATTGGCTGCAATCTTAAACCTACATGACAGCAAAAGTAATTCAATGGCTGTGAAGCACTATATCAATACAAATTCTTTCTTTCTTGCTTCTCCTGAAAGGTGGAAAATAACACACAATGGGACCAATTCTTGCAGGCTAAAAAAAAAAATCTAATTTATATTTATGTTAATTAATAGACATAAGCAAAACACTGATTGAGCACAATAAGCATGATCACACAACGCTTAAAACAATGAAAGTAGAATCGGTCTCCTGCAATGTTCCCATTAAGCTGCACGGCCGTGCAATAGTCTAGATCCCGCGCAGCTGGCTCACTGACTTTTAAATGGAAACACCGCGCAGCAGAGGGAACATTAGTCTTCTCCAATCTGGCAAATGAGCAGACTTTTAGATGAAAGAGTTAGGTTTATCTCCTATAGACCGTCTTGATATGATTTTGTACATAGAGAAATGTAAATCTTATTTCATCCACAAAGTTCATATTTCCTGCCAGAACTAAAGACAGTGGGCAAACTCCTCACTACTTATCCAAACCAAAACAGTCTAGGCGATGGAGGGCAATTGTAGGAATTATTGCCATGAATGTGAGTGAACAGCCTCACATAGCTTCCGAGTTTCAAGCGCCTGCAAATGCCTCGACCATGTACAATTTAACCTGCATCTAAAATAAAGCCCATGTACCCTGACCAATTTCCAGGTCAATCTAACTGTCCTGGTTCTGTAGACAAATTGTCTTCCCAACTTCATTTTGAAATGTTGTGTTTTAACTATTTCAAAACTGTATGAAATAAAAAGGTGGTAATTTACCTATTTTGTCATACACAAAAAAACACCAGCTAAAGTTCTGAAGAAGGAAGGGTCCCCTCCCAAAACATTGGCATGTCTGTTCTTTTCACAGATGCTGACTGACCTGCTGGGTTTGCAGTGTTTTCGGTTTTTGTTTCAGGTTTCCGGCATCAGCATTATTTTGCTTCATACTATGAAAGTCTAAATCCATTTTCAAATTCAATGTAAGAGTACGGCTATGAAGACCTGCTCCAAATTAGAATTAATAGGCATAAGCTGCTATGATTTTACATTAAAGCGCAGAATACGGTGTTCCTACACCTTGAGCTGTGTGGTAATGAACACTTCACCCCTCCCCCAGATGACCAGAACACTGGTGAAATTAATCCGTGCAAGCTCATCAGTGCTGTGAAGGCTAGACTTTCGTTTTCAAGGTCACAGCCTCTAGTGCTGTAGGTATTATGGCACTGTAATCAACTTAGCTGGAGGTTGAACAACTTTTAAAAATCCATTTTGTCATTTCTCCAATGCCTTCCTTGCTAGCCTCTAGACCTCCACATCCTTTATGAACTCCAAATCATCCAAAACTCCATTGCACAGGAAGCCCCACTCACTTGTCACCCACTCAGTAACCTACAACGGCTTCCTGTCATCTAACAGAATGTAATTTAAAATCCTCATCTAGATCTACAAATCACTCCACGGCCTCACTCACTTTACCTCTACAACATTATCCAGTCTAAAACACGGTCTTTCCTTCCAGCCATTGGACTCTGGCCTCCTTTGTTCTCCCTCCCCAAACCCCCGCCGCCCTCCCCGCCCCCATTTCACTCCACCACACCGCTAGCGGCAAAGCCTCCAGTTGTTTCTACTTCAATTCCTCCCGTCTCCTAAAACCACCTTTAAAAGCCTTCTCAAAACCCACATTTTCAACCAAATTTTCGTCTGTATCTGCTAACTTGCCCACGACGACTCAGCATTGTTCTTATTCTCCTCTGTGAATTGCCTTTTCTATATTGAAGACCCAATACAAATATATTATTGTGGCAGCTTTATATGGTGCTAGATGCAGAGGGAAAATGTGAATTCAGACCTTTCCAAGAGATGAAAAAAAAAACTTTCATTCAAATTTGTGTGCAATTTGGGAAGTGCGTGTAGTGCTGTCTAACAATTTTTAAAAACTGTTAAAACTCAGTTTGGAATACCAGATACAATTTCAACCTGGATGAAATAGCTTCTGCAGAACGTTTGAAAATTTCCTCAGCAATGTTTCTCACACTTTTCCAGTTATTTCAAGTGTCGTCTAGTTATGCATTTCTATATACATTGCTGAAAAAAATGCATTCTTTTAATGACCAATAAACATCAGCCCAGTTAAGCTCAGTGTAACTTGCCTTCGAGCGCACACAGTCAGCTCAGTAAATTGCCTCAGGGTATGAGATGACCTGAATAGACTCCAGTGCCCCACTACTTTGGACACAAATTAACATCACAGTGCGTAGCTGTACAGTCAAATTTTGCACTTAAACAACATACATTCACAGCAAAATGCCACAAGATAATCGTGAAGGGATATTACTGTATATTTTAAACTGACTGACTCCTTCAGCCCAGGTACAGAACTAATCATTTGTGTCAGTAAATAAGAAGCTACAAATTCCTGGCAAACATACCCTCCATTTTCCCTAATGTGAGATCATAGTGGGCCATAAAACGAGATCTAAAAATATAGGTAAAGATGAAATTAATTTTACTTTGATAAAGATAAATATTTTCAAGAAAACATAATTAGTTAAAAATAAAATTAATTAATAAAATTGGGATACACAACACTCAGGATTATCAAACACAAGCTGAAATAACAAAATAAAATACATTTTCCCTGTTTCTTGCTGTTATTTTCCAACCTTTTCCATCAAGTACACCCGGCAATTTTCCTGCATTATCACCAGCATACCAAGTGGTAAAATGTAGAAGCTGAAAATTTTCCAGGAATTTAAAAGGCGAGATCAATTCCTTACTACAGTTGTTTGTAGTGCTTGAAACTTAAGCTAACAAGCTAAGGAGAACTCTTCACTTGTACTCCGTGCAGTGCAGATACTATTGTAGCCATACAATACAAAGAGTCTTCTTTGAAGCCTCTGTATGAAACTTCTCCAAATTCTGATCATATCAGATTATTTTACATTAGAAACACACAAATTGCCAGAATTTGCAGGTTACACAAAAAAAGATGGGCATTATATGAACTATTAGGATATTTAGGACTCAAGAGTTAACCCAGTGTAATCTTCTGAGCTGTGTACTCTGTAAGCAAGATCCTGACAGCTGGCAACCAGCAAATGATAAACATGTCAACACTGATCCTCAAACACAACATGCATGGTTCAGTCAGTTGATTAGATGTCATTGGCATTGATACAGGAATAAGACAAGGGCCACTAGTTTTAAATACTTGTATTAAAATGTTTAGCAACAATTGCTGATGATCCCAGTCCAAAGTTAGAGTGCAAATGCGTGCGCCAGTGTTAGAATAGGATCGTGCTCAAGGCAAATAGCCTACAAATATTAATTGTCTAGGCACACACACGGGAAGAATGGTCAATTGGGGAGCGGTACTTCAAGTGCCATAATGTATGAATATATTAAAGCAGCAAAAGAAAGGGTCCCTTTTATTTTCCACAAAGTATTCTTGTTAAGAATAGGGCAGGGCGAATTGAAAGCTAAAAAGGTCAAGTCTAAGCTCTACTGAATAAATCAAAGATTTAGAATTTAATCCCTCCCAAAAAATCTTGAGTACCAGAATTTTGAGTACCAGACTATTATTATAAATGGTGTTTCCATGTCACTGCTACTCGTTCACATACTGCAACCTGTGCTTTCTGCACGCACTGTCCAACTACCTAAAGACATTAGAAATGTAATGTCCCTAAATTATTAAACTGAGAAACTGATGTTTAATTTAGTAACAGTAATCACATATTAAAAAGTTGAACTGATTGTGTGTGTGCGCAATTGATGAAGACGGACAAAGTAGATCATCAAGTTCCATAACAAGAACGATTACACAAGGGTTGAATGGGCTTTCTACTCAGTGCCACAATAGGATTAAAAACTCCTCCGTAAATGGATGGGCAGTCTAGCCTGATGCACACATATGGTACGCCCATAATAATCTGAACCTTTTAACACAACTGACAATTGAAGTCTAAACCACAAACATCATTGACTTAAATGTAAACTGCAACCCAGTGGTCCCTTTCCCAGCAGTTTTTTATGCTGCTGCACAATATTACTGACAATATAAACGTGCATTATACGCTCAGCAACAAAATTAAGTAGTAACATGATGTGTCCAAAGTGGTAGGGTGTGAATTTTCACATCAAGTTATCACTCTCAACTGAATTATCAGGAATAGGGAGGATGGGCAATTTCCCACACTTCCCCAGGGAGAAGGAAAAAAAATAATAATCAATGGGTGGGGCATTTAGAGCAGGGCTCATTTTGATCATCTCAGGTTGAATTGCATGATTAGGTTACACATTATTTTTCTTCTCTGGAATTTAAAAAAAACTCAAACTACAGAATACAACCTACTAGTGCAGAAACACAGTGACAAACTAAAAATATTACAGTGACAAACTAATAATAAAAGAATACCTTTGCATGCCATATTGAACCCCAGTGCAAACACCAGGCCCTCACAATACTAGAACTAATTTGCAAAGTAGACTACAGTTGTGAGCTCCCCTGAAGCCTCTGCAATGTCTACATAGTATGAAGATCCAACACCACCCATCAGGAAGATGAATCAATTCCCATACCCATTACAGTACTCCTCCATCATTCCACATAGAAATCAAAATACTTTTTATTACATCCAAGATTCCGGTTTTCAAATGTTAATAACTTGGCCAGTATATAAATAAATGACATGGGCTCCAGTGGAATAAATTTATAGAACTCCTGGACCCAAATGAACATTATATGCCTGTAGTTTTATCACTCATGTTATGCAGCTGTGTCCACTTGTTATTTAAATATAGTTTTAGATTGGGATTTCTGTGATATACTGTACATGAACATTCACTGAATGAGTCCCTTCAGCTGGCTCACACAGAAACTCTAACAGGGAGCAGTACAACAGCACTGGCAGAATCCTTGGAGCAGTTCAACTACCCACCCTCTTAACTCAACTGAGGAATGCTATATGGTGTGGGAGAAATAAATACAAGTACTGTAGCTGAAAAATAGAAATTAATATAGGATATGAACAGTTCTGAATATACACAACAGATTCATATTTATCCAATGAAGATGGGCACCCGTATGACTTATATACCTATATATGTTATTGCCAACTATTTTCCACAACCTCTCCTTAAAATGTCAATAACTATTCTTTCCGTCTAGCAGCTGGCAGCTGACAGTATAAACATAATTATGAAAGTGTTATCAAAGCAGTAATCACAGGTTGATACATTTGGAAGATACAAGGAAATAGCTGATCATCACACTGATGAATTAGCTCATGGAATCCAAACTGGACTGATTTAATATTTTGACAGACAATTACATGCCGATTAGATCGGATGGCGTAACTTACTTGTAAATGAACTCAACATGGTCAGACAGAAGCAGACGTACAACAGATGCATAAGCTTTGAAGCACTTGTCCACCTAAGGAAGGTTCCAATTATTACAGAAGACATCACAGGGACAAGAAAACCTTCCAGCCTCCTGTCCATGGCCACCATGTTACTGAAGTCGACAAGCACCTATAGAGTAAAACAACAGATTAGACTTGAATATAACACGAATCTGCCATGTATTTGCCATGTATGTCACACCTTCCTTATGTGTGCATCACCATTCTATGACACACTTACATCTGCACACTACCATTAGTTGCACCATCAGAAGCTGTGCTTACAGCTATATCCACTCGGAGGAAAATCTGCTTTATCCTGATTTTCTGTGGGATAACCCACAGGAAATCCACTACTGGTCAAGAAAATGCATGTTAGTTGCTTTTGGTACTATGTAAATGCAATGTATCCTCCACATAAGATAGGATCAACTCAGTCAGTGTGGAGAAACTCACAGGGAATGGTCTCTTGAAAACGGTTTCAAAACAGACCACTGCAAGCATCGTTAATTCTCTGCCACATTTATTTCCATCCCCCATTTATGACGGAAAACGCTACTGAAAACTCCTCGCTGATTGTGCAACCTGGTGACCAGATTGGGCAATCTTGCAACTGGGTTCCTACAATTTTCTTAAAATGCTTTCTGAATTTCTAATGTCAGATACAATGAAGTAAAACATTACATATTTCATGGTAACGTAATTAAATTAACCATTTGAGTTGTCTTTTCTGTCTTTTAATGCCCTCATTAAATAAATCTTGGTTTAGACTTGACATTTTTGCCAGAACAGTGACCTTGTGAGCTGAATTTGGATTGTACAGCCTAAGCATGAACAATGTATCTGATTTTCTATGATGCATCAATATCATTCAGTGAGCTACACTGAGGAATATTTTTCTTTAGCTTTTAACAGTTTCTGCTCAAAAGTTTATTATAATTATTTGAAGAAAAGATTGAGGACAAATTTCAAAGGCTTTACTGAGGTGAAATTCATAGTGTTTTCATTTTTTTTAAAACTAAATGTGGAAAAAAAAGCAAATTCACTTTCACATCTGTTGTAGATTTTGTTTTATGTTCTATATACTTTAGAAAGTGAAAGGTCGAGAGCAAGAAAGCTGCAGAAGTGTCTCTTGTGTAATGTTGCTCCAATTTTTTTTTAAATTTGAAGACAGACAATTATAAGGCCACCAACCTGATCTTCTTAAAGGATTTATTTGGGTACCTCTGGTCTAGAATGACCACCAGTAGACCACAGTTTTTACAGATGTCACAAGTACCCTGACTTCCAAAGTCCTCAAGACTGTCTCTGCACGACTAAGGAGGATAGGATTAAGGGTTGCCAAGGGACTGCTGCACAATATTGTACGTGAATAAACTTCATTTTGAACAGGAAAAAAAAGTAAATCCGACTTAGATATTGTGCATATACAAATATTAATCAGCACAGAAACAAAACTATTTATACACTGATTAATCCAAAGATAGTTGCTCCATTTTACTCTTCAGTAATCGTTTTCTAACATATTAAAAAGAAAGACTTGCATTTATATAGCACCTTTCACAACCACCGGACATCTTAAAGTGCTTTACAGCCAATGAAGTACTTTTGGAGTGTAGTCACTACTGTAATGTGGGGAGAGTATCTTAATGCTTTAACTGTACATTTTGGGATGCTAATTGCAGATTGGTAAAACAATTACAGTAAACTCTTGTTTAAACGGCACTTAATCATCCGGAATTCTCTAATAACCGGCAAAATTGATACTCAGAAAACAACACCTCAATAACCGGAAATGTTGCCGAGTCCGAGTCTTAGTTTCTGCTTGCTTCAGAATATTGAGAGTGGCAGCTACTTTAGAATTGAATGTGTTTCCCAGAGACGCAATGGATGAGTTCATTTTTCAGTATGTTACTGCGCCACAGACTAGGGAAGTCCCAGGTTCTATTGCCGATTTGATGTGAAATTGACATCAAGGACAGTCAGATTGGCCCAGAAATTCGGGTCTCCAGGGTGAGTACACATGCAGGAAACCGGCACTTCCGTTCCCCTGAAAGAAGGGGTTCAGAGGTCGAACGCATGCGCGGGGGAGGCTGCGCGTGCGCATCGAACTTACATTTTTTTTTTTGCAGGTTTTCCCGGGAGGGTAAGTCTCCAGAAGTTAGACATGTAAAAAGCAGTCGCAAGGCCTGCTTTTTACAAGGTAAGTGGTGAATTAATTTAAATTAAAACATTTTTTCCCCACAGGTTTATTATTTTTAAATACTTTAAAGAAAGGTAAGTTTATTTTTAGCCCCATTAGAAAATAAAATTATTTTTTTCAAAAATTTAAATTATTGTTTAAAATAGTTATTTCATGTAATTTATAATTTATTTAAAAAATGTGATTTAAAAAAAATTTATTTGAAGATTTAGTGATGTTTTGGGGCTTATAGTATTTATAAGTTTGACAGGTCTTCCTGTCAAACTTATGAATGAAGCATTCCCTGCTACCATTGGCTCTCCATGGCCCACGTGATCCCAGGGGATGCATCGAACTAACTGCGCCCCTGGGATACGCAAGCACTGCGCGCCGACAGTTGGAGGAGGCCCAGGATCGGAATCCCACACGGGCCCACAGCTCAACGGCTGGCGCGCAAGGTAAGTGCAGGTCGGGGGCTTGCACCCGCGGGAAGCCCCTGACCCGAATTTCTGGGCCATTATGTGTAGCACAGATTACGTGTTAACCACCCGATGGATTCATGGCTGTCAGGTGATAGGTCGGAAATCTTCAGTTGTTTAGGGAATTATAGTTGGTAGGGAATAATAAATACTTCATAGGGACTTACCCAGAAGGAAAAGGTGACTGTTGGTGAGCTAGGTAGAGATTGAAATGTAAGTGTGGATAAGCTATATACTGTAGAAGGCATTGGTGTGGATAAGTTACTTGGAGGGCAATGTACACTTGCCAGTGAAGCAGAAAATTGATGTCCAGATAAGGATTATACCAGATAAAAGTTGGTCATGTTATGTAAATAGCATTCAAATCTTATTTTATTTTTGTTTGTTAAAAATAACCTCGGTAAATATACCTCTCCATTATCCGGAATTTTTAATCAACCGGCACCATCCCGGTCCCGTCGGTGCCGGATACGAAAGAGTTTACTGTACTAAGTAGAAAGGACTACTAATGCACCTTTTAGTAATTGGTTCCCCAATTATTTCACATGACAGTCATTCTGACTGTCCCGAATTAAAACTAGGTAAATCCCGCTTTGAAACTGTAGTTGTCACACAAGATACTTTTTCCAGAAGGATATGCAACAAACAAGGAAGCTGATGTGTCCATACAGTTTTCTCTTTAAATGCCATTCACTGCAAAGGCATTGCTTCTACACTGGAATAGACTTTGTGTTCACACACTGGACTATCACTCATACTCCACACATTCCACCTCTGCAATGTCAGGCAACTGGCAACAAAGCCAAGAAATCAGTAGTTCAATTGTGCAAATCAACCATAGCTAAAATTGGCCTCTACCATAAAAACCTGAATATACTTACAGTGCCACTTAGAAGAAACTATTTCAAATGGGCTGGTTATTTCAACTCTTACCTATACATCAGCAACATATTGGGGGCACTGCAATTTTAATTTAGAGAGGGACAAATTTAAAAAAATTATTTCCTGGTATCAGTATTGAGAAACGGAGCAAACGATATCAGATTGCATTAGCAGCAATATTCTGTTAACCAGGACATTGGTAACCAGGCCAAGCGTACATTATACTGGATTCAATACACAAAGAAGGAAACAATGGGATTCTGCACATAGTTTAGCCCACAGCCGGGTTATAAAGAGCCTATTCATGAACAAGGCTAGCTTAGCATCCCTCTCCTCTCCTTTCTATTCAGATCACAAATAAATCTGTCGTATTAGTTATTAACTTAAACTCCAAACTGTAAAGCACAGTGATTCTCAATTTTGGAGAATGGCAAAAAAAGATAACATTTATAAAACAGAGGATTTCTCATCAAATAAATTGGCTGGGGAATGTAATCTTTAAATTACATTTGCAGCACTGTGGCTGGTTGTACATGGAAAACCACACGTACATTGTGGTGACTCATAAAGCACCAAATAACAGAATCTGCAACTTCTGAGGTGGACATAAAACTATCCAAAGAAGAGCAGGGAGTTCTCCCAGTGTCCTAACTAATATATATCCCTCAACCAACATTACTTTAAAAATTCTCATTATCTGGTCATTTATCTCAGTGCTGCACTCAAATTGACTGCCGTGTTTCCTACATTACAACAGTGATCACACTTCTAAAGTACTTCATTGGCTATAAAGCGATTTGGGCGTACAGACATCAGCAAAGGCGCTATATAAATGCAAATTTTTCTTCTTCCTCCAAACAAAGCTTTAAGAAAGTGACATAATTGTACTGGACCACTAAACTGATGGTAAACACTGAAAATCTTCTAATCCATATTTTTAAAATTTACTCCCTTTGTTGAGACAGCAAAACTTCCAGCTTGAGGGACTGCAAGTTTTCAGAAACATTTTAATTTCTAAGAAAATTTATTTGTAATTATATGTTGAAAAAAATGCCTTTTGACAGATCACTTTTTACATTTACAAATTGAACACAGAAGGCCTGCCTCAAACCTTCATAGCGCTCCAGCTCTGTCGGCCCTTTATTTACCTTAGACTGATCTTTTGGCTGTACTGTCCAAGTGTCTCTCCAAACAGGAGTCTATTAAATAAAGTAACATTTCTTATTTTACATGGTAATTGTTATCATCACACCAATAGCTACTGGGGAGTAAGAGGTAATGAAAACTCTTTGCCGGAATTCGGATAGAAGAAGTTCTGAAAACCACTAGGTTGGCACAATATCTGCTGTGACTCGGTACACTGCACATACTTAGACTGCACAATCCAAATTCAGCTCACTGAGACACAGCTCCAGGAAAACATATAAAGTCCTTTTTTTTTTAATATTAGAAATTTCAGTTACTGAGAAAGAAAATGGCATATGAACAAGATTTTCAGGAAGCATGTCAGGTAAAATTCGGTGCAAGATTATTTTACTTTCACGATAAAGTAGCAGCTATTGTGTCACTCGGGACCCGTGACACCTCGAACATTGAAAGCCGCACAGTGTGAAAGCCTCTTGGTTATTTAAAGCATATATGGTGCAATTATACTGTAATTACCAACAGCTCAAGCTCAAGCAGTTTAACAACACTATCCGAATTCCAAGAGTCCTTCTTTCTTGAAACAGAGCCCAAACCCATTTATTTAGAACATGGTGTGCAAATGAAACTCGTGGGTTGACTTTATTCATTTTTTGGTAAATGTAATTTTGCCAGCAGCTAGGATCATGGAGAGCAACACATGACCGGGTCTGTCAACTGAATTACGTAATCTGAACTGAAGTTCGATTTTGCTTTACTTTACTGCATGTGACAGGGGTTCAGCATAGTCTGTAACTATCACAGTACCCTCTCACAGTCTTCGACTATTATAATTTCAGCTCTAACTAATTAACCATCTATGATAAATTGTGTTAGATGATATATTCCGTGACTCACTATGAACAATGCATGGGAGGCCACAAAGTACTTTTCGAATCATTTTGCGTACTGAAAATCTTTGGTACTTTTAGGGTGAGTTAGTTTAAAAAGGGAGAGTAAATGGATGCAGTTTTAACCCACAAGCTTTGCTCTGGTAGCTTGATGACACCTAAACCACAGTACACCATATTCACTCCCAACAATTCTAAATGCACCATTTATATCCCTACATTGTGGTACAATTAGTAATTCACCACCTACACTTAGTGGAATTACCGTGATGAAAACTGGACATGAGTCTGTAAACTTGAAATGATATTCTAAGTAAGCATTTATACAACTTTACTGCAATTATTCTAACACATTCTTTCACAAAAAATTTAATAAGTCAATTCTGAGGGAGCTTTCCCACCCCCTCCTTCATGCCAGAAGTCTCTAGTCAAAAGTCTAGTTTCAGGCCTCCTGCATGTTTAATTCTAATTCTGCTTGAGCTGGCTTCTGGTAGATCCTTAATTTGCCCTATTTTTTGCCCCACAAAGTGGTAACGCAGAGGAAAAGATTTCACTTTGGCAAGATTTAAGCATAAATGTGCTGTGCCACACAAGTGTGCTACCTTTCGGGTATCTTACAGCTTCACAACACTAAGACGTCCTCTTATGACCCTCACAGTAATTCACACCGCAAATGCGCTTAAAGTATTGCACCAATCCCTCATTAACTGGCTACTGAACGAGATGAGCTAAACAGAGTTAAGCTTCAGCCATTTTTACACTTCTATTATAATTGGCTAGAAAAGAACTGAAATTTAGCCAGTTAGCAAACCAGAAAAAGCAGATTACCACTGCAGAAGATCAACATTATATTCGAAGTGTTAAACTTTAATACTTGAGAATGTATTCCCTCATGTTTCCGCTCACTATGGATGATTTGCAGCCTTTGTGTGAGAGGTGAAACTCTGAAGGAACACACAAAAATGATGCAAAAAGCTCCCATCTCCCACTTGCTGTAGATTGAAGCCTGAACATTTTGATAATACAACAACTTGCACTTACATAGTACCAATCACATAACAAACATCCCAATGCAGTTTACAGGGGATTAGAGGTCAAAGCAACAATAAGCAATACAATAAGTAGTCTATTATTTCTAAGTATAAGTTAATGTACAAGTCAAATATACTGCTTAGTCTATATTTACTTCATATATTCACATTGCACTTACATTTAAGTACCAAACATAGCTAAAGACTTTCTGTGCCTCATTGGACCTTGTGATTGATTACTGGCTTGCTTTTCAAAAAGGCAAAATGAAGTATAATATGCCATCAAACATTTATTTTAAACAGTTTGTATTATGTACCTTTAGAAACCTTTCTAAAATTGCATCACATGTCATACCTGGTCAAAGCAATTTTTTTTAAGTTAACTGTTATCACAGAAAGTGCTCCCTGCCTTGCCTTAAAGCCCTGCAGCGGGTAGTCAAAACTGCCCAACGCATTACCGGCACCCGGCTACCGACCATAGAGCACATATACCAGAAACGCTGTTTACGGAGGTCACGGTCCATCATCAAAGACCCTACCCACCCCAGCCACAGTCTGTTCGCCCTCCTGCCATCTGGGAGACGCTACAGATGCATTCGCACCCATACGACCAGATTTAGGAACAGCTTCTTTCCCAGGGCTGTCATCCTACTGAACTCCACAAATAAACTCTAAAGCCTGCACATCTGCCAATGCACTTTATTATGGTTATGTTTATGTTAATGTATTACAAGCCAAATGTATGTTGAATGTTTAAATGTCTTAATCTAAATGTACACTCTCGGGAGCCGCAAGCCTACATTTCGTTGTACTGCACTTGTGCACTAACAATGACAATAAAAGTTGATTTGATTTGATTTGATTTGATAATTTGTAGAATGCGCTGTCCTATAGAATTAGCTAAAGACAACCACAGGGAATTGTTAGTTACTCAAGAAACTGCATGTGGATAGTTCATTTTATATTGATTAATTAACTGGTGAAACGCAAGAGTGTATACTGTATGTCTACATCAAAAAAGCTCCTTTAGATTTTCCATCCATCGATCAAAACTATAAACCCTAAATGTTTTCACATTGTAAACAATCTGAAATGATACATTAAGCCTCAGTTACAAATCAAATTTAGCCATTAACTGCTAAATACAATTTGAAATATTTTTATGCAGTAATTACAATGTAGCCAGACAAGTCATATTTAATGAAAGAACTTAAAATTGTCACTTGTGTATGTTGAACCCCAAAACGAATCAATTAATTCCCTCATGTCAGCTTGGCTCAGTTAGTAGCACGCTCACCTCAGTTACGAGGCTGTGGATTCAAATCCCACTCCAGAATATTAGTACCTCATTTAATCTGATATACTTTTAGTGCAGTACTGAGGGAGCACTGCACCGTCAGAGGTGCCACCTTTTTGGTGAGACCTTAAACCACGGTTTGTCTGTTCAACCTCCTCTGACACTACTCAAAGGAGATGGGGAGTTCTCCCAGTGCCCTGACCAACATTTATCACTCAACCAACACGATCCTCAGTGTGCAAATTAGCTGCTGCGTTTGCCTATATAACTGTGAAAAGCAATTCTTTGACTGTAAAGCACTTTGGGATATCACGAGGACGCGAAAGGCGCTATACAAATGCAAGTTATATTAAAGAAAAAAAACTATATGCTATTGCAAATATTCTTCAATATATTTCGTCAGTCCAATAATCGCACAGATCGCAAATTAAGAGATCCAATCACACTTAGCAGACAAAAACTACCCTAACGCTATTGCTCAACATCAATGGTTAAGACACAAAACTAAATCTAACTGAATCTGTTATAACAACACTCATCGCATATTTTATTCAGTCAGCTAAGGTCAGGTAAACGATCAGAACTGGAGACTTCCCAACTCCACGCGTTATTCGGCCGCTGCTAACTTCCAGCTCGGGTGGATGGGAAATCCAGCGAACACCTTATGGCAGACGCGCCGGGGGGTGGGTTAATAAACTCGCCAGTAAAGTGTGAATCATCACTCTGCTGCGGCTGCAGCAGAAATCCGTATTAAAAACACATGGGGCAATAAATTTAAAATAAATAAAACGCATCCGTGTGACAAGCACCTGCCGCTTAGGCTCCACAAGCCCTGGTCAGGATCAGACTCGTCGCAACAATATTCGTCTGTCCAGCCGCACTCTGACACACACACCACTTGTTTTTGCTGCCCTGGCAGATGCGCCGGTCCGAGCCCGGGGCCCGATCCCTGATCTCACGGTGCCCGGTCTCACACTCACGGTCTGGGTGCCCGGTCCCTGATCTCTTGGTCTCCAGTCCCTCACATCCCTGGTCTCGGCTCTCACGGTGCCCGGTGTCTCGGATCTCTCGGTGCCCGGTGTCTCGGCTCTCACGGTGTCCGCTCCCGGTGTCTCGGCTCTCACGGTGCCCGGTGTCGCGGATCTCTCGGTGCCCGGTGTCTCGGATCTCTCGGTGCCCGGTGTCTCGGATCTCTTGGTGCCCGGTGTCTCGGATCTCTCGGTGCCCGGTGTTTCGGATCTCTTGGTGCCCGGTGTCTCGGATCTCACGGTGCCCGCTCTCGGTGCCCGGTGTCTCGGATCTCTCGGTGCCCACTCTCACGGTGCCGGCTCTCTCAGTGCCTGGTGTCTCGGATCTCTCGGTGCCGGCTCTCGCTGTCTCGGCTCTCACGGTGTCGGCTCGCTCTCACGGTGCCCGGTCTCTCACGGTGTCCGGTGTCTCGGTCTCTCGGCTCTCACGGTGTCGGCTCTCTCGGCTCTCACGATGCCCGCTCTCACAGTGCCGTCTCTCGGTGTCTCGGCTCTCTCGGTGCCCGGTCTCTCACGGTGTCCGGTGTCTCGGCTCTCTCGGATCTCACGGTGCCCGGTGTCTCGGTCTCACGGTGCCCGCTCTCGGTGTCTCGGGTGACGGAAGCTCCTCCACTCGAGCATCTCAAACACACCACGGCGTCACTTCCGCTGACTGACACCCGCTCCAATCACTTCCCCCCAATCATCACTTTCGCAAATGTTTCGCCCTTCAATAAACAACCACTCAATCTCACCATTACAGCGGGTCAGGAAAACAACCACCAGCAATTTAACTCGGAATCGAATCCTTTGCGAGTAAAACTTCACTGAAGGCAAAATGTGTCTGAAATGCGGCGAGTGCAGACCAAGAGAGAGCGGGTAAGATGTCCCGCGGAAACAAGCACAGAGTGCGTTTGTTCCTCGCCGTCATATAGTGCGAATAAATCGGAGGTCTAATTCAAAACAAACCGTTTAAATGTTATAAGGCAAGAACAATTATAGCGCCGCTGTGTGTTAGAGTTTGGCACTTCAATGGCAATGTCAGGAGGAACATGCCCAACTCAGACAGGACACCGGCTGGTGCTCGGTCAGCGCCTAGCGACTGTTGCTGGGGGATAAGTCGAGTTCCAATTGGTCTGTTGTGCTGAATGTAGGAGACGGTGATTGGTTGGCGTTGCTGGGGTGAGAGTTCACTGTTACCCGGATGTTGGTGTGGTGCCGGTTGCTCTGGTGTGTGCGCGCGCGGTTGTGGTAATTGCTTAGTTTTATATATTTTTCCTCCAAAAAAAACCGCCAGTGTCCAAGCGGTTGATGAATCGGGACACTTTCCAAACAAAGTTGTTCCGAAATCAGAAACCTTAGATTGAGCGATTGACTCCTTTGTTGGCATCCGCCTTTGCTTCAGATGTGCCACTTGAGCATGATTTAGCTAACACGCCAGTGCGGTACTGAGGGAGGGAGGGAGTGAGTGCTGCACTGTTGGAGGGCCTTGTGAAGCCATACTAAACTAAGGCCTCATTTCATTTGCCCACTTTAATGGTTCAGGTGGACACTAAAGATTCTCTGCCACTATTGGAAGAGCATTGAATTCTCCCTGCCCGCCATCATCAAAAGCAAATTAGCTGGTCCTTTCGTTGCTATTTGTGGGCTCTTGCTTTGTGCAAGGAGGCTGCTGCATATGCCTGTACTTTGACGGGCAATGAGAGGTCTCAGTGGTATTTGAAGCACTTTGAGGTAGTCTCTAAAGTCAAGTTCTTGTATTTAAACTTTTGCGATACCCCCATTGTTGAATAGCTTGCTACTTGCTGCCCAGGCTCACAAGCAACTTATTGGAAGGCTGCCCGCACCCGTGGACTCTATCCTGAGCAAGATTTCTTATGACACTGGAAGCATGTCATTTGCGAAAGCGAGTTATCTACAAATTTTACCACCATGTCATTTGTGTTCACACTGTGAAAAATGGAATTACAAACAATTCCAAAACATATTAGTCTTTCTCTTTTGATGAGAAGTGTCATCAGTTTATACTGATCTCTCAATGTAATGCTCATATGCTCACAAATACTCCAGAGCTAATATATTGAAGTTAGCTGTTTTCAAGCCTCCCATCCATAGTGTTTTGCAACTTGGATGACCAAAGAGAATCTTTTAGTAATATGGTAACTCTGAGATAGAAATCAGATACTGTTGTTCTTGTAAACAGCTTGGGAGACTTGGAACATATGTAATGTATTTTGGGGATAAATAAGCTGCTTCAGAATTTGTAACTCCACTTTGCCTCCTGCTTGAGAGGTCTCTTTTTCAACGTCTGCTGGAGTTAAAAAAAAAAAAAAAAGGTGCTTTGTTACACATTTTTTCACCAAGTGGAAATCTTAATATATTGTATGAAGCTAGATTATTGATAGTTATGTTATCAGCTAATAGATTCTGAAAACAGAAGTAATTTATTTTGGAAACAACAACTTGCATTTGTATAGCACCTTTAACATAGGAAAACGCAGTAGGTTAAATACTTGGTTCAAATGTAGCCCAAACTGATGTGATGTAACTGTCAGCTGGCATAAAGGCCCTACGTGCAATGAATTTGGGTCGTCTGATTCTGGTTCGAGTGAGCAGTGGCACGTAGGTCAATGTTGCCTCTGGTGGAGCACTTGCATTAGCTGTCTTACGTAGGCCAGAGATGACTGATGTGGGAAATGTTACAAGTGATGGGTGTTGTTCTGAAATTGGGGCAGAGGGAGTTTTACTCTGCATCCAACCTGACCTAGCAGTGCTTATCAATGACACTGGGTACCTGAAATGGAAAGGGTTTCATTCTCAAGCAACAATAACAACTTGCATTTATATAGCACCTTTAACATAGTAAAACGTCCCAAGGTGCTTCACAGGAGCGGTTATCAAACAAAATTTGACACTGAGCCACATAAGATATTTGGACAGATGACCAAAAGCTTGGTCAAAGATGTAAGTTTTAAGGAGCGTCTTAAAGGAGAAGAGACGCGGAGAGGTTTAGGGAGGGAATTCCAGAGCTTGGGGCCTAGGCGGCTGAAGGCACGGCCACCAATGGTGGAACGATTAAAAATGAGGATTCGCAAGAGACCAGAATTGGAGGAGCGCTGAGATCTCGGAGGGTTCTGGGCTGGAGGAGGTTACAAAATTAGGGAGGAGCGAGGCCATGAACAAATTTGAAAAAAGGATGTTAATTTTAAAATTGAGGCGTTGCCAGATCAGGAGCCAATGTAGGTCGGAGAGTACAGGAGTCATGGGTGAGCAGGACTTGGCGCGATTTAGGCTATGGGCAACAGAGTTTTGGATGAGCTCAAGGTTATGTAGGGTGGAAGATGGGAGGCCGGCCAGGAGAACATTGGAATAGTCAAGTCTAGAGGTAACGAAGGCATGAATGAGGGTTTCAGCAGCGGATGAGCTGAGGCAAGGGCAGAGTCAGGTGATGTTACGGAGGTGGATGTAGGCGGTCTTGGTGATGGAGCGATATGTAGTCGGAAACTCATCTCGGTGTCAAATACGACACCAAGGTTTAGAACAGTCTGGTTCAGCCTCAGAGGACAGTTGCCAGGGAGAGGGATGAAGTCGGTGGTGAGGGACCGGAATTTGCTACTGGAGATAGATAGCACTTGCATCCCTCTCCTTAATGAGCACAAAGTGTTTAACCTCTAGAAATAGTTGTAGAACTGTTGGAATTGCACAAAATTCCTGTTGGGGAGACCTGTTCTTTATCTATGACGTTCTTGTGAGGAACTTATTTATTGATCAGGTTGGTTTGTATGCCTGGTTTGGTTTGGTTTGGCTTTAGTTTTTTTTCCACAGAGTGAAGATTTTTTTATGTGTATATAGTGGAAAAATTCTTTGGAGTTTATTTAAATGTTTCTTTTTCTTTAATCTATTTTTTTTAATTGTTTCTCTGTTCAAACTAATCTTATATCTGCTAACAGAAGAACAGAGTAAAATGTTTATTCAAGTATATGAATTTAAAAGTTTATAAATCACTGCCCCATCTCGTGAAGGTTACTGCATAGTTCCTGGGGAGAAGACAGGACAATCCGTACTTTGAATGAAAATGTATCCGTTATTGTTGTTGCCCTCTTTGTCAGGCTGTGAAAATCTATCTCCAGTAGCAAAGTCTGGATGTTGTTCTGCAGAAAACTCACAATTTTTTTACTGAAATAACTTTGCTCAAAATTTGTTAAATATTTTATTGCAGTTAAGATTGTTCTAATGGCATCAAATTCAGAAAATCCACCCGTGACTGAAGATGGAGCAAGGAACAAGACACTGGAACGATGCCTTGAGGTGCTACAAGATGCAAAAAATGATAGCGAGCAGTTTGCAGCTCTTTTACTGGTAAGAAGAATGTTTTAGTACTCCAGCCTTATATACAGATATATACTAGTTTTCTGCTGAGACTAACTCTAACAGTCAGATGAGAATTTTACGCCCAAGTTTCCCAGTGTATGAAATAAGTTTATACTTCAACTTATTAAACTTACAGCATTTATTTTGCCTGCTGTGAATTGCCATTTCATTTAAGCAGTTAATTTTCGTTATTTGCAATTTATTTGAATGACGTGTAGTGCAAATGGTCAAGGCTGAGGGAAGAATACCTAAAATTGGAATGGCATTTTAAACATAAAACATTCGAAGTGAACATTACTGACTGGCTTAGTACACTGTTCTTTTGCCTCTGAGCCATTATGATCAAAGAACAGGCTGAAAACCTTCATCTTTAGTGGTTGTATATGTAATGAGTGTTTTATAGATTGGTGTTGATCACCTGCACAAAATAGGAACACAAGTAGGCCATTCAGCCCTCGAGACTGTTCTGCCATTCAATTCGATCATGGCTGATCTGTATCTTAACTCCATTTACCCACTTTGGCTCCATGTCCCTAACTACCCATGCATAACAAAAATCTATCAGTCTCAGTTTTGAAATTTTCAATTGACCTAGCCTCAACAAATTTTTGGGGGTGGGTGTTCCAGATTTCCACGACCCTTTGTGTGACTAAGTGCTTCAATTAAAAACAAAGACTTGCATTTATATGACAGATTTATTCAGTGAAACCATATAAGCAGCGGTGTGAGGGGAAAAAGTCATAATGCAAGGTGCTTTTCTGAGGTTGGAGTTAAAAATGAACTGCTTGAGCAGAACAGACAGAACTTTTCTCCACATCTGGTGATGCAGATAGGTGTCAAATGAGAAAGTGTCAATTGAGAAGGTATTGAGTTCTCTAGCCTTGATGAGCAAACAAAAGTGAATAGAAGTATTTTAATTTGAGTTTGAAGTGGATGAATTTGTATAACCAATAAAAGACTTGCATTTATATAGCACCTTGCATACAAGAGATTATAAGCAAAAATAAGCGCACAGAATTAGAGAGAACCTTGTGACATGGGTTGGCAGTTGGCTGGGAGGTCAGATAGAGTGTGGATAATGGGAATGAACTCTGATTGGGGCCTCAGCTTTTACCATAAAAATCAGTGGCGTGGATGAAGGAACAGAGACTCCAAGTTTGCAGACGACACTAAGTTAGAAGGCATAGTAAATTGTGTAGATGGGAGCAAGAAGTTGCAAGGGGACATAGAGAGATTAAGTGAGTGGGCAAAGCTGTGGCAGATAGAGTTTTATGTGAGGATCCAACAAAGACAAATCCAAATATGTTCTTAATGGCGAGAAACTAGGAACTGTGGAGGACCAAAGGGATTTGGTGGCCCGGGTACACACATCACTAAAAGCTAGTGCACAGGTACAGAAATAATTTTTTAAAAGGTTAATGGAATGTTGTCCTTTTATCTTAAGAGGGCTGAAATACAAAGTGGAGGAAGTTCTGCTTCAGTTGTGCAGAGGCCTGGTCAGATCTGGTCAGGTCTAGAGTACTGCATACAATTTTGGGCTTCGCACCTCAGTTAGGATATGTTGGCCTTGGAGGGGGGTCAGTGCAGATTCACCAGAATAATACAGGGGCTTAAAAGGTTAAATTACGAGCACAAGTTGCATCGGGATGTGGTAGTGTAATGGTTATGTTGCTGGACGCATAATCCAGAGGCCTGGACTAATAATTCATAGAAGGCGAGTTCAAATCTGAGAATTTTAATTGTTTAAAAATAATCTGGTGATCAAAATCACTACCAGTGAACCAGGCAGACAGTTGCAAGACACTTTGACACTTTTGTGTAGCAACATTCAAAACGTTTGACAATAATTTGAATAAAATGTGTTTATTTTAGGTGACCAAGGTGGTGAAGGCTGGTGAAGTTGATGCTGGAACTCGTCGACGGATATTTGATGCTATTGGATTCTCTTTCCCGAACCGACTTCTTATTACCAAAGAGTCACCACATGGGTGTCCCAGTCAGATTTTCCGAGCTCTCGGCATGACTCTGCTTGCATGTTTTTCCACAAATCCAGAATTGGTTACTCACCCTCAAATCCTCAACAAAATACCCATTTTCAATGAAATTATCAGTTCAGTAATGGACTCTGGAGCAGACATTGCCACCTTCACATCAATGATCGATGACTCTTACCAGTGTCTCCATGCAATTTCTGCCTATCCTCAGGGTCAGAGCCATCTGGTAACTCAAGGAACAGTGTCTGCATTATGTCAGGCTTATCTAAACCAACGTCATGGCCATGAGCAGGCATTGTGTCTTCTCGTCAGTCTCCTGAACGCAATGGAAAGCAAATGTTGGAAAACTTGTAAGCCAGACCTCTTGAAGGTACTCGGCATGCTCAGTGAACAGTTTGCTACAGAAGAGGATAACCGGAAATTTGAGCTGTGCAATGTGCTGCAGCACTTTCTACCCGCTGTACCTATCCTAACCGAGGACCCATCTGTCACTGGGTGCTTGAAGAATTTTCATACCGGTCTCTTCAACATACTCAACAGTAAACTGAGTACCTCGCAGCGGGACCCAGCACTGAAACTTGCTGGCCTGTTGTTGACTGTTTACGGCTCAGACTGGATCCTGGCAGAAAACGCTGAAACAAGAAGTAAATTCCTGGCGTTGATCGTGAATCTGGCCTGTGTGGAAGTTCGGATTTGCTTGGAGGACCCGGGCCTGGGTGCAACTTACTCTAAACCAGATGTCATCACGGCATGTTACAGTATCATCGAGTTTGGGATGATGGTTTGTGTGCTTGGCGATAAAGTCTGTCTAACAGAAGCTGAAAGTAGCCAATTAGTACAGATCATGGTGGAGGCCTTTGGAGCAGTCATTGGCTATTTTAAGCAGGTGAAGTGTGGAAATATGTTCATCGTTGGAATAATTTACTGCATTTTTGTATTTGTATTTTCTTATAACCACACTTTTGTGTCCAAATGTACAGATTATTTTTCTCTGGTTTTGAATCATAGAATAGTACAGCACAGAAGGAGGCCATTTGGACCATCGAGTCTGCACCGGCTCTTTCGGAGAGCAATCCAGTTAGTCCCACTCCCCTGCTCTTTCCCCAAATCCCTGCAATTCTTTCTCCAAGTATTCATCCAATTTCCTTTTGAAGGCTACTATTGAATCTGTATCCAGCACCCTATCAGGCAGTGCATTCCAAATCCTAACCACTCGTTCACAAGAAAGTTTTTCCTCATGTCGCCTCTGGTTCTTTTGCCAATCACCTTAAATCTGTGCCCTCTCTTATCGACCCTTCAGCCATTGGAAACAGTTTCTCTTTATTTCCTCTGTCTAAACCCTTCATGATTTTAAACACCTCTATCAAATCTCCTCTTCGCCTTCTCTGCTCTAAGGAGAACAACACCAGTTTGTCCAGTCTATCCACGTAACTGGAATCCCTTATCCCTGGAACCAATCTAGTAAATCCGCCAGGTCAGACATTCATTGCACTGCTGCAGATTTGATATTGAACCCCTATTGTTCATTATTTATTTGCCTTCACTCTAGCTCATTCAATAATGCTCATAATGGAAACTTTGGGGAAGGTGGAATGAAAGTAATCATATATTTATATAAAAATAACACATGATTCAGGGGTCTCTTAGATTTGAATTCTGTCATGCGGGAAACTCAGCCATCCATGCACCTAGGATCTGCATTTGCTGCATGTTTGCTTTCTGTATTGAAACCAGTGGTACACTGGATGTGGGCTTCAATGAGTGCACTTCTCACTTCTGAAAGTATACAGGAAACTCTCGATTTACCGGCACCCAAACAACCGGAAATCTCGGTTAACCGGCAAAATTCAGGAGTAGGTTCAGTTAAGTTTGTCTTCATATATTAGTGACTGTTTCTTGATTCTTGGCTGTGTAATCGGGGGTTCCTGCACTTGTTGCTAAGCAACAGGGACGCTTGGTTTGTGGTCGGGCTTCTTGCACCTGTTGCTAAGCAACAGGGAAGCCTGGATTTGTTACTGTGTACGGGGCTCTCATACCTTTTAACTATACCTCTCTGTAATCTGGACTTTTTGATAAACCGGCATCACGCCGGTCCCATCGGTGCCGGATAAGAAAGAGTTTCCTGTATTTTGTTTAGTGGAAATTCTTAAAGCTGTTATTTGGAGTTCCGAGAAATAATATGCCACCAGGCTGCTGCACAATGCAGTTGTATGAATGCAAGAATTCCCCAGATTGTAAATGCTTGATCTCAGTCAGGTTGGGGGTGGGGGGAGGAAGTTGCTCAGCAGCCACACTGTTGCATCTGTTGATGGTGACTGCTTGTGAGGGTCCAGAAATGACCAAACCCCAGATTGAGTTGGAACAGTGCGCTGTACACTCTTGGGACAGTCCAGTTGGCCATAATTGCAGAGAAACATTGAACTTGGTCCAAGGACTATAACAGAGATCAATAAGCAGCAAGTGCCAGTGGGGAAACTGAATTTCCATCAGGTGAGTATGGAGGTTGCAGATGGCCATTGGCTCAAGGTTTACTTTTGTATCCAGATGCACAGATGTTGATCTGTATTTAAGATCCTTTTTGAGACCTCATTGTCTTATTTCCTTGTTCTGAAAGAAGTTTTTTAAGATCCCAAAATCCGTGGTGTTGCATCCTGTGTAAATCTGTTTATTCTTACTCTGAGCAACACCAGGATTCAGACACCATTTCAACAATTCAGCTGTAGTGGTGCAAACTAGGCTTTCCTATTGCAAGCTTGTTGTGTCGAAGCTTTCCTTCTCTTGCAGTACACTTTTGAGTATTCCCACTGGTCCTTTCAATGGGACATTTTTACACACATTTACATCTTATTTTAAAGGCAAATTTAGCTGCCTCGGTTTAAATTTGTTTATTGCATCCTATACTGTAGGTGACAGAGGATCAGCTGTGGGACCCATTTCTCTTTGCCTCAGTCCGGATCCTAGGTGCATGGATGGCTGAGGAGACTTCTACACTCAAACAGGAAATCTGTGACGTACTGCCTTTTCTGATACGTTACGCTCAGATGCTGTTTGAATGTCCAATAAAATCAGATGACCTAGACAATCAAGTGAAAGGGCTCTCACTGGCTGACAGCTCCGAGGCAACAACCTGGTCTAAAGACGCCTTGAGGTAAGAGTGAAAATGTGATGCAGCATTCAGTGCAGTCCATTTAATGATCACTATAGTCTAATCCATTATTATATTAACTTCTCAACCAGATGGGTCAGAGCTTGGCTTGGTCCATGTTGTACTCCTATTTCCCAGTGGCCAAACAAAATCTCAAGTTACTTGGAAAAATGTGCAATTCTTTGCACAAAGGTAAAGTACAATTACACCTCGTTAAACTGATCCCACTTGTCACAGACAAAACTGTGAAATTATCAGTTGCTGAATCACTGAACACACCTAGATGCTTTCCATTCCACACTTCAATTCTTCGTGCTCGGGAGCTGATATTTAAAAAAAAAAAATCTGACTTGTTGCTGAAAAATTACAGTCAGCATGTATGTGCTAAATTTGGAGTCCAGGCTGAGGAATTATCTCCTTTTTGGAGTGTAGACATTGTGGATGTTTGTTTCTCATGTTCATGTCGGATGTTACAGCTGGCGGATTAACCAGGATTGAAGCAAAGTGATGAAACTGACCGAGAAGCTCAGTAGTACCCTTTAACCACGAGAGATCACAAACTCGTTCTTTAAATTTAAAATGGTTGTTGTGGCTCAAATTGTGTTGAAGATTACAGGTAGAAATCTGTCTCTTGTAACGTTCTGCTAATTGTGTGTCTCTATTTGTAGGTTTTTGTTACCTGGATTTTGTCACCTTTCAGCTGAGGACATCCCTCGGAGAATCTTGATTTCACATGGGTTTCATGTTTTGCTTCTCCGTTATTTCACGCAACAGTGGGAAGTCTTCAGTTCTTCCCAAAATGCACTGCTTTTGCCAGATGATGCAGAGATGAGTCTTCGAACGGCCTGCGGCATCTTTCTAAACCTTGTGGTAACTGAGCCTGCACTGATCAGGTATAAAGTACCCCAGCCCAATCAGGAGGTTCACAATATAATGTATGGATTCAGTGGAAATGGGTAGAGTTCAGTGTTAGAAAGCCCATGAAAGGAAACTTGCGTCTGTCTGGTTGAAAGGTCTGTACTGGGCCACCAGAATGGGCTTCTTTATAATTTGATACAAACCACAATACTTATGACAAGTTTAAAATAACACATTTGCTGCTAGAGTGGGAGGGTAGAGGAGAGAAGAAGTTTGATAATTTGACACAAAAAGTTCCAGTTTAACATGTATAAAACATAGGCTGCAACAAATTGGTTGTTTTCCAGTTTAGAGCTGGAGCACTGGCTGCACTGAAGCTGGTCAAATGATGCTTGTTGATCTCCATCAGCAGCTGGAAACCCCACCCCAGAGGTCCAAGCCTGCAGCTACATTGATATTTTCTGCCATTTTTCCGGCAACAGGCTCGCCATCTGGGCTAGGTTCCAGGACGGACAACAACAGGGCTCCTAGGGCTGGGCAGGCACAGCGTACTTTGGGTATGCTGTTCCTGCCAATGTGTCGGGGCAGAAACAATCCAGGAAAATCGGCCTCTTTTAAGTTTAATGCTGAGATAATGTAAGAGACAGACTTGCTAATATAGTGACATCGATTTGTTTTAAGTATTCTGACCATTAATGCTCTGCCTGTGATGTTGATTATCGATGAACAATGCTTGTACAAGTAAGGAGTATCCCAGGGCTGTTAATGGCCTGTTTCACCATTCTTAAATAATTCCCACCAATATTATATCCTTCCCTCTTCTCCAGAAGGCATGACTCCTTGCTGGGGTGTGGTACCTCCCCCAAATTATCGTTACTCATGCATAAATCTTGACAGCGAGTGTTGGCAGGTAATTCCATTGTGGTGGCATTACAAATGAGCTCATCTTTTTCCCCTTCTATTGCCCATCCTACTTGCCTTACGGGCATTAAGACTCAACCACATTGTAAGGGACTGGAGTCATGTGTAGGCCAGACCAGGTAAGACTGGCAGATCCCTATCTGAAACTGACAGCTTTTATGGTCACCATTTTTTCTGGTGCTAACTCACAAATGTAAGATTTATTTTATTTAATTTCACAACTTGCTATGGTGGGGTGACCTATAGGCTGCTGGTCTAGTACTGTAACTACGAAGCTACGGTATATGCCTTGTCCTCACCCCACGTCCACAAGTGCATTTCCAGCAGAGGTCACTGCACAGTGACCACAAGTGGGAACCGTGGTCATTTTTCCTGCAAGTCTAACTTGGGACATTGAGGCTAGTTGTAATGCCCCTACTGCTGTCCTAGCTTGAGATCAAGGATCAACCTTGACTTCTTCCTAGTCTGTATAATTCAGCTACTCACTGTCGTAATCTGCTGAGCAATCAGAGAGCCTAATATTGGTTGTTTTGAAGTTCACTATTCAACCTGTTTACTTAATGATTTAACTCATTAAATGTTCAGACACTTTTTTTTGTATCTACAGTAATAGGCAGCATCCATTTTCACAAATGCACTGCTGATTACAGGCTGGCAATAATTTATTGGCTTCTCTCTCAATTACATAACCAGAAATGGTAATACAAAATAATTAGCTTGTTAAATGGGTTTCAGTAACATTTTTGGTCTGGCCAGATATCTCTTACCAGGAGGGGGGAAAAAATGGCTATTCTAAGTTTTAACCTCATCTTTTTTAAATTGTTGCTTACCTTTGATCTTCTTTATCTGTTGTTGCAGGCAGGAAGAGTGTTTCTCATCTTTACTTAGTTTGTTAATGGAATCCCTGCAGTCATTGCTTTGCAGCCGGCGTCACCTGATTCTTGCTGCTAACTTCACCACTTTGGGGCTGATGATGAGTCGCGCACTGGCTGGCACTCCAGGTACAAAATGGGGGCGGTGAATCAATGCCCGTCCCAATCATCGCTGATCAATCTTCAAACCCTGCATCTAATGTAAAACTAATATAAAAATTTCCTGTACTTTGGGGAGGGAAATTTATAGAACATTTATAGCACTGTGTATCTGTGCTAGTGCAATGCTAAAGCAAAGAATAAACAGGTTAATATCAATTTACATACAGGAATAAATCTGATGGCAATTAAGTAAAAATTCAGCTAGGTTTGTCACTCCTGATCGCTGTCTAGTGGAAAGTGCACATGTAAACCCTGAAGGTTCTCAACATACTGAGATACCTGTTTCAATTTTCTTTTATTTCCCATGTCCAGAACAGATACAATTATTAGTCCATAACTACAATAACTTGTACTTGTACAATGCAACATTCCACAGTACTTCTTGAGGGGTGGTGTGGAAGCGGGGGAGTGGAAACACTGAACAAGAGTTAAGAAAGGTTACTGAAGACATGGTCAAAGAAACTGGTTTTGAGGATGCCTTTGAAGGTGGGGAGAGATACAACAGTGCTTAGGAAGACAACTGAAAGCAGTTATTTGGGGAGAAGGGGGTGGCGGGGGGAGGGTAAATCAGTGGAGGTTGGTGAGGGCAAATGTGATAGGTGAGTGGGATAGGATATGGGTAGAAGAATTTTGAATAGGGTAGAGCTCGGAAAGCCAATCGGGAGAATGTTGGCAATGTTGAACCTGGAGGTGACAGCCATGGATGAATTTCGGTGATGAAGGTGAGGTAGCAATGAAGGTGGAAATAGGCAGACTTGGTAAAGGATAGGATGTGCAGTGTGAAGCTCAGCTTGGGGCAAATAGGACACTGAGGTGGCGCACTGTTGGGTGTAACCTAAGTGACCAACCAGGAAAAGAAATGGAATCGAGAGCTAAAGTCCGGAGTGCTGGTGGGAGATGTCTACAGATGTTCAGCTGGAGAAAGTTCAAGCTGAAACACAAGTTTATGTCTGGCAAGTAAAGTCAGTTGTGGAGCCAAGTGTGGCACAAAAGTAGAGATGGAAGCAAATTCCCTGTTTGTGCATAAAGCTGCCAAGAGGCAATATGTGTTTGAAGAATGGGAGGAGCCCAAGGATGGAGCATTGGGGCTGGCAGAGGTCATTGTGCAAGGGCAGGAAGAAAAGTCTTTGCAAGAGAGATGCTGGGACAGATGGGAGCAGAATGATGACAATGTGGTATCACAAAGGTCAACATTGAAGGAGGTGGGTTTCATGGATCAAATGAGGTTCGAGGGATTGGGGACGCAGCTGCAAAGCATTTTGGAGTCTGGGCTGGATTAGGAAGAGGCTGAAAGAGGTGAGGAAAGATCGTGGATGGAGGGGAGGTGGGGCGAGGAGGCTGAGGCAGCTCGATGTATATCCTCTATTTTGGAGGCCAAGAAGTTGATGACTTCCTCAGATTTGGCATTAAACACAAGTTTGTGATGAAGAGGAGGTGGTTGGATTTGTCTTTTAATTTATATATTGAAAGTAACCGTGTGTGGGTTTTTTTCCCAGTGCTACAGGGAACCGCAGTATCCAGGGGCTTTTTCCGAGGGGCAATCCACTTTCTGTCAAAAGCACATACAACTCAGATGGAGGAGGTTGACGACCGAACACAGATTGTGGTGACCGAGAGATACCAGGAAGCTTGGGATCAAATCTCTGAGCTTTGGTTCCTGGGAATGCAGGCTTTTGGTAGTTGTGTACCTTTGTTGCCGTGGCTACCACAAAGTGTAATTGAATCAGAATGGTTGAGTGACATTTTTGATTTGCTAAATCAGGCTTCACCTGTGACTGTGGAGTTTGACCTTATTGCTGCCTTCCAATGTGTTTTAGCTGAACTGGCAAAGAACAGTAAACCATGTAAAGACATTATGTTGCTGAATAATGGTGAGGAGAAAGCAAACCTGTATGGAATGGCAGCTTTGGAGCAATGTCTCTGTCAAAATTAGGGACCAGCCAACCTCACCCACCCGAAATGGCCAAGTAAAGCCACCAGCACGATGATCTGAAGGGACTTGGAGCTTGGCAGTGCTTCCAGAAGCTGAAAAGGTTTAATAGTGAAGATTTTTTAAACCAGTTATTAATTTTACTTAATCTTAGGCTTTGAAGGATTTCTCATTAGCTGTTTAAGGATGGAGATCTCACTTATTTTGTTAACTTGATCTAACTTGGGAGATGGAGCAGCTGTATCCCTGTATGTTCTTGCAACCAGGAAATCTCGCTCGCTCGCTCTCTCTTGCACTCACTCATATTTGCAAAAATCTTGTTTGTGATAGATCACAGAAACCCCACAGTGCAGATAGAGGCCATTTCGGCCCATCGAGCCTGCACCGACACATATCCCACCCGATCCCCGTAACCCCTACACCAACACATATCCCACCCTATCCCTGTAACCCCATGTATTTAATCCCCCTAACACTAAGGGTCAATTTATCATAGCCAATCAACCTAACTCGCACATCTTTGGACTGTGGGAGGAAACCGGAGCACCCGGAGGAAACCCACGCAAACACGGGGAGAATGTGCAAACTCCACACAGACAGTCGCCCGAGGCCGGATTCGAACCCGGGTCCCTGGCGCTGTGAGGCAACAGTGCTAACCACTATGCCACCGTGCCAGCCCACCTCTAGAAGATGTCTTGTAATCAGTCTTGTATCATACTATAAAAAACGAACTGTTACAAAGAATTGTGAATCAGAAATAAACACAGGAAAAATCATCTCTGATTTTTGCAGCATGGAATTCTCTTGAGGTAGCTGTGCTGCTACATCTTGAACTAATAATCCAAGCCTACTTGATAAGAAAATGTCCTCTTTCTCTGATGGCTCTAGTGGTCCCAAATAAAATCAGTTTGGACAATCTCAATCCAGTTCCTAATGAAATGAATCCACAGCACAAAAGTCCCAGAATGTGGAAGAGCTTGTCTAAGTCCGAGATTGTCAGTTTGTACCCAAAATTAAAAGAAAGATGTACTGATGCAGTGGGGAAGTGATAATCTTACGAGTTTGAGATTTAAGTCACATTGCTGGGACAGAGAGAGCAGAACTCTATATCAGGCCATGTTATACCTTACACTGAGTGAAAAGCAGGAACAGTAAGACTCCTAAGGTCACTCAGATTCAGATCCTATCAAAGTACTGTTGAGATGTCTCATTTTCTGTGCAATTGTTTTGCCACTGTTAAAATCCCATTGTTATTAAGAACAGCTCTATTTTCCTTTTAATAAAAATTCTCTGACTTCTTTGTACAGATAATAACAAACATTGTATTATTAGTCCCCCAAAAAACTGATCCATTTTAACTAATGGTTATAGCCGTCATTGTCTTTTGGCTACTTCAGGTTGGAGCACTGCCTTTCATGCTTAGCATTATGCTGCTAGCCAAAAAGTTAGAAGAGGTGATGGAAAATGTAGATTTGTATAGGGCAGTAATGTTGCAATCTTTCTACACATATATAGCTAATGTGTTTATTTCCCCTCCCCCTGAGACAAATGACAAAATAAAGATTGAGCATGAGCGTTTGCAACATAGCTTTCCAAATTGAACCAGCAAATGTTTGCAAGTCAGCTGCTGTGAAAATCAGTCTGGATATTCATGGATTTCATTGTTTTGCCACCTTGTGAAACTCACTGTTCCAGAAAGGCGTGGGTTCCTGATGTGAGTATGATACTGGACTCAGTTGCACTGACATACAAAATGTGCCTCACTGTGGCTTATTTCTTTGAGTCCATTTCTGTTGCTCCATTAATTCATTATCTATGAACCACTTTGGAATGTTTCTGAGATGTGATGAGATAGCCTATAAATATAGCTCTGGTTGTCTTTTTTCCCTCCCATTCTTTATTTAAGACCCAAGTGAAATATCTTTATTCTAATTGTCTAAATGTGATTACTAATTCATCTAAATAGAAAATGTGTGGCTTCAGCTGAATTTTTTTAAGTGCTATGTGTAAAGTCCAGTAAAAACACTTGTACACTGCTTCTGTTAAAGAGCTGACAGTTATTTCTTCATTCATATTACAGATTATTTTCTTGTATTTTGCTGTGCTTCCTCAAATTAAACTATTTAATGGCATAAAATCTATTTATTGGCATAAAATCTACATTCTGCCAAATTAAAATGTTATTTTTGGGAGGGGAATAAATCCTCTTGTAACAGTACCTTTCAAATGACTAACTCAAATCCCAGTAACTGCTCCAAGTAGGGGCAGGCCTGATGATACCAAATTTCATCCAACAAAATGGTGCTATCGATGGAACCAGACCTAAGAAAGATTAACTTGGGTTAAAATTTTGGAATGAACTAGTACATAAACTGAAAGGTAATCCAGATGTTCATGTCAAATGAAGCCTGTGTGCAGGGACTGTTTAGAAAACTACAAACAACACATTTCTGTTGAAACCCATAATTTTATTGGCATCTGTCTCAGGCAATCAGAATTTTTTTTTATTATTCATACCTGGGTTGTGGGCGCCACTGGCAAGGCTAGCATTTATTGCCCATCCCTAATAGCCCTCGAAGGTGGTGGTAAGGCGCCTTCTTGAACCGCTGCAGTCCGTGTGCTGAAGGTACTCCCATGGTGCTGTTCGTGAGGGAGTTCCAGGATTTTGACCCAGCGACTGAAGGGATGGTGATATATTTCCAAGTCAGCGTGATGTGTGACTTGGAGGGGAACTTGGAGGTGATGGTGTTCCCATGCGCCTGCTACCCTTATCCTTCTAAGCAGGTTGCTGCAGTGCCTCTTGTAGATGGTACACACTGCAGCCATGGTGCACCGGTGGTGGAGGGAGTGAATGTTCAAGGTGGTGGATGGGGTGCCAATCAAGCGGCCTGCTTTGTCCTGGATGGTGTCGAGCTTCTTGAGTTGTTGGAGCTGCACTCATCCAGGCAAGTGGAGAGTATTCCATCACACTCCTTGTGCCTTGTAGGTGGTGGAAAGGCTTTGGGGAGTCAGGAGTGAGTCACTCGCCGCAGAATACCCAGCCTCTGACTTGCTCTTGTAGCCATAGAATTTATATGGCTGGTCCAGTCAAGTTTCTAGTTAATGGTGATTCCCAGGATGTTAATGGTAGGGGATTTGACAATGGTAATGCCATTGAATGGCAAGGGGTGGTGATTAGACTTTCTCTTGTTGGCAATGGTAATTTCCTGGCACCTGTGTGCCGTGAATGTTACTTGCCACTTAGCAGCCCAAGCCGGAATGTTTTCCATGTCTTGCTGCATTTGGGCACAGAATGCTTCATTATCTGAGGAGTTGCGAATGGAACTGAACACTGCAATCATCAGCGAACATCCACACTTCTGATGTTATGATGGAGGAAGGTCATTGATGAAGCAGCTGAAGATGGTTGGGCTTAGGACACTGCCCTGAGGAACTCCTGCAATGATGTTCTGGGGCTGAGATGATGAGCCTCCACAAAAATCACAACCATCATCCTTTGTGCTAGGTATGACACCAGCCAGTGGAGAGTTTTCTCTTTGATTCCCATTGACTTCAATATTACTAGGGCTCTTTGATGCCACACTTGGTCAAATGCTGCCTTGATGTCAAGGGCAGCCACTTTCCCCTCGCCTCTGGAATTCAGCTCTTCTGTCGATGTTTGGACCAAGGCTGTAATGAGGTCTGGAACTAAGTAGTCCTGGCGGAACCCAAACTGAGCATTGCTGAGCGGGTTATTGGTGAGTAAGTGCCGCTTAATAGCACTGTCGACGACACCTTCTTCCATCACTTTGCTGATGATTTAGAGTAGACTGATGGGCCGTTAATTGGCCAGATTGGATTTGTCTTTTTTTACGGACAGGTCATAGAGGCAATTTTCCACTTTGTCGGGTAAATGTCAGTGTTGTAGCTGTACTGGAGCAGCTTGGCTGGAGGCGCGGCTAGTTCTGGAGCACAAGTCTTCAGCACTAGAGCCGGGATGTTGTCGGGGCCCATAGCCTTTACTGTATCCAGTGCGCTCAGCTGTTTCTTGATATTACGTGGAGTGAATCAAATTGGTTGAAGACTGGCTTCTGCAATGGTGGGGACCTCGAGAGGAGGCCGCGATGGATCATCCACTTGGCACTTCTGGCTGAAGATGATTGCAAATGCTTCAGCCTTGTCTTTTGCACTCACGTGCTGGGCTCCACCTCTGAGGATGGGGATATTCGTGAAGCCTCCTCCTGTTCATTTAATTGTCCACCGCCATTCACAACTGGATGTGGCAGGACTGCAGAGATTTGATCTGATCTGTTGATTGTGGAATCGCTTAGCCCTGTATATAGCATGCTGCTTCTGCTGTTTAGCATGCCTGTAGTCCTGTGTTGTAGCATCACCAGTTTGGCACCTCATTTTTAGGTATGCTGGCTGCTGTTCCTGGCATGCTCTTCTGCACTCCTCATTGAACCAGAGTTGGTCCCCTGGCTTGATGGTAATAGTAGAGTGAGGAATATGCCGGGCAGTGATGTTACAAAATGTGGTGAAATACAATTCTGCTGCAACTGATGGCCCACAGCACTTTATGGATACCCAATTTTGAGCTACTACATCTGTTCTGAATCTATCCCATTTAGCACAGTGGTAGTGCCGCACAACATGGAGGGTGTCCTCAATGTGAAGACGGCACTTTGTCTGCACAAGGACTGCTGTTGTCACTCGTACCCATACTGTCATGGACAAATGCATCTGTGAAAGGTAGATTGGTGAGGACGAGATCAAGTAGATTTTTACCTCGTGTTGGTTCTCTCACCACCTGCCATAGGTCAAGTCTGGCAGCTATGTCCTTCAGGACTTGGCCAACTCGGTCAGTAGTGGTGCTACCGAGCCACTCTTGATGATGGACATTGAACTCCCCCACCCAGAGTACATTCTGAGCCCTTGCTACCCTCAGTGCTTCTTCCAAGTGGTGTTCAACTTGGAGGAGTACTGATTCATCAGCTGAGGGAGGGGGTAGGTGGTAATCAGCTGGAGGTTTCCTTGCCCATGTTTGACCTGATGCCATGAGACTTCATGGGGTCAGGAGTCAATGTTGAGGACTCCCAGGACCACTCCTTCCTGACTGTATACCACTGAGCTGCCTCCTCTGGTGGATTTGTCCTGCCGGGAGGACAGGACATACCCAGGGATGGTGATCGAGGAGTCTGGGACGTTGGCTGAAAGGTATGATTCTGTGAGTATGACTATGTCAGGCTGTTGCTTGACTAGTCTGCGGGACAGCTCTCCCAATTTTGGCACAAGTCCCCAGATGTTAGTGAGGAGGACTTTGCAGGGTCGACTGGGCTAGTTGTGCCTTTGTTGTGTCTGAATCATATGTTGCTTTGTTTCCATAATTGCTAAGCAAATGGCGATCCGTTGTAAATTGTGGTTTAAGATTGGTGTAATTGTCATGGGACAAGATACCATTGTTGCTTTAATGCTTAATACAATCTAGCTGATGGGTGATACCATTGTACAGTCTACTGATAATTCAAAGTTTCTTTTGCGTTATAAAAGTAACTTTAAAAAGACAGCAAAGTATAAACCTGTGTTTAAAGAAGTCAAATTATCAGTTCAAAGTAAGCAACTTTGTATTAAGAGGAATAGAGTATATAAAATGAGGCTGAGGAACTTACAGGGTTACGAACAAAAAGCCGAAATGTGGAACCAAGCACGACTGCTCTTTCAAAGACCCAGCGCAGGCATGATGGGCCGAATGGCCTCCTTCTGTGCTGTAAGTTTTAATGATTCTTCGAAAGACCTGCATTTATGTACGATAGCAAAATACTGCAGATGCTGGAAATCCGAAATAACAACAGAAAATGCTGGAAAAACTCAGCAGGCCAGGCAACATCCGTGGAGAGAAATTAAAAGTCGACATTTCGGGTTGAAACCCTTTTTCAAAACTGGAAAGGAAAATAGATCGAAGGCAGGGCTGCGATAGAACAAAAGAGAAGTAAAGAGACATTAAGAGGTATTCAAAACCAGACGAGATGGTAATAGGACAGTGGAGACAAAGACGGCTCAGATTAGGTGTGAAGTGTACTGGCAGGATGAGAGACAGCTGCCATGTGGGAGAGAGAAAAAAAGAAAAGTGGGGGGGAAGGGAAGACCCAAAACAAAGGGGTGGAAAAGAAATATATAAGTAAAAATGTAATAGGGGCCGAGGTTATGATCTGAAATTGTTGAACTCGATATTGAGTCCGGAAGGCTACAAAGTGCCTAATCGGAAGATGAGGTGCTGTTCCATTTATGTGGTGCCTTTCACAACCTCAGGATGCCCCAAAGTGCTGTACAGCCAACAAAGTACTTTTTGGAGTATTGTAATGTAGCAAACATGGCAGCTAATTTACACACAGCAAGGTCCCACAAAAAGCAAAATACTGCGGTTGCTGGAAATCTGAAATAAAAACAGTCATTGACCGTAAATGTTTCTTTCTCCACATATGCTGCCTGACCTGTTGAGTGTTTCTAGCATTTTCTGTTTTTATATCAGTTTTACAGATGTTGGTTGAGGGATAAATATTGGCCAGGGCACTGGGGCGAACTCTTCTGCTCTTCTTCAAAATAGTGCCATGGTGTCTTTTATGTACTGCACTGAAGTGTCAGCCTAGACTATGTGCTCAAGTCTCTGACGTTGGACTTGAATCACAACCTTCTGACTCCAGAGGGGTGAGTGCTACCCGTGAGTCACAGTTGATACATTTACACAGGGAAATTATACTTGTGCAAAAATTCTCAGCAGTCACCACCCCTCTCTTCCTTCGCATGCGTTTCTACTATGTCAAATGGACTTTGTTGTGTCTGTGTATAATAAGACAGACTGCAGGAGAAACGGTACAACAGGTGTTTACTCAATGTGGCTCACAGTGGAACTGCCTGTACAGATTACTACTCAGTGCTATATACAAGTGTGGTCACTGCCGGTACTACAGTATACATAAGCTGTAAAAAGTAGTTCCCCCCCCCTTAAAGGTATATACATTACAATTCCTCCCCTTTTAGATTAACAGTACCATAACACTCATTTGACAATTAAATATCAAACTAATTACAATTAACACTTTTAACATGCAACATTAGCTGAAAATAGTCTATTTATATACAGGTAGACTATCCTTTATCCGAAAACCTCGGGACCAGCCGTGTTTCGGTTTTCGGAAAATTTCGGATTTCGGAAGGTATTTTATAAGACTGGGAAATTTGTCGGGGGTGGATCGGCGGGGGTCATCGGGGGTGGGGGTCCGCGGGGGGTTCGTCGGGTGGGGGGCGGGGGAGTCGGGGGTGTCGGGGTCGGCCGGGGGGTCGTCGGCGGGGGTCGGGGTCGTGCGCCACTCTGGTCATGTCGTGCGCACGACTTACGCTGAACGAAAAAACCTTCGGTTTTTAGAGGTTTTCGGAAGTTCGGATAAAAGGTAGTCTACCTGTATTCAGTCTTTGGGGAGGCTTCCTGATCCTTTCTGGATAGCGCCTTTCCCAAGTGTCTTGCTCTTGGTGCAGAGGCGATTCTGGCCCCCTGTCGTCGGTTGGTTCATCAGCTTCCGATGCTACTGTTTCTGGGGTAGATGCGACCTGTACGTCGGGTTCATCACCAGGTACATATGGGCGAGGCATGGGGTTGACTTGTTCCTGTGACTCTAGGATCTGGTCAGCATGGCGTCTCACGATGCTCTCCCCAACGTCCACTGTGTACATTAGTGGGCCCTGCCGTGTGCATATCGTTCCTGGCTGCCATTTTTCTGTTCGGTAGTCGCGGGCCAAGACTGGTTGCCCTACATTGAAGCTCCTTGTTGGCTTCTCATGGATGTGCTGGAATTGCTTACTCTCAACATCTCTTCATACGTTTGGTCTGAGCAAATCCAGGCGAGATCTTAACCTTCGGTTAAAGAACATCATGGCTGGGGCCTGGTTGGTGACTGCATGTGTCGCATTCCGGTAGGCGAACAGGAAATTGTCCACCTTGTGCTGCAGCGGAATGTTGTCATTGTACATAGCCTTTATTGCCTTCTTAAAGGTTTGTACGAACCCCTCAGCCAATCCGTTTGTGGCTGGATGATACGGGGCGGATGTGTAATGCCTTACCCCATTCTTTTTCAAGAACCTCCGAAACTCTTCGGACACAAACTGTGGTCCGTTGTCAGAGCAAATCTGTTCTGGCAAGCCATTCCTGGCAAAAATGGTCCGTAGGACTGCAATAGCTTTCTCCGTGGTGGTGGAGGACATTTTGATGACCTCAGGCCATTTCGAGTGCGCATCCACGGCTATTAAAAACATTGAGTCCATGAATGGACCAGCAAAATCAATATGCACCCGTTGCCATGGAGATGAGGGCCACTCCCATGGGTGTAGAGGGGCCTGTGGTGGTGCATTTTGGACTCTCTGGCATCCTGAGCAGCTCTTGGTCAGGTCCTCGATTTGTTTATCGATTCCCGGCCACCACACAAGCCCTGGCTAGGCTTTTCATTTTCACCCCTCCCAGATGACCCTCATGAAGCTCATTGAGCACTCTCTCCCTTAACTTGGGTGGAATTACCACTCGGGATCCACACATCAAGGTCCCCCAGCACACTGACAGCTGTTCTCTCCTTGTCGAGAATGCTGGCAACAGTGAGTCGCCATGTGCTGGCCATCCCTTCACCGTCAAATCATATACCCGAGACAGTGTCGGGTCATTTTGGGTTTCCTTTTCGATACAAGCGTTAGTTACCGGTAGGTATTCAACTATAGTCGAATGGAATATTTCGACAGGATCCACTGCTGGTGCTTCCTCCGCAGTAGGCAGTGGCAGGCGTGATAGCCCATCAGCATTTCCATGCTGTTTCGTGCCCTTATATTCAATCTCATAGTGGTGCGCCCCTAGAAAAAGTGACCATCTTTGTAGTCGTTGCACAGTCATCACCGGAACGCCCTTCTTCGGATTAAAAATGGAGATAAGAGGCTGGTGATCAGTCAGCAAGGTGAATTTCTGCCCGTGCAGATAGTGATTGAACTTTTTCACTCCCCACACTAGGCTGAGGGCCTCCCTGTCAATCTGGGCGTAGTTACGCTCGGCTGAGGTTAGTGATCGTGACGCAAAGGCTATTGGGCTCTCTGAGCTGTCCGAGAATTTGTGCGACAGCACCGCTCCAATGCCGTAGGGTGACGCATCACTTGCCAACCGAATTGGTAGTGCTGGGTTGTAATGGGCCAATACCTCTTTTTCAATGTGATTTAATAATAATAATAATCAACTTTATTGTCATTGTTAGTGCACAAGTGCAGTACAACGAAATGTAGGCTTGCGGCTCCCGAGAGTGTACATTTTGATTAAGACATTTAACATTCAACATTCATTTGGCTTGTAATACATAAACATAAACATAATAAAGTGCATTGGCAGATGTGCAGGCTTTAGAGTTTATTTGTAGAGTTCAGTAGGATGACAGCCCTGGGAAAGAAGCTGTTCCTAAATCTGGTCGTTCGGGTGCGAATGCATCTGTAGCATCTCCCAGATGGCAGGGGGGGCGAACAAACTGTGGCTGGGGTGGGTAGGGTCTTTGATGATGGTCAGTGACCTCCGTAAACAGCGTTTCTGGTAGATGTTCTCTATGGTCGGTAGCCGGGTGCCGGTAATGCGTTGGGCAGTTTTGACTACCCGCTGCAGGGCTTTCCAGTCATAGGAGCTACAGCTGCCATACCACACTGTGATACAGTTCATCAGGATGCTCTCTATTGTGCAGCGGTAAAAGTTAGAGAGGATCAGGGGTGACAGGTTACATCCCTTCAGCCTCCTTAGGAAATATAGGCGCTGCTGGGCCTTCTTCACCAAAGAGGAGGTATTGAGGGACCAGGAGAGGTCTTCCGTGATGTGGACTCTGAGGAACTTAAAGTTGTCCACCCTTTCCACCACAGCCCCATGAATGTGGATGGGGGTGTGACTTCCGCCTTTAGACTTCCTGAAGTCCACAATGATTTCCTTGGTTTTCATGATGTTAAGGGCCAGGTTGTTATCGGCGCACCACTTCACGAGATGCTGGACCTCCTCCCTGTAGGCTGACTCATCATTGTTGGTGATCTGGCCTACCACCGTGGTATCATCCGCAAACTTGATGATGGTGTTGGAACCATGAACAGCCACACAGTCGTGGGTGAAGAGGGAGTAGAGGAGGGGGCTCAGCACACAACCTTGTGGGGCCCCCGTGTTCAGGGTCGGGGGGGTGGGGGGGAGGTGTGGTTACCTAATTTGACAGACTGGGGTCTGTTAGGAAGTCCAGGGTCCAGTTGCAAAGGGAAGTGTTCAGGCCAAGAGTGTGGAGTTTGGTGGCCAGCTTGTTGGGGACGATAGTGTTGAATGCTGAGCTGTAGTCTATGAAAAGCATTCTGATGTAGGTCTCTTTACCATCTAAGTGATTCAATGCAGAATGTAGAGCAGTTGTGATTGCATCCTCCGTTGATCTGTTTGCACGATAGGCAAACTGGTGTTGGTCAAGAGAGGTGGGAACACTGGCTTTGATGTGAGCCAGGACCAGTCTCTCTCAACACTTCATTATGATGGGTGTGAGTGCGACAGGTCGATAGTCGTTCAGACACGTCACAGCCGTTTGCTTTGGCACAGGAATAATGGTAGCGGTCTTGAAGCATGTAGGGACTACTGCCTGGGCCAATGACAGATTGAAGATGGCGGTGAAGACATCAGCCAGCTGATCAGCACATTCCTTGAGTACCCATCCAGGGATGCTATCAGGTCCAGCAGCCTTACGTGTGTTCACTCCGCGTAGAACACCCCTTACGTCGGAGGTCGACAGAGTGAGCACCTGGTCTTCCGGGGGTGGCAAGGCTTTGGTAGCCGGCTCCCTGTTGTCCCTGTCAAAGCGAGCGTAGAAGTTGTTAAGCTCCTCCGGAAGGGAGGCATCGCTAACCGGAGGGCTGGTGTTTTTACTCTTGTAGTCAGTGATGGACTGGATGCCTTGCCACATGCGCTGGGGGTCCGAGTTGTTGTGGAAATGATCCTCAATCCGCAGTGTCTGTTTCCTTTTGGCAGTCCTGATACCCTTTTTTAGGTTGGTCCTAGCTGCACTGTAAGTGTTTTGCTCTTCTGGAAAGCTTGTCTACATTCATCACTCCACTTCCATGGCACCCCAGTTTGCAGTAGGGTGTTCAGCGGGTGTAGTATTGTAGACAAATTTGGCAAGAACTTATGGTAGTAGTTTACCAGCCCGAGGAACGACCTCAGTTGTGACACATTTTCCGGTGCTGGAGCCTTGACTACTGCCTCAATCTTCTCTGGGGACTTATGTAACCCCTCTTTATCGATAACGTGGCCACAATACGAGATCTGTTTTCTAAAAAACTCGCATTTGGGGCGATTAGCTCGGAGCCCATATTCCTGCAATCTAGTGAGCACCTGCTCCAGGTTGGCAAGGTGATCACTGTCATTTTCGCCCGTGACCAGGATGTCGTCCAAATAACACTGGGTCCCTGGGATCCCTTGCAGGACTTGTTCCATTGCCCTCTGCCAAATAGCCGGAGCTGATGCTACCCCGAATACCAGCTGGTTGTATTGGTAGAGACCTTTATGGATGTTGATTGTGAGGTATTTTTTTGATGCTTCTTCTACCTCCCATTTGCAGATACGCCTGGGCCAGATCAATCTTAGTGAAGCGTTTCCCTCCAGATAGCGAGGTGACAATATCTTCAATCCGCGGAAGTGGATATTGTACGGTGTGAAGGACCGGGTTCACTGTTACCTTAAAGTCCCCACAGATGCAAACCTTCCTTGGTTCCCCAGGCGTGCTGCTCAACGACTTTTTCATCACAGGGACGATGGGTGTAGCCCACTCGCTCCAGTCTACCTTGGACAGTACACCTGAACGTTCCAGACTCTCCAGCTCTGCTTCGACGGCTGGGCGGATCGCATAAGGTACCGGTCTGGCCTTTAAAATATTTTGGGCTTGCGTTTTCTTCCATTTTAATCATCGCTGTCATGCCTTTTAGTGTTCCGAATCCTTGCTGGAACACTTCTTTCGCGTCAGTTAGGATCTTTGACAGTCGCCCAGGTGTGACGTCGTCATCCTTTTTGTCAGCCACAGTCAGTGCCTGTATGGAATGCCAATCCAGTTGTATTTTCCGGATCCATTCACATCCCAGTAATGGTGGTCCTCCATCTTGCAATACATACAGGTCTAGTTTTGGTGTTTCCTTACCGTTATATATAATGGTCACCCTTATTTTTCCTTTGGGGTAGACATTTTGCCCCGTGTACATCTTCAAAATAATTTTTGTGTCTCTCAAGGGTATGTGTGAGAATAGCCGCTCATAGTCCCTTCGGTTTATGACTGTTAGGGCTGATCCTGTGTCCAATTCCATCTTTACCTGGACTCCTGCTATCTTGAGAGTGACCCAAATGGTTCGGTGATCCTCCATTGTGATCACATTATGTAGTTTCAGACAACTCAGTTCCCTGCTTTCGGAGTCGTTATCACTCTTTTGTTCGTCTGAACTATTCTCCGTCATCTTATGTACCTTCTTGTACTTTTCTTTGGTAGGTTTCTTATTGCTGGTTTTCTTTCCTGACCTGCAGACTCGTGCTATGTGTCCTACTTTTCCACACTGTCTGCACACTTTGTCTTTGAACCAGCAATCATTCTGGTCGTGTGTTGTTCTGCCGCAGCGATAGCACTTCTCTGTTCTATATGACATTTCGTTTGTGCCATATTCTTGCGGTCTCTGTTGTATCTCTGCAACGCCCCGTGCTGCTGCTTCATATGATACCGCAATGCTGAAAGCCTTTTCCAGCGTAAGGTCCTTTTCAGATAAAAGCCATTTCTGGGTTCCTTCACTTTGAAGCCCACACACAAACTTGTCCCTTAAGGTATCTTGCGCAGTTCTGTTAAATAATCAGCATTGCTTTCATCCTTATGCTGGTTCCGTTTGTGAAACTTGAATCTTTCTGCTATCAGCAGTGGTGTGGGGTTTAAATGTTCCTGTAGTATCGTTACTATGTCTTCAAAACCCTTTTCCATTGGCTTCATTGGGGTTACTAGATTTCGTAATAAACCATACGTCTTTGCACCCATTAAATTTAACAATTCTTGTCATCTGACACCTCATTTGCCTTGCAGTACACCTCTATTCGTTCGACATATGTAGTCCAATCTTCGACTTCATTGTCAAATGCGGTGATACTGCCACTCTTCGGCATTTTGGGTGTGGTTTAAAATGGCGTCTCCCAATGGCTTAAAATGGCGTCTCCCGCGCTTTCCTTCCTCCCCCGCTGCTGCCAACGCCACTCCCGGTGGCTCTCGTGGCAATGGCGGCGCCCTGTAGGTTTCGCGCGCTTCTCCTGCGCTGCTGCCAACGCCGCTCTCGGCGGTCCTCGTGGCAATGGCGGTGCCTCGCCGGTTTCTGCGCGTCTCCCTCTCCTCGACGCTGCTCGGCCCCTGAACACCGGCTGCGCCCTGTGCGCTCTGCCCTCTCTCTCTCTCTCTCTCTCTCTCCGTCGACGCTGCTCGGCCCTTTGCTGTGCCGCTCGGTCGGGCTCTAGCTCGCCGCTGTCCAGGAAGGGTCTGCGCACTACCTGTTGCCAGCCCGTTTCGCTTGACCACCTCGACTGGAAAGCCAAGCCTGGCTCTCGACAGCCTCCCCCGCAATTCTCGAGTCTCTGCTGGATGACTGGGCGGTTGCCCTTGGTCGATGCCCGAGTCTCTGGCCTTGACCTCCAATCCACTGATCTCCAGGAACGAATCCCCGGGAGGTGATGCAGAGTTGCAGGTAGGTTCGAACCTGCCTCGTCGCCAATGTTGTGTCTGTGTATAATAAGACACAGACTGTGGAGAATGGTACAAAAGGTGTTTACTCAACGTGGCTCACAGTGGAACTGCCTGTACAGATTACTACTCAGTGCTATATACAGGTGTGGTCATTGCCGGTACTACAGTATACATGAGCTGTAAAAAGTAGTTCCCCTCCCTTAAAGATATATACATCACAGACTTGACTCCTACCAGAATTTGTGAGCCCAATTGAGACAGAGACCCTGTAGGCGTCAGGGGAGAGCAGGAGCGTTATGTTAAGCGAAGGGAGGCGATCCCTGCCTGTGGTACAATCGATGAAAAACCTTTCCTGTACATACATCCCTATTTCAAATGTATTTCTGTTGCTCTATTGGGCGTGTTTATTTATTTGAACCAATTATTTATTATATTAATGGTGCCCTACAAGAGCACTTGCCATATTGATTTTATGTTTCCGTTTGGTGACGAGTATCACCCCTACAGGTCAATCATAAAAGGTCTATTTGAAATTTGCTGCTGCAACGAATAAGGAGGAAACCACCAAGCACGCACACCAGCTGTTGGCCCGCGCCCTCTGCACGCCAATCATCCCTGGAAAGGGGCGGAGGCTCATTTGACGTGAACATTCCTGGGCGGGACTCGGGTCCAGCCGTTGGGGCGGGGCGAGGGGCGGGGTCTTACACTCGGCTGCCATTTATGGCAGAGAAGGGCGGAGCTTAACTCGCCGCCGCGGGAGTCTGACCGTGGCGCATGCGCGGTGCGGCTGCGCGGGAAGGCCGAATTGACGAAGCTGCGGGTTGTGGCATCTTTTCCCGCTGCCTCAGTGTGAGCTCGCGAGATGGCGCATGAAGCCGTTTAATTTTAAATGCTGTAATTAAGTGAGTTTAATCTGTGCGGTGTCTCAGGCCCAACGGCACTGCGGATCTGGCGCTTTAAAAAAAAAAAAAAATTAAAAAAGTGTTCTGATTAAATTGTCCCTTATGTCGGTGTCGGAGCCGCAGCCGCGCAGGGAGGTAAGGACGGAGCAAAATGGAGACGGGCAGCTTGGCGCGCCGGGCAGCCCGCTCTCGGCCTCCTGTAATGGGGCTCAGTGTGGATTGTTAACTGCGGCTGACGCTTCCCAGGCGCTTGTTTGAATCTTGTCAGGCCGACCTGTTTCCTCCCGAGAGTTTGAAAAGAATCATGCAAGTGAGGAGTGCTGTGCCTGGTGGTGGTTTCAGGACTGTCAGCTGTTGGGTTTTTCTTTCTGCTGGGTTTAAATGTGTCAGTTGCTCCAGTTAGACTTTTGTTTCGTTTATTGAATGGCTGCCCCTGTTTTATACTCAGTAACTACAATCTTTTTCGCTGTATGTTTGATCTCTATATAATATATATATTGTTGCGTGCAGTTTTTTGGCGGGGGTGATTTAACTTAACAAAATTATCTGCTTGTCAGGATGGCGGTTTACTCCCGAAGCAGGTATTTAAGGTGCAGTATGTCACCTTTTTATATCTTAAAATTTCCCTCTCAAGTCTAGCCACCGCCCAATAATTGTTGTTATTTATTCCTGCTGTTTATTATAATTTTTTTGTTGGATACTTTTGTTGCATAATTTTGGAACATTTAATTTTCAATTAAGATTTCCTGAAATGTAAAGTTTTCTTTTTAAGTTCGTAACTTCGAGAAAATAGAACTGCAACATAACAGTGTGTACTTGCTTTGCAAGCATAATACAACTTGAGGGAAAAGTTTTTTAACAGGATTGAATGCAATGGCTAGAATACTGTTTTACATTTCTATTTATGTAGGTGGATTTTTTGAACTGAATCCACGGATTGTTTGCTCCTCTCATGGATGGTAGCTGATGTGGAGTTGGAATTTCATACGCACCCCTCACCCAGTGGCCGTCCTATATAAACCTGAATCATGAGTCTCAGCAGGCTGTTCAACGTGTGTGTGTGTGTGTTATGGAGGCGAGTCACACTAGACCATAATTATGTCCTCACCTGATAGCCATATATATGATATTGGTTGAGTTTTTAACCCGTCTTGATAACTCTAATCAGTGTCAAACCTGGAGACTATTGCTCAGTACCACACCAGACAATGATTTTTCATTTGGGCCATCAGGAAAGCCCAAGGTGCATTCTTCGATTGGGTTCCTTTGTTGGCTCATTGTATAAATGCACTGTATGATATACTGTAGGGTCCAAGGTTCAGAGTCTGATATTCAGTGATCTGTCCTGGAAAGTTGGTATTGGATAGGATGAGATGCGGCTTAATTGGCTTCTGGAATTACTTTATTTTGAGTCGACTTTTTTGGTGGGCGGTAGAGAGTATGGATCAAGCATTTTGGACAACCAATCTCTGGATAATATCTCTTTACAATACCAAAACTTAATTGCAGACTGAATCAAATAAATTTTAACTTAACTTTTTGATGCCCTATATGCAATGGCAGGTGTCTGTCACCATTGTAAACTCCCATACAAGTACAAAATGCAGTATTAAAATCAGCTTTTCTTTCTCATGTTTGTAGCAAGTAATCATTGTTTTTCCTAGCATTATAGAAATGCAGTAGTAAAACATATTGCTGTTATTTGTCTGAAAAATACTGGGCCAAGCAGTGTCTCAAAGTCTAATACTATAGTCACATTTCAACAGCTGTTCAGAGTTTGAGAACGTGTTTTGAAAACATACATCCTGTATTGTAACTACTTCCTCATTTATCCATTTGCAAGGCTGTGATAGGTGCTCCAAGTAAAGGAAAATCATCTTTCTTTTTGACAAACACGATATAAGAAGTGATGAGTTCTATAAATATTCTGGATCGTTGTGATTTACTGAATTGTATGGGTTGCAGGTTTATATCTGCACATATTGGTACAAAATCAATTATGACCATTGTTCATAATCTCCAAGCAGTTTGAAATGATAAGTTTGTAAATCTCATAAGCAAATTGATTCCCTATCATAGCTGCTAAAAATAAAGATACAATACTACACATCCTTAACTCCGCAATGGAAATCCTTTTCCTGTAAAACGTTATGGGAATGGAATTGGCCGTAAATAGGATATTAATCCGTTTCCTTCAAACTTTGCACATGACAACCATATGTGGGATCAGTATGAACTACTTAACCCAAAACTACGATTCACATAAATGGCTAATAAATAGTTATAATAGTTACCCATGAACCACACCCAAAATACCTGGCCATCACCCTGGACAGGTCTTTCACCTATTGGCCTCATCTCACCGACACCCGCCAAAAAGTAAAAACCAGGGTGAACCTGGTCCGGAAACTTGCTGGACCGTCATGCGGGAGCACAGCCAGAACACTTCACACCGCAACAGTGGTCCTAGCCTACTCTGCTGCAAAATACTGCTCCGCCTCACGGTCTTGCAGCCGCCACACAAAGATCGTGGATGTGCAGCTAAACGGTGCCATGAGGATGGTGTCGGGGACGCTCAAGTCCACTCCAACTGAGTAGCTCCCGGTGCTGTCCCACATTGCCCCACCTTCCATTTGCCACCGACGCCACTGTGCTCCGTGAGATGGGAACAAGTCATGAGCAACAGTGACCTTCCCATTCACGAAGACTTGAAAAACCCACCACGAAGACACTTAAAATCGCGCCGGTCTTTCTGGGAAACAGTGGCCAATGTTCATGTAGCTGGTATCGACCCACTGTCCAGATGGACGGAATCCTGGGACACATGTAACATAAAGAACCAACAGTGGAGGTCCCTAGCTTCGACCTCCCTCGAAGACAGTGGACAGCTCTCGACCGAATCCGCACAGAGCATGGACGATGCGGCCACCTGCTCCACAAGCAGTAGCTGAGGGATGACCTAAAGTGCGACTGTGGCCATGAGTCCCAGACCATGGAGCACATCACATCAACCCACCCACTAAGATCTGTTGCGGGAGGCACCTCATTTCTCCACTTGGCATGTCGGGAGGCCATCGAATGGATAGCCAAACTAGACATCCCATGATAAGCTTTTACTGTCATACGAAACAACAGTTATAAAAACAATCCTTGGCTGAAGTACTCTTCCATAGATTCCAGGAGACTCATTCTATCAAACTAAGGTGAAGTGGAATGTACCCAATTAATATTGAGTATGTAGGAATTCCTGCTGAAAACGGTCGCAACATTTGTGCTGAGATTTAAAAGATCCTTCTTGAAAATTGAAGTCCTGTGCCTAAATAGAAATACTTGTTTTTAGTTTAAATTTTTTGGCGAATTTTCACATGAAGTGTCAACATGGGGAATGTAATATTTACCCAGTATCCCTGTTGAGCATTCCACTTCGAGTACAGCATAAGATTGATAAATAGGCACTTTATTCCAGCAAGGTATCTGAATGAGTAATTGAGTTTGTTAAAAGGATATCAAGGCACTGGAGAAAATGCAAAACAGATTTACAAGGCTGATACCAGAATTGAGAGATTATAACTAATCAGAAAAGACTGAACAGGCTGGGATTCTTCTCTAGAAAAGAGAAGGCTGAGGGATGACATAATAAAGATCTTTAAAGTTACGAAGAGGTTTGATAAGGTAGATAAGATGTTGCTAGTTGTTGGAGAGTCTAAAAGTAGGGGTCATAAATATAAGATAGTCACTAATAAATCAGCAGAAACTTCTTTGCCCAGTGAGTGTTTAGAATGTGAAACTTGCTACCACATGGAGCTGTTAAGGTAAATAGCATTGATGCATTTAAGGGGAAGCTAGATAAGCACATAAGGGAGAAAGGAATAGAAAGATATGTTGATGGGGTTAGAGGAAATAAGTTGAGAGGAGGCTCATAATTATTGGTAAGTAAAATCAAGGAAAACCCAAAGCTGTTTTATAAATACATAGAGCAAGAGATTAACTAAGGAAAGAGTAGGGCCTATTAGAGATCAAAAAGGTAACTTCAGTGTGGACGCGGAAGATGTGGTTCTTAATGAATATTTTGTGTCTGTCTTCACAGAAGAGAGGGACAATGCAGACGTTGTAGTTAAGGAGGAGGAGTGTGAAATATTAGATGGGATAAACATGGAGAGAGTGGAAGTATTAAGAGGTTTAGCATCTTTGAAAGTAGATAAATCACCAGGCCCGGATAAAATATATCCCAGGCTGTTGAGAGGCAAGGGAAGAAATAGTGGAGGCTCTGACCATCAATTTCTAATCCTCTCTGGCTACAGGTGTGGTGCCAGAGCACTAGAGGACTGCTAACATTGCCATTGTTTAAAAAGGGAGAAAGGGGTAGACTGAGTAATTACAGGCCAGTCAGCCTAACCTTGGTGGTGGGGATATTATTGGAAAAAAATCTGAGGGACATTATAAATCATCATGGAGAAAGTCACAGATTAATGAAGGACAGTTGGCATGGATTTGTTAAGGAAGGTCATGTCTGACTAACTTGATTAAATTTTTTGAGGTGGTAACGAGGAGAGTTGATGAGGGTAGTGCATTTAATGTAGTCTACATGGATTTTAGCAAGGCCTTTAACAAGGTCCCACATGGCAGGTTGGTCAAAAAAGTAAAAGCCCATGGGATCTGAGGGAATGTGGCAAGTTGGATCCAAAATTGGTATAGTGGCAGGAAGCAAAGGGTAATTGTCAACGGGTGTTTTTGTGACTGGAAGGCTGCTTCCAGTGGGGTTCCACAGGGTTCAGTACTATGTCCCTTGCTTTTTGTGGTATATATCAGTGATTTAGACTTCAATGTAGGGGGTATGGTTAAGAAGTTTGCAGATGATACAAAAATTGGCCATGTGGTTGATTGTGAGGAAGATAGTTGTAGACTGCAGGAAGACTGGGCAGAAAAGTGGAATTCAATCTGGAGAAATGTGAGGTAATGCATTGGGGAGGGCTAACAAGGCAAGGGAATACACAAATGGTAGGATACTGAAGTGTAGAGGAACAGTGGGACCTTGGAGTCCCATGTCCACAGATCCCTGAAGGTAGCAGGCCAGGTAGATAAGGTGGTTAAGAAGGCATACAGGATACTTTCCTTTAGTAGCTGAGGCACATAATCTAAGAGCAGAGAGGTTATGCTAGAACTGTATAAAACATTAGTTAGGCCACAGCTAGAGCACTGTGTACAGTTCTGGTCACATTACAGGAAAGGTGTGATTGCACTAGAGAGAGTACAGAGATGATTTACGACGATGTTGCCAGGAATAGAGAATTTTAGGTATGAGGAAAATTTGGATAGGCTGGGTTGTTTTCTTTGGAATAGAGGAGACTGAGGGGAGACTTAATTGAGGTGTATAAAATTATGAAGTCTAGATAGGTGCTTCTATCCACTCTATTTCCCTTGGCAGAGAGACCAATAACCAGGGGGCATAGATTTAATTGGTAGAAGGATTGGAGGGAAGTTGAGAAGAATTTTTTTTCACCCAGAGGGCAGTGGGGGGTCTGGAATTCACAATTCAAATCGCTTTATTGGCATGATAAGTTACATCTTATGTTGCCAAAGCATCAAAATACATTTATGGTTTAGCACATAAACGCAGTTCTATTCATAGTGTATAAACAGGTATATCCCTGAGTGTATAAATATACATTCGCATTGTTTATATATATTCTTTTCTTAGTTTACTGGTTGTCCCTCTGTTCATGGCAAGCTGTAACATAGTGTGCCGCCAGTGTTACACAGCTTCTCTCCTCTCCCAGTAGGAATGGGAGTTTTTGGTTGTCATCAATTCACTGCCTGAAAGAGTGGTAGAGGCAGGAAACCCTCATCACATTTAAAAAGTACATGTACTTGGCTATGCACTTGAAGTGCCGTAACCTGCAAGGCTACAGACCAAGAGCCGGAAAGTGGGATGAGGCATGGATAGCTCTTTTTCGACCAGCGCAGCCACGATGTGCCAAATGGCCTCCTTCTGTGCTGTAAATTTTTATAATTCTATATGTGCTGTAAATTTAATGTAATTTGTTTTGTGAACCTACTTGATTAAGATTGTTCAAACTTATTTCTCAAAATAATAATAATCAACTTTATTGTCATTGTTAGTGCACAAGTGCAGTACAACGAAATGTAGGCTTGCGGCTCCCGAGAGTGTACATTTAGATTAAGACAGTTAAACATTCAACATTCATTTGGCTTGTAATAATACATTAACATAACCATAATAAAGTGCATTGGCAGATGTGCAGGCTTTAGAGTTTATTTGTGGAGTTCAGTAGGATGACAGCCCTGGGAAAGAAGCTGTTCCTAAATCTGGTCGTTCGGGTGCGAATGCATCTGTAGCGTCTCCCAGATGGCAGGAGGGCGAACAGACTGTGGCTGGGGTGGGTAGGGTCTTTGATGATGGTCCGTGACCTTCGTAAACAGCGTTTCTGGTATGTGCTCTATGGCCGGTAGCCGGGTGCCGGTAATGCGTTGGGCAGTTTTGACTACCCGCTGCAGGGCTTTCCGGTCATAGTAGCTACAGCTGCCATACCATACTGTGATACAGTTCGTCAGGATGCTCTCTATTGTGCAGCGGTAAAAGTTAGAGAGGATCAGGGGTGACAGGTCTATGGCAGGGGTGAAAGGACCCCCTATGACCTCCATCAGATGGAGGAGACTTTTATCCTGTCACTCTGGTCTGAATCTGTTGCCAAAGTGCAGGACAGTGGTTGTAACACGTGCATCTAATTACTCTCTACCCCTCCCCAACCTTGATTTTAATCTATTTCTCTATCATATTCTAATTTAATACCTAATGAGCTGTGACTAAAATAGGATCCATGTTTATTATGTGGCAAACGGTGGAACAAGCATCCTATATTTGTATTTTCTTTCCAGTTGAAAGTTGGAGGTGAGGAGAAAACAAATGACAGCGATACCGACAGCGGCAAGGGAAGTTGTGGAATGGTCTCCCCGCATTCCAACAAAGAAACATGTCACTCTGACAGAGGTTTGTGTTCTCTCCTTCTGTATTACAGTACTTGATTGCCCCCAGTCGTTCCCTCCCAACGTCATCGAATCTAATGTTTGTTTTAGCTTGTTGAATGCTTCATCAAAAAATTCTCTCAAAATATGTCCATTGTGAATGTTTCAGATATGTCTGTTTTGCAGATATGTTACTTGCTTTTGAAATAATTGTAAATGATTATTCCCTACCTTATCAAGGTGGTGGAAGGCAGTTCACTTTGCTTCCATTTAATTCCCTTGGATTGTCTGGGAATTATGTAACAAAGGGTTAAGATCTGGAACACGCTACCTCAGATTCCATAGGAACTTGCAAAAGGCAATTGAACATGTACTTGATGAGGACTCATTTGCAGGGGTGTGGGATTACATTGGACAGCTCTTTCAAAGAGCCGGCACAGGCATGATGGGCCAAATGGCCACCTTCTGTGCTGTAAGGTTCTATTGGGCTTTTACATCAAGTTTTGATGTAGGTTGGATCAGTAGTCGTAGGTACCGTAGGTGAGTTCTTCCTGACCGCAAACCACTGAAGTTGGAACATGGCAATGTGGGTGTTAAGTCCGTGAATGATTGAGACACGGACCAGCAGGAGTGAAAACAAACAAGTCTTTACTGGTGGAAGTCAATAGTGAAACTAACAAACAGAGGCTCTCTAGCGCCTTTTATACAGGGGTGGTCACTGCCGGTACTGCAGTCTGAGACCAGTTATTCTCTTAAAGGTACATACACAACAATTCCTCCCCTTTTAGATAAACAGTACATAACATTCATTTAACAACTAAATGATAACTAATTACAATCACAATTACGGTTGCTAGATACATTGGTTAAGTTTAAGCAATTATAAGTTCAGTCTTTGAGGAGGCTTCCTGATTCTGTCTGGATAACGCCTCTTTGGGGTATCAGGTTCTTCTGGCAATGTTGAGTCGAGATCAATGTCGTTGTTTGGTTCATCTTCCAATATCACCGATTCTGTGGTAGCTGCAATTGGTACGTCGATTTCATTGCCAGGTGTATCAGATCGTGGTGTGGAGTTGACGTTTTCCAGTGACTCTAGAATCTGGTCAGCATGGCGTCTTACAATGCTCTCTCCAACGTCCACGGTATATATGAGCGGTCCTTGCCGTGTACAAATCGTTCCTGGCTGCCATTTCTCAGTGCAGTAGTCCCGGGCCAAAACTGGTTGACCTATCTTAAAACTCCTGGTCGGCCTTTCATTCATATTCTGAAACTGCCTGTTCTCCACATCTCTTCGGACGTTTGGCTTAACCAAATCCAAGCGGCATCGTAGTCTTCGATTGAAGAACATCATGGCTGGGGTTTGGTTGGTAACCGCATGTGTCGCATTCCGGTAGGCAAACAAGAAGTTGTCCACCTTGTGTTGTAGGGGTATATCTTCATTACACATTGCCTTGATAGCCTTCTTGAATGTTTGGACAAACCTCTCGGCCAATCCATTAGTGGCTGGATGATATGGGGCAGATGTGTAGTGCTTAACGCCATTGTTCTTTTAAGAACCTCCGGAACTCTTCAGACACAAACTGTGGTCCATTGTCAGAGCAAATCTGTTCAGGCAGCCCATTCCTGGCGAATATGGTTCGCAAAACTGTGATAGTTTTTTCCGTGGTGGTTGAGGACATTTTTATTACCTCTGGCCACTTTGTGCGTCCACCGCAATTAAAAACATCGAGTCCATGAAGGGACCAGCAAAATCAATGTGCACCCTTTGCCATGGAGATGAGGGCCACTCTCATGGATGCAGAGGAGCTTGTGGTGGGGCGTTTTGGACCTTCTGGCATCCTGCACAGCTCTTGGTCATCTCTTCAATTTCTCTATCGATTCCCGGCCACCACACAAACGCTCTGGCTAAGTTCTTCATTTTTACCCCACCCAGATGACCCTCATGAAGCTCATTGAGCACTCTATCCGTCAACTTAGGTGGAATTACTACTCTGGATCCACACATCAAGGTTCCTTTGCACACTGACAGCTGTTCTCTTCTCGGCGAGAATGCTGGCAGCAGTGGTTCGCCATGTGCTGGCCATCCCTTCACCATTAAATCATAGACCCGTGATAGTGTCGGGTCATTCCGTGTTTCCTTTTCTATGTTTGCATTCGTCACAGGGAGACATTCGACTATGGTCGAGTGGAATAACTCCATTGGATCCACTGCAAGGTCGTCGTCTTCCACCGTCGGCAACGGTAGGCGTGACAATCCATCAGCATTTCCATGCTGTTTAATTCCTTTGTACTCGATGTCATATTGGTGTGCCCCTAGGAAAAGGGACCATCTCTGCAGCCGTTGTGCCGTCATTATCGGTACGCCCTTCTGAGGGTTGAAAATGGAGACGAGGTTGATGATCGGTTAGTAGAGTAAATTTTTGACCGTGCAGATAGTGATTGAACTTCTTCACCCCCCACACTAGGCTGAGGGCCTCTCTGTCAATCTGGGCGTAGTTACGCTCGGCAGAAGTTAACGAGCGTGACGCAAAAGCTATCGGCCTCTCTAAACCATCAAGGAATTTATGTGACAGTACCGCCCAATGTCGTAGGGAGACGCATCACACGCCAGCCTGATTGGCAGTGCTGGGTTGTAGTGAGCCAATACTTCCCTTGAAGTGATTAAGTCCTTACTCTTCTGAAAAGCACGCTTACAATCATCGTTCCATTTCCATGCTACCCCCGTTCGTAGCAGGGCGTTCAGTGGGTGCAGAATTGTCGACAAATTCGGCAAAAACTTATGATAGTAATTCACCAATCCGAGGAATGACCTCAGTTGCGACACATTTTCAGGCGCTGGGGCCTTAACAACCGCTTCAATTTTGTCAGGGGACTTATGTAACCCCTCTTCATCAATCACGTGGCCACAATACGATATCTGTTTCTTAAAAAATTCGCACTTGGGGCGGTTGGCTCGCAGCCCATGTTCCCGTAGTCTAGTGAACACCTGTTCTAGGTTGTTAAGGTGTTCACTGTCATCTTCACCTGTCACAAGGATGTCGTCCAAGTAACGCTGAGTCCCCGGAATCCCTTGCAGGACTTGTTCCATCACTCTTTGCCATATCGCCGGAGCCGATGCTACTCCGAATACCAATCGATGATACTGGTAAAGACCTTTGTGAGTGTTTATCGTGAGATACTTCCTAGAGGACTCTTCAACCTCCATCTGCAAATATGCTTGTGCTAGGTCAATTTTTGTAAAACGCTTCCCTCCAGACAGTGAGGCGAAGATGTCTTCTATCCTTGGAAGAGGATACTGTACTGTGTGAAGGACAGGGTTCACCGTCACCTTGAAATCCCCACAGATGCGAATCTTCCTTGGCTCTCCGGACTTATTGCTTAACGTTTTCTTCATGACCGGAACGATGGGTGTCGCCCACTCGCTCCAGTCGACCTTAGACAACACGCCCGCCTTCTCCAGATTCTCCAGCTCTGCCTCGACGGCTGGGCGAATTGCATATGGTACCGGTCTTGCTTTGAAAAACTTGGGAACTGCATTCTCTTCTATTTTTATCGAGGCGGTTAGGCATTTAAGGGTGCCCAGTTGTTGTTGAAATACCTCTTTGGCGTTAGCTAAGATTGTTGACGATCGTCCAGGAGTGACATCTTCATCTTTTTTACCGTCCACCGTCATTGCATGAATGGAATGCCAATCTAAGTTTATCTTCCTGATCCATTCCCGTCCCAATAACGGTGGTCCACCATTTGGCAGTATGTAGAGATACAATTTCCGTATTTTCTTGCCATTGTATTCGACAGGCACCCTTATTTTTCCTCTGGGGTATACCTTTTGCCCCGTATACGTCATCAAGACGATGGATGTCTCTCTCAAGGGTATGTGTGAAAATAGCCGCTCGTAGTCTCGTCGATTCATGACGGTTAGCGCTGATCCTGTATCCAATTCCATTTTAACTTGGGACCCTGTTATCGTGAGGGTGACCCAAATGGTTCGGTGATCCTCTTTTGCGATTACATTGTGAAGTTTGAGACAGCTTAGTCTCCTGTTTCCGGATTCACTATCGCTCATCTGGTCTTCGGAACTACTGTCCGTCATCTTTTGTACTTTCTTGTACGGTTCCTTAGTAGCCTTTTTGTTGTCGCTGGTCTTCTTCCCAGACCTGCAAACTCGTGCAATGTGTCCAATCTTCCCGCATTGTCTGCATATTTTGTCTTTGGACCAGCAGTCCTTCTGGTCATGGTTAGTTCTGCCGCAGCGATAACATTTTGCAAATCCCCGTGTCATTTTGTGGGTGCTGTATTCCTGTGGTTTTTGTTGAATTTCTGCAGCTCCCCTGGCTGCTGCTTCATACGATACTGCCACGCTGAAAGCCTTATCTAGCGTCAGCTCTTTCTCTGAGAGTAACTTCTTCTGTGTTCCTTCACTCAGGAGTCCACAGACAAATTTGTCCCGTAGGGTATCTGCCAGTCCTGCTCCGAACTGGCAGTGCTTTGATAGCTTGCGTAGTTCCGTAAGATACTCCGCATTGCTCTCCTCTTTGTGCTGAGTTCTCCTGTGGAATTTAAATCTTTCTGCTATCAGCAGGGTTTAAGTGTTCCTGTAGGACAGCAACAATTTCGTTAAAACTCTTCGCCTTCGGTTTGGCTGGAGTAATCAGGTCCCGCAATAGGCCGTACGTTCTAGCGCCCATTAAGTTTAGCAATATCGATGCCTTTTTCCCCTCCGCTATTTTGTTTGCCTCGAAATATACCTCTACTCTTTCCACATACGTGGTCCAGTCCTCTAATGTATTATCAAAAGCAGTGATACAGCCAGTCTTCGGCATCTTGCAAATCTAAAATGGCGCCTCCCGCGCTTTGCCTTCTTCCCCGCTGTTGTTAGCGTTGCTTTCCACGGTTTCTTGCGCGTTAAATATTGATTCTTTTTCTTTTATTATTTTCCTGTCGTGGAGCGGACCCTCTGGGACACGTCCCTCCCTCTTAGGTCCGAACGCTGCCCGGCTTCGAAGCACCGGCCGCGCCCTGTGTGCTCCTCTCTCTCTCTCTCTCTCTCTCTCTCTCTTTGCTTCCCGACTCGCTGCCTGGCCCCGTTGAAAAGCCACACGATCGAGCTTCAGCCCGCCGCAGCCCAGGAAGGATCAGAGCACTACCTGCCACCAGCCCGATTAGCTGGGAAACCACAGACCGAGGAACCCAGCCTGGCTCTGGACAGTCTCTCCTGCAGGTTTTCAAACCGATGATTGACGGTCGACGCCCGTTTCCCGAGTTTCTTTGGACTTTTTTTTTCTTCTGGCTCCGACCTTCAACAACGTCGTCTGAGGTGCTGCCGAGTTGCAGGTAAGTTCGTTTCTTACTCGTCGCCAGTGTTCAGTCCGTGAATGATTGAGACACGGACCAGCAGGAGTGAAAACAAACAAGTCTTTACTGGTGGAAGTCAATAGTGAAACTTACAAACAGAGGCTCTCTAGCGCCTTTTATACAGGGGTGGTCACTGCCGGTACTGCAGTCTGAGACCAGTTATTCTCTTAAAGGTACATACACAACAGTGGGTGACCAAAACAGATGGTTCTGGAGCCCAACAGGCTTTTTAAAAAAAAAAAAAAAAAAGATTGCTGCTTCAATTCAGCAGTTTCTTGTGTGTGTCCTGGCATATGATCATGTGTCTCCATAATGTGAGGCTTTATGTACATCAAACTGCAATTTGAATCAAAACACCAACATTCTGAAAGTAAGTTGTGAGGCGGAAGCAAAGAGGCTGCAAAGGGATATAGGCAGGTTACGTGAGTGGGCAAGGACATGGCAGATGGAATATAATGTGAAGTTACCCACTTTGGTAGGAAAAATAGAAAAGCAGAATATTTTTTAACTGGGGAGAGATTGGGAAATGTTGGTATTCAGAGGGACCTGGGTGTCCTTGTCACAAAGTTAACATGCAGGTACAGCAATCAATTAGAAAAGCAAATGGTATGTTAGCTTTTATTACAAAGAGATTGGAGTATAAGAGTAAAGAAGTCTTACTACAATTATATAGGACCTTGGTGAGACCACACCTTGGGTATTGTGTACAGTTTTGGTCTCCTTAACCTAAGGAAGAATATACTTGCCTTGGAGGGAGTGCAACGAAGGTTCACCAGACTAATTCCTGGGATGGGGCGATTGTCCCATGAGGAGAGATTGAGTAGACTAGGCCTATATGCCATAGAATTTAGAAAAATGAGGTAACCTCATTGAAACATAAAATTCTTAGAGCTTGTCAGGGTAGATGCTGGGAGACTGTTTCCCCCTGGCTGGGGAGTCTAGAACTAGGGGTTACAGTCTCAGAATTTAGGACATGATGTACGTTAAATTTCTATGGGGGAAAAAAAAATTCTATTCTTTGACTGAGATGAGAAATGTTTTCACTCAGAGGGTTGTGAATCTTTGGAATTCTCTACCCCAGAGGACTCTGGATGCTCAGTCGTTGAGTATATTCAAGACAGAGATCGATAGATTTTTGGATATCGAGGGATATGGGGATAGTGCAGGAAGGTGGAGTTGAGGTAGAAGATCAGCCGTGATCTTATTGAATGGCGGAGTAGGCTCGATGGGCTAAATGGACCACTCCTCCTATTTCTTTTGTTCTTATTCAAAATGGTACTCTTTTTTTCTCACCTTTGTCCCAGTGTTGTGTTCATGCTATGCCACTGTGCTTCTGTTGTGAGCTATCTTTTTAAACTGTTTCCTTGTTGATTAGCAAATAAAGCAGCGTCAAAAAATTCTATATATTTCTGTTCTAGTATAATTTCGATGAAGCTGACTACTAAATCAATAGTGAAGGCAATGTAATACTGAAATGGAAGTCTTTCATACAAAATTGACAATGGAATTTGCCACGATTTAAGTAATTCAATCACGTTTTTTGTTTCTATCCAGATTCAGATGAGGAAATTTTTACCAATAAGAAAATGAAGCGAAAACCTCTGCAGGAGAGCGATAGTGAAGGGGAGGTCAGCAACGTGAACAAAATCAGCAATTCCAAATCAGATGGCGAGAGTGAGACTGAGGAGCAAAACTTGAACATTAATGCTGTAGGTAAGAGTAAGAAGTTACATCGCATTCGGAGAGTGATGTTGGATAGTGATGAAAGTGACTCGGATGTTCTCAACACTGAAGACCAAGCTAGGATGATAAAATCCAGTTGTGTTGGCAGTGAAGATCAGGAACTGCCCACAACAGAAGCACAACACCAAAGCTCTGATTCAGATAGTTCTTCAGTTAGCCAACAAAAATCAAGAAGTTCAAAGCATCGTGAGGAACGAGCAAAACAAAAGGGCAAGTCCCAGAGACATCGCGAAAAAGAGAAGAAGAAACTGGAAATGGTTGAAAAACTGAAGAGAAAAAAGAAACAGAAAAAACAGGTGTGAAAAATAGATATTTAACAGGGTGCCTTTAAAACAGCTTAAACTTGAGCCCTTGAACCATTTGACATTATAGATTTATTTTTTTAAAGTCTTAATTACTCCCGCACTGTGAAGGTAGTATGTAGTTGTAATTAGATTAATCACTTTTGTTAATTTCTCTGAATTTATTTAACCGTTCTGTTCAGGAAAAGTCTACAGAATTCAAGGTAGCAGACGACAGTGGCTGTCTGCTAAACAACAGTGACCTGTTTGAGACTGAAATAGATGATGAGAATGAACTCGTTGGGGAGGAAGAGGAGTTGTCGTTGGATGCCATACGAGCAGCAGTGAAAAAGAAAGCAAAGCAATCCAAAGTGAGTGTGACTTGAATTTTTTTTTTAAATTGTGTTGTGTTTTTCTCTCAACAGCAAGTATAGCTTTTTTGCCAATTTTAGATCATGAAGGTGTTAACTGTTGTTGAGGTATGCTACCCTGGGCATGGGCAGCCCTACCACTGCCTGGGTTTCACCATCTTTAACCTTCTGCCCTTTGTGCTGGGTTTTCTTACCTGGGTAAACTGTCTAGAACTAAAGGGGGGTGGGTGTGGTGATAGTAGGCCCAGACTAGAGACTGAAAGACTCTGGAAATACGGACCGCTAATGTAAACCCCAGGTTACAGTGGTGTATCCCAGTGAGCAGGAAAAAGATTTTGCAAATGTACATCTGTTTGTCAACCTTAAATTGAAGGTGATGGGGAGAATCCAGCCTATTTTAAATTTAGTAACCACCAAATCATGTGCGTGTAATATATGCATGTGAAGGTTAACTGAATTTACACAATCCGTTTACCAGAACAGTAATATTTGGCTGCTATGAATCACTCAAAATACAAAATTCCAGCTATTCATGATGGATAAAACTGTTCCAAGATACAGGAATGTTCTGTTAATTACATTAGTGCAACCATTAGTATTTAAATCCTGTTTGCCAAATGGCTGTCCTGTATTCAGACATCTAAATTTGTCCTTTGACCAGCAATCATCATCTGAACTCGAATTAAAATTAAATGCTAAAAAGTCACACATTTGTAATGCCCATCTTGTCCTTAAGTCAGTGTCCATATATGTGCACTTTCCAGCAGGACACACTGGATAAAGGTTAAGAGTAGGAACCCAAGCTGATTATATATTTTGATGATCCCCTCCACCACCTCCCATGCAATGGGTTACGTGGAATAAAATTGACTTGGTAGAAAATATTTTGCCCTGTATTAAATAACTTTCTTGTGAATACTGTTGTACTCTCTTAATCCTGTTTCTTTAATTAATTCTAAAATATTTCAAAGCCGCATTTAGACACTTGTGCAGCTTCATTACATTGAACTATTATATATTTAATCATGTTGGAGTTTAATTTGCTTACTTGTACAGTTCCTGCAGTATTTTCTCAATTGCATTTTTTTCTAATTTTAGAGCATGAAACTGGTTCCATCTGCTGAAAATCTCCATGATTATGACTGTGAGGAGTCCTTGCTGCAAATAGATGAAAAAAAGGTGATATTTGGCTAATAATAGCGTAATATTGAGCCTAGGTCACATCACTGTTCAAAATAGTAAAATTAAATATTGTATCCAATATGTCATTGTCTAGGAAAAGCCTCTTCAAAATTATACAAGTGGTTGAATAATGTCTTTGGTTCCTTCTCGCGCTCTTTTCCTTGGAGTCATTTTTAAAAAAAAATTAAAAATCTAGAAATTTGTTGGGTTTTAAACCCATGTTTTCTCTAGCTTTACAGCAGTTCCCTGAAGGAGATCTTGTCCATTACTATCCACAAGCTATATTTTTACCAATCTGCCCTTTAGAGAGTTGCTTTGATCGAAGGGCTCTACTTGCAGTAATCTGTTTACTGGCTTAAGCATAGTGCCATGTTGTGTTACGTGCTCACCTTGAATTGGTTGATATATCACAATTAAGATAGATATATGAAGCATAGACATTTGGTAAACTAGCAAGTACAATATGAAGTATAACTCCAATGAGACAAGTCTGTAAGCCTTAATTATCCTTTCTTTAAAAAATACAGAAGGAATTAGTCTCCTGGGCTTTAGAAAACCAAGCCCTGGTTGTTGGCATAGCAAATTCAGTAATTTCATCGTGTACCACTTCTGGCATAACCACTAACTACAGATGCATAATAATCAAGTGAAGCTCAACTGGATATTCTCAATCCAGTCTGTAACAAAACTACATTTGTGTCTGCTAGGATTTGCCCAATACACTCTTCAGGCATTTGGAATGGCTTGTTCAGCTCGCAGGAAGTTCCTGAGCTTTACATTGATGTAGCATTTGTAATTTAAATCGGTGAATCCTTTTGAGGCTGATCAGCACCCATAGTTTGAACTCTTCTTTTACAGTAAATAAAAACAGTGCAGCAGAATCCAAACACAGGCATTTTTCCCTGGTAATGACAATTTGAGGCATGTTAGGAAAATATGGTTAGAATATACAACAAGCCATGTAATATGCAGAAAGGTGAGTAGTTCAGTGCATATATTTTATATAAGCAAAGGATATGCCAGCTAGAATTGTCTGAGGGACAATATGTAAGGTTGTGCTTTACCAGTGAATTTGTAATTTTGATCAGCATGTTCCATCCTCACACTTGGAGTTAATTTGTGTCTGGAATTTAACCAGATAATGCTCACGTGCTTAACATCAAAGTACACTCGAATTAGCGAACACTCACTCTTTATAACCCAAAGTGTGCTCTTATGCACACATATATTGTTCTAATATTGTCTGTCTAAGAATCAAACAAACGTGTATTTAGCTTGCCAGATGTGATAAGAGCCATCTCCTGATCTCATAGGCCTCAGACAGCGGAGGAATAAACACCATCACTTTTCCAATGCTGTCCTGGCTGGCTGCCTATCTTCCACCCTCACCCATCACCCCTGTGCTCAGACATACATTGACTCCAGATCCACCAACACCGTGATTTTAAAATTCCCATCCATGTGTTCAAATCCCTCCGTGGCTTTGCCCTTCCCTATATATAACCTACAATCCTCCGAGAACTCTGCGTTTCTCCAACACTGACCTCTTGTGCACCCTCGCTCCCTTTGCCCCACCATTGGCGGTCATGACTTCAACTGTGTTCCCTCCATAAGCCTCTCTGCCTCTCTTCTCCTTAAAACCAAGCTTTTAGTCACCCATCCTACTATCTCCTCCATTAGCTTGGTGTCAATTTTTGCTTGAAGCTCTTTGATGTGCCTGGAAATGTTTTCCTATGTTAAAGGTGCTATATAAATGCAAATTGTTGTTGTAGTATCTGGCTGCAGTTTAAGCTATAAACTACAGTATAGGTTTCTGGAAATTAAATTATTAGCAATAGATAATACAGCAATTTCTACTCTTTATAAAACTTCACGCTCCTCCTTCAGAAAAATAACAAAGGATGCAACCCTTCACTAACTACAGATATTAAACCTGGATCTGTAACATAAAACTTGTGTGTGGGGATGTTTCATCTACCCATCAAGAAGTCTTGGTATGCCACCTCCACACGGGCTGCAGTATAATAATACAGAAAGAACTAGCAATCTGAGTCATGTCCCAGGATGTTCTGGGGTAGAGAATTCCAAAGATTCATAACCCTTTGAGTGAAGAAATTTCTCCTCCATCTCAGTCCTGAATGACCAACCCCTTATTCTGAGACTGTGACCCCCTAGTTCTAGACTCTCCAGCCAGGGGAAACATCCTCCCAGCAACTACCCTGTCGAACCCTTTTAAGAATTCTATGTTTGAATGAGATCACCTCTCATCTAAACTCTAGGGAATATAGGCCGAGTCTACTCAATCTCTCCTCATAGGACAATCCCCTCATCCCAGGAATCCGTCTAATGAACCTTCGTTGCACTCCCCTCGAAAGCAAGTATATCCTTCCTTGGGTAAGGAGATCAAAACTGTACACCGTACTCCAGGTGTAGTCTCACCAGGGCCCTATATAATTGCAGTAAGACGTCTTTTCTCTTATACTCAAATCCCTTCTGTAATAAAGACCAAGCTACCATTTACTTTCCTAATTGCTTGCTGTACTGTGATTTAAGGTGATTGGCAAAAGAACCAGAGACTATGTGAGGGAAAACTTTTTTAATGCAACGAGCGGTTCGGATTTGGAATGCACTGCCTGATAGGGTGGTGGATACAGATTCAATAGCAGCCTTCAAAATTGGATAAATACTTGGAAGAAAAAATTGCAAGGATATGGGGAAAGAGCGGGGGAGTGGGGCTAACTGCATTGCTCTTTGAAAGAGCTAGTGTAGACTCTTTGAGCCAAATGGCCTCCTGTGCTGTACTATTTTGATTCTACCTGCGTGTTAACTTTCTGTGATTTGTGCAGAAGGACACCCAAGTTCCTCTGAGTGGCAACATTTCCCAGTCTCTCTCTCTTTAAAAATATTCTGCTTTTCTATTTTTCCTACCAAAGTGGATAACTTCACATTTTTCCACATTATATTCCATCTGTCATGTTCTTGTTTACTAACTTAACCTGCCTATATCCCTTTGCGTCCTCCTCACAGCTTACTTTCCCACCTAACTGTGTATCATCAGCAAACCTGGATACATTGCGCATGGTCCCCTCACCTAAGCTATTGATGTAGATTGTGAATAGCTGAGGCCACAGCACTGATCCTTGTGGTACCCCACTAGTTACAGCCTGCCAACCCGAAAATGACTCGTTTACTCCTACTGTTTTCTGTCCGTTAACCAATCCTCCATTCATGCCAACGCATTACCCCAGTCCCATGAGCCCTAATTTTGTGTAATAACCTTTTTTGTGGCATCTCATCAAATGCTTTTTGAAATCCAAATGCACTAGGTCCACTGGTTCCTCCTTATCTACCCTGCTAGTTACATCCTCAAAACCTCTTGGATTTGTCGAGCACAATTTCCATTTCATAAATCCATGTTAACCCTGCCTAATCATATGATTTTCTAAGTGCCCTGTTACCGTGTCCCTAATAATAGATTCTAGCATTTTCCCTACTACTGATGACAGGCTAACTGGTTTATAGTTTCCTGTTTTCTCTCCTCCTGAATAGCAGGGTTAGGTTTGCTACCTTCTAATCTGCAGGGACCATCCTAGAATCTAGGGAATTTTGGAAGATCAAAACCAATGCATTCACTATCTCTGTAGCTACCTCTTAAAACCCTAGGATGTAGGCCATCAGGTCTTATAATGTAAAGTTGAGGTCACCAGCCACATCTCATAGGTTAAAAATAGTTATGATTTGAAATGTAATATATATCACAATCACTAACACATTCTGTAGATGTGGCTACTGAAGTTACAGTACTAATGCAATGTTGTGCTGTCTAGCAGCTTCTGAGGTTGCAGTGGTGCTGCACTCTCATTGTGTCCACCTATATATAGGAAGTGACTGATTTATGAAATGTACAAGGCTAGTACTTGCCACTTAACAATGGTTTGTGCCATTGTTTGATTTGTCAGAGTTCTGGTGGTGCTTGACTACAATTAGATACTCCTACCACTAACCAATCGACGACTTCAGTGTTTAGTTTCTCTGCATTGACAAAAATGTAATGCTGGACATTGAGGGTGGTGCTAAAAGTTCAGGATTGCACATGGCTGTCAAGGACCTTGTCGAGGACAAAGCGTGTCTTTATTTTATCTTTTTTGACAGTTTTTCACGTGCATCCTTGATTCAAATGAAATGGCCAACCTCTATTATCTTAAAATATGAGCTGAGCATAGATATAACCAGTTATTGAGGATGAGATTAAGGGATCACTAGATGTATGCTGCATCCAGTGCAAGGTCCTTCTGGTGGCCAGTACCTGAAAAATAAATATTTATTTGGTTAATTTTGAATCTTGTATTTCATTTGATTACTTAAGGTCTAAGTAGGTCATATACCTGTTTACTTGAGTTATACAACTTTTATTGCTTTCTGTCCTTCAAAAGGTACGAACAGAGAGGAAGGCAGCCAAACGGAGTAAGGAGGCAATGCGTCAGATTCACAGTGAAACTCAGCGATTGATGCGAGGTGAGGTTGAGAGAGACTGAAGTAACTTCTACTTGTACATATGTTTCCTCTTGCTACTTTCTGCTGTTCTGTTTTAGCAACTGGATAATTCTGTAGTATATATCCAAAACATCTCCGAGCCATTAAGTAGCATTGTTCAAATTTGTCTCATTGATTCGAGGAAATAATGTATTGATAAAGGAAATGCAGTTGATGCTGTGTATACGTATTACAAAAGGCATTGGATGAGGATTGCTGATCAAATTTAAGGCAAAGGATATTAAAGGGAGTGCGGCAGGGGACAGGAAAATGGTTAATGGATGTTTTTCAGGCTGGAGAGATGTAAACAGTGGTGTCATCCAGAGGTCAGCCTTTCGTGCTTTTTTTTTTTCCCCCCCCTCTTGATCTGTATTCTGGTATTGGGATGCCGTATCAAAATTGGCAAACAACAAACACGTGGAGTGTGATTAATTGTAAGCAATTTCAGGCAGACAAGTTTGCAGGTTGGGCAGATAAATATCAGCTTAAATTTGAGAGGAGAAATGAGCTGATGCATTTTAGAAGGAAGAATATATAGAGGACCTATACCCTACAAGGCGAAGCAGTAAAAAGAACAGAAGCGGAAACCTGGGGGTTCAGTTGTACAAGTCTTTAAATTGAAAGGGCAAGTTGATCTTTTTTTAAATTTAAAAAGAAGTATAAAGGATCTTGGGTTTTTATAAATAGGGGTATAGAGTGTAAAAGCAGAGGTAATACTAAAACTATTTATTTAAAAAAAATCTTTGTGTAGGCCACAGTTACAATATTGTGTTCAGTTTTGTGCATCTTGCTTTAGGAAGGATGTCAAGACCAGGGAGAGGGTGCTGAAGAAATTTGCGAAGATGACACCAGGGATGAGAAGTTTTAGTTTTGAGGAAAGAGAAATGGGCTTTTTCCATTTCAAAAAGGAAGGTTAAGAGGAGCTCTGAGAGAAGTGTTCAAAACTGAAAACTTTTCCCTCATTAACATTATCAAAACCTATTTCCACTGGTTGGTGAGTTGGTAATTGGAGGGCATAAATGCAAGATGATCAAAGTAATAAAAGGAGAGAAGTTGAGGTTTGTTTGTGCACGGGGTTGTTAGAACATGGAATACGCTACCAGAAACTGGTGGAAGCAGAATCCATAATGTCTTTATATTGGAAAAAGTGGATAAATATTTGAAAAATTAAAAGGATCTGGGAATGGGACTATATGCATAGCTTCTTCAGAAAATCAACGCAGGCATAATGGGCCATTTGGCTTTCTCTTGTGCTGTAAAATTCAATGCTCATAGTATTAATTATACAATAGGTACCTTGCAGCATTTTGCTCTGGTGATGTGGGATTAGAGCTGTCCAGGAGAGTTGGCAGTACTTCCACTTTTCCAAGTTACAATGCCTTCACTGTAATTTGGATTGAGATGAGCAGTGCAACACCTTTTTTCTTTTTGGTTTATCAGACTTTGACTTTGAGTACTGGAAAACCTGTTGTAATATTCAGTGCCTAACAATTGATAGTTTTAGGAATTGCTAGAATGAAAAAAAGACCAAAGTCCATTTAGTTTGCTGTCTACCAATCCTGGTAATTGAGTTAGCAAAATACTGCGGATGCTGGAAATCTGAAACGACAACAGAAAATGCTGGAAATACTCAGCAGGTCAGACAGCATTGTGGAGAGAGAAACAGTTAATGTTCCAGGTTGACCTGAAACGTTAACTCTTTTTCTTTCTCTCTCCACAATGTTTCCTGGCCTGCTGAGTGTTTCCAGCATTTTCTGTTGTTGTCTGGTAATTGAGTTGTTGACTAATCGTGGCAATCGATCTTTATCAAGTAGTCTAAAACACCAAGACATGAGGCGAGGAAAACCCCAGTGATGGAAGGCTTTGAGAAATATACATCCAAAGTCACCTGTTCCTCCCAAGCGTGCTCCATTTACCATGTCATGTCTCCAATTACTCCAATACTGTATCCCAAAAGATTATTTTCTAAAAGAAATCGATATCATTTGCTGCATTTGAATGAATCAATGCTACCTGCCTCCACCATCTCCCTAGGGAGCCTGTTCCATAGATTTACCACTCGCTCACTGAAATGTTTCCACAGATTAGATGAATTTACCTCCTTTTCAAGCGCAGACCGTGTCTACTGGTTCCATTATTCTGGACAAGGTGAAACCGCTCACCATGGTCTACATTATCTAGTTCCTTTTTTAGAATCCTAAAATCAGCAATCATTTTCACATCTCAACTTTCTCTCTTCCAATGAGAACATGGCCAATTTAAATAATCGCTCCTCATAAACCAGTCCCTGCATCCCCTCAATCATTCTGGTTGTTCTCCTCTATCCTTTCTGTACAGAGGCAACCAGAACTGTACACAGTATTCTAAGTGTGACCGCACCAATGATTTATGAAGTGGCCGGATTACCCCCCTCTATTTCAGCTCACTATTGACTCTTTAATACCTCCCACTGCTACCGAGAATTGTTGCAACCATTTAACAGAGATGGCAGCTATACTCTTGCTGATTTTTTCATTGAGTTTATTTCTGGCCTCCAATAGATTTGCTCTGTAATCATTTAAAAGATGCAGCCTGAAAGTACCTATTTTAGGCAGCTAGAATGAATGTGTTCTTTGTCTAGCAATAATTTTTCATTTTCAACTTGAGTTAAATCTCGGAAAGAAAAAAAGATACATTTGAGAAAATAATAAATCTCAGTTGGGGATGGAGACAGTTTATTTTTTTTAACGGATCATGTGACATTTAATTTAAAGGCAATGTGGTGGGTCATAGAGTTATACAGCACGGAAAGAGGCCCATCGCGTCCGCGCCGGCCATCAGGCCCTGTCTAATCTAATCCCATTTTCCAGCATTTGGTCCGTAGCCTTGTATGCTATGGCATTTCAAGTGCTCATCCAAATGCTTCTTGAATGTTGGGTGGGAGACACTAGACCATTGTCTCGCCCTGCAACAAAAGCTAGTGATTTTGACCTGGAATGCCAGTTGTTGAAAAGTTTGTAGCCCTGACAGTACTGAGAACTGCTGATTATTCATAACATTGTCTACTTCTTTTCTCCAGAGGCAAATTTATCTCTGCCATATCATGTGCCACAACCAAAAACCATTCATGATTTCTTCAAGAAACGATCGCGACCAGCTTGCCAAGGAAGTGCCATGTCCTTGCTCAAGTAAGAGACAAGTTGTGCATATCGAGTAAAACCCCTCCATCAGCAGCATCTCCTACTGCACTTGTGCCACGCTCTTATTTTCCCACATTTGCCATCTTGCGATTTTTCAGTAGGGTAGTTGTCAAAATTATTGGTAGTTTTGTACTCTGAACTTGCACTGTCCAGGAAACTGTCTTGAGCAAAATTACTTAAGATGCTTACAATTGCCAAAATGCTGATCTCCTTAAGATTAGTCCTTCAGAGGGGAAAGCGCAATAGGCTCATACACTGTAGTGCCCAGCTGTCTATTTAAAGATTACTGCACTGGATATTAATTTAAACTGATGGCATTATAGTAAAATAATTACCATTTGATACAGTAACATTCTACTGGGCAACGTTCAGTATTCTGAAACCAGCAGTCTAGCTTATTCAAGGAGTGGAGAAAAAATAAATGCAGTAACTGTTTTCTGCCCCTAGATGTCGTCTTATACTACATTACATTTGCAAAACATATTATTTAGCATGTAGCAAAACATCTGTATTACAGCAGGCCTTGCTTTTATTCTGTTGACAAACTATTTAATTTGAATTTCAAGTATTCATTTACACTAGATCACTGATTAAAAGGAAGAAAGAACTTGTATTTATACAGTGCCTTATTTCCTGAGGACATCGCAAAGTGCTTCACAATTGATTACTTTTGAAGTGTAATCACCACTCTAAAATGTGCTGATTTCAATGCTGTAGTCTCAGGAGTCTGTCCTAATGAGTCTGCCTTAGCGCAGTGATAGCATGCTCACCTCAATCAGAAAAGATCATGGTGTTCAAGACCCACACCAGACACTTGGGCATGTTATCTGATCTGACACTTCAGTACAGTACTGAGAGTGTGCTACATGGTTGGAGATGTATCTTTTGAATGAGATGGAAAACAAGGTCCTGTCTGCCTGCTCAGGTGGACATAAAAGACCTCATGGCACTATTCAAAGTTCTGTCACATTACAACAGTGACTGCACTTCAAATGTACTTCATTGGTTGTGAAAGGTGCTGCATAAATGTAAGTTCTTAAGTGGTGATTGGGGAGGGGGGGGTGGTATAAAATTTAATCATTAGATTCATAATTCTCCAGGTGACTAGGGTATGAGAGAGTTTATAGCTATACTGACAAAAGCCAAACCTTGTCAGAGGTTAGATTTTTGCTTTTCAGTGAGCTAGACTTAAGGGGCCTGAATTTGCGGTTGGAGGCTTCTCACGGGCGACTGCCTCCGAACCGCAAGAAAATTAGGCACCTATCCGATGGTCCCAGAGATTCGAACACTTGCGCTCCTGGGCCTCTACACGTACGCCTGCGTAAAGGCCCACGTATCCCAGGGACGCACGCGGTTTGCAAGCACCCCAGGGATCACGTGGGCTGGCTCAACCAATCAAAAAGGGATCCCCATTATGCTTATGGGGATTCCATTTACGTACGGAATCCCCATAAGCATGAATAGGAATCCCCTAAAAACACAATTATACGCCAGTTAAATAAAAATAAATCATTACATGTTCAAAATTAATTAAAATACAATTTAATTAAACATTTAAAACAAAAATGTAATTTTTTTTGAAAAATAAATTTAAATGTTTTAAAGGGGCTAAAAATAACCAACTAATTTTAAAGGTTTTTTATGTTTAAATATTTATAAACCCTTAGGTTGGTAAAAGAAGGCCTTATGCCTGCTTTTACTAGGCATAAGAGTTTCACTGGCATTCGCTGGGCAGCAGTTGGAGCAATAGTCCAACTCTCTGCCAGTGAATGTCCAACTCTCCGCCAGTGAATGTCCATTTCCTGGGGATGCAGTGGATCTGTCAAGCTGATGATACGCATCGTACGTGGAAACCCGGAACTTGCGGGGTGCGTACGTAGTCATAGGTCCCAGACAATCCGGGCCATTGTGTTCTCTCTAGTGAAAAACAGGATGAATTCAGCATTCAACTTTTTCTATTATTTTAGATTCTGCCCATTTCCTCCTCCCATTTCTCCCCACCCCCTCAATCCAAAATAATCATCCTGAGTTTTTCACTTCTGTATTAATGCCTCCATATAATATAATTTGAACTGTTAGTAATACCAAAAAAGACTTGTTGATGCCAGAGAACTATGTACAGGAAACTCTCGATTTACCGGCACCTAACTAACCGGAAATCTCTGTTAACTGACAAAATTCAGGAGTAGGTTCAGGTAAGTTTTAATTCATATTAGTGGCTGTTCCTGGATCTTGTCGCGGTGTTCCTGCACCTGTTGCTAAGCAACAGGGAAGCCTGGATTTGTTGCTGTGTACGGAGCTCTCGTACCTTTTACTTTTCCTCTCTGTAATTGGACTTTCTGATAAACCGGCATCACGCCGGTCCTGTTGGTGCCGGATTTAAAAAAAAAGTTTCCTGTACATGGTTGATGCACAGAAACATACTCACAACAATCTTGTACAATCACATCTTTGGACCAATCCTCTCCATCTAGGTCAAGTCCCAAAAGTAAATCCACTGTCTATTTCATAATCACAGTTGCTTCAAAATTCTGGGATGCTGCTCCATTTTATTTAGCACTGCAACAAAATATGCGTGTCCCTTTTCTCCCATATACTGGATCAAAAATCTCCTTGTTATGCACAGTATTTAAATTTTTAAAAAATGCCCTATACTAAACAAGTACCAGAGATAAATGCCATGGATAAAGATGTATGCTGTACCCTCGATTCGACTCTGGAAGAACAGCTGTAGAAGTTACCTGTTACTTCACTGCAGAAGTTGTGCAATATGTTTTACTCCTGGAATAATTGTTTCATTTCTCTTCCAAAGTTATGCAGAGCGTTATTAAAATTCCAGACGCCACATGCACACCCTCGACCTCGCTCTTCAGCAGCACCAGCTCACTCTATCTCAAAGCTGTCCTGGTCCGCAGTTCTATTTCATCCTTCGCCTCATCTGGCGCTTTAACAAAAAACTTTTTTTTCTTCCTTTTCAGGTGTCAAGGATCGCAAGCTTCAACATCTCTTGGACATCAACGCTCCTCCGGAACCTCCTTCCCCATCACTTTCCTCTGACCCCATCCCTTCTCCCAATCTCTTCCCCCTGCCGCGTTTTCACTATCACCTCTGACCTTCCCCTCTCTGACCCCCGAACGATCAGTCCTTAGCAAAGGCCTGAGCTTCATCCCCTTACACCCCCACCTCAATGAATTTCTCCGGGGATAGGTTATTGACTAACATTGACTACAAGCCCACTGACTCCCACAGCTACCTGGACTACACTTCCTCCCACCCCGCCTCCTGTAAGGACTCTATTCCATTCTCCCAGTTTCTCCGTCTCCGCCGCATCTGCTCTGACGATGCCGCCTTCCATACCAGTGCTTCCGACATATCTTCCTTTTTCCTCAACCGAGGATTCCCCTCTACGGTGGTTGACACAGCCTTTGACCGTGTCTGTCCTATTTCCCGCACTTCTGCCCTCACCCCTGCCCCTCCCTCCCGGAACCACGACAGAGTTCCCCTTGTCCTCACCTTTCACCCCACCAGCCTCCACATTCAACGGATCATCCTCCACCATTTTCCGCCACCTCCAGCGTGATCTCACCACCAAACACATCTTCCCCTCACCTCCCCTTTCAGCATTCCGTAGGGACCGCTCCCTCCGCGACACCCTTGTCTACTCCGCTATCACTCCCAACACCCCTTCCCCTTCGCCCGGCACCTTCCCGTGCAAGCGCAGGAGATGCAACATGTGCCCTTGTACCTCCCCCTCCTCTCTCCCTCCCCCCCCCCCCCCCCTTCCCACTGTCCAGGCCCCCAAACACCCCTTCCAGGTGAAACAGTGATTTACTTGTACTACTTGCAATTTAGTATACTGTATTCGCTGCTCACGATGTGGTCTCCTCTATATTGGGGAGACCAAATGCAGATTGGGTGACCGCTTTGCGGAACACCTCCGTTCAGTCCGTAAGGGGGACCCTGAGTTTCCGGTCGCCTGTCATTTTAATTCACTGCTCCACTCCCACTCAGACCTCACCGTCCTTGGCCTCTTGCATTGTTCCACGGAAGCTCAGCGTAAGCTCGAGGAACAGCACCTCATCTTTCGATTAGGCACTCTGCAGCCCTCTGGACTCAACATAGAGTTCAGCAATTTCAGATCATAACCTCAGCCCTATAAAATATATATATGCACAATTTACACTTCATCTAGAGCCATCCTTTGTTTCTTAACCTGTTCCATTACCATCTCCTTTTGCCTTGACTATCTCTTTAATGTCTCTTAATCTCTCCTGCCTTCCATCCTATCACAGACCTTCCCTTTTGTTCTTTCATCCCCTCCCCTTTCCTAGCCTCTTCACTTGCTTAAAAATCTGTTCCATTTCCTGCTTTTTTTTTTCCAGTTCTGACGAAAGGTCATCGACCTGAAACGTTAACTCTGTTTCTCTCTTCACAGATGCTGCCTGACCTGAGTTCCTCCAGCATTTTCTGTTTTTATTTTTAATTAAAATTCCAGGACTTGACTAACTTGTAAATATTCTTTGTAGATTAGTGCTTGGTTTCAAAACTGTTCATGGTTAAAGTTGTATCTATGAGAAATGTTCATTTAAATACAGTGGCTAAACGATGCACAATTTTCTTTCAGATCAGCTAAGTATCAACCCTGCTCATTGCAGGAAACCTCAGATTCCACAACAGAGATTGAAACATTAAATCCCATCCCGCAAGGTGATGGACAACTTGATCAGTTGGTTCATAACAATGAAAACTCCACAACTGTCGAGATTCCACAAATAGAAGAACCCCATTTAAACAATTCAAATAATAAAGAAAATACTTGTCCAAACCTACCTGGAAGTGAAATTTGGGTAGAAAAGAATGAAGGACCCGTTGAAACAATAGAACAGCCGGATTTTTCCACTTGCCCGGAAAGCAAAGAAAAAGACTCTGTGAATCCTGAGCATAGCACGGAATCTGACCAGTACTCTTTCTGTTTGGAACTAGCTGAGGAAACTGGATCAAGTGAAAAGCTAACAATTATGCCTGAGGATCCTCATGTAGAGCTAGATGAAACAGTACCTGATGCTGTGGTGAAACTTTCCAGTGATGTACCAAGTGTTACAGAAGACGAGCAACAACAGTCGGCGGCAGCTTCAATGGCCAAGCACCGGAAATCTAAATTGGATAAATTACGGGTGCTGGGTGTGGACCTCACGTTGAAACCTCGCCTTTGTGCTGATGAGGGTGCATTTGTAAACCTGGAGGAGCCCAAAGTAAACAAAGGTTATATTTCTCAGATGTTGTATTTACTAACTACTGTTGAGATTTTAAGCCAACACACATTGTAACAAAAAGATTAACTTTTTTAAACTTTGGCTATCTGGTGATCATAGTGCCACATCTAGGTAGAGGTGCTGTAATACAAATTTATGCCGATGAATTCCTGATCGCTGCATGCCACTGAATGGAGGCCTGCTGCTTACCTCACAGGAAGGAAGGTAGATCGGAGAATAAGTAGCTCGGGATCATTTTCGAGTACCTTTTTAGCTTGAGAGGTAGTCTTGGTGGGTTGAGAGCAGCCCCATCCTATCTTGGAAAATATGTGGTGCCAAAAGTCTACAGAGAGAAGTTTACATTATTAAGATGAGCTTATTGAATATTTAGCTGATGGAATTGTTTGACCCTGGATTAGTTCAGTTCAACCAGTCAAATGAATTAAGCCTGTCAACGATGTGACGAGGGTGACTTGTAGGGAAGGATACCTGAAATGGCAGATATGGTCTAGAATCACAGAATGATACAGCACAGAAAGAGGCCATCCAACCCATCATGCCTGTGCCGGCCCTTTTGAAAGAGCTATCCAATTAGTCCCATTTCCCCTGCCCTTTCCCCATAGGGCAATAAAATTCCCCCCTTCCAAGTATCTATCGAACTCCCCTTGGAAAGTTACTGTTGAATCTGTTTCCACCACCTTTTCAAGCAGTGCATTCCAGATTGCAACTCGCTGCATTTAAAAAAAAAAAAAAAAAATTAAAAAAAAAAAAAAAAAATTTTAATTCTCATCTCTCTTCTGGTTCTTAAGTTTTATAACTTTTACATGCATGTTGAGGGAGTATTTCAAAGTGTTTTGTTAAAAGCTTGCTTTATGCTGTAAGTACAACTTCATGTCCAATGTCTGTGTAAAGAAGGTGGATTTTGTTTTTCTGTTCAGAGCTTCAAGCATTAAAGGAGCGTTTTCTGAAACATGGCACCAAGCCTGTTAAACAAAACCAAGAACGCCGTGTAGAACTTAACATTATTCGGAAAACAACTGCTGCTGATGGGAAGGAGGAGCTGAAAGCAGATTCTGTAGCAGTGACCCTGGGCACGAAAGAAGTGGAGGAATTCGGACCAACAAAGCTAGGTAAGTGTTTTAACAAATACAGATAGCTGTTGATCGATCTGTAGAAGTGATTTTCAGCCTGGAGCTTTAGTCTAGTTCTTGAACCATTACCAATCCCTCCTCTGGCTGTAATAACTCTGCTCAGTCTGCAAAATGGTAGCTGTAAGTAAGTTCAGTAAAGCATTTAAAATTAATGGCTTTCAGTGGCTAAATTGGCAATAATCGCTGCAGTGGAGTCCATTTTTGATTAATTCTAAGGCATTCACGTGCAATCTATTCGCATTCACTGCACATCATAGTAGTTTGATTGTTATTGTAGTCAGCAAAACTTGCCTCAATTATTTTATTGTAAATTTGAATGACTTAAGTTGATCCCACTGCTAAAGTTTAGTTCACGTATATTTATTTCCCATCTGGTTGCAGATCAAAGTGTTTAGCTTGGTAGGATGAGTAACAGTTTAGGGAATGGGAAGAGAATCTTAGAATGGTTACAGCACAAAAGGAGGCCATTCAGCCTGTCGAGCCCATGCTGGCTCTCTGCCAGAGCACTTCAGCTAGTCCCACTCCCCCGCCCTTACCCCATAACCCTGCAAATTTTTTTCCTTAAGGTATTTATCAAATTCCCTTTTGAAAGCCACAATTGAGCCTGCCTCCACCACTCTCGGGCAGTGCATTCCAGAATCTAACCACTCGCTGCGTAAAAAAGTTTTTCCTCGTGTCGCCTTTGGTTCTTTTGCCAATCACCTTAAATCTGTGTCCTATGGTTCTCGACCCTTCTGCTAATGGGAACAGTTTCTCTCTATGCTGTCTAGATCCCTAATGATTTTGAATACCTCTATCAAATCTCCCCTCATCCTTCTCTGCTCTAAGGAGAACAACCCCAACTTCTCCAGTCTACCCACGTAACTAAAGTCCCTCATCCTTGGAATCATTCTCATAAATCTTTTCTGCACCCTCTCTAAGGCTTTCACACCCTTCCTAAAGTGTGATGCCTAGAATTGGACACAATACTCCAGTTGAGGCCAAACCAGTGTTTTATAAAGGTTCATCATAACTTCCTTGCTTTTGTACTCTATGCCTCTATTTATGAAGCCCAGTATCCCGTCTGCTTTCTTTAACTGCTTTTTTGACCTGCTCTGCCACCTTCAACGATTTGTGCACGTGGGTCTCTCTGTTCATGTACCCCTTTTAGGATTGTCCCCGTTTAGTTTATATTGTCGCTCCTCGTCTTCCTACCAAAATGTATCACTTCGCACTTTTCTGCACTAAATTTCATCTGCCATATGTCTGCCCATTTCACCAGCCTGTATGTTGTCTTGAAGTCTATCACTATCCTCCTCACTGTTCACTATACTTCCAAGTTTTGTGTCATCTGCAAATTTTGAAATAGTGCCCTGTACACCCACATCCAAGTCATTAATATATATCAAGAGAAGCAGTGGTCCTAGTACCGACCCCTGGGGAACACCACTGTATACCTTCCTCCAGTCCAAAAAACAACCGTTCACCACTACTCTGTTTCCTGTCACTTGGCCAATTCCGTATCCATGCTGCCACTGTCCCTTTTATTCCATGGGCTTCAACTTTGCTGGCAAGGCTATTATGTGGTACTTTAATCAAATGCCTTTTGGAAATCCACATACACCACGTCAACCGCATTGCCTTCATCAACCCTCTCTCTTACCTCATCAGAATGAAGCAAAGTATAAAAAAGCCAATAGCAAGATTTGTTGGCAATCTAAAATAGCTGAAAATATTTGTGGCAAAATTAGAGCTGCATGTGTGAAACTGTATCTTGTACCTCTGAACCAGCAATCTCGTGGACTCGTTGGTTTTCTCTAAGTAGAGCTGTATACCAGAATGCAGGCAAAATACTTTTAAGTGCCTACAACTCTTCTGGATCTAGTTTCTAGGATCTAAGGGCCATATAATTGTGAAGAGCATTAAAAGGTACTCCATTTGTAAACTTTATGGGATATGACAGTAATATATATTTTAGTTATACATTACTGTGCATTTCAAAAAATTATCTTGTCTTTTACTGTTGTAACTTTGTTGCATTTTACAGGTGAGAAACTGCAAGTTTTGAAAGCTAAACTCCAGGAAGCTATGAAATTGCGTCGGATAGAAGAGCGTCAGAAGCGACAAGCACTGTACAAACTCGATAATGAACAGGGCTTTGAGGATGAAGAGGACGAGGAAGAAGAACTGACGGAGTCTGAAGAAGAGGATCCTGAGGTATATTCTTTAAAACTTTTTAATTTGACATCGGTTAAAGGAAAAGGAAAGCTGGGCAAGGAGGCTTGGTACTTCCTGTACAAAGTATTTCTTCCACCTGTATTAAAATTGAACATAATGGCCCGTATTTTCCGATTGGAGGCTTCCTGTATGTGGAAGCCTCCGATCTGGAAAAAATCGACGCCCTTACCCGAGGGCTCCGGAGGTCCGGACATTTCTGCTCCTTGGCCTCTGCTCTATGAAATGCACAGGGCCCAGGTATCCCAGGGGCGCATGCGGTTCATGAGCGTCCCTGGGATCACGTGGGCCATGATGGGGAAGCAATGGAAGAAGGGAATCCCCCTTCATACTTTTGACAGCTTAAACCTGTCAAAAGTATGAATGGGGGATCACTCAAAAAACACATCAAAACATTTTTTTCAAAAAGTTATCACGTTTTTAAAATTAGTTATAATTACATTAAATTAAATATTTTAAACAATTTTTAAAAAAAATAGTTTTTTACGGGGCTAAAAATAAAAAAAATTTAAATTTTTTTTTTTTAAATTATAAACGAGTGGGGGGAAAAATATTTTTTTACTTTTTTAAACTCTTTTATGCTGGTAAAAGCAGGCCTTACACTTGCTTTTACCAGGCATAAGATTTTTAAGGGATTTCAGCGGGCAGAGGTTCTGCAGAAAGCGGAACTCTCCACCCGCAGAGGCCCTTCTCCAGGGCGGGTGGGTGGAGGATCTGTTGACAGATCGGAAATGCCAGTTTTATGTGCGTGCGCTTCGCATACCTGAAACCGGCACTTGCGAGGTCGCTACGGGTGTGTACACAGCTCGTACACACCCGTAGGGATCGGAAAATACGGGCCAATATCTCCTGCATGTTGAGCTTCATTGTTTTCCCTGCTGCAGAGCCAGCATTGGGGTCTCCACTCGCAACCTGACCACTCTGCTGATGTATTTTGGGGGAGAGGTTTGCATTCATCCTAGTGCAACTCTTGATATTAATCCTACCTCATTGTCCTTCAGGTTTATCTGAACTGCTGGTTCACCTAAAAAGGAATGGTAATGTTCCGAATTGGTTGAACCAGATGAATATACTAAGCATGGAAATAGAGCTAAATGGAGGAAGTACATTTTCTTGCAGTTGAAATGGGAATTGTACACAAATGGGAGTATTTAACATCTTTGAATGTTATGGTAGGCTTGTGGTGTGTTTATTTGTTTTTGTCAAGCCATGCTCTATTTCATTTCGGTTGACACTGGTGCTTTTGCATTTTTAGACTGTAGAATTCCTGCTTGGTGATGGGGAGGAGGCTGGGGTGGAAGCAGATGATGACTCTCAATCTACTGATACAGCACAGAGTAAGTGAAACCCTTTAAAAGGACACTTTACAAGTTGAATCTATTTTCTGAACTCTTATCAAAGTGCTATGTATAGAAACGCAAGCTTGTGTATTGAAATGGAATTTTCTGACGTGTAAAGTTTGATTTTATTCAGAGAGCACTATGAATTGGTTGATTTGGCACAGACCCGGGATTGTATGTGGGACCTTTTTGATCTGTATGGCCAAGTGTTACACTACACAGCCTGGCCACTGAGCTATGAGAGGGGGAGAAAGAGAAGGACTTATTCATATCAAGCATTATAAATTCAGAAAAAAACAACTCTCTTGAGCAGACAGATTTATTACAACAAATGTGTCCATTTAATGCGATGGATGATTCAACACAATGGTGTTTCTGGTGTGGCTAGTTGTTTTCAAATGCCCTCTGGTCCTGTTCTGTTCAGTTTTACAGCCAAAAGATAATGTGTAGAAGTGATCTTAACAGGGTTTTTATTTTGCTTTTGTTTTACTTCTGTGAAATATTGAATAACTATTTTGCAATAACCTCTCGCGTGGTCCATTTTTCCACCTTGTGTAGCAGTTTAAGCAGACTTTGGCACTGCTAACACTTGCATCTGGTAGAGTGAGACAAACATTTAACTAGTGGATGTGTAACTTGTTCAGTATTTTGACTTCAACTTCTATGAAATAAGGACTTTTAAAAAAAAAAAAGTGACTAATTGAAGCAAGATTTATTGAGGAAATCTTAAAATACACAGTGGAATCTCCATTATCCACCTTTCCATTTACCTGGCAAGCTTAGAGACCTCTCATTGCACAGCTTGCTAAAGCCAATCTCTCTAAGCCACATAAAAGTCACAGCTCAAGAAAGATTCAGTTTATCTTGTGAATTTATAGGTAGAAATGCACTTTATTCCAAACCTCGATTACTAAAGAGGTTGCAATTTTATATTCCAATAAACGGATCACCTTCAATTAACGATGTGCACATTTATAGAAAGTGGTTATACCTACTAAGCTCAGCTGGAAAAAGTGTCTCTAGGCACCAGATCAGTTCTAGGCTACTTCTAATGGTAACAGGTTTTTTATTACATGTAACAAAAATTACATATCACACTAACTTTCTGTTGATGCTTTATTTCAGATCAGGACCTAGTAACCCAGAAGGAATCTACACCAAAACCGGTTGCCTTAGAATTTCTACAGTCCCTAAAATCTGGCACAGCTTCCCATTTTAAAATGAGGTAATTTATATGATATTTTCAGCAGGAATTATTCTGTGTAGCTACTTTTTGTGGAGCTTTAAAACAGTATCTGCTGTTTTCATCTGATGAGGAACCCTGGATTTAACTACAAATGTATTAAAGGATGATGTTGGTGTGGACCTCAGTGTTTTCATTGGGTAGCCCATTGTATCTTAAATGTTTTCCTTGCTACAATGTTTTTTTTTCCCCTATCTGTTTTATCTGCCAAATTTTTCTTGTACTTTGAAGTTTGTAATTGGGATTTCTTGATTCAACTTTGTATCCTTTTGAGCTAGTCAGAAATAGATTATTTCTCTGCATTTATTTTACTTGTGAAAATGGGTTGATTTATGTTAAGATTGATGTGTAACTACACCACTAATTTAAATTGGTAGCTTAGATAGAGGGTAACTATTTATTTGGATTGTGACTACATTTATAGCCAGTCTGATCCCCCAAGAATTGGGACAAGAATATCTTTGTGTGGACCAGTGTAGCATGTTGGCGTATTCATGTGCTGTGCAGAGAGTAGTGGGTATCGTTGATTTGAGTGATGGAGGAGGAGCCCTGAGATGCCAATCTCTGCCAGACCTCTTCAAATTTCATCACACTCGTGATGGTAATCAAAATTGTGAGAATTTGACTCTTTCTGTGTTTGCGCTCCATGGTGACATGGTGGTCCTGAAGCTATGGAATGGAATTCTCAATTGATTCATAGTCTAATAAAAGCTCTTTGATGTTTTTGGCATGCATTTGTGAAGTACTGTACATGCCTAACCATCTACTTGGTTTTACTGATCTATAATTGTAATGGTTTTTCAGTGAACAGACTTCTGGCAACAAATTGAGGCTACAACTTCAACAAACCCCACCCAAAGGAGATAGCAAACTTGGTAATGAATTTTAGTTTCTGTCCCATGACTTGTTATTGCTAAAAGCTTCACAGGGAAATTAGCAAGATACTGTTAATTTAAAGGGGGTACTTTCAACAGATGAAACCTGAAGCCCTTTTTCTATTCTCGTGTCTCTTATCCCTCATCTCCCTATCCTCCGTTTGGTCAATCTAAAAGCAATTTTTAAAGTTTACAGCACAGAAGGAAAGCTTTTGGCCATTTGTGCCTGATCTGGTAGAATCCAACTTGATAGGGTTCTTGATTTATGTTGACTCTTGTGCTGGCTGCGACTTATACTGGGTTGCAGTTCTACAGATTGCAATGATCACTGGCACTTTGCCCTACTGGTGATTTATGTGTGAGCATGAATGGTCCGTATTGATAGCTTGTCAACTGTGAGAGGAGCTAATCCAGCAGCACCTAATCCCCTCTACAGCACACATTTTCAGCCAGAGTTACTGAATTCTAATCTGGATTTTTTTTTTTTGTGTATGGGTTTTCCTTCGGACCACAGACATTGAGGCAATTCTACCATCTTAACTGCCTAAGCGGTTCATTTCACCTTTGTGCTATAATGCAGACTATCTGCACCTGGTGATTTTTGCGAGCCTTTACTTCATTACTGCTATTTTCTTTATAAATTTGAATATCTCAAACTAAAAACGACCTATGGTAGCTAAATGTGCTTTAGTGGAAATGTTTCCTTTTTTATGAATTTTTTTTTTAAACCTGGGAAGAGTAACCTGGGTCTACCTTGAACAGTGACTGATTAGTGAATATGGCAGATCATTCATTGGGTGTTTTCAGAAGTGACAGAGGGCAGTCTTGATCTAGTATTTATAACCATTGATGTATATTTTTTTAATTTAATTTCTGTTTCAGATGAAGATGACTCCATTTCCCAGGCCTCCACAACAAAGGAGAATAGCCACAACAGTAGCTTTGAGCTAATTGGGTCAATGATTCCCTCCTACCAACCAATTAACAAACAGCCAGGCAGATTTGGAGTTGCTATGCTGGGAGGATTCAGATCACCATCACCTAACCTCTTTAATCCAAACAGTCAGTTCAAAACGAGCTTCATCAGTTCAGCATCTAAGGTAAGTGCAAAGTTCAGATTTATCAGGTTTCAGTTTTGGAGCAAATTATTGATGGAGGACTGGCTTTCGTATAAATATTGGTAGCTCCAATACTGGCTATTCTGAAGATGAAAAATATTATAGAATACATTTTTGCTTTTACGACTTGGGCCTTTGATCTGATCTTGTCTAAAGCAAAGTAATGTAGTTTGCTGTTTGTGATTGGAGAGACCAACTCGAAACCCAAGATAAAATGTTTTGGCTTTTTAAAAGTATGTGGGAGTGATATTGTATGTCTGGCTGTACATCAAACTGAACTTGGCTAGCTAGTGACAAAATATTGTCATGAATACCTCGCCACCACAGCCTTTTCCACGCTGACCTTCCAGATGGAGCAGTAAAAAATGCTCAAAAATAATGTGTGACGATGCATTGTTGATACCAACAGAGTTCTGGGAAGCTATCTGAGCCCTCGATGCCAGTAGAAGATTCACAAGATTTATACAATGCATCTCCAGAACCGAAGAACTCTGCTGGTGAATCCCAGTTCAGGTTCTCTCTCGACGATGAAACACAAAGTCAGTTACTAGATGCAGATGGGTGAGTTGCTGTATTCATTAAAAAGGCTGGGGTCAGGGAAATAACCACTTTGAGTTAAAGTTACAAAGTATTAATTTCTGCTCCGATCCTAGAATTATTATTAACCTTGTGTATCTTTCACATTTGCAAGAATTGTAGCTTTCCAGGTGAAAGCTGCTGAAACAACAATGTTGACGTTCTTGAGCATCTTTCTGTTGGATACCACTTCAAGTTGCTTTCCTCAAATAAATGTTGGAACACAAAGTATTTCTTGCTGTGTATTAAACCATCATAAATATATTCTTTTTCCATTTCACCTTGCTGTATATGCATGGAGGGTTGATGTACAGTATTTTAAACCTTCAAAATAGTTATTAAATTGAGATCTATCACGATTTCTAAATAAACTTAATTTTTCAAATTATAGGTTTTTGAATGTGGGCCTTCGCAGTAACAAGTGGCAGCCATCAAAACGTCAACTGATCTTGGATAGTATGGATGAAAATGCAATGGATGCGAATATGGGGGAGTTGTTGGGTTTTTGTTCAGGAGAGTTCAAATCTCAAAATCTTGATACATTAAAGGACAAGAACAAAGAAAAAGAGCAAAATATTGACGAGTTGCTTGGACTTTGCTCTGGAAAGTTTATATCTCCAGGTACTCACTTTTTTTTGATGAGTTTTAATTGTCCTCTTAATGTTTATACAGGAAACTTTGTGATATCCGGCACCGACGGGACCGAGCTGTTGCCATCCCATCAAAACTGCCGGACAAACCAGCGCTAATGTTAAAACATACGGAAGTTTTTGAGCTCCGTATCTAGCAACAATCAGCTTCTAAACAGTTGGCCGTAGCTTGCAAGCGTCTCTGTAGCTAAGCAACAGCTTTAGCTAGACCTTGCAGAGCCTGACTGGTGGGATAAAAAAAAGCAACGAAAAGGAAAAAAAACTTACTGAACCGACTCCTGAATTTTGCTGGTGGCTCGAGCATTCCAGACAGTTAACCTCCAGATAAACCAAAGTTTCCTGTATTCTGCAGATGTGTTTTGGGAGGGACAAGAGACTGATGCTTGGACTTGATGCATAATATTCCTGTGTTTATCCTTGTTTCACAACATAGACTGGGCAAATATGAATGTGAAAGCATTAATGTCACCAGGATTTATCTGTAATGAGAAGTTTCTGTCTTTCTCTACAGCAGAATCCTCATCTTCCATCTCTTCTGCTGTAAAGCAACAAAAAACAATGACCACAGCATCAGATGACCTTATGACTGAGGTGCTTGCACTTTGCTCAGGCTCTTTTCCAACAGACAGGTAATGGATAATTTTCAATTCTGCAAAGCAAAATCTTAACCCAAGCTTAGTGTTGTCTAGATCAGGAGTTCTTTATAATATGGACTGCAATATTACATGCAATATATTATACATTTTGAAATTCTACCCTTGAGTGAAATGTGCATTTCATTATTTTTGCAATACTTATAATCTCTACTTAGGGAAGATGATGAGGAAAATGAAGATGATCAATTTCAGCTGCTAACGGATGATGACGTTTTTGAGAGTGAGGTGAGAAAATATAGATTTGAAATTTGTGGAAGTGATTTGGTTCCAATTTCAAATATTAAGGCCACTTGCTCGTTCTACTGGCTAAGCACTGGACTCTGACAGTAGCATTACAAGTTCAAATACAGCCTTCAACTAAGGTAATAAACTCAATTGGTCTGATATGGTTCTGCTGAAAACAGCATATCCTTATCATTTATGGGGCGGTGGGATAAATGCAGTTCCAAACACATACTTTCTGTTGAAGGAACTAACCTGTGGTGCTGCTTTTCTAGGGAGGTGTGCAGTATGGAGAGACGAAAATAATGTGAATGGTTTAGACTGCCTTGTTTACATGGGAAAAACTCTCCCAAAAAAAAAAGTAACCCCAAAAAAATCAGTCTCCTAATACAGGGAGCAGCAAGATCATTTTGAGGTAAACTAAACTAAAGTGACAAATCAGATCCGTTTCAATAAGGGGTCTTATAAGCTGGAAATTGGACCCTTGATCCATACTGTATTACATGACTGATCAACCTGTACTCTACATGATAAACCCATATTAAAAGAGGCAGGAAAGGATCTCATTGAAGAAGAAATGCTGAAAGATTTGGGATAAATGTCAATTTGTCGTTCCCATATTGGAAGCTATGGGATGAGATAATTGACTAGTTCAGTATCATCCTCTAACCTAAAAGGAGGTCCAAAAGTAACATACTGCAATTATACAGAACTACAGTTCCAGAAGATCCCGTATCTCTCTGTCATAGTTTGATTTACGCAATGTTTCCAAAGAAGCAATACTACTATTCCAACTTTGCTTATTTATGTAAATCAAGAGAATTTGGTGTAAAAACATGCAGCTTATCGACAGTGTAGCTTCTTTGAGCCAGGATATAGCACTGATTCTAATTTTCAAACTTGCATGGCTAGATTTTGGAGCTCATCCTTTTATATTTAAATATCTGAATGAGACAACAAATTGCATTTATACAGCACCTTTTCAATGTAGAAGAATGTCCCAAAGCACTTCAAAGGCATGAGTTGAACAAAAAGGATATTGTGCCAAAGAAGCTTTTCGAGAGTAACAAAAAGGGAGGTGGCGATAATTCCAGTGTGAGGCTTAAGAAGTTGAAGGCACAGTTGCCGTTGATGGGGTGAAGAGGGTGGTGGACCAGAGTTGGAGGAATGGAGCGTTCGAGGGAGGGGGTTGTAGCGCAGAGGAGGCTAAGCAATATGGAAGGTTGAGATTATGGAGTGATTTAAACATGAGGATAAGTATTTTAAATTGGAGGACCGGGAACCAATGTAGAACAGCAAGGAAAAGGGTGCTGGGCGAGCAGATAAGCAGTTTGGTGCACGATAAGATATGGGCAGCCAAGTTTTGGATGAGCTTAAGTTTAGAGGGTGCAGGATAGGGGAGGCTGGCCAGGAGAGCATTGGGGATAATAGCACTTACAGGTGACCAAGGAATTGATGGGTATGGGAACATGAATATGATTTAAAGTTTTGTGTGGTGTTTTGTTTTCTAAATTTGATAAACAAGGAAAAGTTGACGTCAAATTTCTATAATTAGGATGAGAAAAGTAATGGAGAGGAAGATGGTGAAAAGGAGGAAGATGAGGAGGCGCTGATGGCCCGGGAAGTTCTAATGAAACGCAAACTGTGAGTATGACAAAGATTTTATTTCCCCTCTTCCCTCTAAACCACAGCTACACCTTTGATATTTTTTAATATGTATTTCCAAAATATGCCTCCTTTGATCATTATTTGACAATTGAAAAATCTAAAGTTTTGAATACAGTTGAATCTTGTAAACTGTGATCAATAGAATAATGAAGCAAATTAATTTGTTGACGTCGGAAGAAAACAATACCCAACATGGTCGTAGTATTTTGCTTTTGTGTTCTGGTATGGTTCTCGTGCCCCATGGTCAAATGGTCTGCAGATACTCACTCCAGGCTCCCACCTGAAAAGTGACCCTTTGGCTGGCGTACAAGGGCTGCTGCCACCCAAGGAGTCATACCCCAGTCTTCAGAGGAAATGTAGTGAATTTATCTGAAGATTCTGCAGTAGATTATTGGCTCAAGTTATCACAGCTCAAGTTTCTAATTTGAAATTATTTTGTAGGAAACTCAGGGATTTTGTAGAGGATGAGGCTGAACTCTCAGGCAGCGAAGCGGCAAGTGATGAAGAATATGATGCAGAATCTGATGACTATGAAGAGGATGTAATTGATGAAGATCTGCCGTCTGATGAGGAACTACAGGAACAAGTGAACAAAATTCACATGTGAGTACTTGCCCTACAAGTGCGACCATTTTCTATCTGGAATATCAGAGAAAGGTTAAGGATGAAGTAAGACATTTGATTGTTTCATTGGATCACGTTTTAGAACCTTGCTACCCTTTTGCCAGATGTCATTGCCTTCTAGTTGTAGATGGGGCAAGTTTAATCAGGATTAACAAAAAAGTCTTTTAGGAGTATAAAATCTATTTGCCTGATCCAATAATTGAATGTCAATTTTAGGTTGGAAATAAGAAAAAAAAGACTTGCATTTACATAGTGCCTTTCACAACCACCGGACATCTCAAAGCGATTTACAGCCAATTAAGTAATTTTGAAGTGTAGTCACTGTTGTAATGTAGGAAACGTGGCAGCAAGCTCCCACAAACAGCAATGTGATAATGACCAGATTATCTGTTTTAGTGATGTTGATCGAAGGATAAATATTGGCTTGGACACTGGGGACAAGTCCCCTGCTCTTCTTCAAAATAGTGCCATAGGATGTTTTATGTCCACCTGAGAGGGCAGACGGGGCCTCTGTTTAACGTCTCATCTAAAAGACGGCACTTCTGAGCGTGCAGCACCCCCTCAGTCCTGTGTTGGGACTGTCTGCCTAGATTTTTGTGCTTGTGTCTCTGGAGTGGGACTTGAACCCACAACCAAGGCGAGAGTGCTACCAACTGAGCCACAGCTGACAAGAACAAGACAAGCAAAATTAAAATGTAACCTTTAGCTTATTAGTAGAATGACCTGGATTTTGCATTAATAATAAGTGAGGCCAATGGCACTCACCGTTATTATGGAGTAAATCTGATGGCAGCTTCCGGAGTACGCACTTGCGCAGTTAAATGTGGAAATCCGGAATTTTTTCTGTCGCGTTTTCTCTCATCTTTCATTCCCGATCATCATTTTTGCTTTATGTACATGATTTTAAATCTAATTTATCTTTCCTGGTTTAGACTTTGCTTGTCTGTGACGATTCTTCAATCTGATTGGTTGAAGAGCCCACATAAACTTTGTGGGCAGCTGTCGGCGAGGTGAACAGCAAGCACCGTTCCTTCACCGCTGACTGCAAAATCCGGGCCATTATTTTGCCTGAATAGGTCTTTTTCTATGCACTGAAGATTCTCCCAGGATTTTTTTTGTTTGTTTTCGGTTTTGAAATGTGATCACTTCAAGGGGATTCCTGGTCAGCAATTATGGATTTCCCTTTTGAATTCTAAAGAAGCCTCTTTAGACTATGGCTAACTTACAATTCAAAATGACATATTTTGTTTACAGCTAGAGTATTTTAATTGCATATCTGGGAGTTCTGAATGATTGATTATATTACACAACAGAGCTTGTTGTTTTGTTCTTAATGAACTGGATTGATACATTGCAAGACCGTCTGAAATTGAACACCATAATCTGAGAAAAATTTACCTTCCTTTAGACTTGTCCTCTAAGATCCTCCGGCCAAGGCTTATACTGTCATGTGATTAAATTCCATGTTCAAGTATAGTGAGTGTAGAATATAAGGGCTTGACTCCCTAAAGAAGAAAGATACCAGGGTTTTTGGTTCCCAACACTTTGGATGCTAGAACAAGGTTGACCAGGATTTATGTTCTACTGCATGATTCCTTACTTGTTATCCTAAAAGTACTGTTTCCTTTCGTCCACTTTCTCTTTTCCCTCCCACCTTTTTTTTTGCAGGAAGGTATTGATGGATGATGATAAACGGCAGTTGCGTCTTTATCAGGAACAATACCTGGCTGATGGGGACCTGCATAGTGATGGACCGGGCCGTGCACGAAAATTCCGTTGGAAAAACATTGGTGTGTTTTTTAAAGTGTTTGTTAAATGCCAAAACATTGAGATGGGATCATCACGGGGTTGTCCTAGAGTTTTTTTAGTTAGGGCTTCCATTAGCTGTCAGCATTTCTAAAATGTACTGTTAGATTAGGGGTTTATTTTAAGTTCAAAGCATGAGCTTCCCTGAAGGAAACTTAGCAGTGAGTCATTGCATCCAACAAAAAAAGTGTCGCTTAAATTTATATGTGGATAACTTGGTTGAATTCTAGCAAGTACATTTATAAACTGCCCTATAATGTTAAGTAATGCATGTTTAATAGTGTATTACTCTAATGCAGTTTCTTTTTGCATATGACAAACCTGATTGGTTGATTTTGGCATCAGGTGACTGAGCTGTGGGTTGAAGCACCTGTAGTTTTAATCTGCTGGTCATAACTGGTGAGGTTTTTTTTCCACTGACTGACTTGGGCAAATAAAAAGTCACCATATGGACAGTGTGCTTGTTATAGACTCCTTTACTATTGACTATTTACAAGGTGAGGTATCTGCATCTTCTAGTGGACTATGGTCTGACCCACTGTGTCCCAGGTGATGAAGGCTTTGGTGAAAGGCAGACTGCTGAGGAGGGAAGCAAAGGGAGGTGAATTGAGAATTCCTTCACTACTTCTGCTAGCCAGTAATAAATCAATCTAGGATATTGGTATTTTAGGTTTTTCTGACTAGTTTAAAATGCAGCAATTTCCTAGTGCTGTTTTAGAAGATTCCACAGTGTTTCTCTCTTACTTTTCCTTGAAGCTGGCGCTGTGGATTTTTTGATTTTCAATTTTCCGAGAATAGTACAGTCCTTTTTTCCAGTCCAACGACACACAAAACCGTTTAATATAAAACCAGCCTGCTGATCTGGGGAAGAGAAGACCCCATAGAGTTGATTATGAACACCAATTATGATTAGCCCCTGATCCACATCCACTGTTGTAAATATCCCAATCATTTCTTTTGATTTTTCTTTCAACTTTATCGAGCTTCTATTCATATTCAGGGAACAAGACCGTTGGACTGAAGATTGATCTGTTTGAAATTATAAACCCCATATGATTATCATTTCTATCCATTAAAAACTGAATGCAGGCTGGGGGGAAAAAGACAAACCATGTCAAGAATGGTGCATCAAGCAGAACTGTTTTTAAAATTCGTTCATCGGATGTGGGCGTTGCTGGCAAGGCCAGCATTTACTGCCCGTCCCTAGTTGCCCTTGAGAAGGTGGTGGTGAACCGCTGCAGTCCGTGTGGTGAAGGTACTCACTCCCACAGTGCTGTTGGGGAGAGAGTTCCAGGATTTTGACCCAGCGACGATGAAGGAACGGCAGTATACTTCCAAGTCAGGATGGTGTGTGACTTGGAGGGGAATTTGGAGGTGGTGGTGTTCCTATGCGCCTGCTGCCCTTGTCCTTCTAGTTGGTAGAAGTCGTGGGTTTGGGAGGTGCTGCCGAAAAAACCTTGGTGAGTTGCTGCAGTGCATCTTGTAGATGGTACACACTGCAGCCACGGTGGTGGAGGGAGTCGGTGTTTAAGGTGTTGGATGGGCTGCTTTGTCTTGGATGGTGTCAAGCTTCTTGATTGTTGTTGGAGCTGCACTCATCCAGGTAAGTGGAGTGTATTCCATCACACTCCTGACTTGTGCCTCGTAGATGGTGGAAAGACTTTGGGGAGTCAGGAGGTGAGACACTTGCTGCAGAATACCCAGCCTCTGACCTGCTCTTGTTGCCACGGTATTTATGTGGCTGGTCCAGTTAAGTTTCTGGTCAATGATGACCCCCCCAGGATATTGATAGTGGGGGATTCGGCGATGGTAATGCAGCTGAATGTCAAGGGACAGTGGTTGGACGCTCGCTTGTTGGAGATGGTCATTGCCTGGCACTTGTGTGGCACGAATGTTACCTGCCACTTATCAGCCCAAGCCTGAATGTTGTCCTGGTCTTGCTGCATGCGGGCATGGACTGCTTCATTATCTGAGGAGTTGCAAATGGCACTGAATACTGCAATCATCAGCAAACATCCCCACTTCTGACTTTATGATGGAGAGAAGGTCATTGATGAAGCAGCTGAAGATGGTTGGGCCTAGGACACTGCCCTGAGAAACTCCTACAGCGATGTCCTGGGGCTGTGATGATTGACCTCCAACCATCTTCCTTTGTACTAGGCATGACTCCAGCCAGTGGAGAGTTTTCCCCCCGATTCCCATTGACTTCAGTTTTACCAGGGCTCCTTGATGCCACACTTGGTCAAATGCTGCCTTGGTGTCCAGGGCAGTCACTCTCTCCTCACTTCAGGAATTCAGCTCTTTTGTCCATGTTTGGACCGAGACTGTAATGAGGTCTGGAGCCGAGTGATCCTGGCAAAACCCAAACTGGGATTCAGTGAGCAGGTTATTGGTGAGTAAGTGCTGCTTGATAGCACTGTCGACGACACCTTCCATCACTTTGCTGATGATTGAGAGTAGACTGATGGGGCAGTAATTGGCCGGATTGGATTTGTCCTGCTTTTTGTGGACAGGACATACCTGGGCAGTTTTCCACATTGTAGAATATTGGCTTGGGATATAGTACTGTTGAAAGGTGATGGTCAGTGAATCTTGGAGTATGCTAGTGGAAGACCTAACTTGATTTGGCGCAACATATTCTTGTTTTCAAAGTAGCTGACTCCTGTGCTGCAGCATAGCCACCTGATTTAGAGAACTGTTTAATGGAGTAGTAAAGATCACAGATCAGGTGGCTTAATGGAAAACTGCAGGTACATTGCCCACAATTTTCCATTCATTGACTATAAACGGATAATCTATCTGAGGTGCACCCATGATTTTCTGATAAACCATGCAGTGCGTCTCGGACAATTCCACCTCGTGTCTTTTCTTTACCTTCGCCGCATCTACACACCTATCTTGGCCTACAAGTCTGGTGTAGCTCCACGAGTGTGGCTGGCTGCAATTTGCTTGTGCAGAAAAACACTGATCAAAATAAAGTAGATTTTAGGTTTAAGTATTATAAATGTGTGCTTTGTTTCAGATGATTCCTCACAGACTGACTTATTCCATGACGATTCTGAGGATGAACCAAATGAAGAGGAAGTAGATGAGGCAGATGTAAAATGGCGAAAGGATCGGTTTGAACGAGAGCAGTGGCTTCGTGAGCAGGTGCTTTTTGTATGCCAGCTGGTTTTGGTTCATCAATTAGATGCACTTAATGTTGCTGTAAGAGGCCAAACTATTAAACCTTTTGCATCCCTGAAATGAATTTAAAATTTGGGGTCAGACTTTGTTGATTGGCCAGCCTGCTATACAGGCAGCTTTTGTATCCTTGTTTTAGAGGGGGGGGTTGGGGGGGTAAAGAAAGAGCACAAGAATATGGATCATTTGCTCACATGCATGCGTATCATATACACTCCAGAGTCCCAAGAGTGGGTGTGGAGCGGTTCATGGCTTAAATGATTCTGCCCTCCTGGCTAAAGGATGCTGTATGGAGGCAAGTATATTTTCAAAGGATAATGTTGTGAAAGGGCTTTGATCCAGTATTAACTCTGTTTCAAACTGGTTGAAGTTCCAAACTCTACTTGACTAACCAAATCTCATTAAGTTACCATCTGCGTTTTAAACAGAATCCAATTTTGCAATATCATAAACCGGAATATACAAGTTAAGTTATGGAAGTTCTGGAGTGCTAATGAAGAATATTTTTCAGATGTGATGTACTCTTAAAATAGGCTCTCCCTTTACTCAGTCAACAGGTCAAAACCAAAGCATTCCTTCCTTATTTGATCATGCTGTTACCATTTGCAATATCAGACACCTCTGGGCTTCTTGCTGTGTTCCACAGTGGTCATTTCTATCCAGTGCAGCTGCCTTGTAGATCAGAACTTTCTCCAGCTACCTGCCCCAAGCATACGTGCTGCTCACCATGCATCCCTAGTCAATTAAATACAACTGTCACTGGGAACAAAAAGCCCCTGTAAAGGTGCAAAAAGACTGCCCTCTAGCTGATTTCCTTATCAGGATACCAACCTCTGTTTTTGAGAGGAGGTGGGAGATTAGATGTGAAAATCTACACCGTCCCATGGGGTGTCATTTTAGTTCAAATGTAATTGGAGGCTTCTTTTGCCCTCTACTTTGAGGTTAGGAGTAGGAGAGAATTTCTTATTCACATGGGGCAGGGAAGAGAGGAAAGTCAATCTCTGTAGTAAAAAGTACTGGTCAGTACACAACTAATTTTTGTATACTGAGTTTTTTAAATTTACTGTTGCATTTTTAAGGTCAAATCTTTTGTTGAATTTCTTCAGATTGAAGTATAATCTTTCTTTCTCTCCAGTCACAGGATGCAGGTAGTGAGGAAGAAGTTGGTGAAGACAGCCAATTCATGAAACTGGCAAAGAAAATTACTGTCAAAGCTTTACAGAAAGGTGTGTACAACCATTGAAATCCATGTTCTTCACAGCATCTTAACTCAGCCAGAAGCATTTTTTAATTTTAAAGAGAATGGGTGAAAACTAAGTACCATATCGCAAGTGGAACTAACTTCAATCCTGTTCCTCAATGTATTTTAGTTGTAATAACAACCATTATATCAGATTTTATTTAAAAATATATCTTGTGGTGTGTGGAAACCTACTGGAGACTTGTCTATTTGAACAAGACTGAGATTGTAGCATAAAATGTAGAACTAACGTTCAGCTACAGGAAACTTTGTGCTATCCGGCACCGACGGGACGGAGCTGTTGCCGTCCCATCAAAACGGCCAGACAAACCAGCGCTAATGTTGAAACATACGGAGATTTTGAGCTCCGTATCTGGCAACAAACCCTGTTGCGCAACAGCTTCTAAACAGTCGGCCGTACCTTGCAAGCGTCTCTGTAGCTTAGCAACAGCTTCAGCGAGACCTTGCGGAGCCTGACTGGTGGGGGAAAAAAAGCAACGAAAAGGAAAAAAAAACCCTAACGAAATGGCTCCTGATTTTTGCCGGTGGCTCGAGCATTCCGGACAGTTAACCTCCGGATAAACCAAAGTTTCCTGTACTTAGGATTACCATGTGTACAGCACAAATCATTAAAGGAGGCTCAACCTAATGCTTGCCATATCTGGGTTTGCAGGTAGTTCCATGGAAGTAGTTCCAGAAAAGAAACAGCAGGAACCGATGGGATTCAAGCCCCAGAAATCCTCCTCTGTCCTTTGGGTATGTGATCATTATTGAATTGGTTGCTTGCACATGGGTTTCAATAAATGCTCCCAATCTCAAGTGTTCCAGAAATGAGAGGAGAGGAAAGGGATACTTGTGTGAGTTTTTTTTTAAGCGTTCTTGGATCCACTTCAAAATGACATTGCTTCTTTATAACCAGCACTTAAGAGAAGGCATTTCAAAAAAAAATTTCTGGGGCAAAATAAAACCCTTAATTTTTTAGGATCTTAAGTTTTTTGAGCACCTATTTTGAGTCTACCCCCTTGAACTGCTAATATGCTGTAAGTTATGGGAGCAGATTGTGTGCTTTATTTGATATCGGTGAGTTGGTGTTTTTGACCAGTCTTGGCAACTAATCTGGAGCAGCCCAACTCCAAGTCCCACCCACCAATAACATTGCCCTGCTGCTTGGGTGTCTGAATGTCTGCACGTATGACTCCTTTATTAATTGTCACAAATATTCAGGATTCATTTTGGTTAAACGGAGCAGAGCGTGCCTGTTTTTGGCATTTTGGTTGAGAGGGTGGGATGCACAGTGGGGACGAGACATGCTTTCCCTGGGTTCTGGGCAGGGGTGAGGGAAGAGGAGAGAATTTGGAGGTGGTGTTGCATGGGTCGTTGTGTAACTCCTATTGACCAGTTGCAGAGCTACAAGGCAGAATCTGGTAACGGTGTTTTGCCTTCCTGCCCTTTGTGTCAGCTGGCCAAAGGTTTATGTACTGAACAGGGTAGTTTTTCTAAGTAAAGTTTTTTTTTTTTAAGTCAAGTCTTTTCTTCAGAAGAATTTTTTCCACCATATTAAACTAAAATTAGTGGGTATAATGAAATCTTAACTCTCTGTATACCAAAGCCACCCACTAGTCCCATCAATATAACAAATTTAAACCTGCACAGTGCCTGTCAGATTTCCACACCAACTGAATTTTAAACAATTTCCCACAGAAATTAAAATTGGGTCAACAGTTAGAAAATGTGCTTAAAAACATTTGTCTGTTTTGTAATGTCATAAGGAGCTCTTTGAGATGGCTGATATCTGCCATTTAAAGACATCTCAAACAATGACTGCCAGATCTTAAGGCTATACTGCTTTTTGGAGCTGTTATAATTTTATGTAGAAATACTCATACTTACAGTGGCTCCATACCTTCAAAGAGAAATGCATCAGATTCAAAAGTCTGCTTGGGGGAGAGGGATGTTACTGACTGTTCATGGTTTTTTCTTTTTTATATAAATGCATAATAGATGAAAAATGGCTCCCTGCTAAACCGGCCTCGGGAAGTACTGCAGAAACTAGCAGCAATGTCCGATGTGAATCTAAATGCTCCTCGTGCCAACTCCCGTAACTTTGTCTTCCATACGCTATCTCCAGAAAAGAATGGAAATACTAGGAAAGAATCAAAGCCACAGGTAAGAACAGAATACAACGGGTGTGCAGGACATGAACGCCACTTCATTCTTTCTATTTAATGTCACATGACCCACTTCGGATTGACTATCAATACAGTGCCAATTATGTGCCAAACATTACGGTGAGATGTGCTGATTGATTTTTACAGGGAAGAGTAAAAACCGTAAGCTTTTATTATTTGTTGCAGTCAATTGCTTCACCATCCAACATTCCTTCTGCCCTCCTTACATACTTTTCTAAACTGTCTTTCTGAAGACTTTATAGCCAGGGTAGAAGCAGGGATCAGAAATGACACTTGTCCGAAGATGAACTTGCAGTTATTCTGTCTAGTACTGGAAGGTATTGCTAAATAGTCCATCTGACAAGTAGGTGTACAGAATAGGGTTCAGAGTTCATTTACTTAGTATTTGTCAATAAATAAATAAATAGAGTGTAGGTCAGTGAGCACATGAACATTGATGAACAAGATTTGGTGCAAGTTACAATATGGGAATCATAGTTTTAGATGAGTTTGTTTATGGAGGATGGAATATGGTAGGCCAGTCAGAAGAGTATTGGAATAGTCAAATCTGGAGGTAACAAAAGCATGGATGAAGGTTTCAGCAGCAGATGGGCTGAGGCAGGGGTGGGGAGACTGGTGATTTTTTTTTATATATATATAAGTTTATGGGATGTGGGCGTCACTGGTAAGGCCAGCATTTTTTGCCCATCCCTTTATTATGAGGTGGAAGTAGGCGGTCTTGGTGATAGAGAGGATATGGAGTCGGAACCTCAGCTCAAGGTCAAATAGGGCACCGAAGTTGTAAACAGTCTGGTTCGTCCAGGGAGGGGGATGGAATCGGTGCCTAGGATACAGAATTTGTCTTCCCAATGTTTAATTGGAGGAAATTTTGGCTCATCCAATACTGGATGTCTTGACGAGCAGCGTGACAAATCCGAGGTGGTGGTGGTGAGATAGAGCTGGGTGCAGTCAGTGTACATGTGGAGCCTGATGTTTTTGGATGATGTTGCTGTGGGGCAGCATAGGATACACAACACAGAACAGGCTATTCGGCCCAACCAGTCCGTGCCGGCGTTTATGCTCCACTCGAGCCTCCTCCCGTCTTTTCTCATCTAACTCTATCAGCATAACCCTCTATTCCCTTCTCCCTCATCTGCTAGTCCAGCCTTCCCTTAAATGCATCTATACTATTTGCTTTGATAGTGAGTTCGACATTCTCGCCACACTTTGGGTAAAGAAGTTTCTTCTGAATTCCCTATTTGATTTCTTGGTGACTATCTTATGTTGATGGCCTCTAGTTATGCTCTTCCCCACAAATGGAAACACACTCTCTCTCTATCTACTCTAGCAAAACCTTTCATAATTTTAAAGACCTCTGTTAGGTCACCCCTCAGCCTTTTTTCAAGAGAAGAGAGATCCAGCCTGTTCATCCTTTCCTGATGGGTATACCTTCGCATTTCTGATATCATCCATGTAAATCTTCTCTGCACCCTCTCCAGTGCCTCTATATCCTTTTTATAATATGGCGACCAGAATTATACGCAGTACTCCCAAGTGTGGTCTAACTGAGGTTCGATACAAGTTTAGCATAACTTCACTAATTTTAAATTCTATCCCTCCAGAAATAAGCCAGAGTGCTTTTTATGGCCTTGTTAACCTGTGTTGCTACTTTTAGTAATTAGTGTATTTGTACTCGGATCCCTTTTTGTTCCTCTACCCCACCCAGACTCGCACCCTCCAAGTAATAAGTGACCTCTCTTCTTCCTACCAAAATGTAATACCTCACATTTATCTGTGTAGAAATTTATTTGCCAATTTATATGCCCATTCTGCAAGTTGATTGATATCCTCCTGTAATTTGTTGCAGTCCTCCTCAGTGCTGACTAGCTTCCCTTCCCCCAACCCCCCCACACAATTTGATGTCCTCTGCAAATTTAGAAATTGTGCTTGTGATTCCAGGTCTAAATCGTTATAAGTTGTGAACAAGTGTTCCCAGCACTGATCCTTATGGAACACCACTACCCACCTTCTGCCACTGTGAATAGCTACCATTAACCCCTACTCTCTGCTTTCTGTCTTGAAGCCAGCTAGCTATCCATTCTGCTACTTGTCCTGACTCCGCATTCTCTGACCTTGTTCATCAGTCTATTATGGGGTACCTTATCGAAGGCCTTTTGAAAATCTAGATAAATTACATTCACTGCATTACCCTTGTCTATTCTCTCTGTTACCTCTTCAAAGAATTCAATGAGGTTGGTCAAGCAAGACTCCCTTTTGAAATCCATGCTGACTATTTATTATTTTTGGTTTCCAGATGTTCTTCCATTTTCTCCTTCAGTAGGGATTCTATTTTTCCTACCAACGATGTTAAGCTGACTGGTCTATAGTTCCCTGGACATGTTCTATCTCCCTTCTTAAATATAGGTATACATTAGTTATCTGCACCTTTTTCTAACTAAGTAGTAATGCCTCTGCTATTTCTTCCCTAGATTCTTTTAAAATGCAGGAATGTAATCTATCCAGACCAGGGGTTTTATCCTCTGAGTTTGATTAATTTATTTAATATATCTCTCTATTTTAAATGCAGTTATCTCATTACTAATCTCATCATCCAATGTCATGTCCACCTGTTCTATCTCCCTGCTAAATACTGAAGCAAAGTAATGATTTAATATTTCTCCCATCTCTCTATCGTTGCCTGTGGTATTATCTTGGCCCTATTCCCATCCCGCCCTTTTTTTATTTGTGACTAAAATATTTTACTATTTTGTTTTATGTTCCTTGATAATTTCACAGTTCCTCTTTGCTTTCCTAATTTTTTTGTTGACCTCTCTTAATCCCTTCATATTCTTCCTTATCATGCTCTCCCTTCCTGTCGATGTACTTAATGTATGCCTCTTTCCTTACCCTCAATTTTTCCCTTATGGCTTTATTTATCCATGGTCTCATATTAGTGTTTAGTTTTTTTTTTAGTGGAATATATTTTTTCTGGACTCTGTTGAACACTTTTTTAAATGTTTCCCATTGCCATTCTACATCATTATTTGCCAATATTGTTGTCTATTTTATGTTTCCAAGTTCTATTCGCAGCCCCATCAAAATCAACTTTTCTCCAATCTTTTACCCTGGTCTTTGTCATACTTACCTCCTTTTCAATTATTATCTTAAAGCATATTATATTATGGTCACTATTGCCTAGATGTTCCCATATTTTTACTTCTCTTATCTGCTCTGGTTCATTCCCCATTACTAGATCCAATAGAAAATCCTCCCTTGTTGGGTTTTTTTACATACTGGGTTGGAAAGGAGTCCTGTACACATTGTAGGAACTCTATTCCCTTACCCCTTTTACCTACCACTTCTGGCCAATTAATATCGGGGTAATTTAAATTCCCCCTTGATTTTTTTTTAAACTAATTTCCCTAATTTGTTTGCATATTTCTTCCTCCACCTCCCTTCCATTATTAGGTAGTCTGTAGACTACCCCTATTAGTGTGATTGATCCTTTATTATCTTTTTATCTTTATCCAAATGGATTCTATTTCTGTCTTGCTGACAGCTGCACCACTTTTTTCTACTGCCATTGTTATCCCTAATAAGTGTAGCTGCTCCACCTCCTTCTTTCCCCCTCTATCTTTTCTAAATATGTTATACCCTGCAATGTTTAATTCCCAGTCCTGATTTTTCTGTAGCCATGTCTCAGTAATCCCTACTATGTCTGGTTCCTCGCAGCTCCAGCTCCCCTGCTTTATTATGGACACTGCATTGCTGTACAGGCAGTTTATCTCATTTTTAATAGCAGTTCCTCTCTATTTTTAATCATCTTTTTACACTCCTGTTCTATAACTCTTTATTCATGTAGATGAGAAATATGAGGGGGCCGAGGATAGATCTGTTGGGAACCAATTCTACTGGATAATTTACTTTGTAATGAAATAGTTCTGGGATCTGAGAAATCTGAATATTTTTAGGATATATGGAGGAGCAAGTATTTAGGTGTCCAAGTACATAAATCACTAAAAGCTAATGCACGGGTACAAAACTTAATCAAAAAGGTTAATGGAATGTTGGCCTTTATCTTAAGGGTGTTCGAATTCAAAAGTGAAATGCTAGTTCAGTTGTGAGAGCCTTGGTTAGACCCCATCTGGGGTACTGCTTCAGTTTTGGGTACTGAACCTTGGGAGAGATATATTGGCCTTGGAGGGGGTACAGTGCAGATTCACCAGAATTACACTAGGACTTAAAGGGTTAAATTGAGGACACTTGCATAAACTTTGCCTGTATTCCCTTAAGTTTTGAAGTGTGATCTAATCAAGGTGTTATGTTCCTATAAATTGATTTGATAGGGTGGATGCATATAAACTATTTCCTATAGTGGGGAAATCTCAAACACGAGGGGCATAATCTTAAAATTAGAGCTCGGCCATTTAGGAGTGAAATCAGGAAGCACTTCATGTGAAGGGTAGTACAAATCTAGAACACTCTCCCAAAGCCGGAGGATGCTGGGTCAATTGAAATTTTCAAGATTTGAAATAGATTTTTGGCTATAGGTATCAAAGGTGAATAAGTGGAGTTGAGGTAAAGATCAGCCATGATCTAACTAGCGGAACAGGCTTGAGCGACTGAATGGCCTACTCATGTTCCAATGTTCTACTAATTGGGCCACTCTGGTTTTTGCTGTAGCCGCTGGTAATGTTGTGAACGTATATTGTCAGAACTAAGGAATCCACTTTGTTTTGCAGACAAAAAGAAAGGCAGCTGCTGTTCCAATCACTTCATTGGCAAAGCGCCCACGTACTGAGAAGACACCAACAAATAGCACCCATACCAGAAGTATATTCCGATATCTAGAGAAATGATTATTGTAATTATAATGTAGCTTCAATTTGTATTCAGCTTGTGTGATTGTAAATTAGCTGTGTTGTACATGTATATGATATAAATGCTCTTTTGTTAGATTGTTTTATCCAAGAAATAAATTACCCATTTTTATAATTCTCGAGATTTTTTAATTTTCACCCAATTAATACACTCGCACTTGCTGCTATTAGGGTTTTAAAAAATATTCAACCGCTGCTTGTTTTCCAAAAAGCTATTTGTAGTGCTATGTATTAGAATTATCACATTATCATCCAAATTTAAAGTTGAAATTCAAATTTAAGAAAAAAAAAGGAACCTGGAAAAGATAGTTTAACATCTACAGAGGGTAAACGCTTGAGATCATTTACAGGTTGCTATTAATGCTGATCTAAAGACCATATGAAGAGTCAGAATCTATTTTTGAAGCATTGGATATGCTATTGCAACATACAACATTTCCAACATTACTACAGTGACTACACTTCAAAAAAGGTACTTAATTGGCTCCGTCCGGTGGTTGTGAAGGTGCTATATAAATTGCATGTGTCTGCCCATTTCACCAGACTCTGTCCTCCTGAAGTCTGTTACTATCCTCATTGTTTACTACATTTGAGTTTCGTATCATCTGCAAACTTTGAAATTATGCCCAATATACCCAAGTCTGGGTCATTAATATATGAAGATGGTCTCCAGTGGGGATGTACACAAGTCTGTTCCCCTCCCTTGTTTATGCTATTTATAAATGCTATAGAGTACTTTCAATTAAATGTTAGCTATGTGTTGGGTGATTTCTGTAGAGGATATTATCAAAGTGACCTGGAAAAATTAAGAAATGGCAGATTGAATTTACTGTGGAAAATGTAATACACTGGTACATAATGAGATTGACTTTTGTGGAAAGTTGAGAGATGCATCAAGAATGATTCTGGGACTCAACTAAATTGGGAGAATGGTGAATTGTGCATACTGGAAGCAAAATGACATTGGTACAACAGACTTTATTGAAACAAGTTTTGACTTAATCTTGGTGGAGGTCAACCACTAGTGCAGTTCCATGGGGATTGGTGTTTTCTTCACCATCTTTATAAACTATCTTGCAGATAGTTTCCCCAGTGCCTTCAAGTTTGCAGATGACTGGAAGTTATGTGCAGTTGTAATGACTTTTGGGGGAAAAAAATAGGTTACATGTGGATCTAGATGGGAGAAGGGAAATGGGCCTAAGTTTGTCTGGTCTTTTAATATGACCAGTGCCACAGGGCTATTGTGAAAGAGAATAGGGTGTTGGAATGTATTGCCAAGACAATTAAATGTTAAACAAGAAACACCACCCTTTTTATACGGCCTTGGTCAGGCCACATCTGTGTCCAGTGGCAGATATAGATGCCCTGGGAAAGGTTCAGAGGGCCACTAGATTGACATCTAGTTTAAGGGCCCTTAGTTACCAGGACAAGTTTGGAGAGCTAGAGTCAGAGTTATACAGCACAGAAAGAGGCCCATCGTGTCTGCGCCGGCCATCAAGCCCTATCTATTCTAAACCCATTTTCCAGCACTTGGTCCGTAGCCTTGTATGCTATGGCGTTTCAAGTGCTCATCTAAATGCTTCTTGAATGTTGAGGGTTCCTGCCTCTACCACCCTTTCAGGCAGTGAGTTCCAGATTCCAACCACCCTCTGGGTGAAAAAGTTTTTCCTCAAATCCCCCCTAAACCTCCTGCCCCTTATCTTGAAACTATACCCCCTGGTTATTGACCCCTCTACTAAGGGGAAAAGTTCCTTTCTATCTACCCTATCTATGCCCCTCATAATTTTGTACACCTCAATCAGGTCCCCCCTCAGCCTTCTGTGCTCTAAGGAAAACAACCCCAGCCTGTCCAGTCTCTCTTCATAGCTGAAACGCTCCAGTCTAGGTAACATCCCGGTGAATCTCCTCTGCACCCTCTCCAATGCAATCACATCCTATAGTGTGGTGACCAGAACTGCACACAGTATTCCAGCTGTGGCCTAACTAGCGTTTTGTACAGCCCCATCATAACCTCCCTGCTCTTGCCTTCATTAGCCGAGGCATAGAATATAAGTATCCCATATGTCGCCTTAACCACCTTATCTACCTGTCCTGCTGCCTTCTGGGATCTATGTACATGCACACCAAGGTCCCTCTGATCCTCTGTCCTTCCTAGGGTCCTACCATTCATTGTGTATTCCCTTGCCTTGTTAGTCCTCCCAAAATGCATCACCTCACACTTTCCAGGGTTAAATTCTATTTGCCACTGTTCTGCCCATCTGACGAACCCGTCTATATCGTCCTGCAGCCTGAGGCTTCCCTCCTCGCTATTTACCACTCCACCAATTTTCGTGTCATCTGCGAACTTACTTATCATACCTCCTACATTCATATCTAAATTATTAATGTATAGTACAAACAGCAAAGGACCCAGCACTGATCCCTGTGGTACGCCACTGGACACAGGCTTCCAGTCACAAAAACAACCTTCGACCATCACCCTCTGCCTCCTGCCACTAAGCCAATTTTGGATCCAATGTGCCAAATTGCCCTGGCTCCCATGGGCTCTTACCTTCTTGACCAGTCTCCCATGCGGGACTTTGTCAAAAGCCTTACTGAAGTCCATGTAGACTACATCAACTGCACTACCCTCATCCACACGCCTAGTCACACCCTCAAAATTCAATCAAATTGGTTAGATATCCCCCTGACTAAGCCATGCTGAGTATCCTTGATTAGTCCTTGCCTTTCCAAGTGGAGACTAATTCTGTCCCTCAGAATTTTTTCCAATAATTGCCCAACCACTGATGTTGGGCTCATTAGCCTGTAATTCCCTGGTTTATCCCTACTACCGTTCTTGAATGATGGTACTACGTTAGTAGTCCTCTGGCACCTCCCCTGTGGCCGGAGAGGTTCTGAAAATTTGTGTCAGAGCCCCTGCAATCTCCTCCCTTGCCTCACACAGCAGCCTGGGATACATCTCATCTGGACCTGAGGATTTATCCACTTTTAAGCCTGCTAAAACTGCTGGTACCTCCTCCCCCTCAATGCTAATTTGATCAAGTATATCACAATCCCCCTGCCTGATTTCTATGCCTACATCGTCCTTCTCCATAATGAACACGGATGCAAAATATTCATATAAAACCTCACCTACAGCTTCCGGCTCTACACACAGATTGCCACTTTGGTCCCTAATGGGCCTAACTCTTTCCCTGGTTATCCTCTTGCCCTTAATATACTTAAAAACACCTTGGGGTTTTCCTTTTATTTTGCCCGCTAGTGTTTTTTCATGCCCCCTCTTCGCTCTCCTAATTTAAGTACCCCCCCTGCACTTTCTATACTCCTCTAGGGCTTCCACTGTTTTTAGTCCTTTGTATCTGCCAGAAGCCTCCCTTTTTTTCCTAATCCATCCTCGTATATCCCTTGACATTCAGGGTTCCCTGGACTTGTTGGTCTCACCCTTGACCTTTACAGGAATATGTTGGTGGTGTACTCTATTTCCTTTCTGAATGAATCCCACTGCTCTGATGTGGATTTTCGTACAAATAGCCGCTCCCAGTCCACTTTGGTCAGATCCTGCCTTATCATATTAAAATCGGCCTTCCCCCAATTTAGAACCTTTATTACCGGTCCACCTTTGTCCTTTTCCATGACTATCTTAAATCTCACCGAATTATGGTCACTGTCACCAAAATGCTCTCCTACTGACACTTCTACCACTTGCCTGGCTACATTCCCTAGAATTAGGTCCAGTACCGCCCCCTCTCTTGTAGGACTTTCTACATGCTGGCTCAAAAAGCTCTCCTGGATGCACTTCAAGAATTCCGCACCCTCTAAGCCTTTCACGCTCTGACTATCCCAGTTAATATTGGGGAAGTTGAAATCCCCTACTATTCTTATTCTATTATTTCTACACTTCTCTGAGATTTGCCTACATATCTGTTCCTCTATCTCCCCCTGACTCTTTGGGGGCCTATAGTACACTCCCAGCAAAGTGCTTGCCCCCTTTTTGTTTTTAAGTTCTACCCATATGGCCTCATTAGAGGAACCTGCTAAGATATCATCCCTCCTTACTGCAGTAATTGACTCCTTGATTAATATTGCGACACCCCCTCCTTTTACACCCCCCTCTGTCTCATCTGAAGATTCTATACCCTGGAATATTGAGCTGCCAGTCCTGCCCCTCCCTCAACCATGTCTCTGATAGCAACAATATCATATTCCTGTGTGTTGATCAACACCTTCAATTCATCTGCCTTACTCTTAAGACTCCTTGCATTAAAATAAATGCCATCCAGCCTTGCCATACTCCCTTGTGCCGTTACATATTTGCTCTGCCTTCCAGACTGACTGTTTTTTTCCTCTATATTTAGCTGTGCATCACCCCCTCCACTCCGTGTCCCATCCCACTGCCAGTTAGTTTAAACCCCCCCCCCCCCCCCCCCAAACAGCACGAGCAATCTCCCCGCAAGGATGTTGTTCCCGTTCCAGTTCAGGTGCAACCCGTCCGACTTGTACAGGTCCCACCTTCCCCAGAAACAGACCCAGTGATCCAGGAAACTAAAGCCCTCCCTCCTGCACCAACTCTTTAGCCACGCATTTATCTGCTCTATCCTCCTATTCCTATACTCACTAGCACGTGGCACCGGGTGTAATCCAGAGATTACAACCTTTGAGGTCCTGCTTTTTAATTTGCTACCTAGCTCCCTAAAATCTTGTTGCAGGATCTCATCCCTCTTTCTATCTATGTCGTTGGTACCAATATGAACCATGACCTCTGACTGTTCGCCCTCCCCCTTCAGAATGCCCTGCAGCCGTTCAGTGACATCCTTGACTCTGGCACCAGGGAGGCAACATACCATCCTGGAGTCACGCCTGTAGCCACAAACGCCTGTGCACCCCTCGCTATTGAGTCTCCTACCACTATTGCCCTTCCACTCTTATTCCTCCCCCCTTGTGCAGCTGAGCCACCCACAGTGCCGTGAACTTGGCTCTGGCTGCACTCCCCAGAGGAACCGTTGCTTTTACCGTTTCCCAACACAGAAAAACGGTGGTTGAGTGAGATGCATTCTGGGGCTTTCCTGACTACCTGCCTGCCCCCCTTCTGACTGGTGGTCACCCATTCCCTCTCTGACTGCACTTCCTTAAGCTGTGGGGTGACCACGTCTAAAAACGTGCTATCCACGTAACTTTCAGCCTTGCAAATACACCGCAGTGCCTCCAGCTGATGCTTGAGATCCAAAAACCGGATCTTAAGTTGGCCAAACTGTTGGCACTTACTGCACATGTGGTCATCCTGACTGCAAGAAGTGTCTAGGAATTCCCACATGCTGCAGGCCGTGCAACGCACGGGACTGAGGTCCCCCCACCATACTTTTAATTAAAAAACTCTTACCTCAAATTTAAACTCTCGGATTCTCGCTCTCCCGAACCACCTTAACTATGAACTACCTTAAAAGAAACTTAAAATTGAAGAAAAAAAAAGCACTCACCCACTACTCACCAATCAGCTTCTTCCACTGTGCCGGCGTCACTTTCTGTACTGTGACGTCTCTCTCAAATTCTGCTGCTGCTGCCGCTGCTCGACTGGGCCTGAAAATCACCGACCTTTATTTTCTCCCACAGCCGCTGCTCCCTCTCAGGTCTGCCGCTCCAAAATTTGAACACAAACCGCCAATCGTGGGGCTTGAACTCATTACCCTAAAGTTAGAGTCGCATGCCCTACTGACTGAGCCAGCTGGAGCTTTTTATTTTGAAAATTGTAGACTTTGAGGAGGCATGATTGGCATCTTTTTTTTAAAATTAGACTCGGTCTAAATGAATAGGTTATTGCAGCTAGACATGCTAAGGGGGAAGCAGGGGCCATAAGTATAAATTACAAAAACCTAGAACTAAGTTAGATGCAGTGACTACATACTTGTGCAGAGAGTCATTGACCTTCAGAATAAGTTATTGAGAGGTAGATAGAGATAATTAGATTGTGAGACAAAAGAATTACAGGGAGCGGTTTTATTTTTAATTTTCCTCCATGACCAACGCTAAGGGAAATATATTGAAGAACAATGTTCACTGAAAACGGTTCACTAATAAAAATATTTTTTAATACATTGCACTAAAAAATGGTTGCCCTATGTCACTCGTCTGTTTGTGGTACCAGCTGCTGTCTCGACAGGGAGCTAAACTGAAAATGTTAAATGTTCCCTTAAGTAAAGTTGTAACATGAACTGATCAGTGCACTCCAACACTAGAGGGAGTCCTTGTAGTGCAATGTTACAGCGGCTGAGCAGTTTGCACTTATCTAGATTATGTGAAAGATAAATTTTCCTGCCCAATTACAACCAAAAAATTAAATGGCATCCATCTTAAATATCACAATGTAAATTTTAGCTTTGCATTGTATTAGACTAAAATACTGCAATTTGTATCAATTACATTTTTCCTCATTAAACAAAATGTCAGGTTATTTTCTATGTGCAGCAGGCTGGAGAAAATTATTCCTGCTGTGATGGAATTGAGTGGAAGTATGCTAATAGCAATAGTAAAAAGGTGGTTATTAATGCGATTAATGGGCTGAACGATGTCATCAGATATACCTGCTGCTTGTTAGCAAGAAGATGCATTAAACTGAATTTAACTCCGTTTCAAATGCTGAGCACATCATTAAATCAGGGCAGATTAACACACATCGTTAATCTTGCTCTGTGTACACAGCACTTGATGGTAATAGGTAATGCCCACTTGCTGTGTCTGTTAAAGGGCTAGTATCACTTGTGTTGCCTTTTCTGGCCCAGATTTTCAGTTTTATTTTTAATGTGACAATATGTGAAACAAAATATGCAGGCAGTTTGAGCTGCATTCATGTCCATACCAAACTATGTTGAGACTTCATCCTTCACCTATAATGGAAAGGAAGGAGATTTTTATCCCAATCCCCTGAGCTGTCATTAAATCTTGGTCTCCGAGGTGAAAGGACAATAATCTTACTGCAAGTTGGAGTCAATTAATTCAGCCGTAAGTGTTGCATAGATACTGTACATCTAGCTCATCATTCTACGGATACCTAAGATCCCACATCACTGCCTCTTAAATGATTCCGGAGTTTTTACCTCCACTTTACCTGGCCATACCATTCCAGGTATTGATCACTCTTTGCATAAAAAAATACTTCCCAACATTAGTCCAGTGCCTGCCTTTCACCATATTTATACCTGTGTCTTCCTTGTCCCACAGTTGTGCCTTAACTTAAAATAGTGCTCCAGATTTATCTTCCACTATTTAGTATCTTCGTATCTCTCAGATCCCTTCTTGCTCGCCGTTTTAAAGACTGATTTTTGAGGATAGGCTAGAAAAACTTAAAACTCTTCAGTCATCTGACACAAGGGATCAGCCTTGCAGTCCTTTCCTGCACTGCTTCCAGAGTCTGGATATTTCCCTTGTGTTTTCATGACCAGAACTGAATGGCGGACTCCAAGTGTGGCTTGATGGGAGCATTGTGCAGTTTCAGCACGATGGCCTCAGACACTGATCTGGCAAAATAGCTCAGCATTCTGTTAGCTTTATTGATTGCTGCTTCTCGCAATTATTAAACATTCTAAATATTGAATATACTATCACTCTGAAATCTCTTGCAGCCTCTCCCTTAGGTGGTTCAACACCATTCATTGAGTAAGCATGTATCCTATTCTTTCCATTATTGTAATACTTTTAACTTATCTGTATTGAATTTCATCTGCCATACTTCTGCTAACATGGTCTTTCTGCGACTCAACCCTCCCCCTCCCGCCCCCCCCCCCCCCACCTCAGCTTTGTATCATCCGTGAATTTCACCAAATTGCATTTTGCTTCGAAATCCAAGCTGCTTATGTTAATTAGGAACAATGCAGGCTCTACCAATCTTTGGGATATTCGACTGTGTTCATGTCCTTACCCTGACAGTATTAACCATGGATACCTACTACAGTAAGTTTGTGTAACAACCTTTAATGTAAAGCATCAAGGAAGCCTAGGCATATGATATCATTGCGATGACAATCAGTAGGACGAGTCAATGGGCACTGGGGAGGTAGCAATAAATTGGAAATAGGCTCATGTACCTATAGTCAGAAAAGAGGATAAAACAGACACAGTCAACTGCAACAACAAGCTGCATTTAAAAACCATCTTTAACCTGCGTCACAAGGTAAGACTGGAGAGACTTAGACTGTTCAGCCTTGAAACGAGACATTGATGAGGTGATCTTATCGCAGTATAGAAGATAGTAAATGGTATAAAAAAGGTTCATCTGGAATACTACTTTAAATAAAGCAGTGGGAAGTAGTGAAAGGTAACTTTAGGACTTGTACCAAGAGGTCTTCATGCAGAGAGTAATCAACACTTGGAATGGACTCCAGGCAGAGTGTCTGGAGGTGAAAGGGGAAAACCCTGGCTGAATGGCCTTCATCCTTAAGGAGGCTACAGCGCAGAAAATGGGGTTGGTAGGGGGATATGGGTTGTGAGGGATACAAGGAAGTGGTCGAGATGGCCTCGTCTGTGATAGAGGCCGTGACAGTAGAGAGGCCGCAAGAGATGGCAGGGTTGAGTGGATGGTCACATAGCCTTGTGTAAGTTTGTAAGGAGGAGGAGAGTGAATTCTGAGGAAAGAGGGCAGGGGAACTGAGATGAAGATTGAAATCACCATGAATAAAGATCACTCGGTGTGGAGGTTCAGGGGGGAAAAGTGAGGATATCAAGGAAAAGTGAGGATATCAAGGAGAAACTTGGGATGGGGCTTGGAGGGTGGGGCTAGAAAGCAAAGATTTTAAAGGAGAGGCCAGGTGGGTGGAACAAATTGATGCACTTGAAAGAGGAGACGGTGCCAGAGGAATAAGGGGAAGAGACCAAGGTGTGACTTGATGATAAGGGCCATGTTGTCACTTCAGCAGTTTGGCTGAGCAGGTGATGGAAAGTATAACCAGGTAGGGAGGCTTTGATAAGGTGCAAAGTGTCACCCCCTGCGAGCCAAGACTCGGGTCAAAACCTGGATGTCAAGACAGTCATTTACAATAAGGTCATGGACGGCATGAGAGAGGATAGGCTGAAGGTCTGCTCACATAGGAGCAGAGCAGGTGACTCATTAAAAGAACATATTTTCAGATACTTTGGACATGTCATCCTTCCACTTGTTAAATTATTTGTCAAGTATCTTTTGAAATTCTATTTTGTACCTTCTTTATAACCAGTCCTGATTGATTGGTTTCCAGCATCTTTCCCCAGCCAAAAAAGCAGGTAAGTTGCCACTATGCCTTAACCAATTCATATTTTAACAAGTCAAATAGATAAAATGCATGTTCGAGGAAGACTAACCGTTGCTAGTTCACTTCTCTTTTCTTCACGTTTATAAGGAATGCGTGGGTCAGACACAATATTCCACTTTAACTGATCGTATTTCCTTTTCATATGTCCATTTATTGATATTTTTATATAGTTACGATTGCATTTTAATAATGTTATCCATTTGTTCAGTTAGTATATTTAGGCTCTGCCTATAGCATGATAGCCAGTGTAATTTCAGAACAGAATTCCCTTGATAGAAACAGTATGGCCATTATGTGCTTTTTTTTTGCATTTAAGATCTTATTTTGTGAATTTTGAACATTTACAATATGGGGAAAAAAGCAGGCTAACTTTTGCTAAATGATAAAACCAAATCAGAACATTAAGAGGTAAATGTACTGCAGATCCAGAATAATAATTTTCCCCACCCCCCAGAATGTGGTGGTTTTCCTTATCTGTGAATGTCATGTGTTATATGTCATGGTATATCTTGTCATTTCAAGGTTAAGTTTACTAATTATCACCTCCCCCAAGATAAATGTCAAAATTAGGGTTAAGTCCTGACAATTCCCAGAAATGCAGCTCTGGTGTGATGCATACAATCACTCCTCTGTTTAGTGGAGTGAGTACCTCATCCTCTCTCTGTATAGACACCTTACAGCACCATTGTCATGTTTTCTGTTCACAGCTCTGCTCAGTTTGTGTTCCATTCTGAGGGACATCACTTCACCCCCATTCAGTTCATTTAGTTTTGATGAAGATTTTATGGATATGATTCTTTCCTTTATGAGAGTATGTCATTCGCCTACTGAATTCACTGCAGCTTTACTAGAGACAGGTCAGTCAATTAATGTTAAACATTCTGTCCATTTCTTCTCAGCCATTACAAATACAGGTAAAGCACCACTCCAGTTTCTTAAATATTCTGTAACTTAAACTAAATATGGTGCTGTGTATCTTTTCAAATGCCTATAGTCTCATCCGTGGCTCAGTGAGAAGCACCCTCACCTCTGACTCAGAAGGTTGTGGGTTCATAGCCCCACTCCAGGGACTTGAGCACAAAAGTCTAGGCTGACACACCAGTGCATTGCTGAGGGTATGCTGCACTGTTGAAGGTGCCGTCTTTCAGTAGAGACGTTAAACTGAGGCCCTGTCTGCTCTCTCAGGTGGACGTAAAAGATCCCAATGTAGGAACGGAGGTTCCTATCTGAATAAAGGTATTCGACTCGATGAATCGAATCAAATCAACAGGTTTTAATGAACAACGAAGTTAACAGGGAAACTACAGGAGAAACGGTACATAGGTCTAATCAGCTTGCTGGGCACTCGACGACTGCTGGAAGATTCTGGAAGCTGACGTCATGACGTCATCGCGTTCTTTGTGCCACTGGCAGTCACGTGATCGGCGTCATGACGTCATCACGTGGAGTGCAGGGAAGTACAATACAGTACAGTTAACAGGCAGTTTAAAGGTGCAGTCCGCGGCTGCACTACACTGTAGTTAAAGGGATTATTACCAATTGTTCTGAGACCCTTGGTGGCTCCGCCACAGGCGCCCCCCCCAGAATCCACTTTAACGGACATTGTCAACCGAGCAGGAGGTTTAATGATCCTTGCCGAACGGCGACGAAACTCAGGCAGCGGAAACGGAGCGTTAGTAGACGAACCAGTGCCGGGTTGCGGCAGAAGCGGCGTCTCGGGCGAGGCAGAAACGGTAGTCAGAGGTGCAGGCGCGTCTGAGGCCGAATCGGACTGTTCGGTGGGCTGGTGCACGGCTGGTCTGGCGGTCAACAGCGGTCAGCCGCGGCGAGGCGGTTGGGCAGCCACGACAGGCTCACTCCGATCTAGGTGGGCTGGTTTAAGCCGGTCGATAGAGATGGTATCGGACTTTCCACCGACTTCGACTGTGGAAAAACTTTTCCCCTGATGAGATGACACAAAACGGTCCGGTATACGGCGGCTTGAGCGGGTCTCTGTGACCGTCCTGTTTAATAAAGACATAGTCCGAACTCATGAGTTCTGTCGGGACATGAGGCCTCTGCAGGTCATGATGCGAGGTTGGGATGGGCAGGAAATTCCTGGCCGCCTCCTGATGTAGCAGGAGCTGTTGAGCTGCAGACCATGGTTCGTTGTGTGGAGGGAGAAAGTCACCTGGCACTCTGAGTGTCTGACCATAAACCAGCTCAGCCAATCAAGACTGACGATCCTCCTTTGGGGCTGTCCGGAGGCCCAGCATCACCCATGGGAGCCTGTCCACCAAGTTGGGTCCCCTCAAGCTGGCACGGAGGGACGCTTTGAGAGACCGATGGAACCTTTCGCACAGACCATTCACCTGCAGATGGTACGTGGTGGTACGGTGCAGCTTGGTACCCAGGCCTTGTGCCACTGCGTTCCACAGCTCTGATGTGAATTGCGGACCGCGGTCCGAGGAGATGTCCGATGGCACCCCGAACCGAGCCACCCACGACGAAAGAAACGCCCTGGCGACGTCTGCTGCGGTGGTAGCGGCCAAGGGAATCGCCTCTGGCCACCTGGTGGTCCAGTCTACCACCGTCAGGAGGTGTGTGAATCCACGTGACCCGGGAAGGGGACCTACTAAGTCCACGTGAACGTGGTCGAAGTGGCGCTCAGGCACCGGGAAGTTGGCCACCGGAGCCTTGACGTGACGGTGGACTTTGGATTTTTGACATTCGACGCAATTGTTTGTCCAGTCCCGAACGTCCAAATGCATGCCTTTCCAAACAAATTTGCGGGACATGAGCCGTTGAGAAGCCCACATCACCGGGTGAGATAACTCGTGGATTGCCTGGAATACTTTCTTGCGCCATTCGACCGGCACAATGGGCTGGGGCCCTCCCATGGATGTGTCGCACAAGAACGTGGTTCCTGCCGCTTGAAACGGCACGTCTGCAACCTGCCAACTGGAAGGCATGGTCCTAAACGCTTGTACCTCTGGGTCTGCCAGTTGATCCTCTGCCAGTCCGACGAAATCGATGCCCAGGTGGACTGCCTGGACTGGAACCCGGGAAAGGCAATCCGCCACGAGATTATCCTTGCCCTGACACGTGCCGCAAATCCGTTGTGAATTCGGATATAAACGTGAGGTGGCGCTGCTGCCGAGTTGACCAAGGTTCTGCCGTTTTGGCCATGGTGAAGTTGAGCGGCTTGTGGTCCACGAATGCAGTGAACGGACGGCCTTCTAGAAGGAAACGGAAATGCCGGATGGCCAAAAACAGGGCTAGCAACTCTGTCAAAAGTGCTGTACTTTCGCTCGTTCTTGCGCAGTTGGCGGCTGAAAAAGGCTAACGGCTGCCAACTCCCGTCGACCCACTGCTCTTGAACTGCTCCGATGGCATAGTCAGAGGCATCCGTAGTGAGGGCAACAGTCGCGCCCGGGAGTGGGTGTGCTAGCATAGTTGCATCTGCCAACGCCACCTTGGTATCGCGGAACGCCTGGTCCATTTGCGGTGTCCAAGTGAGAACATCCTTGCCCAACTTTCCTTTTAGTGCTTCGTACAGAGATTGCATTAACCGGGCCGCCTTGGGGACGAAACAATGATAAAAATTTACCATCCCCAAGAACTCTTGCAGGGGTTTGACTGTGTGAGGCCGCGGGAATGCGGTAACTGCCTCTACCTTGGTGGCTAGCGGGACGGCGCCTTCTGGGGTAATCCTGTGTCCCAGGAAATCAATACTGGATACTCCAAACGTGCATTTGGCCGGATTGACAATAAGGCCATGTTGGCTGAGCCGGGCGAAAAGTGTACGTAAATGGGCCATGTGAGCTGTCGTATCCTTGCTGGCTATTAGGATGTCGTCCAAATATACAAAAATGAAGGGCAGATCCCGTAAGACAGAGTCCATCAACCGCTGGAATGCTTGAACTGCGTTTTTCAGACCGAACGGCATGCGGAGGAACTCAAAAAGGCCGAACGGAGTGACGACTGCCGTTTTGGGGACGTCTGGAGGGTGCACCGGAACTTGGTGATATCCACGAACGAGATCCACTTTAGAAAATATAGAGTTGCCAGCCAGATGTGCCGAAAAATCTTGGATGTGGGGAATAGGATACCTGTCCGGTGTCATGGCGTCGTTTAAGCGTCTGTAATCCCCGCAAGGTCGCCATCCGCCGCCTGGTTTGGGTACTATATGCAGTGGGGAGGACCAAGGGCTGTCCGAGCGCCGGATGATCCCGAGGCGCTCCATGGTCTGGAACTCAGCCTTTACGGCTGCCAGCTTGCCGGCTTCTAATCGCCGCGCCCGAGCGTAAACGGGTGCTCCGGTCGTGGAGATGTGGTGCTCCACCCCGTGCCGTGTAACTGCAGCCGAAAAAGTAGGCCTGGTGAGCTCCGGGAATTCGCCGAGCAGGCGCGTAAACCCGTCTTGCGACGGAACCGCACAGGCCACCGACCAGGACACGGCGGTGCTGCGGTGGCAGGGCACTGCGTGGAAAGTGGACGCATTAATGAGTCGGCAGTGTTGGACGTCGACCAGCAGACCGTTGGCACAGAAAAAATCAGCTCCCAGGATGGCCTATGAGACCTTAGCTGTAATAAAGTCGCAGACAAAACGCTGACCGGCGAAGGTTAATTTTACCGTCCGTTTACCGAACGTACGCATGGCAGCGCCATTTATTGCCACGAGGGAAGGCCCATGGCTGCCGGATAGTAGGTCCAGCTTTGAAGCTGGCAGGATGCTGCACTGTGAACCAGTGTCGCACAGGAATCGTCGGCCCGTAACGGAATCCGTAACGTAAATGAGTTTGCCCGCTGAGCCCACCACCATAGCTAACTTGCCGTGCTTTTCAGACCTTGTCGTCCGTCCGGGAGGGCGCGGGCTTGTTGGAGTTTTTTTTTCTTGAGGGAAACTGCAAGGAGGCCGGCAGCATCGAGCTTTGGCGCCGAAACGGGCGTGGTACGCGCACCATCCTGCTGGGGGAGGACTGGGCTTCGCTCGCGTGGGGGAAAGGCGCCTCATGGCTGCACAACATTGCTGAGTAACAGTAAATATCTTGTCTGCCTCTGCAGCGAGTTCAACACCGTCTGTGATGGCAGTGTTGGCCAAGGCCGCCTGAACCGGTTCGGGTAGCTGGCAGAGGAAAAGCTCACGGAATAAAAAACATTGGGGTTCCGCACCCAACAGCGTGAGCATTTGACTCATCAGTTCTGACGGTTTTGAGTCCCCGAGGCCGGGCATGGAAATAAGCTTGCGTGCACGCTCCGACTTATTAAGATCAAATACCTGTAGCAAACGGGCTTTAAGCGCTTCGTACTTGCCAAGGATGCTGACGACCCGCAAGGCCGTGGCACTGTTGAGAGCAGAAACCACATAATAATAACGGGTCGAATCCGCTGTGACCTCCCGGAGAGCGAACTGTGCTTCTGCCTGGAAAAACCATGCTGCTGGCTGCTGTTCCCAGAACTGCGGCAGTTTAAGGGCGACGGCGTTCGTGTTCATCCTCGACGAAAGTTGTCCGACGAGATCGGGGTCACCAATGTAGGAACGGAGGTTCCTATCTGAATAAAGGTATTCGACTCGATGAATCAAATCAACAGGTTTTAATGAACAACGAAGTTAACAGGGAAACTACAGGAGAAACGATACACAGGTCTAATCAGCTTACTGGGCACTCGACGACTGCTGGAAGATTCTGGAAGCTGACGTCATGACGTCATCGCGTTCTTCGCGCCACTGGCGGTCATGTGATCGGCGTCATGACGTGGAGTGCAGGAAAGTACAGTACAGTACAGTTAACAGGCAGTTTAAAGGTGCAGTCCGTGGCTGCACTACACTGTAGTTAAAGGGATTATTACTAATTGTTCTGAGACCCTTCGTGGCTCCGCCACACCATGGCACTATTTCGAAGAGCAGGGGAGTTATCCCCGGTGTCCTGGCCAATATTTATCTCTCAATCAACATCACTAAAGCAGATTATTTGGTCAATATCGCATTTCTGTTTGTGGGAGCTTGCTGTGCACAAATTGGCTGCTGTGTTTCCTACATTACAACAGTGACCACACTTCAAAAGTACTTCATTGGCTGTAAAGTGCGTTGGGATGTCCGGTGGTTGTGAAAGACGCTATAGAAATTTAAGTCTTTCTTTTACCTGTGGGGAAGTGTTTGATATCTTGTCAGTGCCTTCTACTGACAGCAAGGAAGAGACTGAGAGCCCACTCAGTGAAGGATTGTGGGAGTGAACCTGCATCCGATCACTGTATAATGCAGTACTTTGGAACACGACACAGGTAACAGTGGATGCTCATATTACATGGCTTCACAGTAATTTATTCCATCCTGTGACCATATCCAGTCAGGTTAGTGTTGCACTCTTTTAGATTCAACAATTTCAGGAAGCCACAAAGCAACTTGAATTTGGTACAACAATCCACACATAGCGTGGTTATCTAATGCACAAACAGATTTGTCTCTGAATAACCCTGAGCTTTGAGTTCATCCTTATTGTCCCTTCTTTTGCAATTTTTCTAAGACGCTCTTTTTTTACTTTAATATTTTTCCTCCTGAGCACATCTCGCTCTGCAGTCGTTCTCTTTGGTTCAGTATCTGCTCCTCGTCATTTTTTAGTTCTGATTCAACCTTCTTCATTGTTTTTTCTGAGCAATGTCACAGCCTGCTAAATAAATCCAGATGAGAAATTGGGGATTATAATAAGATTGCTCCACTCCAAGCACAAATAAATTTAGAACCGACTTCAAAGCACTGAATAGACTGATGCGGCAAATTATAAAATGTGTGTCGGAACCAAAGAAAACAGGTTTCGCCATTGATTTTTAGTATTGTCGGGATAATTATATTTTTAAAGATCAGAGATTAGGTTTCTGAGAAATCGCCATGTTAGCCGCAGGGCCTGGGACCCGGTGAAATAAGAGTTATTAAATGTGACTGAAGGTTGTATTGCAGTTCAATCTGTGTACTCTATCTCTCAGCTCAAGTCCAGGAAAAGCTGCAAGTAGCATCTGCACATTTTTACAGCAGTAGCATCTCAGAGCCCAGGGCAAGGTCCCTGCAATCTGCAGCACTCCATCTTAACTCCAATTACCACGTTTAATCTGGGGCCAACAATCAGTTAGGGTCTGAGGGGTGCCCGAGGGGAGGAGCTGTGATTGCACAGACTGATTTGAAGGTTTACAGTACTTAATAGCATAGGCAGGACAACACAAAATTAGAGATCTGTTCAGCCAAGAGTTTCCACACGTCTAAGGCATTATGTTCTTAAAAAGCAGCACCTGCAAAATCATATTCGGGGTTGTAAAATGTAATGAAAATGAAGAACAAAAGTATGAACTGTCTCGATTATATATAGTAATCTCTCGTAACTTACTGTTCCCATTAGTGGAAGGGTCGAGAACCAGAGGGCACAGATTTAAGGTGATTGGCAAAAGAACCAAAGGCGACGCGAGGAAAAACTTTTTTACGCAGCGCGTGGTTAGGATCTGGAATGCGCTGCCTGAAAGGGTGGTGGAGGCAGACTCAATCATGGCTTTCAAAAGGGAGTTGGATAAGTACCTGAAGGAAAAAAAATTGCAGGGCTACGGGGAAAGGGCGGGGGAGTGGGACTAGCTGAGGTGCTCTTGCAGAGAGCCGGTGTGGGCACGACGGGCCGAATGGCCTCCTCCTGTGCTGTAACCATTCTATGATTCTATGAACATGCCAGTCCACTAACCTCCAGACCCATGGTGTGGTGTCATGACTGATTACATGGACAAGAGATGCTCCTGTGACATCATGACTCCATCACCTATGGTAGTATTTTGAACATCTAATTTGGCTAGGTGGAAAGAATCATGAGTTTTGTGATATGTGCCTTTCTCTGACAGCTTTTTACATTCCATACGTCTATTTCTGATTCCTGCCACTGCCCTAATTATTTTAATCACCACATTAGACGTTATTCAGGATTTTTGCATGGAAGGAAAGTCAGAAGGTCATGGGTTCAAGTCCCACTCAAGACAACCAAGGCCATTATCTAGGCTGACACTTCAGTGCAGTACTGAGGGACACTGGGGCATATTTAAGTGCCCTATTGCTGCCCCCAATTATTCAGCACAGACCAGGGATTGAAACAGAACCTTCTTGCTCTGTATGCCTCAGTACCACAGGGTCGCAAGATAAATATGAATGAGGAAGGCCATTCATCCATCTAGAAAGACCCTACACTGCCCCTCCCCCTCACATTGCAGCACAACTCCTCCAACAAACACCCAGGGCTGGATTTTCATTCAGAAGTCAGGAAGGAGGCGGGACTACAACTTTTGGGTTGTAGTCCCGCCTCCATCGAGATGCGGCCAATCCACGCGATTTTCACTTGAATGACCTTGTTGAGCCCGCACAGCGGGCACAGCGGGCCAATTAAGGGCCACCCGGCAACAGGTGACGTCACAGACTGAAATTTCATCTGTCAAGATGTGTTGACAGATGAAATATCAGTGTTTCACAACTGTTTGAAGCTGTCAAACACTGACAGTCTTACTTCTAACCTGAGTCCTTCTACGCAGACTCAGTTAGAAATCTCGCCGGCACTGAAAGCTGCAGGCTGTCACTTTTGACAGCTCGCAGCCATTCTGCTTTCTGTGCCGGCTGAACGATGGACTCCCGAAACCTAGAGGAAGGAAGGCTGTAAAGGTAAGTACAGGTAATTTAAACTTCTTTACACACTTTAGACACACCAAACACACTTACCTTTGCACTCATGCACCCATCACTCACCTGAACACCGACATCTCGACCCCTCCAAGTCCTTCAACCCGACGGCCCGACTCCTCTAAATTGGCGTGGTTTGGCGCCGTTGGGAATCCCACACGACAACCTTCAAAATAGGGATTAGGCTAAAAACTGCCTGTTAACTATCCGCCTCCTTTGAGACTTACATGGAGGCGGGATGGTGTCGGGACCCCCGAGTTCAGGATTTTAGCCCCCCACACGCCTAAAAGCCCGCCTCACGGCACACTGAAAATCAACCCCCCAGTGTTTTCTACCCTTTAGCCACTCCCAACATTTCCGTTGAATACCACAGCTTTGAGCTTAACTAATAGCATAATTTTATCGAACACTTTTTGAAAGTCTAAATACACCGTGTTGTAGGCCTTTTCACAGTGCCACTTCACCAAAGAAGTCAAGGAAGTTGGTCAGGCAGGACTTCCCCCTACCCCCCCCCAGCCCCCTGAATCCACATTGATTGCTGTTTATTATTGCCCCTCTGACTACCCCTTTAACATGTTTCTGCACGTGTTTCTGCTTATCACAGCGAGCCCCTTTAACTTCCTCCATGTAGAATTTGTAGAGGTTGTTTTTATTTTGCTTCTGATTAATTGGTTTTAGAGTCATGCTTATTTAGTCTCCTCTTGCCAATCTCCCTCTCCGCCACCCACCCCCACCCCAGAGAAGAGCAGTATGCATGATTTCAGGTATTAAAACTAAGTTATAAGGGGATGCTCAAAAAATTATTAGCTTACATTTACTGTTGCTGAGATTAGTGTATAAATGTTTATCTCATTTAATGATAAACTCTGCATTAGAATGGAAGCATCACCCTGTTTATTTTAAATGGATTAATGCCTCAGTTAAAATGTCATATGGACATATTAAGCTTTTGTCCACTAATATTGGTAACAATCATTTCTAGGCTATATTTATCGCAGAAAGATTGAGAGTGGACATTATCATGGTTTTTAAAATGCTTAAAGGCATAAGTAATGTAGATGTAAATAGATCATTTAACTTAAATTGTGATCTCAGAACTAGAGGACATGAGTACAAATTGGCAAGTCTCAAGCGAGCCTGCAGCCTAGAGATTTGAAAATAGGTAAATGTGCATGTCATCCCCTTCTAACACTGTTAATTTTTGTTGATTAACTCCCTTATGTGGTCTAGGTCTACGTAGAATGGGACTGAAGGTTATAAAGTTAAGTGTGGAAACCTTCTGTATCAGACCACGGAGTTTCAGCTGTGGAATTCACAGAAAACACAGAATCACAGAAACCCCACAGTGCAGATAGAGGCCATTTCGGCCCATCGAGCCTGCACTGACACATATCCCACCCGATCCCTGTAACCCCTACACCAACACATATCCCACCCTATCCCCGTAACCCCACGTATTTAATCCCCCTAACACTAAGGGTCAATTTATCATAGCCAATCAACCTAACCCGCACATCAACCAGTTAAGACTGAATAATGCAGATGGTAATGTTGCATTGATGCACTGAACTTTTGTAGGTCAGGGAGAAAGCTCACAAAATGTATTTTCTAAGATATTTTGGTAATTTCCTTCCCAAATAAGTTGGGAAGAATCCAGTAGAGTTCATAATATATATTGGGTGCGATCTTGCCAGCCCTGGGGAGCGGGTATGGAGGCGGGACTGCCAGGAAAATGGCAGAATCTGAGGGCGGGTGCCCATCCCGCCCCCAATCCGCCTCCGTGCCATCTTGCCAGGAGGCAGGTAGCCGACCTGTGCCGGGTCCCGTCTCCTTGGAGACGGGAAGGGGATTACAGCCACATAACTGCCTGTTAACAGGTAGTTAACAGGTAGATAAGAGCATTATCCCCATTTTACCCACACAAGTGCGGGCTTCCCGAAGGCTGCGAACCTCGCCAGGGTCACCAAGGCGAGCAGTGGGTTTGCGGGGGTCGGAGGGGTGAAAAAGTGTGCTGTGAAGGTAAGTGATGGGTGCAAGTGTGGAGAGGTGAGTATGTGAGGTAAGTGGAAAGTGTTAGAAAAAGTTTACTTACCTTTGTTTCTTCCTGCAGGCTTCAAGAGTTGGGGATGCGGAGACTCTCGCATCTCACCGGCAGAGATGACAGATGGCCGCTGCATTCTCCAGTGCAACAACCATCTAATTTCTGCTAAAGAAAGAGGTTTCATGAGTCTTGAATTCAAGAACTCATCAAACTACAGAGAATGTCAGTGTTTGACAGCTTCAGAGCTGTCAAACGATGACAATTCATCTGTCAAAAATTTTTGACAGATGAAACGTCATACGCTGACGTTCTCTGCAACCGGCTTCCCCTTAATTGGCCTGCTAAGCCCGCTGGGCGGGCTTAACAAGGTCAATCAAGGGAAAATAGCGTGGGTTGGCCAGAAGTCGATGGAGGCGGGACTAAAACTCGACAAGTGGGAGTCCCGCCTCCAAAAGCTCCCCATTGGCAAAATCCAGCCCTTTGTATTTTGGAAATAGGGGGCTTGATGGCAAAATGGGCCACTTTCATTTCATTTTATATGTTGTCCTTTTCAGACATAACAGCCCGGAATTTGCAGTCAGCAGCGTGCCGCACAAGGATCTCGCAATCCCTGTGTTGAGAACTTTGGGTTTTCCCACCTACAATTCATTTCAACGGAACTTAATGGGGATCCCCTTGTGTGAACTGCTGTGGTGTCAACAGGCTCTCTAAGCAGCCAGTCAAACGGCAGAATTCTCACAGACAGCGAACAAGGAAGTCAGTAAGCCCTTAAAATCCTACAACTTTTTTAAATAGTTGGAGAGAGAAAAACAAAGATTGGGGCTCTCACATGGGCAAATGACAAGCCTGAAATAAAGATGAACAAACTTAAAAAAATAAAAATAAAAAACTTTTTTTTGAAAAGTTTCTTAAAAATTTTCATTTTTATTAAAATGGACAAATTTTACACTGGACAAAATTAAAATTAGTTTTCCAGGCCCTTAACATTTGTTTAGCAGTCAACACGCTGTTAAAACCCAAGTTACACCTAATCCCTTTGGGTCTAACTTTTAGTGGGGAATTTAACAGCGTGATTTCTGCGGAAGAGCCGAAGTTTTCGCCAGTTTCAATGATTTACGAGATTTCACTGATTGCTGGCTGTGTGGGGAGGGGGCACGGCATGGCCTGTTTCGGAGCTGTCATTGACAGACCCCAACTTCAGGATTTCCTCTTACGCCAAATCCCAAAGTTGCAGTCAGTTTCAAAGGCAGAATCCTGGCCGCAAATTCTGGGCCAACATTTTTTTTAAAATTTGAGACATTATAATATATTCCACTTACCTTCAGACTGATTTAGATCAATCTATTTGTTGATTTAAAGTTTGTTACCAGGCAGCAGATGTATTAAATTGATAGTCACTGCCTGTAAACTTTCCTCATCCATTTTCTTTTCCTGTCAAATGTTTTTTTTCCCAACATTAAGATGGACTGTTCATTGAATAAAAATGTTCCAAATCAACTTAGTTTTTCAGAAATCGCCAGTTTCTATCAGCAACTCTTGGGAACCTTTTCCAAATCATTGAGCTCAACCTACTCTCCATATCTAACTGCTTCATTGTAGTCTCAAATCAGCTGTTGTCTTGTTATAGAAATACAAGATGTATTCTCTTTGTTTTTGTATGATTTCTCATGCAATAAAGACAATTTAATGCGGCCAAAGGCAATTGTAACGAAGCAAGGTATCTCCCAGATTTGACCCTGGTGAATGCTGAAGGACCCAGAGAGGTGATAGAGGGCAGGTTACAAATTTTCCATAGATGAATACATGCTCCAACATCTTGGCTCAGCAACTAAGCACGGCACTAATTAACCTTATGATTTATCTTCTTTTATATTTATTTCTCGTTCTGCATCTGTAATGTTTGATAAGCCTGTACAACACCATAACCTGTTTAATATAATAATCTTGACTGGCTAAGTGGGATTGATAAGCAAAGGGTTCCACCGTGAATACAGAAATATTTTTTAAAAAAAGTCTTGCTGGCAATTTTAATGAGTTCAACAGAACACATCATTTACAAAATCTGAAGCCCCCATGATGTGTTACTTCTTCTTTGGACGCCAATGTCTCCAGACATCATCCCGCTGGGATTAAGCACACAAACTCCCAGCGGTGACTGCCATCAACAAGACAGCGAGGGGTTAAACACTCAACCACTTAAATCTGTACAATACCTAATGATGGCTTTCCAGTCAGCCCCAACCTACCCCCACCAACAGACCCCAGCCAGGAGAAATCATTAGACTAAATGAATGCAAACTAGACTTAACAACATCTACAATTACTGAGGTTAGGGGAGCCGTTAGGCAAAGGTTAATGGAGAAATGCATGGGGAAGTGATCACAAGATGAGCTGAATGCAATGCCAGTGTCAAACTCATTGGAAAAGTGTTATTTCTGATGTGGAAATATTTGTAGACGTGAGTGTTTATTTATTGACCATTTTCCATTAGTGCGCTGGCAGTTTTATTGTCCATTATGGATCCATGCATAGTTACAGAACTATAATTACATCAGTGCCTACTGTGTGCAACTTGATTCACATTTTTTCTTTCTTTAAATAACTTATGAGTTGTTCTCAAACTTTTCTTCCATCGATTATAGGCTGTGTTGTGCTGACCAAAATTGTTCATTTGCTGGGGTATCTCCAACAGGCCAAATACTAGAGCATTTGCCTCCCAATAAAATGGATATTTAGGCCAAGATTGCCCATCACTCAAGTCCTCCTGCCACAGCTGATTCTTTTGCTTCTGCTAATATTCCTGCCACTGAATATCCTCCAGATTCTGCTGCTCTTCCTGTTTCATCTGGTTCTTCTGACTCTGCTAATGTTCCTTCTGCCTCTGCTGGTCTAGATCCCTTTTGTACTTTGCCTCTGCGGACCCTTCTGCCAAGGTTAACGGTAAGTTTATCCAGTTATCACCTCGGCTGCGTGGAGATCCTCACTATAGTAGGATGCATCATGTGGACCGGTGGTTCACTTCCCCTCTCCTCCAAACTCCAAAAAGCTGTTCACTAAGTTCCACCAACGTTTGTTACAGAGATGATCACCTTCTTGCCTTCTGGCCGAAGAAAGCTGCACGGCTAAAAGCATCTTCTGCAGGAACTAAAGGGAAAGTAATCCAGTTACGATAGCAATCTTGGGTCAAAAACACCATTAAACATTGTCTACAATGATTTTCAAATTGAATCATATAGGTATCGTGCTATTGAACCTGCAGTGATCAAATTCCAGCAGCTGCTCACAGTGATTCTTGTTTGTAACAACAGGGCCTGTCATTGGTATAAAAGAACAATGTGATGTCAACCTGACTCAGAAAGGAAAAAAAATCCTTCAAGTTCTTTGAGCCTTTCAGATTGATGTATTGTTAATTATATCCCTGTCCTCATAAGTCTGAATCTCAGGCAAAGGCTTTGATAGCCACAGCGTCACTGCCAGAATGTAACAGCTTTGGCCATATCCTTTTACCTTTAGGTTCTGTCCAACTTCCATCAATCTGCACTAGGCTGAAACATTTACTTTAGTGTACCTAGTTCAGATTTTAAACAATTATTGGTGTCTGAACCACATGCAAAGGAGTCAAACTGCTCAGTTATAAAGGCACACTAATGGAATTAGCCCTGTTCTCACTGGAGACAATAACATTCACGGGCAATCTGACCCAGGTCTTAAAAATGCTGAAGGGCATTGATGGATAATTTGAATGTAAACAATTCTCTAATTTAAGGCAATTGCAGGCTAGAAGATGTTAATACAATTTTAACAAGTAAGCCAGAGAGTAGTGAAGATAAGGGGTAGATTCTCCACCCCCACCTCCCCCAAGCGGACTTCAGGCAGTCACTTCCACTTCGCCTGGGAGTGTCTGACTCTGTGCACCTCTAGTCTTCGAACATGTTGCAGCACAGAACATTGATTTTTTTTCTTTGTGTAATTGCCTGCCTTGCTAACAGGTAAAGCCTCTTTAAGTGTTAATCTTTGTACTTGGATTAACAAGATCTGCCCAGGTGTTCTCACTAGGAACTAATCAGAGAAGTATAAAAAGGGAAGGTTCACGGCCTCTCTCCATCAGCTAGACTTTGTGGTATAAAAAACAAATAGCTCTGGGTGCTTTATAAAAGGAGTTTTTTTTTAAATGTCTGCGGTTCTTTAGTTCTTGGAACACCTTAAAATGCTTCAAATAGAATAGGCATGTTCTGCAGTTACTATTGTTATGTGGGTAAAAGTGGCAAGTGAAGCAACTGACTGTTGCATTGAAGTCCCTCCCATATTTAGAATACGTAGAAAATTAGGGATTTGGATTTATTATTATTTACGAAAGCTTTTTTATATTTAGCCATTTGCAAGATAAGACAGATATCGCCATTATTATGAATGCTGACATCAAACTTTTCCTCAGAAGACTCGTTCTTATTATTGTATAAATTAATTGCAGAATCTTTACCCAAATTAAATTGTTTACATAAATTATGATGATCAGATTAATACCTGACTGCTTACTTAACCACCCACAACCAATATTTACCCCATCCCATCTTGGAGGAGGGCGTAAGTGGAACCATATTTAAATTTACACATGACAGAAAAAATGTGCATCCAAGTTAGTAATTCACCCCAAATCAATACGCTGCAGGCTGATATAGATAAATATGGTGAATGGGCCAGTGTGTGGCCTGTCATTTTAAGGTGGACAAACACAGTGTCATTCATTTGGGCTTAGGAAACTCCAGGTGTGTTTGTACCGCGCAGATGTAGCTGTTAAAGGCAATGGACCAAAAAGGAGTGGAATAGTTGATCACTCATTGAAGCAGTGTGAGGTGTCTGTAGGGAAAGCAGATAGGGTTTTAGGTTGTATTGCTAGAATCTTTGCCCTCTGGAACAGGTTGCTGAAAGCTATGATGAGTAAGGAGTCACTACAGTCCTTTAAAAGAGAACTTGACAAGCTCCTGAGAGGAGGAAATTTCCAGTCTTTGAGGGTAAATTGCCAGTTAGTTTGACTCTGACAAGCCATGGTCTCCTGGATCTTGCTGGATTGTCTCAGGGACTAATGGAGGAATTACCTAGAACTTTTCCGACATTGGCTGCAGGTTTTTTTCTCTTTTGTTTTCCTTTCTCCCAGGCGACAGTATGGTCCGGGGGAGGTTGGCCGGTGTCCGAGGTTGCTCTGTTGACTGGATGAGGTGGGCTTGATGATGTGTTTGTAGCCCTTCTTTTCACATGACCCTATCAATACACCACTTTGTGAGACAAGACATGCATAAGTAATTACTGAATTAAATGACTCCCTTGTTTCAGAGCTCGTCCTGTTTGAAGGGGGAAAGAGTTAAAATAGGAGACTGTGTAACACATCTTTACTCCAACACACTGGAGAGGTGGGGTGGAGAAAGAACCATACAGAATTGAGTATTTGAAGCCGAGTAGGATTGAAATACGCTAGTTTGGAGGAGCATGGACCACAGTACTATCAACAAAATAGAGAAAGGCAAAAAAAAGTTATGATCGAGATAAAAATTTTGAAGCCTGGAGATGAGAGAGGGTCACCTATCAGATGAGAAGCTTTTCCTTGTGTAGTGTATGTAACCGTCTACCTTTAAGAGACTATTGTATGTAACCGTTCACCTTTAAGAGAACTATTTTAGGTGTGGCACTACTTGTTTGGCTTCTGTATACGGTAATACCGACGGTGACCACACCGGTATATAAGTGCTGTGGCATGATTTATAGGGCAGATTCGCCCTGACCTTCGAATAGTAAAGTCCTGTTGTATGTTACTCCTGAAGTCTGTGTCGTAATTAACTGCACAACCCACAGACTTTACAGTGGCGACGAGTCCGATCGTACCCTGCGGCAACAATATTTTCAAGCAACGAAAGAGCGTCGAAAAGAGGCAACCGCCCTCGTCATTCGGCTGGGAGAAAACTCAAGGCTGCAGCAATAGAAAGGAGGAAGACTTTAGTGACAAAAACTTCCATCAGCAACAGGCACTGACTGTCCCTTCTGCCACGGTGACTGTGAGTAAGGGAAAGTGAAAAGAATAGCCGGAGGATAAGGGCTGGGCACTCGACCACGGTCGAGGGGGAAAAGGAGCCGGAAAAAAAAAAGTCGGGTCCAACGGCGTCATGAGAGACCGCGACCGGCGGGAAAAGCCGGGCGGTGACCGAAGCCACGAAGCGCTGCGACCGGGAGCGTAGGCGCGGGAAGAGAGAAACTCAGCCGCAGCCGGGGAGAGAAGCACCGGACTGCGAGAGGGCTGGGAGGCGCGATTGGGGTCCGAGCGAGCGGGAGAGGCAGAGCCGACCAAGAGAGACTGCGCGAGAGCCAGTCCAGCGGCTGAACTGTCCTCCGTCAACGGGGTGTAACCAGCGCCGGTAGAGCCGAGCGAGCGGGAGAGAGGCAGAGCCGAGCAAGGGGAACTGTGCGAGAGCCAGTCCAGCGGCTGAACTGTCCTCCGTCAACGGTGTGTACCCAGCGCCGGTAGAGCCGAGCGAGCGGGAGAGAGACAGAGCCGAGCAAGGGGAACTGTGCGAGAGCCAGTCCAGCGGCTGAACTGTTCGCCGTCAACGGTGTGTACCCAGCGCCGGTAGAGCCGAGCGAGCGGGAGAGAGACAGAGCCGAGCAAGGGGAACTGTGCGAGAGCCAGCCCAGCGGCTGAACCTGTTCGCCGTCAACGGGGTACCCAGAGCCGGTCACCCTGCCATAAAATTAAAAAAAAGGGAAAGCCTTGAAGCCGACGCGCAGGCTGTGAACCTGAAAGCCAGTGGCCGTCGCCCGTGGGGGAAAGTGTACCCCTCCCGCCAGGGAAGAAACGCGGGAAGCCGCCATTAGGCGGGGAAGAAGACAGAAGCGGGAAACCGCCATTGAAGTGGGCGGGGAGAGAAGATAAGAGTGGGAAACCGCCATTTTCGCGGGAAAACCGCCATCTTAGGGAAAAAAAAAAATAATAATTTAAAGAAATACTTGTGTTGTTCCCAAAGAGAGGAAGATGCCTAAGCGTGGTAACATCAACGATTTTAATTCGGAGATAGAAGACTGGGCCATGTACGTGGAACACATTGAGATCTATTGTGAGGCCAACAAAATAGAAGAAGACGACAAAGCTATAACCTTGCTAAACTCGATGGGCGCAAAGACATACGGGCTCTTGAAGCATCTACTATCACCAGCTAAACCGGCGGATCAGACTTTCGATGAGATAGTGGCTGTTCTGAAGGATCACTTGAACCCCACACCGTTGATGTTGGCTGAACGATTCAAATTCTATGCGAGAACGCAACGGAAAGACGAAAGCAACGCGGAATACTTGGTCGAACTGCGTAGACTAGCGAAATACTGCCAGTTTGAAGGGAATCTGACAGAGGCATTGCGAGACAAGTTCGTATGCGGACTGTCCAAGGAAGGGACGCAAAAGCGACTACTCGAAGAGAACGACCTTACACTTGACAGGGCTGTCCTTATAGCAGCATCGCACGAAGCCGCAGCGAAAGGAACTGCGGAAATGCAGCTAAAGGCAGCGGCACTCGGTGTGGACCAAATTACCTCGAGTATAACAAAATGCTATCGCTGTGGGAAGACAACACACGATCAGAACCAATGCTGCTTTAAGAACCAGGAATGTAGGAAATGTGGCAAACTGGGTCACATCGCTAAGGTATGCCGGTCAGGGAAGAAGACCAACAACCAAAGGAAACCATCACAGGAAAAGTACAACAAGGTACACAAGGTGGCTGAGAAGAGTTCAGACGAACAGAATTCAGACTCAGACCCAAACGGCCAGGAGCTGGGTAGTCTGAGAATTCATAATGTGAGTAAGGAAGCTGACCTACAAACTATCTGGGTCATGCTAAAAATAGCTGGAGTCCAAGTGAAAATGGAGTTGGACACTGGATCAGCTGTATCAGTCATAAATCGAAGGGATTACCACAGGCTATTCTCACATATACCCTTAAGAGATACCAAGTTCGTATTGCAGACATACACGGGGCATAAAGTATACCCCATGGGAAAGATAAGAGTCAAGGTGAGAGATAGGGGTAAAGAACACCCAAGAATGAACTTATATGTACTACCTGAGGGAGGACCGCCACTTCTAGGACGGGAGTGGATCAAGAAAATAGACATGGAATGGCACTACCTACAAGCAATGACGAGTGAGGACTCGGTGCAGACAAGCAGCTCAGACTCTGAGCCGGAAGCCGATAAGTCCAGCCCAAGTATGAAAAACAAGGTTAACATGAACTCACTGACTAAGGTTGGAAAAACGATGGCGTGTATAAAGACAGAGAATTCTGAGTCTGTTCAAGTTACAGACATATGCATTACGGAGGAACACCGGGCTCGAACTCAACGTTATCTCAAAGTACGACAACAATTAGAACAATTGAGTTACCGTCTCGTACAAGAGATGAAAACAATGAAAAAGTTCTATGACACCGAATGGGAGAGTCTGGAAAGACAACAGAACCTGCTGGCTCAAGCAGAGAGCGACCATAGAGCCATCGTGACCAATTACCGATCACATCTCCCTTATGATGTTCAGGAGTTAGAATATTTGCATGATCTAGAGATACAGCATAAAGGCAAACCACGCTACACTGAGGATTTTGTCCTGCAATTGGAGACGGAGCTAGTGCAGGCAAGGTTAAGAGAAGCTGAATCGCAATGTGCACTTAAAGAGATGCAGAAAAAAATCTTGGACATAGAAAAGAGAAACGCTCCTTTACCTGATGAGAATAATGTGGCCATGTTGCAAGAGGAGCTTATAGGGGCGAAACTGAAAGAAGCTAAGCAAAGGATGTTAGAACTTGAAACACAGAACCAAATCAGCAGTAACCAGCTATGTCGAGCAGAGAAGGAGTGCAATGGTCTACAGGAGAAGGTGCAATATCTCTCAGCCCAGAATAAGGGACTACTCACTCAGTTAAATGAAAGTAAAGGGAAAATGGCTGAGATAGACTGCAAGAATAAAGAAGATTTGATGGCAGTGAGACTTCGAGAGGCAGATAGCATAGCAGCCTTGGCTGAACTCCAACAGAAAATTGCGAAAGAAGCAAATGAAGAGGAATCTTCAGGAAGCCAGGATTTTATTCCAGTTCTTCTCTACGACTCCTTACAAGCAGAGTGTGAGAAGTTGAAAGAATAGTATGAACAGGCCCAGGCTATAATTCTGGAGGGGGTTAACTCGGCAACCTCCGAAAAGCTAGTTTCAGTAGAAGCATATGAGCAACTAAAGGTTGAACATGAGCAAGAAGTCCAAAGGCTGCAGGAAATTCTTGATGAGCTCAAGGCCAAGACAGACTCATCGGTAGAAGTTCCATCCATAGATGAGAAATTAGAGGTGAAAGACATGGCAGAACATGAAAGACAAGATGTCCAAGAACTCATAAAAATATTGAAGGAAACCCAAGACAAATATGAGGCGGCAATGACCGAGGTTCAACAACTTGAAGAACAGATTCAACTGGGAATCCTTTCAGTGGAAGAAAAGGAAACTGTAAGAAACACAGAGAATGTAAGAATGGCCCCTGAACATGAGCTAGAGAGCATCAAGGCGCAACTTCTCCGAGCGCTGAAAGCCAAAGCACAAGAGGAAAAGAAGGTGAAAGCATTGGAGGAAAAGGTGGATGAAATGGAGAAGACTCTGATCCATAGTGTTCCCGTGGAAGAGTTAACGGTCAGCCAACTCCTTCATATGCTGAGGGACAAGACTCTGCAATGGGAACAATCTGAACATGAGCTTCAATCTTCAAAGGGAAGGAGTTCGGAGCTCTCAAAAGTTATGGAAATAGCTGAGGTTGCAACACAGATTTTACTGGGATGCCAAAAGTACGCTGAATCACGTCTATGTGAACAACAGAATGTTGAAACAGCTGCTCCAGTAGAAGGATTGAATAGCCCGATCAATCAATCCCCGATGGAAGGGGAAGTATTGAAATCACAAATGAGGTCCTTAGTGAAGGATTTGCAGGAAACCCAGGAAGAGCGGGATGACTATGAACGCATGAAGAAGTCCCTTCAGGAAAGATGTCTAGGGAGGGAACAACAGTCGGCTAACGTCCAGTTGGGTAAGGAAGAAGTAGCAGGCCCTCTCGCTAGACTAGCTCAGGATGACACCGAATATTACCATGACCTGTTGAGTGACACGGAATATTACGAGGACTTGGTCTGCCCAGCTTGTGATGAAAACTCCCAAAGTGCAGAAATCAGGATGAAGCACTTAAAGTCTAAGGAACATAGAGAGATGGTGGCGCTACAGCTGGCAGCTGAGAAGGGAGCCCCGAGAGTCTCCAAGAAGCAAAAAAGGAAAAGACGAAGCCGAAGATGATAACCATCTAAATCATTATCACTTCTAATGGGAAAGTAGGGAAAAATTACTAAGGCAGTCCAGCTGTTTGTAAAAGTCAGCACTGCTGGTTCAGCAGGACGGAAGTTCAAGCTGTTACGTCAAGGAAAAGACTATTGGATGAGTCACGCTAGCAATGTGAACCGGCTACACCACAGAGATGTTGTTCGGACCGAGTCAAGACCAGAGACTGAATCTGTGAACTGTTCCCACAGAGACTGAACCTGTGAACTGTTTTCCGCAGAGACTATATCTGTAAATTGTTTTACATGAAGTTGAATATATGTTATGTTTAATGGGGAATACGTATGTTGTAAGCTAAAAAGGGAGGATTGTAGTGTATGTAACCGTCTACCTTTAAGAGACTATTGTATGTAACCGTTCACCTTTAAGAGAACTATTTTAGGTGTGGCACTACTTGTTTGGCTTCTGTATACGGTAATACCGACGGTGACCACACCGGTATATAAGTGCTGTGGCATGATTTATAGGGCAGATTCGCCCTGACCTTCGAATAGTAAAGTCCTGTTGTATGTTACTCCTGAAGTCTGTGTCGTAATTAACTGCACAACCCACAGACTTTACACCTTGTATCCTGTCCATGATTGCTGGCAGAGTCTTCCCAGATAGGAGAACAATATTCAACCTTGGATGGTCTTCAGCTTTATAGAAAGTTGAGAGGAAACAAAATGTTTGGCATGAAAAAGTAAAGTGTGCTCTTTGGAAGCAGAGTTAACATTAGAAATAGAAGCAACGTGGAAGTTCCACTTGGAGCCAGAGGATAATTAAGCCAAGAACATTATAGAAAGTAAGTTGGTGCCATCAAAGATAGGAGGCCACAGCTGTTGGTTAGATTTGCAAGAGACATAAAGGACCAAAAGAATCGAGCTTTTCATTGCTTCATTGAAGGCCATGGAAGAGATCAAGATGTAATGATTCATCCATTACAGTGTGAGAGGACTTGCAGTGCAGTTGTGGACACTGAGAACATATGGTCGGAAGGAAGTTGAAAGTGGAATCATCAGCAAAAGTGTGTTAGGTCTGGATGGATGAAGGAGGATCTTCATACGAGGAACTGAATGGGAGAGAGGGCAGAGCTATGAGGAATGTCTGAGTTAATGGAAAAGAGTCAGAATTGAGCCATCAACTAATGCACAGCTGGAATGATAGGAAAGGGCACTGGATAACCAAGAACATAGCTTTGCTGCACTTCCCCACTGAATAAATATCTTGCGTGTTTTGATTGTGCTGCCATGGTTTTGTGAGTCATTACACTCGGGTAGGTTATAGTGTATTAGGCAGCCACTGGCAGTAGGCCAGGAACTCACACTGTTTTGAAGATGGGAAATGTTTTCAATCTTTCTTATGAATGCAATGTCCGCTATAATGTTAACTTGCAATAGTTTGTGTTCCATTATTGGCTCACATCACTCACTAAAGACTGCTGTCTGTTCCTATCAATGAGTAGTGAATAAATACTTATTCAAATGTTAATTCTTCAGCCAATAATGTTTAGTGTTTCAGTCTCTGTGTAATATATAAACTATAACATATTTAAAATTTCTGGATTTTTGTTTTTTTCCCCCAATTTTCTTCCTTTTTATCCCTACCTCCCCACTCCTACAGACAGGCCCATAGACACTGGCACCTGCTTTAAAGATGCTCATTCCTACTGAGTTACAGGTCCACAGATGCTCGCAGCTCTCAGTACCTCACTCAAGTGGATGTGCTTTGTGTGCGAGCTTAAACCCCTAAGTATCAGCAGGCCTCCTACTGTAGAAGGAATCAGAGCTGAGCCAGAACCTGTCACCACCCAGGAGTGAACCCTGGCAAACTCTTCCTCTCCATAACTCCAACTGAGAGCATCACTACGCTGTCGGATAGCTGGATTTTTCAAACGTTATTCTTTGACAAAAAGGATGAAGCTGCTACGTGACCAAAGGTTCTACCTCTGATCTTGCGAGATGATTCAGTGCTCATTTGCATATCAGTACTTTCCATGTGTAGTTGATTGGGCCAATATTTATGCAATGATTCATAAGACTGCTTTTACATGTTAGATCAGGATCAAGCCCTCTGTATCTGCTTTTTCTCTTTTTCTAATACCTCGCCCTCCTTCCCTCTCTTCCCCCCCCCCCCCTCTCTTTTCCCATTGTCATCTATCATGTTATGCCTGTCCCCAGTGGTTGCCACATTGGTGGTGCTGCCTTTCACATTAAGGCCAGCTCAGTTTCTAATTTTCAGGTATTGATCTGCACGGCTCCCATTTCCCTCCCAGCACCGGGAGGCCCAGGTTCTGCTGACAGAGAGAAACTTGCAGTGAACACAGGCAGGAAACCAAATAAAAGGGCCAGGAACAGCTCCTTATTGTTCTGTGCCTGACAGAAAGTTCTGAGCTAAGCAACACGCTGAAACAGAAACCCCGTGTAAAGAGAAGACATCGATCGCAGGGACACCATGCTCTTTGCCAATGTGGAAAGCGAATCATAGAAGCAATGGTGAGCAGCAGTCGGCTGGGCTTTGTTCCTCTTTAAATGTTGTTGTCATCCACCCTTCAGTTCCTCTGAAGAGCCAGTTTCCCCAATCCAGTCCATTTAAATAAACTATTATAGTACAGAATTAACCATTTAAATAAGCTATTATCTATAGGCCTGCACCTCGCTGAAACGATTGCTGGTCACTGCAGGAAGGCTGCACTCACATGACTATGAGTGTTTGCTAGCGCCGGTGCTCCAGAAAAAATGAGCGTAATTTGAAGATCCTCCTCAAACAGGTGCAATCAGCGGAAACTCTCCCTCCTCATTACTTCGATCTGGGGACATTGCTAGTTTTGTGGGCTGGGGCCGACTTCACGCGCAATGATTTTTAAACCAGTGTTAAAGATCGCAGGAACCCGATTTACTCGACGTAACTTAAGTTTGATTTTCCGCAATCTTTTGCGCTGGTTCAGGCGATTTTACCTGGATTGCGCTGATAAAACTAATGCAAACTAATGGAAACTCTAGGCCCTGGTCTTTTGCCAGCTTTCTGAACTGGATAAATAATGGTGCCATTTGGGGGGTCCCCTCATGGCTCACTTGGTAAATGCACCCTCCATTTGACAATCAGTTCTACAGACCGGGATGCTCCCAGATCCCTTTACTGTCCTGTGCTGAGATGGCTGATCTCACCCTGGGTGGTAGTAACAGTGCCATAACTATGCTCAGCATCGGAGTGTGGGAGAGAAAATCTGATATTTTCACTCCACATTAATATGCAGCGATCCCTTAGGAAAGTGTGTGCATGTGGACATTGGGCAAGGACAGAATCATGATCAGCCCTCCCCAGTTGAATAGTTGTCCCAAAATTCACCATCCAAGCTCAAGTTAAAGTGATAATTACAAGTCCTAGCCCTGTTCGGGCTACCCCAGATCAGGCGTATTCCCCAGACGTTCACCTTCAACTTAAGTTAGAGATAGCCGAATTCCATAAGACGCTTAAATGGGTCTAAAGGTTCAGGCTATCTCTCCCTAAAGGAAAGGAATGACTGAAGATGTTACCATCCTCCAGATAGCACTTTTAATAAGTTTAACTAGACTGTAACCTTCCTGATATTATAAGGGTCCGGAATACCCCCCAGAATTCCGCAACTCCTTACAAAAGAATGTACAGAAATTGTGTTCGTGAGTTTATACAGAAATACTCTTTGAGACAATTCTAAAAATATATAGTTTTATTTATAAGCCAACATTCAGTTAACAGCTGTTGAATCAGTCGCAACATTAACAATTCAAAATACTAATATCTTACATTTCTTATTTCTCAGAGATCCTTATTCTCAAATCTTTACTTCGTTACATTTCTACATTTCTTACTTATTTCTAAATCCAGATTATCCACCAAAATCAATTACTTTGATTACCCGAGACTCAAAGTTAAAAACTTACAGATGGTGCCTGTATAGTTGAGAAATGCTAGGCCCGTTCAGTGAGTTCTGACTTTCTGTTTGAAAAGCTCTTATTTTTATACCCTTTTTGCAGTGGTTTATTCTTTGAAGTTCCCTGCTGATGTAAGCTAATTGTCTTTATTGATACCTCTATTGAATGCTTTCTATCTTACTGTCAATTCAACTATTGTATGCACAATTATGTCTCTACCGTTAGGTGTTTCAAAAACTATCACAAAAACAATATGACAGCAATGGTTTCTGTTTGATGCCATCTTATCAAAGATTTTCCATTCAATTCTTAATATTCAAAGACACATGTTTTTTTTTAATGTTTGTGTATCTGTTCACCGTGTTGGTTTCCAACACTTCACTTGGGTCTTTCATTCTGTTCTTCCCAAACTCCAGACCCTCTGGAAGCGCCAAACTGCTATTTCAATAGGGTCATTGTTTTAGTATATTTAACTAATTCCCATTTCAAAGCTTGTTTGGTTTTTACAACTTTGTTAAACAACTGATCTTTATCTCAGAAGCCTGTATTTCTGTTTGCAGCTTGTGTCTCTGAGGCTTTAGATTTTAAACCCAGTATATCGTGTATTAATAAGTATCAGAATTCTGTTCATATTATGGTGTATCTTTCTGAAATATGGCTTATTCCCTCACACAGTAACAGCCATTTGGGTGAAGGACTGGAGGGTTACCAGTCCCCATGGGAATGTATCTCAGCAGGAGTCACTCCCTTCAGAAGAGGTGCAGAGAAGGAAAAAAAATGGTGCAGTATGTGGCGTGGAAGTCTTTTAACTCATGTCCTGGAAGAGGCTGTTGTTGCCGCAATGAGGGTCCTGAGGTGGTCTCTGTTGCTGAAGCAGCTCCAAAAACTCAGCTGTGGTGTGGTCACATTGGCCATTGAAGAATGTTTGGTCAGAGGATGTTTCTTGGGCTGCTGTTTATCTACAGTTTCAATTATTAGTTTCAAAAAAATCTGTGCACCGTCTAAGTGATCCTATGATGGTGTAGTTTTTATTGTTGGCTCTCTCCTCTCTACAATCGCAATAAAGTCTTGTTTTACTTTGAAGCCCTCACCCCTTTATGAAGAAGAAAAAAGCAATAAAGCACTACAGTAAATTTTTTGCAAAGCAAACTTTATTTAATAACTGACAGTTTGCCCACTTAGTGGGAAAATCCAAAGAACAACAAAATGTTCAGTCACTGGGGTAAAAGGCCCCTCAGCTTATCCTCATCTTAAAATATGCTGAGTCGTTGACCTGTAACTAGGAGCCATTAATTCCTTGCAAACTGCACTAACAATTCGGCAATGAAAATCAAGATTGCAATTTTTATTAGTTTATTTTGAGAATTATGTGAGTTGAGGGAAAATGAAGCAGTGCGGGTGATTCAGTGCTCTAGTGCACTGTGCCATGGAGCAGGAGCGTGTGCATCTGTGCTTGTCGTTCCTCCACACTGTGTTCCTAACCTCGGTTGCAGCATGCAAGAGGAACACCGGGTACTACCCACCGGGAGCACGGAGAACGTTGGACAGTTGGATTGGCACTGAGGCCCCGGAAACAAGTCTCCACCAGGGATTTGGTATATGGCAAACAAATGCTGAGGAAAAAGCACAAAAGTGGTCACCTATTTCCCATAGAAAATGAGGAGAAATCCTCCAGAAACTGAAAGCAAACGGCACAGAAAACATTTAGAAAGTTGAAAAGTGTCTCAGCGTTCAAAGGGTTCAGATACACCTAATGGACTAAGAAGCATTGGGTCACCTTAGATCACAGTTTGGCAGCTAAACGAATCTGTTTATTAGTCAAACAGCTTGACATCTAGTGCCACAACAATGAATGGCAAAAATCTGTAGATGGATCAGATTTCTTTTATCTGAGCTGTTCTGAAGTCTATGGGGGAGAAATTTGGTTGGTTACGCCTCCTGTTAGCACCGCTAACGGGACACTAAGGGGTTAGCAACTGGGCGCAGCGAATGCAGCGATGCCCGCGAACTTCAGTGTCGGTTAACTCTTATCGTCTGGGCCTCTAGCGCCACGCAGATCGTGACGTTGTAAAGTGCGCAGAGCCCTGTTATCGCCCTGGATGTGCAATTGCCTCCCGCCCCTTGCTGTATCGCTGGGCGTGAACAATGGCACTCCAAATTGTTCAGCGCTCTGCCACTGCCGCCCTGCTCTCGGACTTTAGCGCCCTAAGAGAAGTGGTTAGCGCTTGATTTAGTGCTCCACTTCCCTCTTGGAGCATTAAAGCTGAATTTCCCGGTAGGAAAGAATCATTAGCGCCTGGCGCTACTTTTTCTACTTTTCAAAAGTTAACGCTCCAAACGAGGTTATACCTAATTTCGAGCCCTATATGCCTGTAGTACATTTCTACAAATGAAGCATTAACCCCATCAGGACCAGCTGAGATTCAGCAGAACCAAAATTTAAAAAACCTCTAGGAACAATTTACCACCTGCAGGAGTGAGAGGCCACAGTTTCAATTGCTCCCTTTCTGGGCCGGAGAGGTTGAGTGGCATTGCAGGAACAGAAAGCTCGACATTAAAAAGGTCCCTACATTGTTAAGTAGCAGCTCCAACTTTCTGCCGTGAGTTTTATTTGTTATAACAGCGCAAACGCAGCAATTTCATGAAACTCACGGGGAGGTTGAGGGTGAGCTCCCATTTTCACGAGGTTAACGGTGGAGCGGCGCAAATCATCCAGCAATGTGTGGCGATGCACAACTCGCAGCGTATCCTTTCCTCACCACAAATTGCCGGGTTATTTACTCACTAATAACGGCGTGTGCATTAAACTCGCCGTTAATTTCTCAGCAAATTCCAGGCCAATGTGGCACTAAATACCCGGTATTGTGCAGCTGGTTTTAAGCATTGGGTCACTTTAGAAATGATGCGGTTTTGTTGCTTTATTAATAATTGTATTGAATTTCTTGTCAGAAAATGTCTGGTGCACAAAAAGGTGCTAAAAAAAACCTGCTGATGTCGCCAAGAGTAAATGGAGGGCCAATGCATCCTATGAAACCCAGGCAGAGAGGACCTGCGGGAAGGAGGGAGGAGGACAGTAGCAGTATGTTTGTGTGTGTGCTAGGCCGTTGTAGCAGAGCCTGGTCTCCAATCGTCTTGGATCCCCTTGCCATTGGACCAAGACCTTGCTCTGTCAAGCCCGTGTGGTAGCTGGTGTGCAACGGCCACCCCATGTTAAAAGAATTCACACACAGGCATCTTCCACCCTTTAAAATGAAAATGAAATGGAGGGCCGTACTGATGAAGATTCCCTTCATTGTTAGAAACTGTCAAGGGCTTTGAGTGCAAAAATAATTAATCTCATTATAACCAACCTGGTTAAGTTTGGTTATGGCAGGAACCAATTAACTTTGCTACCATATAAATTCAACCATAGATAAGGTGAAGGTATTTTATAATAAATACCTGTTTAAATTTGATCAGGTCCCAAGGTATCCTTTGGAATAACGATATTACATTAAAATCTGATGCAGTAGTTGTATCAGTGCAAGCTTTACAGCAAACACCAGTTAACAGATGGCCACACGGACAAGTGTATAAGTTACAGCCCCCAAATTCGGCCCAGGCTTACAGGCTGTAAAATCCTGAGTGAAGGTGTAACTTATTCCCTGCATTTTATGGTCACTTCAGCCATGTGAGAACCATATACATCAAAAAAGTCTTTAAAGAGGAGTTGTTGTTGTAAAACTAAAATCGAGGATAAAATTGTAAAGGCTGCATAGTCGGAATGAAGTTTCCAGAGCAGGCTGTTCATGGCTGTTTCAGGAAGCTCCCATTAAGTGACAATGGCACTTTAATTGAACCCAGTAGTGAATGCCCAACAGTCAAGTGAGGCCAGGCAGCTCGATAAATCCACCATTTGCCTCCCAGTGCAGTAGGTGCAGGAGTCCTTTATTGCTATTGAAATCATACTACCTTATAACAGTTACCGACTCTTATTTTTGCAAGTAACATTTTTCCAATCCGGTTGCATTGTGCACACTGCCCTTATTTCCATGTTCACTTGATGCCTGGTGTGATGTGGTCAGTCATGTGACGGCGTCCACAATAAAGTTTGAAAATGCAGTACGTTATTCGGCCAGTCAAACAACTATTATATCACAGCATGACTGAATTTTGTACCATACCTAAAAGGTGCATTATTTTTCATATTTATAAGTCATATACTTAAAGTGAATTTTTCGTTCCGAATTTGCCATTCACACATTTCTGAATTGGTAATATCACAAAATCAGATAAATAACAGGAGAGCTTTGAAAAACAAACTATTAAAACTTATCGCCACAAGTTACAGATGGTATATATCCAGCAGCTTGTGAATCTTGCCAGTACAAGTGAGACATTCATGCTTCCAGGCCTTCGCTGCTGTAGTCAGGGAGTCCCTATTAACACATACCTAATATCTCACTAGCTGTACTAGCATATAATAAAAGGACATGGTGCAGACATGGGTGTGTCAGCTTGGCTCAGTTACAGCACTCTTGCCTCTGAGTTTCGGGGTTCAAGCACGTTCGAGGATTTTGAGCATATAATCTAGGCTGATACTTTGGTGCAGTACTGAGGGAGTGCTGTATTGTTGGAGGTGTCGTCTTCTGGATGAGATGATAAACCGAGGCCTTAGCTACCTGTTCAAGTGGATGTAAAATATCCCATGGCGCCATTCGAAGAATAGTTGGGGAATTCTCCCAGTGTCCTGGTCAAATTTAGCCCTCAACAAACACCAATAAAATAGGTTTACTGGCAATTTATCTCGTTGCTTTTTGTGGGACTTTGTTGTGTGCAAATTGCCTACAAAACATTAGTGACTGCACTTCAAAAGTACTTCATTGGCTGTGAAATGCTTTGGGATGCCCTGGAGGGGTGCAATATAAATGCAAGTTCTTTCTTCTACTTTTAGCCCTAGTTCAGTTTCAATTTGGTTCCGACTCTACCAGAAGCAAAATTCTCCCATTACCGGCTACACTAGTCTGTTTATACGTGGGTGATGGTCGTCGTGTTAATTTATGTGAAGAAGCCATTGCATCATTTATGTCAAACCGCAATGTGCTTTGAGCACAATTCCGAGGAGAAGCTGGATTACTGATATACTGCAACTTGTCTCAGAGTAAATGGGACAGGAAGGAATGATAGTCTCTTGCCCTGGATTTCCAAAGTTCTGAAAGAGCTTGGGTAATAGTTATACGCTACAATGGGAACTGAATTTTGGACAATTTTGGAGCCACTCTGATTTGAGGCGTGCAATATGATTAAGGTGCAAAAAGCTTCTATTTTAGCTGTGGAAAGCAGCCGCTGCCAATGAACTTCACAGCAAGTCTCCCCAGCCTCAGTGACCTTAGCTGCCATCAACCAGTGAAACTAACCTACAAATTAAGCAGAGAAACCAGTTTTCAGGCACCGTTTGCAGTTTGTAAAGAATGAACCCTATCAGCAACTACAGCCCAGTGAGCAGTAGCATAACTGGGAAAACTCCTTACACCAGACACCATTAGCCACTTATAGCCAGTGAAGCTTAGCAGCAAAACTGAGGAGCTACTGCATCCGGGTAGCTTTGCGAACCCCACCAAAAGTACTGAAAGATTTCTTCCTCCAGACCCCTGCAGCAAACTGTAGTCAACAAAACTTCACCAGCGGACAGTCACGTTAACACCGGAATAGTGCCTGAACTGATTGTTCTTTTAATACCAATTGGTTTACACATCATTATGAAACGCAAGTTCAATTATAGGAAATAATAACAGAAAATGCTGGAAATGCTCAGCAGGTCAGGCAGCATCTGTGGAGAGAGAAACAGAGTTAACGTTTCAGGTCGACGACCTTTCGTCAGAACTGGAAAAAGTTAGAGATGTGCATTTCAGATTTCCAGCATCTGGAGTAGTTTGCTTCTGCTTTCAATTATAGGAACTTTGCTGTCTTTCCAAGCTGTTTTTGCAAAGATTGTCCTTCTTTTCAATGACAGTCTAACTGGTAGCGAGTAAAATGTTGCATCTTTTCAGTCAGACTGCAGGCAGCAGCTTCATTCTCGTGAAATGCTACTGGGCGAGAGCTGAGGAGGACGTCGGAGGTTACGAGCCTCTTGGTTTCTCTTGCCTGTAAACATTTATTGATCACTTTGAACCCGCTTTGAATAGAAATATATACTTGCCATTGCATCGTAATAAAATCAATTTTTTCCAGTTTATAGAGTGGGCTCAGTTTTGTATAAAGGGTGACCTTATAGTAAAAGACTTCAGTACAGTTTATGATGCATGCTTTTGCCAGTGTTTTTTAGTGCTTGGGAAAGTCTATTTGTTTGTCTTCAGTAATATAACTGATGTTATTTATCAAAGAGACAGGTTATTTGGAGAAAGCGATGTACCTGAGCTGCAATCATTAACATTTTAAAATTGAAAAATTACATCCGATGGACATAGTCTGGAATAATGGTTTAATGGGAATGTCCTTTTGTGTGTTTAATCTGTCAGGCAACGGGAGTCAAAGGGCAAGAACAGACCCTGGGGTCCATGTATTAAAGAAATACAGTCACTTCTTGTTAAGTGGAGAAACTGCAACAAAATTGTATTCACTTATCAGGAGCTGAAGAAGTGGGATGTTTCTATAATGGGAGCTGTCCCACTAAGATTCGGTGATTAACACGCCAATTGTAAATAAAGCAATCTAAAGACTGAGAATTTATTTAAAGAGAAGGGTACAAATTAATTTTATTAAAAAGAAAAAATTAATGAAAATGAATGAGTTCTGCCATCTTGATGCTCAGCATGTATTGTTAAACTGTAGAAGGGTGGTCTGACCTCAGTAATGCCTGACCCTCATCTTCCTGGTGTCCTTATTGTACAGAGACAGATGCAATGGGCTCATTGCTGGCTGTGCTTGACCCTGTTCCTGAGTCTTGGGGGAGTGTTAAAATGAATGGAATTTGCCAACGGAGGCTGTGCCATTTTAAGACTTTAAAAAAATTAACTAATTTAAAACAAAAACCCTTATCTGGAGATTCTTTCTATCCCGGTTGTTCTTCACTCGCAGGTAGCATTTTGGGTCTTTTTAAGTACTTGAAGAGGACACTCCTTGGCTAATGAATTAAAATCAAGCTGGAGTGTTGTGAGAACGTAGTAAATATACATTTTCAACAGACTATATTATACAGATTATATAAAATCACCAAATGCTCCATATCCATCTTGAGCCTTCTCCACCAATGAGACTGTAGTGTGGAATACTGGGATCTCCCAGTGTGTAGGACCTCAACAGAGGTTCTCTCTCTCATCTTGTCCATGCTGCTCTGCCCAGTGTGCAGCAATGAAATGAAACTGACAGTCAAACATGTCATGTGCAATATTACACACACCAGAAAAAAAACGCCTTTTTTGGTAACTGTGCTGACTGCACTGTGATTGTGTTCAGTCTGGCATCACATTCATTCGAACAGTTATACTAGATTGCTCTTTCAAGGTAATTTGTTGGACTTTGGTGGAAGTGTAGTAGCCACAAATGGCGTGATGACCATGTGTTACTTGGGCTATGAATACAGTCAAGCGTAGTCAGTCCCCCTATTGACTTATTTGTTTCTTAATGGGTTTATACCAACTCTATATGTACAAATCCAATTTGCCCTATGGGCCTCCTGAATCATGAGGGGTCTGTAGTTTAGTTTGAGTAATAAGTTTTCTATTGTGTATTTGAAATGAGACTGGAACCTTTGCTATTTGTGCTTTTGTCCTTTCTTTCACACTGAGAGATATGAAGTAAATCCAGCTTCTAAATTATCTTATGCCTGTAATATAGGGTGATATTGGATTGTTTAAACTGGTGTATTATAATGTGATTAAACAAAATAGAGCAATCCTTTATACTGTGTAAATTGTGAAGAAAGTCTTTCTCTTGTATTACAAATGTATGAACAATGACAGACATTTAAAGACCCTTTGGCCCACCCAGCCTGCCCTATACAATTGCGATCCCTTGTGTACCACAATATACACGCTCCACCCCACCTGAAACCATGTGATCTCCTGGGAGTGGCGGAAAAACAGATAAAAGCCCAATTTGATAAAAAAGGCCAATTTGGGGTGGGGGGGGGGGGGAAATCTGGGAAATTCCTCATTGACCCATCAAAACTAGTCCAGGAGATCACTCTGGCTCTGAATTCCCTGCAGTACCTACCTTTTGTACGAGGTGATCTCTGCCCCAGCCAGAAACAGGTCCAGCTCTTGCTTGAAGGAATTCTGCAAATCGCGTCCACCACACAGGACAACAGCCTGTTCCAGAGGTCCACTATCCTCTGGGAAAAGAACCAGCTCCTGATATCTAACCTAGATCTAGCCTTATACAACTTAAAAGTGTAACCCCTGGTCCTCCCTAATCTATTTAATTGGAACAAACTGTCAACTGGAACACAACCTATTCCCTTCATTATCTTATAAACCTCAATCAGATCACCCCCTAAGTCTATGCTTCTCTAAAGTGTAGAATACCAACTCTCTTAGTCTATCTTGATAACTAAGATGCTTTATACTGGGATTCAGTCATGTGGCCCTCTACTGCACCTTTTCCAAAGCCTCAATATCACCCATCATTTGAAGAGACCAAAGCTGGACACAGTATTCCAAGTGAGGCTGACCAAGGTCTTGTACAAGGACAAAATGGTATGCCTCGTCTTATAACCAGTTTTCCTATGAATGCACCCCAAAACCCTATTCACTGTAGCTATCGCTTCATGGCATTGCCCATGTACCTTTAGAGATGTATGCATGAGAATGCCCAGATCTCTTTCTTTCTCCACCTTCTTTAATGCTTTTCAAGTATTACAGTGTTTCACTCTACACTATAACTAATATTATACTCTACAGAGCTATGCCCAATACAGCTGGCTACTAGATAGAATGGTGGAGATCACTTGTAATGCCTCTGATTCCCAGTTTAACTGAGTACTGCAGAGAAAGATTACTTTTCACACTGTTTGTAGCTCCAGTATTCATTATATTGCAATATACTATTTAATGTAGCTGTTTTATTACTATGATATACAGATGATGATGATAGCATAGCAGAGTCATACAAATCAGAAGGTTGCATCAACAGCTGGCATTGATGTAGCAACATGAATGTATTAAACATCGTATTTAATGTATTAAACACCGTAAGGGGTTGTGGATGTGAGGTGAGGACAAGATTGAGTTTGACCATGATACCTCCATAGTTGAGTAACCTACTGACACTTCCTGTCTAGGCTCACACAGGAAAAATAGCTGCTTGGGTGACAGGCCAGAGGGTGAATGGTGCCCATGGAACCGTAGCCCAGCAAGAATCAAATGTCTTCGGAGAGGAGGAGGGGAAAAACCGGCAAAGAAAAATATAATATACATTACTTTGCAAGCAATTTGAAGTTGCAGTAACATTAATCTGTTATTTTTTGTTTGATTAAGAGTATCAAAAATCTTGTTCTTGTACAGGAAAGATCATTGGAACCATCGTCATTTGCCAGACAGAGGGTTACATGGGATTGTATAGTTGAAGCAAAAGGTTTCAGTTACAATCAGAAGGGTCTGGGTGTATACTGATACTAATTTGTACACATGGTCCTAAAGGTGAGGGATGATGGTCCCAGGAAACAGAAAGCTGCTGTGCTTTGTACTCGGACAGTGTGAAGGACTATCAACTCAGGTACTGTATAGCGCACGGCAGATGCAAAGCAGAGCCCCCTCTTACATTACAGTGACTGAATTTCAAACTAAGCTTCACAACAGCAGCTCCCTTCTTCTACCGCACCAATGTGACATTTCCTTTTCCCATGCCCTCCATCTGTATTGCCTGTCTCTTTGAGATTGCTCGATCAGTGCAGAATTATAGGCAGTTTTGTGCTATGGACTTGCATCCACAGGGGACTGGATGGAGTCAGTCCAAACATATTTTATTTAGGACTCTTACTAGCTGTCAGGGAAAAGAGGAAAAATATAGCTACGGCAGGACGGTAAGATAACTGTTTAACAAAGAGATTACAAGTGAGAAAAGCAAAGAGATTTTACATTGCACCCTACCCTGCGAGTCAGCAAAAAGAGGGGAGTAATGAGTTGTAATGATTTATAAGTAGAAAATAATTGGACTTCATGGAGATGGATGGTAGGACATTTCACCTCTTTTATTGCAGAATTTCGTAGAATGATACAGCCTGGCCTCATCTATAACAGGCACTGCACTGTCAAGCACAAACACCAGCACCTTCACTATATGTGGGACACAAGGCACAAAACTGTACGGCACACACACTGTGAAATATAAAGCACTTCCAAGGCCATTTCAGCATTTAAAATTCTCCTTGGACTTACCAGGTAACCGTGAAATGCCAAGTTATGATCTGAAACTCCAGAGGAGATCAGTAATAATCAGTTAAAAATCTGGGATTAGCGGAACTGAAATTAAATGACTGAGTATTTTAAAAAAGCATGATAATTATCTTTTTAAATATAAATATTGTTTTATTTTTCCCTGTGTTTTTCTTTCTCGGGTCACTTCTCATTATATGTCCTCTTTTAGTGGGGAAGGGAGTTAAGGGGAAGAATGGTCGAGGTCATAGATTTCTTTGTCACTCTGATTGGCTGGCAGAAGATAGGATTCAAGTGGGTCAAATGGATGATAATTTTTCCCTCCTCCACATTCCTTCTTTGACCCCCCCACCCCACCCCACCTTTAGCTCGGTGACAGAACTCCACACTTGCACAAAGCGCTCTGGAAAGCAGCCCAATACAGAATGCAGAAGCAGATGAGTTCAAGGGTCAGAGGCAACCCCGGGGGAGCAACTTTAGTTATTCAGGCTCCCAACAATCCGACAATCATTTTTAAGAAGTATCGCAGCATGTCCATAAAGATAGACAGCTATAAAGTTACATTCAACATTGATTATTTTCTTGAAATTATTTAATTTTATTTGTCCAGATCACAATTAAAAATAGGATTCTAAAACTTGAAATCCATTTCAACTCAAGTTCAATAGTGATTCAAGAAATCAAATTGGTCTAACAAAGGTCTTCAGACACTGGATATCTTTACTGAGGCGTTTTAAATGTCAAGTGGTATAAGTAGTCAACAAACATGCTAGTGGCATCTAGTGGCAACTCATCAATACTACAACTTTAACTTTTTAAACAAAACAGAAAATGTTGAAGATACACAACAGGTTAGTCAGCATCTGCATGGAGAAAAGACCGGTTTTGATTTCAGGTACAGCCTTTCAGCAGAACTGGAAACTGAAAGACAAAAAAGCATTTTAGTTGGATTGGGGGAAAAAAATCATAGAATCTTACAGCACAGAAAGAGGCCATTTGGCCCATCATGCCTGTGACGGCTCTTTGAAAGAGCTCTCCCATTAGGCCCACTCCCCGGCTCTTCCCCATAGCCATGCAATGTTTCACTTTTCAAGTATATATCTTGATGTGCCATCAATAACTCAAAGACAAGAAGTTAAAGGATTCAACTGAAGGCTTTCAATCGCTAAGAACATTGCACGTCATTCCACATCAGATTCGTCTGGCAGAATGACTCATACAGCTCTTGAGACCTTTATATGACAAAAGACAGGGGCGGAGCCAATACACACAATAGGGGAAAAGGGGGGGCGGTACACACAATACAATGCAGGTAAAACACAGGGGCTGATGAAGGCATATATTTCATCACATATCTAATTCTCTTTTGAAAGTTATTATTGAATCTGTTTCCATCAGGCAGTGCATTCCAGATCATAACAACTCACTGCATAAAAAATGTTCTCCTCACCTTCCCTCTGGTTCTTTTACCTTGAATTACCTTAAATCGGTGTCCTCTGGTTACCGACCCCCACCTGCCAGTGGAAACAGTTTCTCCTTATTTACTCTTATCAAAACCCATCATGATTTTGAACACCTCCATTAAATCTCCCCTTAACCTTCTCTGCTCGAAGGAGAACAATCCCAGTTTCTCAAGTCTCTCCACAAAAGAAACAGCAGATACGCCAATCACAGATAAACAAGTGGGTTGAATGACCTGCAAAACTGCTTAATAGAAAATTGTTAGATCACATAACAGATCATCTCAGTGAGACAATGGATACACGTTAAAAGAAGAAGGTGTAAATAGTTAAGGCAGTGAAAGGATACTGGGGGAGAGATTAAAAATCCTGTAGATGCAGGAGGTCTGAAATGAAAACAAAAATTCTGGAAGCACACGGTAAGTCCACCAATTCTAAAAAGGGGAAAAAAAGATCGCCTCACACCCTGAGTGCTGATGTGAGCACCAGAACTGTGTTCTCAGAAATCATCTACACATAAAATGCCAACGTGCTTCCCCTGCCCCTGAATGCAGACAGACCCACCTCACGTCATCAGCAACCCCTGCTGTAAAAACAATAGAGGATATAGCTCAGGCCTGAAGTTCCTAAAGTCCAATCTTCACCTCAGAGGTCTGTGATATTGTTCCTGAAGCTTTTGTTAAACCTGGTGAGAACAGTGTATAAAGGACAAGAATAGGGAGGTCAGAGTGGAAATGAGAAGGGGAGTTAAAACGCAGAGTAACAGGGAGGGCAGGGTCAGACTTGTGGACAGCATCTGCACTCTTTTACTTTTTATTTAACACTTCTGATCCTTTCAACGTCCTGACTGTCATGTGACCATGTGGTTCAACCTTGGTCCACATATAAAAGATTATTATGGCACAACCTAATCTCTGTCTGTTTCTTCATACTTCCAATGAGGCCTGTTTATCTTGACTGCCCTCAAATGGGCTTTATTGACAGGGGTCTCTTGTATAGATTCAGGTCTATTCTTTTATTGCTGGGTCATAGTAACAAAAATTTAAAATAAGATTCTCATGGGTGTACGCAGCTTGCTAGAAGTACAATAACAAGTAAGGGAGTTACTTGCAGGGTCACAAGAGTATTTAAAAGCTGCAACACAGTTAAGTAGTTGTGTTGACATCATAAATTGTAGGACCAATGCTCTAATATTTCCTGAATGCCATCTAAACGCTGGAATGTGTTATGACTTGAACATAAACCCCAGACATTTAATAATTCATCTACATAATAGAAAATTTTGAATTTAATATTAATATAGGAGATTAAGAATGTTCCTTCCTACAGTCTATTCTTTCCTTACTGGGAGTGGCGGCCCATCAGTAGTGTCAATTATATTGTGAAAGGGATCCCTTTCATGTTGTGTATAATGGTACTTTGAAGTCATCAGAAGCTTTTCTTAAAATCATGTTACAGGAAGAGACGATTTTATAAAATTATGACTTTTATGATGGCTGTAACAAACGTAGCCAACAAGAAGGAAGCATTTTACTGAAATCTCTTTTACTGGATTATAATCTTGTACGTAGTATAAACTAGTAATAAAATTGAAGGGGCTGTTGAGTAAAATTTAAAAAGAACTTTGGCTAATATCAGTTTGTCTATTTCTGGTGATTTAAAATTGCTTTGCTCAAGCTGAATGTTATGCTACAGGCTTTTTTTCAACATTTTTGTCTTCCCAGCTAAAAGGCAGTTTCCCTCAGCATAGTGAATGCCCTATGATCTTAAACCTGTGCCCTTATATGTATTGTGAAGGGGTTCGCATGCCCAGGGTTAATAATTAACCTTTAATTGTGATCTATAAGTCACTAGGGATCAGGTAAGATAGTCACTTGTTCTCTCTCTCCCAAAGAGCAGAAATTACCATGCCATCAGGCCAATCTGTACAGGCTACAAATATGAGTCAAATTTATTTACAAGTTAATTAACATACAGACGCCAAATTTTTTAATTTTTTAATTCGTTTATGGGATGTGAGCATCGGTGGCAAGGTTGCTGCGGTCAGATACTGAATTAACACAGTACATAAAACACTGAAATTATAAATAGTTCACAAGGAATTAAAATGTCCCTTTAGAACATATTTCTTACACAGTTTCCTAAGGGACAAGACTGTTTGATGAAACAGTCAGATTTGTCTCTTAGTAAACCTACCAGCTGTGATGTACTTGGGTGATTTGAATCCATGGAGGTGATTTCCTGCCAGAAATAAAGACAATGGGAAAATTCCTTGGTACTTAACCTGCCCAAAGGCCTCTGAAATCAGAGCTGGCAATCATCTATGATTAAAGGCATAATAATAGGAATTATTGCACAGAACTAGTGAGCAGGTGTTCACAGGAAGTCTGTGTTCTTAGTACCTGTAACACCTTTACTGTATACATTTCAATTTGCACCTGCAATTCTTTCCTGACTAATTTACAGATCAGTCAACCTAGTTTGGTTCTGGTGTCTCAACTTTTGGAGCAGAGAGCTGGATCCATATGACAGAACTAGAAAGAGATGCTTTTAATTAGGGTTGGGCAGAATGGTAAGTAAATGCCATGCCCAACATAATCATTTTCTTTTCTAATAAACATTTCCACATTTATTGAAGAAGCATTCCAAATGATTCCAAACTGCACAGGGTATGTAAATGTTAGCAACACAATGTGTGCAGTTCCCTATTAAAATGCCTATAAAACAAATCAGGACACCATACAGTAAAAATAAAAGAAACGTCAGAGCCTCATACAATAAAATTGCCCGTTTGGTTGATTAGTAAAGGGTGCTTTGTTGTTGGTTTAAATCCACCAATGAGGCAGCGGTTTGTCCCCAACCCTCCAGACCAGCAAAGTTCAGATTCAATCAGTAGGAGAAGAAACTTATTCACAAATAGGAAATAACCAGTGCAGGACTTCAGGGGCTGGATAATGGGAGCTCATGGCTGGATTTGGTTTATGGGTTGTGTCTTGGACGCTCCCACTATAGACAACTCAACCCAATCTTCATTCCAAGTCGGCTTCCATTTTAACTTTAGCTACTTCAAAACTATAGGACATAAAATACGGAATCTCCCTATTTTGTTACAGTGAGTTCTTATGACATCATCAGAGGGACTGCCAAGGAGGAGTTACGGAGCCTGACAGTGTGAGGCAGCTCAATTTAACACGCAGTCTCGGTGACAAGATTTGCAGAAGTACTTTCCATTCTGGACTAATTCCCTCACCTCCCTCGTACTGTCAGGCGCAGTAACTCAGGTCAGCTTTTACAATTTCAGCAGTTGCACCCGCTGTTAAAACAAAAAAGTATGGGCTAGATTTTCAGTATAGACAGTTTTGGGGCGCTAACCTTAGCGCCTGCCCGAAGTTAACGCCCGCCCCAAAGTAGCGCCCCGTTGCCGGAAATTCAGTGGCTTCGCCCTAAGAGGTTGGTGGAGCGTTAAAAGAGGCGTTCCACTACTATCTTTAGGCGCTAAGCCGGCGGTGCAGAGCGCAGCGCCCGAGCTCGGGCGCAGCGCACGGCAGACACTCTGGTGCCAGTGAGCTCTTAAAGGGGAAGGGTGCATCAGGAGGAGGAGGAGGAGGAGGAGTTTCACACAACACATGCAGACTGCCGTTTATAGTGCAGGAGGAGTGCCCTTTAATTTGCGCTCCCCAGGGTGTGTTGCGTTCCATTTTACAAACGCTCTGGACGCCAGCCGCAGAATGGGGCGGTCCGACTGAAGTTTGGATTCGGGGCGGCCAAAGGGCGTTGCACGAGGATGTGACGTCATTTTCTGCGCACGCATCCGGGCGGCCGCTAAACTTTGCGCCGGCGCTAACGGGCAACTTAATTTCGGGCGGGGCGCAAACTGCGCTGCGCCCGGGCGCTACACGAATAGCGCCCGAAAATCACTTCTCTTAAGGCGCTAACTGCTGGCGCAAGCAACTGAAAATCTAGCCCTATATCTTTCAAAAAAATAGAAATCATTCTAGCTCTGCACGGCCCTCCCCTAATCTCCGCAGGAAATGATCATTCTTGGTGACTGTTTAATTTTTTAAGAGGTTCCTGATGGTGAGTCATATTTTTCATACTGTTTGTACACATTAGGCGAACATCAGTGAAGATTTTATTGCTGCCTGTTTCTTCTCACTAATTTTCTCCCCTCCTGAAGTCGTTCACTCCACTCTGGAGTACAGCTCTGTGGGCGCCAGTCAGCTTCTGAAACTCGGCCCATTCTCACTGGCTTTTAACTCCATTCTATTCATTTGTTATGTTTTGTAATATATCGAATTTTTATTTGCGTCCATTATTATGAGACAGATGTCGAGCTCATTGTCGAGTTGCAGATAAAGCTGAGGAATGCGCAGGAGAGCCAATCTGTTTTTGGTGCCTGAGCTGGGAATATCCGAGATCAAGAAATATTTTTACTTGTAATTAAAAAACGTTACAGTTTTTTTCCCCTCCTCTCCACTCTCTCCTGTATTGGGTGTGGTCAAATCTGAGTCTGGTGAACTTCCTTCTTGTGTGAGCCAGACGGTTAGTATTGGCTGGACTTTAGACAGTGAACTGAGTATAACACCAAGGACCCCTCTCACCCACATGTGTTTTCCTGTAAAGATGATTGAATAGTGATCAGGAACAGGACCCCTGGTAGATTCCTCCCCTCACCTCCAGGTTGGGTAGGTTGCATAAACTTGGCTTGTATTCCCTTGACTATAGAAGATTGAGGGACGATCTGATCAAGATGTTTAAAATTCAATAGGGTAGATATGGAGAAAGTACTTCCTCTGGTGGGGGAATAGAAACATAGAGACATAGAAGATAGGAGCAGGAGTAGGCCATTCGGCCCCTCGAGCCTGCTCCGCCATTCAATGAGATCATGGCTGATCATCCAAATTCAGTACCCTGTCCCTGCCTTCTCCCCATATCCCTTGATCCCTTTAGCCTTAAGAAATATATCTAACTCCTTTTTGAATATATTTAATGACTTGGCCTCAACTGCCTTCTGTGGTAGAGAATTCCACAGGTTCATCACTCTCTGGGTGAAGAAATTCCTCCTCATCTCTGTCCTAAATGACTTACCCCTTATCTTTAGACTGTGACCCCTGGTTTTGGACTCCCCCGCCATCAGGAACATCCTTCCTGCATCCAGTCTGTTTAATCCTGTTAGAATTTTATAAGTTTCAATGAGATCCCCTCTCATTCTTCTAAACTCCAGCAAGTATAAGCCCAATCGACCCAATCTCTCCTCATACGTCATTCCTGCCAACCCAGGTATCAGTATGGTGAATCTTCACTGCACTCCCTCCATGGCAAGAACATCCTTCCTCAGATAAGGCGACCAAAACTGCACACAATACTCCAGGTGTGGTCTCACCAAGGCCCTGTACAACTGCAGCAAGACATCCTTGTTCCTGTACTCAAACCCTCTCGCTACGAAGGCCAACATACCATTTGCCTTCTTAACCGCCTGCTGCACCTGCATGCTTACCTTCAGCGACTGGTGCACAAGGACACCCAGGTCACGTTGCACTTCCCCTTCTCCCAATCTATTGCCGTTCAGATAATAATCTGCCTTCCTGTTTTTGCCACCAAAGTGGATAACCTTGCATTTATCCACATTATACTGCATCTGCCATGCATCTGCCCAATCACCCAACCTATCCAAATCATCCTGGAGTTTCTCGGCATCCTCCTCACAGCACACACGCCCACCCAGCTTTGTGTCGTTTGCAAACTTCGAGATATTACATCTAGTTCCCTCATCTAGATCATTAATATATATTGTGAATAGCTGGGGTCCAAGGACCGATCCCTGCGGTACCCCACTAGTCACTGCCTGCCACTCGGAAAAAGACCCGTTTATTCCAACTTTTTGCTTCCTGTCTGCCAACCAGTTCTCTATCCAAGCCAGTACCTTGCCCCCAATCCCATGTGCCTTAACTTTACACGCTAATCTCTTATGCAGGACCTTATCGAAAGCCTTCTGAAAGTCTAAATACACCACATCCACTGGTTCTCCCTTATCTATTCTACCAGTTACATCCTCAAAAAATTCCAGTAGGTTAGTCAAGCACAATTTACCTTTTGTAAATCCATGTTGACTTTGTCCGATCCTGTCACTGTTTTCCAAGTGCTCTGCTTTTACATCAAGACCAAGAGGACATAATCTCAAAATTAGAGCCAGGCCGTTTAGGAGGGAAATCAGGGAGCACTTTTTCCACACAAAGGGCAGTGGAAATCTGAAATTCTCTCCCCAAAAGGCTGTGGGTGCTGGAGTTTTCAAGACTGGGGTCAATAGATTTTTCTGACGAAGGGGCCTCGACCCGAAACATTGACTCTATTTCTCTCTCCTCGATGCTGCCTGACCTGCTGAGTGTTTCCAGCATTTTCCGTTGTTATTTCAGTAGATTTTTGTTTGGTAAGGGTATCAAGGGATATGGAGCAAAGGCGGGTAAATGAAGTTGAGATGCAGATCAGCCATGATCTAATTGAATGGCGGAGCAGGCCCGAGGGGCCGCATGGCCTACTCCTGTTCTTATGTCCTTCCCCCCCATTGTTAGTTGTTAGAATGGTTAGAATATGGAACTCGCTACCACTAGGGGTAGTTGAGGCGAATAGCATAGATGCATTTAAGGGAAAGCTAGATAAACGCATGAGGGAGAAAGGAATCGAAGGATATGCAGATCGGGTTGGATGAAGAGGAGTGGGAGGAGGCTCGTGTGGAGCATAAATGCAGTTGGGCTGAATGGCCTGTTTCTGTGCTGTAAATTCTAAGTAATTCTATGTAAGATGCTTTCCTTGCTCCATGGCCCGTGTGTTTGTGGAAACGTTGATATCTGTGTGTTGATGCTGGGAGCTCACTGGTCTTTCTTTCCCCCAGGATGAAGAGCTCCCTGTTGTCCAAAACTACAGAAAGAGCCAGCAAACAGCCATTGAGGGACAGCTGAGGTTAGATTTAGGTCAGAGAGGGAGACCCTCTCAGCGAGAGCTAGGGGCCTGTCCCTTGGTGTTACTCAGTACTATCAACTCTCTGATTTGGAAATAATTCTGCTGAAATATTTATTGGACTCAATTTGTTTTGAAGTTCTTGAGTCGTCAGACAGTTTACAGATTACACACAGAAGCAACTGTTCAAACCGAAATGTAGCTAATTGTCCTCCTGGAGGCTCTTTTGTTGAAACCTGCCATTGCTGACAGAGTTAAAAGTCTTCATTTGTTAATGTGCAGTGAAATTGTTAAATGGCAAAGTTCCTGATGTCTTTGTAAATCGGCTTCCCCTGAATGTGACAGGCGTGAGGTCGATGAGTGATTTTCCCCCTCGATGCGCCCGAGAGTCAGGGAAGGTCTGTGTTAAATTTCAATTTCCTGTTTGATTTCAACCCATTTGTAAAGTGCGAGACACAGGGAGTGAGCGCCTCTGACACCCTGCTAACTTCATCAGGAACCAGGCGCTGCTGGGAGATGGATGGGGCGGCTAAGGCCACTGTCATAGTTAGATTAATGTCATAATCTAATAGCCTTGTTTGTGTTTGGTGTGATCTGTGGGACTCGGGGAGCTGGCAGAGCTGAGCGGCCAGTTATTGGAAAGCAAGAGTCAAGCCCTGAGGGTGCAAGGACAATCACAGACTGCTCGGACAACTCGAGCCATGTGAAATGAGCTAAAACCTATCAGGAAATGCAAGCAGCCATTAACCCCTATCTCAGACTACCACACGGCCAATATTTTGGAGTGACAGATGAGGTAAATGCAGCATTGACTCCTGAAGTTTGAATGTCAGGGCATTGCAGTGTCAAATGATGTCACTGAGTAAATAAATACTTAAACACAGGATATCTGGTGGGAATCCATTAAATATAAAATCTATTAAATTCACACTACCCAGTGTGGAACTGATCATTACAGGAGGGTTCCAGGTTTGATCGCCAGTCTGTGCTGAGTTAGCTGACCTCAGCTGATGCAGCAGTGGGAGTGCTGCAGTTTGCGTCACTGTCTAATGGGCTAAAGAGGAGACAGGTCAACTCCTGACTGTAACCTGGTGATCCTTCCTGCAAAGGCATGTGTGTGGATATCGGGTGAGGACAGGAAAGGGCTTGGCCCACAAGGAAACCAAAAATACATGTCTTTCTCGGCCTCTTCAAGGCCCTGGATCCACAGGTTGACCTGGCGGGGAAATCACAATGGTTTCCCCGCGCAGGCCTTGGGTTAAAAACGGCAGTCGAACCCCAATGACATCGGAGCTCGATCTGCATATTTAAATCAGGACCCCGTTACCTCACGCCGGGTGACCCACGCACCTACTAAAAACAGCAGGTTAAAATCACATTCCATGGGAAGGCAACGGGATCACAGGAGGTAGGTCGCTGCCCTGATTTTAACTGCTCGCTCGGGCAGGGTTAAAATTAGGACTTTGCCGTCAGGCCCACACATGAGGGATGGGCACTTGGCTGAGATACTGTAGAGCCACTGGCTCCATGGAATTGTAACTCACATTGGAGGGGAGAAAAATCACACACAAAAATGAGGAAGCTCATCACTCAGGTTTAATAGCTGTTAGTAGTTGATGGCTGGTTGACTGACTGTAGTACTTAATGATTAGGTGACTGACTGTAGAAGTTGATGATTAGGTGACTGACTAATAGTTAATGATTAGGTGACTGACTAATAGTTGATGATTAGGTGACTGACTATTAGTTAATGATTTTGTGGCTGGCTGTAGTAGTTAATGACTGGTGACTGACTAATAGTTGATGATTAGATGACTGACTAATAGTTAATGATTAGGTGACTGACTGTAGAAGTTAATGATTAGGTGACTGACTAATAGTTAATGATTAGTTGACTGGCTGTAGTAGTTAATGACTGATGACTGACTAATAGTTGGTGATTATGTGACTGACTAATAGTTAATGATTAGGTGACTGACTAATAGTTAAGGATTAGGTGTCTGACTGTAATAGTTATTGATTAGGTGACTGACTAATAGTTAATAATTAGGTGATTGACTTTAATAGTTAATGGTTAGGTGACTGACTGTAGTAGGTAATGATTAGGTGACTGACTAATAGTTAATGATTAGGTGACTGACTGTAATAGTTAATGATTAGGTGACTAACTGTAGTAGTTGATGATTAGGTGACTGACTGTAATAGTTAACGATTAGGTGACTGACTGTAGTAGTTGATGATTAGGTGACTGACTGTAATAGTTAATGATTAGGTGACTGACTGTAATAGTTAACGATTAGGTGACTGACTGTAATAGTTAATGATTAGGTGACTGACTATAATAGTTGATGATTAGGTGACTGACTGTAATAGTTAATGATTAGGTGACTACTGTAATAGTTAATGATTAGGTGACTGACTGTAATAGTTAATGATTAGGTGACTGACTGTAATAGTTAATAATTAGTTGACTGACTATAGTAGTTAACAATTAGCTGACTGACTGTAATAGTTAATGATTAGGTGACTGACTGTAATAGTTAATGATTAGGTGACTAACTGCAGTAGTTGATGATTAGGTGACTGACTGTAGTAGTTGATGATTAGCTGACTGACTGTAATAGTTGATGATTAGGTGACTAACTGTAATAATTAATGTTTAGTTGACTGACTGTAATAGTTAATGATTAGGTGACTGACTGTAATAATTAATGATTAGGCGACTGACTGTAATTGTTAACGATTTGGTTGACTGACTGTAATAGTTAATGATTAGGTGACTAACTATAGTAGTTATTGATTAGGTGACTGACTGTAGTCATTAATGATTAGGTGACTCACTGTAATAGTTAATGATTAGTTGACTGACTGTAATAGTTAAGGATTAGGTGTCTGACTGTAATAGTTAATGCTTAGGTGACTGACTATTAGTTAATAATTAGGTGACTGATTTTAATAGTTAATGGTTAAGTGACTGATTGTAGTAGGTAATGATTAGGTGACTGACTAATAGTTAATGATTAGGTGACTGACTGTAATAGTTAATGAATAGGTGACTAACTGTAGTAGTTGATGATTAGGTGACTGACTGTAATAGTTAACGATTACGTGACTGAATGTAATAGTTAACGATTAGGTGACTGGCTGTAGTAGTTAATGATTAGGTGACTGACTATAGTAGTTAATGATTAGGTGACTGACTGTAATAGTTGATGATTAGGTGACTGACTGTAATAGTTAATGATTAGGTGACTGACTGTAATAATTAATGATTTGGTGACTGACTGTAGTCGTTGATGATTAGGTGACTCACTGTAATAGTTGATGATTAGGTGACTAACTGTAATAATTAATGTTTAGTTGACTGACTGTAATAGTTAATGATTAGGTGACTGACTGTAATTGTTAACGATTTGGTTGACTGACTGTAATAGTTAATGATTAGGTGACTAACTATAGTAGTTATTGATTAGGTGACTGACTGTAGTCATTGATGATTAGGTGACTCACTGTAATAGTTAATGATTAGTTGACTGACTGTAATAGTTAAGGATTAGGTGTCTGACTGTAATAGTTAATGCTTAGGTGACTGACTATTAGTTAATAATTAGGTGACTGATTTTAATAGTTAATGGTTAGGTGACTGACTGTAGTAGTTAATGATTAGGTGACTGACTAATAGTTAATGATTAGGTGACTGACTGTAATAGTTAATGAATAGGTGACTAACTGTAGTAGTTGATGATTAGGTGACTGACTGTAATAGTTAACGATTACGTGACTGAATGTAATAGTTAACGATTAGGTGACTGACTGTAGTAGTTAATGATTAGGTGACTGACTAATAGTTAATAATTAGGTGATTGACTTTAATAGTTAATGGTTAGGTGACTGACTGTAGTAGGTAATGATTAGGTGACTGACTAATAGTTAATGATTAGGTGACTGACTGTAATAGTTAATGATTAGGTGACTAACTGTAGTAGTTGATGATTAGGTGACTGACTGTAATAGTTAACGATTAGGTGACTGACTGTAGTAGTTGATGATTAGGTGACTGACTGTAATAGTTAATGATTAGGTGACTGACTGTAATAGTTAACGATTAGGTGACTGACTGTAATAGTTAATGATTAGGTGACTGACTATAATAGTTGATGATTAGGTGACTGACTGTAATAGTTAATGATTAGGTGACTACTGTAATAGTTAATGATTAGGTGACTGACTGTAATAGTTAATGATTAGGTGACTGACTGTAATAGTTAATAATTAGTTGACTGACTATAGTAGTTAACAATTAGCTGACTGACTGTAATAGTTAATGATTAGGTGACTGACTGTAATAGTTAATGATTAGGTGACTAACTGCAGTAGTTGATGATTAGGTGACTGACTGTAGTAGTTGATGATTAGCTGACTGACTGTAATAGTTGATGATTAGGTGACTAACTGTAATAATTAATGTTTAGTTGACTGACTGTAATAGTTAATGATTAGGTGACTGACTGTAATAATTAATGATTAGGCGACTGACTGTAATTGTTAACGATTTGGTTGACTGACTGTAATAGTTAATGATTAGGTGACTAACTATAGTAGCTATTGATTAGGTGACTGACTGTAGTCATTAATGATTAGGTGACTCACTGTAATAGTTAATGATTAGTTGACTGACTGTAATAGTTAAGGATTAGGTGTCTGACTGTAATAGTTAATGCTTAGGTGACTGACTATTAGTTAATAATTAGGTGACTGATTTTAATAGTTAATGGTTAAGTGACTGACTGTAGTAGTTAATGATTAGGTGACTGACTAATAGTTAATGATTAGGTGACTGACTGTAATAGTTAATGAATAGGTGACTAACTGTAGTAGTTGATGATTAGGTGACTGACTGTAATAGTTAACGATTACGTGACTGAATGTAATAGTTAACGATTAGGTGACTGGCTGTAGTAGTTAATGATTAGGTGACTGACTATAGTAGTTAATGATTAGGTGACTGACTGTAATAGTTGATGATTAGGTGACTGACTGTAATAGTTAATGATTAGGTGACTGACTGTAATAATTAATGATTTGGTGACTGACTGTAGTCGTTGATGATTAGGTGACTCACTGTAATAGTTGATGATTAGGTGACTAACTGTAATAATTAATGTTTAGTTGACTGACTGTAATAGTTAATGATTAGGTGACTGACTGTAATTGTTAACGATTTGGTTGACTGACTGTAATAGTTAATGATTAGGTGACTAACTATAGTAGTTATTGATTAGGTGACTGACTGTAGTCATTGATGATTAGGTGACTCACTGTAATAGTTAATGATTAGTTGACTGACTGTAATAGTTAAGGATTAGGTGTCTGACTGTAATAGTTAATGCTTAGGTGACTGACTATTAGTTAATAATTAGGTGACTGATTTTAATAGTTAATGGTTAGGTGACTGACTGTAGTAGTTAATGATTAGGTGACTGACTAATAGTTAATGATTAGGTGACTGACTGTAATAGTTAATGAATAGGTGACTAACTGTAGTAGTTGATGATTAGGTGACTGACTGTAATAGTTAACGATTACGTGACTGAATGTAATAGTTAACGATTAGGTGACTGACTGTAGTAGTTAATGATTAGGTGACTGACTATAGTAGTTAATGATTAGGTGACTGACTGTAATAGTTGATGATTAGGTGACTGACTGTAATAGTTAATGATTAGGTGACTGACTGTAATAATTAATGATTTGGTGACTGACTGTAGTCATTGATGATTAGGTGACTCACTGTAATAGTTGATGATTAGGTGACTAACTGTAATAATTAATGTTTAGTTGACTGACTGTAATAGTTAATGATTAGGTGACTGACTGTAATAATTAATGATTAGGTGACTGACTGTAATTGTTAACGATTTGGTTGACTGACTGTAATAGTTAATGGTTAGGTGACTAACTGTAGTAGTTATTGATTAGGTGACTGACTGTAGTCATTGATGATTAGGTGACTCACTGTAATAGTTAATGATTAGTTGACTGACTGTAATAGTTAACGATTAGCTGACTGACTTTAGTAGTTAAAGCTTAGCTGACTGACTGTAGTAGTTAGCGATTAGGTGACTGACTGTAGTAGTTAACAATTAGGTGACTGACTGTAGTAGTTGATGATTAGGTGACTGACTGTAATAGTTAACGATTAGGTGAATGACTGTAATAGTTAACGATTAGGTGAATGACTGTAATAGGTAACGATTAGCTGACTGACTTTAGTAGTAAACGATTAGGTGACTGACTGTAGTAGTTAATGATTAGGTGACTGACTATAGTAGTTAATGATTAGGTGACTGACTGTAATAGTTGATGATTAGGTGACTGACTGTAATAGTTAATGATTAGGTGACTGACTGTAATAATTAATGATTAGGTGATTGACTGTAGTAGTTAACGATTAGGTGACTGAGTAGTAGTTGATGATTAGGTGACTGACTTTAGTAGTTAAAGCTTAGCTGACTGACTGTAGTAGTTAACGATTAGGTGACTGACTGTAGTAGTTAACAATTAGGTGACTGACTGTAGTAGTTGATGATTAGGTGACTGACTGTAATAGTTAACGATTAGGTGAATGACTGTAATAGTTAATGATTAGTTGACTGTAATAGTTAATGATTAGTTGACTGGCTGTAATAGTTAATGATTAGGTGACAGACAGTAATAGTTAACGATTAGGTGACTGACTGTAGTTGTTAATAATTAGGTGACTGACTGTAGTAGTTAACGATTAGGTGACTGACTGTAGTAGTTGATGATTAGGTGACTGACTGTAATAGTTGATGATTAGGTGACTGACTGTATTAGTTAATGATTAGGTGACTAACTGTAATAGTTAATGATTAGGTGACTGACTGTAATAGTTAATGATTAGGTGAATGGCTGTAATAGTTAATGATTAGTTGACTGACTGTAATAGTTAACGATTAGGTGACTCAGTGTAATAGTTAATGATTAGGTGATTGACTGTAATAGTTAATGATTAGGTGACTGACTGTAATAGTTAATGATTAGGTGACTGACTGTAGTAGTTAACGATTAGGTGACTGACTGTAGTAGTTGATGATTAGGTGACTGACTGTAATATTTTACAGGGTAATTAGAGGGTGAGAAGGTTGGATCTCAAACAAGCGTGCTAAGCTTGAATAAAGGAGACTATGAAGGTATGAGAGTGGAATTGAGTAGAGTGGATTGGGAAAATAGATTAAAGGGTAAGACGATACATGATCAGTGGTGTACATTTAAGGAGTTATTTTACAACTTCCAAAAAAAATATATTCCACTGAGAAGAAAAGGGTGTAAAAGAAAAGACAGCCATCCGTGGCTAAGTAAAGAAATTAAGGATAGCATTCGACTAAAAACAAGGGCATATAAGGTAGCCAAATCTAGTGGGAGGATAGAGGATTGGGAAAACTTTAAAAGACAGCAAAAAATAACAAAAAGATTGATTAAGAAAGGGAAGATAGATTATGAAAGTAAATTAGCAAAAAATATAAAAACAGATAGTAAGAGTTTTTATAGTTATATAAAAAGAAAAAGGGTGGCTAAAGTAAATGTTGGTCCCTTAGAGGATGAGACCAGGAAATTAATGGTGGGAAATATGGAGATGGCAAAAACACTGAATGAACGTTTTATATCAGTCTTTACAGTAGAAGACACTAAGACTATCCCAACACTGGACAAACAGGGGGCTAAAGGGGGGGAGGAGCTAAACACGATCAAAATCACTAAGGAAGTGGTACTCGGTAAAATAATGGGACTCAAGGCGGATAAATCACCTGGACCTGATGGCTTACATCCTAGGGTCTTGAGGGAAGTGGCGGTAGGGATTGTGGATGCATTGGTAATAATTTTCCAAAACTCCCTGGACTCAGCAAAGGTCCCGGCAGACTGGAAAACTGCTAATGTAACACCCTTATTTAAAAAGGGCAGTAGACAGAAGGCTGGAAACTATAGACCGGTTAGCCTAACATCTGTGGTAGGTAAAATTTTGGAGTCCATTATTAAGGAGACAGTAACAGGACATTTGGATAATCATAATTTAATAGGACAAAGTCAGCATGGTTTTATGAAGGGGAAGTCATGTTTGACAAATTTGCTGGAGTTCTTTGAGGAAGTAACATATAGGGTGGATAAAGGGGAGCCAGTGGACGTAGTATATTTAGACTTCCAAAAGGCATTTGGCAAGGTGCCACACACAAGATTATTGCTTAAGATAAAAAATCACGGGATTGGGGGTAATATTCTGGCATGGATAGAGGATTGGCTATCTAACAGAAGGCAGAGAGTTGGGATAAATGGTTCATTCTCAGACTGGCAATCAGTAACTAGTGGTGTTCCGCAGGGGTCAGTGCTGGGTCCCCAACTCTTTACAATCTATATTAACGATTTGGAGGAGGGGACCGAGTGTAACATATCAAAGTTTGCAGATGATACTAAGATGGGAGGGAAAGTAATGAGTGAGGAGGACATAAAAAACCTGCAAGGGGACATAGACAGGCTAAGTAAGTGGGCAGTGATTTGGCAGATGGAATACAATACTGGAAAGTGTGAGGTTATACACTTTGGCAGGAAAAATCGTAGAGCAAGTTATTATCTTAATGGCAAGAAACTGGAAAGTGCTGAAGTACAAAGGGATCTGGGGGTCCTGGTGCACGAAACTCAAAAGGTTAGTATGCAGGTGCAGCAAGTGATTAAGAAGGCCAATGGAATGTTGGCTTTCATTGCTAGGGGGATAGAATATAAAAATAGGGAGGTATTGCTTCAGTTGTACAAGGTATTGGTGAGACCGCACCTGGAATACTGTGTACAGTTTTGGTGTCCATACTTAAGAAAGGACATACTTGCTCTCGAGTCAGTACAAAGAAGGTTCACTTGGTTAATCCCGGGGATGAGGGGATGGACATATGAGGAGAGGTTGAGTAGATTGGGACTCTACTCATTGGAGTTCAGAAGAATGAGAGGCGATCTTATTGAAACATATAAGATTGTGAAGGGGTTGGATCGGGTGGATGCGGGGAGGATGTTCCCGATGATGGGTGAAACTAGAACTAGGGGGCATAGTCTTAGAATAAGGGGCTGCTCTTTCAAAACTGAGATGAGGAGGAACTACTTCACTCAGAGGGCGGTAGGTCCATGGAATATGCTGCCCCAAAAAGCTGTAGAAGCTACATCATTACATAAATTTAAAACAGAAATAGACAGTTTCCTAGAAGTAAAGGGAATTAAGGATTATGGGGAGCGGGCAGGAATTTGGACATGAGTCTAGGTTCGGATCGGTCATGGCCCTGTGGGTAGTGGAGCGGGCCCAGGGGCCGTGTAGCCTGATCCTGCTCCTATTTCGTGTGTCTAATTCTGTTAGATTCAGGAGATGGTTCTGTGATAGTGGATTGGCGGTTAGGATCAGATCAGCCATGATCTTATTGAATGGCGGAGCAGGCTCGAGGAGCCGATTGGCCTACTCCTGCTCCTATTTCTTATGTTCTTATGTTCTTATTTAACGATTATGTGACTGAATGTAGTCGTTTGTAGGAACGGAGGTTCCTAACTAAATAATTCAGCTCAACTCGATGGATTAAAAGACTGGAATTTAATAACAACGAAGTTTACTGGATGTTACAAGGAGGAAATCAAAACACGTTCGTTCAAGATGCCAGGTAGTCGAAGACTGCTGGAAAGTTCTCTAAGCTGACGTCATGATGTCCCCACGTTCTTCGCGCCACTGGCGGTTACGTGATCGGCGTCATGACATCACCACGCAGGATAAAGGCAAACACACACTGTAAAGGTAACAATCAGTTTAAAGGTGCAGTCCCCGGCTGCACTATAATACAATTAAGGGGATTATACTAAAGTACACTGAGTCTCTTGTGGCTCCTCCACAGGCGCCCCCCCAGAATCCCTGTTAATGGCCAGTGGCAAATGAACAGGGGGCTTGATGGTTCTCTCCGAGTGTCGACGACCCCCAGGCGGCGGAAGTGGAACGTCGGGAGAAAGCATGGAGCCTGGCTGTGGTTGTTGCGGCGTGTCAGGTGCGGCGAATGCAGTGTCTGACTGCGAAAACGACGATGAGGCATCTGTAGGCGGTTCAACGGCTGGCTGTTGTAATGATGAATCGGCGTGCAACGGTGGTCGTCCTCGGTGAGGTGGCTGGGCAGGCACAATTGTTTCAGTGCGATCGAGGTGAGCGGCTTTCAGACGGTCGATGGAGAAAGTGTCCGGTCTGCCGCCTACGTCGACGGTGAAATATTTCTCACCGGCAGATATGACACGAAATGGGCCAGCGTATGGTGGTTTAAGTGCGTCTCTGTGCGTGTCGTGCCTGATGAAGACATAATCGGCAGACATGAGGTCCGCAGGAACGTGAGGCCTCTGTAAGCCATGATGCGAGGTCGGAATAGGCAGGAAGTTCTTGGCCGCCTCGCGATGCTGGATAAGCTGCTGAGTTGCAGACCATGGTTCTGTATGCGGAGGCAGGAAGTCACCAGGGACCCTCAAGGTTTGCCCGTAAACTAACTCAGCTGATGAAGACTGAAGGTCTTCCTTGGGAGCCGTCCTTAGCCCTAGCATCACCCAAGGCGATCTGTCTACCCAGTTGGATCCGTGCAGGCTGGCACGAAGGGATGCCTTAAGCGACCGATGGAACCTTTCGCACCGGCCATTCGCCTGCGGATGGTAGGCGGTGGTACGGTGTAGCTTGGTACCTAAGCCGTGTGCAACGGTGTTCCATAATTCGGAAGTGAATTGTGGACCTCGGTCCGATGATATGTCAGATGGGACGCCGAAGCGAGCCACCCACGATGACAGGAATGCCCTGGCAATATCAGCTGTAGTGGTAGCGACCAACGGAATCGCCTCTGGCCACCTGGTGGTGCGGTCCACTATTGTGAGGAGATGCGTGAAACCCCGTGAACCGGGGAGAGGACCCATTGGATCCATGTGCACGTGGTCAAACCGTCGCTCTGGCACTGGAAACTCAGCCAAAGGGGCTTTAACATGCCGGTTGACTTTCGCTTTTTGACAATCAATACAATTGTTTGTCCAATCTCGGACATCTAAGTGCATGCCCTTCCACACGAACTTGCGCGACATGAGACGTTGCGAAGCTTGCATCCCTGGGTGCGACACCCCGTGTATCGCCCGAAAGACTTTCTTGCGCCACTCGACCGGCACTATGGGACGAGGCACTCCCATGGATGTGTCGCACAAAAGGGTGGTTCCTGCTGAGTGGAACTGAACATCAGCGACTTGCCAACTGGAAGGCGTGGTCCAGTACGCTTGAACTTCGGGGTCAGCCAACTGCTCTTCCGCTAAGCCAGCGAAACGACGCCCAGGTTAACTGCCAGGACAGGAGCGCGGGAGAGGCAATCGGCCACGAGATTGTCCTTGCCCGAGACGTGTCGTAGATTGGTGGCGAATTCCGAAATGAAGGTGAGGTGGCGCTGTTGCCGCGCTGACCAAGGTTCAGACGTTTTGGCCATGGCAAACGTGAATGGTTTGTGGTCCACAAACGCGGTGAACGGGCGTCCTTCTAGCAGAAAGCGAAAATGTCGAATAGCCAAAAACAGGGCGAGCAACTCCCTATTGAACGTGCTGTACTTGCGTTCGTTCTTGCGTAGTTGGCGGCTGAAAAAGGCCAGCGGCTGCCAAGTCCCGTCTACCCACTGCTCCTGCACCGCTCCAATGGCATAGTCCGAAGCATCTGTCGTGAGAGCGATGGTTGCACCTGGAATAGGGTGTGCCAGCATGGTTGCATCTGCCAGTGCTGCTTTGGTATCCAGGAAGGCCTGGTCCATCTGGGGAGTCCAGTTGATGAGGTCTTTGCCAGATTTCCTTTCAGTGCTTCATACAGCGGTTGCATCAACTGCGTTGCCTTGGGGACAAAACGATGGTAAAAATTAACCATCCCCAGGAATTCCTGCAAGGACTTAACAGCGAGGGGACGTAGAAAAGCTGTAACAGCCTCGACCTTGGTGGCTAGTGGAATGGCGCCATCCAATGTTATCCTGTGCCCCAGGAAATCGATGCTGGTGAGACCGAATTGGCATTTGGCCGGGTTGACAATGAGGCCATGCTGGCTTAACCGAGTGAACAGCTGGTGTAGATGTAACAAGTGTTCCTTGGGGTTCTTGCTAGCGATGAGTATATCGTCCAGATATACGAAAAGGAAAGGCAAATCCCGTAAAACAGAGTCCATGAGCTGCTGGAAAGCCTGCGCTGCATTTTTTAACCCGAAAGGCATTCTGAGAAATTCGAAAAGGCCAAAAGGTGTGATGACCGCTGTCTTGGGAACATCTTGGGGGTGCACCGGGACCTGGTGATACCCGCGGACGAGATCTACCTTTGAAAATATTGAGTTTCCAGCCAAATGTGCTGAGAAATTCTGGATATGAGGTATGGGATACCTGTCAGGAGTCGTGGCATCGTTTAGTCGTCTGTAGTCACCGCAAGGCCGCCACCCTCCACCTGGTTTGGGGACGATATGCAGTGGAGAGGACCAAGGACTGTCGGAGTGTCGGACGATCCTGAGGCGCTCCATTGTTTGGAATTCGGCTTTAGCCGCCGCGAGTTTGCTGGGTTCTAACCTGCGCGCCCGGGCGTAAACCGGTGATCCATTCGTGATGATATGGTGTGCCACACCATGTTTCGTGACTGCTGCCGAGAAGGTAGGCCGGGTGAGCTCTGGAAACTCACTGAGTAGGCGTGTAAACCCGTCTTGAACTGGTACCGCACAGGCGACCGACCAGGACACGGCGGTGCTGCTGTGGCAGGGCACCGCGTGGTAAGTGGACGCATGAATAAGGCGGCAGTTTTTGACGTCGACTAGAAAACCATTTGCACAAAAGAAGTCGGCTCCTAGTATGGCCTGTGACACTGTGGCAGTGATAAATTGCCAGAGGAACTGCTGACCGCTGAAAGTAACGGTAACCGTCCGTTTCCCAAAAGTGCGAATCACCGCGCCATTGGCTGCCTCGAGTGCAGGGCCGCGGCCGCCGGATTGTAGATCCAGCCTGGAAGCTGGCAAAATGCTGCACTGGGACCCAGTGTCACAGAGGAATCGCCTCCCCATTGTGGAATCCGTAACATAAAGTAATTTCCCCGTTGAACCGACCACCATGGTAAATTGAACGCGCTTTTCAGGGCTTGTCGTCCTTTTCGAAGGGCGATGGCTTGCTGAAGGATTTTTTTGGGGAGAGAAACTGCAGGGAGGCTTGCAGCATCGAGCTTTGGCGCCAAAACGGGCGTGGTACGTGGACCAGCCTGCTGGAGGAGGGCTGGGCTTCGCACGCGCAGGAGAAGGGTGCCTCGTGGCTGCACAGCAATGCTGTGAGACTGCAAAAATTTTGTCTGCCTCTGCCGCGAGCTTAACACAGTCGGTGATCTCAGAGCTGGCCAAGGCTGTCTGCACCGCGTCAGGTAGCTGGCAGAGGAAAAGTTCTCAGAATAAAAAACATTGGTCTTCCGAACCAAGTAGGGTGAGCATTTGGCTCATTAATTCCGAAGGCTTTGAGTCCCCGATGCCTGGCATGGCAATGAGCCTGTGTGCGCGCTCTGATTTGTTAAGGCCAAATATTTGCAGTAAACGAGCTTTGAGAGCCTCATACTTGCCCTCGTCTGGTGGACTGCTCAGTAGGCTGACGACCCTCGAGTCCGTGGCGCTGTCGAGAGCGGAGACCACGTAAAAATAACGGGTCGAATCCGCTACGATCTCCCGCAGGTGAAACTGTGCTTCCGTCTGTAGGAACCAAGCTTCTGGTTGCTGCTCCCAGAACTGAGACAATTTGAGGGCGACGGCATTTGTGCTCATGTTGAATTCTCTTCGAAGTTTGTTCGATGAGATCGGGGTCACCAATGTAGGAACGGAGGTTCCTAACTAAATAATGCAGCTCAACTCGATGGGTTAAAAGGCTGGAATTTAATAACAACGAAGTTTACTGGATGTTACAAGGAGGAAATCAAAACATGTTCGTTCAAGATGCCAGGTAGTCGAAGACTGCTGGAAAGTTCTCTAAGCTGACGTCATGACATCCCCACGTTCTTCGCACCACTGGCGGTCACGTGATCGGCGTCATGACGTCACCACGCAGGATAACGGCAAACACACACTGTAAAGGTAACAATCAGTTTAAAGGTGCAGTCCCCGGCTGCACTATAATACAATTAAGGGGATTATACTAAAGTACACTGAGTCTCTTGTGGCTCCTCCACAAGTTAATGATTAGGTGACTGACTCTAGTAGTTGATGATTAGGTGACTGACTGTAATAGTTAACGATTAGGTGACTGACTGCAGTAGTTGATAATTAGGTGACTGACTGTAATAGTTAATGATTAGGTGACTAACTGCAGTAGTTGATGATTAGGTGACTAACTGCAGTAGTTGATGATTAGGTGTCTGACTGTAATAGTTAATGATTAGGTGACTGACTAATAGTTAATGATTAGGTGACTGACTGTAATAGTTAATGATTAGGTGACTGACTAATAGTTAATGATTAGGTGACTGACTAATAGTTAATGATTAGGTGACTGACTAATAGTTAATGATTAGGTGACTGACTGTAATAGTTAATGATTAGGTGACTGACTAATAGTTAATGATTAGGTGACTGACTGTAATAGTTAATGATTAGATGACCAACTGTAGTAGTTAATGATTAGGTGACTGACTGTAATAGTTAATGATTAGGTGACTGACTGTAATATTTAACGATTAGGTGACTGACTAACTATTACAGTCAGTCACCTAATCATTAACTATTAGTCAGTCACCTAATTGTTAAATATTACAGCCAGTCACCTAATCATTAACTATTACAGTCAGTCACCTAATCATTAACTACTACAGTTAGTCACCTAATCATTAACTATTACAGTCAGTCACCTAATCATTAACTATTACAGTCAGTCACCTAATCATAATGATTAGGTGACTGACTGCAGTAGTTAATGATTAGTTGACTGAGTGTAGTAGTTAATGATTAGGTGACTGACTAATAGTTAATGATTAGGTAACTGACTAATAGTTAATGATTAGGTGACTGACTGTAATAGTTAATGATTAGGTGACTAACTGTAGTAGTTGATGATTAGGTGACTGACTAATAGTTAATGATTAGGTGACTGACTGCAATAGTTAATGATTAGGTGACTGACTGTAGTAGTTAAGGATTAGTTGACTGACTGTAGTAGTTAATGATTAGGTGACTGAGTGTAATAGTTGATGATTAGGTGACTGACTGTAGTAGTTAATGATTAGGTGACCGACTGTAATAGTTAATGATTAGGTGATTAACTGTAGTAGTTGATGATTAGGTGACTTACTGTAGTAGTTAATGATTAGGTGACTGACTAGTAGTTAATGATTAGGTGACTGACTGTAGTAGTTAATGATTAGGTGACTGTAATAGTTAATGATTAGGTCACTGACTATAGTAGTTAATGATTAGGTGACTGAGTGTAATAAGTTCTATTAAGACTATGAAAGTGTTGTGGACTCTTTTCAAAACATATTTTAAAAATAATGTTTCATTCTGAAGTTACCTTGGAGACTGATCATACGTGATGACTCTCGGGAATATGGTTGGACTGACACGACTGAAGATTGCTGATTTTCTAATGGCCCGAGGATCCAGTACCTGAACCGTTCTTCGAGCTGAAGACAGTTGTTTGTGGCATCCGCTGCTATTTTTACTGGCCAGTGATGTGAGAATTCACCGCTGTGAAATTAAACATGATGATGCACTGCAATAAATAATTACTTAATGGTCTGCACAGCATGCTGCCACCATCTGAAATGGCTTTTACACTTACTAACAGTGCCCTGAGTGTAAATAGAACTGAACTGATGAGGGGACAAGTGCTCTTAAACTTCATGATTCATTCACATTTAAATCAATTGTTTTGTGAGTGTAATCTCCCTTAAAGAAGCAGCACTTGTTAACACTCCCTTTTTCCAATAGTTAATAGGAATTCTGATTAACTTTAGAATGTTCCTTGAATTATTTGTTTTTTTGGGGGAATGATCAATGATTGAAGAGTCAAATGTACATGGATCCAGAAGAATGGGATGGACATGCCTCTGACAAAACAATTGGACTAATCAAGAAACGTTATTAGCCTTTCCTTTTCTTTATTAGCCAAGGCATAGAATACAAGAACAGGGAGGTTATTCTCGAACTGTATAAAACACTAGTTAGGCCGCAGCTGGAGTACTGCGTGCAGTCCTGGTCACCACATTACAGGAAGGATGTGACTGCACTAGAGAGGGTGCAGAGGAGATTTACCAGGGTGTTGCCTGGACTGGGGAATTTTAGCGATGAGGAAGGATTGGATAGGCTGGGGCTGTTTTCTTTGGAACAGAGGAGACTGAGGGGAGACTTGATTGAGGTGTATAAAATTATGAGGGGCCTAGACAGAGTGGATAGGAAGCACCTATTTCCCTTAACAGAGAGGTCAATACCAGGGGGCATAGATTTAAAGTAATTGGTAGAAGGATTAGAGGGGAGTTGAGGAGAAATGTTTTTCACCCAGAGGATGGTGGCGGTCTAAAACTCACTGAAAGGGTGGCAGAGGCAGAACACTCATCACATTTAAAAAGTATTTGGATATGCACTTGAAGTGCCGTAACCTACAGGGCTACGGACCAAGAGCTGGAAAGTGGGATTAGGATGGATAGCTCTTTTTCAGCCGGCACAGACACGATGGGCTGAATGGCCTCTGTGCCGTAATCTTCTTTGATTCTATGAAACTCAGGGAGATTACAAGTAGACAACACATTCATGCTTCAGCCTTAGTTCTGTGCATCCAGGAGTGTAAAAGAGGCTGTCCTGCTGTGTAACCAGCAGAGTGGGACAGGCTCTCCTGCTGTGTAACCAGCAGAGTGGGACAGGCTGTCCTGCTGTGTAACCAGCAGAGTGGGACAGGCTGTCCTGCTGTGTAACCAGCAGAGTGGAACAGGCTGTCCTGCTGTGTAACCAGCAGAGTGGGACAGGCTCTCCTGCTGTGTAACCAGCAGAGTGGAACAGGCTGTCCTGCTGTGTAACCAGCAGAGTGGGACAGGCTCTCCTGCTGTGTAACCAGCAGAGTGGGACAGGCTCTCCTGCTGTGTAACCAGCAGAGTGGGACAGGCTGTCCTGCTGTGAAACCAGCAGAGTGGAACAGGCTGTCCTGCTGTGTAACCAGCAGAGTGGGACAGGCTGTCCTGCTGTGTAACCAGCAGAGTGGAACAGGCTGTCCTGCTGTGTAACCAGCAGAGTGGGACAGGCTGTCCTGCTGTGAAACCAGCAGAGTGGGACAGGCTGTCCTGCTGTGTAACCAGCAGAGTGGAACAGGCTGTCCTGCTGTGAAACCAGCAGAGTGGGACAGGCTGTCCTGCTGTGAAACCAGCAGAGTGGGACAGGCTGTCCTGCTGTGTAACCAGCAGAGTGGGACAGGCTCTCCTGCTGTGAAACCAGCAGAGTGGGCCAGGCTGTCCTGCTGTGAAACCAGCAGAGTGGGACAGGCTCTCCTGCTGTGTAACCAGCAGAGTGGGACAGGCTGTCCTGCTGTGAAACCAGCAGAGTGGGACAGGCTGTCCTCGTGCATAAACAGTGATTGTACACCTGTTAGCTCCAGTCAACAACAACAACAGCTTGAATTTATATAGCACCCTTAACATAGTAAAATGTCCCAAGGCAATCTGTAAATAACAGTCAGAAAGCACAACTTGAGCTGGGTGTCAGCTTCTGCCAGCGCCCCCTAACTCCCAGCCTGCCAATGGGATCTCTAGCAACATACTTGGGACTTAACAAAACCCCCAACCAAGGCCATTGAGTTAGAATAATGAGCTGCCCTGGCATCCGAGCCCACAATACACTGCCTCAGGGTTAAGGAGCAAGGTTACTGGAACTACTAATGTCTATTTAATACCAGGCTGAAGAGAACGAAACAGCTGGCCCAGCAGATGTTCAGACGTCTTTTCGTTGCTTAGAAGGGTTGTAGCCGGGAAGATTAGCCTGAGGACTGACTGTTCCAATAGCTTTCTACCAAAGTAAAATTGGAATGGCTTTAATGGGGTTAGTGGCCATTCCAGAAATTGCAGGACAGCTGTTCAGAGAAGGTGGAAACAACATTACCCAGTCACCGTACCTTCACAAGCAGCCTCCTGTATGTTTATCACAGAGCAGTGACTTGCACCAGATTGAGGCAGGACTGGGGGGGTGGGGGAACGGAACTCAAATTTATTTTGGGAAGTATCATAAAAGTAGAAGTTACTTGGTGGTTCTGTTATGAAAATGAGAGAGTGTTATTAAAGAATGATGTGTTTTTCCAATTACCCAGTTACGTAAGAAAACTACTAGGCACTTGGTCTGAGTATTAAACAAAGCTTTAATCAACTGTTTTTCAACATGGAGATCTAGTTGTGTCCTTCACTAGTTCCTGTTAAAGAATGTCCTGAGCAAGCTGGGCCCATACCCGAGTATTTATACTCTCCCTGGACAGTGCCACTAGCAGGCCGCCCAGTATCATTTCATAAGTCATTTCCACATGAATGACAAGATTCATATCACCCAGTGTAAACATCAAACCCTCGCATATACAGCAATGATTGGTTTAAGTGCTCTGCCCCCATGCCCCAAAGCACAGAGAGCATCCCATGTTGCACTGTTCTATTCGCCACACCAGCCATTCTTGTAGCCTCTCTGAGTAAATTTTGTCAAAAAGCAATTTCTGAGTTCTGCAGTATGCCCATTGTGGTCTCACTAGAAACCACCCGAACTCTCAATATTGCTCTTTATTTCTTAATTGCACAGTTCAGCAATTTTACTGGAGAAGTATTACCGCCAGTTATTTTCAGAAATGTGTTTCCTCCCACTGTTATAACATGGAGGGATGTGCAAACATCACAGTTGGGCGTGTGTTTTGTGTTGAAGGGCTGGACGGAGGGAAGACTTCACCAGATGCAGGGGCGAGAGTCTACCCTGTTAGAGGAGGGGGGGAGCGCTTTGATTCAATAATTAGTGAAAGATAATTCCTGGCATTTTTAGTCAATTAGATTCAGTTTGTTCTTTTTACAGCAAATATTTTGTGATGAAAATCAACAAAATAAAAGAAAGACTTGCATTTCTATCACGTCTTTCACGACCTCAGGACGCCCCAAAGCGCTTTACAGCCAATGAAGTACTTTTTTGAAGTGTAGTCACTGTTGTAATGTAGGAAAAAACAGAGAAAACCCTGTAATGTATGTACCTTTAAGGGGAGAACTACTTTTTACTGCTCCTGTATACTGTAGTACCGGCAGTGACCACACCTGTATATAAACCCTGAGTAGTGATCTGTACAGTTAGTTCTAGAGTAACCCTCATTCAGTAAACACCTGTTGAATCATTCCCTGCAGTCGTTGTCTGATTATTGAAGGATGCAACATTAAGATACACGGATCTAACAGTGGTGACGAGCAAGTTCGAACCTACCTGCAACTCTGCATCACCTCCCAGGGATTCACTCCTGGAGAACAGTGGAAGAAGGTCGAGTCCAAAAGCACGGGCGTCGACCACGGGCAACCGCCCAGTCATCCAGCGGAGATTTGAGCATCGCAGGGGAGGCTGTCGAGAGCCAGGCTTGGCTTTCCAGTCACGGTGGTCCAGCGAAACGGGCTGGCAACAGGTACTGCGCAGACCCTTCCCGGACAGCGACGGGCTAGAGCCCGACTGAGCGGCACAAAAAAAGGCCGAGCAGCGTCGACGGGGGAGAGAGAGAGGGCAGAGCGCACAGGGCGCAGCCGGTGTTCAGGACCGAGCGGCGTCAACGGGGGAGAGAGACGAGAGAGAGCAGAGCGCAGCCGGTGTTCAAGGGCCGAGCAGCGTCAACGGGGGAGAGAGGCGCGCAGGAAAATGCGAGGCGCTGCCATTTGCCGCGAGGACCGCTGAGAGTGGCGTTGGCAGCAGCGCGGGAGACGCCATTTTAAGCCGCAGTGGGGAAGAAAGGAAAGCGCGGGAGACGCCATTTTAAGCCGCAGCGGGGAAGAAGGGAGAGCGCGGGAGACGCCATTTTTAGCCAGTCTAACCACACCCAGGGATGCCGAAGAGTGGCAGTATCACAGCGTTCGACAATGAAGTCGAAGATTGGACGACATATGCCGAACGCATAGAAGTATACTGCAAGGCGAATGAAGTGCCAGATGACAAGAAAGCGCTGGTATTGTTGAATTCAATGGGTGCAAAAACGTATGGCTTACTACGAAACCTAGTAACCCCAGAGAAGCCAGTAGAAAAGGATTTTGAAAACATAGTGTCAATCCTACAGGACCACTTAAACCCCACACCGCTGCTGATAGCAGAAAGATTTAAGTTTCACAAAAGGAACCAGCATAAAGATGAAAGTAATGCTGAGTATTTAACGGAACTGCGCAAGCTATCGAAACACTGCCAGTTTGGAATGGGACTAGCAGATACTTTAAGGGACAAGTTTGTGTGTGGGCTTCAAAGTGAAGGAACTCAGAAACGGCTTCTATCAGAAAAGGATCTTACGCTGGACAAGGCTTTCAGCATTGCAGTATCACATGAAGCAGCAGCACGGGGCGCTGCAGAGATACAACGGAGACCGCAAGAATATGGCACAAATGAAATGTCATACGGAACAGTGAAGTGCTATCGCTGCGGCAGAACAACACACGACCATAATGATTGCTGGTTCAAGGACAAAGTGTGCAGACAGTGTGGAAAAGTAGGACACATAGCAAGAGTCTGCAGGTCGGGAAAGAAAACCAGCAGCAAGAAATCTCCACAGGAGAAGTACAAGAAGGTACATAAGGTGACGGAGAGTAGTTCAGACGAACAGAAGAGTGATACAGACTCCGGAAGCAAGGAGCTGGGTTGTCTGAAACTACATAATGTGATCAAAACGGAGGATCACCAAACTATCTGGGTCACGCTCAAGATAGCAGGAGTCCAAGTGAAAATGGAATTGGACACAGGATCAGCCCTAACAGTCATAAACCGAAGGGACTACAAGCGGCTATTCTCACATATACCCTTGAGAGATACAAAGATTGTCTTGAAGACATACACGGGGCAAAAAGTCTACCCCAAAGGAAAAATAAGGGTGAACGTTATATATAACGGCAAGGAAACACCAAAAATGGAACTATATGTATTGCCAGATGGAGGACCACCACTACTAGGACGTGAATGGATCCGGAAGATACAGCTAGATTGGCATTCCATACAGGCACTGACTGTGGCTGACAAAAAGGATGACGACGTCACACCTGGGCGACTGTCAAAGATCCTAACTGACGCGAAAGAAGTGTTCCAGCAAGGACTCGGAACACTAAACGGCATGACAGCGATGATTAAAATTGAAGAAAACGCAAGCCCAAAATTTTTTAAGGCCAGACCGGTACCTTATGCGATCCGCCCAGCCGTCGAAGCAGAGCTGGAGAGTCTGGAACGTTCAGGTGTACTGTCCAAGGTAGACTGGAGCGAGTGGGCTACACCCATCGTCCCTGTGATGAAAAGGTCATTGAGCAGCACGCCTGGGGAACCAAGGAAGGTTCGCATCTGTGGGGACTTTAAGGTAACAGTGAACCCGGTCCTTCACACCGTACAATATCCACTTCCGCGGATTGAAGATATTTTCGCCTCGCTATCTGGAGGGAAACGCTTCACTAAGATTGATCTGGCCCAGGCGTATCTGCAAATGGAGGTAGAAGAAGCATCAAAAAAATACCTCACAATCAACACCCATAAAGGTCTCTACCAATACAACTAGCTGGTATTCGGGGTAGCATCAGCTCCGGCTATCTGGCAGAGTGCAATGGAACAAGTCCTGCAAGGGATCCCAGGGACCCAGTGTTATTTGGACGACATCCTGGTCACGGGCAAAAATGACAGTGATCACCTTGCCAACCTGGAGCAGGTGCTCACTAGATTGCAGGAATATGGGCTCCGAGCTAACTGCCCCAAATGTGAGTTTTTTAGAAAACAGATCTCGTATTGTGGCCACGTTATCGATAAAGAGGGGTTACATAAGTCCCCAGAGAAGATTGAGGCAGTAGTCAAGGCTCCAGCACCGGAAAATGTGTCACAACTGAGGTCGTTCCTCGGGCTGGTAAACTACTACCATAAGTTCTTGCCAAATTTGTCTACAATACTACACCCACTGAACACCCTACTGCAAACTGGGGTGCCATGGAAGTGGAGTGACGAATGTAGACGAGCTTTCCAGAAGAGCAAAACACTTATCACATTGAAAGAGGTATTGGCCCATTACAACCCGGCATTACCAATTCGGTTGGCATGTGATGCGTCACCCTACGGCATTGGAGCGGTGCTGTCGCACAAATTCTCGGACGGCTCAGAGAGGCCAATAGCCTTTGCGTCACGATCACTAACCTCAGCCGAGCGTAACTACGCCCAGATTGACAGGGAGGCCCTCAGCCTAGTGTGGGGAGTGAAAAAGTTAAATCACTATCTGCACGGGCAGAAGTTCACCTTGCTGACTGACCACCAACCACTTGTCTCCATCTTTAATCCAAAGAAGGGCGTTCCGGTGATGACTGCGCAACGGCTACAAAGATGATCCCTTTTTCTAGGGGCGCACCAATATGAAATCGAGTATAAGGGCACGAAACAGCATGGAATCGCTGATGGGCTATCACGCCTGCCACTGCCTACTGCGGAGGAAGCACCAGCAGTGGATCCTGTCGAAATATTTCATTCGACTATAATTGAATGCTTGCCAGTAACTAACGCTTGTATAGAGAAGGAGACCCGAAATGACCCGACACTGTCTCGGGTATATGATTTGACGGTGAAGGGATGGCCAGCACATGGCGACTCACTGTTGCCAGCATTCTCATCCAGAAGAGAAGAACTGTCAGTATGCCAGGGGACCTTGATGTGTGGATCCCGAGTGGTAATTCCACCCAAGTTAAGGGAGAGAGTGCTCAATGAGCTTCACGAAGGTCATCTGGGAGGGGTGAAAATGAAAAGCCTTGCTAGGGCTTATGTGTGGTGGCCGGGGATCGATCAGCAAATCGAGGACCTGACAAAGAGCTGCTCAGGATGCCAGAAGGTCCAAAATGCACCACCACATGCCCCTCTACACCCATGGGAGTGGCCCTCATCTCCATGGCAACGGGTGCATATTGATTTTGCTGGTCCATTCATGGACTCAATGTTTTTAATAGCCGTGGATGCGCACTTGAAATGGCCTGAGGTGATCAAAATGTCCTCCACCACCACGGAGAAAACTATTGCAGTCCTACGGACCATTTTTGCCAGGAACGGCTTGCCAGAGCAGATTTGCTCTGATAACGGACCACAGTTTGTGTCCGAAGAGTTTCGAAGATTTATGAAAAGGAATGGGGTAAGGCATTACACATCCGCCCCGTATCATCCAGCCACAAATGGATTGGCTGAGAGGTTCGTACAAACCTTTAAGAAGGCAATAAAGGCTATGTACAATGACAACATTCCGCTGCAGCACAAGGTGGGCAATTTCCTGTTCGCCTACCGGAATGCGACACATGCAGTCACCAACCAGGCCCCAGCCATGGTGTTCCTCAACCGAAGGTTAAGATCTCGCCTGGATTTGCTCAGACCAAACGTACGAAGAGATGTTGAGAGTAAGCAATTCCAGCACATCCATGAGAAGCCAACAAGGAGCTTCAATGTAGGGCAACCAGTCTTGGCCCGCGACTACCGAACAGAAAAACGGCAGCCAGGAACGATATGCACACGGCAGGGCCACTAATGTACACAGTGGACGTTGGGGAGAGCATCGTGAGACGCCATGCTGACCAGATCCTAGAGTCACAGGAACAAGTCAACCCCATGCCTCGCCCATACATACCTGGTGATGAACCCGACATACAGGTAGCATCTACCCCAGAAACAGTAGCATCGGAAGCTGATGAACCAACCAACGACAGGGGGCCAGAATTGCCTCCGCAACAAGAGCAAGACACTCGGGAAAGGCGCTATCCAGAAAGGATCAGGAAGCCTCCCCAAAGACTGAATTTATAAATAGACTATTTTCAGCTAATGTTGCATGTTAAAAGTGTTAATTGTAATTAGTTTGATATTTAATTGTTAAATGAGTGTTATGGTACTGTTAATCTAAAAGGGGAGGAATTGTAATGTATGTACCTTTAAGGGGAGAACTACTTTTTACAGCTCCTGTATACTGTAGTACCGGCAGTGACCACACCTGTATATAAACCCTGAGTAGCGATCTATACAGTTAGTTCCAGAGTAACCCTCATTCAGTAAACACCTGTTGAATCGTTCCCTGCAGTCGTTGTCTGATTATTGAAGGACACAACATCAAGATACACGGATCTAACAAACCCCACTAAGTGGGGTTGATCCAGAAAGATAAATGACAAAAGACACACTGGAGCCCAACAGATTTTGATGCTGCTGCTCCTCCTCACGCGGAGAAGGATTATGAGAGGATAAATTGGGCCAGGAGGATTTGATCATACCTGGAGGTGTGTAAAAGTGCACTGCTAATTAGTATGCAAATACCTTGCTCCAGTAAATTCACTCATCGATCCCTGTCCAAGTGTGAACTATTTAATCAGCTTTTGTAGGTTCTGATGAAATGGATTTCTGTTTTGGTTGGAAAATAGTTTCATTTGAAAGCTTTGGGCCAATGTTTACAATGGAATTGCTGAACTGCTGTCAGCACATACAGGATATACATCAGCACAAAAATCTAGGCTGGCACTCCAGTGCAGTGCTGAGGGAGTGCTGTACTGTCAGAGGTGCCGTCTTTCGGATGAAATGTTAAACTGCGGCCCCGTCTGCTCTCTCAGGTGGATGTAAAAGATTCCATGGCACTATTTCGGAGAAGAGCAGGGGAGTTATCCCCGGTGTCCTGGCAAATATTTATCCCTCAATCACCATCTAAATAAACAGATTATCTGGTCATTATCACATTGCTGTTTGTGGGAGCTTGCTGTGCGCAAATTGGCTGCCGCGTATCCTAGATTACAACAGTGACTACACTTCAAAAAGTACTTAATTGGCTGTAAAGCGCTTTGGAACGGCCAGTGGTCATGAAAGGCGCTATATAAATGCAAGTCTTTCTTTTTGTTGGATGTGGAAGCTTTGCCACACGACTGAGTGAAAGGTCATGAGTTCAATCTGCACATTCAGTCTGACCCGGAATTCCCACCTTGCTCTGGCTGGCACAAAGAGGAACTAAATGGAGGCGATATACGTCCTCATCGGAAGGGAGGGAAAGAGATAGGATTCACAGGGGGCGGGGTGGGGGGAGGGGTGGTGGTTCCTCCGACCTCCCTTTTACACCTGCCAGTCACAGAGCAGAGATGCTCTCATCCCTTGCAATAGCGGGTAAGTGAGGCCAGAAATTTTAGAAAATTTTGGGTGAATAAAATATAACAAACATTTTGAATATTGCTGAAAAAACTGTATCCAGTTCCACAATTAGTGTGGAGATTAGGCAGTCTACAGCCCTCTGGACTCAACATAGAGTTCAACAATTTCAGATCATACCCTCGGTCCCTATCACATATATATATATACTTCTTTTTATCCACACTTTTTGTTTGGCCCCCTTTTTTTTTCTCTTCCCTCCCACATAATAATAATAATTCAACTTTATTGTCATTGCACAAGTACATGAACAACGAAATGTGATCTTGCAAGCTCCCATGACTGGGAGAAGCAAAGCCGCTGCGTCGGTGTGCGCCGCCATTCTATTTCCACCATTCTTCCTGTTCGACAATCTTCAGCCCAACGCCCGGGCCTGCTCACCAGCCGCTCCTCCTTCCGTGACCTTCTCACCAACCGCCCCTCCTCAGGGCTCTTTCCGTGACCTTCTGCACCTAGTACTTCCACTGATGGTCACCCCTCCAGGTACTAACCAGGCCTGGCTTTAGCTTAGCTTCCAAGCCTTGCCAGTGACCCTGTCCCTAGTCCCAGGCAGCTGTCCTTCATTCTGCCAGCGCAATTCACACCTCATCTAGAGCCATCCTTTGTTCCTTAACCTGTTCCATTACCACCTCCCCTTGCCTTGAATATCTCTTAATGTCTCGCAATGTCTCTTAATCTCTCCTGCATTCTATCCTATCACTGACCTTCCCTTTTGTTCTTTCATCCCCTCCCCCTTTTCCCAGCCCCCAAACTTGCTTTCCATTTCCTGCTGTTTTCCAGTTCTGACGTAAGGTCATCGACCTGAAACGTTAACTCTGTTTCTCTCTCCACAGATGCTGCCTGGCTTGCTGAGTTTTTCCAGCGTTTTCTGTTGTTATATTGGAGATTAACCAGATGTATTAAATGGAAAAAATTAAGAAAAAAACAGTATTCTTGGCACATATTATGGAAAGATGCAAAGCGACTCAGTGCCGAAAGTAATAAACACGGCTCTGATTAGTGAAGTATCTCTCCTTAAAGAGGAATTTTGATTTAATAATATTTGAAAGATAATTCTTAGCATTTTCAGTAAATTGGATTCAATTTGCTTTTTAAAACGAAATGGGTAATATCTGAGATTCATTTCCTTACATTATGACGTGGACTACCCACTAGATGGGGGTATTGGAGCACAGATACACTGATCTAAAGGTGAAAGGTCAAACCCTTGGGCTATGTCATGTGATAGGTAACCCACAGAACAGCTAAAATGAGACAAACAGCAGCTGAACGGATTGGAAGAACAATAAACATTGTGAAGTGTGATATAAAGAACTTCAACAACATCTAAATGCTCAACGCTGAGCTTTCAAAGCAAAAATGACCCCGTTCAGTATCCCATTCATGTTTTATTAATGAAAGATAATTTAATAAAGAAACTTTCAAGGCTGAAAGAGCTGGTTCCCATTGGGGCCCTGTGGCGGAGAAGGAACACAGAGGCTCCAACAGACATTTTACAGGACAAGAATCGTGTGATACATGTGCAGGTATAATAAATATCTGATTATATATATTCATCTGTATCGACTACATATACTGCATGTTGGGTATGAAGTTGCAATCCACTCACGATTATGTAGGTGCCTACATGTCACTTGCTGGGTGCTGTGTGCTATAAACTGGTGAAGTTACACGCCAACACAGTGGATTAGCCAATACCCAAGAAGAGCACGAAGGTGTAATGGTGATACAGCAGCAGCTGCTCATTATTTTTAAATCTTCATTGGGTAAAAGAAAGAAAGACTTGCATTTATATAGCGCCTTTCACAACCTCAGGACATCCCAAAGCGCTTTACAGCCAATGAAGTACTTTTTGAAGTGTACTCACTGTTGTAATGTAGGAAACGCGGCAGCCATTTTGCACACAGCAAGCTCCCACAAACAGCAATGTGATAATGGCCCAGATAATCTGTTTTTGTGATGTTGATTGAGGGATAAATATTGGCCAGGACACCGGGGATAACTCCCCTGCTCTTCTTCGAAATAGTGCCGTAGGATCCTTTACGTCCACCTGAGAAGGTGGAAGTTTCAAGAGATGTTAACTAAGATACAGCAGAACTAATCCTGATGTTGCTGCAGTTCTCTCACAGGATAGTACTGGCGATAGCTTAGTAGGGCTCCCATGTGGCTGTACTGCTGGGAAGGGGGGGATTTTGAATGGAGGTCAGAGTGAGAATCAGGGCTAAATCACCCGGCCCCACGAACACACACCAATGGCTAGCTCTAGAGTGGAATTGAGAAGAGACCTGGGAGTGGGCACCTAGCCTGTTCACTAAGATGGGGACATTACCTGGCACAGGAAGACTGCACGGGAAAGGGAAAAAAATAGGAAAAACTTTTCAGAAAAAACCTTTCAAATGTAGCAATATTAACTGCACATAAAAATAGCGTTTATAGTGTAATACCATCCCCTCACTCCAGTTCCAGGGCAACTATTTTAACACAGTTCGGCATTATCTTGTGTACAAGTTTCCTGTAATTATGGCGTGTACAGACAGGGAGACCCTCCCTGCCAACAAGCTGATCAGTGACCGCTCAGTGCTTCAATTCCTGCGATAGTGTGCTGCTCTGGCAGTCTGCTGGTGCTCTCAGAGTAAATGCTGTACGTGTGCAGATGTCCTCAAAGAGTTTGCTGCATCATTTTGCCTGATCTCCAGGCGGACGAAAGTTAATAAAGCAGAACCGAGGTCAAGAATCAGAGTCTGCCACAGTGTGATAATACTGGAAGGCAGATGCTGCGCTGACCTCCCTTAGTGCGCTCCTACGGGGCGTTAGTTGGCAATGGATGCACCAAGCACATGTCCGAGGGAGGCAGCCTGTGCTTCTACTGTGATCATTCACATTTTATTGGTGTGTTTACTACTGCTAACAGCCAACCCTCTGATACTATCACCAGAAAAGAGTATCTGTAAAAAGTGCAGATTTAAAGAGATTGGATTTCTTTTTCACTCTTTACAGATCTAATATTATTTTACATTAAAAAAAAAGTTAGTGGTAACTAACTGTGTTACATGTCATCAATGTTTCCCGAGTCCAAACTCTTCAATTTCAATTCCAGAAACTTGGACTCAACCACTGCTGAAATGTCAGGCAACAGTAGCAATTTAAATAACTTGGGCCCGATAGCGACTCTTAAAAGTCAGACACGATAGCTGTTTAAAACTGGCACCATGGTTGGGTTTTGTGCTTTCAGCATTTGTCTCCTGGACTCGATAGCCTCAGCTCAGTCGCTATGTGTTGCTATCCCTCCAATCTACCCTTCTCTCGGACTTTTCTCCTGTACCTGGACCAGCAGTGGATGGCACTTTCAGCAGAGGGGAGTCATCAGGTCGCTGATATTTCTGGCATTTTGGGCTTCGCTGTGTTGTCTCGCTCACTATGAAATAAACCAGGTGAAAATAAAAGTAAAAACTAGAATTTTCAAGTTAACCAGATAACTAAGCAGGGGTACTATTGTCCTGCAGTGTTGACAGGTTGTGCAGGAAACCAGATAATTATTCAGCGCAGTACCTGCTTGAATTGTTGGTTGTACTGGAACTCGTTGAACTTACTCTCAGGCTTCTCAGTAAATGCCAGTATCAGCAGCACCACCAAGCCACCACCACCAGCAGGACCACCCGGCCTCCACCACCGAGCCTCCACCACCTGGCCACCACCACCCGGCCTCCACTATTATGGAAATAAAATGAACAAAACATAATCTCTGAATGAGATTGAGTCATTGGTTTAGAGGTAGCAATCCCGCCACTGAGTCAGAAGGTGAAGGGTTCGCGTTACACTCAAGGCAGCCCCAGTGAGCGTAGACAAGAATATAGAAACATAGAAACATAGAAGATAGGAGCAGGAGTAGGCCATTCGGCCCTTCGAGCCTGCTCCGCCATTCAACGAGATCATGGCTGATCATCCAAACCCTAGCACCCGGTCCCTACACCGACAGCCATCCCACCCAAGCCCTATCCCCGTAACCCCGCGTATTTAATCCCCCCTAACACTAAGGGTCAATTTTTATCATGGCCAATCAACCTAACCCGCACATCTTTGGACTGTGGGAGGAAACCGGAGCACCCGGAGGAAACCCACGCAAACACGGGGAGAATGTGCAAACTCCACACAGACAGTCACCTGAGGCCGGATTTGAACCCGGGTCCCTGGCGCTGTGAGGCAACAGTGCTAACCACTATGCCACTCTATAGAACCAGAACTAGAGTAGAACTAGAACCATGAAGAAGGGAAATCACCTCAGCTACCCTTCCCCTCAAGAATCTCATGTGTAGGACCTGCCCTAGAGCAGAAGATAATGGACAGATGGAGTCTCTGCTAGTAGATTGAGGGATATGGGGAGAAAGCAGGGACAGGGTACTAAATTTGGATGATCAGCCATGATCGCATTGAATGGCGGAGCAGGCTCGAGGGGCCGAATGGCCTACTCCTGCTTCTATCTTCCATGTTTCTATGTTCCTAGTCTGACCCAGAAGAAGTCTGGTGCTTGTCTGAAAATACACCCTTGTATTTCAATTATGAAAAACAAAATATTATTTCAAAATGAATGTGTTTGTCTGCTGTAGGAACCTGGAGATCAAGTTGGAGTTGGTGCCAGATTTGGCTCATTTCAATGCACTTTTTCATACCATTAGATTCTGAATAAAGACAATGGTGACTCTTGTGGGGGAGGGGGAACACTCCTGCTCCTTCTGGCTCCAGAGCAATTCTTTTTAAGACTTTAAAAAAAACTTACCCTTAGTTAGTGGCAAAAGAGTCCTGAGCGGGGCAGGCCAGATTCTTACCCGACTCTTTGCCAACAAATTTCTTGATGGGGTGTTTCGACGGGCGTTAGGTGCCTAATTTACACGTTTAAGTGGCCTAATGCTTGTGTGTGAGGCATCCGCCCAGGACGTCTAAAAAAGAGGCCCGCACGTATTTAGCAATGGGACCAACGTTGCGCAGATTGGGTGCGGGACGTCCCACTGCTAAATTGGTATGCTTTGCACCCATTTTACACCCGAAAAACAGACACAAAGTGAACCAATTTCTACCCCTTTGTGTGGTCAATTATTCAGACTGTCCTGCAAGAAGGCAGCTCAATAATACTTCTTCTTCTTAGGCAGTCCCTCAGAACTGAGGATGACTTGCTTCCACACTAAAAATGAGTTAATAAAAAATGTCCTAGTAAAGGATCCCCTTGGAATGAGTGACCATAACATGGTTGAATTCTAAATTCAGTTGGAGGGTGAGAGAGTTGGATCTCAAACCAGTGTACTAAGCTTAAATAAAGGAGACTATGAAGGTATGAGAGCAGAGTTGACTAAAGTGGACTGGGAAAATAGATTAAGGTGTAAGACGGTACATGAGCAGTGGCGTACATTCAAGGAGATATTTCACAACTTTCAATAAAAATATTTTCCACTGAGGAAAAAGGGGCGTAAAAGAAAAGACAGTTATCCGTGGCTATGTAAAGTAATAAAGGACTCCGACTGAAAACAAGGGCATATAAAGTAGCCAAATCTAGTGGGAGGATAGAAGATTGGGAAGCATTTAAAAGCCAGCAAAAAATAACTAAAAGATTAATTAAGAAAGGGAAGATAGATTATGAAAGTAAACTAGCAAAAAATATAAAAACAGATAGCAAGAGTTTCTACAGTTATATAAAAAGAAAAAGGGTGGCTAAAGTGAATGTTGGTCCCTTAAAGGACGAGACCGGGAAATTAGTAGTGGGGAACATGGAGATGGCAAATACGCTGAACAAATATTTTGTATCAGTCTTTACAGTAGAGGACACTAAAAATATCCCAACACTGGACAAACAGGGGGCTATGGGGGGGAGGAGCTAAACACGATTACAATCACTAAGGAGATGGTACTCAGTAAAATAATGGGACTTAAGGCGGGTAAATCACCTGGACCTGATGGCTTACATCCTAGGGTCTTGAGAGAAGTAGCGGTAGGGATTGCGGATGCATTGGTGGTAATTTTCCAAAACTCCCTGGATTCAGGAAAGGTCCCAGCAGAATGGAAAACTGCTAATGTAATGCCCTTATTTAAAAAGGGAGGTAGACAAAAGGCTGGAAACTATAGACCAGTTAGCCTAACATCTGTGGTTGGTAAAATGTTGGAGTCCATTATTAAGGAAGCAGTAACAGGACATTTGGATAAGCATAATTTAATCGGACAGAGTCAACATGGTTTTATGAAGGGGAAGTCATGTTTGACAAATTTGCTCGAATTCTTTGAGGACGTAACAAACAGGGTGGATAAAGGGGAACCAGTGGATGTGGTGTATTTGGACTTCCAAAAGGCATTTGACAAGGTTCCACACAAAAGATTACTGCACAAGATAAAAAATCACGGGATTGGGGGTAATATACTGGCATGGGTGGAAGATTGGCTATCTAACAGAAAACAGAGAGTGGAGATAAATGGTTCATTCTCGGGTTGGCAATCAGTAACTAGAGGTGTTCCGCAGGGGTCAGTGCTGGGACCCCAACTCTTTACAATCTATATTAACGATTTGGAGGAGGGGACCAAGTGCAACGTATCCAAGTTTGCCGACGATACAAAGATGGGAGGGAAAGCAGTGAGTGAGGAGGACATAAAAAACCTGCAAAAGGACATAGACAGACTAAGTGAGTGGGCAGAAATTTGGCAGATGGAATAAAATGTTGGAAAGTGTGAGGTTATGCACTTTGGCAGAAACAATCAAAGAGCAAGTTATTATCTAAATGGAAAGAAACTGCAAAGTGCTACAGTACAAAGGGATCTGCGGGTCCTGGTGCATGAAACACAGAAGGTTAGTATGCAGGTACAGCAGGTGATCAGGAAGGCCAATAAATCTTGGCTTTTATTGCAAGGGGGATAGAGTATAAAAGCAGGGAAGTCTTGCTTCAGTTATACAGGGTACTGGTGAGGCCACACCTGGAATACTGCGTACAGTTTTGGTTTCCATATTTAAGAAAAGATATACTTGCTCTCGAGGCAGTTCAGAGAAGGTTCACTCGGTTGATTCCGGAGATGAGGGGGATGACTTATGAGGAAAGGTTGAGTAGGTTGGGCCTCTACTCATTGGAATTCAGAAGAATGAGAGGCGATCTTATCGAAACATATAAGATTGTGAGGGGGCTTGATCGGGTGGATGCGGGGAGGATGTTTCCACTGATGGGTGAGACTAGAACTAGGGGGCATAATCTTAGAATAAGGGGCTGCCGTTTCAAAACTGAGATGAGGAGAAACTTCTTCACTCAGAGGGTAGTAAATCTGTGGAATTTGCTACCTCAGAGAGCTGTGGAAGCTGCGACATTAAATAAATTTAAAACGGAGATAGACAGTTTCCTAGCTGACAAGGGAATTAGGGGTTACGGGGAGTGGGCAGGGAAGTGGACGTGAGTCTAGGTTCGGATCAGCCATGATCCTATTGAATGGCGGAGTAGGCCCGAGGGGCCGTATGGCCTACTCCTGCTCCTACTTCTTATGTTCTTATGTTCTCAGGTGACTGATGAGTCCAATGTGGGACCTACAGTCTCTGGCACAGGTGGGGCAGACGGTGGTTGAAGGGGCGGGTGCTTGGGTTGACGTGCGTTCCTTCCACTGATTGTGCTTGGCTTCTGCTTGCTCCCGGCGAAGAGACTTGAGGTGTTCAGCGCCTTCCTGCACTTCTCCACCACTTTGTGTGGTCTTGGGCCAGGGATTCCCAGGTGTCGGAGGGGATGTTGCACTTTTTCAAGGAGGCTTTGAGGGTGACCTTGAAGCGTTTCCTCTGCCCACCTGGGGCTCTCTTGCCATGTCGGAGCTCTGAGTAGAGCACTTGTTTTGGGAGTCTCATATTGGGCATGCAGACGATGTGGCCCATCCATCGGAGCTGATCGAGCGTGATCAAAGCTTCGATGCTGGGGATGTTGGCCTGAGCGAGAACACTGACGTTGGTGTGCCTATCCTGCCAATGGATTTGCAGAATCTTGTGGAGGCAGCGTTGGTGGTACCTCTCCAGTGCTTTGAGGTGCCTGCTGTACATGGTCCATGTCTCTGAAGTGTACAGGAGGGTGGGAATCACTACTGCTCTGTAGACCATGAGCTTGGTGCTGGGTTTGAAGTCCTGGGGGGGGGGAAATTCAGTTGGTTTCGCCTCCCGTTAGCGCCTTAAGAGGGCGCTAATGGAGCGCAAAGCAACTAGCGCCCGGGCGCGGCGATCTCTGTGCCTCTCGCGAAATTGACCGGACATTTTGCGGTGGCGCTAAACAATACCGCCCGATCTCCTGCGCACGCAGATCTTGACGTCGTTCGAGAGTGCAACGCCCTTGTGACGCCCCGGAATGGAAATTGAGTGGCGCCCCCTTCCTTTCCGCCTGGCGCAACCAACGACAGGTAGACTGGAACGCTTCCCAGTCGCTGTGGGGCTGGGGGGGGCGCTATTTAAAGGGGGCCTCTTCCTGGCTTTTGTGTGGTAGCCATTTTTGCACCACTCGTTCTGAGAGAGAGAGAGAGATTTTGAGAGACAAAGAGAGAAAGAGAGACTTCTGCATTGAGTCAATGCTGTCTGAAGTAGTTTTGGCTTCTGACCATAATTTTGCAGGTACTTTGGTTTCTGACCTTCATTACTTTGATTGCCAAGAGACTATGGGGGCTGCAATGAATGGGGGCGTCGTCCTGCGTCAGCAGATTCGGAGGGCACAGAGACGCAGAGAGAGAGTGGCAATCATGGCCAGACGGAGGAGGGCCAACCGGCCTCTGTACAGGAGACCTTACCCTCCTAGGGTATTTCGCCAACAATTCTCCTACATTAATATGTCTGAGGAGCAGTGTTTGCGAAGGCTGCGCTTCAGCAAGGAGGTGGCCACTGAGCTCTGCCACCTGCTTCAGCCAGATCTGCAGCCTCAACTGAGGAGCAGGATGTCTCTGTCGGTGGCAGTGAAGATAACAGTGGCTCTCAACTTTTATGTCACCGGTTCATTTCAATTAGCTACTGGGGACATCGCCAATATCTCCCAGTTCGCGGTGCATTGCTGCATCCGTCAGGTCACAAATGCCCTCTTTAAAAGGAGACGAGAGCACATCTCTTTCCCCATGACCCCGGACAAGCAGCAAGAACGCGCAATGAGCTTTGCCTGGATAGCGGACTTCCCCATGGTTCAGGGCGCCATTGACTGCACGCATGTGGCTTTGCGTGCTCCGCATGAGAATGCCGAGGATTTCCGCAACCGAAAGGGCTTCCATTCCTTAAACGTGCAGTTGGTCTGTGACCACAGACAGCTGATACTCGCTGTCAATGCCCACTATCCTGGCAGCAGCCATGATGCCTTCATCCTGCACCAGACTACTGTGGCAGAACTTTTCCAGGCACTGCATCACCCAGGTGGTTGGCTTCTCGGGGACAAAGGATATCCTCTGTGCACCTGGCTGATGACACCGCTCCGTTCACCCAACACCCCTGCTGAGCTGCGATACAACGAGAGCCATCAAGCTACCAGGAACATCGCTGAGCACACAATCGGCATGCTCAAGCAACGGTTTTGCACTCTGGACCATTCTGGAGGAGCCCTGCAGTACTCGCCTGAGCAAGTCTCCCACTTCGTTGTTGTGTGCTGCATGCTGCATAACCTGGCAATCCTCAGGAGCCAGCCAATGTCATTATGTTGGGAGGACTCGTAAAAATCAACATTTCATTGTGCAGTACACACGTCTGCTGCATATATGACAAATAAAATTGAATTGAATTGAATTGAATTGAATTGAGGAGGAGGAGGAAGAGGAGGAGGAAGATGAAGAGGATGATCATCAGCAGCACCAAGGCGGGAGGGAGGCACACAATTTAGAAAGTGGAAGGGCCATCCGTCAAAGGCTGATAGCAAGCCGCTTCTAGGCCCCTTCTGAGGAAATGGCTTCTGCCATTGAGAACAACCTGAATGAAACCAACCCGCAACCCCTAAGCCGGTCAAGGCAACAATGATTGCAAAGACCAAACATGTACATTTTGAATACAAAAACGTTTTTATTTTACAAACTCTGTGTGTGTCATTTCCGCATGACAAACTAATAGAAAGAAACACAAAAGAAAACAGTCATTAACATAACTAGCTCTCACAACCTGGAGACAATGTCCAAAACACTAAACAAAAGTTTGACCACGAACCTCGGCCTTTAATAAAAAAATGAACAACATTTTGTCACACCTCCTACTTTTTGCCCTTCGAGGGTGATCTCCTTCCCTTGCGCACTTCCCCACTTCCCACCCTACAGCTCTTCCGTAATGGGACCCCAGTGGCTGCAGCAAGGCTGGTGGAAGGCTGCTGATTGTCACAACCTGAGACTGCAGATGCCCTTGAGGGACGGCCTCGACCAGCTCTGGGCCTGGAGGGCCCGGCTGCAGACTGCACCAACGCTGCATGGGCGGCAGCAGTCTGTCCTACAGGCGGTGGCAAGTGCAATGGAGAAGTGACAGTGGTGGCAGCAGGAATGCTGTCATCTTGAGAGAGGACAGCAACTCCCTGCTCGACCGACACACTGGCACTCCCACGGGGCAGCACTTCAGCATCCGGAGCAATCTACTGGAGCACAGATTGCTGGCCTGCTGCAGCGTGGTGAGAGCCCTGGGGAAATGTGTCCGAACCAGCGAGGATGGCAGCAGTCAGTGCTCGCGTGGCCTCAATCTGAGTCTGCATGAGAGCAGTCTGAGATGGGCTCAGGCAGCCAGTGACTGCATTGCAGCACTAAGCAGTTGCGTGGCATCCACCTGTGCTACAGCAAAGTGCTCCACACTCCTTGCCAGTGATTCAATGCATTCTGGCACCCTTCCCACTGCACACATTAGCTCAGTGTGCCTCTGTGCCGCCTGTGTGTTCATTTCAGTGAGGATCCGCTCCTCCTCTGCGTCCAGTGCAGTAAGACTCGATGGCATACTCTCCCTCTGGGGAGAAGGCCCCGAGCTTCCCTACCCCCATCGCATTGCTGCAGCCCGCTGGGTCCTGGAGCTTCACCCTCATCAGACCATTCCCCCCTGCTCCCCTCCAGGGAAGGCGTGTTCCCAGTGTGGGCATGGGCTTCCTCGGGAGAGGGTGGCGCTGATGCTCCAGCTTCCTCTTCCTCCTCGCCTGCCACTTCACTCCCACTGGCAGCTTGAGGGCCCGTCTCCTCAACTGGTGAATCACCATCTGAAAGCAGGGAGGTACAAGAATGGCTTTAGCGTGAGGACAGGGTGGCAGCAAGGGAGGAATGAGTGCAGCGATTTAGTAAGTTGGATTGAAAGTGTCAAAGGCTGGTGTTGTGAGGAACAAGTGGAAGGAGAGAGGACAAAAAGGTGATGACCTTACCATTGCTGTCCAGAATGGGGTCGGCATCTCCAGTGGCGACGGGACCGATCACCCGGCTTGCCACTATCCTCTGGATGTGCACCTCAAGATTGCTGAGGGGTTGCAGCTGAGGCCGCCCTCCACCCGTCCGTTGCTGCTGTCTCCTATTATGAGATAGCTTGGCCTGCAAGAAAAAGGACGGCGTCTGAGTTAATATACAGCCATGGTCTTGCCTGATGTGCCTCCCATAGTTGATTAGCCCTTACAGTATGCAAAGTGTGGAATGTGCGTGTGTGTTTGATGAAAGGGCCATAGGTGTTGGATGAGTGTTAGGCATTGGGGCTTTTAAGACCCTGTGGCCATACAGTGAGGTTGAGATGGAGGGATGGAGAGGTTTTGAAAAAAAGCCACTCACCCTGACGACCCGAGTGAGGTCGTTGAACTTTTTTCTCCATTGGATATGGGTCCTGGGCACCATGCTCCTTGAGGAGATGCTCTGAGCCACCTCCCTCCACACTCTTCTGTACTCGCATGGCAAAGGCCGCCTGCCACACTCTGGGCACAGTATAGATCCCCTGCGCTCCACCGCGCCAACCAGGGCCTCCAAGGCCCGCTCGCTGAAGTGCTGTGCTTGCTCCCTGGCCCTCTCCATAGTCCCTGGCTGGAAGATTTAGGCACAGGTCTGTCCAGGCCGAGATTCAAGGCTGCAATGAGCAGGTTGTGGCTGGAGAGCAAGATCGACCCCCCCCCCCTTTAAGAACTGACCGGCGCCAGTGTGTCTGTGTTCAATCGGTAACTGACAGCACCTGCGCTGCGCCCACGCTCTGAGGTAGCGCTTCGCTCCTCGGCCTTAGCGCCTTAAGAGAGGTGTGTAGCACCTGGTTTAGCGCTCCAATCACCTCCAGGGGCGATAAAAGCCAAGTTTGCCATCGGAGGCGATAATTAGCGCCAGGCGCTAAATTTTGCGCACGGCCGATAATCACGCCCCAAACGGAGTGATACTGAATTTTTCCCCCCTGGTCTTCAAACACTCTCTTCCTCAGGCGACCGAAGGCTGCACTGGCACACTGAAGGCGGTGTTGGACTTCGTCATCGACATCTGCGCTTGTTGACAGTAGGCTCCCGAGGTATGGAAAGTGGTTCGCGTTGTCCAAGGCCTCGTCGTGGATTTTGATAATTGGGGGGCAGTACTGTGTGGTGGGGGCAGGTTGGTAGAGGACTTTTGTCTTACGGATGTTTAGTGTAAGGCCCATGCCCTTGTACGCTTTGGTTAAGGTGTTGACGATGGTTTGGAGTTAGACCTGCGAGTGTGCGCAGACGCAAGCGTCGTCTGCATATTGTAATTCGATGACAGAGGATGGGGCGACCTTGGATCTGGACTGGAGGCGACGGAGGTTGAACAGTTTCCCGTTTGTTCTGTAGATTAGCTCCACTCCAGCAGGGAGCTTACTTAGGGTGAGATGGAGCATTGCAGCAAGGAAGATCGAGAAGAGCGTGAATTGGGTCTGTGGTGGATCCATTGGTCAGGCTTGCATGTCGTCGTGAAGCAGGCGGAGGATGGTGACAAACTTTTGAGGGCAGCCGAATTTGAGGAGGACACTCTATAATCCCTCATGGTTGACAGTGTCGAAGGCCTTTGTGAGGTCAAAGAAGGCCATGTGCAGCGGTTGGTGCTGCTCCCTGCATTTCTCTTGTATTTGATGCGCGGTGAAGATCATGTCCATTGTGCCCCTTAGTGGGTGGAATCTGCATTGCAACTCTGGGAGGAGCTCTTCAGCCACTGGGAGAAGGCGATTGAGGAGGATTCTTGCGATGACTTTCCCTGTGGCAGACAGCAGGGAAACTCTTCTGTAATTACCGCAATCGGACTTGTCACCTTTCTTGAAAATGGTCACAATTACGGCATCTCTGAGATCCCCTGACATGCTCTCCTCCTTCCAAATAAGAGAAATGAGTTCATGTATTCGCGCCAATAGTGCTTTTCCGCCATGTTTTGCCTCGGTGGGGATTCCATCTGCTCCTGAGGCCTTGTTGTTCTTCAGTTGTCGGATGGCCTTTTCAACCTCATGCCGGGCTAGGGTTGTGCTGAGGTGGTGGTGGGTAGCATGCTGCGGGATGGAGCTGAGGACACTTGCGTCGAAGACAGAGTCTCGGTTAAGGAGATCTTCAAAGTGCTCCTTCCAGCGGGCACTGACTGCCTCTCTGTCCTTGATGAGTACCTCTCCGTCCTTGGCCCACAGTGGCATAGAACCTTGGGTGCTTGGGCCGTAGATGGTCTTGACTGCGCTAAAGAATCCACGCACGTCGTGGTTGTCAGCTAGCTGCTGGATCTCCTGCACTTTCTCCACCCACCACCTGTTCTTTAGGTCGCGAGCTTGTTGTTGGACCTCGGCCTTCAGGCATCTGTAGAGCTGCTTTCTTGCTCTCGAGTTGTGTTGCTGTTTCCAGATCAGGAATGCCTTGCACTTGTGACTTATTAGCTCCAGGATCTCCTGGTCATTCTCGTCGAACCAGTCTTGGTGTTTCCTGGTCGAGTGACCGAGCGTCTCTTCACAGGTGCTGATTATGGAGGCCTTGAGTGCAGACCAGGCGCTGTGGACATTCTGTGTCTCTGAATCACTGTAAGTCGTCAGGTTGGTTGTGAGGCGCAGGCTGAATAGGGCTTTCTTAGTGGGGTCTTTGAGTGCTCCACTGTTAATTTTCCTGCGGCATTGTTTCTGTTGCCGCCGCTGTTTTGGGGCTACATTGATGGAGATGACAGAGTGGATTAGGCGGTGGGCTGTCCAGCAGTCGTCAGCTCCTGTCATGGCGCGGGTGATGCGGATGTCCTTGCGGTCCCTCGCTCGGACGATGACGTAGTCCAGCAGATGCCAGCGAGAGTTTTGCCATGAAGCCTTGTACTTGTCTCTCTGATGGAACAAGGTGCTGGTTATGACAAGGCAATGTTCTAAGCATTTCGTCAGGAGGAAGGTACCGTTGGAGTTGGCTTTCACTACCCCCTCTCTGCTGATCACACCTCCCCAGAGGTCTGTGTCCTTTCCAACTCTGGCTTTAAAGTCGCCCGTTGGGACTCGACACAGGGATTGTTCGAGGCTGGAGTAGAATTCCTCTTTGGTCTCGTCTGTGGCTTCCAGTGTTGGGGCATACGCACTGATGACTCTAGCGCACTGGTTCCAGGCTAGGGTGAGCCGAAGAGTCATGAGGTGTTTGTTTAGTCTCTGAGACGTCCAACTAGCTCATTTTTATGGTGAAGCCTAACCCATGGAGGCGGCGTTCTTCTTCAGGTTTGCCTTCCCAGAAGGTGTAACCACTGCCTTGCTCCTTGAGCTAGCCTTCCCCTACCCGCCGGGTCTCACTTAGGGCGGCGATGTCAATGTCAAAACATCTGAGCTCTTGGGCAACGATAGCAATATGGCGTTCCGGTCTGTCGTTGTTGGGGTTGTCCATGAGGGTCCTGACGTTTCAGGTCCCAAACTTCATTTTAAAGGGTGGAAGATGCTTGTACGAGAATTCTTTTATCGTGGGGCGGCCGTTGCACACCAGCTACCACACGAGCTTGACAGAGCAAGGTCTTGGTCCAATGGCAAGGGGATCCAAGACGATTGGAGACCAGGCTCTGCTACATCGGCCGAGCGCACACACACACACAAACATACTCCTACTGTCCTCCCTCCTTCCCGCAGGTCCTCTCTGCCTGGGTTTCATAGGATGCAGTGTGATCCTCCCGACCTCGCTGTTGGCCTGTGGTGCACCTTCCCCGGGCCCCGACCCCGCTGCTGCTGGTCCACTCTGCGCCACTCCTGGGCCTCAACCACACTGCTGGTCTCGTCCTCGCTCCTGGGCCTCGTCCTCGCTCCTGGGCCCTGTCCTCGCCCTGGGCCTCGTCCTTGCTCCCGGGTCCCGACCTCGCTCCTGGGTCCCGACCTCGCTCCTGGGTCTCGTCCTCACTCATGGGTCCCGACCTCACTGCTCCTCCTGTCCCTGCTCCTGGGCCTCGTCCTCACTCCTGGGCCCTGTCCTCGCCCCGGGCATCGTCCTTGCTCCCGGGTCCCGACCTTGCTCCTGGGCCTTATCCTCGCTCCTGGGTCCTGACCTCGCTGCTCCTCCCGTCTCTGCTCCTGGGCCTCGACCTTGCTCCTGGGCCTCGACCTTGCTCCTGGGCTTCGTCCTCGCCCCGGGCCTTGACTTCGTTCCTGGGCCTCGACCTTGTCCCTGGGCCTCATCCTCACTCCTGGGCCTCATCCATGCTCCTGGGCCTCGACCTTGCTCCTGGGCCTCAACCTTGCTCCTGGGCCTCAACCTCGCTCCTGGGCCTCGACCTCGCTCCTGGGCCTCGACCTCGCTCCTGGGCCTCAACCTCGCTCCTGGGCCTCGACCTCACTCCTGGGCCTCAACCTCGTTCCTGGGCCTCGACCTTGCTCTGGGCCTCGACCTCGCTCCTGGGCTTCGTCCTCGCTCCTGGGCCTCGACCTCGCTCCTGGGCCTCGACCTCGCTCCTGGGCCTCGACCTCGCTCCTGGGCCTCGACCTCGCTCCTGGGCCTCGACCTCGCTCCTGGGCCTCGACCTCGTTCCTGGGTCTTGACCTCGCTCCTGGGCCCCGACCTCACTCCTGGGCCTCGACCTCGCTCCTGGGCCTCATCCTCACTCCTGGGCCTCGACCTCGCTCCTGGGCCTTGACCTCGCTCCTGGGCCTCGACCTCGCTCCTGGGCCTCGACCTCGCTCCTGGGCCTCGACCTCGCTCCTGGGCCTCGACCTCGCTCCTGGGCCTCGACCTCGCTCCTGGGCCTCGACCTCGCTCCTGGGCCTCGACCTCGCTCCTGGGCCTCGACCTCGCTCCTGGGCCTCGACCTCGCTCCTGGGCCTCGACCTCACTCCTGGGTCTCATCCTTGCTCCTGGGCCTCGACCTCGCTCCTGGGCCTCGACCTCGCTCCTGGGTCTCATCCTTGCTCCTGGGCCTCGACCTCGCTCCTGGGCCTCGACCTCACTCCTGGGCCTCGACCTCGTTCCTGGGTCTTGACCTCGCTCCTGGGCTTTGTCCTCGCTCCTGGGTCCCGGCATCACTGCTCCTCCCGTCCCTGCTCCTGGGCCTCATCCTTGCTCCTGGGCTTCGTCCTCGCTCCTGGGTCCTGGCCTCGCTCCTCAACCTCGTCCTCGCTCCTGGGTCCTGGCCTCGCTCCTCAGCCTCGTCCTCACTCCTGGGTCCTAGCCTCGCTCCTCGGCCTCGTCCTCGCTCCTGGGTCCTGGCCTCGCTCCTCAGCCTCGTCCTCGCTCCTGGGTCCCGGCCTCGCTCCTGGGCCTCGACCTCGCTCCTGGGCTTCGTCCTCGCTCCTCAGCCTCGTCCTCGCTCCTGGGTCCTGGCCTCGCTCCTCAGCCTCGTCCTCGCTCCTGGGTCCTGGCCTCGCTCCTCAGCCTCGTCCTCGCTCCTGGGTCCCGGCCTCGCTCTGGGCCTCGACCTCGCTCCTGGGCTTTGTCCTCGCTCCTGGGTCCTGGCCTTGCTCCTCGGCCTTGTCCTCGCTCCTGGGTCCTGGCCTTGCTCCTCAGCCTTGTCCTCGCTCCTGGGTCCTGGCCTCGCTCCTCGGCCTCGTCCTCGCTCCTGGGTCCCGGCCTCGCTCCTCGGCCTCATCCTCGCTCCTGGGCCCCGGCCTCGCTCCTGGGCCTCATCCTCGCTCCTGGGCCCCGGCCTCGCTCATCGGCCTCGCCCTCGCTCTTGGGTCCTGGCCTCGCTCCTCGGCTTCGTCCTCGCTCCTCGGCTTCGTCCTCGCTCCTCGGCCTCGTCCTCGCTCCTGGGTCCCGGCCTCGCTCCTGGGTCCCGGCCTCGCTCCTGGGCCCCGGCCTCACTGGCTAGGGCAGACTAGCTAAAAGAGGATGCTGGGCCGAATACATCAACATTTTTGTTCAAGGGTTGATGCGCCATCAATTACTCAAAAGACTGAAGTTGAGCGAGTAACAATCAGGCTTTTATTAACTAAAGAATGAAGGTCTTGTCTCGAGTGGTCGACCCGTCCAGAATACTAAGGGACTGGGAGGTAGTCACTTATATACCTGGAATAGTGGGAGGAGTCAGCCGAGGCATGTCCAGACCTGTACCTAGTGGAATACACATACAGACACAGACAGGTATGACAGTGGTTTACCACATTCACCCCTTGTTTAAAAATGAGTCCGGCGGGGTGAAGTGTATTTAAAAGTTCGTGTATTGGAGTCTCTCCGGAGGTCTTGTCTGCCGCTGTGATCGACGTGGCGACGGCAGGGGTGGTGGAGCTTCCGGCGTCGCGTCCCGTGTAGGCTGGGGCCCTGGAGTGTAGTCCTCATGGGTGACGGTCCAAGGCGAGCCGGCTGCTGGGGTTGGATATCGGGTCGTGGGGGGGGGTGGTAATGGGTAGTGGGTTACAGCGGTCCCCGAGGGTGCGAGGTCTCGTATGGAGACTGTGTCCTCCCGCCCGTCCGGGTACGCAATGTAAGCGTACTGGGGGTTGGCGTGGAGGAGGTCGACCCTCTCGACCAGGGGGTCCATTTTATTGGCCCTCACGTGTCTTCTCAGTAGTACCGGCCCTGGGGACGTCAGCCATGGCGGTAACGATGTCCCCGATGTGGACTTCCTTGGGAAGACAAACATTTTCTCGTGAGGGGTGGCATTGGTGGCAGTGCAGAGCAGTGACCGAATCGAGTGGAGCGCATCGGGGAGCACCTCCTGCCAGCGGGAGGTCGGAAGGCCCCTAGACTTTAAGGCTAGTAGGGCGGCCTTCCAAACTGTTGCATTCTCTCTTTCCACCTGTCCGTTCCCCCGGGGGTTGTAACTGGTGGTCCTGCTTGTGGCTATACCCCTAGCGAGCAGGTACTGGCGGAGTTCGTCGCTCATAAACGACGAGCCCCGGTCGCTATGGATATAGCTGGGGAAACCGAACAGGGTGAAGAGGCTGTTCAGAGATTTAATGACCGTGGCACTGGTCATGTCCGAGCAGGGGATAGCGAACGGGAAACGGGAGTACTCATCAATGATGTTGAGGAAGTACACATTGCGGTCGGAGGAGGGGAGAGGCCCTTTAAAATCGACGCTCAGGCGTTCGAAAGGGCGAGTGGCTTTTATCAGGTGGGCTCTGTCTGGTCTATAAAAGTGCGGTTTGCACTCAGCGCAGACTTGGCAGTTCTTGGTCATGGTCCTGACCTCCTCAATGGAGTAAGGCAGGTTGCGGGCCTTGATGAAGTGGAAGAACCTGGTGACCCCCGGGTGGCAGAGGTCATTGTGGAGGGCCCTCAGCCTATCGATCTGCGCGCTGGCGCAGGTGCCACGCGATAGGGCATCTGGGGGTTCATTGAGCTTCCCAGGCCGGTACAAGATCTCGTAATTGTAGGTGGAAAGTTCGATTCTCCACCTCAAGATCTTGTCATTTTTGATTTTGCCCCTCTGCTTGTTGTTGAACATAAAAGCAACTGAACGCTGGTCAGTGAGCAGGGTAAATCGTTTTCCGGCCAGGTAGTGCCTCCAATGACGCACAGCCTCCACGATAGCCTGGGCCTCCTTCTCGACCGCGGAGTGTCTGGTCTCCGGGCCCTGGAGGGTTCGTGAGAAGAATGCCACAGGTCTCCCCGCCTGATTAAGGGTGGCGGCCAGAGCGAAGTCGGACGCATCGCTTTCCACCTGGAAGGGGATGGATTCGTCCACTGCGTGCATGGTGGCTTTGGCAATGTCTTCCTTGATACGGTGGAAGGCTAAGCGGGCCTCTGCCGTCACGGGAAAAGAGGTGGACTTGATCAGCGGACGGGCTTTGTCTGCATAGTAGGGGACCCACTGAGCGTAGTAGGAAAAAAACCCTAGGCACCTCTTCAGAGCTTTTAGGCAGTGGGGCAGTGGGAGTTCCATAAGGGGACGCATCCGGTCCGGGTCGGGACCGATGACCCCGTGTTCTACAACACAGCCAAGGATGGCGAGGCGGTCTGTGCGGAATATGCACTTCTCCTTGTTATATGTCAGGTTCAGGAGTTGGGCGGTGCGGAGGAATTTCTCGAGGTTTGCGTCATGGTCCTGCAAGTCATGGCCGCAGATGGTCACATTATCTAGGTAAGGGAAAGTGGCCTGCAGCTCGTTTTGATCGACCATCCGGTCCATCTCCCTTTGGAAGACGGAGACCCCGTTGGTAACGCCGAAGGGAACCCTAAGGAAGTGATAGAGGCGGCCGTTTGCCTCAAAAGCAGTATACTGGCGGTCTTCAGGGCTGATGGGGAGCTGGTGGTACGCTGATTTCAGGTCAATGGTCGAAAAGACGCGGTACTGCGCGATCTGGTTGACCATGTCAGCTATGCGGGGGAGTGGGTAGGCGTCCAGCAGGGTGTAGCGGTTTATTGTTTGGCTGTAGTCGATGACCAGGCGTTGTTTCTCGCCGGTCTTAACGACCACAACCTGGGCTCGCCAGGGGCTGGAGCTGCCCTCAATAATCCCCTCCTTCAGGAGCCGTTCCACTTCGGTTTTGATGAAAACCCTGTCCCCGGCACTGTATCGCCTGCTCTTTGTGGCGATGGGCTTACAGTCAGGGGTGAGGTTAGCAAACAGTGGGGGGGGTGGGACTCTGAGTGTGGAGAGGTTGCATCTAGTGCGCGGCGGGCAATTTGGAGGCTGCTGGCTGCGGACTGTGAGTGGGGGGAGGGGGCCACCGTACGCCATCGTAACGCTTTTGAGGTGGCACTGGAAATCCAACCCCAGTAGAACGGCAGCGCAGAGGTCGGGCAGGACCAGGAGTTTAAAATTATTGAACACAGTCCCGTCTACTACTAGTGTCACCACGCAGTAGCCGCCAATGTCCGCTGACTGGGACTCGGAGGCCATAGAAATCCGCTGGTGCGCAGGCAGGACTGGGAGAGAGCAACGCCGCACCGTGTCGGGGTGGATGAAGCTCTCTGTGCTCCCGGAGTCAAAAAGGCAGTTTATTGCATGGCCGTTTACCTTAACGTCCATTTTGGACCGAGCTAACTGGTGCGGTCTCGTTTGGTCCAGCGTCACAGAGGCCAGCGTAGGGGTCGGTGTGTCGCTGCGAGTATCAGATGGGTGGGGGTTGGCGGTCTGCTGCGTCCCGGCTGGTGTCCAAGATGGCGGCGCCCATGATTCCCATGTGGCTGGAGTCGTCCAAGATGGCTGCTGCTGCGGTGGTTCGCACATGGCTGGGGAGGCCCAAGATGGCGGCTCGCACGGCCCACACGCGGCGCTGCTGGCGTTCGGGGTGGCTTTGGCCTTGCAGACGCTGGCGTAGTGTCCCTTTTTCCCGCAGCCCGAGCAGGTTGCATTCTTCGCCGGGCAGCGCACTCTGGGGTGTTTGGCCTGGCCACAGAAGTAGCATTTCTGGCCTTGGGATACTGCTGTCTGGCTTTGGGACACTGCTGCGGCAGTTGGGCCGTTGTTGGGCTGTGGCTGGGGTGGCACGGTGCTATGGGGCTGTCCTACCGTGTCCCAGGTTGTCGTTCCCCGCGGCGTCCACGGTGCAGAGGAGTAGGCATCCATGCCCCGGAAGGCTGCGTCCAGCGTTAGTGCGATGTCGGAGGCTTTGTCGAGGGTGAGGTCACTCTGCTCCAGCAGTCGCTGTCGGGTGTAGTTGGACCTGTGGCCCGCTACGAAGGCATCCCGGATCAGTTCCTCCGTGTACTTAGTGGGCGTTACCGCCTTACACCCACAGGCCCGGCCAAGCACGGACAGTGCTTGGAGGTATTCCTCAGTCGATTCCCCAGGTTGTTGCTTGCGACTCCCCAGAAGGTGCCTAGCGTATACTTCGTTCACAGGGCGCGTGTACTGGGTCTTGAGGAGCTGGAGGGCGGCTGTGTACGAGGTCGCGTCCCGGATGACTGAGTACACTCGGTGGTTCACCTTGGAGATCAGGACAGACAGTTTGTCCGCATCCGTTTCGACCGCAGTGGAGGCAGTCAGGAATGTCTCGAAGCACGTGAGCCAGTGAGCAAACTTGGTGGAAGCGTCCGCTTCCCGACTGTCCAGGTCCAGGCATGCTGGTGTGAGGATCTTCTCCATTATAAAAAATTTAGTTAATAAAATTGATGCGCCATCAATTACTCAAAAGACTGAAGTTGAGCGAGTAACAATCAGGCTTTTATTAACTAAAGAATGAAGGTCTTGTCTCGAGTGGTCGACCCGTCCAGAATACTAAGGGACTAGGAGGTAGTCACTTATATACCTGGAATAGTGGGAGGAGTCAGCCGAGGCATGTCCAGACCTGTACCTAGTGGAATACACATACAGACACAGACAGGTATGACAGTGGTTTACCACAAGGGTGCAATAGGTGACAAAGGTTCTCATGGTTATCCGGGATTATGTGGACCTCTTAGCTGTAGTTCCTCAGGCTCCACCACTTATCTGACGTCACTTTTTCAGATGTAGAATTTTTTTTCAGATTCTTCCCTGTGTCACAAACAAGCCTCTGCTCTCCGCCGCTTCTCCCGCACTTTATGGCTCAATAATACAGCAGTTCCCTGTCCCTACACTTCAGATATTGAAACCAGTAATGTATATATAGATTCACCCCTCTTCCCTCTTTGCTGTACCAACTAGATTGTTTTAAAAATACAACTGCCAAGAGCCTAAAAAAAGGAGCAAAGTGAGATCTCGGCTTCACAAACAGATTGCAGGGTATGCTCCTCAGGGCTGATTGACATTCAAATCTCCACTGATGTGGTGAGCATTTTTAAGCTCAGCTGGGCCCCTAGAGAAATCGCCGCGTAGAAAACAAGGGGGTTCCAACTCAGCCTGAAGGAAGAAAACTATAATCCTCCGGCTCAGTCCACTTGTCAGCTGATGATGGAGACACACTGACCTTGGCCCCGGAGACACACTGACCTTGGCCCCGGAGACACACTGACCTTGACCCCAGAGACACACTGACCTTGGCCCTGGAGACACACTGACCTTGGCCCCGGAGACACACTGACCTTGGCCCCAGAGACACACTGACCTTGACCCCAGAGACACACTGACCTTGGCCCCGGAGACACACTGACCTTGGCCCCGGAGACACACTGACCTTTGCCCCGGAGACACACTGACCTTGGCCCCAGAGACACACTGACCTTGGCCCCAGAGACACACTGACCTTGGCCCCGGAGACACACTGACCTTGGCCCCAGAGACACACTGACCTTTACCCCAGAGACACACTGACCTTGGCCCCGGAGACACACTGACCTTGGCCCCGAAGACACACTGACCTTGGCCCCAGAGACACACTGACCTTGGCCCCAGAGACACACTGACCTTGGCCCCAGAGACACACTGACCTTGGCCCCGGAGACACACTGACCTTGGCCCCAGAGACACACTGACCTTTACCCCAGAGACACACTGACCTTGGCCCCGGAGACACACTGACCTTGGCCCCAGAGACACATTGACCTTGGCCCCAGAGACACACTGACCTTGGCCCCGGAGACACACTGACCTTGGCCCCAGAGACACACTGACCTTGGCCCCGGAGACACACTGACCTTGGCCCCAGAGACACACTGACCTTGGCCCCGGAGACACACTGACCATTACCCCGGAGACACACTGACCTTGGCCCCAGAGACACACTGACCTTGGCCCCGGAGACACACTGACCTTGGCCCCAGAGACACACTGACCTTGGCCCCAGAGACACACTGACCTTGGCCCCAGAGACACACTGACCTTGGCCCCGGAGACACACTGACCTTGGCCCCGGAGACACACTGACCTTGGCCCCAGAGACACATTGACCTTGGCCCCAGAGACACACTGACCTTGGCCCCGGAGACACAATGACCTTGGCTGCGGAGAGACACTGACCTTGGCCCCAGAGACACACTGACCTTGGCCCCAGAGACACACTGACCTTGGCCCCAGAGACACACTGACCTTGGCCCTAGAGACACACTGACCTTGGCCCCAGAGAGACACACTGACCCTGGCCCCGGAGACACACTGACCTTTGCCCCAGAGACACACTGACCTTGGCCCCAGAGACACACTGACCTTGGCCCCGGAGACACACTGACCTTGGCCCCAGAGACACACTGACCTTGGCCCCGGAGACACACTGACCCTGGCCCCGGAGACACACTGACCTTGACCCCAGAGACACACTGACCTTGGCCCCACAGACACACTGACCTTGGCCCCAGAAACACACTGACCTTGGCCCCGGAGACACACTGACCTTGGCCCCGGAGACACACTGACCTTGGCCCCAGAGACACACTGACCTTGGCCCCACAGACACACTGACCTTGACCCCAGAGACACACTGACCCTGGCCCCAGAGACACACTGACCTTGACCCCAGAGACACACTGACCTTGGCCCCACAGACACACTGACCTTGGCCCCGGAGACACACTGACCTTGACCCCAGAGACACACTGACCCTGGCCCCAGAGACACACTGACCTTGACCCCAGAGACACACTGACCTTGGCCCCACAGACACACTGACCTTGGCCCCGGAGACACACTGACCTTTACCCCAGAGACACACTGACCTTGGCCCCAGAGACACACTGACCTTGGCCCCAGAGACACATTGACCTTGGCCACAGAGACACACTGACCTTGGCCGCGGAGACACACTGACCTTGGCCACAGAGACACACTGACCTTGGCCGCGGAGACACACTGACCTTGGCCCCAGAGACACATTGACCTTGGCCACAGAGACACACTGACCTTTACCCCAGAGACACACTGACCTTGGCCCCAGAGACACACTGACCTTGGCCCCAGAGACACACTGACCTTGGCCCCGGAGACACACTGACCGTGGCCCCAGAGACACACTGACCATGGCCCCAGAGAGACACTGACCATGGCCCCAGAGACACACTGACCATGGCCCCAGAGACACACTGACCTTGGCCCCGGAAACACACTGACCTTGTGTCAGAATGGAGCGATATCTTCAACCAGAACGATTCAATGCTGACCCTAATTCTGCAGGAGTGGATGATAAATGGAAACACTGGTATTGTACATTTAAAAACTTTTTGGGCGTGTTGGATCAAGAGTCTCTAAATAAGACGAATATGCTGATCAACTACATTGCTCCGGATGTGTATAAGTATATTTTGGACTGTAAAACTTACGAAGTGGCTATTTCTACATTGGAAAAGATTTTTGTTAAACCAAAGAATGAGGTATTTGCACGTCACCTTCTATCTGCCCGTAGGCAGCAGGTGGGAGAATCTTTGGATACTTATTTACAAGCACTTCGGTGCCTTAGTGTTAACTGTAATTATAAGGCCGTGACGGCTGAAGAATATAAGGAAGAATCGGTACGGGATGCTTTTATTAATGGATTACTGTCTAGATCAATTCGTCAGCGGTTGTTAGAAAATAAGACTTTGGATCTTAAGAGTGCTTTTGAGCAAGCTTCTACATTGGATGTGGCTCAGAGAAGTTCGGATTCTTATGCTCTTTTTAATCGGCCTGTGACTGTGGTTTCGGCAGTTCCGAATGAAAAGGAATTATGTGGACTTAATAGGAGTGGTTTACTAGATTCTGAAACAGTTTCTACTTCAGCGGCTGTTGCCTCTAGGATTCAGAAGTGTTATTTTTGTGGGAACGTCCGGCACCCTCGTCTGAAGTGTCCTGCTCGGGAGGCTGTGTGTAGTAAATGCGGCAAGAGAGGTCATTACGCACGTGTGTGTAAATCATCAGGTTCAATTACCTCCTCTGTGACTATTCAGCCTTTAGATAGGGCGTTTATTGCATCAATTTCTGCTGCATTTGCTCATGGCCTAAACAAAGCTATAGTTACGGCCCAAGTTAATGGGTTGGAAGTGAAGGCCCTTATAGATACGGGCAGTACCGAGAGTTTTATAAGTCTTCAGTTTGCAAAGGAGAAGCATTTGAAAATTTCGCCTGTTTCCTATCAGTTGTGTATGGCTCAGACAACTCTCACTTCACAAGTAGCTGGTTGTTGCCTTGTGAAATTGATTCTTCTAGGTAATACGTATACTGATATACGCCTATCTGTTTTGCCTAATCTCTGTGCGGATATTTTGATTGGTCATGATGTGCTTCAGTTACACGAGTCTCTTAGTCTTTCATTTGGAGGGACTAAGCCACCTTTATCTATTTGTGGATTAACCTCTTTATCCATTTCTCCATTATCACTTTTTTCCAATTTGATGCCGGATTGTAAGCCAATTGCTACCAAGTCAAGAACGTATAGCAGTCAGGATAGAGAATTTATTAATTCTGAAGTTCAACGTCTCTTATTGGAAGGAATCATTGAACCTAGTTGTTCGCCTTGGCGGGCACAGGTAGTTGTCACGACTAACGAGAGACATAAGAAACGAATGGTGATAGACTATTCCCAAACTATTAATAGGTATACTCAATTAGATGCGTACCCTTTGCCTAAGATTGATGAGCTTATCAATAAAGTATCTCAGTATAAGGTTTTTAGCACTATTGACCTAAAGAGTGCTTATCATCAGATTCCTATTGTTAAGAAGGATCAACCATATACGGCCTTTGAGGCTGGTGGAAAGCTGTATCAGTTTTGCCGAATACCATTTGGTGTTACGAATGGTGTTGCTTGTTTTCAACGGGCAATGGATGCTTTTATAAGTGATAACTCTCTCTCGGACACCTTTTCATACTTAGATGACATCACGGTGTGTGGCAAATCAAGGGTGGAGCATGATTCTAATTTAGAAAGATTCCTTCAAGCTGCGGAAAAAGTTGGTTTAAGTTTCAATAAAGAGAAGTGTACCTTTTCGACCACTGAGGTAAATCTACTGGGGTACATTATCTCAGGAAATAAGATTAAACCAGACCCAGAACGTCTGCGACCATTGATTGATTTACCTTGTCCTACTAATTCTAAGGCTTTGCAACGAGTTGTTGGACTGTTTTCTTACTATTCTAATTGGATTGCAAATTTTTCACAGAAGATCCAGCCTCTTATTCGGGTTACGACATATCCTCTATCATGGGAGGCCAGGACGTGTTTTGATAATTTTAAAAAGGATATCCTTGGAGCAGTTGTGCATTCTATTGATGAGCAGGTTCCTTTTGTGATTGAGACGGACGCTTCTGATTTTGCAATTGGGGCTACTCTGAACCAAAATGGAAGACCTGTGGCCTTTTTCTCACGTACCTTGAACAATAGTGAAAAAAGGCATTCTTCAATAGAGAAAGAGGCGTATGCAATAGTAGAAGCACTGCGTAAATGGAGACATTATTTATCGGGGCGACATTTTACGTTGGTAACTGATCAAAATTCTGTGTCCTTTATGTTTAATGTCAAACATTTTGGAAAGATTAAGAATGATAAAATAATGAGGTGGAGGATTGAGTTGGCATGTTACCATTTTGATATAGTTTATCGTCCGGGGAAGGATAATGTTGCTGCTGATGCGCTGTCGAGGGCTTACTGTTCTGTGATTCACGGAGATACGCTTATTAATCTTCACAATGCCTTACGCCATCCTGGGGTTACGAGGATGATACACTTTGTACGCAGTAAGAATTTGCCCTTTTCAGTTGAAGACGTCAAGCGGATGACTTCATCATGTTCTATCTGTGCTCGGTGTAAACCGAATTTCTTTAAGCCTCAACGAGCTCATCTTATAAAGGCTACTTCTCCTTTTGAACGTTTGAGCGTCGATTTTAAGGGGCCTCTTCCTTCAACTACTCAAAACCGATATATATTTACTGTTGTGGATGAGTTTTCAAGGTTCCCTTTTGCTTTTCCTTGTGCAGATGTATCAGCTGCTACAGTTATCAAATGTCTGACTCAACTTTTTGTCATCTTTGGGATGCCTGCGTATATCCATTCGGATCAGGGAAGTTCTTTTATGTCTTCCCAGTTGAAGGAATACCTTCAGAGTCGGGGAATTTCTACTAGCAGAACTACCCTGTATAACCCCCAGGGTAATGGACAGTGCGAATGATACAATGGGGTGATCTGGAAGGCAGTTATGTTGGCTTTGACATCCCGGAACCTTAAGAATACACAGTGGGAAATGGTACTGCCTGATGCCCTGCATTCCATTAGATCATTGCTTTCAATGGCTACTAATGTGACCCCCCATGAAAGGCTCTTTAACTATCCGCGGAGATCTACTACGGGATATTCGGTACCTTCATGGCTTACTATGCAGGGACCTGTGCTGCTTCGACGCCATGTTAGATTGTCAAAATATGATCCTTTAGTGGAGGAGGTGGAGCTGTTGGAGGCAAATTCCCAATATGCTCATATTTGATTCCAAGATGGGAAAGAAAGTACCATTTCAATTAAAGACTTGGCTCCTTGTGGTGGCCAGCCCTCTTCTGAGGATATTAACAATAGTCATGATTCAGATAATGTGGATGCTGTTACAGATACTACGAATATTTCCAATCCGACTGCAGATAATTATACTTCTATTAGTCAGCCCTCGATGGATGTTCATGACCGTCCCAGTTTACCTCCTGATGGGATTTCTAATCTGGAAACCGTTGAAAATCGGGATATGGATAGCCTTCCTGCAGAAGATACTTCTGTGTCTCCTGGTGTGGGAGGGCAAGGAATTTCACCAAGGTTAAGAAGGTCGACACGAACAAGATATCCGGTCGACCGATTGAAAATGGACTTTTAAATTGATAGTAATGTTTGAAAATTGTTGAAATATTATATTATATTGTTTTAGTTGAGAGATACTTAATACTTATGTGCAATGTTACTATTTGTTGTTGCTCACTTAGTATTGTGTCATGTTGAATAGTTTTATTTTGTCTGTGCATAGTTTTAGTTGTAAATAATTAATTATAAATTGTAAAGGTTATTTAGGTTGGAGTATATTTTAAAAGGAGGGGTGAATGTGGTGATTATTCTTTATGTTTAGTAAGAAGTATTGTGATTGGTTGTTTGTTTCCCGGGCAGGACACTTCAAACGAGGGTGCCGGACATTCCCACAAAAATAACACTTCTGAATCCTAGAGGCAACAGCCCCGGAGACACACTGACCTTGGCCCCGGAGACACACTGACCTGGGCGCCAGAGACACACTGACCTTGGCCCCGGAGACACATTGACCTTGGCCCCGGAGACACACTGACCCTGGCCCCAGAGACACACTGACCTTGGCCCCAGAGACACACTGACCCTGGCCCCAGAGACACACTGACCTTGGCCCCAGAGACACACTGACCTTTGCCCCGGAGACACACTGACCTTGGCCCCAGAGACACACTGACCTTGGCCCCAGAGACACACTGACCCTGGCCCCAGAGACACACTGACCTTGGCCCCAGAGACACACTGACCTTGGCCCCGGAGACACATTGACCTTGGCCCTGGAGACACACTGACCTTCGCCCCGGAGACACACTGACCTTGGCCCCAGAGACACACTGACCTTGGCCCCGGAGACACACTGACCTTGGCCTCAGAGACACACTGACCTTGGCCCCAGAGACACACTGACCTTGACCCCGGAGACACACTGACCTTGGCCCCAGAGACACACTGACCTTGGCCCTAGAGACACACTGACCTTGGCCCCACAGACACACTGACCTTGGCCCCGGAGACACACTGACCTTGGCCCCGGAGACACACTGACCTTGGCCCCGGAGACACACTGACCTTGGCCCCGGAGACACACTGACCTTGGCCCCAGAGACACACTGACCTTGGCCCCGGAGACACACTGACCTTGGCCCCGGAGACACACTGACCTTGGCCCCGGAGACACACTGACCTTGGCCCCGGAGACACACTGACCTTGGCCCCAGAGACACACTGACCTTGGCCCCGGAGACACACTGACCTTGGCCCCGGAGACACACTGACCTTGGCCCCGGAGACACACTGACCTTGGCCCCAGAGACACACTGACCTTGGCCCCAGAGACACACTGACCTTGGCCCTGGAGACACACTGACCTTGGCCCCGGAGACACACTGACCTTGGCCCCGGAGACACACTGACCTTGGCCCTGGAGACACACTGACCTTGGCCCCGGAGACACACTGACCTTGGCCCCAGAGACACACTGACCTTGTCCCCAGAGACACACTGACCTTGGCCCCGGAGACACACTGACCTTGGCCCTGGAGACACACTGACCTTGGCCCTGGAGACACACTGACCTTGGCCCCGGAGACACACCGACCTTGGCCCTGGAGACACACTGACCTTTGCCCCGGAGACACACTGACCTTGGCCCCGGAGACACACTGACCTTGGCCCCAGAGACACACTGACCTTGGCCCTGGGGACACACTGACCTTGGCCACAGAGACACACTGACCTTTGCCCCGGAGACACACTGACCTTGACCCCGGAGACACACTGACCTTGGCCCCGGAGACACACTGACCTTGGCCCTGGGGACACACTGACCTTGGCCACAGAGACACACTGACCTTTGCCCCGGAGACACACTGACCTTGACCCTGGAGACACACTGACCTTGGCCCCGGAGACACACTGACCTTGGCCCCAGAGACACACTGACCTTGGCCCCAGAGACACACTGACCTTTGCCCCAGAGACACACTGACCTTGGCCCCAGAGACACACTGACCTTTGCCCCAGAGACACACTGACCTTGGCCCCAGAGACACACTGACCTTTGCCCCAGAGACACACTGACCTTGGCCCCAGAGACACACTGACCTTGGCCCCAGAGACACACTGACCTTGGCCCCGGAGACACACTGACCTTGGCCCCGGAGACACACTGACCTTGGCCCCAGAAACACACTGACCTTGGCCCTGGAGACACACTGACCTTGGCCCCAGAGACACACTGACCTTGGCCCCGGAGACACACTGACCTTGGCCCCGGAGACACACTGACCTTGGCCCCAGAGACACACTGACCTTGGCCCCGGAGACACACTGACCTTGGCCCCAGAGACACACTGACCTTGGCCCCAGAGACACATTGACCTTGGCCCAGAGACACACTGACCTTGGCCCTGGAGACACACTGACCTTGGCCCCGGAGACACACTGACCTTGGCCCCAGAGACACATTGACCTTGGCCCTGGAGACACACTGACCTTGGCCCCGGAGACAGGCTGACCTTGGCCCAGAGACACTTTGACCTTGGCCCCTGAGACACACTGACCTTGGCCCCGGAGACACACTGACCTTGGCCCTGGAGACACACTGACCTTGGCCCCGGAGACACACTGACCTTGGCCCAGAGACACTTTGACCTTGGCCCCTGAGACACACTGACCTTGGCCCCGGAGACACGCTGACCTTGGCCCCAGAGACACACTGACCTTGACCCCGCAGACAGCGTAGCCAAACTGTCCTGCCCTCGTGGCTAGAGGCAGATGCATGTTGGCAAGAACCCTCAAGAGAAGGGAATGGAGGCGGTGGAAAATAAATAAAGCAAAAGCAAATGGCTGCCTGTGTCACATTCCCCCCTGTAGGTGCCAGCGGTATATAGCTGCTTGGGGATAAACCCTTTGCAAATTTCTTTTTCATTGCTCGTGTATAGTTATTGTTTCAATTTGTTCTTTATTTACTTTTAGATTTTTTTTTTCCTTTTCCCCAAATGAATGCTCTTGCATTATGAGAGCAAGAGGCAGGATATTGTTACTGTGTCACAAACCAGGGCTTTTCAGTTACCGGTTGTTGTGTATTAAACTGCTGTCGCAGCCCCAGGCCAGTCATTTCATGAAAGCAGAGAATTTATTCAACTGTAACTAAATAAGATTGCCAGAGCCCCAGTCCATTTCTGAACACTCTCAACCATCAGTCAGGCAGAGAAAGAAACTGCTTTTAAATTGGAAAACATATAAAAAAAAACCCTAGTGATTATTTCCTAAAGATTATTTAAACGTTTCTTTTTGGGGGGTTTTGGGGGGTGGTGGGTGGGGAGGAAGGGGGTGGGGTGGGGTGGGGTGTTGGGGGGGGCGCAGTTTGCTCTTGTGCTGAGGAGAAGCAGTTCAAGGGAATTTGGCTGTTTTCCATATCCGGACCGGAATGAGATGGTGCTGTTAGCATGAAATGCTGTATGTAAGTGACTGTGTTTAATTAAACAAGATCACAGGGACTCCAAAAGAGAGCTACTCATCAAAAACATCTGGCAGGGTCCACGGGGCAGTGCGGCCTGAGAGTGTGGCTTTTCTTTAGCATGCCCCGATGTGTAATATCCTGCTCTAATTGTTCCCTCCTGCCGTCACTCTGTGTTTATCCCGCTGATGGGAAGCAGTCAGGGTTTTGGAATTTCTGCTGCAGGTTGCCTTCCATGGTTACTGTAAACCTCAAGTATTTTTGCACTGCGAAATATTTCCCGTTTTGGCCGCAGTGCGCCCTTTGTTGTGTCACAAGCGAGGCGCAGAGGTTCAGGGTCACTGACTGAGCCGCGTGCGACAAAGTATGGAACGCGCTCGTCGCTAGGAATCTCAGTGGTTGGTGTGGCAACTCTGACAAGCCGAGTGATTTGTCATTTTCTTCCAATCTGTGCAGGGCGGTCACTAACCTTGCACGATCTGTGTGATCGCAAAATAATTCCATGACACTTTGACCTTGCTGATTATATTCTGAAGAATTTCAGGAATTTCTGCTGTCTTCAGTTGGATCTCTGATTCTGATTCAAATGGATAGATTTGACTCCTCAGGACTTAGCAACTATTTTGTGGATTTCTTAGGGGGAAAAAAAGATTTTACCTCTTCCAATTGGGCGCCAATCATATCACCTACCTTTCAATCGTGAGGCACCTTCTGATATCGAACAAAGGGGTCAAGTGCAAAAGGTTGAAATAAGATGGGCTACTTCACACAGCTGAAATAACTAAATACAGCACAATACTACTAAATCATTGGCCATATATTTGCCAGCAAACTTTTACAGTACATGAAATAATGGTTCTCAGGTTCCTCTTGGTTTTGTTATAATGTCCATGTTTAATTTAGTTGCCTACCCCATTTTGCCTTTGGCAGCTCATTCTGGGAGAATTCAGACATGTACTTATCCAAATGCTGGGGATGTGCAGCGGCATAAATCTGTGGGAATCATTTTTGAGAGTAAATCAACACCACTAGCTTATCTTATGTTGACTTGGTGGACATTTCTATTATTAGCATGCTTGAAGTTGTATTGATTTAATAAGGACCACAACTTTGAGGAAATGTTCACACAAAATGGCATCTGCACAACAGCAGTGCGAGGCCTGGTGAAGTGTCAGGGCATGGGAAGTTTCAAATCAAATGCTTGATGACAGGAGGTAATGGGACAAACCTGTTGATGTAGCAGTGTGCCACAGAGTAGGAAATCTATTCATTAAAGACTAGCGACTAATGTGCTAACTGTTACAAGCGTACTAGGCAGCTGCAACTGGTATCCACTGTGCCCCCTGCTGCTCCCATTTCATATACTAAGGCCATGCTTCTCTCTGGATGCTGTCTGTAGTATTTCTCCTCCACTCCCTGTTGTTTCTGGATGGCAGCAGTTCTTTCACCCCATCGCACTTTCAACATTGGCCTGATATTACATCCACCCAATCACGTCTGGGTTCTTCAGGACTATGCTCGCTCATCTCTTTTCTAGCCCATTTTGAGGCATCTCCCCCTTCCATCTAGCAGGAAAGCAGCTGTTTTGGGGGACTAGGGGATCCGGCACTGTTGGTGTATTCATCAATCGGGATTTGCCCTCACCCTGTGAAAATGAACATTTCTCACATGATCCAGCATAATTTCAGCAGCGTGATTAGGAGAAGACAGCTTGAAGGTTTGTAGCTAGCACTAATGATCGTGGGGAGACAAGGTACGCATCTCAAGGGCATTAAACACACAGGTTATTGATGTGGAGAAGAGCTGGAGCATCTGGTGGAGTGAGATTTTACACAGCTAGTAACATTAAGCCAGTCCCAGTGTCAACCAGTTACAAAGATAGATTTCCACTAACAGACTACAGTTGATCATGAGCATGATACCTGAGTAAAGAAGACCCTCTACCCCTCCAGGTTACATTGTCAGATCTGGCCACTGCAGTAGAGTTTGCAACTTTTCCTCAGAATAAGCAGATCGTTGGCACACATGATTGACCATCTGAGAATTTTTGCAGGACCCCACTTAGGCATTGATCAGTTGCCCATTTATCTAAATGATAAGGGGCATGGAAAGCCATGTAAAGCATGTATTTAAGAGGGTCAGAGTCAAAGAATATTCTTGTTGAATTTCTTGGTGATTGAAGAAAGAACTTTTGAGAATGTAGCTTCCTTTGAGGTTGCTCATCTCCATGAAGGTTTTGGAGGACGAGCAACATTTGATCTGGGATTTTTGTTTGACTGAACCTTACTGACCAGGTTAATTTAGTGGAAATGCAATCCCTGCTCCAGAAGGCATGTGGAGAAAATGGCTTCAGGGCAGGAATATAAGAAAATAAAAATTAGGAGGAGGAGTAGGCCATACGGCCCTTCAAGCCTGCTCCACTATTCAATCAGATCATGGTTGATCTTTGATCTCAACTCCACTTTCCCACCCAATCCCTATATCCCTTGATTCCCCTAAATCTAAGGCTCATTGCCATGTCATGACTCGGATTCAAGCCGAGGTTGCCCCGGCCACAGCGCAGAGTAGTAACCACTATACGATCACGCCACGCTACATGGGATCTATAACATTGCTCAGGAGCCCTGCTAGCCTGTCTTATGTGTGTTAGGTCAGGTGATATTGGGGGATCTTAACACAAGGTTATGAATTACATACATAGGTACAACAAACATAAATGTGCACACAGAATGCAAAATATAGGCAGCACAATATGTATGTAGAAACAAATCTGCGGAATATGAATGCACACATCTGGTCAGTGTTACCATAACACCGGCATTATCTTATTAAAAATAAATGAGTTAACGCCAGCATTAATATGTCTCTGATTAGAAAATCTAGGCTTTAAACTCAAGTTCTATATACAATAAACATAACAAATGAAAAATGAATACGCGTTGGAACAAAATAGGGTAACTGAGACCCAGTAGAATAGTATTTGCTCCAGGAAATATCTTTTTCCAAACAAAGTGATTTCAATTTTTGGTTTCCCCCCCCCTTTGTCTTTCATTCCCCAATGAATATTCTCATATTATCAGAAGTGCAGTAATCTTATGCTGTAGTAATAATGCTGACAGCAGGGTAATGTTATGCCTCAGTAATAATGCTGACTGTAGGGCACCAGTAGTAATCGCTACTGTTGTAGTGGCTAATCATGTTGGACCAAGCTTGCAAAATGCTGGCATGTGTGCTGCCCTGCAGTAACTCAGATATGTTGCAATCCATGCTTTACTGAGATTTTCCCTTATTGCATGTTTATTACCTGTGTAACATTTTACCAAATTTCTTCACTAGATTTCCTCTGATAAAAGGAGTAACAACAAGCTAAGGTTTTCTAGGTGAAGGATGTTGAGTTTTAGTTGAAGGGGACCTCCTGTTAAGCTCACATTTGAAATTGCTAATGGTCTCGTGTCATGGTGTACTGGCCTCTCCAGTTCAAAGGGTCCCTAGTGTTGTCCCATTGTTCAGCATGTAATCTCAGTCTTCTTCATATTGATATTTAACTTAGCAAAGTGTACATGGGCAGGTCCAAAGCTAAATATATATACACCTTACAGGAAACAGAATTGAAACCAGTGGTGAAAGAAAGATCTGGGTGTGCATCACTCTTTAAAGGTTCACAGCAATACTAAAGCAAACAAAGTACTAAGTTGTATCCACAGGACAATTCACTACAAAACAAAACATACCATGTTGTCCTTGTACAAGACCTTGGTTAGGCCTTATTTAGAATATTGTGTCCAGGTTTGGTCCTCTCACATGGTAAGGGATATTGAGGCGTTGAAAGAGGTACAGAGGACAGTCACTAGATTGATACCCAGTTTAAAACACCTTAGCTACCCAGATAGGTTTAAAGAGCTGGGTCTGTATACTTTAGAGACAGGTAGACTTGGGGCAATTTGATTGAGGTTTATAAAACAATGGAGGGACTAGATTGTGTTTACATGGACAGATTATCTCAACTGAATAGATTAGGGAGGATCAGGGGTCATGTTTACAAGTTATGTAATAGCAGATCTAGGGTGGATGTTGGGTGTTTTTTTCTTTTCCCACAGAATAGTGGACCTGCGGAACAGGTTGCTGGTTCATGCAGTGAACACTGGTTCGCTGTACAGCTTCAAGAGAGAGTTGGATATGTTTCTGGCTGGGGAGAAGATCATGTTGTACAAGAGGTAAGTACCATAATGCAAGTCAGGGTAAATGTGGGCTCCTGGACTAGTTTTGATCACTTAAAGGGATCGTAGAGGAATTTCCCAGATTTCCCCCCCCCCACCCCCCACTAATTGGCCTGAGTTTTTATCTGTTTTCTCGCCTCTCTCAGGAGATTAAGTGTCTCTGGGTGTGTAGGGAGTGCCTGTATCGTGATGCATCATGACTGCATGGGACAGGCTGGATGGATGTCGGTCTTTTCCTATCCGACACTTCTTTATCTACAATGAGGAATCCGTGTCTGAACTCTATTGTCTGTGTCCTCAGTAAAGCATCCAGGCAACAAAAAGAAAAAAGAAAGACTCACATTTATACAGCGCCTTTCACCACTTCAGGATGTCCCAAAGTGCTTTACAGTCAATGAAGTACTTTGGAAGTGTAGTCACTGTTGTAATGTAGGAAACAAATACTTCAAAGAAACAAATACTTCACAGTCAGAGAGCAGGTGATGTATTTAGAGTGCTGCTGGCCCCAGGGTGTACTTCAATGAGTGGACTAAGACTCAGGTTGTTTCTAGTATGGTAGCTCACCCTGAAGCTTCGCTCTGATCCAGAGCACCAGCGCCGTGCAGCTACTGAATGCTGGGTGGAGCTGCCCCGGGGCTGGCACTGTTTGTCTTGCTTTGCGTCAATGACACCTCCTGCTGGCTGATCAGAGAGCACACCAGACAACTTAATGGAGAATCTATATCCAAGGTTGTCGTTTTCTCCTGTTCTGGAGGGTGATGCACAGAGATGAGCAACGTGATTAGATCAAAGATCTTGAAAACACGGGCCCATTTAGATGTGCACATTCAGTTTGTAGGGAAGCAAAGCGGAGAAAGATTTATTGTGCTACAGATCTTTTGATCAAAATCCCTCTTTTAACAAAAAAACAGGAGAATGCCTGTTTTTCTCTGTAATTAACGACCTGCTAACAAAATTGCATTCTGAGAAATCACACATTCCAAAGCTGTAATTTCATTAGCAGGTTGTTAATTCAAGAGAAAACAGACATTCTCTTGTTGTTCATTAAAAGAAGAATTTCACCCCATCACATCCTCACCACAATCTATAAGTAGGATTGTGTTTACTGGGTGTACTAGGGACACCTAGTGGCAGTACATTGATACTACTCTAATCTTTACTTCTATTAAATTGCCAAACTATATATTATAACCCAATAACATACGCTAATACAATATAATATAGACATATCTCTCGAGTGGACACTTGGACACACGGCCAGATTGGAAGAGTCTGCAAGCAAAGAAAGTGAAATGGGAGAAACTGTAAGTCAGGATTTTACTCCCACATTCTGCTTTTGTCAGTTTCTCCTTTGATTTCTGAATGGATACAGAGGAAGGTGTTGCACTCTGCTCCAGCCAAGATCGGCTGTTCCTTCCTCAATTGTTGATATTTTATGAAAATGTTAGTTTTTGAAGGCTTTAAAAAAAATAAAACAGGACGTAAATATCACAATGGGTTGGTGTATTCTCACTTCATTGTGATACCAACAATATTTAACTGGAATGAAAACGTTGATTTAAAATTTCAGCGATATCATCATCGGGCACAAAAATGAACAGACAAAGGTAAGACATTTTAAATTATTGTTTGACCTTCCATGAATGTCTTATTTTCTTGATATTTATATTTGGTTCTTTTATTAGGAACTGCACATACGAGAGGAGTAGACACTTCCACTCGACGAAGATGTGTTTCATTTCATTCTATGAAATCGAACGTATAAACGCAAGGTGCGGAGTGTCAAACAGGTAAGCAGTGATTCACATCCCTCTACTTATGGCAGTGAGGTCAGTTGCATATTCCATATTCCATATTCCTTTTCTTTTAAAAAATTGAAAAACAATAATTCAATCCAGTCAATTTTCCCTTAACAATCCAACCCACAAGACTCATTCAAGAGTGCATTTGAAACTTGAAAGGATTCAGCCATGAAATAAAGAGGCCGGCAGCTGATTGATGGTGCTGTACTGCTCTCCTTCTCACCAGTGAACGAGCCTTTATTGCAGCAGCACCACTGGTGTAGGGTAACCAAGTGCTCAGTGCAACATTCATGCCAGTTCTGATGTGCTCACACACATACATTGCAGATATTCATACCAGCAGCACTGTAGACTGATACACTTATTCAGGTTGTCCGATACCCTAGCATTGCGGAATGACGTGCCATGGGCAGGTAGGACATTCTTTGCACACTCACCTGAACCATCAATGCCCAACATCTGCAACTCAAAAGGAGTATTGTGTTTTTCATTGGCAAGTTTCAGAAACACTTAACTCCTGAAATTGCTAAGAACAGCTTTATAAACGCAGCAATCCTTATGCTGCTAACAAATCTTATTTGGTGTCAATGACGGAAGCTTTTATTGGTCAGATGCTATCTTTTTCTCCTCTGCCCCTTGTCCCTTCTCCCCTTAAAGAAGACAAGTCATGCTGAAGTACAGTTCCATATATTATGTGGCCTAAGTGTCATTCTTCATGTGTGAGTCTGGGAAAGCGTGCATTGATGAGCTATTCCAGTGTGGATCGCATCACACTCAAAGCCCAACACTATCAGCCATGGCTCAGCGGGTAGCACGCTCACAACTGAGTCATGAAGGTTGTGGGTTCTAAGTCCCACTCCAGAGACTTGAGCACAAAAATCTAGGCTGGCACTCTAGTGCAGTACTGACGGAGTGCTGCACGGGTGGAGGTGATGTCTTGCAGATGAGATATGAAACTGCTCTCTCAAGTGGGTGTAAAAGAGCCCCATGACACTATTTCGAAGATTGGTGTCCTGGCCAATATTTATCCCTCAATCAACATCACTGAAAACAGATTATCTGCTCATTATCACATTGCTGCTTGTGGGAACTTGCTCAGCGCAAATTGGCTGCTGTGTTTTCTACATTACAACAGTGACTGCACGTCAAAAAGCACTTCATTCGCTTTGGGACGTCCTGAGGTCGTGAAAGGCGCTGTATAAATGGAAGTCATTCTTTTTTCCCTTGTGCCATGTGCATTTCCAGCAGCAGTCAGTTCATACTGATCAGGCGTAGGAATCCTGGCTGATTTCCCCCCTCTTATCCACACATACTGAGGTTAATTATGCCGTCCCAGCTGAGACCAGTTTACTCAGCTCTGACCAGTGTTCAAACCTGGGAGCTTCCTGGTCTATAGGGATCATTAGCTTAGTATGTACTGCTGTTACAACAACAACTTGTATTTATATAGCACCTTTAACGTAGTAAAACGTCCCAAGGTGCTGCACAGGAGTATTAAAAGACAAAAAATTTGACACCGAGCCACATAAGGATAATTTAGGGCAGGTGACCAAAAGCTTGGTCAAAGAGGTAGGTTTTAAGGAGCATCTTAAAGGAGGAAAGAGAGGTAGCGAGGCGGAGAGGTTTAGGCAGGAAATTCCAGAGCTTAGGGCCTAGGCAACAGAAGGCACGGCCACCAATGGTTGAGCGATTATAATCAGGGATGCTCAAGAGGGCAGAATTAGAGGAGCGCAGATATCTCGGGGGGTTGTGGGGCTGAAGGAAGTTACAGAGATAGGGAGGGGTGAGGCCATGGAGGGATTTGAAAACAAGGATGAGAATTTTGAACTAATTTTGAACTTACCCACTAAATGACATCCTTTGACTTCTTAAGCAAGAGCCTTTAACCACATGAGTCATAGATGAAGCCGCCCAGATGAAGAGGTTACAGAATTGATGCTATTTACAATTGTTGAAATAGTGGTAAATGTTCAGTCATTTGGGGTTGGACTTGGCTAACTATCAGATTCTCAATCCCAAGGCTAAAAACTGAATGGCTTAATAGTGGATGTGAAGAGAGTGGAGGTCTTACTGCATGACCAGAGATCTCATTCAAGCAGGTTCCCCTATTCGTTCTTCCACTAGTCTGCCAGAGAAACTGGATGTATCCTCCCACTCACTGCTGGATAGTCGAGGGACGGATAGTAAAATGGAAAAACCCCAAAGGCACATTCATTGAGTACATAAGATACAGGAAGGTCCTAAGGTCTTTGGTCTCTCTTAAGTTCGGTGATCTTAACTGGGATGGTGGTCTGGGCAGTACAGTTGGCCTCAGCAACCATGGTTTAGTGATGGGAAAATCCGGCAAAGCTCCCACTCCTCTGTGTGGTTGCTTAGCTGAGAACACAATTTGATTCAGCTACGATTCCCCTATGGTTGAATAGCCTGCCAACATTCACTGCCAAGATTCACAGATGAATAATGGCCATTTGGCTGAGATACTGGAGGATGCCCTGAGAACCATATCCTAGCAAGGACTCAATGCCTTGAGGAGAGGGAAGAAAAGAGGCAAGAAAAAATCTATTTATAAATTATTAAAAATAATAATTAAATAAGCTCTTGCTGTTTCCAGTTGGTGATGCCAAACCACAGCCCATACCAAACCACCACTGAGAACAGTGGCAAGCAAGGTTTTGGTGTTCCTTAGAAAATGGCATCATGGGGCAAAAAAAGGGGAGAACAAATAAGCCACTCCTCTGTAAAAATGTAGCGTCATTTCAGAAATTGGATTTTTTTTGAATATCTCAACCTTGGCTCACTCCCGGTTTGTGTCTATTTTTAGTTCCATAAGTGTGTTCCAGGCCCATTTAGTTTTTTTTAATTGTCTTTCAGAGGAATTATAATAACCCTACAGAGTTTCACTTTAAAACTATTTTTCATAAGGAACAGGCTGGAATGCTTCATATGACACCCAATACTTGAAGTCATCGTTGCTCTTGTGCGCTCTCTCCCTCTCTCTTTCAGCGCACAGATCTAATAAAGCCACATTGTCTTGGAGCCAATTCCAGCAAGGCTATCGAATGGCTGGCTCTGTTTTAAAGGTTGAGGGTGAGTGACACGTGGAATGTGTTGGTTCATGTATGTTGGAGTCATGTTGGTGTAGCTCGGGGCGATGTCCGAAGCTCCCACTGTTCTATTGTGTTACAGACACACTGATACGTTCACAGGGTGTGTACCTCCGTATATGGAGCACATTCCTGACAGTTCCAATCAGCACGGCAGCAATTACAAACTACTACATTACTGCCATCACTTAGACTAGTCCTTAATTCTCTGTGGGACCGCAAGGTCACAATCTTTAACTGGCTACTGTCACTCGAAAACACAGCAACTCTGAATTCCAGAAGTGCACATTGTGTAACAACTGTAGACAATATTTTCTGCTCATTTAAAAATTAAACATGTGTATAACCATACAAAGGAAGAGAAATAAAATGATGTCAATGGACTAATTCTAATATTAGTTCTTGATGGTAGAAGTCAGAAATGTTGAGATAAACCTCACAGGCCAATCATTTATTAAGTCATGTTTTGGTACAAAATAAATGTTTGAAATGTGATTTATACCCGGCTGTGGTGGCAATGAGAGCGCACTATTCCTTAAATCATATCTCAAAAATAAATTGAAAGGGGGCAGGGGGGCAGCCCCTATCCCTGCAGCGGTTAGAATCCAAAAGCAAAGCTTAAAAAAAACTTCATCTTCCAAAACATTAGTTATTTGAGAGATTACACAATTGTTATTTCCCGTTATTGTGTTAAGCCGGTGTAGAATGCTGTACAATTGCATTTATAAACCACTTACACATGGCGTTTGCACTGCTCTGAGTCTTCTAACCTTTTCTTTCCAGGATGTAAGTCATGCACGAAAGTACCTGACATCTGGTATTGTCAGTATACATTATTCCTGTGAAATATTTATGGCAAGAGACAGGAAATCAGGCCTGTTATATGTAAAGTACAACCTATAAACGGTAGGAACGGTATGGTCCAGAAAACACGAGGCCGGTACATCTAGTACAGTGCACCTATGCATAGAAGGTTGCCCCTCATATGGAGGATGACCGGATTATTAGAAGTTTCTCATGTTGTCTGGTGCCACCATTGGTGGCTGATGAACCTGATGCGGGCACCACAGGTCTTTTTTTGCTGGTTACAGTAGAAGGCAGTCTGGCAGAAGCTGGTTGGTTATTCCCACTGACCAGTGTGTGGGTTTGTGGCTCATCTCATACAGGCATTTCATTTAGAAATGGGAGATACCAGCATCCGAATGCAGTTCCAGTTCCATGTCCTCAAAGTCATGTTGTACTTTATCTTCAAAACTGTTCATAGGTGGTATTCCTTAAACTGTACTTCTAGTTATATTTAGTACAGTAATCAAACAATGTAAATTTATCACTGTGCCTCTAGTATTGCACCTCTACTACTGTATCTCAATTGTACCTGTAGTATTGTATATCTAGTTGTGTATACCTTGTGCTATATCTAATGGTGTACATATAGTATAGCACCTCTATTGATGTACACCTACCACATTATATCTAGTTATAATGGGGAATAAGGAAATGGCAGAGAAATTAAACAAATACTTTGGCTGTGAATTTAATAGCGCTGAGGGGGAGGGTTTGGAGGTGGGTCCGCTGTCAAAATCGCAAAGATTGCCAGCGGGTAGGAAACCCGCTGTCAACCTGCCTCCATGCGAGTCTCCCAGGTGTCGGGTCTGTCAGCGCAGAACTGACCCGACACCAAGCGGCGGGGGAGACAATTCTGGTAGTTAAATGGCTTGTTAAGAGCCAATTTAAGAGTGTTTTGAGGCTTATTTCTAATTTTACCTTCTCCCCTATGGGTTACCCGCTGTTCGGGGAACACGCCAGCTCAACCTGGGGTGTTGTGAGTCTGCTCTGATGTTTGTGAAAAGATGACAGCTGCAGAAGTGGTGTGAAGGATGCAATGTTGCATATGGTGAGTTTTAGAGCAAAGAAAATGTTGGTTACTGCATTTTTAATACATATACAGATTTCTTTAGCTTACAACTTTATAAATCCGACTGTATGTCCAGTGCCACCTCATTGGGAGAACCTCTTTCACCAGTGACAGATCGCTTCTGTCATCTCACCTGCAGCTGCCATCTATTCCAGCAACATCGGAGCCAATGAAACAATCAGACCTTGGTCCTCCGAATCCTTCTACAATCATCCCCAACACCAAAATCACCAACCTTATCACCAACCTTCTCCGCCATCACCTGATGCTGCACTGGACACAGGGCATCAGCCCCTGACAAAATTGCTGGCCGGGAGGCCAGCGATGGCATCACCATGGCCAGACTTTCTTCACTTGACGCTGTAAACCCTGGCTGCCACATGATGCGCAAGGTGGACACCATCCCACACCAGCACCATGAAGCATCCCTTTAATGTCCAAGCCATTCCATGCACACACATCACTATAGCGGGGTGGTGGCAGGGGGGGGGGGGAGGCGGGTGGGGGGTTGGTGGGAGTTATGACAGAACAATCACTGGAACTCAGTAAGACACTTCTCAAAGTGCACTCAGATCTGTCCAATAAGGGGCACTTTTTGAAAAAGAGATTTCACTGTATGAGAACACATTACCAGAAACGTCACATGGACATTGGCTAAAGCTCTCAAGTGCCCACCCTTGTGTGTTGTTAGTTGGTATGCTTGCAATAGAATGAGGGTAAGTGTGAGGGGTGGCTAGTGAGATGGGGAAGTGATAAAGTAGATAGAGAGGGTTGGGTGGAGGTGCAAGGTAAGTTGGTGTCCTGGTGAGGTCTCTTCTGCCCTTGGAAGGGAAGAGAACCAACCTGCGTACTGTGACTCCCTCCATAAGCATATGGAGGGAGTCATTGGAGAGCCTGGGTGCAAGAGTTCACCTTTGTGCAGTGATTGTCAGTGTTTTCAGCACCTCAATGCTGTCAAACACTGAAAAATCAACCGTCAAAATAAAATTGTGCATGGTCCCTTTAAGGAAACCGGCAGATGACGCATCATCAAATGACATCATCAGACCCGCTTCCTGTTATTTGGCCGGTAACAAGGCCAATCAAGGGAAAATCACGTCTGTAGAGTGGAGGCAGCTGGGGGCAGCAGTGGAACCCGGAAACCAGCTGACCCACCCCATCCCGCCTCCTCCATTAAATTTACAGCCCTTGTGTCTGTCTTCATGGAAGAAGACGCAAAAAACCTCCCTGATATAGTGGAGAACCAAAGGTCTAGCGAGAATGAGGAACTGAAAAAATTAGTATTCGTAAAAAAATAGTACTGGAGAAATTAATGGGGCGAAAGCCGATAAATCCCCTGGACCTGATGGCCTACGTACTAGGGTTTTGAAAGAGTTGGCTATAGAGATAGTGGATGCATTGGTTGTCATCTTCCAAAATTCCATAGATTCTAGAACAGTTCCCACAGATTGGAAGGTAGCAAATATAACCTCACTATTTAAGAAAGGAGGGAGAGAGAAAATGGAGAACTACAGACCAGTTAGCCTGACATCAGTAGTAGGGAAAATGCTAGAATCTATTATTAAGGACATAGTACCAGGGCACTCAGAAAATAATAATATGATTGGGCAGAGTCAACATGGATTTATGAAGGGGAAATCGTGTTTGACGAATCTGTTGGAGGTTTTTGAGGTTGTAACTAGCAAATTAGATGAGGGGGAACCAGTGGTTGTGGTATATTTGGATTTTCAGAAGGCATCCGATAAGGTGCCACACAAGTGGTTATTAAACAAAATTAAGGCTCATGGGATTGGGGGCAATATACTAGCATGGATTGAGGATTGGTTAACGGACAGGAAACAGAGAGTTGGACTAAACGGGTCATTTTCGGGTTGGCAGGCTGTAACTAGTGGGGTACCACAAGGATCAGTGCTTGGGCCTCAGCTATTTACAATCTATATCAATGATTTGGATGAGGGGACCAAATGTAATATATCCAAGTTAGCTGATGACACAAAGCTAGATGGGAATGTAAGTTGTGAGGAGGATGCAAAGAGATATAGATAGGCTAAGTGAGTGGGCAAGGACATGGCAAATGGAATATAATGTGGAGAAATGTGAAGTTATCCATTTTGGTAGGAAAAATAGAAAAGCAGAGTATTTTTTAAATGGTAAGAGATTGGAAAATGTTGGTGTTCAGAGGAACCTGGGTGCCCTTGTACACGAATCACTGAAAGTTAATATGCAGGGACAGCAAGCAATTAGGAAAGCAAATGGTATGTTGGCCTTTATTACAATTGGATTTGAGTATAAGAGTAAAGACATCTTACTGCAATTATATAGGGCCCTGATGAGACCACACGTGGGGTATTGTGTACAGTTTTGGTCTCCTCACCTAAGGAAGGATATACTTGCCATAGAGGGAGTGCAACGAAGGTTCACCAGACTGATTCCTGGGATGGGGGGATTGTCCTATGAGGAGAGATTGAGTAGACTAGGCCTATATTCTCTAGAGTTTACAAGAATGAGAGGTGATCTCATTGAAATATATGAAATTCTTGCAGGGCTTGACAGGGTAGATGCAGGGAGAATGTTTCTCCTGGCTGGGGAGTCTAGAACCAGGGGTCACAGTCTCAGAATAAGGGGTCGGCCATTTAGGACTGAGATGAGGAGAAATTTCTTCACTCAGAGGGTGGCGAATCTTTGGAATTCTCTAACCCAGAGGGCTGTGGAAGCTCAGTTGTTGAGTGTATTCAAGACAGAGATCGATAGATTTTTGGATATTAAGGAAATCAAGGGATATGGGGATAGTGCGGGAAAGTGGAGTTGAGGTTGAAGATCAGCCATGATCTTATTGAATGGTGGAGCAGGTTTGAGGGGCCGAATGGCCTACTCCTGCTCCTATTTCTTATGTTCTTATGTTCTGTTTCTTTAATTAACAATAATGCTTTCATTTATATCATGCCGAAACGTCTCAAAGTGCTGGGAAATCTGGCAAATTCCTCTCCAAAATGAGTTCCACAGTGACCATGAGGCACAGCCAATGCACTTTTTACCTTTTGGATGCTGTGATATCAGCTGGAAAATTGTCCAGCTCTGTTTTGAATGCTTGTAGTGAATTCGCACTCACAGCATGAGCTGGCAACTTGATCCAAAGGGCGAGGACCCTCTGAGTGAAGAAGCCCCCTGACATCTAACCTAGTTCTGTGCTTACATATGCCTCCTGGTTCTCTCTAACTTAGATAACTCAAATAGTCTATCCATACGGACACATTCTAGTTCATTGTTTTAAAGACCTCAATCAAATCTCCCCAGTTCTATAAGCCTATTGTGGTAACCAAGGGCCTTTATACTAGGTATCAGTCTAGTGGCTCTTCTCTGAACCTTTTGAACGCCTCGACATCACCCACCATGTGAGGAGACCAAAACTGGGCACAGTAGCCTAAATGAAGCCTAACCAAGTCTCATACAAGGACACTATACTACTTTTTGTTTTGTATTGGATCATTCTAGCAAAACATCCTACTGTATTTGCTTTTGCTATAGCCTCATGGCATTAATCATGAACCTCTAGAGATTCATCTACTATAACATCTAGGTATTTTTTTCGATCAACAGTCTTTAGTTCGTAACCCTGCACAGTGTACACATGTTGGCATTAGCCCTACTCATGTGCATTAATCTATATGAAATGCTATCTGCTAGATTTGGGCCCATGCCCTCATTGTGTCTAGATCTGATTGTAGACTTTTTTTTCATTTAAGGTTCTAACATCCACACGGATCTTTGTATCTTCCCCAAACTTGCGGACAGTTCCCCCATCAGAACCAGGAAATTATAGGCCCATTAGCTTGACTTTAATTCTAGGCATGTTGTTAGAAGGTATCATTAGAGATACTCTGTATGACCACCCGGACAGAGAAAGAGTTATTAAAGATTTTCAACATGGGTTCTAGAAAAGAAGATCATGTCATACCAACCTGTTTGAATTTTTCGAGGAAATTTTACTGGGCTAATGGATGTGGGTCAGAGCAACAACTTGTATTTATACAGCATTTTGAAGCATCCGAAGGCACTTCACGGGAGCGTTATAAAACCATGATTAAAAGTTGTGAGGAGCAGCGACTCAAACACCGTTCCCTGCAGGACTCCACTAGGCAGAACCACTGCCATTAATAACAACCTTCTGGCTTTGAAAATGCAACCAATTCCTTATCCAACCCAAGATTTGCCTGCCAATCCCACAGGACTCCGTCTTATTTAATAGGTTGTTGTGTGGCATCTTGTCAAAAGCTTTTATGACAATCCAAGTATACAATATCATACTGGGTGACCCACATCCATTAGCCCAGTAACATTTCCTCAAAAAATTCAAACAGGTTGGTATGACATGATCTTTTCTAGAACCCATGTTGAAAATCTTTAATAACTCTTTCTCTGTCCGGGTGGTCATACAGAGTATCTCTAATGATACCTTCTAACAACATGCCTAGAATTAAAGTCAAGCTAATGGGCCTATAATTTCCTGGTTCTGATTGTTTGCCCTTTTTAAATGTTAGCATGGGCCTTCCTCCAGACCAAGGGAACAATCCTAAACCCTAGTGAGCTGCTCAATATATGAGCAAGGGGCTTGCTGAGCACAGCTTCCCATTTCTTCGTACGCCCTCAAGTAAATGCAATCAGGGCCAGCAGCCCCATCTGTTTTGAGACCCATTCTTCTCTCCAGGTCTATATCCACATCCACATTGACACTTACAGGTTTAGAGTTAACTGTCCATTGCATTATTGATAACTGAGCATCATCTACTGTAGTGAAGACTGGTGCAAAGGAACCATTTAAAACCTCTGTCATATCGTGGAAGTCCAGCTTAATCTACCCTGAGGAATCCTTTAACAGCCCTATGGTGGCCTTAATGGCACTTTGATTCTGAACATAGTTGACAAAGATTTTGCTATTTCTACCGCAGTTATCCACTATCTTCTTTTCCAATAACCTTCTGGCTGCTAAAAGCACCAATTTAACTTATTACGGGGATTGGATCTAATTAACTTTAGACACGGTGCAAATTGAATTGGTTACATGACGTATTCTACCAAATCAGTTGCCTCGGAAGAGGCTTTAACCTGTGCCAACAATCCATGACTGGTTTTCAAGGTCCTGGCACCATAAGGAATTTTGCGACGTTACTCAGGTAAGAATCTTGTTTTGTGGCAAAAATGGAGAACCTAAAGTGACTTTTCTAACACAAATAATTTTGAACACCAACGCCAGGGTCAAGAAATTCATCTCGGACGGTGGCACAAAGTGGGCGGTATCAGATCGTCTGCCCGTTATACGCAGCGCCCGATATTTAGTTCTATTGCAGCCAGTGTAACTGAATATCAGACACTGCGTATAACGGGCGGCCAATCCGGTACCGCCCGATCTTCGCCACCGCCCGAAATGAATTTCTAGGCCCCAATCTTTATAGAATTATGTTTTCAGAAAGTTCCCACTATGAATCTGCTTTAAATTATGAATTGCACATTGTAAAATTTACAGAAGATTCGTAATAGTAAACACAAACCATCGCATCTTTTAAGGGAAAATTGGATGACATTTTGAAACAGATGAAGATTCAGAGCCATGGGGGGAGACCAGGAAAGCGGGATTAGTTCTGGATTGCTTGAGCAAAGAGCCAGCACAGATATGATGGGCTGATCGGCCTCCTTCTGTGCTGTGAACTTCTATGGTTCTAAAATTAAACAAATGTATGGATTCCTCACAATTCTTTGGACAGAAAAATCCTCTCATTAACGTAGTGACCTTTCCTTTACTTCATCATTTGTTTAAGTTTGAATGTTAAAATCTCCTTCAAGAGTCGACGCAATGTTAGATTTATCTTAAAAAACCTATTTCATTTTTTATATAGTCAGAGACGAGAAGAAAAGTTTGCTGTGCCCGGTAATATATATATATTATATATATATGTAATATATTTACAGTTTACTTATAAAGCTGTCTGATCATGGCTTGAATGTGTACAGAATGATAAAAAAGAACCAAAGCATTTGTGACAGGACTACCAGGAGCTAGTGGTTCAGTTGAGATGAAAATGTTTCATGAGGCAGCACCTGGGAGAAAAGCAGCGACAGTGACAAATTTATTGCCCTGAACAATCGATAATCCAGGCTGGTTATCCTCTATAAACTGCCCTGAACGCCAGGCTGGGCACATTTGCTATAATTACCTTGTCAAAAGACTGCAGCACTGCTGTTGACTGCTGTATCAGTCAGCCTAGGGATGATTGACAGCTGGTTTACATGGGGGCTGCTCTGATTGACAGCTGTTTTAGGTGCTGCCACGGGCTGATTCCAACTCCCACAGCCACCTCATTCAGCCTGAACAACGCTTGTCGCTGCAGGAAAATCTCCCAGCCGTCAACCCGCGCGGAGTGATAGGTTGCCCGCGGACGCTGGGTTCAGCAACGGCTACATTTGGTCAACAAAGTTTTTAATTTTAAGAAAGAGGCAAAGTCAAACTGTTTTGAATCTCGGGCTCCCTTACTGAACAAACTCATGGACAACAAAAAACGTAGCCGATAGGAGCTTTGGGTTTCTCGGACGCTGCCGTTAACTTTTCCTGTATCAGTTACTGCAGGTTAGCTGTAAGCATTCACACGCGTACCATATGAATGTGACCTTTTCACTAAGTTGCCTGCAGGCTTCCTGGAAGAAAAAAAAGGTTCACTCGAAAGTCTCTTTGACATGTCAGTGATGCACCGACATTTTACTTGATTCCAGACAAATACTTAATTTGCTTGCAAACTGAATATAGCTTTGCTGCCACTAGATGTCAAGAGTGTATTATCGTGCTGGAGAGCATTCCTGAAGCAAATTAGAGACATCCAGTGGCAGCACTGGGGTACTTCAGAGTATTGTTCTGCACTCATCTGATTCATGAAACTTTTTTTTCAAGTATTCTTATTTATTCAGCTCTTGATTTTGTCCATTTTACACATTATCTATTTGCGAGGTTATCCACTTTGGTGTCAAAAACAGGAAGGCAGATTATTATCTGAATGGCAATAGATTGGGAGAACGGGAAGTGCAACAAGACCTGGGTGTCCTTGTGCACCAGTCGCTGAAGGTAAGCATGCAGGTGCAGCAGGCGGTTAAGAAGGCAAATGGTATGTTGGCCTTCGTAGCGAGAGGGTTTGAGTACAGGAACAAGGATGTCTTGCTGCAGTTGTACAGGGCCTTGGTGAGACCACATCTTGAGTATTGTGTGCAGTTTTGGTCGCCTTATCTGAGGAAGGATGTTCTTGCCATGGAGGGAGTGCAGCGAAGATTCACCAGGCTGATACCTGGGATGGCAGGAATGACGTATGAGGAGAGATTGGGTCGATTGGGCTTATACTCGCTGGAGTTTAGAAGAATGAGAGGGGATCTCATTGAAACTTATAAAATTCTGACAGGACTGGACAGACTAGATGCAGGAAGGATGTTCCCGATGGTCGGGGAGTCCAGAACCAGGGGTCACAGTCTAAGGATAAGGGGTAGGCCATTTAGGACAGAAATGAGGAGGAATTTCTTCACCCAGAGAGTGGTGAACCTGTGGAATTCTCTACCACAGAAGGCAGTAGAGGCCAATTCATTAAATATATTCAAGAAGGAGTTGGATATATTTCTTAAGGCTAAAGGGATCAAGGGATATGGGGAGAAAGCAGGGACAGGGTACTGAATTTGGATGATCAGCCATGATCGCATTAAATGGCGGAGCAGGCTCGAGGGGCCGAATGGCCAACTCCTGCTCCTATCTTCTATGCTCATTTCAAACCTTGGCAGGACAGCAGTGCCTAAGAACCTTCAAACTCCCAGACGTAGACTGGTGTAACTACATGGGTCAAAGACAGGCGATGGAGCTTCATCGTTCATTGTGGGCCACAGTGCATGTTTAATGCACCTCAGACAGACACAGCAACACAGAACGATTGCCAAAGAGAGAAACTTTGACGTACATTTCCTGTCATTTTTTGTCCCTTGCCTTCTCACTTTAGGCCACATTCTACACCATTCCGCACCTGGAACGACAGGCTGGTGACCTGTTCTCAGGCTTCTGCTGATGCTGCTCTGTAACCGACTGCTGGGAGGTGTGGGAGAGAGTTAGGGCTGGATTTTCATGCAGAAGTCGGGTTGGAGGCGGGACTACAACTTTCGGGGTTGTAGTCCCGCCTCCATCGAGATGCGGCCAATCCACGCGATTTTAACTTGATTGACCTTGTTGAGCCCGCCTAGTGGGCTCAGCAGGCCAATTAAGGGCCACCTGGCAACAGGTGACATCACAGACTGAAATTTCATCTGTCAAGAGGTTTTGACAGATGAAATGTCAGCATTTCACAGCTGTTTGAAGCTGTCAGACACTGACAGTCTTACTTCTAACATGAGTCCTTCTCCACAGACTCAGTTAGAAATCTCTCCTGCACAGAAAGCTGCAGGCTGTCACTTTTGACAGATCGCAGCCATTCTGCTTTCTGTGCCGGTGAGATGAGGGACTTCTCAAACCTAAAGGAAGGAAGGCTGAAAAAGTAAGAAAATGTATGTAAAACTTATTTAATCACTTTAGACACACCAAACACACTTACCTTTGCACTCATACACACATCACTCACCTGAACACCGACATCTCGACCCCTCCAAGCCCTTCAACCCGACGGCCCGACTCCTCCAACTTGACGTGGTTTGGAGCCATCGGGAATCCCACATTTGAACAATAAAAATAGGGATTAGGCTAAAAACTGCCTGTTAACTACCTGTTAACAGGCAGTTAATTAGCACTAATCCCTCCCCACCTCGGGTCGGCGGGTCCCAGTGCGGGGCGGGTACCTGCCTCCTTTGAAACTGGCATGGAGGCGGGTTGGGGGCGGGATGGGGTCGGGACCCCCGATTTCGGGAATTTGACCCCCCGCACGCCTCCAAACCCGACTCCACGGCCCAATGAAAATTGAGCCCTTAGTCTCTGTTTTAACTTCTGCTGATTCTACAAACCACATGGCTCTGTAATAAAATCTTCTTTAATAGAGCACAGTGTCCCTTACTCAGCCTGTCCCCTCATGGGCCTGTCAGAAATGACTGGCTGTTTACATCAGAAATGTAAGTAGGACTCAGTCAGTAACAAATCTGTATTTATTTTTTGTAAACGGTTTATATTTCAATTTAAAAGTACCAGGAGATTTCTCACTTATCTTATCTTCCTAGCTGAGGATAAATTATATTGCTTCTTTTGATGTGGCTATGCAATTGCAGACAGAACTCTATATCGTAAGTACTCCTTCACCCTCGGAGTGTAAAGCAGTCACCTATGCTTACATATTGGGCCAGTAATTCCTGTCCCAACGCGTGAGTACGGACGGGGTACTCACGTGTGGGCCCGGAGGAATTGCCGGTTTTCAGCATGCACAGCGCATGCGGGGAAAACCGGCATTTCCTCTCCTCTGACCCAAGGGGTTAAGAGGTGGAACGCGTGCGAGGTTTCAGGTAGCGCGTGCACGCTGAACTTCCTTTTTCTTTTGAAGAGTTGCCCGTGGGGAAAAGACTCCGGTTTTCACGTGTGAAAAAAGCAGCTGTAAGTACTTACTTTTAACAGGTAAGTGGTCTATTAAGTAAAATTAGAAAACTTTCCACAGGTTCATTATTTTTGAAGACTTTACAGTAAGGTAAGTGTATTTTTAGCCCTGATTTTTTATATAATAATTTTTTTCAAAATTTAAAATTATTGTTTAAAATAATTTTTTACAGTTATTTATAGTTCATTTAAGTAGTGCGATGTTTTTTTAACTTTTCTTTCAAGTTTAAGTAGTGTTTTGGGGCCAGGAGTTTTCATGAGTTTGACAGTTCTTACTATCAAACTCATGAATGAACTTTTGCAACCTCCCATTGGTTGCCCAGTGCTCACGTGATCCCAGCCGGCTCATCGCACTAAGTACACTGCTGGGTCACGCACGAACAGCGCGGCAGGACCTGAAGCGGGCCAGTGAGAGGAAATGTAATGCGGGCCAGGATTGAAATGCCAGCGCGCCGGGTAAGTGCACATCGGGGGCTTGCACGCTCAGCAAGCCCCCGAACCTAATTTGTGGGCCATTGAGATTTCCACCATTCTGTACTTTAAATGTTCCAATTCACAAATTTTAATGCAACTTCCTTTGTGTGGAGATATCTTCCTTGCTAACTCTGCTAACTAGCCTAATGTAAGGCTGGTTCTTAAGACAATGATGACACAGTAGCCTAATCCTTGCTGTTCTGGTATCTAAAACACTGTGCGCGTGTGTTGGGTGACCAGGCTTGGCATGGCCCCTGTAGTCAGATAGTCGGTCAGCACTCACCGTCAAGGGGCACACATTAACCCTAACCCTAATGTCCACTTGGGCGATGTACCATAGGCTGGGAATTTCCTTGGAGCTGCCACCACTCAGCTGCCGTAACTTCACCGGCGGTATGGCGCAAATTCCGGGACAATGTCTTTGATGCCTCTCCTCTCTGCTCATCAAAGGAACCTGTTTGTTAGTTCAGGAGGGGAAAGGAAAAAAATTGCAGAGCGCAATAAAAAAATCCTCTCCCTTTGGACATCCCGTGGCTGTTGGACTGATATGCTGACGATTAAGACATTGTGACCGGGAAATTCGATAAAGCCCGAAAAACGGGCGGGAGCACCGCTGGGCGAGATTTGCTTGCGCCCGTTTAGAAAGCGTAGGCAGCATATTAATTTGGTGCTGCCTGCTAATTTAAATGATTTTAGCACAAAGACTAGCGACTATCGCGCTGCTGACAGGCTGTGCGCTCAGCAGCAGGCCCACGGTTGCATCGCTGGAGCGAGGCTGCATTTTCTTAAAGCAAGGCTGTCAGTTTTGAAGGCAGTCTCGAGCCCTTAAAGCTGAACTGCTTTCTGCAAAAAACAAATTAAAAATCATTTCAAACTAGGCAGTCTGCAGCTCTTAATGCTGAATAGCCTTCTGCACATAAAAAATGGTAAATGTGCTTCAGCGCTAACACAAATGGCTCAACAGGTTAGCGAAAGGACACCCAGGGTCTCAAATGCAGCACTCGAGCTTTGTACAGGGGGGGTCAATACTAAAAGAGAGGTCCTCTACCCACAGAGGACCAGGAGGCCCTCCAGAAAGAAGCATGTGGGACCAGATTGCTGAGGCCGTCACTGCCAGCAGTGTTGCCCCAGGGCCTGGCCCCAGTGCCTAAAGAAGCTTCATGACCTCAGACGAGTGGTTAAGGTCAGTGAATGCATCTTCAAAAGCCGTCTCCTACCAACTGCACCACTAGCCTCACACACTGCTCAATGCATGACACACCCCCATCGCTCACCTACCAACAATTCCTACCAAACACGAAGCACATCTTACCTCACCTAGCTTCACCCCCCACTTGGAGGAGATGGTGCTGGCCATTCTTGGCAGGTGCATGACCTTAGCCCTTGGCCAGTGGTGGGGCTGAAAGAATACAAGATACCGGTATCCTCATACATTATCCTCCTTCTCACATCCCACTTGCCCCTCATCCGACAATCTCTTCTGATATACAAGCTGCACCTCTTGCTTTTCCTCCCACCCCTCACCACAACCCTACCCTTGTGCCTTCCTAATTTCAGACACCCAAGATGTTCAGCCTGCCCAGCCAGTGTTTGACTAAGAAGAGAGAGATGAGAGTGAAGAAGAAGAAGAAGAAGAAGAAACAACGTCACTCAATTTGACACTCTCAGCCACCAGCTTCTCGAGGTCGTACTGCAAGGCCATCTGCAGTCGCCGCCACTGAAAGTCAGCAGCCATGCTGCAGCCACTGGGGTAGCACTGCGTAACATCACTCGGATAGGCAGATGCAAGACAGTCACTAAGGGAATGCATAAGGGTGAGGGTGATTAGTTGATTTTTTGATGTAATATTGAATGCATATATCGATAAACTTGGATTGAAAAGTTTGCTTTGTGGTGACTTTTATTTCAGCATTGTGGCCAAGAGGACGCTGTTATGGTCAGTAACAGAGGGAAGGTAAGGTGTGGGACTAATGTTGAAAGGGGAATTGGGGCTGTGTTCACTGGTACCGCAGGCGGATGATTCGATCCCGGATATCCCGGCCAGAACGAGGCTGTTTAGGTTGCCTCCTTCCTTCTGCTTCTTCCTCTTCTGCTTTTCCCTCCTCCCTCTGCGAGCATCGTCGGCTTTGTTGCCTCTGCTTTATCTCCATGTGATGCTGCAGCCCAAGCGGGACTGCAACTAGAGCCCTCAGGACTGGGAGCAAGTGGTCTTCTCAGTGGCCTTCCTTTAACATCCAAAGCCTTGCAAGTGTCCAGCAGCACTCCCTGCACTCCCTGCAAACTTCAACAACTTTTTAGATGTATTGCACCAAGCCACTACTCCAATAAAATGTAAAAAAAACCTCCAAAAGCTGAAATGGAAACTTACCTGAAAGTTGTGTGTGTCCCTTTAAGAAGCGCTGACAGCGTCTCTGTAGAACTGCTGCACGCACGTTCTTCCGTGCGTGGTTAGGAGAGCGCGGTATGGAGAGCGGCGATGTCCAAAATCGCAGTCGTGCATCAATTCAGGCCTTGCACGCCGATTGATGTCATGATCTGCATATTTACATGTGAGAAGCGAGTGCAGGCAATGTCAGCGCTGCCGACCTGCCCAAAATTCCAGCTGCCGTATTCTGCGCCGCAAGCGAGGCGGCCGCCATTTTCTCAACAATACCGGTCGTAACAGCTGGCGCTACAACACCAACTTTCGTGGCATGTTTTTGTAAATCTTTTTTTAAAAAGTACCAGAAATGGTTTATACTAACTTGTCAAAACTATGAAAAAAATCCAATTTGATTCTTTATTCGAATTTTTCTAAAGCACCACCATGTTTATCCTTGTGATTGCATTTGTACCTCAGTGTCAGTTTTATACATGCGCACTATTTATAAAACATCACTGGACATTGATATATTTGACGATTTGACATTTCAGGATCTCCCTTTTTATCTTGTTTGCAAGTTTTTATCTGAATACGTCAACCTAGGGGATAGGCTGATTTCACAGATTCATTGCACAGGTGTTACCACCAATAACTGGAAGTTACATGTTCAACATGTCCTTATGGTGGTAAAGGCTGTCAAAGTATAGAGAGAATTACTGATCGCGGTAGAGCTGGAACAGTGAGCACTGGGTAGAGCTGGAACAGTGAGCACTGGGTAGAGCTGGAACAGTGAGCACTGGGTGGTGCAATCGGTTAAATGCTGGTTCCTGACCTTGGTCTGCCTTCAAATCCAGCCCAGACTGACGGGGTGACAACTTCCCTCTCTGCCAGCAGAAAAGGTGCCGTTCGAAATTAATGCTGGCGGCCTTATCCTGGTCTTTAGTGGGCACAACTTGACCCAAGTTTGGCACTGAATTGTGTAGGTGCAGGAAATAGAAATGTTACATTAGTGCAGTCTGAGGTTCAGATGAAGACACACTGGGGGGAATTTTGCAAAGACAAATTACTATTGATTTGCCTACTGAAGCTAACCCGATGCAATTTTCGAGCGGGTCTCGGTTTAAGCAGCCAACACTCCCACATGAGCCAGGCAGGACTCTTGTTAATCTATTTAAATCTGGTCCAGTGACATAATTTGGTCTTCCACTGTAGACCCTGCGCACTCTGCCCAGTGGTACTAAACATACAGCGACTCAGCCACCAGTCCTTAAAGGGACCGTTCGAAAAACAGTAATGTAGTGTATGTACCTTGAAGAAGGAACTATATTCTGCAGCCCCTGTATACTGCAGTACCAGCAGTGACCACCCCTGTATATAAGCCTGTGTAGTAACTTTGTATAGTAGTTCCAGTTTTGTCTCCATTCAGTAAACACCTGTTATAACCAACTTCTGCAGTCCGTGTCTCAATTACACACGGACGTTACATTGGCGACGAACAGATCCGAACTTACCTACAGTTCTGCACCACCTCACAGGGATCCATCCCTGAAGCGAAGTTGTTAGAGGTCGAGGCCAGAAGGAAGAAATCCAAAAAGAAAAAAAACAAACAGAAGAAACGGGCGTCGACCGTGGGCAACCGCCCTCTGATTCATCGAATTCGAAGATTTGCAGGAGAGGCTGTCGAGAGCTGGGCTTGGTTATCCAGTCTATGGTGTTCCAGCTAATCGGGCTGGTGGCAGGTAGTACACTGATCCTTCCTGGGCTGCGGCGGGCTAGAGCTCGATCGGGTGGCTTTTCAACGGGGCCGAGCAGCGTTGTCGGGAAGAGGAGAGAGAGAGAGAGGGTGGAGCACACAGGGCGCGGCCGGTGCTACGAAGCCGGGCAGCGTACAGACCCGAGAAGAGGGAGGAAAGTGTCCCACAGGGTCTGCTCTGACGACGGGAACAGTAATTAAAATAAAAGAAATTAGAAGCGCAGAAAGCCGCGAGGAGCTGCAGTTTGCCATGGGGACCGCGGAGAGCGGCGTTGGCAGCAGCGCGGGGGGAAGTGCGCGAAGACCATAGGGCGTCGCCATCAAGGCATAAAAATGCCAGCAACAGCGCTGGCAGCAGCAGAAAAGACAGAAAGCGGGGAGGCGCCATCTTAATCCAGCGGGGAAGAAGACAAAGCACGGGAGGTGCCATTTTGTTCAATCGGGGAAGAAGGCAAAGCGCGGGAGGCGCCATCTTAGATCTCCAAGATGCCGAAGACTGGCAATATCACTGCCTTCGATAATGCAATAGAAGACTGGACCACGTATGTGGAAAGAGTTGAAGTATATTGCAAGGCAAATGAAGTAGCCGATGAGAAAAAGGCATCGGTACTACTAAACTTAATGGGCGCAAGAACGTACAGCCTATTGCGGAACCTGATCACTCCAGTCAAACCGATGGAGAAGAGTTTTAACGAAATTGTTGCTATCCTACAGGAACACCTAAATCCTACACCACTGCTGATAGCAGAAAGATTTAAATTCCACAAGAGAAATCAGCATAAAGATGAGAGCAATGCTGATTACCTTACGGAACAACGCAAGCTATCAAAGCACTGCCAGTTCGGAGCAGGACTGGCAGATACCCTACGGGACAAATTTGTCTGTGGACTCCTGAGTGAAGGAACCCAGAAGAGGTTACTCTCAGAGAAACAGCTGACGCTAGATAAGGCTTTCAGCGTGGCAGTATCGTATGAATCAGCAGCAAGGGGAGCTGTGGAAATACAGCAAAAGCCACAGGAATACGGCACCCATGAAATGACACGGGGATTTGAAAAATGTTATCGCTGCGGCAGAGCAACCCATGACCAGAAGGACTGCTGGTCCAAAGACAAAACATGCAGGCAATGCGGAAAGATGGGACACATTGCACGAGTTTGCAGGTCCGGGAAGAAGACTAACGACAACAAAAAGACTACTAAGGAAAAGTACAGGAAAGTACAAAAGATGACGGACAGTAGTTCCGAAGACCAGAAGAGCGATAGTGAATCCGGGAACAAGAGACTAAGCTGTCTCAAACTACACAACGTAATCACAAAAGAGGATCACCGAACCATTTGGGTCACCCTCACGATAGCAGGGTCCCAAGTCAAAATGGAATTGGATACAGGATCAGCCCTGACCATCATGAATCGACGAGACTACGAGTGGCTATTCTCACACATACCCTTGAAAGACACATCCATTGTCTTGAAGACATATACGGGGCAGAAAGTATACCCCAGAGGGAAAATAAGGGTGCCTGTCGAATACAACGGCAAGGAAATACAGAAATTGTATCTGTACATACTGCAAGATGGTGGACCACTGTTATTGGGACGTGAATGGATCAGAAAGATAAGTTTAGACTGGCACTCCATTCAGGCACTGATGTGGCTGGTAAAAAGGATGACGACGTCACACCTGGACGATTGTCAAAAATCTTGGCTAACGCTAAAGAGGTATTTCAACAAGAACTGGGAACTCTTAAAGGCGTAACCGCCTTGATAAAAATAGAAGAGAATGCAATTCCCAAGTTTTTCAAAGCAAGACTGGTACCGTATGCAATTTGCCCAGCCGTCGAGGCAGAGCTGGAGAATCTGGAGAATGCAGGCGTGTTAACTAAGGTAGACTGGAGCGAGAGTGGGCGACACCCATCATTCCTGTCATGAAGAAAACGTTAAACAATAAGTCTGAGGAGCCAAGGAAGGTTCGCATCTGTGGGGATTTCAAGGTGACTGTGAACCCAGTTCTTCACACAGTACAGTATCCTCTTCCGAGGATAGAAGATATTTTCACCTCACTATCTGGAGGGAAACGTTTTACAAAAATTGACCTAGCGCAAGCATATTTGCAGATGGAGGTTGAAGAATCCTCTAGGAAATATCTCACGATAAACACTCACAAAGGTCTTTACCAGTATAATCGACTGGTTTTCGGAGTTGCATCAGCTCCGGCTATTTGGCAAAGAGCGATGAAACAAGTCCTGCAAGGGATTCCGGGGACTCAGTGTTACTTGGACGACATCCTAGTGACAGGTGAAAATGACAGTGAACACCTTGCCAACCTAGAGCAGGTGTTCACTAGACTAAGAGAACATGGGCTATGAGCCAATCGCCCCAAGTGCGAGTTTTTAAAGAAACAAATATCGTATTGTGGCCACGTGATTGATGAAGAGGGGTTACATAAGCCCCTGACAAAATTGAAGCGGTAGTTAAGGCTCCAGCGCCTGAAAATGTGTCGCAACTGAGGTCATTCCTCGGATTGGTGAATTACTACCATAAGTTTTTGCCGAATTTGTCCACAATTCTGCACCCACTGAACGCCCTGCTACAAACTGGAGTAGCATGGAAATGGAGCGATGAATGTAAACGGGCCTTTCAGAAGTGTAAAGGCCTGATCACTTCAAGAGAAGTATTGGTTCACTACAACCCATCACTACCGATAAGACTGGCGTGTGATGCGTCTCCCTACAGCGTTGGAGCAGTACTGTCACATAAATCCCTTGATGGTTCAGAGAGGCCGATAGCTTTTGCGTCACGCTCGTTAACTGCAGCCGAGCGTAACTACGCCCAGATTGACAGAGAGGCCCTCAGCCTGGTGTGGGGGGCGAAGAAGTTCAATCACTACCTGCACGGACAGAAATTTACCCTACTAACTGATCATCAACCTCTTGTCTCCATTTTCAACCCTAAGAAGGGCGTCCCGATAATGACAGCACAACGGCTACAGAGGTGGTCCCTTTTCCTAGGGGCACACCAATATGCCATCGAGTACAAAGGAACTAAACAGCATGGGAATGCTGATGGATTGTCGCGCCTACCGTTGCCGACGGTGGAAGAAGCACCTGCAGTGGATCCTGTGGAGATATTCCACTCGACCATAGTCGAATGTCTCCCTGTGACGGATGCAAACATAGAAAAGGAAACACGAAATGACCCGACACTCTCCAGGGTCTATGATTTAACGGTGAAGGGATGGCCAGCACATGGCGAACCACTGTTGCCAGCATTCTCGCCGAGAAGAGAACAACTGTCAGTGTGCCGAGGAACCTTGATGTGTGGATCCAGAGTAGTAATTCCACCCAAATTGAAGGATAGAGTGCTCAATGAGCTTCATGAGGGTCATCTGGGAGGGGTAAAAATGAAGAACTTAACCAGAGCGTTTGTGTGGTGGCCGGGAATCGATAGAGAAATCGAAGAGATGACCAAGAGCTGTACAGGATGCCAGAAGGTCCAAAACGCCCCACCACAAGCCCCTCTACATCCATGGGAGTGGCCCTCATCTCCATGGCAAAGGGTATGTGGTAAACCACTGTTTGTATTCCACTGTGTACATGCCTGGACATGCCTCGGCTGACTCCTCCCACAAGTCCTAGTATAAAGGTGACTGCTCCCCAGCCCTTTGTATTCTGGGACCGGTCGACCACTCGAGGCAGACCTTAATTCTTTTGTTCATAAAAGCCTTTAGTTACTCTCTTAACTCTCAGTCTTTTATGAGTAATTGATAGCGCATCAATTTTATTAACAACATTTTTATAATGGAGAAGATCCTCACACCAGCATGCCTGGACTTAGATCATCGGGAGGCGGACTCATCCACCAAGTTTACTCACTGGCTTAAGTGTTTCGAAAAATTCCTGACCGCCTCCGCAGCAATCAAATCGGACGAGGACAAACTGGATGTCCTGACCTCCAAAGTGAACCACCGAGTGTACTCGGTCATCCAAGACGCGACCTCGTACGCGGACGCTATCAAGCTCCTCAAGGACCAGTACACGCGCCCAGTGAACGAAGTGTACGCCAGGCACCTTCTGGGGAGTCGTAAACAACAACCTGGGGAATCGACCGTGGAATACCTTCAGGCACTGTCTGTGCTTGGCCGGGCCTGTGGTTGTAAGGATGTAAAGGCCGCCGTGTACACAGAGGAACTTATCCGGGACACTTTTGTAGCGGGCCACAGATCCAATTACACCCGACAGCGACTGTTGGAGCAGAGTGACCTCGACCTCAATAAGGCCTCTGAACTCGCACTATCATTAGATGCAGCCTACTGGGGCATGGATGCCTACTCCTCTGCACCGTGGACGCCGTGGGGAATGACAGCCTGGGACACGGTAGGACCGCCTCATAGCGCCGCGCCACCCCAGCCACACCCCAGCAACGGCCCAACTACCGCAGCAGTGTCCCAAGGCCAGACAGCAGTGCCCCAAGGCCAGAAATGCTACTTCTGTGGCCAGGCAAAACACCCCAGAGTGCGCTGCCCGGCGAGAAACGCGATCTGCTCGGGCTGCGGGAAGAAGGGACACTACGCTAGCGTCTGCAGGGCCAAAGCCACCCCGAACCCCAGCAGCGCCGCGTGTGGGCCATGCGGGCCGCCATCTTGGGCCTCCCCGGCCATGTGCGAACCACCGGTACAGCAGCCATTTTGGACGCCTCCAGCCACATGGGGATCATGGACGCCGCCATCTTGGACGACAGCCGGAACGCAGCAGGCCCCCAACACCGCCTCATCTGATACCCGCAGCGACACACCGACCCCTACGCTGGCATCCGTTACACTGGACCAAGCGAGACCGCACCAGCTGGCCAGTTCCACAATGGACATTAAGGTAAATGGTCATGATACAATCTGCCTTTTTGACTCTGGGAGCATGGAGAGCTTCATCCACCCCGACACAGTGCGGCGTTGCTCTCTCCCAGTCCTGCCTGCGCACCAGTGGATTTCTATGGCCTCCGAGTCCCAGTCGGCGGACATCGGCGGCTACTGCGTGGTGACACTCGTAGTAGATGGGACTGTGTACGATCATTTTAAACTTCTGGTCCTGCCCGACCTCTGCGCTGCCGTCCTGCTGGGGTTAGATTTTCAGTGCCACCTTAAAAGTGTTACGATGGCGTACGGTGGACCCCTACCCCCACTCACAGTCCGCAGCCAGCAGCTTCCAAATTGCCCGCCGCGCACCAGGTGCAACCTCTCCACACTCAGAGTCACCCCCCCCACACTGTTTGCTAATCTCACCCCCGACTGTAAGCCCATCGCCACAAAGAGCAGGCGATACAGTGCCGGGGACAGGGTTTTCATTAAAACCGAAGTGGAGCGGCTCCTGAAGGAAGGGATTATTGAGGGCAGCACCAGCCCCTGGCGAGCCCAGGTTGTGGTCGTTAAGACCGGCGAGAAGCAGCGCCTGGTCATCGACTACAGCCAGACAATAAATCGCTACACCCTGCTGGACGCCTACCCACTCCCCCGCATAGCTGATATGGTCAACCAGATCACGCAGTACCGCGTCTTCTCGACCATTGACCTGAAATCAGCGTACCACCAGCTCCCTATCCGCCCTGAGGACCGCCAGTATACTGCCTTTGAGGCAAACGGCCGCCTCTATCACTTCCTTAGGGTTCCCTTTGGCGTCACCAATGGGGTCTCCGTCTTCCAAAGGGAGATGGACCGGATGGTAGATCAAAATGCGTTGCAGGCCACTTTCCCATATCTGGACAATGTGACCATCTGCGGCCGTGACTTGCAGGACCATGACGCAAACCTCGAAAAATTCCTCCGCACCGCCCAACTCCTGAACCTGACATATAACAAGGAGAAGTGCATATTCCGCACAAACCGCCTCGCCATCCTTGGCTGTGTTGTGGAACACGGAGTCATCGGCCCCGACCCCGACCGGATGCGTCCCCTTATGGAACTCCCACTGCCCCACTGCCTCAAGGCCCTGAAGAGGTGCCTAGGGTTCTTCTCCTATTACGCCCAGTGGGTCCCCTACTATGCGGACAAGGCCCGTCCGCTGATCAAGTCCACCTCTTTTCCCTTGACGGCAGAGGCCCGCTTAGCCTTCCACCGTATCAAGGAGGACATTGCCAAAGCCACCATGCACGCAGTGGACGAATCCATCCCCTTCCAGGTGGAAAGCGACGCGTCCGACTTTGCCCTGGCCGCTACCCTCAATCAGGCGGGGAGACCCGTGGCCTTCTTTTCACGAACCCTCCAAGGCCCGGAGACCAGACACTCCGCTGTTGAGAAGGAGGCCCAGGCGATTGTGGAGGCTGTGCGTCATTGGAGGCACTACCTGGCCGGAAAACGATTTACCCTGCTCACTGACCAGCGTTCAGTTGCTTTCATGTTTAACAACAAGCAGAGGGGCAAAATCAAAAATGACAAGATCTTGAGGTGGAGAATCGAACTTTCCACCTACAATTACGAGATCTTGTACCGGCCCGGGAAGCTCAATGAACCCCCGGATGCGCTATCGCGTGGCACCTGCACCAGCGCGCAGATCGATAGACTGCGGGCCCTCCACAATGACCTCTGCCACCCGGGGGTCACCAGGTTCTTCCACTTCATCAAGGCCCGCAACCTGCCTTACTCTATTGAGGAGGTCAGGACCATGACCAGGAGCTGCCAAGTCTGCGCTGAGTGCAAACCGCACTTTTATAGACCAGACAGGGCCCACCTGATAAAAGCCACTCGCCCCTTTGAGCGCCTGAGCGTTGATTTTAAAGGGCCTCTCCCCTCCTCCGACCGCAATGTGTACTTCCTCAATATTATTGATGAGTACTCCCGTTTCCCGTTCGCCATCCCCTGCCCGGACATGACCAGTGCCACGGTCATTAAATGTCTGAACGACCTCTTCACCCTGTTCGGTTTCCCCAGCTATATCCATAGCGACCGGGGCTCATCGTTTATGAGCGACGAACTCCGTCAGTACCTGCTAACTAGGGGTATTGCCACAAGCAGGACCACCAGTTACAACCCCCGGGGGAACGGACAGGTGGAAAGAGAAAATGCGACAGTTTGGAAGGCCGCCCTGCTAGCCTTAAAGTCTAGGGGCCTTCCAACCTCCCGCTGGCAGGATGTGCTCCCCGATGCGCTCCACTCTATTCGGTCACTGCTCTGCACTGCCACTAACGCCACCCCTCATGAGAAAATGTTTGTCTTCCCAAGGAAGTCCGCATCGGGGACATCGCTACCGCCATGGCTGACGTCCCCAGGGCTGGTCCTACTGAGAAGACACGTGAGGACCCATAAAACGGACCCCCTGGTCGAGAGGGTCGACCTCCTCCACGCCAACCCCCAGTATGCTTACATTGCATACCCGGACGGGCGGGAGGACACAGTCTCCATAAGAGACCTTGCACCCTCGGGGGCCGCAGTAACCCACTACTCACTACCACCCCCCCCTACGACCCGATATCCAGCCTCAGCAGATGGCAGGCCTGGGCCCCGCGACCCGCTCGACATCTACGAGGACGACACGCCTGTGCCACAGCCTACGCAGGACTCGACGCCGGAAGCTCCACTACCCCTGCCGCCGCCACGCCGATCACAGCGGCAGACAAGACCTCCGGAGAGACTCCAATACACTAACTTTTAATACACTTCACCCCGTCGGACTCAATTTTAAACAAGGGGTGAATGTGGTAAACCACTGTTTGTATTCCACTGTGTACATGCCTGGACATGCCTCGGCTGACTCCTCCCACAAGTCCTAGTATAAAGGTGACTGCTCCCCAGCCCTTTGTATTCTGGGACCGGTCGACCACTCGAGGCAGACCTTCATTCTTTTGTTAATAAAAGCCTTTAGTTACTCTCTTAACTCTCAGTCTTTTATGAGTAATTGATAGCACATCAGGGTACACATTGATTTTGCTGGTCCATTTATGGACTTGATATTTTTAATTGCGGTGGATGCACATTCAAAGTGGCCAGAGGTAATAAAAATGTCTCAACCACCACAGAAAAAACTATCACAGTCTTACGAACCATATTTGTCAGAAATGGGCTGCCTGAACAGATTTGCTCCGACAATGGACCACAGTATGTGTCTGAAGAGTTCCGGAGGTTCTTAAAGAACAATGGTGTTAAGCATTACACATCCGCCCCATATCATCCAGCCACCAATGGATTGGCTGAGAGGTTCGTTCAAACATTCAAGAAGGCTATCAAGGCAATGTGTAATGAAGACATACCCCTACAACACAAGGTGGATAACTTCTTGTTTGCCTACCGGAATGCGACACATGCGGTTACCAACCAAACTCCAGCCATGATGTTCTTCAATCGAAGACTAAGATGCCGCTTGGATTTGGTTAAGCCAAACATCAGAAGAGATGTGGAGAACAGGCAGTTTCAGAATATGAATGAAAGGCCAACCAGGAGTTTCAAGATAGGTCAACCAGTTTTGGCCCGGGACTACCGCACAGAGAAATGGCAGCCAGGAACGATCACGGCAAGGACCTCTAATGTATACCGTGGACGTTGGAGAGAGCATTGTAAGACGCCATGCTGACCAGATTCTAGAGTCACTGGAAAACTTCAAATCTACACCACGATCCTATACACCTGGTGATGAAACCGAAGTACCAATTGCATCTACCGCAGAATCGGTGATATTGGAAGCAGACGAACCAAACAACGACGTTGATCCCGCATCAAATTTGCAAGAAGAACCTGATACCCCAAAGAGGCGTTATCCGGACAGAATCAGGAAGCCTCCTCAAAGACTGAATTTATAATTGATTAACTTCAGCTAATGTATATAGCAACTGTAATTGTAAATATGTTATTTAATTATTAATCGAATGTTATGTACTGTTTAGCTAAAAGGGGAGGAATTGTAGTGTATGTACCTTGAAGAAGGAACTATATTCTGCAGCCCCTGTACACTGCAGTACCAGTAGTGACCACCTCTGTATATAAGCCTGTGTCGTAACTTTGTACAGTAGTTCCAGTTTTGTCTCCATTCAGTAAACACCTGTTATAACCAACTTCTGCAGTCCGTGTCTCAATTACACACGGACGTTACAAGTAAGTCTTTTAAACGATTTTTGTGGGGGCCAATAAATGCTGCCAGTCCCTCCGCTATCCCTCTCCCTGCTCTGGCCTGCCCCTTCCAAGGTGACCCGGCCAGCTCGGCTCTGTGGAGGAGCCACCGAATTTCTGCCCCTCCCCCACCAGCCCCCCGCCCCGCCCCCCGACTTGTGAGTTGCCTGGCAGCGTTCCTTTAGCATTGGCAGCTTGCCAACTGGGACAATCACGCCTCCCGCTGGTGCCATCAGGCGGGCAGTGTGAGTGTGATTGTCCCAACCACCGCCCGCCCGGATTGAAAATCATGGATGGAATTTCCCTCCCACATCTAACCCAAGCTGTGCCTGATCGGTAATGCCACAGTAAGAAAATCGCATTTAGTTCACCCTGCTTTTGGCCGCTGGAAATGTTTGAAGCTGGCATTGCCTGTCATTAAGCTCTCTCATTTTGACGTGCGTGCAGTTCACTCAAAATAACTAAAACAGCACTGGTGACTTGACAGCACATTAACCCGTCTATAAAGCAAAATTCCTCCAATATATGGATGTGACATGCACTTTAAAAGTATGCATGCACTCAGACAGAAATATCCAGATGGGCTGAGGTCCCCTCAGCTTGATCAAATGGGTGTTAAAAAATCCTATCACGCTGTTCAAAGAAGAATGAGGAGCAAGAAGGCCAGGGAGTTCTCTCTGTCCTGTCCAACATTTCCCCCTCAACCAACGTCACCAAAAACAGGCGAACTGGAGGTTTATCTTGTAGCTGTTTATGGGATCTTGCTATGTGCACAATGGCTGCTGTGTCTGCCTACGTAACAAAATTTGCAGTAGTTCAAAGTAGTTCACTGTACGTGAAGCACTGACATTTCTGAGAATTCCTGAAAAAGTTAGCGCCTCCATGCCCGAAATTCACCGGTAGCGCCCCAAGTGGGAGGCGGGGCGCTAATGGAAGTGCCCCGCCTCCCTCTTGGGGCGCTGTGAGTGAATATCGTGGTGCTACATGCCGCAGCGCCACGCCCTGCAGCACGTCGTGCCGCGGTACTGCAGGCCTTCCTCCCCTTATTAAAAGGGAGGGGCCTTGCGCAGCGTGACCCGGGACCCACCACCGGCAAGAGAGGTGCCAGGCTCACTCCGCGAGGGTGCTGCACAGAAGGCTGGGGATGTTAAAGCGGGCAGGTGCTGGCAGGCGGCCAGCAACAAAAATGGCCACCCGACACCTTCCCTTTAATTTGCGCTGCCCTGGCCACAGCTAGGCCCCCCCTGACCCTATTGGACATAGCGTCCGGCGGTAAGTCAGGGGGCGCTACCGAAGATCGCCGCCGGGCGCTAATGGGGCACCGCTAACGCCTCCCGCGAAATTCAGCAGGAGGTTAGCGGCGGTGGTAGCTGTTAGTGCTCTGCGGCGCTGCACCGCCGGCGATGACGTCATCGCTGTGCGCAGCACCCCGCTCACACCCCGGCTGCGATCTTCAGTAGCGCCCCCTGACTGACCTCTTAGGGCGCTAATGGGAGGGGCAAATCAACCAAATTTTCCCCCCAATATAAATGCAAGTTATTTTGTTATTTTTAAAAGAAAGCGACCCCGTTAAGGTCTCACAGAATAACCCAATCATCAAAAGATCTGACAGGTGCAATGATTAAATAATTTGATTTCCTTATAACTATATCAGAGCATGTTGGATTTTGGAGCAAGAACTGACTCTCAACCAAAATTGGTCTCAAGGGTATTTAACCTTTCCTCTGTCACTATTTAATTCAGAAATTGGTCCATTGGGTAAATTGCTGTGATGAGGAAATGATAGTGAAACAACTAGCTCCTGAGTGGAGTAATCTATAACTGCTAATCATGATGCTTCAGAATAACACTGATCTGAATTGTCGGATTAGTGTTATTCCGGGACATTGAACTCAAGGTCAAACATTTCTGTTAGATTCATCGTAACCACTTTACCCTTAACCCTTTGGGCGCTAAAAGAGTTTATCAACTTTCCAAAAATTACACATTTTTTCCCCTTCAAGTAAAAGGTATGGAGATGATTTGCATCATATTTTCTTAATGAAAGACTGCACGAAGAATCAGAAAAGCACAGAAACAAAGAATATTTACAGTGTTTAGTATTTCAATAAACCAGAAACAGATTGCTATTTTGTTTTTTGTTTTTGGTGCCAAACGTTACTGGGGTCACCAAAGGGTTCGCTATCAATTCTTGCCAAATTAGTTGGTTTAAGGTTATAACAATAGAGGAGCAAACACATGAGAAGTACTGGTACAGCATTAAGAACAGCTGATCCTAGCTAGACATGACTGCACTATCTTTCTCTGCAACCCTTCATTCCCTATTGATTCCTGACTTGACCTGCATCTCTTGCTGCTTCCTTGTAACCATCAGCTGCTGCGGCACACAGCCCTATCCTTTCAGCTCGCAGTCTACCCAAGTCTGACGATTAATATCACAATTTGCCAAAGATCGCCATCTCTTCCCTGATATATACACAACATAGTGCAGCCAAGTGTCACTTCTGTGCGTCTCAGTCGGCAGTTTGCAGTAGACCTTGGTTGCTTCACTTCTTTATCATTTGAATTCTATTCTTTCATAGCACTTAGGCAAGCGTTGGCAGATTGGAAATAGAGAATGCACGATGGAGGTCAGTGGGAGCTGAGTATATTGCGAATGAGATGGACCCCACTGCTCACACGTTGCTGTCATAGGATATATATATATATATATATGTTGCAGACCCCTGTTCTCGGTAACAAACTGATTGACACCCTGCTCATTGCAAAGGCTCAGGTGCAGAATGATCTGCGAGTACTCCAAAGGTTAATCACAGCCGAGACTGACAGCTGCAGTCTCTCACTTGGGGCTCTGTCTGAGTAAAATTATTCTTAATAATGGTTATGAATGAGTCCATACAGCCCTCCAGGCCCAGGGAAAGGCTCCGGCAGTACAGACTGGCAGCTACTTACAGTTTCTCAACTTTGACGGGCACTGGCTGACTCTGAAGTCCAGACTGGCAGGATTCCCGTTGCCAGCCATTGAAGTGACAGCAGACTGTCCATTCCAATATTTGCATTGCCCTTCAGTCCATTGAACTGGCCATTTAAAATGTCACTGTTGCTGTGTGAAGAGTTTCTGTTGTGATTATTTTGTGTTTGCGTTGTATAGTAAAACTCAGAAGGTACAGTGGTTTGTGTATTGATGAATAGATTTATGTAGAAACGGGTTAGTCTGCTATACATGGATGCTAACAGCCTTTTGTTTTGCACATTTATGTCATGGGAGGTGCTATATTTGCTACAGTGTGACATTTTCCAAAGTATTTAATACATTTTCCTCAGATTTTTCAGAACTAAGCTAAAAATTGTATTTTTTTTAGTATTAAATGTGTTTAACAGCATATTAACATTACTGATTATGTCATCAAACTCACTTCAAAGAATAAAGGTCGAAGAATTGCCCCTTTAACTAACTTGTTTTATATCAATCCCGACTGCTTAAAATACACTTATTATTAGTTTTGACTGAAAAGGTTGGAATATGTGCACCATATTCTGAATAATCTGAGCCGCTTTAGTGTAAAGATATTGATCTGTTGTAGTTCCTGGAACTTTTCCCATCAAGTCTATATCTCCAGTCCGTCGAAATGTGAGAATGTTTTCACATTTTGTTATCTGATTCACACAATGATTGACTTCAACTTATGTAGGTTAACGACAGCAGACTGGACCTAAAGCCAAGTGAGAACAAATTTCTATTCAGCACCTCATGTAACTGAAGTTACAGCAGCATCCATGAAGTAATAGGAGGTGGATTAATTTTCCAGGCACATACGTCTTTCAGCAGGACAGTCTGAAGGAGCTCTTGGCAATTGCTTACACCTACGGAATCAACAGGGGCCTGGATGCAGGCTGCTTGTCTAACCTCCTGTCTGAGAATGAATGCTGCATGATGGCATGTGGCTCTAAAGAGAACAGGAGCAAATGACGATTAGGTCAAACATAATTACTTACAGCATCTTTAAATTTACAAAAAAAAAGAGTTACATTTACAGATAAAGTTAACCTTTCACCCTTTTACCATTGCACTGCAGTCCTAATGTCGAATTCCATATCGGTAAGGACCAGATGGACACAGTGTGCTTTTTTCCAAATTTAGTGTTCATTTTTACAACGGTCACTTCATTTTCAGATGCCAGCAGCTTGTTGAAAGAATAACCTTCTCTCTACTTCACCTCACAAAATTTTGGGATTCAGATGCTCTCCAAGAATATAAGCTGGTGGTTAGTGGATGTGCTGTTGCTTGGTCTCAGGAATCAGAACACTAGAATCATAGAACGTTACAGCACAGCAACACATCATGTGGCCCAATGCAACCATTGCTTCTTCTCCCCCTAGTCTAATCGCATTCTCCATAATCTTTAATATGTCTCTCCTTCAAGCAGAAATCTGATTCCCTTTCAAATGTACTCATGGACTCTCCTTCAAAACAGAGAATTTCACACTGGATATTTCTAATCACCTGTTTAATTCTTTTTGTGATTAACTTAAATTCGTGCCCTCTTGTTACTGTCTTGCCAAACAGTGAAAACAATCTATCACTTTACTCTATCATAACCCTTCATATTCTTGTAGATCTCAATTAGATCACCCTTCAACCTTCTCAGCTCCAGTGAAAAAACCCTAACTTCTCAAGCCTATTTTATAGCTTTCACTCCTCATCCCTGGTAACATTCCAGTGAGTCTGCACAGTACCTTTAGCATTGTTTGAATTCTTCTTCCTCAAATACACAATATTCCAACTGCAGCCTAACTAAGGTCTTATTCAAGTGCAACATTATCTCCCTGCTTTTGTATTCTTGACTCTTGATGTAAAACCAAGAATTACATTTGCCTTTTTTATGGCCTTATCTACTTGCACTACCATCTTTAACTGTTCTCACTTCACATTTCTCTACATTGAAAGGTATCTGCCACCCATCAGTGACACCCCGGTGTCCTGGCCAATATTTATCCCTCAATCAACATCACAAAAACAGATTATCTGGTCATTATCACATTGCTGTTTGTGGGAGCTTGCTGAGCGCAAATTGGCTGCCGCGTTTCCCACATTACAACAGTGACTACACTCCAAAAGTACTTCATTGGCTGTAAAGCGCTTTGAGACGTCTGGTGGTCATGAAAGGCGCTATATAAATGCAAGTCTTTCTTTTTCTTTCTTTTCATCTGCCTATCCTGCTAGCCTATCAATGTCCTCCTGCAGTCTTTCACCTCATCAGGATTTCCATTCCTCCTAATTTGGTGTCAGCAGTAAATTTCAGTTTTGTTCTCTAAATTCCTAACTCCAGATGATTTATGTGTCTAGTAAACAACAGTGGCCCCAACATAGACTCCTGTGGAACACTACTCACCTAACCATTGTAGTCTGAGAAGCTTCAATTTATCCCTACCCTTTGTTTTCTGCTCTTCAACCATCTCTCTATCCATGTGGCCACACTACCCTTAATGTCATGTGTTATTATCTTCACCATAGTCGGCACCTTATCAAATGCTTTTTGAAAATCCATATAAACCACATTCACTGCATTTCCTTTATCCTGCTTATTACTTCTTCAAATAACTCCATACGATTGATCGTCCGTGACCTGCCCTTTAGAAATCCAGGCGAACTTACCCTGACCAAGTCATGTTGCTCCAATTGCTTAGTAATTTTTCCTGCATTACGGACTGTAGTAGTTTTCTAACAACTGAAGTCCGACTAACTGCTCTAGAATTACCTAGCTTATCCATGTCTCCTTTTTTAAAGAGGGGTATCACATTTGTTTCCCTGTGACACAATTTTTGTTTCCACAGAATTTTTGAAAATTATAGTCAGTCTCACTATTTCTTCCCTGACTTTCCTCAGGATCTTCAGATGTAAACCGTCAGGTGTTGATGGTTTGTCTACTTTAAGTTTGAGTAACTTCTTTAGTAGCATTTGTCTTTGAATAGTAACCTTTACAATTCCAATCTCCACCTAATTTTGTGAAAACAAGGTTAAGTTCTCATTTAGGATTGCTCTCATTCCCTCACTCACCACTACAAGCTTACCTCCTTCATTGCTTAACAGTCCCTTCCTTCTACTACTAATATTAGGAGTTACTGTCGTATATCAGCGGGCATGGTCGTGTAATGTTTATGGTACTGGACTAGCAACCCAGTGGTTGTGCATATAAATCCACCATGGCAAGTTGTGAAATTAAGTTCTACACATCTGATCATTTATGAGCTGGCGCCAGAAACAAAGTCCCACGGAAGCTGCTGGATTGTTGTAAAAGCTCAACTGGTTCACTAATGTCCTTCAGGGAAGGACACTTGCTGCTACTCCTACATGTGACTCCAGTCCCACCACTTTCTCAGGGCCCACACCTCAGGAAGCATATACTGGCCTTGGAGGGACTGCAGTGTAGGTTTACCAGAATGATACCCAGACTCAAAGGGTTAAATTACGAGGAGAGATGACACAAATTAGGGTTGTATTCCCTAGAATTTAGAAGGCTAAGGGGTGATTTGATAGAAGTTTTCAAGACATTAAGAGGAACAGATAAGGCAGATAGAGAGAAACTATTTCCTTTGGTTGGGAAGTCTAGGACTCGGAGGCATAGTCTAAAAATTAGAGCCAGGCCTTTCAGGAGTGAAATTAGGAAACACTTCTACACACAAAGGGTGGTAGAAGTTTGGAACTCTCTTCTGCAAACGGCAATTGATGTTAGATCAATTGTTAATTTTAAATTTGAGATTGATAGCTTTTTATTAACCATAGGTATTAAAGGATATGGGCCAAAGGCGGGTATCTGGAGTTAGGTCACAGATCAGCCATGATCTCATTGAATGGCAGAACAGGCTCGAGGGGCTGAATGGCCTCCTCCTATGTTTCTATTTCCAACAAAGGATGGACAATAAATGTGGCCTTGCCTGCATCGCGTGCACCCTGAAACAAATAGAACAAATAATGTGGCTTTTTTTGCCATATATTATTTTTAATTTTCCCTCATTCTTCTTTACGGAAATTGGGCATTGTTTATATTCAAAATGTCCTGATAGGTGAATAAATCCCTTATTACTGAGTGATGATGTCATGTACAATCATGCGACAAAAGGCATACATTACGATTAAATAAGTATCAACACGGAACATGATTACAACTCTAGACTGTGATTCGTTTGTATTCACAACCAGTACCAAAATGCAGTATAGTTATAGGTTTGTGTCCTAATGAATAGGTTTATAAAGTGATGGGTTGAATATTCACTATATGTAGGCCTGAATGTTTTGTCTGATCTTCAAACTTTTTGCAGGTTCGTCGATTACTTCAGAAATGATTGAACTCTCTCTGTTAGATTTCGAGCATAGTGCCACAGTTACTGTGACAGGGAGCGGGTTGGCTAGAGAGTGCTTCAGTCTCTGAGCTTCACTGATTTATTTTCTGTCAGATTGACTTTTATGTAAATGAAGTTTATTCAAGTAACCAAATATCTCTTGGGCAAATGTTTAAATCAGCGTCAGTGTCCATTCAACTCATTACTTGAATTACTTTGCCTTGCATTGAACAGTTGCAGATGAAAGGTTCCTGTCCCTCGATCTGTGCCAAAATCTCTGCTTTCTCTCCCCATTAATTATTTCTCAGCCAGAAGCCTTACTTGCTGTCGAACTGTGGCTGTGTATCATGTTTTCCAACCCCTCCTGACCCTGCCTTACTTTCCCAGCGCTGGAAGAGAAGGTTGAGGTTGTTTTGGTGAAGTCGTTTCAATTACCTTCTGCATTGGGAGCAGTTTGCCTTTTGCAGACAATTGGTTATTGTTTGTCAGACAGAAATTCTCATTTCGTGCGAGTGCACAGGCACAGTGACACTGCATCTGAAACCCAATCCTGCTAATGTCTCTGTGGTATTAGGTGGTTGGGAGGTGGTAATGTTGTCTGACGGGGGTGTTTCTGAGGTGATTAACCTTACTCTCCGAGTCCCAGGTAAATGCCTTTGGGCATCGCTCTTCCACCTGAGATTCTGGCACACTGCCTGTGCAGCTATGAAACATCAGTGTCACCTGCCCTCACATCAGCAGCAAAGCATCCTCAGATTCTTTGCTAATCAACTCCATTCTGACAGAAGAACAAGGAATCCTTAAAATAGATATATCTATTTTAAAAGGATTCAAATCCTGGCACATCATTTCCCACTCCTCCTTTTGCCTTTGTTGTGATAACGTAAACCACTGAATGAGGTAAAAGTATTTTGTTTTGTCCTATTGACTCTGCATTTAAGGAGGCTTGACCCAGTGAGTGTCTCAGATAGTATATCAATATTATATTACATAGAGCAAGATGATAACGTGTTTTCAAAAACTAAAAATAAAACAAAGTGTGTACGCCTCCACCAGATTTTATATGAAATATTTTATAATTTCAACAGAAAATAAAAATTGATGCTAAGTATTCAATTTCTATAAAATAAAATAGTATTCTGAAGCAGACATTCTGATTTATCTAAGTTTACTGTTAAGCACTTTATTATAGGTACATATTATGCAAAAAAAGATTTGGTCTCATTGAGGTTTGTAAAATTGATGTTACAGTGGAGCCAAGTAACTAATGGGTAAATCCTCCCCAGCACTCACTCCTGGTGCACTCTGGGATTGTGCAGTCCCAGCGCAAGTTTCCATCCATTTAACTTTAGTGGAGAGAAACGCACAACTAGAAGTGTTCAACTTCCCAACATGTGCTCCTAGTGTGCGCTGGGAGTCAGTGCCGAAGACTCTTTACCCTAATTCCCATCACTGACTCTAGTCCATGTCCAGACTTGAACAGGAATTACGCAGAGAGCACAAACTGGTGACGTCTCATCCTGATATCATCCTACATTTGAAAATAGACCACTGACTGATGAGTGAGTCCTAAATTCAGCTGAAATCCTGAAGTGGTTCAAGCTGTGGTCATTTTGGCAAGAAGCCCTGAGTTTTGACTATTTGGGGTTTGAGTGTGCCTGTCCTCTTAGTGAATGCCTTTGTTCACATGAGAAGGTGCAAATGGGTCCCTGAAAACAGGCAATTGGATTTTATGTGTCCTGTATCCTAGAAAACAGCAAACATAATTTTGTATACTTCACTATATATGTTTCCCACCAGTGGACTAGATGTTATCTGGCTGGTCTGCGCTCGTGCTTGGGAGCTGCACTGATTAAGGGAATGTAAAATCCTTGGTCTAATGTTGGGAGTAGTTATCTCTTTAAATATATTTTTACCCCGGGGGTGGCGGTGATTATACAAACATACTGGCCTAGAAATTCAGTTGTTTGCGCCAGCCGCTAGCGCCTTAGGAGGAGGAGATGTGGGGCGCTAGGTGGCTAGCGGCCGGGCGCAGCGCGATCTGCGCCTCTCCCCAACTTCAGTAAAGATTTAGCGGCGGCGCAAAGCCTTTGCGCGCGCTCAGCTGCGCGCGCAGATCCTGACGTCATTTCATCGTGCAACGCCCTTTGTGCGCCCCAAACCGGAAATTCAGTGGCGCCGGCCTATTGTGCGCCTGGCGCCCCTAGCGACTGGTAGAGGGGAACGGTTCCCAGTCGCTGCGGGGCGCGGGGGGTGCAAATTAAAGGGCACTCCTCCTGCAGTAGAAATGGCAGCCATTTTGCAACACTCCTTCTTTGTGAGAGACGGATCTTTGCAGAGAGACAAAGGTAGAGAGCTTTCTGGTTTGGCTCAACACTCGCACAGGTACTTGTGGCTTCAGGCCACAGCTTTGTACTTGTCTTTAACTTCAGAGCCATAGCATTGATTGGAAACATATAATGGGGGCTGCAATGGGTGCAAACGTTGGCCTTCTCCATAGTCCTGGGTGTTGTACAGATCAAGCAGCAGTGGTCAGGCCTTGCTTCAGGGCTGCAGTGTGCAGGGCATGGCAGGCAAACAAATCCACCCTCCCCCTTTAAGAGCTCACCGGCGCCAGAGTGCCGTCAATCAGCAACTCGCCGCACCTGCGCTGCGCCCGCCCTCGGGGGTATCGCCCCGGGCCGCCGGCTTAGCGCCTAATGATAGTCGTGCATCACTTGTTTTAGCGCAGCAGCAACCTCTTGGGGCGATGCGACTGAATATCGGCGAAGGTGGCGCGAAGTTGCGCCGGGCGCAAACTTTAGCGGCCGCCCGGCTGTAGCACCCCAAACGCGGCTATACTGAATTTCTAGGCTACAGAGTGGTCCAGTAGCGAGTGTGTAATATGGTGGTCTTGTTTGGGTGCATGTGAAAGGGTGATGCCAGTGTGTGTGTACCCAGTTCCTGGGAGTTTAATGGTGATACCAGTGTGTGTTTACCTAGTTCCTGGCAGTTTAATGATGATGCCAGTATGGATGTACCCAGTTCCTGGCAGCTTAATGGTGATACCAGTGTGTGTGTACCTAGTTCCTGGCAGTTTAATGATGATGCCAGTATGGATGTACCCAGTTCCTGGCAGTTTAATGGTGAGTATCAAGTCCAAATTAGCTTACAGGGGACAGCCTTCCATATTGTTGTTTTAGTGAAGCTCATACACAGTTTGTGTTACTAGCTTCAGTGTTACTGGTTCCCAAGCTTAACCTGAAAATGGTATCCCCTCAATAGTCAGTACACTGAATATTTATCAATCATTGTCTAATTTTATTTAGGAACAGAAGCACATATTGGAAATCTAGTGGTCACACATTCTACTGTGTCATCTTTTTTTCTTAGTTCGCTGCATAATGTTAAAATGTTTCTGTTCATAGTTTAAACTTAGATTCAGTTACCAGACAAGTAACTGAGTAAAACAATAGCTGCTCTTCGTAGGATCAGGCTGCTGTCTCCTCTCAAAGCCCGCAACACTGTCCAAATGTGATCAGTGGAGAACAGGAACATTCAATTTTCAGAGATCAGGGGTACAACTTTTAATATTAACATCTTTTCAAGTGTTGGTGATAAGTTTACAAGAATAGACTAAGCTTGAAAAATCTTGTAAAGTGATGCCTTCCACCCTCCAGCTGTTGGGTCAAATAAAAATGTTTTGGAAAATGAACTCCTCTCTTCAATAAACTTTAATCTTCCTCACTTGTCCATGTGCCAGGGGCACTGTACTATATGTTAGAAGATAATAAGTGAGCTGAAGGATAAAGAGAGTAATACTAGTTGATAGAAATATGCTTAACAGGGATGGCCTTTTATGGAAATTCATCTCTGGCTTTAATTGATTACAAATCTATTTAAATGAGTGTGTTTTGTTTATTGTGATGCTTTATTTTCCACCAGTGTGCCCCAATTTAACATTTAAAAAGAAACTTAAACTGGCCATTCCTTAATTACAGCACAAGCAGCCCACGCAAGTCCAAAGTGATTCAAGGGTATGCCGTTTCTCGGTGAACCAGTTCTGTGCCTGTCAAAACTGAATTTTTCAATCTGCGTTTGAAATCAGACCCCAGTGATGTCTCTGTGGGACATGGGCAGCTCAGATTTCCTAACAAGGTGTTTTCAAAGGGAGCAGCCTTGGAGATATGGTTCAAGGTAAATGCCCTTCGGGGCATTGCTCTCTCACCTGTGCTAGTCTCACACCAATTGCACAGTACTGCCATGTCAGCATCACCTGTGATCCGATCCCCAGAGGAATGAGCTCACTCTAGGGGACCATATTTTCCTCTGTGCAATAGTTCAAATGAAAAGCTATATGTGCATGATGGATAAGGGTGGAATGCCAGTAAAAAGTGCAGATTGATTATTCATTCATGTTTCGTGCTCCTACCCAACAATCGATTCCGGAAAATTATCCAATTTCTTTTTACTGTTGAGGCCTTGAGGACAATCATGAAGAACTCACGCAGAATTGGGGGTGGGCGGAATATAAATAAAAAGCGAGTACTGAACTCCGGATCAGCCTTGGCTTTAGTGGGATTAACTGAGGGGAAGATTTTGAAGTATAACCACTCCTGTAGAGATACTCGAAGGATAAGTGAGAGACTACACAGCAAAAGGAAAACAGAAGAACAATCTTGCCCAACAGCTCCCCACAAGGACCTGACACTTGAAATGGCTTCAGACTATTCTAAGGGCACCCTGTGAAGAGTGGGAGGATTGACTGGGACCCGTGCTCCTTCTACTTCATTCCATTATTATTTTTGGAAATCTGCTTTGTTTTTTTTTCCACTCATCATTTCATAATTCAATATTTGCCAGCCCCATGTCAGAGCGCCTGATGCTCTGTCATGTTTCCATTTTACACCCATTCCCGTGATTTTCTCTTTGAATGCCTCGGTCACACAATTACTTTATCTTTTTGCAGTCCTTCAGTTTGATTGTTTTACTTCATTTTACAATAAAATCATTTATGAACTTCTGCACCAGTCTTCTAAAATCAACATAGATTTGCATATGTTTAAAAATGATTACAAAAGACTATAAAAAATTATATGGTTATTTTTTATTATATGCCATTATTATACTGTCTGCATTACATGGTGCAGTTATAATATACTGTGTGAATCATTTACACTACATTCACTCTCATTATGTTATCTTTTATTGTTCTATTATTCAGTCTCTGTCCCTAAATTCTATATCCCTGTAAATCCACTCACAGTCTCTAATAACTTTATTACACTATCTCTATATTTGTGGTACATTGTATTACTATATTATATTATTATTGTATCTGGTATTTTATACAGCTGAATATCTCACCTGCCGCTGTATTACATCCAGGCTGCATTATTTTATATACCGTTGTAGGGATTGCTAGATCCCTAACCAAAGGTCTGAGATTGAGTCAGTCTGTCAACCAAACGAAGTTTAATACTGTTTTGCAGAAGTAACAATCAAAACGCAGGAGAACTAACTAACAGGTCTATGCTCAATGCTGGCTCCACGAGGACTGAGAGAGAAGGCTCCTCAGTCTGACATCATGACGTCATCACGTTTCCCGCCGTTGGGAATGTCACGTGACCCACGTGGTGACGTCATCGCGTTTGGTCTTAATCCTACAGAGACCGCGCTATTTACATGCAGTAAAACGAATACAGGTACAGATTCATCCTCTTACAGATAATTATGTACATCGATATAAGAGTCCCTTGGTGGCTCTGCCACATGCGCCCCCCCAGAATTGTCTTTAACAGTGAAAGTCAATCGAAGAGGAGGTCGGACAAGCCTGTTCGAACAACTCCTATATTCCCGGAGAGGAATTTGCTGAGCAGTAGATGGGCTGACAGGTGGAACGATCCGGTCGGACGTAGTAGCAGCGGGTGGTCGACCACGACGTGGTGGCTGTGCAGTTTTGACCGGCCGGTCGAGGTCCAGGTGCGTGGGCTTGAGGCGGTCAACTGAAATGTAGTCGGGTTTGCCACCGATGTCAACCAAAAAACTCTTGTCGCCTGCCTCCCGTACTCAGAAGGGGCCCGTATAAGGAGGCTTGAGAGGACCACGATGGGCATCATGGCGAACGAAGACAAACTCGGCCTGCATTAACTCTGTTGGTATGTGAGAGGAAGGAAGGCCGTGGAGCGATGTTGGAATTGGCTTAAAGGAGCCGGCTGTTTCCCGGTGGGTGCTGAGTTGGTCGGCTGCGGACCACGGCTTAGTCAGCGATGGCAGGAAATCGCCTGGCACCCGGAGTGGCTGGCCGTACACCAATTCCGCAGAAGATGACTGCAGGTCTTCTTTAGGCGCCGTGCGCAAACCAAGCATAACCCACGGGAGCCGATCCACCCACGTGGTGCCCTGAAGGCTGGCCCTTAGCGATGCCTTTAACGACCGATGGAAACGTTCGCACAACCCATTTGCCTGCGGGTGGTAGGCCATGGTGCGATGGAGCTTGGTGCCCAAACCTAAGGCTACAGCATCCCAAAGTTCGGACGAAAACTGTGGACCGCGGTCGGACAAAATATCTGCCGGGACACCGAAACGTGCGACCCACGAGGAGATAAAAGCCCTGGCGACATCAGCGGAGGTAGTAGACGCCAAAGGAACCGCCTTTGGCCATCTTGTAGTGTGGTCGACCATGGTCAGGAGGTGTGTGAACCCTTGTGATGGCGGAAGCGGCCCAATGAGGTCTACGTGGACATGGTCGAAACGGCGTTCTGGCACTTCAAAAGTGGCCAAGGGGGCTTTTACATGCCATTGTACTTTAGATTTTTGACAAACGATGCAGGTGTTAGCCCAGTCGCGGACATCTTTACGCATCCCTCGCCAGACGAATTTAGATGCCAGTAATCTTTGAGACGCCTTCACGCCAGGATGCGAAAGTCCGTGTATGGCATCAAAGACTTGCGACGCCAGGAAGTCGGAACGATCGGGTGGGGATCTCCTAAGGAGAGGTCGCAGAGCATGGAGGTGCCTGCTGAGTGGAATTGCACATCTGCTGGCTGGAGGCAGGAGGAGTCGGAGCGGAATGCTTGTGTTTCCGGATCGGTTGCTTGGTCAGCAGCCATGTGGGAATAGTCTATTCCCAGCTGAACGGCTTGGACGGTCGCACGCGAAAGACAATCAGCCACCACGTTGTCCTTGCCGGCCACATGCTGAATGTCGGTCGTAAACTCCGAAATAAAGGTAAGTTGTCGCTGCTGTCGAGCCGACCACGGTTCGGCGGTCTTGGCCATAGCAAACGTCAGTGGTTTGTGATCCACGAACGCGGTGAAGTGGCGTCCCTCTAATAAAAATCAAAAATGGCGGATAGCCAGAAACAGTGCCAACAACTCCCTGTCGAACGTGCTGTATTTGCGCTCATTACGTCGTAGTTGGCGACTCAAAAACGCCAGTGGCTGCCACGTGCCGCTGACCCACTGTTCTTGCACGGCACCTATGGCGTAGTCAGAAGCGTCGGTCGTAAGAGCGATGGTGGCACCAGGCAGTGGGTGTGCCAACATAGTCGCATTTGCTAGAGCGGTCTTTGTGTCGCTGGAGGTGCAGTCCATCTCGGGCGTCCAAACCACGGACCCTTTTCCCGGCTTTCCTCTGAGAGCCTCGTAGAGTGGTTGCATAAGTTGAGCAGCCCTAGGTATGAAACGGTGGTAAGAATTTACCATACCCAGGAACTCCTGGGGGGCCTTGATGGACTGCGGCCGTGAGAAAGCTGTAATCGCCTCTACCTTCGACTGAAGCGGCATCGCACCCTCCGAAGTGATGCGGTGGCCCAAGAAGTCGATATGTGGTAGGCTGAACTGACATTTGGCTGGGTTGATTATCAAGCCATGTTGATGGAGGCGGCGAAAGATGGTGCGCAACTGGCAGATGTGTTCCTCTTTGGTAGAGCTGGCGATCAGGATATCGTCAAGGTAGACAAATAAAAAGGTAAGGTCCCACAGCACTGAATCCATCAGGCGCTGAAATGCCTGCGCCGCATTCTTGAGCCCAAATGGCATCCGGAGGAACTCGAAAAGGCCAAAGGGAGTAATGACCGCTGTCTTTTGGATGTCTTGGGGGAGTACAGGCACTTGATGGTATCCACGTACGAGGTCGACCTTGGAGAATATTGACTTTCCCGCCAAATGCGCGGAGAAATCCTGGATATGCGGTATTGGGTACCGATCGGGAGTTGTAACATCATTAAGGCGTCGGTAGTCACCGCATGGCCGCCATCCACCACCGGGTTTCGGGACGATATGGAGAGGCGAGGACCAGGGACTATTCAACCGGCGAATAATCCCCAGCCGCTCCATTGCGGCGAACTCCGCCTTTGCGGCCGCGAGTTTGCTGGGTTCTAGGCGCTGAGCCCGTGCGTAGACTGGAGAGCCGGTCGTTGCGATGTGATGCTCCACGCCGTGTTTGGTGGTCGGTGAGGAGAAAGTGGGCTTGGTTAGTTCCAGGAATTCCCCGAGCAGGCGAGAGAATTCATTAGGCGCAGGCAAAGCGCAGGAGACCGTGTGCGACACAACTGCACTGCGGAAGCAAGGGATGGAGTTGAAGGTGGCCGCGTTAATCAGTCGACGATTTCTCACATCCACCAAAAGGCTGTTGGCGCATAAAAAATCTGCGCCAATGGCTTGCGAGATTTTGGCAGCGATAAAGTCCCGTTGAAAATGCTGTCCGCCGAAACACACCTGGGCCCGCCGTTTACCAAAGGTACGGATGGCACCACCGTTGGCGGCCTGGAGGGGAAAACCACGCCTCCCAGTCCGGATGTCCAGGACGGAGGCGGGAAGGAAGCTACACTGTGTCGCATAAAAACCGTCGGACCGAGATGGAATCGGTAAAGGAGCTTCCCGGAATCGTCAATCGCCATCGCGGCCGTGGGACATCCCTCAGGCTCAGTCTTCCTTTCCCATATTTGGTGCTGGTGTTTCTTCTTCGTTTGAGGCGTGAAACTGCAGGGAGGCCGGCAGCATCTGGCTCTCGCGCCGAAACGGGCGTGGTAAAAACACAAGCCGGGCGATGGAGGCATCGGGGCGGAGTCCGCGAGGGAGGGGCGCCTCGTGGCATCGCAGCATTGCTGCGTGACCGCATAAATAGTGTCTGCTTCGGCGGCAAGTGCTACGCAATCCGTAGCATCCAATCTTGCGAGGGCTGCCTGTACCTGCTCGGGCAATTGACTCAAGAACAACTCTCGAAAGAGGAAGCATTGCGGTTCGGAGCCAAGGAGTGTGAGCATCTGGCACATTAACTCCGATGGCTTGGAGTCGCCTAACCCAAGCAGCGTAAGTAGGCGGCGTGCGTGTTCCACCTTCGTGAGGCCGAAAACCTGAATTAAACGCGCTTTTAGCATGTCGTACTTGCCGTCGACCGGGGGGTTTTCAAGCAGGTTGATGATCCTTGAAGCCGTGGAGCCGTCAAGTGCGGAGACCACGTAGAGGTAACGGGTCTGATCCGCCACGATGTTTCGATGTTCAAACTGAGCTTCCGCTTGCACGAACCAGGAGGCCGCCTGTTGTTCCCAAAACTGAGGGAGCTTCAAAGCCATCGCGTTCGCTTCCATCGTTTCATTGCATTTCGCTTCCTCTGCGAAGATCGTTCGCGAAAGTTCGGGGTCACCACTGTATGGATTGCTAGATCCCTAACCAAAGGACTGAGATCGAGTCAGTCTGTCAACCAAACAAAGTTTAATACTGTTTTGCAGAAGTAACAATCAAAACGCAGGAGAACTAACTAACAGGTCTATGCTCAATGCTGGCTCCACGAGGACTGAGAGAGAAGGCTCCTCAGTCTGATGTCATGACATCATCACGTTTCCCGCCGTTGGGAACGTCATGTGACCCACGTGGTGACGTCATCGCGTTTGGTCTTAATCCTACAGAGACCGCGCTATTTACATGCAGTAAAACGAATACAGGTACAGATTCATCCTGTTACAGATAATTACGTACATCGATATAAGAGTCCCTTGGTGGTTCTGCCACACCGTCATTTTCTCTTTTTGTTGTGTTAGATTCAATCTCTGTCTCCTCTGTCTCTGTATATCTGTGTTCTAATTGTTTCTGTTGTTCTCTTAGGTCTTCATCTTTCTTTTCTTTCCTTTTTTTTCTTTCTGTCGCTCTATCTGTTTGATACTTTGTGTGCCTGACACTTTCCCTTTCTCTTGGGTAGAAGTCCCCTAATCTCTGCTCCCCTGTTGGGAATGATGCTCAGCGGGACATTCACCCAACATACCGTGTGCAGCTGTTCCTCTCAGAGCTTCTGATTTGGCCCCTAACTAGTTACACATGGTGAGCTCACACCCATCCAGTAGGCTGTCACTGGGAGCTCTCTGCCCTGTGTAATGATATCAGCAAATAGTGATGGTATTTGCCTGTTTGATTATGATGCCTTACCAGCATGTTTGCATGTATTGATTACTTATGCCTGACCAGCAGAGGGCATGTGACAGAGACAAGCAGTTGAGTTTGGTTTCAGTTTCATTCTAGATGCATCACTAGCATGATGTCTCCTGTAAAGCTGTTAAAAAGAGTTGAACAGACTTTAGATTAAAACTCATTCTCTTTCATGAATGTGTCGTCATTGAACCCACATACAAGTCAATACATGGTGTCAGAAGTGATTGAAAGAGATGAAGAGGAAAAATCTGAAGTTAGCAACTCGACGAGGTAGTGGCAAGTAAGCAAAATCAGCTCTCCACATATTAGCAAGCCAAAAGAGAACATCGTTACTTACCATTGGTGAATAGCTAACGAAGTGAAAAATGGAAGGTTTACTCCCACCGGCAAAGCTTCAGTTGACAGGTAATGTGGCTGAAAATTGGAGAAGGTTCAAACAACGTGTGGGGTTGTATTTATCAGCAATCGGAGCTGACGAGAAAAGTAATAAAAGGAAATCATCACTGTTCTTACATGTCGTGGGTGATGAAGCGCTGGAGGTGTATAATAACTTCACATTCACTGCTGATGGAGACAAAATGAAGCTAGATAAAATAATGGAACAGTTTGAGGCCTACTGCATACCTAAAAGTAACGTGACATTTGAGAGGCACAGATTTTTCACATGTGTACAGAAAACGGGTGAGACTATTGATCAGTATGTGACTGAACTGAGAAACAGAAGCAAATCATGTGAATTTGGGGGACTGACAGACTCGCTGATAAAAGACAGACTGGTGTGTGGTATTCCAGATAATGGTCTAAGGGAAAGACTGCTAAGAGAGCAAGATCTAGACCTGGGAAAAGCCATAGCACTGTGTAGGGCTACAGAAACTGTGAAGTCGCAGGCAAAGGAGCTGTTCAGTGACAGTAGCTGCAACGTGGATGCAGTGAGAAAGAACGGATACAAACCGTTTAACAAAAAGAGCGCCAATGTGAAAAAGGAGGCGTGGCCAGCGAACGAAAATGAAAGGGACAATCGAAAGAGATGTAGTCAATGCGGTACACAGCATACACCAAGAAAGTGTCCAGCATATGGTAAAACATGCAATAGTTGCAACAAGAACAACCATTATGCCCGTTGCTGCAAGAACCAAGCGCAACAAAGCAAGGTCCATGCAGTAGATGAAAGCGAGATAGAGGAGTTCTATGTAGATGTTGTGTCTGAAAACAAAAAAGAAGAAAGAGACTGGATGTTGACACTAAAAGTGAATGACATACACATTCCATTTAAATTGGATACTGGAGCACAAGTTAATGTGATATCAGAGACTGATTTTAAGAAAATTAGACCCAGACCAAAGATACATGGAATAAAAGTGAAAGTGACAGGATACTCAGGTACTGATATACCAGTGAAAGGAAGATGCATTGTCAAAGTAACACACAAGGACAGAGAGCACACGCTAGCATTAATCGTGGTGCCAAAGGATGTGCAAGCTATACTAGGTTTAATAGCCTGTGAGAGACTGAACCTGGTAAAGAGAGTCCTCGTTGTGGAAAGCGAAGGAGAGACAGTCTATGATGAACTCATGAAAGGGCACAACAACCTATTTAAGGGTCTAGGCTGCCTGCCAGGAGAACACACGATCAGAGTAGATAAAAATATGCCAACGGTCATACATCCATGCAGAAAAGTTCCGTTTGCTCTTCAAAAGCAACTGAAGGCAGAGTTGGACAGGATGGAAAGCCTGAACATGATTCAGAAGATAGATGAGCCAACTGAGTGGGTGAGTTCCCTCATCATTGTGGACAAAAAGAATGGAAAGCTCAGAATTTGCCTGGATCCAAGAGATCTAAACAGAGCAATAAAGAGAGAGCACTTCAAGCTTCCTACACGTGAGGAAATCATGGCACAGTTTGCAAATGCAAAGTATTTCAGCAAGTTAGATGCATCATCAGGATTTTGGCAGATGAAATTGGACGAAGCAAGTTCAAGGCTGTGCACGTTCAACAGTCCATTTGGCAGATACAGATTCCTAAGGTTACCATTTGGCATTGCCTCAGCTCCTGAAGTGTATCACAAAACTATCCATATGATCTATGAGCACCTGGAGGGAGTTGATACATCAATGGATGACATCATAGTATGGGGAACCACGAGAACTGAGCATGACGAGAGACTGAAAAAAGTGCTGGAAGCAACAAGGAAAACAAACCTGAAGCTGAATAGAGAGAAATGCCAGCTCGGGGTGACAGAACTGACATTTGTGGGAGATATCCTTAGCAGTGAGGGCATCAGACCAGATCCCAGAAAGGTGTCCGCCATTGAGAATATGCCAAAGCCACAATGCAAAAAGGACGTGCAGAGGTTTAATGGAATGATCAACTACATGGGTAAATTCATATCCAACCTCTCAGAAAAGATGGCGCCACTGAGAAGACTAACTGAAAAGAACATAGAATGGGAATGGAATCATGAGCATGAGAAGTCATGGAGCGATCTAAAGAAACTGCTCACAGAGGAACCAGTTCTGAGGTTTTATGACCCAGCGAGACCCATCAAGATATCATCAGATGCATCACAGAGTGGGCTCGGTGCCGTTCTTCTGCAAAAATATGACTACTGGCAACCTATTGCATATGCATCGCGCTCAATGACAGACGCGGAGACGCGATATGCTCAAATAGAAAAGGAGCTGCTCAGTATCACATACGCCTGTGAAAGATTTCACCAGTTTGTGGCAGGACAAGCAATCAGTGTAGAGACTGACCATAAGCCCTTGATTGCATTGTTCCAAAAGCCACTAAATAGCTGTCCGCTTAGAATACAAAGAATGATGATCAGGCTGCAACGCTATACACTGAATGTTGCGTATACACCGGGTAAGCTGATGTATACAGCAGACACGTTGTCCAGAGCTGTTGACCCAAGTGAGCCCGCAAACACCACAATGGATGAAAAAGTGAACGCCTACGTGGACATGATCACAAGTGCACTGCCCATAGCAGATGTAAAAATGGAGCTCATAAAGACGGAGACAAACAAAGATGAAACAATGAGACGACTGAGGAAAAGCATCTTGGATGGATGGCCCAACATGAAGCAAGACTGCTCACCTGACATGGCAGAGTACTGGAACTGCAGGGCAGAACTATCAGTGGTCGAAGACATCATCTACAAAGGAAGTAAAATAGTTATCCCAAAGAGTCTGAGAAAAGAGATGCTAAAAAGGATCCATGGAGGACATCTGGGAATCGAAAAGTGTAAGAAAAGAGCACGAGAGGTGATGTACTGGCCACGAATCAACCAAGATGTGACAAATGAGGTGTCAAACTGCACAATATGCCTGAAATATCGAGCAAGCAATCCGGTAGAACCACTAAAGCCACACCCAGCACCAGACAGACCTTACCAGAAGGTAGGCACTGACCTATTCGTATGTCAAGGGAAGGACTATCTTGTAGTCACAGACTATTACTCCCTGTATCCAGAGGTTTGTAGACTGCACACCACCACTGCAGATGCTGTGATAACATGTATGAAAGCCATATTCTCCAGACATGGCGTGGCAAGCGAGGTCTTCACAGACAACGGACCCCACTTTTACAATGCAAGTTTCCGACACTTTGCCAAAGAGTGGGACTTTGTCCACACAACGTCAAGTCCTCACTATCCACAGTCCAATGGACTAGTGGAAAAATCGGTCCAGACAGTGAAAAGACTGATGTACAAGGCAAAAGACAGTGGAACTGACTTCTACCAGAGCATGCTTGTATACCGCACAACGCCGCTCGAGTGTGGTAAGTCACCAGCCCAACTCCTTATGGGACGTCGGCTAAGGTCAAACCTACCCATCCCGGAGAACCTCCTGAAAACAAAAGAGGGGGAGAAAGTGAGGAAGTTCAAAGAACAACAGAAAGAAAAGCAAAAGTACTACTATGACAGAGGAACACAAAACCTACCTGAACTCCACACTGGTGACCAAGTAAGGTTCAAAGACAAAACAAACACATGGACTCAGAAGGGAACTGTCCTGAGTGAAGTTCAACCAAGATCATACACCATTCAGACAGATGAGGGTGCTGTTCTGAGAAGAAATCGTCGAGATCTTCTCATGGGACCAGCCACAGCAAGTCAAAAGACTGATACTGTTGAACAACCTGATCACACAGCTGAGAATCAATCATCTGAGGCAACAACTCAAATTCAAGGACAATCAATCAGAAAATCCTCAAGACACATGAAGCCTCCTGAGAGACTCATTGAGCAAATTTAAGGACTATTGTTATAGAAGGAAGTAATGTTATCTTATTCTTTCTTCAAGTTCTAGTGTATTTACATATTTCATGTGAACACACAAAGCAAGGTTAAAAAACCTTGATCATGATAATGATAATGTAAGTTCATTAAGTGTTACAGTTAAAATGCAGATTAATACAAAGAAAACATGTTGTTAGTTAAAAGTAAAATACTTTTGTTTTAAGAAAAGGAGATGTAATGATATCAGCAAATAGTGATGGTATTTGCCTGTTTGATTATGATGCCTTACCAGCATGTTTGCATGTATTGATTACTTATGCCTGACCAGCAGAGGGCATGTGACAGAGACAAGCAGTTGAGTTTGGTTTCAGTTTCATTCTAGATGCATCACTAGCATGATGTCTCCTGTAAAGCTGTTAAAAAGAGTTGAACAGACTTTAGATTAAAACTCATTCTCTTTCATGAATGTGTCGTCATTGAACCCACATACAAGTCAATACACCCTGCATGTGGGCAGGATTTCTGGAAGAGCAGCGGGGTGGCCAGTACTCCCCCTGCACCCCCTCAATACTGCAGCCACTGATAACACTTTGGATTTGTGAAGACTTTTAAAAATATACAAAATGATGTTGATCTTGTAAAAATGGAATTGCAGCTGGCAACAACAACAACTTGCATTTATATAGCGCCTTTAACATAGTAAAACTTCGCAGGAGCATTATCGGACAAAATTTGACACCGAGCCACACAAAGAGATATTAAGACAGGTGATCAAAAGCTTGATCAAAGAGCTAGGTTTTAAGAAGCGACTTACAGGAGGAAAGGTTTAGGGAGGGAATTCCAGAGCTTAGAGTTTTAGCATCTGAAGGCACAACCGCCAATGGTGGGGCAAAGGAAATCGAGGATGCTCAAGAGGTCAGAATTGGAGGAACACAGAGATCTTCGGCAGATCGTACAGTTTGGCAAAGAGCGCACAAACAAGGAACAGGAGTGCGCAGTTTTAATTATTATAGAGAGTGACTATCACAAGGTTAAGGTCAGAGTGGGCTACGGTATTTTACATTGTGCTGCTGCTGCTGGGTGTTCAGCATCCTTCAATCATTTTCTTTCACTAGTTTTGCATTTTGTATTGAAGAACAAAATCTATTTAAATCTGAAATTTTGAAGATGGTGTGATTTTATTCTAAAGCAACCTCAGCCAGTTGCAAGGGCAGAGGTGAACAGAAGTCTTTTTAAGGGTTTCCCTCACAAAATACAAATAAAAGAAAATGCTTAAAGAAATGAACATACCATTCTAAAATTCAAGTCAGTAAATTTTCTGAATTAAACGCCCTTTTCATATACATGTGATCATATTTGCAGATGATGCCCTAGAGGTGTTGATGCTTATCGTGAGGCAAAAGAGATTTGCCTTGGTTGACACTCAAGGGCACCTTCTCCAGTGAATAGTGACCAAAATGCCTGGCAGGGGATAACTGACAAGGTGATTTCTCTCTGCAACACCCAGAGGACCTGGCTACAAATGTGGAAGCAAATGGCAGATCTGAGGAAAGATGCTAAGATAATGCTAACCTGCAGGTTCTTACTGCTTGTGTCTCTTCTGAGTATGCAGCTACAGAGTGTATTCAAAGAAGTTGTTACTCCTGTGCTGCCTGCTCCTCCAAAGCTGTCATGCAACCTTACAGCCTTGTGTATGTTTAGCAGGCATGGCCAGACAGCAGGATGGCATGCATACAGGATGCAATTTACATTTGGAACTTTTGTTGCACGGAAATCTTAATGGTCTGCAGCCGTAGCAAGGGTTCAGAGGTGAGCCCTGGATTGCTCCAGGTTGCAGAGCAGATGGTGGGTCAATACCTGGGCGGCAGAACAGGGACAAGCCCAGGTGTGGGGAAGTGGAGGTGTATCTGAGAGAGCAAGAAAAAGCAAAGAAAGACTTGCATTTATATAGTGCCTTTCACGACCCCACGACGTCCCAAAGTGCTTTACAGCCAATGAAGTACTTAGAACATAAGAACATATAAGAAGTAGGAGCAGGAGTAGGCCATACGGCCCCTCGGGCTTGCTCCACCATTCAATAGGATCATGGCTGATCCGAACCTAGACTCACGTCCACTTCCCTGCCCGCTCCCCGTAACCCCTAATTCCCTTATCAGCTAGGAAACTGTCTATCTCTGTTTTAAATTTATTTAATGTTGCAGCTTCCACAGCTCTCTGAGGTAGCAAATTCCACAGATTTACTACCCTCTGAGTGAAGAAGTTGCTCCTCATCTCAGTTTTGAAAGGGCAGCCCCTTATTCTAAGATTATGCCCCCTAGTTCTAGTCTTACCTGTAGTGATCAATAACATGTCATTCTGTGGTGGACACTAGGTGGAGCAGTAGAGCTGTATATAGCTGTGTGTATAAGACTACACTACCCAGCTATATATTATATTAAGACTACATTACCCATGAGGCAAGGCTACCCACAAGGCAGCAGTCAAGATGGAAGCCTCTACAAGATGCTGTACAAGTCCACATGTGCTCAATAAAATAACTAGCAAAAGCTAGCTGTGTTCATAATAAGAATGTCTATTTATTAATGAACATAACATCACCCATCAGTGGAAACATCCTCCCCGCATCCACCCGATCAAGCCCCCTCACAATCTTATATGTTTCGATAAGATCGCCTCTCATTCTTCTGAATTCCAATGAGTAGAGGCCCAACCTACTCAACCTTTCCTCATAAGTCAACCCCCTCATCTCTGGAATCAACCGAGTGAACCTTCTCTGAACTGCCTCGAGAGCAAGTATATCTTTTCTTAAATATGGAAACCAAAACTGTACGCAGTATTCCAGGTGTGGCCTCACCAGTACCCTGTATAACTGAAGCAAGACTTCCCTGCTTTTATACTCCATCCCCCTTGCAATAAAAGCCAAGATTCCATTGACCTTCCTGATCACCTGCTGTACCTGCATACTAACCTTCTGTGTTTCATGCACCAGGACCCGCAGATCCCTTTGTACTGTAGCACTTTGCAGTTTCTTTCCATTTAGATAATAACTTGCTCTTTGATTTTTTTCTGCCAAAGTGCATAACCTCACACTTTCCAACATTATATTCCATCTGCCAAATTTCTGCCCACTCACTTAGCCTGTCTATGTCCTTTTGCAGGTTTTTTATGTCCTCCTCACTCACTGCTTTCCCTCCCATCTTTGTATCGTCAGCAAACTTGGATACGTTGCACTTGGTCCCCTCCTCCAAATTGTTAATATAGATTGTAAAGAGTTGGGGTCCCAGCACTGACCCCTGCGGAACACCACTAGTCACTGATTGCCAACCCGAGAATGAACCATTTATCCCAACTCTCTGTTTTCTGTTAGATAGCCAACCTTCCACCCATGCCAGTATATTACCCCCAATCCTGTGATTTTTTATCTTGTGCAGTAATCTTTTGTGTGGCACCTTGTCAAATGCCTTTTGGAAGTCCAAATACACCACATCCACTGGTTCCCCTTTATCCACCCTGTTTGTTACGTCCTCAAAGAATTTGAGCAAATTTGTCAAACATGACTTCCCCTTCATAAAACCATGCTGACTCTGTCCGATTAAATTATGCTTATCCAAATGTCCTGTTACTGCTTCCTTTAGTAATAGACTCCAACATTTTACCAACTTTTTTCTATTGTAGTCACCGTTGCAATGTAGGAGATGCGGTAGTCAATTTGTGCACAACAAGCTCCCAGAAACAACAATGTGATAATGACCAGATCATCTGTTTTAGTGGTGTTAGTTGAGGGCTAAATATTGGCCAAGTCACCAGGGAGAATTCGCCTGCTCCAGGGTCCACAAAAATAATCTGGGCCACAGCCACCCCAGGACCCTTACATTCTGCTATTGGATTTCCATTAGACAAATGCTAAGTTGCTTTTCCTAGCTAACTGCTTCAGTGATCTGCTTGATACATCTGTGCAGTGCTGCTTGATGGATATTGTTAATGTCCTCTGCGATAGCTTAGAATAAGCCCGAGACATAAAAGTTCACGGCTGTGGTCACATTTGCAGCCACTGGCAGAACTGTCCCTATCGTCGATACACATCTGGAGGTCAGGCTGGAGGATATGGAATCATTCTGTGATTGCTTCCTTGGTGAAGCTGAGCTGGCGAAGGAAGATATCCTCAGACAGACCCAGCGAGGTGCGTCTGGGTCTGTAGCCATGGCTGCTAGTGAGAGGACAGTCTGCCTCTTGTGCAAATGGATCTGACTCTCATTCCTTCCCTGGTCCCCATCTTCCTTCTCCAAAACAACAGAGCAGAGAGAAAAACCCAGACTAATTCTCATGGTCTGAATTTTGGGAGCAGCGATTGAAATTGCAGCTCCCAGAAATTCGGATCTGGAAAATGCAACAATAAAAAAACACAAAAAAATGCAACACTAAGGCAAAAACAAATGTAACGAAAAGATGCAGGAGAACTAATGCAGATAAAGTACAAATTTAAGAAGCAAAACTGCAGCAGGAAATACACTTAACAGCCCTTATAAAATCAGAGGCTCTCAAAGGCCAGAACGTGTTTTCCCAGGAATACCAATATTATATGCTCAGTCATCACACAAAACATTGAGAAAGCTGGGAAATCATAACTTAATATAATTGAATGCATTATTATAACTTTGAGGCTCTTAATGAAGCCCCCACATATTTCAGGCACGAGCACTGCTGCACTGAGATATGTCTGATTGGAAAATTGCACCATGCAGATTGGACAAGGAATAGATAAAAGGCCTTCTTGCCCAAGTTCCAGGCCCCTGCTTGCCTGTTTCATGCCAACAGAGAACATTATTCATTTTTGCACTGTGAGGAAAGTGGAGATGTGAAGTTATTTGACTCTTCGGGATCCAGTAAATTACTTTTAATCTTTTCCTTCACTGTATATAAATACCAAGCACATGGCAAGTTCCAAGCGTCAATCACTGGGCCTTTTTGAGTTATTGCATCTCAAGCAGGGCAGAAGTGGGAGCAATGCATTTGGCCTCATTGTCCTTGGCTAAACCCTGGTCTTAATCAGTCTGTGGGTGAGAGCAGAGTTGGGCTTAAGTGTAAGATCATCCCTCGCTAAATAGCATGCTAATGCTCACTGCCTAGGCCTCAACATCAAGAGTGCCCACTTGTTAAAGGTAGCAGTCAGCTGCTGTCATCTGGACCCGCATCCCTGTCACTATCTGCAGGACAGGAGGAGAGCAAATGGGGGAAAAATAACAAGCACAAAGCCTGCAGTGATATTCATATCACTTTATATAGTTGATTGTAACATAAAATATTCATTGTCCTCTTGTACCTGCATTCCTGAAAGTATTTAAAGCAAGCCTTATGCAGTGGAGTTTAAACATCCTCCTCACATGATGCACAGTACAAAGTCATAATTCATAATTCCAACTCTCATATCTTCACGTGATTTATTTGCATCCAACCAACAGATGAATCCTGGGATAAAAAACTCATGACTGGAGATCAGGGTAAAGACTACCACATCATTGCTATTTTAGGATCTTCGATGGTCCACCTCACAAAACACTTTTGCTATGATCATCACACCGACCACCCAAAATAAATTAGCTGCAGGAGGCTGCTCTGTGCTGACAAATATTACCCGACTTCTGTCCAAATGTCATTTTGAATTCATACGTGCCTTTATTGCCTCAGCATCCAATTTGGAACTCAGATCTAAGCCGTAAAACAAAAAGGTCTCTGGTCTGCTGAAAACTGGTTCCAAGATCAGTCCTATATCCATGTTGCCAGGGCATCAAAGTTTGATAAGATCACGTCATTGCATTGGCCTGGTCAAACTCCTGGCTTGTTTTTAGGTCACCACCAACAACTTGCATTTATATAGCGCCTTTAGCATAGAGAAACATCCCAAAGCACATCACAGAGGCATAAGGTAAACTGATGCTGAGCCAAAGGAGGAGACATTAGGAAGGGGTGACCAAAAGTTTGGTCAAAGAGGAGGATTTTAAGGAGACTTTTAAAGGAGGAGAGGAGAGATGGAAAGTTGGAGGGGCTTAGGTAAGGAATTCCAGAGCAGGGGACCTAGTGCGGCTGAAGGCACAGCTACCATTGGTGAGGTGACGGGGGTGGTGGTGGGAATGGAATGCAGAAGAGGTTGGAGCCAGAGGGATGGGGCGTTTGGGGAGAGGAAGCTGTAGGGCTGGAGGAGGATACAGAGGTGGGGAGGAGGAGACCTTGGCGAAATTTAAACGCAAAGATGGGAATTTTAAATCTGAGGTGTTGGGAGATTGGGAGACATAAGAGGTCAGCAAGGGTGCTGGGGTGTTGGGCAAGTGGGATGTGGTGCAAGATAGGATATGATAAGCAGAGTTTTGGATAAGCTGAACTTTGTGGGGTGAAGGATGGGAAGTCGGCTGGGAGAGCATTCGAATAATTAAGAGGGGGAAAATAGAGTATGAGAGTAAGCTTTCAGGGAACATAAAAACTGACTGTAAAAGCTTCTATAGATATGTGAAGAGAAAAAGATTGGTGAAGTCAAGCGTAGGTCCCTTGCAGTCAGAATCAGGGGAATTTATAATGGAGAACAAAGAAATGGCTGACCAATTAAATACATACTTTGGTTCTGTCTTCACAAAGGAGGACACAAATAACCTCCCAGAGATATCGGGGAACATAGGGTCTGATGAAAGGGAGGAACTGAAAGAAATCAGTATTTGTAGGGAAATGGTGTTAGGGAAATTGATGGGATTGAAGGCCGATAAATCCCCAGGGCCTGATAATCTACATCCTAGGGCACTTAAGGAAGTGGCCCTAGAGATAGTAGATGCATTGCTGGTCATCTTCCAAAATTCTAGACTCTGGAAAAGTCCCATGGATTGGAGGATAGCTAATGTAACCCCACTATTTAAAAAAGGTGGTAGAGAGAAAACGGGGAATTATAGACCAGTAAGCCTGACATCGGTAGTGGGGAAAATGCTAGAGTCCATTATAAAAGATGTAATAACAGAGCACTTGGAAAACTGACAGGATCGGACAAAGTCAACAAGGATTTACAAAAGTTAAATTATGCTTGACTAACCTACTGGAATTTTTTGAGGATGTAACTGGTAGGATAGATAAGGGAGAACCAGTGGATGTGGTGTATTTGGACTTTCAGAAGGCTTTCGATAAGATCCCGCATAAGAGATTAGCGTGCAAAGTGAAAGCACATGGGATTGGGGATAAGGTACTGTATTGGATAGAGAACTGGTTGGCAGACAGGAAGCAAAGAGTTGGAATAAACGGGTCTTTTTCCAAGTGGCAGGCAGTGACTAGTGGGGTACCGCAGGGATCGGTGCTAGGACCCCAGCTGTTTACAATATATAAATGATCTAGACGAGGGAACTAGATGTATTATCTCCAAGTTTGCAGACGACACAAAGCTGGGTGGGCGTGTGTGCTGTGAGGAGGATGCCGAGAAACTCCAGTATGATTTGGACAGGCTGGGTGATTGGGCAGATGCATGGCAAATGCAGTATAATGTGGATAAATGCGAGGTTATCCACTTCGGTGGGAAAAACAGGAAGACAGATTATTATCTGAACGGCAATAGATTGGGAAAAGGGGAAGTGCAACGAGACCTGGGTGTCCTTGTGCACCAGTCGCTGAAGGTAAGCATGCAGGCGCAGCAGGCGGTTAAGAAGGCAAATGGTATGTTGGCTTTCATAGCGAGAGGATTCGAGTACAGGAGCAAGGATGTCTTGCTGCAGGTGTACAGGGCCTTGGTGAGACCACACCTTGAGTATTATGTGCAGTTTTGGTCGCCTTATCTGAGGAAGGATGTTCTTGCCATGGAGAGAGTGCAGCGAAGATTCACCAGACTGATACCTGGGATGGCAGGAATGATGTATGAGGAGAGATTTGGTCGATTAGGCTTATATTCACTAAAGTTTAGAAGAATGAGAGGGGATCTCATTGAAACTTATAAAATTCTAACAGGACTAGACAGACTAGATGCAGGAAGGATGTTCCCGATGGCGGGGGAGTCCAGAACCAGGGGTCACAGTCTAAGGATAAGGGGTAAGCCATTTAGGACTGAGATGAGGAGGAATTTCTTCACCCAGAGAGTGGTGAACCTGTGGAATTCTCTACCACAGAAGGCAGTAGAGGCCAATTCATTAAATATATTCAAGAAGGAGTTAGATACATTTCTTAAGGTTAAGGCTAAAGGGATCAAGGGATATGGGGAGAAGGCAGGGACAGGGTACTGAATTTGGATGGTCAGCCATGATCTCATTAAATGGCGGAGCAGGCTCGAGGGGCCGAATGGCCTACTCCTGCTCCTATCTTCTATGTTTCTATGTTTCTAATAGTCATGTATGGGGGTGAATAAAGCATGGGTAAGGTGTTTCAGCAATTAAAAGCTCAATGAGGTAATTTGTTAGTGGCCCAGTGAGCTGGGTACCATAAGAGCATAAGAAATAGGAGCTGGAGTAGGCCATTTGGCTCCTCGAGCCTGCTCCACTATTCAAAAATCTATCGATCTCAGTCTTGAATATACTCAACGACTGAGCCTCCACAGCACTCTGGGGTAGAGAATTCCAAAGATTCACTGCCCTCTGAGTGAAGAAATTTCTCCTCTCAATCCCAAATGGCCGACCTTTATTCTGAGACTGTGACCCTTGGTTCTAGACTCCCCAGCCAGGGGAAACATCCTCCCTGCATCTACCCTGTCAAGCCCTGTAAGAATTTTGTATGTTTCAATGAGATCACCTCTCATCCTTCTAAATACTAGAGAATATAGGCCTAGTCTACTCAATCTCTTCTCATAGGACAATCCCCCCATCCCTGGAACCAGTCTAGTGAACCTTCGTTGCACTCTATCTATGGCAAGTATATCCTTCCTTAGGCAAGGAGACCAAAACTGTACGCAATACTCCAGGTGTGGACTCACCAGGGCCCTATATAATTGCAGTAAGACATCTTGGCCTAGAAATTCTGTTGGTAGCGCCGGCGCTGAGCGCCTAAAGAGACCTAGAATTGGGGCGATACCCTATGTTGGGGCGGTCGCTATGAAGATAGCGACAACTCAGATATTGACTATACATTTAACGCCTGCGCTAAGTGTTTGCGCGCGCCCGCGAGCGCAAGCAGATCATGACGTCATTTCAGTGTGCAACGCCTTTTAGGAGCGCCTGAGCGCATATTGGGTGGCGCCCGGAGCCTTAACGCCTAGCGCTATTAGTGACAGTTCGAGGGAGGGCTAGCAGGCCCTTCTCGGTGTAGGGGGGCGCTAGTTAAAGGGGACAGCTCTAGTGCAGAAGCTTCAGCCACTTGGCCTGCTCATTGCGATCGTTGCTGGATAGAGTTGGCGAGCTACTGTGGAGCAGAGTTTTGGGAATTTAGCTTTAGAGTACTTGGGACCTTCAAACCTGTCCGAAGCACTTGCAGCACTACACCTAAAAGTCTTTTGACCAACTGGCATCGGAATGGGAGCTGCTTTGGAGGGCAACGGCCTCATGGCCCAACACTGTGAAGGGGCAGAGAGATGGCGGGAGAGAGGGCCGGGATTGGCCAGAAGGAGGAGGGGCAATGGAGGTCGGCCAATCCGACGGGATGCTGTGAGGGTCTTTAGGCAGCAGGTGTCAAGCCTTGACATGTCGGAGGAGCAGTGTTTGCGAAGGCTCCGATTCGGGAGGGACATTGTTACTGATCTGTGCCACCTGCTTGCTGAGGATCTGCAGCCGCGTGAACGGTGCAGGACCTCTCTGTCCGTGTTCGCCAAACTGACTGATGGCCTCAATTTTTATGCCAACGGATCCTTTCAGTCAGCCATTGGGGACATTGCGACTATCGCTCAGGTTGCAGCCCACTGTTGCATCCGGCAAGTTACAGATGCCCTTTATAGGTGAAGGCGTCAATTCATGACCTTCCCTCTGACCCTGCACAAGCAGGCGGAGCGCGCGCAGGGTATCGCTTCTATTGCGGACTTCCCCATGGTGCAGGGGGCGACTGACAGCACTCACGTGGCTTTGAGGGCGCCATGCCAGCATCCTTAGGACTTCCGCAACCGCAAGGGGTTCCACTCCCTCAACGTGCAGCTGGTCTGTGACCACCGCCAAATCATCATGGCAGTCACCGCGCATTTCCCAGGGTGCAGCCACGATGCCTTTATCCTGCGGTTGACCTCAGTTTGTAACCTTTTTGAGGGGCTGGCTCGAACACGAGGCTGGCTTACTGGGGACAAGGGCTATCCTCTCTGCCCATGGCTGATGACAACACTCCGTGTGGCCGACACCCCAGCAGAAGAGCTGATCAACAGCGGCCATCAGGCGACCAGGCACAGTAAACAGCACACTATTGGTGTTCTCAAAAAGCGCTTCCGATGTCTGGAACATTCGGGGGGGATCCCTGCAGTACTCGGCGCAGCAAGTGGGACACATCGTCATCGTCTGCTGCATGCTCCACAACTTGGCGAATCGACGCACCCAGCCAATTCCACCTGTCCCTCAACGACCAGCAGAGCACGCGGAGGAGGAGGAGGATGAGGAGGAGGAGGAAGAGCAGGTGGAGGAGGAGGAGGAGGAGGAGGAGGAAGAGCAGGCGGAGGAGGAGGAGGAGGAAGAGCAGGCGGAGGAGGAGGAGGAGGAGGACGATGGAAGGGCTCCTGAAAGTGGAAGGGCCATACGTCAGAGGCTCATCAGGACTACTTTCGAGACCCCTGTGGCGGAATGATGAGAGTCTTAACTCCTGCGCACTTTGGATGTTTGATGGCCTCTGAATGCCAGCATTACTGAAAGTAGTCACGTGCACCATGCCACATTGAAACTTCTGTTTATTGTCACAAAAGTCTTTCATTACAGCAAAACAACGTAATGTGAACAGAAACCATAAGTAACAAAATAACTGTGAACTCTTCGGCAAAGCCGCAAAACTCAACAAACCTTCTGCAAATATAACAACAGGTGAGGGTGTCCTTGAATTTGGACAAAGAAACGTCTCAGCACCTCCCTCTACAACTGGCCCCTTGAGGGAGAACGACTTCTCTTTCGCGCCCAGCCCCTTCCCTCCCTGCTGCTCCTACGTAATTGGACCCCAGTGGCGGGCTCATGGCTGGGGGACGCCTGCTGACTGTGTGGAAGCGCAGAAGCCCCTGAGGGACGGCCTGGCCGACCTCTGGGCTTGGAGGGTGCGGACGCAGGATGCTTGATGTGACCATGGTTGGAAGCAGTGTGCCCTGCAGGTGGTGGCAGCTGCACTGCAGACGTACCAGCGCTGGCATGTGCAATGGTCTCCTGCCGAGAGAGGACACCTGCACCATGGTCGGACGACACACTGGCTATCTGAGGGGAGCGGCTCGGCTCATCCACCACAATCGCATGCTCCACTGATTCCTGGCCTTGTATGGGACTGGAAGGGCCCGGGGTGATCCTAACTGATGCAGAGAGGGTGGCTGCAGTGAGAGATCGCGTTGCCTCAATCTGGGTGTGGGGGAGCCCAGCAAGTGACTGCGTGGCAACAGTGAGGACCTGTGTGCCAGGTGCCAGTGCTTCGGAGAAGCCCTGGACAGTTCTTCCCATTGCTTCGGACAAGGCAGGTGCCGACCGCTCCACTGCCTCAGACAAGCCCTGGACAGACCTTTCCAGGGATTGTCCGAAGCCCTGAACAGTCCTTTCCATAGCGGCCTCAAAGCCCTGGACAGTCCTCTCCATTGTTGGGCCGAAGCCCTGGATAGTCCTGTCCATTGTTGCCCCGAAGCCCTGGATAGACCTGTCCATTGTTGCCCCGAAGCCCTGGAGAGTCCTGTCCATTGTTGCCCCAAAGCCCTGGAGAGTCCTCTCCATTGTTGCCCCGAAGTCCAACATACTCTTAGCCAATGAATCTATTGACTCAGGCACCTTCTCCACTGCAGCCATCAGCTCCGTGTGTCTGAGCTGGGCCTATTTGCTCATTTCAGCCAGGCATCGCACCTCCTCTGCACTCTGTGCAGCAGTCATCACTACCTGCCTTGCCCTCCGGGGAGACGGTGGCCGAACTTGCCTATCCCCCTTGCGTTGCTGCATGCCGCTTGTTCCGGCAACTGGTTCATCCTCAGAGCCCCACCCCCTCCCCTCCAGGGGACTACTATCCCCAGTCTGTAGATGTGTCCGCTCCCCGGATTCTGCAACGGCTGGTCCGGATTCCTCCTGCTCCTCGCCTCCGGTGGCACTGGCACTGGCAGCTTCAGTGCGTTGAGCCCGAGTTGGTGCTGATTCATCTGAAAGCAGGGAGGTGGAAGAGTGGCTTTAGCACAAGGACAGGTTTGCGGAAAGGCATGCCAGATTGCGGCAAGGCTCTGACATGGCTGCACACTGAGGAAGCATGCTGGCGGGGGGACCAAGTGGAAGGCAACAGGTGAAAAAGGTGAGAGTCTTACCCTCGCTGTTGGAAATGGGGTCGGCAGATGCAGTGGTCACAGGACCAGACAGACGTCCTCCAAGAATCTGGTGCACTCTCTCCTCCAGATCCGTGAGAGTGACCACTTGTGGAGGTCCGCCAACGGTTCGACGCTGCTCCTTTCGGATCGTTGCCAGCTTGGACTGCAGGGGAAAGAGGGGGAAGTTCTGTAACATGATGCCTTGAGAGATCATCGCATGCCCCCCATGGTGCAAGAGCCCTTACATGATGCCTTGAGAGATCATCGCATGCCCCCCATGGTGAAAGAGCCCTTACATGAGGCCTTGAGACATCTGTCCATGTGTGTGCACAGAAAGGGCCATGGGTGCTTGCTGAAAGATGGCCATTGGGGCATCATGGCAACAGGGTGCCCGAAGTCAGCTGCAGATGGAGGGAATCAGAAGTTTGCTAAACCATCACTCACCCTAACGATCTGTGTGAGGTCGTTGAATTTCTTCCTGCACTGAACAGGGGTCCTGGTCGCCATGCTGCTGGAGTTGACCCTCACAGCAACTTCCCTCCAAGATTGTCGGTAAGCCTTCTGATTCGGCCTCTTGCCATTGTCCGGATACAGGACATCTCGACGGCGCTCAACTGCAGCCACCAACTGGTCCAGAGCCTCAGTGTTGAAGCACTCTGCTCTCTATCTAACCTTCTCCATGCTCAACAAGTTTCTAACGCCAGAGAAGGGCGAGCGCTGAATCTGAGGCCTACAGGGCATTGGGTGTGGAAGCTCAGGCTGACTGACCCACCCTTTTAAGAGCCGGCTGGCGCCTGGAAGTCTCGTGGTTTCCCGTAATTGAGATTACCTGCGCTGCGCCCGCCCGCGTCGATATTGAGTAGCGCCTGAACTTTTGCGCCTTAGGAGCACCGTGCAACGGCTGAATTAGCGCCTCAATCCCCTTTGGGGGCGATGCAACCCAATATCTCGCCAGGCAGCGATAAGTTTCGTCTGGCTATAAACTTTACGCACCGCCAGTTCTAGCGCCTCAAGCGGGGCTATACCCAATTTCTAGGCCCTTTACTCTTATACTCAAATCCTCTTGTAATAAAGGCCAACATACCATTTGCTTTCCTAATTGCTTGCTGTCCCTGCATGTTAACTTTCAGTGATTCGTGTACAAGGACACCCAGGTCCCTCTGAACACCAACATTTCCCAATCTCTCACCATTTAAAAAATACTCTGCTTTTCTATTTTTCCTACTAAAGTGGATAACTTCACATTTCTCCACATTATATTCCATTTGCCATGTTCTTGCCCACTCACTTAGCCTGTCTATATCCCCTTGAAGCCTCTTTGCATCCTCCTCACAACTTACATTCCCACCCAGCTTTGTATCATCAGCAAACTTGGATATATTACATTTGGTCCCCTCATCCAAATCATTGATGTAGATTGTGAATAGCTGAGGCCCAAGCACTGATCTTTGTGTTACCCCACTAGTTACAGCCTACCAACCTGAAAATGACCCATTTAGTCCTACTCTCTGTTTTCTGTCCATTAACCACTCCTCAATCCATGCGAGTATTTTACCCCCAATCCCATGAGCCCTAATTTTGTTTAATAACAAAATTGTGTGGCACCTTACTGATGCCTTCTGAAAATCCAAATACACCACATCCACTGGTTCCCCCTTATCTATTCTGCTAGTTACAACTTCAAAAACTCTAACAGATTTGTCAAACACGATTTCCCTTTCATAAATCCCTTTTGACTCTGCCCATTCCTATTATTATTTTCTAAGTGTCCTGTTACGATGTCCTTAACAATAGCATTTTCCCTACTACTGATATCGGGCTAACTGGTCTGTAGTTCCCTGTTTTCTCTCTCCCTCCTTTCTTAAATAGTGGGGTTACATTTGCTACCTTCCAATCCGTGGGAACCGTTCCAGAATCTATGGAATTTTGGAAAATGACAACCAATGCATCCACTATCTCTATAGCCAACTCTTTCAAAACCCTAGGATGTAGGCCATCAGGTCATGGGGAATTATTGGCTTTCAGTCCCATTAATTTCCCCAGTACTATTTTTTTACTAATACTAATTTCTTTCAGTTCCTCATTCTCGCTAGAGCCTTAGTTTTCCACTATTTCCAGGAAGTTTTTTGGTGTCTTCTTCCATGAAGACAGACACAAAAGGCTGGATTTTGTCAATGGGGGCGCATTGGGGGCGGGACTGTTGGTTGTCAGGTTTCAGTCCGGCCAGCCCACGCTATTTTCCCTTGATTGACCTTTTTAAGCCTGCCCTGCGGGCTTAGCTGGCCAATTAAGGGAAAGCCGGTGACAGAGGACATCAGCGTATGACATTTCATCTGTCAAAAATTTTTGACAGATGAATTGTCAGCATGACAATCTCTATTCTAACATGAGCCCTTGTACTGAAGGCTCACCAAACCTCTTTCCTCAGCAGAAATCAGATGGCTGCTGCATCTGAGAATGCAGCAGCCATTCTGTCATCTCTGCCGTTGAAGTGAGACACCTCCAGATCCCCAAAGATTGAAGCCTGCAGGATGAAGCAAAGGTAAGTAAACTTTGTCTAACACTTTACACTCACCTCTCATAATTACCTCTCCACACTTGCACCCATCACTCACCTCCACAGCGGACGTTTGAACCCTCTCACCCCCGCAGACCCACTGCTCGCCTCGCAGAACCTGGCGAGGTTCGCAGCCATTGGGAAGTCCGCACTTGCAGGGGTAAAATGGGGATAAGCCTCTTAACTGCCTGTTAACTACCTGTTAAACATAGAAGATAGGAGATAGGAGCAGGAGTAGGCCATTCGGCCCCTCGAGCCTGCTCCGCTTTTTAAAAATAATAAAATTTGCTTCCACAAACAGCAATCTGATATTGTTTTACTAATGCTGGTTGAGGGATAAATATAAAACCGATATAAAAAACACTAGTGCGGCCCCAGCTGGAGCATTGGGTTCAATTCTGGGCTCTATCACTCCGGTTACACCAGACGGGGGCTCTTAAAATCAGCCCGATCAGTTCGGGATGGGAATTGTAAAGAGCCAGTGTCTGGAGCAAGGTGCAAATAAAACAAACACCACGTTTAGCTCATGCTTCTGGGATGTAATTAAGCCCCGAATCGCTTTGTTTTTAATAAATGCCGCTTCTATTGTGCAGTTTAATAACAGCGCTTGGCAGCAGAGGTGTTGCACTAATTCTGTTAACAAGCAGTAATTCCCTTCTCGCCTCGAGGAGATGCTTCCCTGCATGAGTTGGGGTCCCGCCTCTCGGGAAGATGACACGGAGGCGGGTCGGGAGCGGGTTTGGTACCGGTTCCCAGTTTCTGCCATTTTCCCGGCAGTTCCACCTCCATACCTGCCTCCCCAGGGCTGGCAAAATTCCCCCAAAGTATTTGTTTAATTTCTCTGCCATTTCCTTATTCCCTATAATAATTTCTCCTGTCTCAGCCTGTAAGGGACCCACATTTATTTTCGCTAATCTTTTCCTTTTTACATACCTATAGAAGCTTTTACAGTCTGTTTTTATGTCTCTCGCTAATTTACTCTCATATTCTATTTTCCCTTTCTTTATCAATTTCTTGGTCCTCCTTTGCTGAATTCGAAAATCCTCCCAATCCTCAGGCTTACTACTCTTTCTTGCAACATTATAAGCCTCTTCCTTTGATATAATAATATCTTTAACTTCTCTTGTTAGCCATAGTTGGACCACTTTTCCTGTGGGGTTTTTGAGCCTTAAAGGAATGTATATTTGTTGTAGAATACAGTATGTATCAATTCCTTAAATGCTAGCCATTGCTTGTCTACCGTCATACCTTTTAATGTAGTTTCGCAATCTACCGTAGCCAACTCGCCCCTCATACCTACGTAGTTTGCTTTGTTTAGATTTAAGACCCTAGTTTCGAATTTAACTAAATCGCTTTCAAACTCAATATAAAATTCTATCATATTATGGTCACTCTTCCCAAAGGCCCCTTTACTACAAGGTTATTAATTAACCCTTTCTCATTGCACAATACTTGATCTAAAATAGCCTGTTCCCTAGTTGGTTCCTCAACATACTGATCTAGAATACTATCTTGCATACATTCCATGAATTCGTCCTCCACACTATTACTGCAAATTTGGTTTGCCCAGTCTATATGCAGATTAAAGTCCCCCATTATCACTGTATTATCCTTGTTACATGCACCTCTAATTTCTTGATTTATACTCTACAATACAACTACTGTTTGGGGGCCTATAAACAACTCCACCAATATTTTCTGCCCCTTGCTGTTTCTTAGCTCCACCCAAACTGATTCTACTTCTTGATTTTCAGAGCTAAGATTCTTTCTCCCTACTGTCTTTATCCCATCCTTTATTATCAGGGCTGCCCCTCCTCCTTTTCCATTTTGCCTATCTCTTCTAAAAGTTAAGTATTCTGGAATATTTAGTTCCTAACTTTGGCTACTTTGCAACCACATCTCCGTTAAGGCTATTAGATCAAACCTGTTAATTTCTATCTGCGCTACTAATTTATCTATTTTGTTGCGAATGCTTCACGCATTCAGATATAGTGCCTTTAGCTTTGACTTATTTCTATTTTCCCCTGATGTCACCTCAGTCACTGATGCCTTATTACGCTTGTTACTCTCCCTGTCCCTTCCTGACCCACTCTGCTTATTTTTACCCAAAGCTCTACACTGCCCTAGAGCCTTGATATTTCTCTCGCTACTTTTAAATTTACTCTTTCCTGAATCCTCCCCCCCTCCCCTTCATTAGCTTAAAGCCCTGTCTACTGCCCTAGTCATTTGGTTCATGAGGACACTGGTCCCAGCCCAAGTGGAGCCGGTCCCAACGGAACAGCTCCCTCTTTCCCCAGTACTGGTGCCAGTGCCCCATGAACTGAAAGCCTTTCCTCCCACACTACTCTTTGAGACACGCATTTAAACCTCTAATCTGTTTGTCCCTATGCCAATTTACGCGTGGCTCAGGTAACAATCCAGAGATTATTACCTTTGAGGTTCTGCTTTTAATTTGGATCCTAGTTCCTCAAACTTCCTCAGCAGAACCTCATTCCTAGTTCTACCTATGTTATTGGTTCCTACGTGGACCACGACAACTCGATCCTCCTCCTCCCACTCCAAGTTCTTCTCCAGCCGCGAGATGTCTTTAACCCTGGCACCAGGTAGGCAACACAATCTTTGGAACTCTCGGTCGCGGCTGTAGAGAACAGTATCTATCCCCCTGACTATACTGTCCCCTACCACAAGTACATTCCCTTTCACTCTCCCCACTAGAATGGCCTCCTGCACCATGGTGCCATGGTCAGCTTGCTCACCCATCCTACAGGCTTTTCCCTCATCCACACAGGCAGCAAGAACCTCATACCTGTTGGACAAGGGCAAAGGCTGAGGCTCCTCCAGCACTGCACCTGGCGTCCTCTTACCTGCCTGAGTTGCAGTCACACCCTCCTGTCCCTGACCACTAACCAGACCTGTACCACTACCTAACCTAAGGGGTGTGACTGCCTCCTGGATCAAAGTGTCCAGGTAACTCTCCCCATCCCTGATGCCCCGCAATGTCTGCACCTCAGACTCCAGCTCAAAAACTCTGAGCTGAAGTTCCTCAAGATGCAGGCACTTACTGCAAACGTGGTTGTCCGGGATCACAATGCTCTCCACAAACTCCCACATGCTGCAGTTGCTGCACACCACCTGCACTGCCGTCCCTATATGACCTTGTTTTATTTAATTAAATTTAATTAAATTTGTATTTAGGTAACTTAGTTTACAGTGTAGTTTCTTGACTGCTTACTTGATCTAGATTAAGTTAAGCGTACTGAAATTAAATATCTACCTGTCACACAAAGCACTACAAGTAGTGTAGGCAAAAAGTAACAACTCCTTCCCCCTCTTCTCCAAATTCCCACTCTTTTCAAATTCCCAAATAAAACACACTGTTCAAGTCCACTCCGTTTAATCCCGCTCTGTGCAGACCGCTGAAATTAGTTACACATTCATTCAACAATGTTCCAAAGAGTTCAGGAACATTGTTGAATGCAACAAATCATTAAAAACACAGCAAATAGTGACAAGACGGGAGCCAATTTTCTATTTTTTTAAATTTGCGATAGTACCTTGATTATTATGCTTCTCTCTGGCTTTTCTGTGGCTCTGATGTAATCCAATAAAGCAAGTATAGAAATGATAAATTACTGTCAAGTTTGGTGTTTATAGTTATTTTCCTGCAATCCCTCCCTAAACCCCTCTGCCTGTTCACCTCTCTCTCCTCCAGGTGCTATATAAATGCAGGTTGTTGTTGCACATTTAATGTTCTCCACATACTCACTGGTGCAGTTTATGACCCGAACTTTATCAATAATATCAAAGCCAACAACCAGAGCAAATCATAGAACCATTTGGAGCGCGCTCATATTTTCCAGTCAAATGTAAGTATTTGGAAACATCAGGAGTTCTATTGAAGTGTGAGGCTATCTGCTTTCATGTAGATATCACAAATTCCATGCTTCCGGCACCACATATGTTGCGAATCTGTGCAGTGGATCATTACTAAAATGGTTTTGTCCGCTGGCTGTTGGAACATGTGAAAGGTGAAAGATAGGAACGAGATTTGCCCAAATAGTAGGTGTCGGGGAGACAATAGTTTGATGTATTTTCATATTGCGGGAGATGAAGAAGTGCAATATGATGGTTGTGTGTTGAATTTTACTGAGGAGAAAGTCCAGTGGAACATTCCTAGTTTGATTGAGGAGAGGACGAGAGATGGGGAGGGAGAAGATCTGTGGTGTCCACTGGGCCTCACTGATTCTGCTGGTCTGGCTGCAGTCCAGTTTGTTTCATGTATTGGACTAAGACGAGTTACAAGAAAAATTTCTTCCATATGAGGGAACAACAATCGATCACTTTCATGGAATCTACCGTGTAACGCAATTGCATGTTCATGTGCTAATAAAGATATAAAAGATGTAATAGCAGAGCACTTGGAAAACAGTGACAGGATCGGACAAAGTTAACATGGATTTACAAAAGGTAAATCGTGCTTGACTAATCTACTGGAATTTTTTGAGGATGTAACTGGTAAAATAGATAAGGGAGAACCAGTGGATGTGGTGTATTTGGACTTTCAGAAGGCTTTCGATAAGGTCCCGCATAAGAGATTAGCATGTAAAGTTAAGGCACATGGGATTGGGGGCAAGGTATTGACTTGGATAGAGAACTGGTTGGCAGACAGAAAGCAAAGAGTTGGAATAAATGGGTCTTTTTCCGAGTGGCAGGCAGTGACTAGTGGGGTACCGCAGGGATCGGTCCTTGGACCCCAGCTATTCACAATATATATTAATGATCTAGACAAGGGAACTAGATGTAATATCGCCAAGTTTGCAGACGACATAAAGCTGGGTGGGCGTGTGTGCTGTGAGGAGGATGCTGAGAAACTCCAGGATGATTTGGACAGGTTGGGTGATTGGGCAAAAGCATGGCAGATGCAATATAACGTGGATAAATGTGAGGTTATCCACTTTGGTGGCAAAAACAGGAAGGCAGATTATTATCTGAATGGCAATAGATTGGGAGAAGGGGAAGTGCAACGAGACCTGGGTGTCCTTGTGCACCAGTCGCTGAAGGTAAGCATGCAGGTGCAGCAGGCGGTTAAGAAGGCAAATGGTATGTTGGCCTTCGTAGCGAGAGGGTTTGAGTACAGGAACAAGGATGTCTTGCTGCAGTTATACAGGGCCTTGGTGAGACCACATCTTGAGTATTGTGTGCAGTTTTGGTCGCCTTATCTGAGGAAGGATGTTCTTGCCATGGAAGGAGTTCAGCGAAGATTCCCCAGGCTGATACCGGGGATGGCAGGAATGACGTATGAGGAGAGATTGGGTCAATTGGGCTTATACTCGCTGGAGTTTAGAAGAATGAGAGGGGATCGCATTGAAACTTATAAAATTCTGACAGGACTGGACAGACTAGATGCAGGAAGGATGTTCCTGATGGTCGGGGAGTCCAGAACCAGGGGTCACAGTCTAAGGATAAGGGGTAGGCCATTTAGGACAGAAATGAGGAGGAATTTCTTCACCCAGAGAGTGGTGAACCTGTGGAATTCTCTACCACAGAAGGCAGTAGAGGCCAATACATTAAATATATTCAAGAAGGAGTTGGATATATTTCTTAAGGCTAAAGGGATCAAGGGGTATGGGGAGAAAGCAGGGATCGGGTACTGAATTTGGATGATCAGCCATGATCGCATTGAATGGCGGAGCAGGCTCGAGGGGCCGAAAGGCCTACTCCTGCTCCTATCTTCTATGTTTCTATGTTTCTATGAGTCCATCCCTGCAGTGGGATGTTATATCATGTGAATTATAGCACATTTTGAGACAAAAAGAAAATTATGATCTTGTATTAATTGCTGAGTGTGGTGCACCGAAGGTGTGCTTAGGTAGAGAGAGCAAGAGCTCAAGTATAGTCCTCAACGAGGTTAAATATGGCTCATAGGCACTGGTGTGTAAAATGCACTTTAAAAGAAACCGATGTGGAAGAGAATGTGAAAATCAGACTTTTCATCCGTGAAATGTTCTCCCTGTGCAAGTTTACAATAGAGGTACTGTCCCCTCTTTGCTGATGTAAGCACTGACATATTACAACTCTTTAGCTGTTTTTAAAGGGGTGTTCACGTGAGAATGCTTAGAGGAGTATGGGGCATAGTTCTTGTCAGCTGAGCCTGTGGCTGGCATTCCCTGGAAAATTTAGATTTTCATGGTTAGTCCGTTATCTATTCATAGTCTCACTGGATGCCTCTTGGCACCTGGATAATGACTTGCAAACACAAGGCTGGCTTTCAGTTTGTCATTGTGACAGCAGAATGCTACTTGCCTTTTTCCAAAATTTAGAGAATAGCAGCTGTGCTTGAAGTACTTTTCACCATTCAGGATTTAAGTGATTTTGTTTTTGCAGCTGCAATTCATTCCGGCCATTCAATGGTATGAATGCTGGACCTGTAACACCCCTAACTAGTCATTGTACTGGTACTAGGCCACTACCTGCCCCACACAACACTGACAATAACAGCACCAGACTGCTTCACTCTATTTGTCCTGGACTAGTATCGCCCTCCCCTATGGAGCAGGAATTTGGAACGCTGTTGCTCCGACACAGCGGAACAGGGCACACAGAGCAAGTACGCAGCCACATAGAGCTGAGTCTCAGTTAGAGAAGTGCAACAGTGCACTAATGGCTCACTTCCGCCTACCAGGAGCAGCTTGTGTCATGGAATAAAGAAAAATGCACAGAAAACAAGCAAACTCACTAAATCGGCCAAGAGAAACAGGCCAGTTAGTCACAAACTGATTTCCGTTCAGCGAGCAACTTGCTTAACACGTAACACCGGCAGAACAGAGTTGCCTCCAGTTTGAGAATATACAGGGGTCGAATTTCTGGGGGGGTGGGGAGGGAGTTCCCACAAAACCCTGCCGGACTTTCAGCGGGAGGTCAGCAGAAACCCCGGAGGAATGGCACAAACGGCCGTTTACCTCATTCCTCCCGGGCTCCTGCCGCTATTCCTGCCGGAGTTACGGTGGGAGATCGGGAGAACCCCCAAGGGATATTGCTGCCGTCTACTCCCAGCTTTGTCCCGTGTGACAGAACGCTCAGCTGATGCCGCAAGATTTCAATAAGGGCAGGCAGCCTCGAAGAATGTTAAAATGGAGAATCCCGATCAACTTTAGAGTCATCATTTGTGCCAGGGTTCTCGGAGAAACAGCGCGTGAAGCCCATGTTCATTTTAGAATGTTTGTTCACCACTCCATTCAGAAATGAAAACTTGTTCTCAAAGGGTTAAGATGCAGATGTCGACCATCTCCGGGGTTTTATATTTTTTTAATTAAAAAATGTTTGCTAAAAGGAACAATCAGACAGGGTCCCCTCTCTTGATTGCTCTCTGGTTACCCCTGCTGTGGAACATGTGTGAGTTTAGATACCGGGGGAGGCGAATTGCCCAGGTCACTATGCGTGGCAATGTTGTAAATACATTCAGAAACTTGGCCCCGATATTTACAGGAGCGGGTTTTTCCCATCGAAGAGGGCAGAGATTCAAACAGGAAACCCAGAAATCTGGATTTCCCCGCATGCTGTGGAGTTTTAATTTCACAGTGTGCGTCGTTTGTTTTTTTGACGGGATCCCCAGTCAGATGATTGACAGGCTTAGCTTCCAGTCGGGCAGGGAGCACTCCGGAGTGGGCCGCAGCTGCAGGTAGGGAGCCTGCAACTGCTAGTGGGAACATGGAGGGGTGGGTCCGATCTCTGACCCCGGGGGGGGAACCGATCCCCAATCAGAGGGCATCTTTGGATGGGGATTCTGATGTGGGGGGGCATGGGGGTCCGATCTCAGGGAAGCAGGTAAACCTGGGGGGCCGGGGGGGGAAGCACTTCTGCTCCTGCTGGCCCACAAGCAGTGCTTTAAGAACACTTACTTTTTCCCCAAAGCAGTCCTCGCCTCCCTTGAGCTGCCGGGTTTCCCGAAGCCTGGGAAACCTGGCCAGCCAGTGTTAAACCTGTAAGGGAAGTTAAATGTGAGGCTCCCAACCTCATTCTAATATTTAAATGGCTAACCCGCAGCCTGGGAGCAGATTGGCTGCTCACCCCCCTGACCCGCCTCCATTAAACCCAGAAGTGGGCGGGTTGGGGTCGGGTTTGCGATTAAAACATTTTTACATCTCACCCGACCCCAACCCACTCGTTTTTGGGAGTTAAATTTCACCTTTGCTACACACTGATACCAAAGCAGTTTCCTTTCTCCATCCCGGATGAGGATAAAATCAAGGTAATCTGTGATGTCTTCCACAGTTGAATAGCCTGCTCGCACTTCAAGAATGGCGAGACCACAGGGCTGGTGGCAACAATTGAAGTGTATTCAGCATGAGTTACAGCTTCCAATAGAGCAGAAGAGGAAAGTGGGAAGGAAGTTTATAGGGTGTCCACTAATAAGTCTCAGCCTAAATTACTGAAGTAAAGTGTTTTTTAAATGATCATAGGTTAATAAATAATCATTTTTATAAATGATATAGTGAGACCTCTATTTCTGTTTATTCTGTGAGTCAAACTGTGCTCCTCACACTGGGTAATTGTCTCATACAATTCCACATCTGGATAATGTAGAGAGAAGATACGGCACCTTTTAGTAGCACCGTGTGTGGTGTAAGGTCCTTTCAATGATGGGTTTTATTAAGGATTGTGTTCAGCATGCAGTTAGTTTAAGATTTTCTTCAGGATATATTAAACTATATATGTTACAAAAATATATTCAGGGGATTGGTGTAGGGTACAGAAGAGGAAAATGTATTTCCAAACCCAGAAACATTGTTACTGTACAGAAAGGAAAGACTGCACTGCACTGCACTGCAGCATCTCGCCAAGGCATCTTCGGCAGCACCTCCCAAACCTGTGATCTCTTCCACCTAGAAGGACAAGGGCAGCAGGCGCATGGGAACACCACCACCTCCAAGTTCCCCTCCAAGTCACACACTGACGTAATAAAACTCACTACGCACTTGGTTTGAGTCTAAAGCAAGGCTTTAATCAACTTGCTTCAAAACATGGAGGTCTAGTTATCTTTCACTAATTCCTGTTTACAAAATGTCCTGGGCAAGCTGGGCCCACGCCCGAGTATTTATACTCCTTGGACGGCGCCACCAGCTGGCCGTCCAGTGTTATTTCATGAGTCTTTCTTCATGGATCATAAGATTCATAACACACACCATTCTGACTTAGAAGTATATCGCCGATCCTTCATTGTCACTGGGTCAAAATCCTGGAACTCCCTAACTAACAGCACTGTGGGAGTACCTTCACCACACGGACTGCAGCAGTTCAAGAAGGTGGCTCATCACCACCTTCTCAAGGGCAACTAGGGATGGGCAATAAATGCCGGCCTTGCTAGCGACGCCCAGATCCCATAAACGAATTTTAAAAAACTTACTGCCCAGAGAAGGAGTGTCTACAAAGAAACCTTACAGTATGCATATTCCTTGCATTCTGTTCAAATTCACAGGTCAAGGGGTCACAAGGGTTATTAATACATCCTCTGTCCCTGCTGATACACTTTGTGGCTGCCGTAACTCTGCCTGTTTCAGGCCTGAGGTGGTCTCCCTCTGTATATGTCAGCTCTGACTGATGGTACTCTGGAAGATCGGTGGAATTATGTCTTGATCATCATCCCCTTCAGCTTCGGGAAGCAGTAGCTGGAGGTCTCAGCCCATCAAAGATCTGCCTCCTCACACCAAACTCACTGTGGTCTAAGTAAAATCCTTGCTTCTCACAGCTGGCCAATCACATCCTGATTCTGAGCCACAACATCAGCACATTACCTGTTCCCAGTGCAATTCAAGCAGTCCTTATACCAAATATTCCAGTGATTTATTATAACTATTTACAAAAACATCATTTGGCTCTGTCACCGTGCACACCCCTTGTGACCACACTAACTTTTAGCTGTCCTATTCTACGTGCCACCTGAGGACCTGGGATCTGAGATGGAGATGGTTGCTGCAAAATATTATGAACCTCTTGGGATGGAGGTGCTCCTTCTCTTTGGGTCCCTCAGACCTGGGATGGACATGGGGCAGGCTAACTCTTTGTCATGGACTCCTTGGCATCCTCCTCATGCAAAGGCGAAGGCTTCTGTAGGGAGCTGATGGAGTGCTCCTCGGTGCAGCTGCCGCGAGGGGAAGCAGGCTCTAAGGCACTCACACCGGCTTCTCTACTGGTCCTGGAAACAGGAATCTGGTTACCAATGATCAGCGGGAGAACAGATCTATGGAATCGGAAACACCCTTAAACTCCTGAACTTGAACTGAACATCTTTTACTCGCTCCGAAATGCTGCCCTGTAAACTTGGCAATCTGGTTGACATTGACCTTTCCATTGGTCATTTGGCACACATATTAAGAGAACTCCATATGTGTCTATTGCTCTGCTGGCATCCTTCTCTTCACGGTAGGTCTCCTGATAGCATCATCCATTTGCTCTGTGGTTGATATATCTTATGCCTCCGCTCAACTAGGCTCTACTTTCAAATCTGGATCCACTGGCTTCCTTGTACTCTGTGGGCTGGATTTTGATACTGGGGCGGGCTTGGGTCGTGTAATCTGCATTTCGTGTTAGCCACCCAATTCTACATCGATGTGGGAAAATGATGCAATTTTAACTTAATTGGCCAATTGAGTTCCAACATGTGGGAACTCATGGCCAATGAGTTTTTCCAGTCTGAAAGTCGCCTCCGATGATGTCATCATTGCTGCTGCATTTAAGGTCTGCAACAAGCCTTGCTTCTTCTGCAGACTGCCAGCCTTTTGGCCTTTCATGCTACAGGGACTTGGAGGAAGAATGACCAGCGAGAGAGCTAGGGCTGCTCCGAGGTTTGATGACGTTGCCTTGCAGGCTTTAGTTGAGGGAGCAAGAGCTCATAAAGAGGTGCCCTTCCCTTCCTCAGGGAGGAAGAAGCCTCCCCAGCAAACCAAGGCTGTGTGGATCCAGGTGGCAGAGGAGGTCAACTCTTTGTCAGTAACCCGCAGAGCCTGGCTTCAGTGCAGGAAGAGATTTCATGACCTTCTGCGCACTGGAAAAGCGAGTATGAATTTCCCATCACCCTCAATCTGACCCCCATTGCCTCTCCTCACCAGCACTCAGCTTTAGCAATCTCTTCCTCCACATCCCACTCGACACTGACATCCATGCACCCTTACCCATTCCCTCTTTCTCTATGGTCACATTCACCTAACTATTCGACTATGCAGCCCTCACACTCCCTATCACTGTGATGCTATGAAAACAACTTACAAAACACAGGGAGGGCCCTTGGTCTTGCCACCTCACTCCATCTTTGTCTCCTGCTAAGCATCTATGCTATGGATTCTCTACACTCACTCCTTCATTCTCACTCAACCTCCACTTGTCTCCCTCATTGCAGGAAAAGAGAGCTCGCAATAAGCGAGAAAGAGCGAGGACAGGAGGAGGGCCACCCTCAGTAGCACACCTCACCCCCTGGGAGGATGCAGTCCTGGAGATCATGGGAGTGGAGGATGATGCGCAAGTGGGGGACGGACAGATGGGTGCATCACAGCAAGCTGGTGACAGAATAGTTTTCCATCTCTCTCATTGACATTGCATGAGTCACTGATCATGATTCTGAAGCTCTAACAGATGGACTTAATGATCATCTGCAATATGCAATGTGCATGTAACCTTGGCATCACATCTCTGACTCTTTCCTTTACTCACCCACAGGACCATCGCAAGCACCCGTCCCCACTGTGCAGGAGGAAGAGCCTGAGCTTCCAGACTCCTCAGAGGAAGCTGCAACCTCTGAGGGCACAGCGTCAGCAGAATTAAGCGCACCCTGTACTAGCGCAGACACTCACACCTCGGTGGGACCTTCAGGACATAGAGTTGTCACCTGGTGTATCACAGCTCACAAGTGAGCATCAGCAGATGATGGAGACAGGGACAGCAGTGGAGAGTCCTAGTTGGAGGGCATAGGACTCTCCCAGCTCGGCTCAGCTGCATGTCGGCCCTCTGCCTCTGGGTCCATCCACAAGATCAGCGGTGCTGGAACTTCAGGAACAGATGCAGGAGTCTCTGGCAGGTTTTGTCTCCAGGGTCGCTGTGAGTGTGGAGCGGATGGAGGAGTCCATTGCGAACATGAGCAGAGCCTTTGTGGAGTCATTGGCGCATCAACGCATCACCATAGAAAGGATGGCAACCTCCATGGAGGTGATAAGTCGCCAGAGTGCAGAAAACATGGTGAGTGTTCTGAATAGAATGACATCTCTGGAGGAGCAATGGTCATCTATTGAACAGAGAAACCAGACCTTCATGGAAGTCCTGAGTAGGACTGCCAGTGCAGATATGGGTCCCCATGGCCCCCCTGATGTGCAGCAAGGTGCTCTCAAGCCACTTGTAAGCGCTGAGGAGGACCTGACCCATGAGAGGGAAGTTGGTGGCAGACATCAAGGAAGTGGGGGCTCCTCTCCAAGCACTCACACTTCCATGCCACTGCAGAGCCCTCGGTCAGAGCCCCACCAGAGTCCACACCCAACTGAGATCGGCGTCTCAACCCCTGCACAGCTGCAGGAGCAGCAGACTGTTGGTGAGCCCTCACAGGTTCGCAACCCCAGAGGACGCCCGCCAAAGGTGCTGAGACAGGAGCAGCAAGAAACTGAGCAAGTGGCCTCCACATCTGCTGAAGCCACAGGGGAAGCACCACATAGGAGCATGCGTAAAAGAAAGATAATGCACAAATAATCACAAGGGTAGTAACTTGGGTGAAATTTGATGTTTTATGTTAAAAAGCCATCAGATGATTACTGTAAATACAAAATCTGATGGCTTCTGCTGTAGTTGTGGCGTGTGTCATTTAGCGAATGGGACTTCCACACTGAGGGCTTAGGATTACTTGCAATTGTCAGTATGGTGGTGAAATTGCTAGGAATCCGCTGGTTCTTGGCCATTGTCGATGCTCAGGTAAGAAGCTGCAAGGCAAAAGTGCTTGATTGGCTAGGCTAAGCAAATCTGGCCAAGATGAGTGCGTTCCTTGCATCCCGGGCAGCAATGTTCTCACATACTGCTGCCGCTGGTTGATGGGCCTCTGCAAGATGTTTGTTTTCACTCTCCTCCTCCTCCTCCTCCTCTTCCTCCTCCTCCTCATCTGAGGAGGATATGTGACAAGCCACTTGGTCCTCAGGAATCTGCAAGCCACGACGCTGTGCCATGTTGTGAAGTGCACAGCAAACCACGACGGTCCTGGAGACCCTGGCTGCTGAGTACTGTAGGGCTCCACCTGATCTATCCAGGCATCTGAAGCACATCTTCAGCAACCCGATGGTTTGCTCGATTATGGCTCTGGTGGACATGTGGCTGGAGTTGTAGCTCTCCTCAGCTTCATTGGATGGGCTCCTCAATGGCGTCATTAGCCACGTCTTCAGGGGATAGCCCTTGTCTCCAAGTAGCCATCCGTTAAGTTGGTCTGGCGGACTGAATAGCGGAGGCACACTAGACTGGCGCAGTATGAAGGAGTCATGGCAACTGCCAGGGTACTTGGCACAAACATGCAAAATTTCCTTTTTGTGGTCACACACCAGCTGAACGTTAAGGGAGTGGAAGCCCTTGCGGTTGACAAAAATACCTGGATTGCGATGGGGTGCCTTAAGGGCCACATGTGTGCAGTCAACGACGTCCTGCACATTTGGAAAGCCTGCCAGATTAGCAAATCCAACCGCACGCGCCGTGACACTTGCTTGATCCTTGGTGAAATGGATGTGATTGTGCGCAATGGCAAAGAGGGCATTGGTAAACTGCGTGATGCAAGTGTGTGCGGCCACCTGGGAGACGCCGCTGATGTCTGCTGCTGACCCCTGGAATGAGCCTGAGGCAAAAAAGTTGAGTGCGGTGGTGACTTTGATGGCCACTGGTAAGGGTTGTACACCTGGTCCTCTGGCCTGCAGGTCTTGTTGCAGCATTGCGCAGATGTCACTCACTACCTCTCACGAAAGTCGGAGCTGCCTTTGGCACCGCTGCTCAGACATGTTGAGGTAGCTGACCCTGTGTCTGTAGACCCTGTTTGGGGGGTATCTCCTGCGCCGACAGGCTTCCATGCGCTGGCCCCTTCTGGTCCCTTCTGTGCAGCTTCAGGTGGGTGAGCAGCAGCTTGGCGCTCCTGTTGGTGCTGCTGCTGTTGGTGCTGCTGTTGTTCATAGTTCTGCTGGTGCCACGGCTGGTCTTCGTCCTCATCTAATGTCCAGAAGGGAAGGAAATAAATGGCACGCATGCTTCTGGTAGATGCCTCAGTTGAGGAAGCACTCAGTCAAGGTGGCGAGAGGGGTTTCCCAGGAGGTCACACTGGAGATGGGTGTCAGGCTCCAAACTTCCACAGCTGTGGTTATGCCTTCTAAAAGTTCCCCCAGACCTGAGACAACAAAGTCCTGCCACCTGCAAATGATGGCTGATGAAATCTTCTATTTAATGGTTGAGCTGCAGCTGATAGTCAGCAATCCAATTGTGCTACCGCCAGGTTTCACCGTCGTGTTTCAGAACAGGCGGGCTTCACGTGGGAAAAGGGTTAAAATCACAAAGGCCTATCAAAATGGCATTATAGAGGCAATTTAGTGCTTGTTAAGGGCCTTAACGGCCTATCCCGCCTCTTGGAGGCAGGACGGAGACGGGACCAGTAGACACGATTTAATGAAAATTGCTTGGAGGGGGATGGAGGCGGGGTTGGGCCCGCCCGCCAGTTTTTGCAATTTTAACCCCCCACACGCCTCCAAACCCGCCTCAACAGCCCAATGAAATTCGAGCCCTGTGTCTCAGCCCATGACAATTCCTCAACGACACTATCTCATACCCCCTTGAGTCGTTATCTCTGGACCACTGAGTGCAAGGGAGAGGGTGAATGACTGGGTAAGTGAGCGGTCACCAGAGTTGCCAGAGATAGAGAGGACTACAAGGTTTTACTGTTCAGCAGTTTTTTCTGCTGTCTCCTGGCGTGCAACTTCTGAAGGGAAAAAAAGCACCGTGAACTTTGGTGTGCTTATATAGGAGCATAAGAACAGGAGTAGGCCCTTTAGCCCCTTGAGCCAGTTCTGCCATTCAGTGGGATCATGGCTGATCTGTGACCTAACCATATATATATATAACTTGAGCCGCATTCTATCTTAATCAGCTACTTTGTGGATCTCTTACGAGCGAAGTGGTAGCTAATGAAGAGATTGAGGAATATGTAGAAACATTAAATAAGAAAATGTACACAGTCTCACGAATCTACTGAAGGTACAGAGACTGCCACATCGCTATCTCCAACTACCAGGCCAGAGTGGAAGTTAATTCTGACCATTGCTTCCTCTTCATGCGATATCAAATGCCAGATGTTGGCACTTTCTCCTCCTGGCATTCCCTGGCATTGTGTGCTATCATCTTGTGCGTCTCCTGATCCTGCCGTCTGACTCTGCTTATCTCTAAGGCTTTCACTCCTGTTCACACCAGATACTTATCCAACTCCAAGAATTAATTGGTGGAGCATGAACTGCTTTTGCTGAGAGTCTGTTCCATGTACATACTCCTCTGTGGGTAAAAATACTTCTAGTGTCTAGTCTCGCTTGAGGCTTGTTAAGTATCAGTCAATAGGAAATATACATTTCAAAGTATTTTCCACACTTAAGTGTACAATAACTTAACAAAAATTCCCCAAAAATGTTGTATCTTAAAGCAGAAAACATTAGAATCTTAGTATAATGTAAAATGGGTAATGCCTGTTAATTTTAACCATTAATTGAGCTCTCATCCTTATTATCCATCCCAGGATTCTGTGTGAATCCACCAAAATATGTGATTCCCGTTGCGTGACGCAGCACTGACTCATTCTCTGGTCACAGTTGCGGGACAATCTAATTTGAGTGCGGAGGAGACTGTAAACCATTTAACCTTAGCTGACCCGTTGAGTGAAGGTTTCATTGATACTGGGCTAGAAGGATATACTTAGGTGTATTTCTGCAAAAACCTCAGCAATCACGTTGTCCCATCTAGATTTTGGAGAGTGAAACAACTCTGTCCAGTTGATCACACACATGAGGTGCTCTCGAGCGTAACTGTATGACTCACACACCAAACAGCCATCACTGAAAATCGTTAAAACAACGAGCGAGCTTTTTCCAAACGATGGCAGTGAAAATCATGGGAAGGGAGTAGCGGAGGATCAACTGGAAATGGTCCAACAGTTGGTGCACGGTGGCAGTGCCAGCGTGCTGTAAAGAGCTCTGCTGCCTGCTTTCGCAGTCACAGAAGGGCGGGCAATCTGAGGAATGCCAAAGACAGGGAGAGATGAATAAGATGGATGAAACTGTACAAAAAGATTTCTGTGCCAGTGCAGGAGACTGAGCACAGATCTCTGCAACAGGGAAAACGAGAACTCCCCTCTGAGTGCGAGATTAATGCCAGCTCTTCAACATGGTCTCATGTGCTTTGGGACTGACTCCTAAACAAATTAAATCGTTTGCACTTAGCAGCATGAAACAATTAATTTTCTCACCTCTTACTGGGCTGAATGGGATGGTTTGTTTCAGTGCAGTGGCATGTTCTCATTACCAGGCATGGTACTGTCTTATTATGGCCAATTTGCTACATTTATTAAGAGATTATACAAACAAAAATAGAATCTAAAGGGGGAAAAAAATCAAGAGACACGAGCAGAGAACTGACAACTATTTGGTGATAAAAATGAAATTCTGCAAAACAAGAAGTCTGCAGATGAGAAATACAAGAGGAAGTGATTGGCGCGACAACGGTGTGAATGGAATTTATGTGTGTATGTAGGCCAAAGGTGGCATTAAAATATTTTTTGCGGGCTGCAACAGTCACACCCAGGTGAGGACACGATCTGGGTTAAATTTCAGTATTGTTGAGCTGCTGTAACTGAGACAATTAAACACAAACATTAGACTCCATTCTGCACAGAGAATTATGGCTCATCTGACCAGAGATATAGATGACTCATAAATAGATTAGTAACTTGAATTTTGTAACAGATAGTGACATCATGCTAATAGCCTTCAACACACATTGTTCTGTTCTTCACACTAATCCGAAGGCAGCAGATTATTTTGAAGAGCCGGTCCCTGAAACCCCACGGGCTGCAATCCTGGCAGGTTGTGCTGAGATTGTGCTCGACTATGCCCTCCCAGCGCTGACCCCTGTCGGAGTAGGCAGGGTCAGGGGGAGGACACCTCGTTAGCATGGAGCAGGTAGAAGCAAGCACTTCAGGCCCATTGCTGCCTTCCTGTGGGGGTTGCCCAGGGCCCCACCCCTGATCCTGGCACTGCTCCTGTTGGCCATCAAGCAAAGGGCCAGATACAGGATTCTTTTGGGCCCCAATTTCTTTCCTCTTTGAGGGCCTATAATTGTCTATATCCCACCTGTGGGACCCACATGTGCCTTTGTGGAGGCCAGCTTGCCTCACCTCACTGGGCATATTTGCTGACACTGTAATGACAAAATCACCCTTCCATGGCCATCTTAGGGAACCCCTCCCTCTAGCCCAGCCCTCAGCCTATCGTTTACCTTGTAAGGGATGCATGGAAATTCCACCCTTTACAAGGCTACTTGGGAACTCACAGAGACAGTGGGGATGCAACGTAACCAGGTTATGGCGATGTTAGAACAGAAGGAAATTCAGGGATGCAACATCATAATTAGGGATTATTGGCTATTTGACCCAGAAGGGATTTTTGTGTTAAGCTACAACATGTATCAGATATGAATTCAGGTTTGGGATTTTAAGGGTTAATTCACAAAGAATATAGTCATTTTTTTAACATTGAAAAAGACTGGAGTCACTAGACAAAAAGGGATTGGTATATTAATGAGTCTGTCATTGCAACTCGTACCCATAATGATCTGGGAAATAGGGGCTTTGTTATCTGATTTCAAACATTTCTAGTAGGCATTCGCACATGAGATGTTGGAGGAACTATATTCTTACATTCACAGCATAGGGTTGTCGGTTTAATTGGTTGTGCTACTGACCAACCCCTGGGCAGGGAAGGAGTTAGGGCAAAAACTGCCAAACTTCCTTCCTAGGGAGAACACAAGAAAGAACAAAGACCCGTATGTTGTTGCGATGGAAAAATAAATCTGCTAAGGGAGGCAGATAGGGCCTCGGCCTGTCAACCTAAAGAAGGGACCAACCAGGTCCAGAGGAGATCTTGGTCTGATTCAGTGATAATGCTGACCAAAGGAGAACATTATGTAGCTCACTAGATGGGATAATGTGATGCAGTTTATTATTTTCTTTATGAGGAGGAGAAACAGATCTGAGTTAAAGTAAAGTGAAATTTGTTGTACCTGTTACGCTGTGCGTTCACTTCCTGACTGCAAAATAAAGCAGTTTAGCGATTCATATTGAGCCTCTTCTCGCTAAAGTGATAATCAGTCTGACTTTCAGGAGATTGGAGAGCGGCACATGAGGGCGTGTGCAAGGACCATGATATCCAGTTCATAGAAGTAGATATGGTTCTACTCATCGGGTTATGTTGCTGTATGTCTAGATAGTGGGTACTAAAAGTAAACTCCTGATTGTGAAGGTCTACTTACAGGAGAGACCAATGATGCTAACCCAAGTGAATATCTAAAACAGACATGAAACTTGTAACCAGCAGATTCATATATTTTTGAGATGTTTGATATCTCTATTTAAATACAATCACCCTCTCTTTTGCTGCTCTTTGTGCACCACTTCTGGGTTAACAGGGTGAAATCTACTCTTTAAGGGGAGGTTGGACAAGCATATGAGGGAGAAGGGAATAGAGGGTTATGCTGATCGAGTTAGATGAGGTGTGGAGATGCCGGAGTTGGACTGGGGTGGACAAATGTAAGAAGTCACACAACACCAGGTTATCGTCCAACAGCTTTATTTGAAATCACAAGCTTTCGGAGCGCTGCTCCTTCACCAGGTGAAGTGGAGAAATGCATAAAGACACAGCTTATATAGTCAGAGAATCATGTCAGATGTTTACAGGTAATGTTTCCAACTGCCATTTATCACACCTCGGCAGAGAGATAATCACAGCAATCAAAGGTGTGAATGGTGTCCAAACAGGTCAGTCAGGAAAACATTACATCAAAGAACAATGAGGTGGGGTCACAAGGGGTCAAATATTGTAGATGCTGGGGTCTGTATGAAAAACAAAAAAACAGACAAAAAACATTTCTTTTGCTGGAAATCACAGCAGGTCCGGCCGCATCTGTATAGAGAGAACAAGCCAATGTCGACTCGAGTCTGGATGACCCTGCATCAGGTGGGGTTACATGTAGCGTGACATGAACCCAAGACCTCGGTTGAGGCCGTCCTCATGGTTATCTCTCTGCCGAGGTGTGATAAATGGCAGTTGGAAACATTACCTGTAAACATCTGACATGATTCTCTGACTATATAAGCTGTGTCTTTATGCATTTCTCCACTTCACCTGATGAAGGAGCAGCGCTCCGAAAGCTTGTGATTTCAAATAAAGCTGTTGGACTATACCCTGGTGTTGTGTGACTTCTTACATGAGTTAGATGAGGAAAGACGGTAGGAGGCTCAAGTGGAGCATAAACCCGGGCATGGACTGGTTGGGCCGAATGGCCTGTTTCTGTGCCGTATATCCTATGTAATACTTCTAGATTTCTGCCAGAACTGCTGTGTAACTGGCCGTGAGGACGTAGACAGGTAACTTGCCTGCTGGCCTGCCTTCCAGTATTCCCCTCCGTCCTGGAGAGTAAGTGTACTGCTGCCACTCAGCAATTTTCATGAAATCAGAAACTCACCAGTAAATCACTGCCGTTGCACTGCCATACGCATTGTTTATTATTTGAAGAATGCGATGCTCATCATATTTGTTTATTGACATAATTGTTACATCCTTTCATAGCCTTAGCAATCTTTCAATCAAATCTGAGGAAATGGCATGGATTCCATCTTCTTCCCTTTGTATACACAGCAAGTTCACACCAAACGATTTAAAATATATTTTGGGGCGATGCGCTGGTTCTTTGTTATACTGAATATCATTATTACTGTCTTTGCCATCTATATTCTCAATTTGCGTAGCATGTTGTACAATGCATGACGCCTTTTGACACATTTTCCAAATCTTAGGCTACGATCTAGAAATGAGACACAAAAACAAGTGTGTACGAACACTCCCTGTCCCCATTGGTGCCAAATTGACTTCAGTGCCACTACATCTAGTAAGCCAGGGAAACTCATAGGTTTGAATCTCACAGATTATTTAAAGTATGTATTAACTGTTTTTTTGTTGTTGCAGTGGCAACCATTTATGTAACAGCAGCGCAGAGGACAGAATCTGCCTCGGTTTATTACACTGGTGGCAGCTGGACAGGGCGAGAGACAAGATATCGCCCTCCTTTTTTGCGTGACCGTCAGTCACTGCCTCAACAATGGTGACTCGCGGGAGAGGGACTTCAAATGGGGGCGAGGCTCAGCCGGCCCGCTGAAGAAGTGCAGAAAATTGCAGCTGAAGACACCTTTAGTCTTTCCCAGCGGTGGGGGTGGCCAGGCTCAAGTGAAGGCTTTGTCTCTGGTCGTTCAGCTCAGCTGCCTGCCTGCTGCTCAGCATCATGCTCTAGTCCGTGGCAGCTGCCTGCAGTAATCCCCCTGCTAAGCCAAGCCACATCATCTCTAACCCCTGAGCAAATGATAACCATCGGCTCCCATTGGTATTCATTTGTACTTTAAACTGTTCCTTCAACCATGGAAGGCAAGTTCTTCACGGGCTAAAGCCCCTCTTTAATGCACACGCTTAAACACTTAAACCAATTACCAGCCTGCGTGAATGGGCTTTTCTTCCGCTGTTTGACTGCAAAGCAAACTTGCAATAAGATTAGCTAATTGCTATGTAAACCATTTAGCCTCTCCGGTTATGAATAGGATTTAGGATCAATGTGCCTACAACTCAGTTTCCTGATACATTATTATCAAAACCCTTGGCTCAGATGTTACAATATAATGATTTATTCATATCCACTTATAAGGAAAATGACCTAACTTCACCGCTGCCTCCCTCCCCCACACACATGAATCAGTAGTGAGATTACGTTTAATGGCAAAGACTATTTGCCAACGTTAAATTCTGCTCCATAGCCTTTAAAATTGCTTTATTGGTGGGGTGGGGGAGAGCTTGTTATTTTTGTTGAGGTTTTCAGTTTAACTTTCGAACTGAAATGATGCCAATCAAACATGTGCAAGCAGGACAAGTTAACAGTACAGTAGAGTCCTACTACATCCTGTTGTCCGGGAGATGCAGAATTTTTGCAATTCTGCGGATGTTACTGATTAAACAAAGTAATGCACGATACAATTCAAAAAGGCGGCCCAATAAAAATTCCCACATCATCCAATTTTGCCAATTAACAGATCAGCAGCAATGACTGTAGTCAATAGTATAGAAATAGAAAACAGTGAGGTGAGCAAACAGTTGAAATGATCCTGCAAATGTAATTAGAGTTCAGAAACCAACTAAACTAAGTCCTGGGATATATAGTTCCAAATTTATGGCAGCAAATGCCATTCATGAAATTGTAGCACTCAATCTATCTCTTATAAAACAGGGGCATTGGAATAGCGGGATTACCACAACAGTGCAATTCAGTGCCTTATGGGAGGCGATTTTTATCATGCTGAGGAATGGGATATTAGGCAGACTAGTTTGACTTTCTGAGGCCCACCTGACTCCATTTTCAGGCTGGCCTCGAAACAGGCGGGAGCCTTATTCAAATCCGGCTACGCTGGTTGTAGAACCCTGACACAGTTTTCAGGTACCAATGGTGCCGAACACACAGCAGCCCAACCGGCGGTCTTTAAAGGGACCGTTGCAGACCCTTCCAAAAATGGGATGAAAATCTCAGCGGCACTGGCTTTTTGTTGGGCCAGGATGGACATGAATGCTTCTCTCCTTGTCCCACAAAAATCTTCCCACCCACTGGCAGATGCCCAGTGACCCTCCCCCCCCCAAATTGCCTCCCCCTTATGAGGTTCAACTCCCGACTCAGCTCAGCGGAGGAGGCGTCAGAATTCCTGACCCCCCCTCTCCCCGATCGGTGAGCACTTGCAACTCGCCAAACCACTTCAGATAAGGCCCGACCATGAATGTGGAATGCGCCCCTCACCATCGGACAGGTGGTACAATGACTCCGCCCATCGCCTGCCCGTGTGAGCTATAATTGAAAACCCACCCCCCCCAACCGGTGTTTCAACCCTTGGGCACACATGGCGATTTGAGAAATCGTTCTATATAACTCCTAAAATTTCTCCCAATAACATGTTCTTAAAATACCCAAAAATAAATGTGGAACTAGTTTGGAACACACATTCGTTGTACTGCCCTGAAATCTACTTTCAATATTCACGAGGTATAATGCAAGCTCTCTGCACTGTTTCAGAAATGTAAGTTTATGGTGGGATGGTTGCAGAAAAAAATAACGTGGGAAGTGCAGAGAGGATCCAATAGAAAATGATCACATATCTAGGAAACTCTCTGTTAACCGGCAAAATTCAGGAGTAGGTTCAGGTAAGTTTTACTTCATATTAGTGGCAGTTCCTGGATCTGTGGCTGTGTAACTGGGGTTCGTGCACTTGTTGCTAAGCAACAGGGATGCTTGGTCTGTGGTTGGAGTTCCTGCACATGTTGCTAAGCAACAGGGAAGCCTGGATTTGTTGCTGTGTACGGAGCTCTCGTACCTTTTAACTATATCTCTCTGTAATCCGGACTTTTTGATAAACTGGCACCACGCTGGTCCTGTTGGTGCCGGATAATAAAGAGTTTCCTGTATTATTTACTTTTTTTTTACTTTCTAATTCTAATTCTGCCACATCCGACCTGCAAAGCACAGTTTCACGGATACTGCCAATGTTGGTCTTTGGTTGAACTACTTGAAGGGTTCCACCCTCTGCCGCCTCCCCCAGGAAGTCTCCACCATTTCCTCCGTGGGACAAATTTGTGGTCTCGGGGAAGCCTGAAAGTGAATGCCAGGTGGAGAATTGTTCAAATCTGAGTGCTGACCCAGCATTCTCACACTGTAGCTGCAGAGCTGCTGAATTGGCCCTGGCCATTTACTTCAGTGAAGAAATTTGTCAGGCTTCACACTTTATGCCCCATTTCTTTAAAACACCAACGATAAAGGTTTTCTGTACATTTCTAGTGATGCATGTCAAAAAGAAAAACTACAGCAAAAACCCAGAAGCAACACATTATTGCATTCATAATAGACTGGCGATGACATACGTAAATTGCTGCTTTCTTCGCGATTTGATTTTGAACCTGAAATGCTGCCGCACTCCTTCGAGGTTTGCGAGAACGCTTGCTTTTTGTGAGATGGTTTTTTTTTTTTAACAATTCTGCCATGTTCATTGGCTTTCATTTTCACTCCCTGATGGTAAATGCTGTCTTATTCATTCCTCGTATTTATGTGTTCATGGATTTTCCATGCTTAAAACCAATTAAATTAAAATTTCCCACACACCGCTTTCTCAATCTCAGCCATGCCTTGATGCAAGGACACTAAGTGGAAGTCAGGCCTTCCTTCATAATGAAGGAAAGCAAATCGGAGGGATGATGGCCCCTGAGGTCACTCGGATGCGCTGCCTGTTGGTGCACAGTGGCAATGGTTAAAGCTGAGAGTGGTTAACTGGAAATACTGTGAGTGTCAGCCCTGGCTCAGTCTCACCTCTGAGTCAGAAGGTTGTGGTTCAAATCCTGCCCCAGAGACTTGAGCACAAAAATCTAGGCCGACAGTTCAGCGCAGTACTGAGGGAGTGCTGCACTGTCAGAGGTGCCGTCATTTGGATGAGATGTTAAACTCTCTCGTGGAAGTAAAGATCCCATATTTTTCTCTTATCTGGTCATTATCACATTGCTGTTTGCGGGAGCTTGCTGTGCACAAATTAGCTCCCACATTTCCTACATTACAACAGTACCTCATTGGCTGTAAAGCGCTTTGGGACGTCCTGAATTTCTGAAAGGCACTAAAGAAATGCATTTTTTTACTGTGCGGCAAAGGGAAACAACATTAATACCTTCAAGATAATGTGGGATAAAATCTTGTTTTTTTTGTGTCATATAGTGTTCATTTTGTGGGTGGTCTTATCAGGTCTGGGGTCTTTGGGCTTTTGAATCAGCAGCAATTTTCAGCCTTGATACGGACTGCCAATGTACTCTATTTCATTAATGTGTGAGAAGGATTACACTGAAGGTTTATTGACTAATATCGATTATGTCTAATTTATTAAGATAATAATGTACAGCACCATCAGCAGAACATTCTGTTGTTCTGCGCTACAAACTTACTCATACAAGCATCACTGTAATAAACTCCATGATTCCAGACCTGCCACGATAAACAAAGTGTCCTGGCTGAAGCTCCATTAAACCTCAAGACCAGCCTCTTGAGAAAAGCACTTGTTTTGGCCAGACCTCACAAGGTTATGTTAATGAGGTTCAACCTTGTACCTCTTTTCCTTTTTAAACTGCTAGAAAAAACAATTCTCTTTAAAGCAACAGTTAAGGTTCTCATGTGCGTGCAAGTTGAAATAAGGATTTTGTGACCATTCTGATAAATAAGTCTTACAATATGTTCATGTTCTTGTTTGGAATGTTCAGATCACACACTGGGCCATTATTTGCATTGTGGATAATCACTTGGCAGTGGCAGTAACCACTGGTTGTGGCCAACTGATGGTTTTAATACTGAAATTCTGAACATCATAAGGGAGGGAGATAACATTTATTTAAACAAATACTCGCAGCAGAGGACGCAGGATATGACCTAGTTTTCATTGCATTCCTTTTCCTTTTTTATGTGAACGTTTCTTATGGGACCGACGCGTTGTGGCACGTCGATCTGTCTCAAGCAACATTGATCTGCAAACCCTGCACCCTCAGCCACGCAACTGAAGAGGAAACTGGGCATTTTTTCTGTTCTCTGGCCTGTCATTCTGTTCCACCCAACCTAAAAACCTGCAGGTTTACAAATATCGAGCATGGCATACAAAATGGTATCTCCATGTACACAAATAGGACGGGAGCCAGAAAATAGCCTACTGTGCATGTCCAGCACCTTAAGTCTGAGCCTAATTTGCACAAAATTCAAATTTTTTCCAAATATTGGAATTTTAGCTCAATTGAACAGTTGTGGTTTTGGTTTTGGAATTTGCTTTGGCACTCGTCCCGACCGGCTGAGGAATGAAGTAGAGTGGTTCCATCTTCGTCTCTAAAGAGGGGTGCTTGGGTTGAAAGGTACTATCTTGCTTCACTTTCCTTTGATGAATCTCTGTGCTGCAGTGATTCATTCCCACTCAAAGAAAGAAATTAAGAAAGAAAGACTTGCATTTATATAGCGCCTTTCACGACCACCGGACGTCCCAAAGCACTTTACAGCCAATGAAGTATTTTTGAAGTGTAGTCACTGTTGTAATGTGGGAAACCCTAACTAAGAACTGTCCAAAAAGAAAATACTACAAATGCCGGAAATCTGAAATAAAAACAGAACATGCTGGAGATACTCAGCAGGTCAGGCAGCATCTGTGAAGAGAGAATCAGAGTTAACAGGCTGGATTTTGTCAATGGGGACGTGATGGAAGCGGGACTCCCACTTTTTGGGTTGTAGTCCCGCCTCCATCGATTTGTGGCCAACCCACGCGATTTTCCCTTGATTGACCTTGTTGAGCCTGCCCAGCGGGCTCAGCAGGCCAATTAAGGGACACCCGGTTACAGGTGACATCAGGGATTGACATTTCATCTGTCAAGAGCTTTTGACAGATGAAATATCAGCGTTTGACAGCTCTGTGAGGCTGTCAAACACTGACAATCTGACTTCTAACTTGAGTCCTTCTCCACAGACTCAGTTAGAAATCTCTCCAGAACAGAAAGCAGAATGCTGCAACTTTTGACAGCTCGCGGCCATTCTGATTTCTGTGCCGGTGAGAAGAGGGATTCCCAAGACCTGAAGGAAGGAAGTCTGCATTAGTAAGTAAAGGTAAGTAAAACTTATTTAAACACTTTACACACACCAAACACACTTACCTCTGCACTCATGCACCCATTACTCACCTGAACACTGGACATCTTGAACCCGCCATGCCCTTCAGCCCGATGGTCTGCCTCGCTAACTTGGCATGGTTTGGAGCCGTCGGGCAGCCCACACTTCAGGGCTAAAAATAGGGATTAGGCCAAAAACTGCCTGTCAATCCCCTTCCCACCTCGGGGAGATGGCTCCCAGTATAGGGCGGGTACCCACCTCCTGGGAAACGGGCATGGAGGCGGGTTGGGGACGGGAAGGGTTCGTGCCCCCAAATTCTGCAATTTTCCCCCCACTCCCGCCTCTAAACCCACCTCCACGGGGCTTGGAAATTCGAGCCCAACGTTTCAGGTTGCTGACCTTTCGTCAGAACTGGAAAAAAGCAGGAAATGGAACAGATTTTTAAGCAAGTGTAGGAGCTGGGAAAGGGGGGAGGTGATGAAAGAACAAAAGGGGAAGTCTGTGATCGAGTTTTGGTAGATGCCTGATCAAACAAGAGAAGGGAGACAGGAAGCAATGAAGATGAACAAGGTAAAAGAGACAAACGGAAATCCGTAAGAACTGTCCAAACTGATGACCAGTCAGCTAGATCTACAGCTTGAAGACTGTGAGCACAATATAGGAGTCATCAAGACTAGTTTCCTTACTGGGAGCCTTCAAACTTCGTCTCTTCCTTTCTTCATCAGTGGATGGTACCTAATCTACATGTTTATTAAACCTTCCTGTAATAAAGAAAGAAACTTGCATTTCTGTAGTACCTTTTCAGGACCTCAGCAGATCCCAAAGTGCTTTACAGCCAGTTAAGTACTTTTGGTAGTGTGGTCACTGTTACCATATAGGGAAACACAGAAAGTATTCTTGTGATCCAATCAAGGATGTATTTGCTATGCCCAGTATGTAAGTTTTTCTTTCTGTTGGTTGATGTTTTTGGCTGCCGCAGTATGTGTATATTTCGGAGGAACTTCACTAAATATTTAGCCTTAGTTGGAGTTTACCATTTGATCTGGCCACATTCACAAGCATCCTGACTCTGTGAAGACTCGATCCTAATAAGCATGGAGCCACTCCTGGCATCACATTTGTAAGCAGGATAAGTTAACGGTAGGGCAGAATCCTGATAATTGCTGTTGTCCAGGATTTCTCCAGGACTGTGGATGCTACTGATTAAATAAAATACTGCTCAAAAAGGTGGCCCAATAAAGATTCCCTCATCATCCAATTTTGCCAATTGAAAGCACCAATTTTCAGGAAGTACTGAAAGAAAGAAAGGCTTGCATTTATATAGCGCCTTTCACGACCACCGGACGCCCCAAAGCGCTTTACAGCCAATGAAGTACTTTTGAAGTGTAGTCATTGTTGTAATGTAGGAAACGCAGCAGCCATTTTGTGCACAGCAAGCTCCCACAAACAGCAATGTGATAATGACCAGATAATGTTGATTGAGGGATAAATATTGGCCAGGACACTAGGATAAGCAGGGATTTTTATACATGGAAGTTGAACTTCTTGCAATGAATTAATTAGACCATATCCATAAAAGTTATTCTAATATAATTTCCTCATTAGTTTAAGCTTTACACACAGAGTTTACTAAAGTATTTCAGCAACTGCCAGTGAGACTCTGGGAGGTACATGTTTAAGTTTGATTGGAGTACTGCAGTGCTGAAGCACTTAGACCAAGACAGTGATGAAAATATGTGAACTGCTGAAGCTAGCCCCCAAATCTAGAATGAAGTTGGTAAACAGTGAAGTTAGAATAGAATTAGAATGATCTTGTAATATTAGAGTTCAGGGACTGGCTTTCAGACCCTTGGGGCTGGGATAGAGGCAGTCTCTCGGAGCTATCAGGATCTGATGACAGCCATTAGACCAGCCATCTCACTGTTCTGTGGACAAACAGATCCAGAGCCCAGTACAATAGCAACTACTGAAGTGTGCTTGCATGAGGCTTGTAAAGTCTGTGGGTTATATGGTGAATTAATATACAGACTACAAGAGTAACTTTAACAGGACTTTACTATTCGAAGGTCAGGGCGAATCTGCCCAATAAATCCTTACACAGCACTTATATACCGGTGTGGTCACCACCGGTATTACAGTATACAGTAGCCAAGATAAAGTAGTGCAACCCTTAAAATAGTTCTCTTAAAGGTGGAACGTTACATACACTACAATCCTCCCTTTTTAGGTTAACAATATATACATATTCCCATTAATATAACATCTTAAAATATATACAACTTTATGTGAAACAGTTCACAGATTCAGTCTCTCTGGAGGCTTCCGGACTCTGTCTGGATAACGCCTCGGTGGTGTAGTCGTTTTCGGTGGTGTAGTAGGTTCTTCTGGCAAGGTCGATTCGGCTTGAAGGACCGTTTCAGGTTCATCGGATTCCAGTATTACCGGATCGGAGGTAGATGCTCTGGGTATCTCTGCTTCAACATTAGACGTATAGAGTTGTGGAGTAGGTTGGGCCTTTGTGGATGATTCTATGATCTGGTCAACATGGCGCCTTATTATGCTTTCACCAATGTCCACGGTATACATCAACGGTCCTAGCCTTTTTCCAATAGTTCCCGGCTGCCATTTCTCGGTACGGTAGTCCCGGGCCAAAACTTGTTAACCTATCTGAAAGGATCTAGTTGGCCTTTCATTCATGCCTTGAAATTGCTGGTTCTCTACGTCCCTTCTGACGTTTGGCTTAATCAAATCCAGCCGGCATCTTATTCTTCTATTGAAAAACATCATGGCGGGAGTTTGGTTTGTGACCGCATGTGTTGCATTCCTGTACGCCAACAAGAAATTATCTACCTTATGTTGTAGATTTATGTCTTCATTACCCATGGCCTTTATGGCCTTCTTGAAGGTCTGGACAAACCTTTCAGCTAATCCATTGGTGGCGGGATGGTATGGGGCGGACGTATAGTGCTTGACCCCATTGCTTTTTAAGAACTTCCTGAATTCTTCGGACACAAATTGCGGTCCATTATCAGAACAGATCTGTTCCGGCAGCCCATTCCTGGCAAATATGGTCCTTAATACTGTGATGGTTTTTTCCGTGGTGGTGGAGGACATTTTTATTACCTCCGGCCACTTGGAGTGTGCATCCACCGCGATTAAAAACATTGAGTCCATAAATGGACCAGCAAAGTCGATATGTACCCTTTGCCATGGAGATGAGGGCCACTCCCATGGATGCAGAGGAGCTTGTGGTGGGGCGTTTTGGACCTTCTGGCATCCTAGACAGCTCTTGGTTATTTCTTCGATGTCTCCATCAATACCTGGCCACCACACAAACGCTCTGGCTAGGTTCTTCATTTTCACTCCACCCAGATGCCCCTCGTGAAGCTCCTTTAGTACTTTCTGCTGGAGTTTGGGTGGAATCACCACTCTAGATCCACACATCAAGGTTCCTCGGCACACTGACAGCTGTTCTCTTCTGTGCGAAAATGCTGGCAGCATTGGTTCGCCATGTACTGGCCATCCCTCCACCGTTAAATCGTAGACTCGTGAGCGAGTCGGGTCATTTCTTGTTTCCTTTTCGATCATGGAATTTGTTACTGGTAGACATTCCATTATGGTTGAGTGGAAAATCTCCACTGGGTCCACTGTAGTCGCCTCTTCTTCCACTGGCAACGGTAGGCGCGATAACCCATCAGCATTTCCATGCTGTTTGGACCTTTTGTATTCGATGTCATATTGGTGTGCCCCTAGTAGAACGGACCACCTCTGTAGCCTTTGTGCTGTCATAGTGGAAACGGCCTTGTTAGGGTTGAATATGGACACCAACGGCTGGTGGTCTGTCAGCAATGTAAACTTCTTGCCCTGCAGGTAATGATTGAATTTCTTTACTCCCCACACAAGGCTGAGAGCCTCCCTATCTATCTGAGTATAATTTTGCTCAGCGGAGGTCAATGATCGGGACGCAAATGCGACTGGCCTTTCCGAGCCATTTGGTAACTTGTGTGAGAGTACAGCTCCAATACCATAAGGGGAAGCATCACAAGCTAGACGAAGAGGTAGCATTGGGTTGAAGTGAGCCAACACTTCCTCAGAGGTAATCAACGCCTTGCTTCTGCGAAAGGCCTTCTTACAGTCCTCGCTCCACTTCCATGGTACTTCTTTCCGCAACAGAGCATTCAGCGGATGCAGCACCGTGGATAGATTTGGCAGAAACTTATGGTAATAATTAATCAACCCCAGAAACGACCTCAACTGTGATACATTTTCCGGAGCGGGGGCCTTCACGACCGCTTCGATCTTGTCAGGTGACTTGTGCAGCCCCTCTTGGTCAATGACATGACCGCAGTACGAGATCCGTTTCTGGAAGAACTCACATTTCTGGCGATTAACTCGAAGGCCATATTCCTTCAACCTGGTGAGCACCAGTTTCAAATTTGTGAGGTGTTCCTCCTCGTCTTCTCCTGTAATCAGGATATCGTCCAAGTAACACTGAGTGCTTGGAATACCCTGTAAGACCTGCTCCATGGCCCTCTGCCAAATTGCTGGAGCCGAAGCTACTCCAAAAACCAATCTATTATATCGATACAAGCCTCTGTGCGTGTTGATTGTGAGATACTGGCGTGACTCTTCCTCGACCTCCATCTGTAAATATGCTTGTGCCAGGTCTATCTTGGTGAAGTGTTTCCCACCAGACAATGAAGCAAAGATATCCTCAATCCGCGGAAGCGGGTATTGTACCGTGTGAAGCACCAGATTAACTGTGATCTTGAAGTCTCCGCAGATGCGGACCTTCCCCGGTCCCCCTGGCTTGTTACTTGATGAAGACTTCATGATGGGAACAATGGGCGTGGCCCACTCACTCCAGTCCACCTTCGACAGTACCCCTGCACGTTCAAGCTCTTCCAGTTCTGCCTCCACAGCAGGTCGTATCGCGTAAGGTACCGATCTGGCTTTGAAAAATTTTGGGCTTGCATGTTCTGCAATCTTGATTTTTGCCTTAATTCCTCTCAGTGTTCCCAGTCCCTGCTGGAATACCTCTTTAGCCTCGTCCAATATTCTGGACAACCGTTCAGGTTTGACATCTTTCTTTCCGAAATCTACCGTCATTGTGTTTAGTGAGTGCCAGTCTATCTTTATTTTCCTGATCCACTCCCGTCCCAGAAGTGGTGGACCTCCCTTGGGTAGTACATATAAGTCCATTCCTTGGTGATCTTTGCCCTTGTGTCTCACCTTGACTTTTATCTTTCCGATGGGGTATAGTTTGTATGTCTGCAATACTATCTCCGTATCCCGTAGGGGAATATGTTTGAATAACTTTTTGTAATCTTGTTTATTCATGACCGTCAACGCCGATCCGGTGTCCACTTCCATCTTCACTTGGACTTTTGCAACCTGCAGTGTGACCCAGATAGTTTGTCGGTCAGCTTCTTTACTCACATTGTGAATCCTCAGACTACCCAGTTCCTTGCTGTTGGGGTCTGAATCCGAATTCAGTTCATCTGGACTCTTCACAGTCACCTTATGTACCTTTCTGTACTTCTTCTGCGGTGACTTATTGTTGCTGGTCTTCTTTCCGGACCGGCATACTTTAGCTATGTGACCAAGTTTGCCACATTTTCTACATTCCTGGTTTTTAAACCAGCATTGGTTCTGGTCGTGTGTTGTCTTCCCACAACGGTAACATTTCGTTGTACTCGAAGTCATTTGATCCACACTGAGTACCGCTGTCTTCAGCTGCATTTCCGCCGTGCCTCTCGCTGCGGCTTCGTGCGATGCTGCAATAAGGACAGCCTTATCAAGTGTAAGATCGTTCTCTTCGAGCAGTCGCTTTTGTATTCCTTCCTTCGACATCCCGCACACGAACTTGTCTCTCAGTGCCTCTGTCAGATTTACCCCAAACTGACAGTATTTTGCTAGCCTACGCAGTTCAACCAGGTACTCCGCGTTGCTTTCCTCCTTTAGTTGCGTTCTCCCGTAAAATTTAGCTCGTTCCGCTAACATCAGCGGTGTGGGGTTCACATGATCCTTCAGGACAGCAACAATATTAGCGAAAGACTGATCCGCCGGTTTAGCTGGTGATAGAAGATGCTTCAATAACCCGTATGTCTTCGCACCCATTGAGTTTAGTAAGGTTAGAGCTTTATCATAATTTGCTATCTTATTGACCTTACAATATATCTCGATGCGTTCTACATACGTGGTCCAATCTTCCACATCAGAATTGAATTCGTTGATGTTGCCACGCTTAGGCATCTTCACAATCTTCCTGAGAAACAACAACAAAATTTTTCTTTAACTTTTTTTTTCCAAAAATGGCGGTTTCCCGCGCTTGTCTTCTTCCCCGCCCACTTTCAAAATGGCGGTTTCCCGCTCCTGTCTTCTTCTCCGCCTACTGGCGGGAGGGGTAAGCTTTTCCCTCGGGCGACGACCGCTGGCTTTCGGGGTTCGCAGCCTACGCGCCGGCTTCAGTGCGTTCTTTGTTCCCTTTTCTCGGCAGGGCAACCGGCGCTGGGGACAACCCGTTGACGGCGAACAGTTCCAGCCGCTGGCTGAATCTCCTCGGTCTCCCTCGCTCGGCTCTGTCTCTCCCGCTCGCTCGGGCTCTGTCTCTCCCTCAGCGGCTTCCAATCGCGCCTCCCAGCCCTCTCGCAGTCCGGTCCTTTCCTCCCCCGGCTGCGGCTGAGTTCTCTGCGGTTTCTTATTTTTATTTCTTCCCGCGCCTTACGATCCCGGTCGCAGCGCCTCGCGGCCTCGGTAGCTGCCCGGCCTTTCGCCGGTCGCGGTCGAGCTGTCTCACGACGCTGTTGCGTCTCCCAGCCCGCTTGTAGCCCGGTCTCTCACACCGGCTGCGTTCCCGCTGGTAGCCCGGTCTCTCACACCGGCTGCGTTCCCGCTTGCACCGCGGCTTCCGTGCCCCACGCTGCCCCAGTCTCAGCGCCTCTGGGCCCGACTTCTGTCCGGCTCCTTTCACCCCCGACCGTGGTCGAGTTCACCGCCCTTCCTCCGTTCTTTTTTTTTATTTTCCCCCTACTCACAGTCAACGTGGCCGACTTGCTTCTCGTGGCTGATCGGCTCACTCACCACCGTGGCAGAAGGGACGATCACTGCCTGTTGCTGATGGAAGGCTTCGTGTCTGAATTCTTCCTTCTTCCTTGCTCTGCAGACTCGAGTCTTCTCTCAGCAGAATGACGAGGGCGGGTGCCTCCTCTCGACGCTCGTTAACTGCTTCGGATGTATCGCTGCCGCAGGGTAAGATCGAACTCGTCGCCAGTGTAAAGTCTGTGGGTTATATGGTGAATTAATATACAGACTACAAGAGTAACTTTAACAGGACTTTACTATTCAAAGGTCAGGGCGAATCTGCCCAATAAATCCTTACACAGCACTTATATACCGGTGTGGTCACCACCGGTATTACAGTATACAGTAGCCAAGATAAAGTAGTGCAACCCTTAAAATAGTTCTCTTAAAGGTGGAACGTTACATACACTACAAGGCTGCCATTTCTCAGGGCATCAGCATGTACCAGGCATCCGTCCCTCCTCCTCAGAGCACCATCTTAATGGCACATAGGAGGCGACACCAGGCTGCCCAGGTAGCTGCTGAAAAGATGTATCAACAGCGGCTCACTCCCAGGAGCAAGCTGTCATGAGAAGAGGGCCACCTTAGTTCGGTGAGCCTTTTGCACCACAGACACCTAGGCGTATCCCTATAATACGAAGAAAGGAATACACATTTAGTCACTCAAAGGAAGCACAGTGTGAGGAAGGAATAGGATGGCTTATGTTCGCTTTTGAACTCCTTGTTATAGAGAGAATGTGTACTTACGTTATGCGCAGTGGTTCATGGACATTTTAAAGATTGACATAATCATGTAGAGCCCAAGAGCTCTGATGCGCTGAGGTTCTAGGATGTGTATTGGATTGAAGGAATTTGAATTTATGTGAAGGTGGGGGGAATGGAGCAAAAGCAATGATTACAATGGGAGATTGTGAAAACAGATGAGAGCACTTCATTGATAAGTTAAGTTCTGATGCCCCTTGCAGCCATTACTGTGAAATCCTGCAAGTGGCAGTCTTCATGATACTACATGATCTCCTACCTTCAAAGCAGGTGGGGCCACCCTCCCAGAAATTTCGATGTCAAGGCCTTTTTGGACTGCAAAGCTGTCAGAGCACAGCAAGTTATCACCATGTGGATTCATGCTTGGAAACATACTGCACAGATCTATGGAGGCAGTAAAAGTGCCCTTTTAGTCCCCTACAATTTCCTCAATTTCAACTCTTGTGAAATATGTGCCTCATTGGAGTACTCATCAGCTGCTACATAGGAACATAGGAACAGGAGTAGGCCATTCAGCCCCTCGAGCCTGCTCCGCCATTCAATGAGATCATGGCTGTTCTTGCAACCCGCAGAGGGATCCTGATCCATGGCAGCAAGGGCTACATTTTATTGCCCAGTTACTTCAGATTCTTCTTTGAAGAGATCAGGGAGGGCGGAATTGTTGAGGGCAAAACCGTCATGGCAGCTCCCAGCAAATCTGGCATTGACATGCCGAATTTCTGAATTTTTAGTATCCGGTCATACACAATCAGTACATTAGAATCTTAGGGGGAGAAATTCGGTTGTTAGCGCCACCGATTAACGCCTAAAGAGGCCGAGAAGTGGGGCACCAGCCAATTTCCGGGTGGGCGCAAGGCGCCTAGCACCTCGCCCCATATTGAGCATGCATTTAGCGCCGGTGCTAAATCTTAGCGCCCGCTCATGGGCGCAGGCTGATTATGACATCATTTGAGTGTGCAGCGCCTTTTGGGCGCCCTGGACCGGAAATTCAGTGGCGCCCCCCTCTGTAGCGCCTGGCGCTAATAGTGACAGCTTACCTGGACCTTACCAAGTCGCTCTCGGGCTGGAGGAGCGTTATTTAAAGGGGACTGGTGTGGTTTAAAAGCGGCAGCCATTTTTGGAGCACAACTTCCTCGAGAGCTACAAAGAGTTGCTGAGCTGCACACTGAGAGCCATTTGACCACTGAGCCAGCGCAGGCAGACGATCTTCAGCCTTCTGACCATCACCTTGCTGTTGGTGAGCCATGACAACGGGGAACCTTCCTGTGGGCACTTATTATGGGGGCTGCATTGGAGGGGAACGTCCTGCTGCTGAATCATCTGGAAAGGGCACTGAGACGCTGGGAGAGAGGGGCAGGCATGGCCAGACGGAGGAGGGCCAACAGACGTCACCACAGCAGACCTTACGCTGGCAGGGTTTTCCGACAGCAGTTTTCCTACATGAACATGCCGGAGGAGCAGTGTGTCAGAAGGTTGCAATTTAGAAAGGAGGTGGTGATTGAGCTGTGCCAGCTGCTTCAGCCAGATCTGCAGCCTCAGATAAGTTGCAGGACATCTCTGTCGGTGGCTGAGAAGATGCCTGCTGGCCTGAACTTCTACGCGAGTGGCTCTTCTCAGGCTGCGCGTCAGAGGCTGATCAGAAGTAGCTTCTAGGCCCCTCTCACGGAATGCTTGCTGCCATTCCAAGAACAGGAATGGAACCGGTCTGATACCCCCAAACCTGTGAAGGGCAAGATGCATGTAAATAACAGGCATGGCCATTGTAAATGAAGAAAGTGTTTCATTACACAAAATGTGGTTCCTTCAAACATGAGAAAGCTATGGCAACAGAAAGCAAAACTAATACACTGACACATAACTGCCTCTCACACCCGGGAGACTGTCCAAAACATAAATCACATTCCGACCATCTTCCTTGGCCTTGATTCCACTGTGCCAACCACAGCATCCAATGCCCCATCAGTGAGGCGTTCCGCCCTCTGCCTCACCCTTTCCATGTCTTGCTAGGCTGGTGCGCCACAGGTAGGCTCCCACCGCTTTGAAGGCCTACAAGGCAGTGAGTGTGTCTGGTGATGCCAATTGACCTGCCCCTTTAAGAGCTGGCCGGCGCCAGTGTGTCTCAGGGAAAGTGATTATTGACAGCACCCTCGCTGCGCCCCGCCGCCGCGAAATTGGGTTGCGCCGCTGGGTTAGCGCCTTAAGAGTAGCGTGCAGCGCCTGATTTAGTGCCGCAATCACCTTTAGGGGCGCTGCAACCCAATATCGTGCTAGGTGGCGCTAAATTGCGCCTGGCGCTAAACTTTGCGCATCGCCAGCACTAGCGCCCCAAATGCGGCTATACCGAATTTCTAGGCCCTAGAATCATACATAAGAACATAAGAAATGGAGCAGGAGTAGGCCTGCTCCACCATTCAATAAGATCATGGCTGATCTGATCCTAACCTCAAATCTTCTATCACTCTCGATCCCACCCGAACCCATGTGATCTCCCGGGAGAGGCAAAAAAACAGATAAAAAACCCAATGGCCAATTTGGGAGAAAAAACCTGGGAAATTCCTCTCCGACCCATCTAGGCGATCGAAACTCTTCCAGGAGATCACTCTGTCCCTATATTTTCTACAGTACTTACCTTCTGTAAAGGCGATCTCCACCCCAGCCAGGAACAGGAATAAAACCATCTCCTGAAATCTAACACAGAATTAGAACACAAGAAGTAGGAGCAGAACCAGGCTACACATCCCCTGGGCCCGCTCCACTACCCACAGGGCCATGACAATTCCGAACCTAGACTCATGTCCAATTTCCTGCCCGCTCCCCGTAACCCTTAATTCCCTTTACTTCTAGGAAACTATCTATTTCTGTTTTAAATTTATTTAATGATGTAGCTTCCACAGCTTTCTGGGGCAGCAAATTCCACAAACCTACCACCCTCTGAGTGAAGAAGTTTCTCCTCATCTCAGTTTTGAAAGAGCAGCCCCTTATTTTAAGATTATGCCCTCTAGTTCTAGTTTCACCCATCATTGGGAACATCCTCACCGCATCCACCCGATCAAGCCCCTTCACAATCTTATATGTTTCAATAAGATCGCCTCTCATTCTTCTGAACTCCAATGAGTAGAGTCCCAATCTACTCAACCTCTCCTCATATGACCACCCCCTCATCCCCGGGATTAACCGAGTGAACCTTCTTTGTACTGACTCGAGAGCAAGTATGTCTTTTCTTAAGTATGGACACCAAAACTGTATGCAGTATTCCAGGTGCAGTCTCACCAATACCTTGTATAACTGCAGCAATACCTCCCTGTTTTTATATTCTATCCCCCTAGCAATAAAAGCCAACATTCCATTGGCCTTCTTAATCACTTGCTGCCCCTGCATACTAACTTTTTGAGTTTCGTGCACCAGGACCCCCAGATCCCTTTGTACTACAGTACTTTCCAGTTTCTTGCCATTAAGATAATAACTTGCTCTATGATTTTTCCTGCCAAAGTGCATAACCTCACACTTTCCAGTATTGTATTCCATCTGCCAAATCTCTGCCCACTTACTTAGCCTGTCTATGTCACTTTGCAGGTTTTTTATGTCCTCCTCACTCACTACTTTCCCTCTCATCTTTGTATCATCTGCAAACTTTGATATGTTACACTCGGTCCCCTCCTCCAAATCGTTAATATAGATTGTAAAGAGTTGGGGACCCAGCACTGACCCCTGCGGAACACCACTAGTTACTGATTTCCAGTCTAAGAATGAACCATTTATCCCAACTCTCTGCTTTCTGTTAGAGAGCCAATTCTCCACCCACGCCAGAATATTACCCCCAATCCCGTGATTTTTTATCTTGAGCAATAATCTTTTATGTGGCACCTTGTCAAATGCCTTTTGGAAGTCTAAATACACTACGTCCACTGGTTCTCCTTTATCCACCCTGTATGTTACTTCCTCAAAGAACTCTAGCAAATTTGTCAAACATGACTTCCCCTTCATGAAACCATGCTGAGTTTGTCCTATTAAATTATGTTTATCCAAATGTCCCGTTACTGTCTCCTTAATAATGGACTCTAACATTTTACCAACCACAGATGTTAGGCTAACAGGCCTATAGTTTCCAGCCTTCTGCCTACTACCCTTTTTAAATAAGGGTGTTACATTAGCAGTTTTCCAATCTGCCGGGACCTTTGCTGAGTCCAGGGAGTTTTGGAAAATTATTACCAATGCATCCACAATCCCTACCGCCACTTCCCTCAAGACCCTAGGATGTAAGCCATCAGGTCCAGGGGATTTATCCGGCTTAAGTCCCATTATTTTACCAAGTACCACTTCCTTAGTGATTTTAATCATATTTAGCTCCTCTCCCCCTAGAGCCCCCTGTTTGTCCAGTGTTGGGATATTCTTAGTGTCCTCTACCGTAAAGACTGATACAAAATATTTGTTCAGCGTTTTTGCCATCTCCATGTTTCCCACCATTAATTTCCCAGTCTCATCCTCTAAGGGACCAACATTTACTTTAGCCACCCTTTTTCTTTTTATATAACTATAGAAACTTTTGCTATCCGTTTTTATATTTTTTGCTAATTTACTTTCATAATCTATCTTCCCTTTCTTAATCAATCTTTTAGTTATTTTTTGCTGTCTTTTAAAGACTTCCCAATCTTCTATCCTCCCACTAGATTTGGCTACCTTATATGCCCTTGTTTTTAGTCGGATACTATCCTTAATTACTTTACTTAGCCACGGATGGCTATCTTTTCTTTTACACCCTTTTTTCCTCAGTGGAATATATATTTTTTGGAAGTTGTAAAATAACTCCTTAAATGTACACCACTGATCATGTACCGTCTTACCCTTTAATCTATTTTCCCAGTCCACTCTACTCAATTCCGCTCTCATACCTTCATAGTCTCCTTTATTCAAGCTCAGCACGCTTGTTTGAGATCCAACCTTCTCACCCTCTACTTGAATATGGAATTCAACCATGTTATGGTCACTCATTCCAAGGGGATCCTTTACTAGGACATTTTTAATTAACCCTATCTCATTACACAGGACCAAATCTAAGGTTGCTTTCCCCCTGGTCAGTTCAGTTACATACTGCTCAAGAAACCCATCCCTAATACACTCAATGAACTCATCCTCAAGGCTGCTCTGCTCAATTTGATTTGTCCAGTTAATATGATAGTTAAAATCCCCCATAATTATAGCTGTTCCCTTATTACAAACCTCAACTATTTCCTGATTAATACTACGTCCAACAGAGTTGCAACTGTTTGGAGGCCTATAGACTACGCCCACTAGTGTTTTTTCCCCCTTATTATTCCTTATCTCTACCCAAACTGTTTCACTATCCTGCTCCTTTGACCCAATATCATTTCTCTGTATTATAGTGATTCCTTCCTTTATTAACATAGCCACCCCACCTCCCCTCCCTTCCTGCCTGTCCTTCCTGATTATTAAATAACCTGGTATGTTTAATTCCCAGTCATGGTCACCCTGCAGCCATGTTTCTGTAATGGCCACAAGATCATACCCATATGTAGTTATTTGTGCCGTTAACTCATTCATTTTGTTACGAATGCTACGTGCATTCAGATAAAGAACTTTCAAATATGTTTTGTGACACTTAGTTCCTGTTTTTTCCCCTTTTACTACTTTACCTTTTACTCCATACCTTCTGTCCCTTCCTGACACGTTCTGTTTTTTAATTTCCCCACTGCTACCTAAGTCTATGACCTTCTCCGTTGTCATTTCTGTTATTTGCTCTCTAGAAACCTCCCCCCCACTAATTAGTTTAAAGCCCTCTCTACAGCCCTAGTTATATGATTCGCCAGGGCTCTAGTCCCAGCACTGGCCAAGTGGAGTCCGTCCCAACAGAACAGCTCCCTCCTTTCCCAGTACTGGTGCCAGTGTCCCAAGAAGCAAAACCCATACAGCACAGAAGGAGGCCATTCGGCCCATAGTGCCTGTGCCGGCTCTTTGAAAGAGCTGTCCAATTAGTCCCACTCCCCTGCTTTTTCCCCATAGCCTTGCAAATGTTTCTTTTCCAACTATAGTTCCCTTTTGAAAGTTAATGTTGAATCTGCTTGCACCACTATGTCAGACAAAAAAATATTGACACTAATATTATCCAAGTCTCACTTCATACTGTATTTTTTCTGCTTTGCATTTCATGAACTTTTATCCCTTCTCATTTTACACACTGTATTTTCGGTATTGGCTTAAAAATGTTGGGTGCTTGTGACACCAGCCGCTGTTAAATTGAAAAGGATTGCAGCCCCTTTCACAGGAGAACGAGCTCATTGAATGAGTGGAAGCTCCTTTTTGTCAAAAAGTTTAAGGGGTGGGGTGTTAGTGTAGGAGCTTGCAATGCTACATGAGTACCGTCTGTTCCATCCTGCGCTCCTAAAAAAGGTGTCAGTAACCTGACAAATGTATGCCTGGACAGCAACCTGGGTGATATTACACGGGTTCCCTGTGGCTGCTTGAAATAAGGCAGTGGCAGAAATGCTGGGTATGATGGTAACTGTTGCAGCCACAGTCAGAGCTGGCTGGACAGATGAGCTTGACTGCAGGTCTTCATGCAGAAGGTGGCACAGCTCTCCTGAGGGAAGTGCACTTATCATGAAGACCTCCTCATGAAGGTTTTGTGAAGATATGTATGACATGGAAATTCTTTGGGGGGAGAGGTACTATCTTGTCGGGCGCCTACTCAGGTACTGTCTAACTCTCCCAAATCAAATCAAATCAAATCAAATCAAATCAACTTTTATTGTCATTGTTAGTGCACAAGTGCAGTACAACGAAATGTAGGCTTGCGGCTCCCGAGAGTGTACATTTGGATTAAGACATTTAAACATTCAACATACATTTGGCTTGTAGTATATTAACATAAACATAACCATAATAAAGTGCATTGGCAGATGTGCAGGCTTTAGAGTTTATTTGTGGAGTTCAGTTGGATGACAGCCCTGGGAAAGAAGCTGTTCCTAAATCTGGTCGTACGGGTGCGAATGCATCTGTAGCGTCTCCCAGATGGCAGGAGGGCGAACAGACTGTGGCTGGGGTGGGTAGGGTCTTTGATGATGGACTGTGACCTCCGTAGACAGCGTTTCTGGTATATGTGCTCTATGGTCGGTAGCCGGGTGCCGGTAATGCGTTGGGCAGTTTTGACTACCCGCTGCAGGGCTTTCCGGTCATAGTAGCTACAGCTGCCATACCATACTGTGATACAGTTTGTCAGGATGCTCTCTATAGTGCAGCGGTAAAAGTTAGAGAGGATCAGGGGTGACAGGTTACATCCCTTCAGCCTCCTTAGGAAATATAGGCGCTGCTGGGCCTTCTTCACCAGATAGGAGGTATTGAGGGACCAGGAGAGGTCTTCCGTGATGTGGACTCCGAGGAACTTAAAGCTGTCCACCCTTTCCACCACAGCCCCATTGATGTGGATGGGGGTGTGACTTCCGCCTTTGGACTTGCCTCGATCCTTGCCTCGATCCTGTACTGCTCCTCCTCCTCCTCCGCTAACATTGAAAACAAGGGTTTGACCATTGGGAGTCCCATAACTGTAACTCAGAACCTCTTACTCTGTTGGATGGAAACATTTCCCAGTGATCTCATAGGTTCTCAATGTCAGAGACTAGGTCAGTTGTATCCAGGCGAATGGCAACGAAGCAAAAAGCTCCAAAAGCTCTTTTGTAACTCCAGCAATCACTCCTCAAAGATTTGAAGCATTTCTGCCATTCAGGTTTGGCCTCTCTTACCTCGTTGTTCATCACCCTTGGTGCATAAGGGGTGCACGTCACGGGTTTAGGGCACTCCTGCACTGGTGATCCTCATTGTAATATATGCTGATGGCCTCCCAGCATTGGCGAGCACATACCAATACAATCCATTACAGGATGGAAACCCGGCAGAAACAGGTCCTGCTGCTGAATGTACTCCAAAAATTGTTGATGCACTTCCCATAGAGGGAACGGTAACATAGTGATAATGTTACTGGGCTGGTAATCCAGAGTTCAAATCCCACTACGGCAGCTGGGGAATCAGTTAATTAAATAAATCTGGAATAAAAAGCAAGTAATGGTATCCATGAAACTATCGGATTGTTGTAAAAACCCATCTGGTTCACTAATGCCCTTTAGGGAAGGAAATCTGGCCTATATGTAACAATGTTGTTGACTCTTAACTGCCCTCTGAATGGCCTAGCCAATAAAGCTGGATGGACCACCTGGCATCGGCCTCAGTACAGACACAACAACGGCACACCCAGACCAGTCAACCCTGCAAAGTCCTCCTCACCAACATCTGGGGACTTGTGCCAAAATTGGGAGAGCTGTCCCACAGACTAGTCAAGCAACAGCCTGACATAGTCATACTCACAGAATCATACCTTTCAGCCAATGTCCCAAACTCCCCCACCCACCAGGGGTGGCGGCACAGTGGTATACAGTCGGAAAGGAGTGGCCCTGGGAGTCCTCAACATTGACTCCAGACCTCATGGCTTCAAGTCAAGCATGGGCAAGGAAACCTCCTGCTGATTACCTACTGCCCTCCCTCAGCTGATGAATCATGTTGAACACCACTTGGAAGAAGCACTGAGAGTAGCACAGAATGTACTCTGGGTGGGGGACTTCAATGTCCAAGAATGGCTCGGATAGCAGCACTACTGACTGGGCTGGCCAAGTCCTGAAGGACATAACTGCCAGTCTGGGCCTGCGACAGGTGGTGAGAGAACCAACACGAGGGAAAAACCTACTTGACCTCATCCTCACCAATCTACCTGTCGCAGATGCATCTGTCTGTGACCCCACAGTCATTGTGGAGACGAACTCCCGTCTTCACACTGAGGACACTCTCCATCATGTTGTGTGGCATTATCACCATGCTAAATGGGATAGATTCAGAACAGAGCTAGCAGCTCAAAACTGGGCATCCATGAGGCAATGTGGGTCATCAGCAGCAGCAGAATTGTATTCCACCACAATCTGTAACCTCATGGCCCAGCATATCCCTCACTCTGCCATTACCATCAAGCCAGGGGACCAACCCTGGTTCAATGAGGAGAGTAGAAGAGCATGCCAGGAGCAGCACCAGGTGTACCTAGAAATGAGATGCCAACCTGGGGAAGCTGCAACACAGGACTACATGCATGCTAAAAAGCGGAAGCTATAGTCAGGGCTAAGCAATCCCACAATCAACGGATCAGATCAATGCTCTGCAGTTCTGCCACATCTAGTTGTGAATGGTGGTGGACCATTAAACAACCAACGGGAGGAGGAGGCTCCATGAATATCTCCATCCTCAATGATGGTGGAGCCCAGTACGTGAGTGCAAAAGACAAGGCTGAAGTGTTTGCAACCATCTTCAGCCACAAGTGTCGAGTGAATGATCCATATCGGCCTCCTCCTGAGGTCCCCACCATCACAGAAGCCAGTCTTCAGCCAATTCGATTCACTCCACGTGATATCAAGAAACAGCTGAGTGCACTGGATACAGCAAAGGCTATGGGCCCCGACAACATCCCAACTATCGTGCTGAAGACTTGTGCTCCAGAACTAGCCACGTCTCTAGCCAAGCTGTTCCAGTACAGCTATAATACTAGCATCTATCCGACAATGTGGAAAACTGCCCGGGTATGTCCTGTCCACAAAAAGCAGGACAAATCCAATCCGGCCAATTACTGCCCCATCAGTCTACTCTCAATCATCAGTAAAGTGATGGAAGGTGTCATCGACAGTGCTATCAAGCGGCACTTACCAATAACCTGCTCACTGATGCCCACTTTGCGTTCCTCCAGCACCACTCGGATCCCGACCTCATTACAGCCTTGGTCCAAACATGGACAAATGAGCTGAATTCCAGAGGTGAGGTGAGAGTGACTGCCTTTGACATCAAGGCAGCATTTGACTGAGTGTGGCATGATGGAGCCCTAGTAAAACCGAAGTCAATTGGAATCAGAGGGAAAACTCTCCACTGGCTGGAGTCATACCTAGCACAAAGGAAGATGGTTGTGGTGGTTGAAGGTCAATCATCACAGCCCCAGGACATCACTGCAGGAGTTCCTCAGGGCAGTGTCCTCGGCCCAAACATCTGCAGTTGCTTCATCAATGACCTTTCCTCCAACATAAGATCAGAAATGGGGATGTTCGCTGATGATTGCAAAGTGTTCAGTGCCATTCACAACTCCTCAGATTATGAAGCAGTCCATGCCTGCATGCAACAAGACCTGGATGACATTCTGGCTTGGGCTGATAAGTGGCAGGTAACACTTGCGTCACACAAGTGCCAGGCAATGTCTATTTCCAACAAGTGAGAGTCTAACCACCACCCCTTGACATTCAACGACATTACCATCGCCGAATCCCCCACCATCAACATCCTGGGGGTCACCATTGACAAGAAACGTAACTGGACCAGCCGCATAAATACTGTGGCTACAAGAGCAGGTCAGAGGCTAGGAATTCTGCAGCAAGTGACTCCCCAAAACCTTTACACCATCTACAAGGCACAAGTAAGGAGTGTGATGGAATACTCTCCACTTGCCTGGATGAGTGCAGCTCCAACAACATTCAAGAAGCTCGACACCATCCAGGACAAAGCAGCCCACTTGATTGGCACCCCATCCACCACCTTAAACATTCACTTCTTCCACCACCAGCATACCGTGGCTGCAGTGTCTACCATCTACAAGATGCACTGCAGCAACTCGCCAAGGCTTCTTCGGCAGCACCTTCCAAGCCCGTGGCCTCTTCCACCTAGCAGTACAAGGGCAGCAGGCGCATGGGAACACCACCACTTCCAAGTTCCCCCTCCAAGTCACACACCATCCTGACTTAGAAATATATCGCCGATCCTTCATCGTCGCTGGGTCAAAATCCTGGAACTCCCTCCCTAACAGCAATGTGGGACTGCAGTGGTTCAAGAAGGCAGCTCACCACCACCTTCTCAAGGGCAATTAGGGATGGGCAATAAATTCTGCCCATATCCTATAAAAAAACGAATTTAAAAAACCCACTTGAATTACATGTGGAGTTCACCTCAAAAGACAATATGATTATATGTGCATCTCATCAACAGAATGATGACAGTTGTGAAAGTTATTGACAATGCAAACAAGAACATATCAGCTCAGCCTATAAGCTCAGTGCTATTTTGGCAGCAAGGTTTTTGAGAGTAAGAAAGGGGCAAAATATTTGGGTTAAATCCCATATAACTCAATTTTTTACCTCAAGACAAAAACTAAATCACAACTGTTGTTTTAAACCTGTTAAAGGCTGGATTCTCCTGGTTAAGATAGTCACAGATAGTGTAGAGAACATTTATTTTAAATATATATACACAAAGCTTTCTATTCCATTTCCGCTTTAATTTTATTCTGGCTATAATCTAAACTGAAAGCATGGAGGACTCTGTATGTCCTTTGTATTTCTTGACTACATGTGTAAATCAAAGCAGTAGCAGAATGAGCCAAACACTCAATTTCTGCTGTGCGACTGGAGATTCGAAATTAGACAATGATCTCTTCAATTCAAAGCTGCAGATCTCACCGCCACCCATCCCAGACTGATTGCAAAGGCAGGAGCTCAGGAAACCCCCGACATGCCACCCGTCAGGAAGGTGTTTAAGAATCAGCAGTGGAACTCAGTACCTGAGACACGCTGCTTGTGTAACTCGTGCTGAGCTCTGCTCTTGGCCCTGAGTTCTGGCTCTATGCTCAGGAAAAGAAAGAAAGACTTGCATTTATATAGCGCCTTTCACGACCACCGGACGTCTCAAAGTGCTTTACAGCCAATAAAGTACTTTTGAAGTGGAGTCACTGTTGTAATGTGGCAGCCAATTTGCGCACAGCAAGCTCCCACAAACAGCAATGTGATAATGACCAGATAATCTGTTTTTGTTATGTTGGTTGAGGGATAAATATTGGCCAGGACACTGGACACCCTCCTGTATCTTTCTCAAGTGATTATTCTTCATGTTTAAGCACAGCGAGTGAGTAATCAGCCGGTTATTAATCAGCAGGGAGTATTATAGCCAAGAGTGATCCTGCCCAAGTCTAACATCCACACATAGTTCCCCAGCAGGAGCCACTGGAGAGCAGTTGCCACGAGAACCACTGGCTGACCTTTGCCCCCCCCGATCCAGAGGTGCTTAAAACCAAATTGTAGTACCTCCACTCTTGCCCTGGTTGCAATCCATTATCTAAGACACAGAGCAGGCATTCCTGGTCCTTTCAATTCAGTTTTACTTTAGGTGGTGCACTTACCAAATGAGCCATTGCTGAAGCTTTGTCGGAGGTTTTCATATATACATTATGGTTATGGATGCCAGGAGTCACGATCTGCTTCACTTCTAAAAGCACACACAGCGGTAATAAAACGGAACCTCAGGTTCTCTGAACACAGACAGAGCAGACCATATACCAGCTCGGTGCAGTTGCACCCCAGTTGACTTTTTTGACTTTGGTCAGTGAAAGAGTTAATGCGCTGTGTTTCCTGCACAACATGTTCCAAACAAGTCAGGGCCGGTTAGAGCCCTCTCAGCAGGACTGTTTAGGAAATGCTATTAACAACTAATCGTTTCACAAACTCTGAGAACCTGCCTTACAGTCAGACAAACAGCAATCAGCTGGGCTAATTTATAATGAAATAATTTATGCTAAAGACTTTCCTGAGTGTTAATGGCCGCTGGATACACCAGTCTGATTAACATTTATGTGACAATAATCCCTGAGAATTCCGTGCCCTTTCTTAACTATTGAGAAATGCTTCCACCTACAAAACAACAACAAAAAGTCTGGATGCCGTACTTTACTGAAAATATCAGGATTTGAAAGTAAAGTCGAGACCCTTCAGGTCGCACACATTTTGCTTTTATTGGCATTCCCATTATCTCCAGTGTATTTCCCTTCTGTGATCAGTTCCCGCACCAACTCCTGCACTTGGGATGCGTGGTCTGAAAATACTCCTGAAAGGTGTTGCAACAGACTGCCTCTCCGGAAAAATGAGTAGATCCTGTCTGCAGAGAATGAAGCGAGCACTGATATGGCCTTGTGCTCCTGCTCTTTTGATTTGGATAGGGTTGGATGATGAGTGGAGGAGGTCACTAATATGGGGAAAAAAACCAGAGTGGCAGAGAGAACAAAACCCCATCAGTTGACCATGGCATCAACTATAGCATTGATAGAATGATGTGAGAAGAAACTAAAGAGCCATTAACAGATAGATGTATATGGTTCTAGGCCTTGTCAGAGACTTTGGAGATATGCAAGGCAATGACAAATTAATCATTAAACTCTTCAAGGATAGAGTTACAGCTAAGTGTGAGTAAGCAAGAAGATGAGCAGAGGCACAGCCACGCTGGCAATCATGCTGGCAATCATTGATTAGGCCGGAACATTCAAGGTGGTTAATTTGATAGTTAATGACAGTTTACATAATTTCAAAAAGTCCTAATGTAACGGTGGCCAGGCAATCGTTGCAGGGTATGAGGGATTATCTTTCTTAGGATAAGATTACCACACAAATATACCACGCAAGGTGATAACATCGAAATTGGTGCGATCTCATCCACCAAGAAAAAAATATTGCTGTCACTCTTCCGTATCCAGCCATGTTAACACAGGAATAAAGTTGTTCAAGCTGAAGGGGCCAGAATGTCTGCTCTGGTGCCTCCAAAAGTGATTTTCTTCCCCCTCGAGTTGTCATGGTGAATATTGTCAACTTCAGATGAGCCCATATTTAATCAACCCAGGGATTCCAGTATAGAAAACTACTTCCCAATCATTCCTGTTGTTTGGAACTACAATCTGAGGATAAAACTTAAATATAAATCCTAATGCCAGCATAAAGTGTTCCTCTAATAACCATTATTTTAGGCTCAACAGATAAGTAACCAGTACACTGACAAATGCCATTGAAGGACAGCAGCACATGAAGTGTCCATCAGTTTCTATTCACATTTTTTCTCTTGATTTTGTACAGTTTGAATTGCCTCCTGTGAGATATGCCAGTGTGATATAAATGTTATCATATGAAGTAATAACATCCCCAGCTCCATCCTTGGTCACTGCTATGCATCTGCCAGTGTTAAACATGCCCATTCTCACTATAATAGGCATGTGATTAACTTCATAACTAGCCTAAGTATTATGCTAGGGAGTGTTTATACTGCAGCTACTGGTCTCAGACCAGTCACCACAGTATTGATTCCAGCACCTTGGTATTACTGCAGCGTAGCGTTGGAATTTTCCCACCCAGGAGACAACTGTGTGTGTGCGCGTCCTTACAGGCCTCTCCCTGCCATTAAAGATTTGGGAGCAAAGATGTGATCGTCTCCGAATGCCGAGCATTTAAATCTGCGCCAGATACATTAGTAAATGGCTCAAAATGTCCGACTAACTCCCTGAGCACTTTGCAAACCGAATCTGAGACTACAGTGGATTCATACTTTGTGTGGCGTCAAATCCAAGCCAGGGGCGGTTGGGGGGGGGGGGGGTGGGGGGTGGAGATAGTGAGACTGCACTGCTTCCCTCCAGAATCAGGTTGGGAGCCACTTTGCAGCAAGACTAAAGTTGCACGCCCTGATTTTATGATATTGTAAATAGTGAGTATGCACGCTTGTGATGTAGGCACTTAGCATTTGTAGCACTGGATGCGGACCACACCAGGTCTTTTGATAAACCACTGCCCCTTATTTTGAATTGGTTACAGGTACCGGAAAACCTTGCCCAAAGAGTTTGACCTGGAACACACTTGGCTCGGGATTGCTAAAACCGGTGAGGTAACTGCTCTTAAAGGGCTGTCGCTCACCATTAAAGGGGAAGTTGTGGTGGATGACAGAAAAGTTGCCTAATTGTTCACAATAACACAGCAGAGATATGTCGACAACACTGCTCCCTTTGATAGTGATGAGTTGGAGATCCTGGTACAGGAGGTGGTCTACAGGATGGTGGTCCAATTCGGGGCTGAAGGCCGCTCTCCAGTAAACGCACAGGTGCCAGGGACTTGGAAAGAGGTTATTGACCACTTGCCTGCTCATACTTGTCTGAAATTGAGGAAGAAATGGGCTGTCTAGGCCCTAAGCTCTGGAATTCCCTGCCTAAACCTCACCGCCTCGGAAGGTTAATTGAGTGCAAAACCATTCTCTTCCTAAAGGCTGTGGGGTTGGCCTGAAGAGCACTGATGCCCACATGGCTATCATGTAGGGAACCCTACTGTCCAGCGAAAGCTGTGCGCCCTGTGCAGCTGAGGCCTTCTTTCCACAGGAAAAGCCATGCCCATGCTACCCCGTGCAATCATAGCAATTGCCACTTGCCCAATACAAATGTGCCCTGCAGATGTGGTAGATGTCTCCTGGGCTGGATTGGAAGGATGTGGTAGTATGAAAACTTCATGCTGAGGTAACCTTGATTTCGATGGCAAGGGCTGTCCCTGATCCAGGTGCTGTGTGCGGATCATTGGGCAGCAGATGGCACGGGTTGGCGGCAGCCCGTTTCGTGAGGGGTGAACGGCAAAGGCGGGACTCATTGGCGTGTCCTGGCGGAGGTCCCGGTGTAGTGACAGTTGTGGCGAGAACACCTCAGAGGCAGTTGTTCCCGCTTCCAAAGTCTGCTTCCTCATTTCAATGAAGCAGTGCATTCAGAATCCCTAAAGGGATACCCATCCTCTCCTCATTACCTCCCCTCAAAGCCAGCACTACACAGGGAATGTGAGCAAAAGTACAGCTGGGGGAAGTAAGACCAAATAATGTATGGACCAAGATGCTGCCAAGAGTACATAATCTGCAATAAGAATAACAGCGACATTTTATGAGACCTGCATAAGCAGGAGAGCTCTCAAGCACTCCAGTGCGCCCAGTTCTTAGGGGCAAGCCTCAAGGTATGGGGTGGAAAGTTTTGCCTGAAATCATAAAACTTGGGCCAAACCATTTAAACAAGGATTTAAAGCTTGTAATGAGGTCATGCATGCTGGTGTGGCCTTATTTTTGGCCCCAAATCATTGCTTGCAAAATCAGTCATTCTGAAAATTGGGCAACTGACCTGTGACCATTGCATGTGATGCCCCAGCGGCTGTGTGGGGGCTCACCAAATTTACCCTGTACTATAAGTGCATCGTTTATGGCTGTTTGACTGCATTTTGACTGACACAAAGACCATGTTATTTTTCAATCTAGCCCAATGACACTGCCATCTAAATAGCCTGTGACTATCTGTAAGAATAGCCCAATGGCAACACTATCATTCTAAGTAACCTGGTGACAACAGTATTACATGAACAACTCTGACCTTGAAACTAATCTTTTAATCCTTCTCACTTGTTCTGAGCTTTCATGACTTTCCCTGCATTTTGGAACAATTACACCTCTTTCCAGTTTCTTCAGTGTTTATTTATGTTAGTTTTGTTTCTATCCTCCTTACTTTGTTCCTGGAAGTTCAATTAACATCACAAATGCTTCTTCCTTACAATTACGATTACAGGTAGCTGAAACATTGCACCAGTTCTCAGGTGGCTCCGTATGTGATTTATTTGCTGGAAGCAGGAATTTTTTATGAGCTTGTTGAGAGCTGAGTTAAACCACCAGGTTCACGGGATCAAAACTGGATCATACATCAGTGAGATCCGCCTTTCAGAACAAATCCTACAGCGGTCAAATCAAATCATTGCAGCTTTTTGAAAATTTACTTAAATTTTAACCCAGTTCTGTCCCTTTACCTCCCTTTGGGAGTTGTCACCCTCTACGCTGCCTCCTTAGTGTCAGCTGTGGCTCAGTGGGTAGCAGTCTCGCCTCTGAGCCTGAAGGTTGAGGGTTCACAGTCCCACTCCAGGGACTTGAGCACAAAAATCTAGGCTGACACTCCAGTGCAGTGCTGAGGGGGTTCTCCACTGTCAGAGGTGCCATCTTTCGGATGAGACGTTAAACGGAGGCCCTGTCTGCTCTCTCAGGTGGATGTAAAATATCACACGGCACTCTTTCGAAGAAGAGCAGGGGAGTTATCCCCAGTGTCCTGGCCAATATTTATCCCTCAACCAACATAACAAAAACAGATTATCTGGTCATTATCACATTACTGTTTGTGGGAGCTTGCTGTGCGCAAATTGGCTGCCGCGTTTCCCACATTACAACAGTGACTCCACTTCAGAAGGTACTTTATTGGCTGTAAAGCGCTTGGAACATCCGGTGGTCGTGAAAGGCGCTATATAAATGCAAGTCTTTCTTTTAATCAATGGCATTTCGTGGTCGATAGATGACAGGTTTACTTAAAAAGGGATGAGCTGTCGATAAGAGTGCTGTTCTGGCCCTGCGCCCTGAGATAGAATGTCCCTTCGCACTATGGTGCTCTATCTACTGCCCTGGCTGAGCACTCACAGAACTTGCTTCCAATAAACTTGAGTAAAAGGCAGCCTTGGGACTCAAAACCATGAACATCTGCTTGAGAGGCAGGTACTCTACCAGCTGTGCTACCGGGCTTCATTTCCTCCTGTTATGGAAGCAATATCATTCCAAGTGTTTTATGTCTGGCCTTTGGTAATGCTTTTGCATCAAACAATAAATAAAAAAATACCAACATTAAAGTTTTCTTTTTCAAAAAAAAATGTGGTCAGGTCACGTTGCGAATGAAGAAATATTCTGTGGTCCCTCCCTACAGCTCCAACATTTTTCATCAGAAATCATGCACAGAAAATCAATTCCAATTAGAGCTGTACCAACTAATTACTGTGGTAATTAAATATTCTGTCAATTATCCTAATAATTTATCAAATATTTGGCTACATTAAACCACCATAAAGCTGACAGTTTCATCGTTAAATGGGGATTTGATAGTAACATCTCGGCATCACGCTGAATGAGGCACAGCTTGTTCAGATTAGATTTTCAAATGTAACATATGTCCACTAGCCACCTAATAAACTGAAGACCACAAACCCATTCAGTGCGAGTTTTATTGCATTGATGTTAGCAGATTACTGATCTGAACAGCCAGAACAGATGTGCATGCCGTATTCTACCATGGCCATTGCAGCTTGATAACAAAATGATTAAAGGCATCATTATACTACAGGTATCAGTTTCCAACCAGTGCTTGCTGAGAGGGATATGGGCTGGGGAGACATGAGTTATGCTCACAATTCCGCATCCCTGTCTGGCAAGGCAAAAAGGAGCTCTGAGCAAACATGTTCCTCTGCATGTTCAAAGTTCCATTCACTGGCCCCTGAATGCAGGTTATCTCTTAGCATGAACAGAGAACCAGTTGGTCCTCTTCGCTCTCTGTGAACTTTAAAAAAGATTGAAAATTAAGTTTACAGAACTCCCAGGTGGCTGTGTTTCACAGCAGGTGTGAAGGTTAAGCAGTTGCAAAACTACTCTGGCCTAATGCATTTCACATGACTTCACACTTGAATTTGCTCAGATGGAGGATGAACACCAACACAGCTTGGTTGGGCCGATTTGTGTTGATTCAAAACTTAAACCACTTTTCACACAAGGGGGTTGATTTTAACTCCTGGGTGGGAATGCAACCTAACGAGCCCTCAGCCCATCCGGGAGCGATAGCAGTGGGTCTCAGCTTATTTTAACGGCCGGCAGTAATTAGCATGCCGCTTGTCGACTTCCAGACCAACGTGAGATGAGGTTGATCAGTGGGTGGCTGAGGTGGTTCCTCAAAGGAGGCAGCACCTCAATGGACACATTAGGGGGCTTTTCCAGATACTGCCACCCCCAAGGCTGCTGCTCCTTCCACCATCTTGCTGAGAAGTGATGTTGCCCGTTAACTGGCTGAAGGCTTTTAACTGCTGCACCAGAACTGCATTTCCATCACCTTTAGCAGCGGTGAGCAAATAAGGGCCAGTTTTCAGTCCTCCAAGCTGCCCTGCATGACGAATGAAGGTTCTGGGGGGTAGTGGGTTGACAGCGGTCTCACATTGGTGACCGTTAGGACCACCCTGCCACAAACCCGCCAACAGGAGCAGAATCCAGGCCTCAGTATTACAACAACAGTCAGCATGAAGATAGGCAAAATCTGGTCAATTACAATTCTTGATGATTATGTAATTCTAAATAATTGCTCTGCACAGGTCTACCAATAGCACAGAACGTGCATACTATGTTGCATTACAATAAGTGGAATATTTTTAGCTGGACTGGCGAATTGGCAACGCTAGTTGGAAAGTGTTGGCTTCCCATTCAGAGGATTGGAGGCTCGTGCACTGCTGCTGAGCTCCTCCAATTTTAGGGTGGGTCGCGAGAGGGAACGTGTTACAGCAGGAAATGCTCTGGAGGAAAACCTGGCAGTGCCAGTCCCTGGCAATGGGGACACGGTGCCCGTCAGTGGCATGACATTGACAGCAATTGGGAACATTTTTGCGATCCAAGCGTGAGTGAATAAGTTCACATTCAATTTTGAATTCATTAAGGTTTGCACAGGAAAGTTACAATACTATGCTGTGTTTGGCATGTAAATTTATATATGATTTTAACTACCTGGACTGTAGCAAATGGGGAAGTTCTATGTGGTATTTAAAAACCAAGCTTTTGTTTGAATTTCTATTTTTATTCCTGATTCATAATTAGTAACTGGGCCTGGTGCTTTCTGATAGTTACGGTGGAACCAGTTACCAAGGAACTGTTCTGCTTTCAGGAAGCCAAACCACCCGACAAGCTAAAGGGGAATTGGCACCGTACTGGGCAGCAAATCAGTTCTGGAAGAGTGGAGCATCCTTGTTGTTTTTAGGATGATGTTGAGTCCAAGGAATGTCATGACATCTTCATTGTGCAAATGAAGTCATTGTATTGCAAATCAATAAACAAAAGGAAAGTCTATGCTAACCACCTTACAGAACAATGATGTGCCTGCAACTCAAAATAAAATCATTGGCTGAAAACTCAGTGTGATTTTTCTACATATCATTAGTCGTGAGGGCTCTGCACCCATCTCACAAAAATAAACCTGGCTAATAAGGTAAATTCACAGCCTGATACTTTTGACCCCCTGGTCTCAACACTTGAAGTAGAAGTTTGAAAAGGGAGAAGTTGGTGCAGGACGTATGCAGTGGTGACCACTGATGCTTGGTGCCACAAGAATGGAGCGAAGTAAGTTTGATTTCCACCTCCCTAATCTGGGTTGTATTGTGTAGACAGGAGCGGAACATAGAGCAGGCATGATACGAGGGAGGGTGGGGTGGGGGAGATGGAGGGGAGGGGTGGGGAAAATCTGAAGAAGACTCTCCATTGGATCATTATCAAGTGCCTCCTGGCAGTTGACAAGAGCGTTGTTGATGGGAGCCTGAGCAGACTTCCTGTCCACTGTCGTGGAAACAGGTGATGAGTGAACAAGGTGGAATTCCATAGGAAGAAAACAAAGGGAAACATCACACATGCTATCCTATCCTCTTCCCTCCCCTCCCAGCAAAAACCTTTTGGCTGCTAATTTGGAGTCTGACTGCCTCCTCTCTTTTTAGTTATACAATTGGGAGCTTGCATTTAGAGTCCACAGAAAACTATTCTGAGCATGTGAATATTGGGTGCTATTAATAAGGCAATTAAAATCTTGAAGTTAATTTAGTGCTTGGTTTGACTGCAGTGACAGTGTATTATGATGTGCACTCAAGGGGAAGGAGATCCCAAGTGGGTAAAGATCTCTTCTCCAAACATGTCATTTTTCAAAAGGCTTTTTTTTCACACAGGTGCTGTGCTGGAATTGTGGCTCAGTTCATTTCTCAAAATAAACAAGAGCCCAATTGTCCATTTTCAGTATATTCTGTTCTTTTTGGGTTCTTCCTGATCTGAACTGTCCACAGTTAATGCCATATTCACTTGGGGGGGGAAATGGACCACAGAGAGTAAACCTGTAGCCCTGCACATGTTGTATACTGGGGTGGGTGTGAGGGGGAAGGGGGAGGGTGCGGGGCACAGAAACAAACTGGGGAGGCGTCTCTATACATTCCTATACACACTATGGAAAATCTGGCATTGTGAGTGTGAGGTGAATGAGCGTGAGACTCCGCAGAGCTAGACAGGTAGATTATCCCTTAACTATGCTCTCTAATAGGTCCAGAAAATAGTGAAAGGGAGGCAAGAATCAAATAGGAACATTCTGAAAACGCAAATCTGAACAAGTTAAAATTCAATTATTTTCCTTTAAAAAATGTGATTTAGGGTATGGGTTCACACTTATTCTTAAAACAATCTAGACATTCTTCCCACCCTATCTTACAACAGAGAACATGAGGGAGGGGTGCCCACAGAAGGTGATGTAATGGGGAAAAGTGGAAGATATGGAAGAAGCAGCCAAGGTGCAGTCCCTTCTCACAGCGATCACTTTTCATAAGATGCACACATGGGAAAGCTTCAGTCAGCCAAAGGTCTTGATACTCTGCTATGCACTTATTTTCAAACAGTCTTTGAATTAATTGAAATCTGCTCACCTTGTTGTACATATTGATGTGGTACAGTGCTGCCACTGTAGCCCTGGAGAGAGAATGCACAGCAAAAAAATAATAAATGCTTTATTAAATAAACATTCAATTTCTCAATTTGACTTACAGATTAGATTTGAGGCTCTGTATTCCCTTAAGGAATTTTATTTGCTTTTCTTTATTAAAATTTCGATTTGCTAATAACCTTTTTATCAGACTTCCTCAGGAACTGGAGCTAATTATACATTGGCTAAACCTCCCCTCAGGATGTGCAGGAGTTCAGAGGTCACTGTTCCTAAAGGTCACGTGCTGTTTGTGGAAAGGTTCCTCCAAAGTTTGTCTTGTGGAATTCTTGCCTGCGGATTGTTAGGAATATCGAAGCAGGTTTGGAGTAGAATATTCCATCAGGAATCCTGGAAAAGACAAAATGTATGTAGTTAAAATAACAAGACATAGCTGGAGGATAAACAGCGTAAAATTATAGCCATGTTAATAAAACAGTTTGTTTTAAACCTTTCTCTGGCCCTTTGTGCTTACTCGAAAGCTTTTATTACAGTGCTAAGATCTGGGTGTTGTAAAGTAATATTAGTCGTTCCATTGCGCAAAACAATATTTATTGAACTAGCCATATTGAGCTCTTGTTTTTTTGGTTTATTAAGGGCTAAAGTGCTTGTCACATGATTTGTTAGTGCCTTAAACCTTTAATAAGCTATTAATGTGTCATTACATGCTAAACTGTATGGAGTCTACTTTTTCAGTAGGTTAATGCTCTAGTCACATTCATTGTGCAAAGTATAAAGTTCATTTGTATTTAATAGATTAAGGTTTGTTTTTGACTTTCATGGTCCAGTAGTGTAGTGGTTAGAATACTTGCCTTACACCCCTCCATACAAGTTAATACCTCTGCCAAAACTGGGCCCAGAATTATTTCACAAAAAAATTCAAATTATAATCTAATTTAGCAGCAGATATCCATCACTCAGGTCTGAACTCTCGACCTGTTGAAAAAAGACTGACATTAAAATTTTCCCAGTTTTCTTAAATCTGTATAACATTGAGTTGTTTTTTTAAAGGTATATGTGCATGATTGTATCGTGGTGTTCATTTAAAAATGTAGTTCCTGCGTTGCAACATAATTTATCATTATTGTCAGAGCTTTAACTGAAATTCAGAAATCGGTTCCTAATAAACATGCAGCTGATTCCAGCAGAATTTAGACCCAAGCATAAAATTCCAATTGATCACCAACCCACATACCATTGTAGAGAACTCCTTATCCAACTATAACATTACATAGGAAGCCCTGATGCCCCAGCTATCCGTTTTTATTAATGTTTGTCACTAATTGCAGTCATTCCGCAGCCAAACCCAGGACAGTGAGACATTTTAGTTCAATAGCAAAACACTACAGATGATGGAAATCTGAAATAACAACAGAAAATGCTGGAAACACTCAGCGGGTCAGGCAGTATCGAGGAGAGAGAAAAACGGAATCAGCGTTTCGAGTCGGGGTCGAAACGTTAACTCTGTTTCTCTCTCCTCGATGCTGCCTGACCTGCTGAGTGTTTCCAGCGTTTTCTGTTGCGACATTTTAGTTGTTTAGTCCCCTTTGTATAACTTTTTGAAGTGTTTTCTGCTGCCTTTGTTTAGATCAAATTATCGGCTGGATGATTAAATGTGATGTGGTGCAAATATTTGTAAAGTGGCTCTTTGTATTCCCATAAAAATCCTGATCTAAGGATAACATTCCTTGGAAAATGAAGCTGTGCATTTATTATTGGACTGCATCCTTATCCAATTACCTAAAAAGTTCCAGATCAATAAAGAAACTGTATGTTAAAAGCATTAAATTTTTGGTAAACTTCTAACAAGCTTAATATATATAGCGCCGGCTGGCTTCAATTTGATAGCACTGCTTATTGTGATGTCTGAAATTATAGCCAGTGGTAAAACAGCTCTTTAATGCAGTAAGTATGTTCAGTACTTGTAATACCTCATCAGACAACAGGATTACAGTACTGTATGCTTGAGATGACTCTCCTTCCTCTTATATTGTCACTTCCTGTGACCTCATTTCCTAACATACTTTACATCTGCACAGTGAAGCTCTTGGTGTATTATATTTTTTTTAATGTATTAACGCCATAACACTGGGATTTGCAAATAAAACCAAAGAAAGAAACAACTTGCTGGGAGATGCAGGATTTATCTGACCAGTGTCCTGTGTTTCTCTTTGCCTCTGGCACACGTCCCTTTTGTGATTTTAACCCTTTCACTTGCACAAATCTGCATTTTTGTGTGAGCGAGCTGCTCACTGCACCAGCCTGTAATTCTGCTTGCGTCAGTTTTTTTTTTAATGAAGTGTCATTATGCTTAAATTTAACTCCACAGGGAATTTTAGAAAAATCCCAAAATAATTTCTAGTAACTCAGAAAAGCACAACATTCTGAGTTAATTTCACTACAGCCAAAACCTTTGTTACACGGAGTCTACCTCCATCACATCGCTGAACTTTGGAGTATATGGAGTAGGAAAATGGCACACCACATTTTTTGAAGAATGTTCAAAATCTGCAAAAAAGTAGACAATTTTTTCCCTCCAGTGTCACTTGATGCTTTTGAAATATGGTCTATAGATAAAACAAGTCAACATATATTCTGGACTCCATCTGGAATTGATAATATGATTGAAACAGTGTGTCTCTTATAGATCCGGAAGATTATATAATGTAATTACATGTCTACTCAGCAGAGGGGGTGAGATCCTGGAGGTAACAACGTCATTCTTATGGTAAGCTCTTGGCTGAGGTCTAGAGGATCAACAAGTTCAAAACATGTGTTGCTGAAGCAATAAACACAAACATGGTGATCTGGTAAAAAGAATGGGCTCTCTGCAATTTGATTCAAGCCCATTCTACAAACATAACATCACTGATAGAAGCTGATATTTAATACAGAGAAGTGTGAGGTGATGCATTTTGGCAAAAGGAACAGGGAGAGGCAATATACACTTAATGACACAGTTTTAAATAGTGTGCAGGGACAGAGGGACCTGGGAGTTAATGTGTATAGGTCCCTGAAGGTGGCAGGGCATATTGAGAGAGTGGTTAGCAAAGCAAATGGGATCTTGGGCTTCATAAATAGAGGTATTGAGTACAAAAGTAGAGAAGTTATGCTGAACCTTTATAAAGTGCTGGTTAGGCCACAACTGGAGTATTGCATCCAGTTCTGGTCACCACACTTTAGGAATGGTGTGGAGATGCCGGAGTTGGACTGGGGTGGACAAATGTAAGAAGTCACACAACACCAGGTTATAGTCCAACAGCTTTATTTGGAATCACAAGCTTTCGGAGCGCTGCTCCTTCATCAGGTGAAGTGGAGAAATGCATAAAGACACAGCTTATATAGTCAGAGAATCATGTCAGATGTTTACAGGTAATGTTTCCAACTGCCATTTATCACACCTCGGCAGAGAGATAATCACAGCAATCAAAGGTGTGAATGGTGTCCAAACAGGTCAGTCAGGAAAACATTACATCAAAGAACAATGAGGTGGGGTCACAAGGGGTCATATATTGCAGATGCTGGGGTTTGTATGAAAAACAAAAAAACAGACAAAAAACATTTTTTTTGCTGGAAATCACAGCAGGTCCGGCCGCATCTGTGTAGAGAGAACAAGCCAATGTCGACTCGAGTCTGGATGACCCTGCGTCAGGTGGGGTTACATGTAGCGTGACATGAACCCAAGATCTCGGTTGAGGCCGTCCTCATGGGTGCGGAACTTGGCTATCAGTTTCTGCTCGACGATTTTGCGTTGTCGTGTGTCTCGAAGGCCGCCTTGGAGAATGCTTACCCGAAGATCGGAGGCTGAATGTCCTTGACTGCTGAAGTGTTCCCCGACTGGGAGGGAACACTCCTGCCTGGTGATTGTTGCGTGGTGTCCGTTCATCCGTTGTCGCAGTGTCTGCATGGTCTCGCCGATGTACCATGCTCCGGGGCATCCTTTCCTGCAACGTATGAGGTAGACAACGTTGGCCGAGTCACATGAGTATGTTCTTCGCAGCCTTCAACATGTCATTGATGACGACGAACACCTCGCTAAGGCCATCCCCACGCCTCCACTACTCGCTTTCAAACAGCCGCCTAACCTCAAACAGACCATCGTTCGCAGCAAATTACCCAGCTTTCAGGAGAACAGCGACCACGGCACCACACAACCCTGCCACAGCAACCTCTGCAAGACATGCCAGATCATCAACACAGATACCATCATCACACGTGAGGACACCACCCACCAGGTACATGGTACACACTCATGTGACTCGGCCAACGTTGTCTACCTCATACGTTGCAGGAAAGGATGCCCCGGAGCATGGTACATCGGCGAGACCATGCAGACACTGCGACAACGGATGAACGGACACCACGCAACAATCGCCAGGCAGGAGTGTTCCCTCCCAGTCGGGGAACACTTCAGCAGTCAAGGACATTCAGCCTCCGATCTTCGGGTAAGCATTCTCCAAGGCGGCCTTTGAGACACACGACAACGCAAAATCGTCGAGCAGAAACTGATAGCCAAGTTCCGCACCCATGAGGACGGCCTCAACTGAGATCTTGGGTTCATGTCACGCTACATGTAACCCCACCTGACGCAGGGTCATCCAGACTCGAGTCGACATTGGCTTGTTCTCTCTACACAGATGCGGCCGGACCTGCTGTGATTTCCAGCAAAAAAAATGTTTTTTGTCTGTTTTTTTGTTTTTCATACAGACCCCAGCATCTGCAATATTTGACCCCTTGTGACCCCACCTCATTGTTCTTTGATGTAATGTTTTCCTGACTGACCTGTTTGGACACCATTCACACCTTTGATTGCTGTGATTATCTCTCTGCCGAGGTGTGATAAATGGCAGTTGGAAACATTACCTGTAAACATCTGACATGATTCTCTGACTATATAAACTGTGTCTTTGTGCATTTCTCCACTTCACCTGATGAAGGAGCAGCGCTCCGAAAGCTTGTGATTCCAAATAAAGCTGTTGGACTATAACCTGGTGTTGTGTGACTTCTTACACTTTAGGAAGGATGTGAAGGCCCTTGAGAGGGTGCAGAGGAGATTTACCAGAATGGTTCTGGGGATGGGGCGATCTTAGCTACAAGGACAGGTTGGAGAAGCTGGATTTGTTTTCATTAGAGCAAAGGAGGTTGAGGGGTGATTTGATCGAGGTGTACAAGATTATGACAGGTTTGGATAGGCTAGACGGGGAAAGGCTGTTCCCACTGGTTGATGGTACAAGGACTAGGGGACACAGATTTAAGGTTCTGGGCAAGAGATACAGAGGGGACGTGAGGAAAAACTTTTTTATGCAGCAAGTGAGGAGGACCTGGAACTCGCTGCCGATGGAAGTGGTGGAAATGGAGACACTCAATGTTTTCAAGGGGAGACTGGATAGGCACTTGAGGGAAATAAACTAGCAGGGTTACGGGGATAGAGCGGGGGAATGGGACTGACTGGATTGCTCTACAGAGAGCTGGCATGGACTTGATGGGCCGAATGGCCTCCTTCTATGGGCTGGATTTTACCTGCCGAGATGAGTTGGGGGCGGGACTGCTGCCTTCCAGGTTCTAGTCCCGCCCCCAGCGACGTCTGACGAATAGACGCTATTTTCCCTAGATTGGCCTTGGTAAGCCTGCCCTGCGGACTTGCCAACCAATTAAGGGAAGGCCTTTGTCAGATGACGTCAGTGCATGACGCTTCATCTGCCGATTTTCTTAAAGGGACAGGCCCCATAATCTTTTGACAGATAAATTGTCAGTGTTTGACAGCATTGAGGTGCTGTCAAACACTAACAATCACTGTCCAAACGTGAGCCCTTGAACCCAGGCTCACCAATGACTCTCTTCTTAGGAGAAAACAGATGGCAGCTGCATGTGAGATTGCAGAAGCCATCTGTCAATTCTCCAGATCAGATGAGGCTTCACAGAAACATCAAATCTTGTCACCTGCAGATACATATAAACAGAATATAGATATTTCTCACTACATTCTCTCATCTGTCATACTTACCTGTGCACCATCACAGTACCTGTGCAGCTGTCATTTGCACACTTACACTGCAGCAGACCCACAGCTCACCTCGCTGACCCTGGCGGGGTTTCCCGTCGTCGGGAAGCCCGCATCAGCAGGCTGAAAATGGGGAAAAGCCTCTTAACTGCCTGTTAACTACCTGTTAACAGGCAGTTAATTGGCTCTAATCCCCTTTCTGCCACTAGGAGATGGGTCCCTGTGCGAGTCGGGGACCCACCTCCCGGGTAGATGGTGGGGCGCTACCCAATTTTTACCCCTATGACTCTAAGCTGCTGTGATGGAACAGAACATTATGCACCATTTCCAAACTCTATGTCATACTTCTGGATGTGTAGCTACTCTCTACATTTATTTAACTAGAAATTGTTCATAAAAGGTCATGATTAAGGCTTATTGGCTAAATATCATATTAAATAATGGCTCTACTCTTAATTTTGCATCCTGCCAAGTTCACCTTCAGTTTTATTTCTATCCCCTGTTACATTTCAGGTTGTCTCCCAACAGTTGTATCTTATGCTCAAAGCAAAAAGACACTTTCTGGAAGCAGGCCAGGTCTCTTACGAATTGATAGCTGTGCCCTTATATATGTTATGAGTGGGATGGTGTGCTACAGGATTAACAATCAGTCCCTGCTTATAGTATATCACATGATGCCCACTTCATTCTGTCTCTTTCAAAATGTGGAAAATATCCTTCTTAGAAAATGTTTCCTACACAGCTTGATAAGCAGCAGCACTTTTGGATGAGACAGCCTTCCGTAGACCTTTGTGATGTACGTTGATGGTGCAATTCCTAATCGGCCCATAGAGTTCCGATTTCCTGTCAGAATTGAAAGATGTGCACCGTGATTTGTCATGGGAATGTTGTCATGTGACTTTTGAAGCCAGCTCTCATATATTGAGAGGTGGGCTGTTCATGTCTGCGTATTTACTGTCTTCCTGCAAACACGTATTTTCCGATGCCTACGGGTGTGTGCGAGCTGTGTACACACCTGTAGGGACATCAGAAATGCCGGTTTCAGGCATGCGAAGCGCATGCGCTGAAAACCGACATTTCTGATCTGTCAAGATCGGACACCTGCCCTGGAGAAGGGCCTCTGCGGTTGGGGGGGGGTGGGGGGTGGGGGTGTTCCGCTTTCTGGGGACCTTCCGCCCGCAGAAAACCCTTAGAAATTTTACGCCTGGTAAAAGCCTGCTTTTACGAGCATAAGAGTTGAAAAAAGTTTTTTAAAATAAATGTTTTTCAGTCATTTATTATTTTAAAGTACTTTAAAAAAGGTAAGTTTATTTTTAGCCCCGTAAAAAACTTTAAATATTTTTTTCAAAAAATTAAATTTTTGTTTAAAATATTTAATTTATTGTAATTTTAACTCATTTTAAAAACGTGATGGTTTTTTAAAAATGTATTTAATGTTTTACTGTGTTTTTGGAGTGATCTCCATTCATATATTTGACAGGTCTGTCTGTCAAAAGCATGAAGGGCGATACCCGTCTGCTATTGGCTGGCCTGGCCCACGTGATCCCAGGGACGCTTGTGAACCGCATGCGCCCCTGGGATACGTGGGCCCTGCGCAATTTGAGTTTGGAGAGGCCCAGGAGCGGAAGTGTACGCACCTTGGGAGCCCTCAGGTAAGAGCGTAGATTTTTTTCCAGATCGGAGGCCTCCCCACGCAGGAAGCCTCCGATCGGAAAATATGGGCCAATGCTGTTATGGTTCAGCAGAGGAACTGAATTTGTCCGTCCCACAGTCTGTTGGCTTACAAACGTTAACATTCCTCTTGAATCGTTCCAGCCACCAAAAAAAAACAACTTTATTTTTTGACTTCATTTCTGAAAAAGAACCACAGACACAAACAATGAGGATCCATCCAAGCCAGCCCACTCATTGAATACTCTGATAGTTCTAGTCAGTTCCAACTATTGGTCAATCCCACCACAGGAACAATGAACTTCCCTGAGAGATACAGTTGACTGCATTTTTTTTTAATGGATTTTCCTTATGACAGATATAGAAATCTCTCTATTTCGCTACAATTCTTATTATCATTAACATATTTTAAAATAATATATAAAATATAAAAAAACACTCAATGTATCAGTACTCGTCTTTCACCAGACCCTTGGTGCTGTAGATCTTCCTCTTGCTGGGCAGCAATGAGTGACTGGTGTCTCACCTCTGTGTCTGGAGCTTTAACTTTGTAGCATGTTCTGTCAGCTTGTTAACAGTTCAGAGGCAGTAAAATGCTGGGGGAAGAAAAGAGTTTGTATTTTAAAAGAATTTCTCTTTAGTAGGGAGAAAATAGGTTCAATGTTTTCCTTCTGGCAGGGAGGAAAAGTCAATTGGCAACTCATCTGTTGTCATGGTTGGCTCAGAATTGGTAGCACATGCATTGCGTCGGGGGAAAGCCATATGTGAAGATGTGCACCGTGATTTGTCGTGGGAATGTTTTCATGTGACAACCAGACTTTTGAAAATAAAGATGGGGAGAAAAATAGGATTTTATTTGCATAGGCTCTGGGTTTTTGTCAGATTTATGTCCTTTTTATTACAAAATTACAGGATGTTATAGAAAGGTGCCTTGATAAAGTCAACCTGATGTGTTGACGAATAGATAAAGAACCTTCTCAAATCTTATTGTTAATCTACTGGAATGATTGTATAATCTACACTAACAAGCCAAAGTGGCCTGTAGCTGATGTTTTTGTCCCCCATTTATCAATTAAATAATTTGAGATAGAAGTTGTTATCATGTCCTCATCAAAGGCCTCCGCAAATCCATGCAGTAATAACTGAGAGATTAATGTAATGCTGAGACATAGAAATCAGTAGGGACATCATCCAGTGCCAGGGTTTTACCCTTTGGCATACATAGAGGACACAGTGAATTCAATTTTCCAAATTTCAATCAAACAATCTAATTGAACATTTATTTTATCAGATAAACAACATGGTGCCAATTTTGCATCTAAGTGGTTGCATTCAGACTCGTACTGGAACATTTTAAAAGCTTATTTGACTCTGTAATTTTTTTATAGCAGCAATTGGTTTCTGTCTTTAAAAAAGCAGCTAGTGGAGGAGCTTGATGTGCAGCACCGTGGGATAAATCTGATCCGTCGGACATCGTGTCCTGGTCCACCAAGACCACACTGAGAACTTTGTGAAATGCTGGCCTGGGCGAGATTCCATTGGCCCAGAGGCAGCCCCATTGTTTGTTCATTTCAGAGAATCCTTTTGCAGGCGGGGTATTGGGGCCCCTACTGGATCATCATAATTAACCAACTCGTCCTTCAGACTATCTGGCACATTTAGTTTTATCTCCTCCCTTGAATGTACATACACCAATCTGGTGTGTCCAATTGTCACAGGGATCTTTGGCATAAAGCAAAAGTTAGGCATTGTGATTGCACATACCAGGTTACTATGTTGGTACTCAGTCTCTGTGGTGGCTATACAATACTCCCCTTCGCCTCTATATCCCGAGCGGGTGTGATGATGATCAACATGTGATAATTCCAACACACACCCCTCTGTTTTATTATAGCCGCACTCATCCTTAGGGCCTTCTCCTACCGGATGTGGGCATAGCGTAAACGTGCCTTTCCCATGGCATCCGTTTAGGGAGACCCCTCTCATAGTACCATTCTTCCTGATGGCATAGGTATCAATTGGATAGTATTGGAGGTATGTCTCACCCCTCACTATGCCTATGTTTGTTACCTGGTACTGTGGGTATGGAGTCATGTCTAGTCCCACCACTGGTATCAGGAGTACCATGCCTATCATTGCTGTCACTTCTGCTTTACATTTTTGTATCACTGGATATACTCTGGTCATCCCTTTGAGGGTACAAGCACTCAGAGGGGCTGGATTCTGGCTCAGGCCATAGGGCTGTGTGCTGTTAATCCAGTCTGGTACCTCGCCTCGTGGTATCTGTGCCAGATTACGTTTTAACTGTCCGGTGATCCACTGGCCATTGGCATGACACAAGCCTCTCCCTACCCTGTCTTTTGCCTGTTCCTCATCTCTATGGTTTAGTTTGTTGATAATGCTGGCATGGTCCTCTATAACCTTGATTCCCTCGAGTAATTTCCTTATCGTCTGTCCTCCCAACTCTGATCCTTGTCGAACCAAACCAGTTTCCTTCTCTAAAATCTGTTGTATTACCCTTTGTAGTCGTTCCACACTACTTTGGACTCCTTGTATATCTGGGGCATTAATGAATGATGTCCCCGTGTTTATTCCCGTGAGCATATTGGTTCCTAAGCTCCTCTTACTCCTTTGGTGGAATGCAGCATGTCCCCTAAAATTAGTAGCCCCTGTCACATCAGCAGCTTGGTTAATTACATTCTTCTTCATATATGCATACAATTCTCCAGTTTTAGTAAACCTTTCACAATATCCTGGCCATTGTAACATGGTTAAGTTCATTACACCGGTACAATTTTGTGTCTCCCGTTACCATACAATTGTTCTCCCTCGGTAAATAATACTAGTCCATTCATGGGTCCAGGTTTCATATCTGGAGATTGTAGCATCCTCAGTTCGCTTGTCTCTTCTTTCTGCGTATTGGGAGCCGTGGATGAGACTCCGAATGTGATTGTTCCATTAAAATATGGTGCTTCTTCATCTTGTACTTGTCGTGTAATGTGGGATGTCCCTTTGCTTACTTCGTGTCCCAGCAGTAATCCCACCTTCATGGTGAAGTTTCCCTGTAAATTAAGCAGAAGCCTGGTCGTCACCAGAGGTTAATTTATCTCCGGTGTTTATTCCATTGTTCCTGTGGGATTTAAGATCAGATGGGTTATTGGTGTACCGTTTTAATTGGGTCCAATGTTTCCATCTACCCATTCCCCTCATATCTATACATGCGCACGTATCGCTGGTCATGATAACCTCAAATGGTCCGGTACATCTAGGTGAGAATCCCGATCTCTCTGGCAATATTTTAACAAATACCTGCTCGCCCACCTTGGGTAGGGGCTCCGAGGCCCCCTGCTTTTGTGTATTTTTATCTCTGATGTCTTGTTGTTCTTTAACTTCGTGTTTGAGCTCTTTCAATTGATTATCCAATGTTTGTACATAATTCCTAATTTTATCTTTTAAGGATCCTAGTCCCTCGCTACCAGATGCTACTTGTGCACCAGTCGCTGAAGGTAAGCATGCAGGTGCAGCAGGCGGTTAAGAAGGCAAATGGTATGTTGGCCTTCGTAGCAAGAGGGTTCGAGTACAAGAACAAGGATGTCTTGCTGCAGTTGTACAGGGCCTTAGTGAGGCCACACCTTGAGTATTGTGTGCAGTTTTGGTCGCCTTACCTGAGGAAGGACGTTCTTGCCATGGAAGGAGTGCAGCGAAGATTCACCAGGCTGATACCTGGGATGGCAGGAATGACGTATGAGGAGAGATTGTGTCGATTGGGCTTATACTCACTGGAGTTTAGAAGATTGAGAGGGGATCTCATCAAAACCTATAAAATTCTGTCAGGCCTGGACAGACTAGATGCAGGAAGGATGTTTATGATGGCCGGGGAGTCCAGAACCAGGGGTCATAGTCTAAGGATAAGGGGTAAGCCATTTAGGACTGAAATGAGGAGGAATTTCTTCACCCAGAGAGTGGTGAACCTGTGGAATTCTCTGCCACAGAGGGCGGTGGAGGCCAGTTCATTAAGTATATTCAAGAAAGAGTTGGATATATTTCTTAAGGCTAAAGAGATCAAGGGATATGGGGAGAAGGCAGGGACAGGGTACTGAATTTGGATGATCAGCCATGATCTCATTGAATGGCGGAGCAGGCTAGAAGGGCCGAATGGCCGACTCCTGCTCCTATCTTCTATGTTTCTATGTTTTATGTTTCTATGTAGAATGCTTCAGCAATAATCACGACTCAATTATCTCTGAAATGAGCTCCCTATAATGAAAGGCAAACATTCAGCCACAGTAGATGGTCCATTCTATTACAGATATGTGGGGACAAAGACCACAAGAGAAACTGAAAGAAGAGAGAAATGTTGGCAGAAAGAAATGGAGAAAAGAGGGAAGCAGGGATGAAAAGAAACAGGAAGTAAAAAAAAAGGATAAAACTGGAGCAGAAACATGGGTGAGATGCTCCAATGTGTCGTGGGGTGGGCAGGATGCCGGTTATGATTGTAACTCCCTGTATGATGATTTCTTGATGTTTACCATACTGCCCTGGGGAGACCAGGCGTTCCCGCACAGGGAAGCAATCAGTCACTTATTCACCATGCACAATTCTTTATTACCCCCTCATCCCCCTGGAACATATATATCTGGCACTTAGTTCTCGGAAATTGAGCAACATGCACACCTTTGTGCTGCAAGCTTACCTGTGCACTTTCCTCTTTCATAATAAGATGGTCTGATGTGAAAGATGAAACTCGAATTCCATTACAGCAATAATGTAAGACTGCTGAAGAGTATTTATAGAGTAGAAGTTACAACTATATTTTCAAATATTTAATTACTCAGACCAGAGAATGTATTTCTTGGTTTTTTTCTTAGTTGTGAATGCTTTATAGTGAAGTATAGAACATTCCACAATATTGCATTCTGGGAAGATGATCTCAATGGAATTGATATCACCTTAAGTCTCCATTTCATAAAGCTTTTGAATTTCTCATCCTACAGCAGAGTATTCTTCACATGCCAGCTGATGTGAGCCTATGGGTTTTCTCATGACTACAGAACATCAAGTAGTGAGAGCACAGACACAACTGATCTAATCAGAGTCCAAACAATGTCAGCACAGGATCTTGAAATTAAGAATAACTTTTTCATTTGATGCCCAGTAGAAACAAGATAAACACTCTACAGTCCTAAGTTGCTAAAGTATGTTTTGAAATTACCAGCTAATAAAGCCGATTTCTGCTTTATTGATCTGATGGATGGATAGTTCCGGAAGGTCTAGTTTATGAAAATGCTGACGGTTGGCTTCAGTTCCTGTTTCATACATCTCATCTTCACGGACCCCATGAAACGATTACACTCGGCTCATTGGCCCAGAAATTAGGTTCGGGGGCTTGCCGCGCGTGCAAGCCCCCGATGTGCACTTACCCGGTGCGCCGACAGCTGAAGCCTGGGCCTGCTTGGAATTCCTGTCACTGGCCCGGTTCAGCTGTCGGCGCGCTGTGCTTGCCTGATCCAGCGGTGTAGTTAGTTCGATGTGCCGGCTGGGATCAGGTGAGCACTGGGCAGCCAATCAGGGGAGGGAAAACTTCATTCATGAGTTTGATAAATAAGAACTGTCAAACTCATGAAAACTACGGGCACCCAAAACACTACTTAAACTTTAAATAAAATTTAAAAAAACATCCCACTAATTAAATGAACTATAAATAACTTTAAAAAACTATTTTAAACAATTATTCAAATTTTTTTTTTTTTAATTTTTTTTAAAATCGGGTCTAAAAATACACTTACCTTACTGTAAAGTCTTTAAAAACAATAAAGCTGTGGAAAAAATGTTATAATTTTAAATAATAGACCACTTATCTTAAAGAATCAAGTCCTTACGTCTCCTTTTTACATTTCTAAAAATTTGAGGCCCTTACACACGGGCAAACCTGTAAAAAAGAAGGAAGTTCAACGCGTGCGCGCAGAGTCCTGCGCGCACGCGTTGGACCTCTGAACCCCTTGGAGGAAATGCCCGGCACTTCCAACAGGCCCACGCGTGAGTACCCCGTCCGTACTCACGCGTTGGGACCGGAATTACTGGGCCAGTGTGTTTCAGCTGTGGCTCAGGCGGTTGCACACTCGCCTTAGAGTCAGAAGGTTGTGGGTTTCAAAGTCCCACTCCAGCGACTTGAGCACATAAAGCTAGGCTGACACTCCAGTGCAGCGCTGAGGGAGTGCTGCACTGTCGGAGGTACCGTCTGCTCTCTCAGGTGGATGTAAAAGATCCCATGACACTATTTCGAAGAAGAGCAGGGGAGTTATCCCAGGTGTCCTGGCCAATATCTATCCCTCAACCAACATAACAAAAACAGCTTATCTGGTCATTGCTGTTTGTGGGAACTTGCTGTGTGCAAATTGGCTACTGCATTTCCCACATTACAACAGTGACTCCACTTCAAAAAATAGTACTTCATTGGTTGTAAAGTGCATTGCGACGTCCAGTGGTCATGAAAGGCGCTATATAAATGTAAGTCTTTCTTTTCTTTATAACCCAGACCAACTGTGTTTGTTGTTGTTTCTTGTATTGATGAAAATCTTTTAACCAATATTAATCCTCATTATGTATTATTGTTCACATTTATTTTCATATACTTGTTTTTGTTTAGTTATTTGCTCCCCTCCCCCCCTCCCCAGCACCTCATACCTTTCCCTGGCTAAGAGATCAGGCAGATGACCAGTTTCTGGGCCTCTCCCGATGCTGATCTGTAAGCAGCTGTTAAGACGCACACAAGGGCGACTCTTGGAGAGTTCTTGTCTGTTTCCTCCTTTCCTTTAGGAATCCACTTAGCCTCTTGCTTGGCACATTCCCTAATGGCCTGGCTGAGATCAGTGTGGGACAGTAGCTGTGAAAGTGTGACCATTTACCCAATAACGCATGAACATGCCACATGACTGATTTATTTGATCATTTTAGTTATTTTTAGCCTTTTATGCTACATGTAGGACCTGTTACAGCAGAATGGTTTAACTATTCATATCACTAAATACTTATTTATTTATTCACTGTCATCTGGTTCTGCTTTGATGACATTCTGTACTTTGATTTGTTCAATTTATTCTATTTTTTATTATTTCGATTGGGGTTTAAGCCCTTCCTAGAGGTCGATAGGTTTTACTGTGGGTTCGAGCACTTGTGCTTTTTAATCCTCTCCGGACACAGGGCAGAAAAGCAAGTGACCTAAGTGAAGTCACATTGGGCAGTTTGAGCCCATCTCCTTGTCAGCAGGTCTCCACAGCACAAACCTGCCTGTAGTTCAGCACAAACTGGCAGCCCCACTCAGAAAATGGCGTGGGAAATGGAAATGTTCCATATAGCGAAAAATCTTTTGAGATAAGACTACTGGGGCAATGCCAAGGGACATTTACTCTGTGCCTAACTTGCGCTATTTCTGAGCTGCTTTTTGCTGTTGCTGGGGTTACGTATAAAAGTGGAAAGATGTTCTCATGTCCAGCACTGGTTTCTCCGCCTTGATGAACACAAAATTAACTCCAATTTTTTTTGTTGTATAAAGCGAAAACATGTTGCAGATTAAGATTGTTCCCCAATCAGGAGCAGTGAAATTATCAACAAAGACTACATAACAAATAAAGATAATGTGCATCCTGTCTATAACAACTTCTGCTGGACTGACCCTGGGTGGTCTATCAGACATGTGGTTTCTGAATATATGTTTAAAGTTTAATAATTACTTTTGTTGTTGGGGCTGGCATCAGGAGGTCAGCAGAGAGCAGTGGCCCCTCTGTGCAGGTTTTTAAGACAGATTTTAACTCCGCATTCTAGATTCGCTGTCACCACCAGAGGGCTCTCGGCTTTTACAGTTAAACCAAAATATCAAATCTTCATCCTCTTTTCTAAGTGTCCAGTTGAAAATATATACCAGATCTCTGACTTGCAGAATTTTGAAATATTCCTTTGAATCCAGTCAGGCATGGATTTTTATTACAGTAGCAAAATACTGCGGATGCTGGAAATCCGAAACAACAACAGAAAACGCTGGAAAAACTCAGCAGGCCAGGCAACATCGGGGGAGAGAGAAACAGAGTTAACGTTTCAAGTCAAAGACCTTTCGTCAGAACTGGAAAAAAGCAGGAAATGGAAAGCAAGTTTAGGGGCTGGGAAAAGGGGGAGGGGATGAAAGAACAAAAGGGAAGGTCAGTGATAGGATAGAAAGCAGGAGACATTGGGCCAGAAATTAGGATCGGGTGCTTGCCGCGCGTGCAAGCCCCCGATCTGCACTAACCCTGCGCGCTGACATCTGAAGCCCGGGCCTGCTTGCATTTCCTGTCACAGGCCCGGTTCCGATGTCGGCGCGATGTGCTTACCTGATCCAGCGGCGTAGTTAATGCGATGCGTCGGCTGGGATCAGGTGAGCACTCTGCAGCCAATCAGGGGAGGGGAAACTCATTCATGAGTTTGATAGCAAAGACTGTCAAACTCATGAAAAGTACGGGCGTCCAAAAGACTAGTTTAACTTTAATTAAAATTTTAAAAAACATCCCAATAATTAAATAAACTATAAATAACTTTTAAAAAAACTATTTAAAACAATTAATAAAATTTTTGAAATTTTTTTTTTTTTACGAATTCGGGTCTAAAAATAAACTTACCTTACTGTAAAGTCCTTAAAAACAATGAAGCTGTGATAAAAATGATAACTTCCGGGAAGTTATGTCATCACTTCCTGTGAACTATGAACTATGAACTGTGTACATACCTCACTTCCTGTCATGTGTCACTTCCTGTTGGACTGGTATAAATACTGGTCCGTTCAGTATTGTAAGAGGCTTCTACCAGAGGCATGGTAAAGACCTCTCTTGTATATAGTGTGTTTATAAGTTACTTAAAGCTTACTTTAAAGTTACTTGATGGTAAGCCTCCTTTTCTTACATCAATTTAAGTAACTTAATATTTACACTCACGAATACTAGACCTTCGGACAAACTCGGAATTAAGGATCCAGGGAACCACCCATCATGGAGAAAATCCTTAGACCTATTCGTCTGGACTTGGACCCGAATGCACCAGCAGCTGGCAGGGTATGGAAGCATTGGTATCGTACTTTTGAGAATTTTCTGGATGAATGTAAAGCGGATGCTCCTGCTAAATTGAAGATACTTGTCAATTATGTGACCCCAAAAGTGTTCGAATATGTTGATGACTGGGATAATTACGAAGAGGTGATTCGGGCACTTAAGAAACTGTATGCGAAGACCCCAAATGAGGTCTATGCTAGACATCTGCTGGCCACAGCCCGACAAGGGCCAGGGGAATCAATTGACGAATTCCTGCAAGAACTTCGCAGGCTCAGCGTAGATTGTAACTTTCAGGCAGCCTCAGCTGAGCTGTACCGCCAAGAAATGATTCGTGATGCTTTCATCTGCGGGATTGCCTCTCCATTTATACGCCAGCGTCTACTAGAAAGTAAAACACTTGAGCTACAAAAAGCTTTTGACCTAGCTTGTTCACTGGATTTGGCAAAGAGAAATGCAGACCTCTATCAGCTGCCCAGATCTCGATCTGCTGCTGTAGCTGCAACCAGACAATTCAAGCGGTCTCAGGTGAACCCTATCATGGGGGAATCTAATTCTGATAATTCTGATGAAGAAGAGGAGGACGACCCCACTTTAGCAGCCTCTTGGCAATCTAGGAAGGAATGCTTCTTTTGTGGAGATGCTTTTCACCCTAGGAAAACCTGCCCTGCTCGCAATGCAATCTGCAGTTATTGCAGGAAAAAAGGACACTTTGCTAAAGTTTGCCTATCAAGGGCCTCTACGAGGGCCAATCCAGCTAAGGCCTACCGAACTGCCCCAATTAGGGCCTATCAAGATGCTCCAGCTAGGACCTATCAAGCTTCCTCTCGAGCTCTCTCCCGAAGAAGCACACCGAGAGTTTTAGCCACTCTCTGTGCAACGACACCAATTACAGCTGCTTGCCCACAGAACCTGTCTCAGGCAGCCACAAAAATTTCAATTAAAGGGCATACCTTAGATGCCTTAATTGACTCAGGAAGTACTGATAGTTTCATTAAGGAACAGATTGTTGCGAAATTGAAACTACATGTCTTCCCATCGGACCAGGCAATTGCGATGGCCCAGTCATCACTTAATACCAGAATCTCCGGCTTTTGTGTTGTTGATATGACACTTCATGGTCGTATGTATCCCTCCACCCGACTTTCGGTGCTCAAGGACTTATGTAGTGATCTCCTCTTAGGGCTGGACTTCCAAAAACAGCATAAGAAACTCACCATTGAGTTTGGTGGATCCAAACCCGGACTTACTATTTCTAATATACCATCTAAATTACCATTTTGTGCATTATCAGCAGCTTCACTTGATGAACCCTCATTATTTGCCAGTATTCCGCCTCAATGCCAACCGATAATAACGAAATCGCGGCGCTTTAATCAGGAAGACCAATCTTTTATTGCGGCTGAAATCTCTCGACTTCTAGCAGAGGATATCATTGAACCATGTTCATCGCCCTGGCGGGCTCAAGTCGTCATTGTCAAGAACCCTCTAAAACCTCACAAACAGCGACTATGCATCGATTATTCGCAAACCATCAATCAATATACCGACTTGGACGCCTACCCATTGCCACGCATTGATGATATGGTTAATAAACTGGCCGAATACAAAGTGTTCTCAACTTACGATTTAAAAAGTGCCTATCATCAGGTACCCTTGAAGGTCTCAGATAAGCAGTACACGGCCTTTGAGGCTAATGGACGGCTGTACCAATTTCGTCGCCTCCCATTCAGGGTTACTAATGGAGTGGCTGTCTTTCAACGGGCAATGGATGGCCTGGTTAAGCAGGAAAACCTAAGGGACACTTTTCCCTATCTTGATAACATTACCATTGCAGGTCACGATCAACAGGAACACGACTCCAACCTCCAAAAATTTCGGGATGCCCTCCATCGCCGTAATTTGACCCTGAATGAATCCAAATCTGTTGAGTCGCAACCGACCATCAACATCCTTGGCTACTGCGTAGGCAATGGTATCATTAAGCCAGACCCAGAAAGACTTCGCCCGCTCCAAGAGCTCCCGTCACCTAAGAATCCGGCTTCTTTACGTCGGGCTCTCGGTCTGTTTGCATACTACGCTAAATGGATTCCTCATTTTTCGGACAAAATCCAACCCTTGCTGCATGCTAGATCATTTCCACTGGGAACAGCGGCTGTTGCAGCCTTTAACCTTCTCAAAAAACAGTTGGAGAAAGCGGCTCTTCACTCCATTGATGAGAATCTCCCTTTCGTGGTTGAATGTGATGCCTCGGAGGTGGCGATCTTGGCTACTCTGAATCAGGAAGGTCGTCCTGTAGCATTTATGTCCAGGACCTTACAAGGTGCCGAGCTACATTATCCTCCGGTTGAGAAAGAAGCCACAGCCATCATAGAGGCAGTACGGAAGTGGAACCATTTTCTAGCTCGCCAGCACTTTACATTGATCACGGACCAACGATCAGTCGCCTTCATGCTCGATAATCGAAAACGAACCAAAATTAAGAATAATAAAATACAACTTTGGAGGATGGAACTGGCCTCTTTTGGTTATACCATTCTCTATCGGCCTGGCAAGGAGAATGTGGCCCCGGACACCCTCACACGGGCATTCTGCTCCACTATGTCATCCTCCACTCTCATGGATGTCCACAATGGTTTGTGTCATCCTGGCGTTACGCGCATGCTACATTTCGTACGATCACGGAATCTCCCTTTTTCCACTGGAGATGTAAAGAAAATATGCTCAGAATGCCGGCTTTGTGCGGAGTTAAAACCTCAGTTCTTCCGCCCCTCAGATGGTATACTCATACATGCAACCCAACCGATGCAACGACTTAGCATCGATTTTAAGGGCCCAGTGCCCTCTTCAACTCGGAACACATATTTGCTCACCATGATCGACGAATATTCACGTTTTCCGTTTGCCTTCCCCTGCTCCAATATGCTGGCGTCCACAGTAATCTGCTGCCTTCAGCAGGTATTTTCTCTCTGTGGCATGCCGGCTTATATTCACTCAGATCGGGGTCCATCCTTTATGTCAAGGGAACTCAAGGACTACCTCTCAGAACGGGGAATTGCTACAAGCAAAACAACACCATACCATCCCATCGGAAATGGGCAGGTAGAGAGGTATAACGGTATCATCTGGAATTCCGTACGTCTCGCTTTAAGATCTCGGGGCCTACCAGACCAGCAATGGGAAACAGTGCTTCCGGATGCATTGCACTCTATACGGTCCCTGCTTTCTACAGCCACAAATACTACACCTCATGAGCGGTTCTTTGGATTCCAGCGTCACTCATCTCATGGGACATCACTCCCGTCATGGCTAACTACTCCTGGACCTGTATTACTCCGAAGATACGTTCGGACGTCTAAAAATGACCCTCTTGTAGACGAGGTCGAACTAACCGATGCCAACCCCACCTATGCAAACATACGATATTCCGACGGCCGAGAATCTACTGTATCATTACGGGATCTGGCTCCCTGCCCACCAGGACCTAGTGGGACATCGGGTGATGGCATTTCACCAGGAAACTCTTGGGACCTATCGGGTACCCCTCTCCAGGATCCTGATCGGACACCAACTAGCTTGGTGCCGGTAGAACCCCGTGCTCAAGGTTGCGACCCTCCCAGTACCGCGCATGAAAGTACTGATCCGCCACAGACCAGCTCTGCACCTCCCTCTGAACAGAGGCAGTCCGACTTTGAACCTATTGGGGCTCGTACTCGAAGCCATGATCTCCCCGACCCTTCACAGGGCAATCCAGGCCACACAGACTCTGACCAATGGCCAACCGCATGTAAGCGGACCAGCGACCCTCTACGACGGGAATTCAAACGGGTGCGACTCTTCCTTGTTCGGCGGCTGCGGACCAAAAGGTAGACCACAGCCTCCTAATCCTGCAGGAGGGAAGAATGTGATAAAAATGATAACTTCCGGGAAGTTATGTCATCACTTCCTGTGAACTATGAACTGTGTACATACCTCACTTCCTGTCATGTGTCACTTCCTGTTGGACTGGTATAAATACTGGTCCGTTCAGTATTGTAAGAGGCTTCTACCAGAGGCATGGTAAAGACCTCTCTTGTATATAGTGTGTTTATAAGTTACTTAAAGCTTACTTTAAAGTTACTTGATGGTAAGCCTCCTTTTCTTACATCAGAAGCTGTGGAAAAAATGTAATAATTTTAAATAATAGACCACTTACCTTCAAGAATCCACTGCTTATGCCTCCTTTTCTCATTTCCAAAAAGTTCAGTCCCTTGCACACGCGCAAACCTGTCTAAATGAAGGAAGTTCAACGCGTGCGCGCAGAGTCCAGCGCGCACGCGTTGGACCTCTTAACCCCTTAGTTCGATGGAGAGGAAATGCCGGTTTCCCGCGCATGCGCTGTGCATGCTGGAATCCGGCACTTCCAACGGGCCCACGCGTGAGTACACCGTCCATACTCACGCATTGGGACCGGAATTACTGGCCCAATAAGAGATATTCAAGGCAAGAGGAGGTGGTAATGGGACAGGTTAAGGAGCAAAGGATGGCTCTAGATGAAGTGTGAATTGCGCTGGCAGAATGAAGGAGGGAAGAAAAAAAGGCCAAACAAAAAGTGTGGATAAAAAAAAGAAAATATATATATGTGATAGGGGCTGAGGTTATGATCTGAAATGATTGAACTCGATGTAAAGTGCCTAATCGAAAGAGGAGGTGCTGTTCCTCGAGCTTACGCTGAGCTTCAGTGGAACAGTGCAAGAGGCCAAGGATGGTGAGGTTTGAGTGGGAGTGGAGTGGTGAATTAAAGTGACAGGCCACCGGGAGCTCGGGGTCCCCCTTACGGACTGAACGGAGGTGTTCCGTAAAGCGGTCACCCAATCTGCGTTTGGTCTCCCCAATGTAGAGGAGACCACATCGTGAGCAGCGAATACAGTATACTAAATTGCGAGAAGTACAAGTAAATCGCTGTTTCACCTGGAAGGAGTGTTTGGGGCCCTGGACAGTGGGAAGGGGGGAGGTAAAAGGGCATGTGTGCCGGGCGAAGGGGAAAGGGCGCACCTTCCTGTGCAAGCGCAGGAGATGCAACCTATGCCCTTATACCTCCCCCCTTCCCACTGTCCAGGGCCCCAAACACCCCTTCCAGGTGAAACAGCGATTTACTTGTACTTCTCACAATCTAGTATACTGTATTCGCTGCTCACGATGTGGTCTCCTCTACATTGGGGAGACCAAACGCAGATTGGGTTACTGCTTTGCGGAACGCCTCCGTTCAGTCCGTAAGGGGGACCCCGAGCTCCCAGTAGCCTGTCACTTTAATTCACCGCTCCACTCCCACTCAGACCTCACCGTCCTCGGCCTCTTGCATTGTTCCACAGAAGCTCAACGGAAGCTCGAGGAACAGCACCTCATCTTTCGATTAGGCACTTTACAGCCCTCTGGACTCAACATAGAGTTCAACAATTTCAGATCATAACCTCGGCCCCTATCACATATATATATATTTTCTTTTTTTTTATCCACAGTTTTTGTTTGGCCTTTTTTTCTTCCCGCCCACATGGCAGCTGTCTTCCATTCTGCCAGCGCAATTCACACTCCATCTAGAGCCATCCTTTGCTCCTTAACCTGTCCCATTACCACCTCCTCGTGCCTTGAATATCTCTTAATGTCTCGCAATGTCTCTTAATCTCTCCTGCTTTCTATCCTATCACTGACCTTCCCTTTTGTTCTTTCATCCCCTCCTCTTTTCCCAGCCCCTAAACTTGCTTTCCATTTCCTGCTTTTTTTCCAGTTCTGACGAATGGTTTCTCTCTCCACGGATGCTGCCTGGCCTGCTGAGTTTTTCCAGCATTTTCTGTAGTTGTTATGGATTTTTATTACATGTTTAAGACCATAATTTATAAAATAACAAAATGCTTAAATAGTTTGGATCTTCTAGATTGATTTATTTCCTTTCTTTCTGACAGGATAAAAGTTCTTTCTCTTTGTTGGCTATAGGGATTCTACGTGAAATGAATTTGGATTATCTCAAACCATTTTCTAGGTCTCAACACAGCTCCCAATCCACGGTACCACTGGTTCCTTCTGAATTGTTTCTGTAACAAATGTACTTTGATCTTTGCAAAGTTTACTGATACAATATTTTCAGTAACCACAATAACTGAATAAAAACTGTAATTTTTTCATTTTAAATCAGTGCTGAAATCCTCAGTCAATAAACTAAGACCAAGGCTTAGTAGGTTAAATTATGAGGACAGGCTGCATAAACTTGGCTTGTATTCCCTTGAGTGTAGAAGATCTGATCGAGGGGTTAAAATGTTAACAGGATTCGATAGGGTAGCTGCAGAGAAACTATTTCCTCTAATAGGCAATCAAGAATGAGGGGACATAATCTTAAAATTGGAGCTCAGCTATTTATGAGGGAAATCAGGGAGCACTTTTTCACACAAAGGGTAGTAGACGTCTGGAATTCTCTCCCCTGAAAGGCTGTGAATCCTAAGGGTATCGAGGGATATGGAGCTAAGGCGTGTAAATGAAGCTGAAGTACAGATCAGCCATGATCTCGTTGAATGGCAGTGCAGGCGCGTGGGGATGAATGGCCTACTCCTGGTCCTGTGTTGCTCCAGTTAAAATCAGGCCAATCCACAGTCGCAAATCAATCAAGGGGAAGACTATCTCCTCCAAAAAAATGATGCCTACCCCAAAATCTACAATGACTTATTAAGGACATGCCTGCCTCTCTGTGCCACCTCCTCATGTACTCGCTACGACTATTACCCTCCTCAATCTGAACCTCTCCAACACCATATCATCGCCAGAGGGAACTCGGGTATTATCACTTTAGCCCCCCTCTCCTGAGGTGTCATCACTTCTTGATTCACCTTATCCCTATTTTGGAATAATGGAAAATATATATTTAATTGAACTATTTTCTGAGTGAGAGGATGAATGCTTTGTACACCAGATGGCTATAAAACCTCAAACTTGGACATGGATCCAGCTTCTTGGCATAAAATCACAGCACTCGAACAATGAGTCACACTCAGATTCCATTCATAATTTTTTGAATGTGTTCCTTGTAGCATTCTTTATGTACCTTGTAACATCTCTTACAGATGGATATCTAAATATAGAACCAAAATATCATTTTGTAGACATACCACAACTATCATTATCTCTATAAGTAAGAGATTTTGAGAACAGGAGAAACGTTTTTTACATCGGTGGTTGAGAGGCTGTGGAATGCACTACCAGAGTTAATCATTGCAGCAGAAACTCCACATCGATTTTAAGGATAGGTTAAATAGGTGTTTGACGGAAAGGGGGAATGAATGGATATGGGACCAAAACGGGTACCTGGGATCAAGACAATTGCTCGTATGAAGGATAAACACCAACATGGACTGGTTGGAACAAGCCTGGTGCCATGTTGTAATTTCTAGGTAATTGCTGTATATTTTGTAATTTATATAATCATAGAATCATAGAATGGTTACAGCACGGAAGAAGGCATTTCGGCCCATCGAGCCCGTGCCAACTCTCAGCTAATCCCTCTCCTCGTAGCCCTGCAATTTCTTTTCCTTCAGATACTTATCCAACACCGTTTTGAAAGGTAAAATTGAGTCTGCCTCCACCACCCTTTCAGGCAATGCATTCCAGATCTTAGCCACTCGCTGCGTAAAAAAGTTTTTTCTTATGTCGCCTTTGGTTCTTTTGCCAATCACCTTAAATCTGTGTCCTCTGGTTCTTGACCCTTCTGCGAATGGGAACAGTTTCTCCCTATCTACTCTGTCCTCATGATTTTGAACACCTCTATCAAATTGCTCCTCTCAATCTTCTCTGCTCCAAGGAGAACAACCCCAGCTCTCCACTAATCAACATAACTGAAGTCCCTCATTCCTGGAATCATTCTCGTAAATCTTCTCTGCACCTTCTCTAAGGCCTTCAGATCCTTCCTAAAGTGTGGTGCCCAGAATTGGACGCCGTACTCCAGTTGGGGCCGATCCAGTGTTTTATACACATTCATCATAATTTTCACACTTTTGTACTCTATACCTCTATTTATGAAGCCCAGGATCCCGTAAGCCTTTTTAACTTCTTTCTCAGCCTGCCCTGCCACCTTCAACGATTTGTGCACATATACCCCCAGGTCTTTCTGTTCGTGCACCCTCTTTAGGATTGTACCATTTAGTTTATATGTCCTTTCCTCATTCTTTCTACCAAAATGTATCACTTCACATTTTTCTGCATTAAATTTCATCTGCCACGTGTCCGCCCATTTCACCAGTCTGTTTATGTCTTCCTGAAGCCTATCACTCTCTTCCTCACTGTTCACTATACTTCCAAGTTTTGTGTCGTCTGCAAATTTTGAAATTGTGCCCTGTACACCCACATCCAAGTCATTAATATACATCAAGAAAAGCAATGGTCCTAGAACTGACCCCTGGGGAACACCACTGTATACCTTCCTCCAGTCCGAAAAACAACCATTCACCACTACTCTCTGTTTCCTGTCACTTAGCCAATTCCGTATCCATGCTGCCACTGTCCCTTTTATTCCGTGGGCTTCAACTTTGCTGGCGAGCCTATTATGTGGCACTTTGTCGAACGCCTTTTGGAAATCCATATACACTACGTCAACCGCATTGCCCTCATCAACCCTCTCTGTTACCTCATCAAAAACTCGATCAAATTGGTTAAACACGATTTGCCTTTAACAAATCCGTGCTGGCTTTCCTTAATTAATCCACACTTCTCCAAGTGACTGTTAATTTTGTCCCTGATTACTGTTTCTAAAAGCTTCCCCACTACTGAGGTTAAACTGACTGGCCTGTAGTTGCTGAGTTTAACTTTACACCCTTTTTTGAACAATGGTGTAACATTTGCAATTCTCCAGTCCTCTGGCACCAACCCTGTATCTATGGAGGATTGGAATATTATGGCCAGTATCTCCGCGATTTCCACCCTCAATTCCCTCAGCATCCTAGGATGCATCCCATCCGCTCCTGTTGATTTATCTACTTTAAGTACAGCCAGCCTTTCTAATACCTCTTCTTTATCAATTTTTATACTATCAAGTGTCTCCACTACCTCCTCCTTCACTATGTCTATGGCAGCATCCTCTTCCTTGGTGAAGACAGATGCAAAGTACTCATTTAGTACCTCAGCCATACCCTCTGCCTCCATGCATAGGTCTCCTTTTTGGTTCCTAATCACCCCCACCCCTCCTCTTACTACCCTTTTACTATTTATATGCCTATAGAAGACTTTTGGATGGCCTTTTACGTTGGCCTCCATTCTATTCTCATACTCTCTCTTTGCCCCTCTTATTTTCTTTTTCACTTCTCCTCTGACCTTTCTATATATAGCCTGATTCTCAGATGTATTTGCAACCTGACATCTGTCATACATGCTCTTTTTCTGCTTCATTATATTGGCTATCTGTTTCATCATCCAGGGAGCCCTGACTTTAGTTGCCTTACCTTTCCCCCTCGTGGGAATGTACCTCGACTGTACCCGCACTATTTCCTCTTTAAAGGCAGCCCATTGTTCCACTAAATAATAATGATTAGTTATAACTATACTAAAGTAATGAACAATTGATAAGAGTATCATATGATCTAATTCAATATAGCTACAAGAACTGAAAAGAAAACTGCACCAAGAAGATGGGATAACTCGTGGAGAATGAGAGATTTTTTCAAAGAGGTGGTGGTTAGACATGTGCTTTCACTTGAGTTTGTCTACACAGCTTACCCAATATTGCTCTGACACCAGTCACAAGACCACAAGATTAACGGGACGAGGAAGGCCGTTTGGCCCATTTTAGCTCATCAATCTAGAACAGGCCAGCAATTGTACCATCAAACAGTTTTATTAATGATTCTGGATTTTTGCTTCCACTTCCTGTTGGTGAGTCAATTCCTTGTGTTGACCATTCCTTGTGTGAAGAAGAAGTTCCTGTCATCTGACCTGAATTCGTCTTTTGTCATTTTAAATCTTTGTCATGGGCGAACACGAAGCAGTGTTCTGGATTTAGATTTACTATACTGTTTACTATTTTAGATACCTCTATGTGGTGCCCTTTTAGCTATCACGTCTTTCTTTAGTATCTGCTACCTTTCTCTAGGTCTTATTTCCTGAGTTTTACCAAATAGCACTGTTTTGATTACCCTGTTGTCATCCATTCTGAATTTTATGGTACATCATATTGCCTCTCCACCTAGTAGTGATGTTTGCAGATCACCAGTATAGAAGGGAGAGAGCAGTTGTTAGAATCGGCACTCCAGGCATCAGTACTTAATGTGAGGGTGGACTGGCCTCGGCCTTCACAACACCCAGACAACTGTCGAGTTCCGTAGCAGAAGCATGATGCTTGCATTAACTTTGAAATGCAATGCCTTTTCTAATACATAGGGCCGGAACATGCTGAAAAAATAACGGAGTGTGAACGACGCACGCTGTTATTAATGTGCAAATCAGCCAGCAAGTTCAGAGGATTAAGAGATACGCCATGACTTGTGAATCTCCAGAACTTGCGGGTCCATTTATGCCATTCCACCCTTTTGCAGAAGAGAGAAATGGAGTGAATGGCCCTGATATTGACAGGGACGGGTTGTGTAGGCAGATACCTGGAAGTCTGGGTTTGCCCGCATGCTGTGGTGTATTAACTCCAGAGCATGCAACTTTTTTATTTGGCAGGATCCCCGCTTGGAAATAAAACCTGATTGACAGGCTTGGCTTCCAGTCGTGAGGGGAGCACTCCGGAGCAGGCCGCAGCCGTAGGCAAGGAACCTGCAGCTGCTACTGGGAGCATGAGAGGGAGGGGCTGTCCGATCCCCGACGCCAGGGGGCGTCCGATCACTGACCCCGGGGGGGGGGGGTGCAGTCCAAGCCCTAACCACAGGAGGTCTTTGTATGGGCGGGGGTCTGATGGGGGGAATCCAATCCAAGCAAAGAAGGCAGCTTGGGAGGCCGGTGTGGGGGTGAAGCACCTCTGCTCCTTCCGGCCAACAAGCTGTGCTGTAAAGGCACTTAGCTTCTCCCCAATGCTGTCCTCACCTCCCTTGAGCTGCTGGGTTTACCGAGACCTGGGAAACCCGGCCGGCCAGGGTTAAACATGCAAAGCAGGTTAGATAGAGGCTGCTCGCCTCATCAAAATATTTGAAATATTTAAATGGCTAACGCGCCTCCTGGGAGCGGGTTGGCTGCCCGGCCTAATCCCGCCTCCGTTAAACCCTGATGTGGGCGGGTTGGGGTCGGGTTGGAGATTTAAAAAATGTTAACATCTCACCCGACCCCAACCTGCCCATATTTGGGGGTTAAAAATAACCCCAACGTTTCGGGTCGATGACCTGTCGACAGTTCTGACGCAACCGCATCGACTGGAAACGTTAACCACAGATGCTGCCTGCCCTGCTGAGTATTTCCAGCATTTTCTGTTTTTATTTCAGAATTTCTAGCATCCACAGTATTTTGCTTTTGCAATAGGATGTACTGTTGTATTAAATTAATAAAACACTAGCATGTGCAATATATACTGAATGATAAGAAGCTAATGTCATTGTGAGACTGTAAAAATAGCTCTGCTCTCCTACTTGCTTTAAGTCATTTCTACCTCACTGATATGCCATGTAGCTGTGAGAAAACTGATCAGGCCACGCAAAGATGATAAGCATGTAACTGTAAAGAAAAGCATTAGAAAACAGTGTTGGCGAAAGTACCTAACTAATTTGCCAAGATCTCTTATGATTCAATCAGGATTAGGTCTGGATCAACAACAACAGCTTGTATTTATATAGCTCCTTTAATGTAGTAAAACCTCCCAAGGCGCTTCACAAGAGTGTTATCAAACAAAATTTGACACCGAGCCACATAAGGAGAAATTAGGGCAGGTGACCAAAAGCTCGGTCAAACAAGTAGGTTTTAAGGAGCGTCTTAAAGGATGAAAGAGAGGTGAAGAGGTGAAGATGTTTATGAAGGGAATTCCAGAGCTTAGGGCCGTGGCCAGAATTGGAGGAGCGCAGATATAAGAACATAAGAAATAGGAGCAGGAATAGGCCACTCGGCCCTTCGAGCCTGCTCCGCCATTCAATGAGATCATGGCTGATCTTCTGCCATTCACCGACCCTATCGTCATATCCCTTGATGCCCTTACTAGTCAGGAGGGTTGTGGGCTGGAGGAGCTTACAGAGCTAGGGAGGGGGCGAGGCTATGGAGGAATTTGAAAACAAAGGTGAAATTTTAAAATAGAGGCGTTGCTTAATCGGGAGCCAATGTAGGTCAGCAAGTATAGGGATGATGGGTGAACGGGACTTGGTGTGAGTTAGGACACGGGGCAGCAGAGTTTTGGATGACCTCAAGTTTACAGAGGGTAGAACGTGGGAGGCCAGCCAGGAGCGTGTTGGAATAGTCAAGTCTATTCCAACGTATCACCTCAAGATATCAAGATTTCTACGAACTGAGTGATGAAGGCCGGAATTTTGCCAGCGCTCAGAGGGTGGGTTCGGAGGCGGGTCCACTGTAAAAACCTTGAAGTACTCTAGGAGTTAGCTATTGTTCTAATTATTTCACATGGGAATTTCTGTTTTCAAGTTTCATGTGAAATAACAGTGCATTAGAACCATAAATTGTTCACTCTGTCATGCTAATAGAATTAGGATAGATTTACAGCCCTTGAATGAAAGGAACACAGTTATCTTTCACCACATGCTGATGACTTCAAATACTGAATGATTATCACACTTTAAAAATACATTTTCAATGAAATAACAACATTTTGAACACTGGGAATGTAGCCAATAACCCACCCATCACATGGCGTAGTTTAGGTTAGAAGCAGAGAACGAGGCCATTGTTTAACACATGAAATCTGGGATACACGAATGAATTGACGTTCCAGTAGATTCTGTTGTGTCATTGTGGAATGTTTTCTCTCATCTCTGCTCAATTGCTCCATTTATCTGGACAGTCTGCTGTCTGTTAACCAGAGACAATGTGGTGCTTGTGTTTGTTGGCTTAAAATTGGGAATTGTTCTTGTTAATAAGGCACCCAAGAAATTGGTGACTATTCTTTGCCGTATGTGGTTGATCGCCTGACTTGACTTCAATCTGCTGCTGGAGCCATTTTCTGGTATCTAACATGACATGACAGAAACCAAATTAGAATGTCCATCTTTATCAGTGGGGCAAGTGAAACTGTTGTAAGCTAAAGTTTCAGTGCTCTGTAACATGAAGTCGGATCTCATTGCAGCAGTCTGTTGTACCAGTGTGCTTCAAGGAGACAACCATTGTGCCGTTACCTAAGAAGACCAAGGTAACAGGCCTCAATGACTATCGTCCCGTGGCTCTAACATCTATAGCCATGAAGTGCCTGGAAAAGCTGGTCATGACACACATAAGCAGCATCATATCCGATTCCTTGGACCCGTTCCAGTTCGCATATAGGGCGAACAGGTCTGTAGACGATGCCATCTCCCTAACACTACACACTGCCCTGGAACACCTAGACAGGAGGGACACTTACGTCAGACTGCTGTTCATTGACTACAGTTCTGCATTTAATACTATTATTCCCTCCAAGTTGGTCCTGAAACTGAGGGACCTAGGCCTGGGCACCCCCCATCTCCAATTGGATTCTGGATTTCCTGACTGGTAGGCCTCAAGTGGTGAAAATAGGGAACAACACCTCATCCACTCTGGTTCTCAACACCGGAGCGCCACAAGGCTGCTGCCTCAGTCCTTGGCTGTACTCTCTGTTTACACATGACTGTACAGCCATACACAGCAATAACCGGATTATCAAGTTTGCTGACGACACCACAGTAATTGGCCTGATAAGCAACGATGACGAGACGGAGTACAGAGATGAGATAGTCCAGCTGATGAGATGGTGCAATGACAACAACCTTGCCCTGAACGTTGGCAAAACTAAGGAGCTCATCGTGGACTTCAGAAGCCACCGAGGGAACCATCGCCCCATCAGCATAGACGGGACACCAGTGGAAGTCGTCAGTTGCTTCCGATTCCTGGGTCTGCAGATCTCTGATGACCTGGCCTGGAACCATAATACTGAGGCTATGCTGAAGAAGGCACACCAGCGCCTTTACCCTCTACGGTGCCTGAGGAAATGCGGCATAAGCACACAGTGGCTTGTGAACTTTTACCGCGGCACCATAGAGAGTGTCTTGACGAGTGGTGTCAATGTGTGGTATGGTAACACCACTGCACAGAACAAGAAAGCCATCCAGAGAGTTGTGAATATGGCAGAAAAGATCATCGGGTGTGCACTTCCGTCCATCGAGGAGATCTTCCAGACCAGGTGCCGGAACAAGGCCCGCTCCATCATCCAGGACCCCAATCACCCTGGGCACAAACTGTTCTCCCTCCTGCGGTCCGGACATCGGTACCGCAGCATCCGAACCAGGACCAGCAGGTTTAAGAACAGTTTCTATCCACAGGCAGTGCGCCTACTGAACTGCTAATCGCACTGCCCCATATATTATAGTTATATGTCTATGTAAATATATATATTATACTTATATTACCATATATTTATCATATTACATTACTATTATTTCCAGTGGTAATTGAGGCTTTTTTGCACTATTCATCATATCCTGCAACTTGGACTGTTATTGCTATACTTTTTGCTTATTTGCTTATTGTTTTTATTTATACTTGTTTTTATTTTTTTGCTTTTATATTATATGCTTGTATTGTGGGAGTGAGTGGGGAGTAAGCATTCCATTGTACTAGTTACATATGGCAATAAAATGATCTTGAATCTTGAATCTTGGATAAGGTAGTAGCACAATCTGCTGGTGTATCATAGCACTGTGCCCCATTGTGGCAGGTTCCATGTATACGTCTGAGTTCTTTATCTCTGCAATGCAATGGAACGTGGGGATGGAGGCAAGCATGGTGAAGGCTTTATGCTCACAAAAGAAAGGGGAAATCAAAAATCAACCCAACTGCCTTTGTGTGGCACCAAGCAATCAGATATCAATCAAGACTGACACAGAGCTGAAATAGGCGGTGGGCGGGGGATGGGGGGTGGTGGCGGGGAGGGCGGGGGGTGGGGGGGGCAGTGGCGGGGAGGGCGGGGGATGGGATGTGAAGGAATAAGCCATATAACCTATTCAGAAAAATACACTATCTTATGAAAGTATTCTGGCCTTATTAGAACATGACAAACTGGGTTTGGAAATTTAGAAACCTAACTATGAAATAGCTATGAAAGAATTCTGGCTATTGAGATAAGACAGTTGTTGACCCTGAATAAATAACCTTATTGAAACAGAAGGTGCATGGCTCCGACAGGCTGACCTTTTGGGAACAAAAACAATGGTTCATCCTGGATAAGGTGTTCCAATTTAAACTTCGTAAAGATGGCACATAAGATAAGGAACATCTGCCCTCGTAAAGATGACATAAAATAAGGAACACCTGCCCGTCACACCGTTTTTATATGGTCAACCCAGAACACCTGAAGAAAGACAAGATTCTGGAATATTACAAGCTGATGTAGCAGTAAGAATTGCAGAGGTTGGCAGAAAGATGAATAGGGATAATTAATTAGCATCAATAGAAAACCTTAAAGGAAATACAACTGAAAAGGCTATAAATAATGAAGTTTCAAATGGGATATCAGAGTCGCTTTAATCGGTCAAAGCGATTCTCGGCTACAGAGGTGGCTCTGTGGTCTCCAACTCTTTGTACCTCGGGGATCAAAGGTATTTGATATTGATGGATATCTTGTGTAGAAAACTTTAAGAACAATAATACTGTAGCGAAGTTAAGATTTAAAAGTAAGATTCTCTGTTAAAATGATTGTATTTTTTCTCTTTTTAGAACTGTTAACGTTGCGATTGACTGATTCACCAACTGTAAATTGCATGTCGGTTCTTTTAATAAATCTCTATATATTTTTAGAATTGTCTCACATAAGTCTTCTGTATCAATAACATGAATTCAATCTCTGTACACTCTTTGATGAAGAGTTACATAATTCTGAAGGCGTTCTCCGGACCCTCATAATATCCGGGAATTTACAGTCTAGCTAAACTCATTAAAAGTGCTATCTGGAGGACGGTAACATTCTTGGGTTGTTCCTTTCATTTAGGAAGAGATAGCTCGGACCTTTAGACCCAGTTAAGCGTCTTTTGAATTCGGCTACCTCAAACTTTAGTTGAAAGTGAATGTATGAGAAATACGCCTGATCTGGGATAACCCCAAAGGGGCTAGGACTAGTAAATATCCCTTCAGGGGGGCGGTGGCGGGGAGGGCAGGTGTGTCTGTCTGCTTCCTCAGCCAAAGTGAAGCATGGAAAATAGAAGAAAGAAAAAAATGGAGCAGGGAAACATTTACTAAACCAAGAAACTCCATAACTCCATGAAGCTGGTGATAGCAGCTTGTACTGCACCTAGATTGCAGCTCCACGACACACTTCGAAACAATGCAAGAGTCTGTCACCTGGTGCAGTGAAGGCGTGCTTTGTCAAAAAAGAAACGGACAGATTTCTGACCCAGTGAAGAGTAGAGGGGCACAGGCTTAGTACCAAGGCACAAAGGAGATGAATATAGTCTAGGTGGTTCAAACACATAGTCCTAAATGACAAGGCGAGGCGCTAAAACTGATTCTGCAAATGCTTTTGAAAACTAAGGAAAAACATGAGAAACCAAGGACAAAAATTCAATTTTCTCATCGTCTTTGCACACCAATGTTACTTTAGGAATGCTTTAAAGCTTTCCTATGGAGGAGAGCTTGATCACATTTGTCTGAGCTGGTTTCAATCTCGGAGCTAAGGGATTGAGTGCAAGAGAGAGAAGATTTTTATTTCCTCTGTCTAGACTGCGGCCAGCACAGCATGGCAATATCTTTAACTGCGTGAAGGAGGCGGCTGGCTCTCTGATTGCTATGATAGGAAAGGATGGAATGACGTTGTACAACGTTGCTAGTCGCTTGGAGCAGTTACACAAGCTTTCCTAACAATGCTGTGTCACTTCGCCACAGGATAAAAGCAATCATGGCAGTCAAGTGAAAGTCACACTCACACTTCAATGGCCTTACATGGTTACATTTCCATCCTCAAAGAGGAGAGAGAAATCCAGACAACAAGACAAGACACCACTATAAGAACAAACTATACCAACAACCAACATAAGACTTTTAAATCCTTTGGTCCAAGTCACACGAATGTTATCTTCCTGAACAAAACAAAAACAAAATACAAACATCTTGTTGGTATAGCACACCCAATTTGGGCAAGTTGCCAGGGAACACAGTGCGGTAGCATGAGAGTCTATTTTCATAATGACTGGATTACTGGGAACAATCCACCCAGCCCCCATCATCTTCCAATCAGCTGTTCTGAGGGTGGCATCAACATCAGCAGTGCACAAGTCAATGGTTCTGATCATTTTACCTTCCCAGACAGTGATGCGACAGTGATAGTTATGGACCTAACCAAGAAAAGTGTTGGGGCGGGGGGGGGGGTTGGGTGAGGGGAAAGAAAACTGAATTCTCAATGTTGTCACCTATGTAAATGAGCACTCTTGTACAGGGAGGGGGAACAACGCAGATTTCCTCCCTCCCCCTCCCGAGTGAAGCACCTGTTATTACTTCACACCTTGGAGCCCAACTGAAAAATGACACAACTCATTGCACTTATTGTAGTGTATGTACCTTTAAGGGGAGAACTACTTTTTACAGCTCCTGTATACTGTAGTACCGGCAGTGACCACACCAGTATATAACCCTGAGTAGGGATCTGTACAGTTAGTTTTAGAGTAACCCTCATCCAGTAAACACCTGTTGATTGTTCTCTGCAATCTCTTGTCCAGTTATTGAAGGACACACAACATCAAGATACACCGATTTAACATTGGTGACGAGTAGATTCGAACCTACCTGCAACTCTGCAGAAGAAGGCCGATTCCAGAAGCACGGGCGTCGACCATTCAACGGAGACTCCAGCGAAACGGGCTGGCAACAGGTACGGCGCAGACCCTTCCCGCACAGCGGCGGCTAGAGCCGACCGACGGCACAGGAGAAGGCCGAGCAGTGTCAGCAGGGAAGAGAGAGGGTAGAGCGCACGGGGCGCAGCCGGTGTTCGGAACCGAGCGGCATCGATGGGAAAAGAGAGAGGGTAGAGCGCACAGGGCGCAGCCGCTGTTGAGGACCGAGCGGCGTCGACGCGAGAAGAGAGAGGGTAGAGCGCACAGGGAGCAGACGCCGTTCAGGACCGAGCGGCGTCAACGAGAGAGAGAGGTGGTGTTCAGGGGGCGAGCAGCGTCAGCGGGGAAGAAAGGAGAGCGCGGGAGATACCATTTTGTTTGAGCCACAGCGGAGAAGAAGGGAGAGCGCGGGAGACGCCATTTTGTTTGAGCCGTAGCGGAGAAGAAGGGAGAGCGCGGGAGATGCCATTTTGTTTGAGCCGCAGCGGAGAAGAAGGGAGAGCGTGGGAGACGCCATTTTGAGCCAGTCTAACCACACCCAGGGATGCCGAAGAGTGGCAGTGTCACAGCGTTCGACAATGAAGTCGAAGATTGGACGACATATGTCGAACACATAGAAGTGTACTGCAAGGCGAATGAAGTGCCAGGTGACAGGAAAGCGCTGGTATTGTTGAATTCAATGGGTGCAAAAATGTATGGCTTACTGCGAAACCTAGTAACCCCAGAGAAGCCAGCATAAAAGGATTTTGAAAACATAGTGTCAATACTACAGGACCACTTAGACCCCACACCGCTGCTGATAGCGGAAAGATTTAAGTTTCACAAAAGGAACCAGCATAAAGATGAAAGTAATGCTGAGTTTTTAACGGAAATGCGCAAGCTATCGAAACACTGCCAGTTTGGAACGGGACTAGCAGATACTTTAAAGGACAAGTTTGTGTGTGGGCTTCAAAGTGAAGGAACCCAGAAATGGCTTCTATCAGAAAAGGATCTTACGCTGGACAAGGCTATCAGCATGGCAGTATCACACGAAGCAGCAGCACGGTGTGCGGCAGAGATACAACGGAGACCGCAAGAATATGGCACAAATGAAATGTCATACGGAACAGTGAAGTGCTATCGCTGCGGCAGAACAACACACGACCATAAGGATTGCTGGTTCAAGGACCAAGTGTGCGGGCAGTGTGGAAAAGTAGGACACATAGCAAGAGTCTGCAGGTCGGAAAAGAAAACCAGCAGCAAGAAATCCCCACAGGAGAAGTACAAAAAGGTACATAAGGTGACGGAGAGTAGTTCAGACGAATTGAAGAGTGATACAGACTCCGGAAGCAAGGAGCTGGGTTGTCTGAAACTACATAATGTGATCAAAATGGAGGATCACCAAACTATCTGGGTCACGCTCAAGATAGACGGAGTCCAAGTGAAAATGGAATTGGACACAGGATCAGCCCTAACAGTCATAAACCGAAGGGACTACAAGCGGCTATTCTCACATATACCCTTGAGAGATACGGAGATTGTCTTGAAGACGTACGCGGGGCAAAAAGTCTACCCCAAAGGAAAAATAAGGGTGAACGTTATATATAACGGCAAGGAAACACCAAAAATGGACCTATATGTATTGCCAGATGGAGGACCACCACTACTAGGGTGTGAATGGATCCGGAAGATACAGCTAGATTGGCATTCCATACAAGCACTGACTGTAGATGCCAAAAAGGATGACGACATCACACCTGGACGACTGTCAAAAATGCTAACTGACGCACAAGAAGTGTTCCAGGAGGGAATCGGAACATTAAAAGGCATAACAGTGACAATCAAAATAGAGGAAAATGCAAGCCCAAAGTTTTTTAAGGCCAGACCGGTCCCTTATGCGATCCGCCCAGCCGTCGAAGCAGAGCTGGAAGGTTTTGAACGTTCAGGAGTACTGTCCAAAGTGGACTGGAGCGAGTGGGCTACACCCATCGTTCCTGTAATGAAGAGGTCGTTGAGTAATACGCCTGGGGAACCAAAGAAGGTTCGCATCTGTGGGGACTTTAAGGTGACAGTGAACCCAGTCCTTCACACTGTACAATATCTGCTTCCGCGGATTGAAGATATTTTCGCCTCGCTATCTGGAGGGAAACGCTTCACTAAGATTGATTTGGCCCAGGCGTACCTGCAAATGGAGGTAGAAGAAGCCTCGAAACAGTACCTCATGATCAACACTCATAAAGATCTCTAGCAATACAACCGGCTGGTGTTCGGGGTAGCATCAGCTCCGGCTATTTGGCAAAGGGCAATGGATCAAGTCCTGCAAGGGATTCCAGGGACCCAGTGTTATTTGGACGACATCCTGGTCACGGGCGAAAATGACAGTGATCACCTTGCCAACCTGGAGCAGGTGCTCACTAGATTGAAGGAATATGGGCTCCGAGCTAATCGCCACAAATGCGAGTTTTTCCAGAAGCAGATCTCTTATTGTGGCCACGTTATTGATGAAGAGGGGTTACATAAGTCCCCTGAAAAGATTGAGGCAGTAGTCAAGGCTCCTGCACCGGAAAATGTGTCACAACTGAGGTCGTTCCTCGGGCTGGTGAACTACTACCATAAGTTCTTGCCGAATTTGTCTACCGTACTACACCCACTGAACACCCTACTGCAAACGGGGGTAACATGGAACTGGAATGACGAATGTAAATGAGCTTTCCAGAAGTGCAAAGAATTGATCACATCAAAAGAGGTGTTGGCTCATTTCAACCCAGCACTACCAATTCGGTTGGCGTGTGATGCATCACCCTATGGCATTGGAGCGGTGCTGTTGCACAAATTCCCGGACAGCTTGGAGAGGCCAGTAGCCTTTGCGTCTCGGTCACTAACTTCAGCCGAGCGTAACTACGCCCAGATTGACAGGGAGGCCCTCAGCCTAGTGTGGGGAGTGAAAAAGTTCAACCACTATCTGCACGGGCAGAAGTTCACCTTGCTGACTGACCACCAACCACTTGTCTCCATCTTTAATCCAAAGAAGGGCGTTCCGGTGATGACTGCGCAACGGCTACAAAGATGGTCCCTTTTTCTAGGGGCAAACCAATATGAAATCGAGTATAAGGGCACGAAACAGCATGAAAACGCTGATGGGCTATCACGCCTGCCACTGCCTACTGCGGAGGAAGCACCAGCAGTGGACCCTGTCGAAATATTTTATTCGACTATAATTGAACGCTTGCCAGTAACTAACGCTGATAAAGAGAAGGAGACCCGAAATGACCCGACACTGTCTCAGGTATATGACTTGACGGTGAAGGGATGGCCAACACATGGCGACTCACTGTTGCCAGCATTCTCATCCAGAAGAGAACAGCTGTCAGTATTCCAGGGGACCTTGATGTGTGGATCCCGAGTGGTAATTCCACCCAAGTTAAGGGAGAGAGTGCTCAATGAGCTTCACGAAGGCCATCTGGGAGGGGTGAAAATGAAAAGCCTTGCTAGGGCTTATGTGTGGTGGCCGGGAATCGATCAGCAAATCGAGGACCTGACAAAGAGCTGCTCAGGATGCCAGAAGGTCCAAAATGCACCACCACATGCCCCTCTACACCCATGGGAGTGGCCCTCATCTCCATGGCAACAGGTGCATATTGATTTTGCTGGTCCATTCATGGACTCAATGTTTTTAATAGCCGTGGATGCGCACTCGAAATGGCCTGAGGTGATCAAAATGTCTTCCACCATCATGGAGAAAACTATTGCAGTCCTACGGACCATATTTGCCAGGAACGGCTTGCCAGAGCAGATTTGCTCTGATAACGGACCACAGTTTGTGTCCGAAGAGTTTCGAAGATTTATGAAAAGGAATGGGGTAAGGCATTATACATCCGCCCCGTATCATCCAGCCACAAATGGATTGGCTGAGAGGTTCGTACAAACCTTTAAAAAAGCAGTAAGGGCCATGTGCGATGACGACATTCCACTGTAGCATAAGGTGGACAATTTCCTGTTAGCCTACAGAAATGCGACACATGCAGTCACCAACCAGACCCCGGCCATGATGTTATTTAACCGAAGGTTGAGATCTCGTCTGGATTTGCTCAGACCAAATGTACGAAGAGATGTTGAGAGTAAGCAATTCCAGCACATCAATGAGAAGCCGACAAGGAGCTTCAATGCAGGGCAACCAGTCTTGGCCCGCGACTACCGAACAGAGAAATGGCAACCAGGAACGATATGCACACGGCAGGGGCCATTAATGTACACAGTGGATGTTGGGGAGAACATTGTGAGACGCCATGTTGACCAGATCCTAGAGTCACAGGAACGAGTCAACCCCATGTCTCGCGTACCTGGTGATGAACCCAACATACAGGTAGCATCTACCCCAGAAACAGTAGCATCGGAAGCTGATGAACCAACCGACGACAGGGGGCCAGAATCGCCTCCGCACCAAGAGCAAGACATTCAGGAAAGGCGCTATCCAGAAAGGATCAGGAAGCCTCCCCAAAGACTGAATTTATAAATAGACTATTTTCAGTTATTGTTGCATGTTAAAAGTGTTAATTGTTAAATGAATGTTATGGTATTGTTAATCTAAAAGGGGAGGAATTGTAGTGTATGTACCTTTAAGGGGAGAACTACTTTTTACAGCTCCTGTATACTGTAGTACCGGCAGTGACCACACCGGTATATAACCCTGAGTAGGGATCTGTACAATTAGTTTTAGAGTAACCCTCATTGTTCTCTGCAGTCTCTTGTCCAGTTATTGAAGGACACACAACATCAAGATACACGGATTTAACACTTATGGTTAAACTAATGTTAATCTAAAAGTGGAAAATACAAGGCTCACTCCAATCTACCAGCCATAGCTCGACATTGTGTTCAGAGTGGTAACTTTTATTGGATCAGTGCAAAAAGAGACAATTCTAAAACTCCCATTTGTAAGTGAATTTCTTCCTTTTTAGATCTCCTTTAATCCATGTGCCATTCCAGTGAAGAAAGGCAGATGCCCTAGACCTCCGTCAATGCCATTCTACAACCATCGACTTCAGGAGCATGAAGGCAGCCAGGGTAATTCATCTTTGGTTTTCCTTCCTTTCCTTTGGGGAAGTGCCTAACTTTGTCATAGCCTCTTGGTGGCCAGAATTTTAATCTGGAGGTGGGTCGGGAGCGGGGGAGGCTAGAAAGTAGTCGGGAAACCCGGGAGAACATTTAACATTTCAAAGCTCTGTTTCCCGCCCGCAGCCAGCCAGATGGAAAGACTGGCTGTCTGTGGGCAGGTAGGCCTGCGGAACTAGGCCACAAAGAGGAAGGAGGGAGGGATCAGGTGGGGGGTGGGTGAATCGGGGCTGGAGGAGCACCACGGGGTGGGGGTGGGGGACGGTGGTCAGGGGCCTGAGGAGCATTGGGGCCGGAGAAGGGATTGACGGCCTCATGGGGCGGTGGTGGTGGTGGGGGGGTGGTGATCAGAGGCCTCGGGGGAGGGGGGTATTGGAGGGCTTGTGGGGCGGGGGGATCGGAGGCCTCGGGGCTGGGAGGTCGGAGGTTGATCGGAGGGGAGATTGGGGGGTAATTGGAGTCCTTGGGTGGAGATTGGAGGCCTCAGGACGGGGTCCGATTGTGTAGGGTGGGTGAGGCGGGGTCGCTGGATCGAGCAAGTAAGTGGAAAGGTAATTACCTCCTGGATCCATCGGTCCTTTTTCTTTATTCATTCATGGGATGTGGGCGTCGCTGGCAAGGCCAGCATTTATTGCCCATCCCTAATTGTCCTTGAGAAGGTGGTGGTGAGCCACCTTCTTGAACCAGTGCAGTCCGTGTAGCGAAGGTACTCCCACAGTGCTGTTAGGAAGGAAGTTTCATGATTTTGACCCAGCGACGATGAAGGAACGGCGATATACTTCCAAGTCAGGATGGTGTGTGACTTGGAGGGGAACTTGGAAGTGGTGGTTTTCCCATGCGCCTGCTGCCCTTGTCCTTCTAGATGGAAGAGGTCGAGGTGCTGCCGAAGCAGCCTTGGCGAGTTGCTGCAGTGCATCTTGTAGATGGTACACACTGCAGCCATGGTACACCAGTGGTGGAGGGAGTGAATGTTTAAGGTAGTGGATGGGGTGCCAATCAAGCGGGCTGCTTTGTCCTGGATGATGTCGAGCTTCTTGAGTGTTGTTGGAGCTGCACTCATCCAGGCAAGTGGAGAGTATTCCATCACACTCCTGACTTGTGCCCTGTAGATGGTGGAAAGCCTTCGGGGAGTCAGGAGGTGAGACACTCGCCGCAGAATACCCAGCCTCTGACCTGCTCTTGTAGCCACAGTATTTATGTGGCTGGTCCAGTTAAGTTTCTGGTCAATGATGACCCCCAGGATGTTGATTGTGGGGAATTTGGCAATGGTAATGTCGTTGAATGTCAAGGGGTGGTGGTTAGACTCTCGCTTGTTGGAGTTAATCATTGCCTGGCACTTGTGTGGTGCGAATGTTACCTGCCACTATCAGCCCAAGCCTGAATGTCGGCCAGGTCTTGCTGCATGCGGGCATGGACTGTTTCATTATCTGAGGAGTTGTGAATGGCACTGAACACTGTGCAGTCATCAGCGAACATCCCCATTTCTGACGTTATGTTGAAGGGAAGGTCATTGATGAAGCAGCTGAAGATGGTTGGGCTTAGGACACTGCCCTGAGAAACTCCTGCAGCGATGCCCTGGGGCTGTGATGATTGACCTCCAACCACCACAACCATCTTCCTTTGTGCTAGGTATGACTCCAGCCAGTGGAGATTTTTCCCCAAATTCCCATTGACTTCAGTTTCACTAAGGTTCCTTGATGCCACACTCGGTCAAATGCTGCCTTGATGTCAAGGGCAGTCAATCTCACCTCACCTCTGGAATTCAACTCTTTTGTCCATGTTTGGACCAAGGCTGTAATGAGGTCGGAAGCCGAGTGGTCTTGACGGAACCCAAACTGGGAATCATTGGGCAGGTTATTGGTGAGTAAGTGTTGCTTGATAGCACTGTCGATGACACTTTCCATCACTTTGCTGATAATTGTGAGTAGACTGACGGGGCGGTAACTGGCTGGATTGGATTTCTCCTGCTTTTTGTGGACAGGACATATCTGGGCAGTTTTCCACATTGTCGGATAGATGCCAGTGTTGTAGCTGTACTGGAACAGCTTGGCTAGAGGCACGGCTGGTCCTGGAGCACAAGTCTTCAGCATGAGAGCTGTGATGTTGTCGGGGCCCATAGCTTTTGCTGTATCCAGTGCACTCAGCTGTTTCTTGATATCATGTGGAGTGAATCGAATTGGCTGAAGACTGGCTTCTGTGATGGTGGGGACCTCAGGAGGAGGCCGATATGGATCATCCACTCGGCACTTTTGGCTGAAGATGGTTGAAAACGCTTCAGCCTTGTCTTTTACACTCACGTGCTGGGCTCCACCATCATTGAGGATGGGAATATTCATGGAGCCTCCTCCTCCCGTTAGTTGTTTAATGGTCCACCACCATTCACGACTGGATGTGACAGGACTGCAGAGCTTTGATCTGATCCGTTGATTGTGGGATCGCTTAGCCCTGTCTATAGCATGCTGCTTCCGCTTTTTAGCATGTATGTAGTCCTGTGTTGCAGCTTCCCCAGGTTGGCACCTCATTTTTAGGTACGCCTGGTGCTGCTCCTGGCATGCTCTTCTACACTCCTTATTTAACCAGCGTTGGTCCCCTGACTTGATGGTAATGGTAGAGTGAGGGATATGCCGGGCCATGAGGTTACAGATTGTGGTGGAATACAATTCTGCTGCTGTCCCACAGCGCCTCATGGATGCCCAGTTTTGAGCTGCTGGATCTGTTCTGAATGTATCCCATTGAGCACGGTGGTTGTGCCACACAATACGATGGAGGGTGTCCTCAGTGTGAAGACGGGACTTCGTCTTCACCATGACTGTGCGGTGGTCACTACTGCCATGGACAGATGCATCATGACAGGTAGATTGGTGAGGACGAGGTCAAGAAGGTTTTTTCCTCGTGTTGGTTCTCTTACCACCTGTCGCAGGCCCAGACTGGCAGTTATGTCCTTCAGGACTCGGCCAGCTCGCTCAGTAGTGGTACTACCGAGCCACTCTTGGTGATGGACATTGAAGTCCCCCACCCAGGGTACATTCTGTGCCTTTGCTACACTCAGTGCTTCTTCCAAGTGGTGTTTAACATTCTTCATCAGCTGAGGGAGGGCATTAGGTGGTAATCAGCAGGAGGTTTCCTTGCCCATGCTTGACTTGAAGCCATGAGACTTCATGGGGTTCGGAGTCAATGTTGAGGACCACTGTGCCACCACCCCTGGTGGGTCTGTCCTGCCGGTGGGACAGGACATACCCAGGGATAGTGATGGAAAAGTTTGGGACATTGGCTGAAAGGTAGGATTCTGTAAGTATGTCTATGTCAGGCTGTTGCTTGACTAGTCTGTGGGACAGCTCTCCTAATTTTGGCACAAGTCCCCAGATGTTGGTGAGGTGGACTTTGCAGGGTCGACTGGGCTGTTGCCGTATCCGTAGCCGGTGGCTAGGTCGATGCCGGGTGGTCCGTCCGGGTGGCCATTTCAGAGGGCAGTTAAAAGTCAACTACATTGCTGTGGGTCTAGAGTCACATATAGGCCAGACCAGGTAAGGACAGCAGATTTCCTTCCCTAAAGGACGTTAGTGAACGAGATGGGTTTTTACAACAATCCGATAGTTTCATGGTCACCATTACTGCTACTTCCCCAGTTGCTGTGGTGGGATTTGAACTCACATCTCTGGATCATTAGTCCAGGCTTCTGGATTAACTAGCCCAGTAATATTACCACTTTGCTACCGTTCCCTTACTTTAGCTAGCATGTTCCCTGAGGCCTGGGAAACCCAACCAGCCAGAGTTAAATTTGTAAAGGTTGATTACCATGAGGCCCTCCAGCCTCATTATAATATTTAAATAGGCAAGTAGCTTCCTGGCAGCAGGTTGGCTGTCCACCCCCCTTCCCGCCTTCGCTAAAACTAATGGAGGGAGTCACAGCACACAGGGACGTCCTCTTCCCTTCCCATGGGCGGAAGAGACCTCCCCAGGAGATCAACACAGCCTGCTTGCACATTGCAGAGGAAGGCACAAGCAGGGATGTGGTCAGGAGGGCCAGGTGCGATGTAATAAATGTTTCAATTATCTCAGTAGATCAAGAAACGTTAGTACAAAGCTTTATGGTCGGGATGATTTATGGTGTTGGTGTGCGGTGGTGCTCACATGTGGCAGCCAGGGTGTACAGCGTAAAGTAAAGTTAAGCCATGCTGAGGCCATCCCTGGCCTCCCGGGCAGCAATGTGGTCGGGTGCTGATGCCGTGTCCTATGCAGCATCAGTTGATTGCGGAGAAGGTTGGTGTTGTTGTTGGTGCTGCTGGTGTTGGGGCTGATTGTGGTGGGATTCTGAGGACCATAAAGCATCCCTACATTGCCCAAGCCATTCCTTTCACACTCACCACCATTGCAGGGGGTACCGTTATGTCTCACCATTCACTGCAACTCACTAAGCCGCTTCCAAAGGTGCACCCAGATCTGTCCAAGAACGCAAAGTGTTGAAAATGAAGGTTTCAGTGTTTGACAGCACATCAACAGAAACCTTACAGGAACATTAGATAAAACATCCAAGTGCCTACCCTTGTGTGTTGTTAGTTGATATGAATGCACTAGGATGAGGGTGAATGTGAGGGGTGGCTAGTGAGATGCAGATGTGATAATGTAAATAGAGAGAGAGGGATGGGTGGAGGTGCAAGGTAAGTTGGTGTGAGTAAGGATGTGCAGGAGTAGGGTAGGGAAAGCAGAGTGATGGGGATGCGATGAGTGGCACAGCAGGATGAAGGTGAGTGTGGCTTTGCAGTAACGTTTCGTGATCTAATGAGATCATTGAAAGGTTTGCGCCACTGCACCCAGGTCCTCTTGGCAACATCCCTGCTTGTGACCTCCTGTGCATTGTTCAACCAGGCTGCGTTGGTGTCCTGGGGAGGTCTCTTCCGCCCATGGGAAAAGAAGAGGACCTCCCTGTGTGCAGTGATTGTCAGTGTTTCCAGCACCTCAATGCTGTAGAACACGGACATCACAAATGTCAAAATAAATTGGCAATGGTCACCAGACCTGCTTCCTCTAATTGGACCGGGAAATGCGTTGGGTGGGCTTAACAAGCCCTATCAACGGAAATTCATTTCAAAGAGTGGGATGGAGCCAGCAGCGGGGTCGCCCGCTCCGGACCCGCCGAGGAGAGTAAAATCCCGGCCTAAATGTCTCAGGAGCTGAAGTTGTTAAGTTTCTGACTCCGAGGGGTTGATTTCGCCAATGGGGGCGAGTTGGAGGCGGGACTTCTGAATGTCGGGTCGATGTCCTGCCTCCATCGATTTGTGGCCAACCCACGCTATTTTCCCTTGATTGACCTTGTTAAGCTCGCCCAGCGGATTTAGCAGGCCGATTAAGGGAAAGCCGGTTACAGAGAATGTCAACATATGACATTTCATCTGTCAAACATTTTTGGCAGCTGAATTGTCACTGTTTGACAGCGCCCGCCCCCAAATTCTGCCATGGAGCACCGAGTTTGAAGCAAATTGCTTGGTTAAAAAGGGATCAAGGGGGTGGAAAGCAGACTCATTATCAGGCCCTTATGCCAGGCAATCATAGAGCAGGATGAATGGCTGTCATGGAACAGTTCATGGGGCAGACTGTCCCACCATGCCAGCTGCAGAACAAAGCCCTGGTGATAAGCCATCTTGCGTGGAGAAAAAAAATAGCAAGTTTTACTTTTTACAAAACATATGGAGGAAGTAATTAGAAACCAAACCCTTTAAACAGTTACACTACATTGGTTTACATTTTAATTGTTTTAATTACAGCTTGTAGATGGGGGGATTCCAAAATGGGCATGGTCTCATTAAAAATTATATAAAGCACTCATCTGCAAAAGACTTATGATTTCCCAAAGCAATTATAGAAATTCCTCTTTTTCACCTGAATGTAATCCTTTGGGGACAATGATTACTGCACCAAAATAAAAATAAGGCCTATTAATCGACAATATTCTGCTACAGTCGAAGGTTCTGACGGTGTAGTCTATACCAGAGGTTGCCAAACCTTACTTATTACGTAACCCCCTTCCAGATCTACCAGCTGCCCGTGTACCCCGACCAGCATACAGGTTTAATATTTTAACTCCTTTAATGCCCAAGCTTTGTACAAAATATACAAATTATAATACATAAATACAACTTAAAATTAGACAATTTCTCCCGCGTGCCCCCCAGAGATGTCGTGCCACAGTTTGGGAACTCCTGGTCTATACTATAGAACTCAGATCTATTCGAGATACACTTCCATCATGGGGCAGAAAACTGGGAGACTATGGGGGCGATTTTGCCAGCCCTGGGGAGGCGGGAATGGAGGCAGGACTGCCGGGAAAATGGCAGAATTTGGGGGCGGGTGCCTAACCCGCCTCCATGCCATCTTGCCAGGAGGCGGGTCGCCGCCCCGCGCCGGCTCCCGTCTCCTTGGAGGCAGGAAGGGATTAAAGCCTATTAACTGCCTGTTAACAGGTAGTTAACAGGCAGCAAATAGGATTATCCCCTTTTTGCCCTCACAAGTGCGGGCTTCCCAAAGGCTCCAAAACACACCAGCTCAGCTCAGTGAGTACTGGGTCTGCGGGGGTCGGAGCAAAAGTGTGGTGTGAAGGTAAGTGATGGGTGCAAGAGTGTTGAGGTGAGTATCTGAGGCACGTGCAAAGTGTTTTTAAAAGTGTACTTACCTTTGTTTCTTCCTGCAGGCTTCAGAGTTAACATTCCCGCTCAATGACCTTTCATCATCTGGTGAAAAGTTCTGACCAATGGTCATCGACCTGAACCGTGAACTCTGTTTCTCTCTCCACAGATGCTGCCTGACCTGCTGCGTATTTCCAGCATTTTTTGGTTTTATTTCAGATTTCCATCATCCGCAGTATTTTGCTTTTGGTTTTGATGTAGTTAATAAATCTTTCTTTAGATTTGTTCCCACATCTTGTAATTTCTTGTCATGAGAGGTCCCAGTGAAATCCCAATAAAACACATTACAACATTTCCAATAAATGTTATACTTGCATTATGATGGGACTATAACTTGCATAGAATGAGAGGTAATGTATCGGAAGTGGATCAGATATACACTTATATATTTAATATAGATATATATTTATTCAAATTCCACAGTGTTACTAGTACACACCTCAATAATGGCAACTGGTGGGCTTGCAATAATTGCCAGAACAAAGCCTATTTATCATTATGAGTACAGAGAAAATATAATCTGACAACATAATTTAATAGAAAATATGTACATTCATAAAGGATTTTCAGTGTTTAAATGGTTATTTGGCATGGTGAGATTTTCACACAGCAACTGTATACCGAAGAGCAACAAATAAAACCAAAATATGATTTTTCATTTTAGAATGACTAACCACAAAGACAGTTTCCCATTAAAAGGCAGAATAATTAGAGATGACATATTATCAGGTTCTAAGTGGAGGAGTGAACAACTTAAAACACTGTCCTTCCACCTCTTGGTACTGTCTCTCTCTCTCTCTGCCCCTCTTTCTCCTCCTTATTGCTAAGGGTGGACATAGATTTCCAAAAACCAGGAAGTACAAAAGTAAATCTGATGTGTTTGGAAAAAAATGTAAGTTGTAACATATTATTCTGAGTTTTTAGAGTATATGATCATATACAAAATATAGAAAGAGGTCGTGATTGGGGTTAGTGCAGCTGCAATCAGGTCCTGAGATGGGCAGGAACTGTCTGCATTGAAGCACTGCTGTGTTGACTGGTTAAGGAAATTTGCTCTATATCAGACGTTGTATCAGCTGCAGCTGAACTTTTCAGATCATTTGTGTAATCTCCTAACTCCCCTTATTTATGCTCAGAAAAAGCTCAGTTGCTATAGGGAGACCCGGGTTTTCGACGATCCAGGCTTTATACCCTTATGTGTCTTGTAAAATGGGTGTAGCATGCCATAGGATTAAAAATTACTTTTATGCCGCAATAACTCATGGCTTGCGGTCTTGCCCATTCCGAAAGGCAGAAACCATTGCGTTGTCAGACTATATCATTCAGGCTAAAACTGGTTGTTGAATTTATTTACAAGATTTATAATTATATAAAAGTAAAAGGCACACAAACTAAAATCAGCAATATAATCCTTGACTTACACAATATTTTAAATAATGATATCCAAATCTTAGAGTTCCTTTCTGACTCTTTTAATTAAGACTTCACTGAACATAACTGCAGCAAAATGTTGTCCACGTGTATTTTTATTCTGTCTTTTTGTTATGGTACCTTTGGGTTTAAAACCAGGTTTGGTTAAAGAAATATTAAGTCTGGGAACTGTATGCTTCATTATGCTAATGTATCCAGTCCCAGACACAGTTCTGACGAAAGGTCATCGACCTGAAACGTTAACTCTGTTTCTCGCTTCACAGGTGCTGCCTGACCTGCCGAGTATCTCCAGCATTTTCTGTTTTTATCCCAGACACAAGCTGGCTGCAATGAGACCAGTTCACTTATTTATGTTAATATTGTAATGCCATTTGGATTGTTATCACCAGAAGCACATCCTGATAGCTGTGTGCTTTCTTCTGCAAATTGTTCATTAAGACACATGGATTTGGATCTGGTACCTAGTAGATGAACCTTAGCAACACTGCAGAGAATAGTCGATGGAACTGCAGACATACTGGGGGGAATTTTAACTTTGGACCTGTCAGGGGCGGTGGTGGTGGTGGGGGGGGGACGCGGAGCCCGGTAGCACGTGGGAAATCCGGAAGTCCTGGTCTCCCCGCATGCTGCGGCGTGAGTGTGACATCACTGACAGGTTCCTTGCCCGGAAGTCTGCCTGATTGACAGGCTTAGCTCCCAGTCAGGCGGGGAAGGCTGAAGAAGAGGCCGCAACCCCGGCAGGTCCGACCCCCAAACCCGGGGGCTGGGGGTGTCCAATCCTCGGGGGGGGGGTGGGGGGGAGAGCCGATCCCGTGGGGAGGGGGCGGGATTTGTATGGGGAGGTGGGGGCTGATGGTGGGGGAGCTTGGGGGGCCGTGAGGAAGCGTTTCTGCTCCTCCCGGCCCACAAGCAGTGCTCCCTGAGGCTGTCCTCATCTCGCTGCAGCTGTCGGGTTTCCCGAGGCTGAGGAACCCTGGCTGGCCACACTTAAACCGCACAGCAGGTTAAATCCGAGGCTTCCAGGCTCATTATCATATTTAAAGTGCCAACCCACCTCCTGAGAACGGGTTGACTGCAATGTTCCCTCTAACTTTTTTGGGGGTTACACGGTCCCTTTAAGTGGCTGCACGGCCCATTCAAATTTCCATGCAGGCGCGGTTTCTCCCATTTAAAAGCCAGTGAGCGGCCTGCACAGGACCTCCAGAGCGCTACACAGCCGCGTACCTTACCGGGAACGTTAGTTGGTTTCCCTCCCCCCGTCCCACCTCTGTTAAAACCGGAAGTGAGTGGGTTGGAGGCGGCTGGGGTCGAGATTCAGGTTTTTAACAATTTAACCTCCCACCCGACCCAAACCCACCCATTTTTGGGGGTTAAAATTCCCCCCACTGTCTTTAAGTAAATGTATGATAGCTGTTTTTCTTAAATTCCATTCCATTTCATTTTCTTGATCCATTCTTATCTATCTAATTGTAGCCAGAGAATCACCTGCAACGGATTCTCTTCCTGCTCCCGCATCGTTACCTCTGGTATCCCCCAGGATCTATCCTTGGCTCCCTCCTATTGCTCATCTACATGCTGCCCCTTGGCGACATCAGCTGTAAACATAGCGTCAGTTTCCACATGTACACTGGCGACACCCAGCTCTACCTTGTTAAGTCTGTGTGTTATATTGAGAATTAATACACAGACCACAAGAGTAAACTTTAACAGGACTTTACTATTCGAAGGTCAGGGCGGAACTGCCCAATAAATCCTTACACAGCACTTATATACCGGTGTGGTCACCACCGGTATTACAGTATACAGCAGCCAAGATAAAGTAGTGCAACCCTTAAAATAGTTCTCTTAAAGGTGGAACGTTACATACACTACAATCCTCCCTTTTTAGGTTAACAGTATATATTCCCATTAAACATAACATCATAACATATATACACAACTTCATGTAAAAACAGTTTACAGATTCAGTCTCTCTGGAGGCTTCCTGACTCGGTCCGGATAACGCCTCGGTGGAGTAGTAGTTTTCGGTGGTGTAGTAGGTTCTTCTGGCAAGGTCGATTCGGCTTGAATGCCAGTGTCAGGTTCATCTGATTCCAGTATTACCGGATCGGAGGTGGATACTATGGGTATCTCTGCTTCATCATTAGGCATATAGAGTTGTGGAGTAGGTTGGCCCTTTTTGGATGACTATGATCTGGTCAACATGGCGCCTTATTATGCTTTCACCAATGTCCACGGTATACATCAGCGGTCCTAGTCGTTTGCAAATAGTTCCAGGCTGCCATTTCTCGGTACGGTAGTCCCGGGCCAAAACTTGTTGACCTATCTGGAAGGTTCTAGTTGGCCTTTCATTCATGCCTTGAAATTGCTGGTTCTCTACGTCCCTTCTGATGTTTAGCTTGATCAAATCCAGCCGGCATCTTAGTCTTCTATTGAAAAACATCATGGCGGGAGTTTGGTTTGTGACCGCATGTGTTGCATTTCTGTACGCCAACAAGAAGTTATCTACCTTATGTTGTAGATTTATGTCTTCATTACCCATGGCCTTTATGGCCTTCTTGAAGGTCTGGACAAACCTTTCAGCTAATCCATTGGTGGCGGGATGGTATGGGGCGGACGTGTAGTGCTTAACCCCATTGTTTTTTAAGAACTTCCTGAATTCTTCGGACACAAATTGCGGTCCATTATCAGAACAGATCTGTTCCAGCAGCCCATTCCTGGCAAATATGGTCCTTAATACTGTGATGGTTTTTTCCGTGGTGGTGGAGGACATCTTTATTACCTCCGGCCACTTGGAGTGTGCATCCACCGCGATTAAGAACATTGAGTCCAAAAATGGACCAGCAAAGTCGATATGTACCCTTTGCCATGGAGATGAGGGCCACTCCCATGGATGCAGAGGAGCTTGTGGTGGGGCGTTTTGGACCTTCTGGCATCCTAGACAGCTCTTGGTCATTTCTTCGATGTCTCCATCGATACCTGGCCACCACACAAACGCTCTGGCTAAGTTCTTCATTTTCACTCCACCCAGATGCCCCTCGTGAAGCTCCTTTAGCACTTTATGCTGGAGTTTGGGTGGAATCACCACTCTGGATCCACACATCAAAGTTCCTCGGCACACTGACAGCTGTTCTCTTCTTTGCGAAAATGCTGGCAACATTGGTTCGCCATGTGCTGGCCATCCCTTCACCGTTAAATCGTAGACTCGTGAGAGAGTCGGGTCATTTCTTGTTTCCTTTTCGATCGTAGAATTTGTTACTGGTAGACATTCCACTATGGTTGAGTGGAACATCTCCACTGGGTCCACTGTAGGCGCCTCTTCTACCGTTGGCAACGGTAGGCGTGATAAACCGTCAGCATTCCCATGCTGTTTTGATCCTTTGTATTCTATGTCATATTGGTGTGCCCCTAGGAAAATGGACCACCTCTGTAGCCTTTGCGCTGTCATAATGGAAACGCCCTTTTTAGGGTTGAATATGGATACCAACAGCTGGTGGTCTGTCAGTAGTGTAAACTTCATGCCCTGCAGGTAATGATTGAATTTCTTTACTCCCCACACAAGGCTGAGAGCCTCCCTATCTATCTGAGCATAGTTTCGCTCAGCGGAGGTCAATGATCTGGATGCAAATGCGACTGGCCTTTCCAAGCCATTTGGCAACTTGTGTGAGAGTACTGCTCCAATACCATAAGGGGAAGCATCACAAGCTAGACGAATAGGTAGCGTTGGGTTGAAGTGAGCCAACACTTCCTCTGAGGTGATCAATGCCTTGCTTTTGCGAAAGGCCTTCTTACAGTCCTCGCTCCACTTCCATGGTACTTCTTTCTGCAACAGAGCATTCAGCGGATGCAGCACTGTGGATAGATTTGGCAGAAACTTATGGTAATAGTTAATCAACCCGAGGAACGACCTCAACTGGGATACATTTTCCGGAGCGGGGGCCTTCACAACAGCTTCGATCTTGTCAGGTGACTTGTGCAGCCCCTCCTGGTCAATGACATGACCACAGTACGAGATCCGTTTCTGAAAGAACTCACATTTCTGGCGATTAACTCGAAGGCCATATTCCTTCAATCTGGTGAGCACCAGTTTCAAATTTGCGAGGTGTTCCTCCTCGTCCTCTCCTGTAATCAGGATATCGTCCAAGTAACACTGAGTGCTTGGAATTCCCTGTAAGACCTGCTCCATGGCCCTCTGCCAAATTGCTGGAGCCGAAGCCACTCCAAAAACCAGTCTATTATATCGATACAAGCCTCTGTGCGTGTTGATTGTGAGATACTGGCGCGACTCTTCCTCAACTTCCATCTGTAAGTACGCTTGCGCCAGGCCTATCTTGGTGAAGTGTTTCCCGCCAGACAATGAAGCAAAGATATCCTCAATCTGCGGAAGCGGATATTGCACCGTGTGAAGCACCGGATTAACTGTGATCTTGAAGTCTCCACAGATGCGGACCTTCCCCGGTTCCCCTGGCTTGTTACTCGATGAACGCTTCATGACGGGAACAATGGGCGTGGCCCACTCACTCCAGTCCACCTTAGACAGTACTCCTGAACGTTCAAGCCCTTCCAGTTCAGCCTCCACAGCAGGTCGTATCGCATAAGGTACCGGTCTGGCTTTGAAAAATTTTGGGTTTGCATGTTCTGCAATCTTGATTTTTGCCTTAATTCCTCTCAGTGTTCCCAGTCCCTGTTGGAATACCTCTTTAGCCTCATCCAATATTCTGGACAATCGTTCAGGTTTGACATCTTTCTTTCCGGGATCTACCGTTATTGTGTTTAGGGAGTGCCAGTCCATATTTATTTTCCTGATCCACTCCCGTCCCAGAAGTGGTGGACCTCCCTCAGGTAGTACATATAAGTCCATTCCTTGGTGTTCCTTGCCCTTGTGTATCACCTTGACTTTTATCTTTCCGATGGGGTATACTTTTTGCCCCATGTATGTCTGCAATACTATCTTCATATCCCGTAGGGGAATATGTTTGAATAACTTTTTGTAATCTTGCTTATTCATGACCGTCAACGCCGATCCGGTGTCCAATTCCATCTTCACTTGGACTTCTGCAATCTGCAGTGTGACCCAGATGGTTTGTCGGTCAGTTTCTTTACTCACATTGTGAATTCTCAGACTACCCAGTTCCTTGCTGTTGGAGTCTGAATCCGAATTCTGTTCATCCGAACTCTTCACAGCCACCTTATGTACCTTTCTGTACTTTTTCTGCGGTGACTTTTTGTTGCTGGTCTTCTTTCCTGACCGGCATACTTTAGCTATGTGACCAAGCTTGCCACATTTTCTACATTCCTGGTTTTTAAACCAGAATTGGTTCTGATCGTGTGTTGTCTTCCCACAATGATAACATTTCGTTGTACCCGAAGCCATTTGATCTACGCTAAGTACCGCTGCCTTCAGCTGCATTTCCACAGTGCCTCTCGCTGCGGCTTCGTGCGATGCTGCAATAGTGACAGCCTTATCAAGTGTAAGATCATTCTCTTCGAGCAGTCGCTTTTGTGTTCCTTCCTTCGACAACCCACACACGAACTTGTCTCTCAGTGCCTCTGTCAGATTTTCCCCAAACTGACAGTATTTCGCTAGCCTACGCAGTTCAACCAAGTACTCCGCGTTGCTTTCCTCTTTCAGTTGCGTTCTCGCATAAAATTTAAATCGTTCCGCTAACATCAGCGGTGTGGGGTTCAAATGATCCTTCAGGACAGCAACAATATTAGCGAAAGTCTGATCCGCCGGTTTAGTTGGTGCTAGAAGATGCTTCAATAGCCCGTATGTCTTCGCACCCATTGAGTTTAGTAAGGTTAGTGCTTTATCATCATTTGATATTTTATTTGCCTTACAATATATCTCTATGCATTCTACATACGTGGCCCAATCTTCCGCCTCAGGATCGAAATTGTTGATGTTACCATGCTTAGGCATCTTCGCAATCTTTTTGAGAAACAACAACGAAATTTTTCTTTAACTTTTTTTTTCAAAAATGGCGGTTTCCCACGCTTGTCTTCTTCCCCGCCTCCGAAAATGGCGGTTTCCCGCGCTCGCTCGGTCTCGTTCTCCCTCGCTCGCTCGGTGTCGTTCTCCCTCGCTCGCTCGGTCTCCCTCGCTCGCTCGGTCTCTTCTCTCTCCCGCTCGCTCAGTCTCGCTCGCTCGCTCAGGCTCTGTCTCTCCCGCTGGCTGTAATGGCGATTGCCGTATTGCTGCGTTCGCCCTCCCCAGCGGTTTTCAATCATGCCTCCCAGCCCCTCTTGCAGTCCGGTCCTTTCCCCCCCGGCTGCGGCTGAGTTCTCCGCGTTTTTTTTAAAAATTTGTTTTATTTTCTCCCGCGCAAGCGGTTCTCGGTCGCTGCGCCTCGCGGCCTCGGTAGCTGCCCGGCCTTGTTTACCGGTCACGGTCGAGCTTGCTCTCGACGCTGTTGCGTCTCCCAGCCCGCTTGCAGCCCGGTCTCTCACACCGGCTGCGTTTGCCTGCACCGCGGCTTCCATGCCTTACTCTGCCCAGTCTCAGCGCCTCTGGCCCCGACTTCTGTCCGGCTCTTTTCCCCCCCCCGGCCGTGGTCAAGTTCTCCGCCCTTATATCCTCCGTTTTTCCCTCCCCTACTTCACAGTCAACGTGACCGACTCGCTGTTCGTCGCTGATCGGCTTACCCACCACCGTGATAGAAGGGATGATCCTGCCTGTTGCTGATGGAAGGCTTCATGTTAGAATTCTTCCGTTGCTCTGCAGACCCGAGTCTTCTCTCAGCAGAATGACGAGGGCGGATGCCTCCTCTCGACGCCCGTTAAACTGCCTTGGATAGTCTCTACCACAGGGTAAGATCGTACTCGTCGCCACTGTTAAGTCTGTGTGTTATATTGAGAATTAATACACAGACCACAAGAGTAAACTTTAACAGGACTTTACTATTCGAAGGTCAGGGCGGAACTGCCCAATAAATCCTTACACAGCACTTATATACCGGTGTGGTCACCACCGGTATTACAGTATACAGCAGCCAAGATAAAGTAGTGCAACCCTTAAAATAGTTCTCTTAAAGGTGGAACGTTACATACACTACATACCTCACCACCACTTCTCTCGACCCCTCCACGGTCTCTCAATTGTCAGTCTGCTTATCCGACATCCAGTTCTGGATGAGCAGAAATTTTCTCCATAAATATTAGGAAGACCGAAACCATTGTTTTCGGTCCCCGCCACAAATTCCGTTCCCTATCCATTGACTCCATCCCTCTCCCCAACGTCTGTCTGAGGCTGAACCACACCGGTTCACAACCTTGGTGTCATATTTTCCCCTGAAATAAGCTTCCGACCACATATCCGCAGCATAACTAAGACCTCCTATTTCCACCTCTGTAACATCGCCCGTCTCCGCCCTTGCCTCAGCTCATCCGTTGCTGAAACCCTCATCCATGCCTTTGTTACCTCTAGACTTGACTATTCCTACGCACTCCTGGCTGGCCTCTCACATTCTACCCTATTTAAACTTGAGGTGATCCGAAACTCGGCTGCCCGTGTCCTAACTCGCACCAAGTCCCGTTCACCCATCACCCCTGTGCTTGCTGACCTACATTGGCTCCCGGTTAAGCAACACCTTGATTTCAAAATTCTCATCCTTGTTTTCAAATCTCTCCCTGGCCTTGCCCCTCCCTATCTCTGTAATCTGCTTCAGCTCCCCGAGATATCTGCACTCCTCTAATTCTGCCCTCTTGAGCATCCCTGTTTATAATCGCTCAACCATTGATGGCCGTGTCTTCTGTTGCCTAGGCCCTAAGCTCTGGAATTCCCTGCCTAAACCTCTCCGTCTTGCTACCTCTCTTTCCTCCTTTAAGACGCTCCTTAAAACCTACCTCTTTGACCAAGCTTTTGGTCACCTGTCCTAATTTCTCCTTATGTGGCTCGGTGTCAAATTTTTTTTCTGTCTTATAATACTCCTGTGAAGCGCCTTGGGATGTTTTACTACGTTAAAGGTGCTATATAAATAAAAGTTGTTGTTGGTGTTGTTGAATTTGAAAGATACACTTTGAATGTGATTGATCCTAGTTAAACTTTAAAGGGTGTCGGGGTCTCACTCAGGGATTATGCCTCAATTTTATCAGTTGTTTTGAGACAATCAAGCGAAAAGTTGCATCTGTTTATCATTTTCTGTATTCAATGAGGAATAGATATATAAACTTGGGTATTGTCTTTATTGTTGCTTATCTGTTACTTTTAATAAATCTGTTCTGTAGTTTTTAAGCTGAGCCATGATCCACCACTTTCCCAAAATCTGGGAGATCATGCTCAGGCTCATGATATAGCAATAAGCTAAATATAGTGACCAGGGTTTTCTGTCCAATCCCAGGCTACATTACATTAGCAGTTAGTGTGTTTATAAAGACACACCCCGGTCTGTTAGGACTAAGGGCTATAGGGATTAGGTACTCAGCATGAGATGTTTCTGAGAAAAAAAAACATAAGAGTAAAGTAGGCACTTCTTCACTCCATAGAGTCCAGTCTCACCACCATGATATAGAAACACGGGATGGAAGCAGAGGAACTACAGAACTGGGAAAGCCAGCAACACTTAAGCAACTCTAATCAGGCTTCTGACATTCTACATCAAAACAGTTCTTTCCTACTAGGCAGGCAGTCATATTATTAATCAAACCTTCCACGCAGGTAGATCTCAGACTTTGGAAATTTTGGTTGGCTGATTGCTTTTGACACCTGACCTGCATATCAAATAGCTTGGCTATCCACAAACCCATAGTGTGTCACTGATACGAGACAGCAAGCTTGCATGCATTGCCATCTCAAAAAACATGACAGAATTGCTGATGCAAGCAACATGTAAATATAGGCAATCAGCAACAGCGTCGGGAACCAGCTGGCCACTTCCCCTGAAACCCATACCTATCTGTAGACAAATCTGCATATTGCCTCACTACCCCCACTCGAAAGCAAATACATTTTGCCCCCTCTAATGTGAAAATGATATTATGAAATGTTGGAATATGAAGAATGGGAATCTGCTTCCATCGAAATTTGTATTTTTGTAAGGCATTTATATTATCACCTTCTTCTTCTTCTTAGGCAGTCCCTCGGAACCGAGGATGAAATGCTTCCACATTAAAAACGAGTTCTCAGGTGACTGATGAGTCCAATGCGGGACCTACAGTCTCTGCCACAGGTGGGGCAGACGGTGGTTGAAGGGACGGATGGGTGGGGTGCTTGGGTTGACGTGCGCTCCTTCCGTTGCCTGCGCTTGGCTTCCGCTTGCTCCCGGCGAAGAGACTCGAGGTGTTCGGCGCCTTCCCGGATGCCCTCATATTATCATGTATGCTCATGTTTGCAAAGGAGGATGGGTGTATTTCAAGAATATTTTGTAAGAAAAGGCATCCCCTTAAGCTCAGGTGATGTATTGAGTGGAGTACCCCAGGGATCAGTGCCCCTAATGCTTCTGATTTACGTATATTACCTGGATTCAGAGCTGCACTGTAATTTGATCAAATTTGCAGATGATACTAAATTGAGGAAAAGGGGCAAGAGTTTGATGAAGCAGCCAAGGAATTGCAGAAGGACCTAGACCATATATACGAGTGGACAGATCAATGCCAGGTGAAATTCAATAGACACATTGGAAGAAAAAAATGGGGAACATATTAATGAATTGTATTGAATGAACTAGAAGAGAGACTGAAAGAGCTCTGGGAGTGATAGTGGATTCAGCGCTGAACAAAACCAGTTATTGCAGGGCAGCAATTGACAGAATGCTGAGCTATAATGCCACATCATTGAGTTTAAGTCTGAGGTTGTCATTCTGACGCTATATAATGCTCTGCTGAGGTTACACCTTGAATATTGCATTCAGTTCTGGTCACCAGGCCACAAGGGAAACATCCAAGCCATGAGAGTAGTGCAGAGAAGGGCAACTAGCCTGATCCCTACTGTCAAGGCTGACATCTTGCTTGGAAGAAATCCTTTCTCCATCATGTCAACCACTATCTCAACCAAAATGCAGTCATGGTGGCATCCATACAAATGACTGTGAGTTTGATTTTCCCACTACAGTATCTTGGTACCCTACCATTTGTCCATCTTGCGCTCCTGGCTGAGAGTGAAAGCATTGATGGGTTGGATTAAAACTCAGTAGGGACTGCACAATCGGTACATTAGATTACCTTTCGTACATTTAGTGGTGTACCACGAATGAGTTCGCCAGCCATTCTATATGTTGCTCTGACCCTGCCTCTCATAGAACCACACATAATTTTTTGCAGATGCCACATGCCTAAAGCACACTCCTGCCTGGACAGTCACAATACACGCTCAGCACCGAAAGGGTTACTGAGCAAAGGAGAGAAAAAAAAACAAGCTGTGAAAAATTCCCAGACAATTCTCCCAAAAAAGAGGAAAAAAATGGAAACGCTGTCTAGTTGCAGTGGCTCAGACCTCGCTGTGACTGGCAGGCTCCCTGGGGAGACGTCTGTGAATTTTACTAATTAACATCATGTTGTCTGTGAGGCTGAGGGGGCCTGCTCTCGGGGCAGGGAGACCCCCACGTCCGAGGAAGTGCTCATTTGCAGGCGGAATTGTCAGGAAGAAAACGCAAAGGGGAATGAGAGGGAAGTTTCGTTCTGAGGTCCTGCAGCATATTTTTTGAATTAGAGAAGAATTAGGGAAGAGGATGTTGGCAGTTCCTGTGTAAAGATAATAACGTCTGTTATTAGTGGGGAACTTACTCATGCAGGGAAAGAAAAAATGTTTTTTTTTAAATAGTTTGGAAATCCAAGGGTGGGGGAAAAGAGGGAAAGGGGTAACACAGTGTATTACAACACTCTCCTTTTACCTTTGGGATCTAGGTTTGAAGGTAGCCCAAGGGACTGCGTGGTGTGGTTAGTTGCAATTCTGACCACTTTCCCCTGGGGCCTAGATTTGAATCCTGAGAGCTAAGTTGCATTCCCTTGTGCAGCAGTGTGATTTACAGCTTGTGGTTTATTTCATTTTCATTGCACCACATTCTATAGTGTACGACTGTGAGTTGACATTGTGCGTGCAGGTAATGAACCCTTTCAGCGCGTTACAAGCCAAAGTTATAATTCCATTCAGAACTATTAAAGTGAGTGGCAATTTTCTGTTCCATAATGAATATCTTTTTCAGGCAGTGCAAAGAATGGCTGCATCAATATTGTAATGAGGGGGCAGGTTTTAATGATGATGCACATACAGTGAACGCAGTTTTTTCAGGACAATTGGGCAAACCAGACATGCCTCATCTGCTGAAACCAAACATGTTATTGATATGCATAAAAAAATTGTTGGCTTGTTTGGACAGGATTATTGCTCGGTCTAGAAAAGTTGCACCTTGTGCTGTCCAAATCCCTACTCTGCTCCACTCCCCAGGGCCCGTCTTTGCTCCGCTCCCCAGGGCCCGTCTTTGCTCCGCTCCCCAGGGCCCGTCTTTGCTCCGCTCCCCAGGGCCCGTCTTTGCTCCACTCCCCAGGGCCCGTCTTTGCTCCGCTCCCCAGGGCCCGTCTTTGCTCCGCTCCCCAGGGCCCGTCTTTGCTCCGCTCCCCAGGGCCCGTCTTTGCTCCGCTCCCAGGGCCCGTCTTTGCTCCGCTCCCCAGGGCCCGTCTTTGCTCCGCTCCCAGGGCCCGTCTTTGCTCCGCTCCCAGGGCCCGTCTTTGCTCCACTCCCCAGGGCCCGTCTTTGCTCCACTCCCCAGGGCCCGTCTTTGCTCCACTCCCCAGGGCCCGTCTTTGCTCCGCTCCCCAGGGCCCGTCTTTGCTCCACTCCCCAGGGCCCGTCTTTGCTCCGCTCCCCAGGGCCCGTCTTTGCTCCGCTCCCCAGGGCCCGTCTTTGCTCCGCTCCCAGGGCCCGTCTTTGCTCCGCTCCCCAGGGCCCGTCTTTGCTCCGCTCCCCAGGGCCCGTCTTTGCTCCGCTCCCCAGGGCCCGTCTTTGCTCCACTCCCCAGGGCCCGTCTTTGCTCCACTCCCCAGGGCCCGTCTTTGCTCCGCTCCCCAGGGCCCGTCTTTGCTCCACTCCCCAGGGCCCGTCTTTGCTCCGCTCCCCAGGGCCCGTCTTTGCTCCACTCCCCAGGGCCCGTCTTTGCTCCGCTCCCAGGCCCTGCCTCTACTCTGCTTTCCAAGCCCTTATGACTCACCCCAGGCCTTGAATCTCGTGTTCTTCAAGCCTTTGTCATACAACAGTCGCTCTGGTATATTCTGAAACAAAACTCTCCTGAACCGATCCAGTTGTGGTAGAGTGAGCCATCACTCAGGATTTACAGCTGCTGCACTCATTTTATAGATTGGTCTGACACGCACACTTTTTGGTGATTTACAGCCATTCCTTCAATAACCCATCTGAAACATTGAGAGGTTTCGGAGTGTCAGATCCAAAGAAGTGATAGATCATCATTGCCAGTGAAGTTGACTACTACATTTACTTTCCATGGTACCAGTACCTTTCAGAGGAGCAACTCATTTCTCAATCATTTGTAAAGTGGCCGATGCTTTGCTGAGGAGGATCCCTCACTGTACCAGTTACCCAACACACTTGCCCCTGCAGTAGCAAAAGAGAACCAAACTGGCCCCTTTGCCATTCCTGCTTTACGATTATATCCTGGTTGCTATGAGCTCTTCTTCTTCTTCTTCTTAGGCAGTCCCTCGGAACTGAGGATGACTTGCTTCCACACTAAGAATGAGTTCTCAGGTGACTGATGAGCCCAATGCGGGACCTACAGTCTCTGTCGCAGGTGGGGCAGATGGTGGTTGAAGGGGCGGGTGGGTGGGGTGCTTGGGTTGACGTGCACTCCTTCCGCTGTTTGCACTTGGTTTCCGCTTGCTCCCGGCAAAGAGACTCGAGGTGTTCGGCGCCTTCCCGGATGCTTCTCCTCCACTTTGTGCGGTCTTGGGCCAGCAATTCCCAGGTGTCGGTGGGGATGTTGCACTTTTTTAAGGAGGCTTTGAGGGTGTCTTTGAAGCATTTTCTTTGCCCACCTGGGGCTCTCTTGCTGTGTCGGAGCTCCAAGTAGAGCTATGAGCTCTACTCATATACCCACCCCTGCACCTGCTGACAGCCTATTAGCGAGAAGGTTTCTATTTTATTCAGGGGAATTTACAGGTGATCTGTGATTCAGAAAGTTTTATCAAGGATGCATATGCTAATTACTCTGGGAGGTCAATGACTTATTTATTCTTGGCAGAACATTTCTGGAAGGAAGTCTCACAGACACAGTGCTGCTGGTGAAACAGTAACCTGTGGACTTCAGAATCTGTATTCTATTTATTTATATTGATATTTTCACTTTCACAGAGGATGAATTCTGAAGATGTGCTATGATCACAGTGCCAAATACCCAACAAACAATGATAAGAGTGGCCAAAGAACATGGGTTGGAACTTTCGCTTTCAGTGTTCCTTGTGTACGCTGGGAGCACCTATTTGAACATTGCACAATTCGAGGCAGAGCTGGATTAAGAATTCTTGGGCACTAAGAACATTCGGGGTCTCCACATACTCCCTTCCCCCACACAACCTCCTGCCCCCACCCCCGCCCCCCACACCCCAACCATTAAAACACAAACGGGTAGTAAATAGGCCCGCCGAATATTTACAATGTGATATAATAAAGCAAATCATGTCACAATATACTATGTGGAGATGAAACTGATCCAGCGGTTGTATGCAGTTTTTCTGCATTATAGTGAGCTATACTGGGGGCCCCCGTATTTGACTGGGGCCTCTTGGCACAGGCTCCGTAGGCCCGTGCGTTAATCTGCCCCTGCTCCCAGCCCCTGATTTTCCATCCATTGGTCAGAAATCATCAGGCTGGGGGTGCACAATTTCCTGGCAGGGGAAGTGGAAAATCCTGGCCCACATATTTGCCATTTTAAAAGGATTTGATACAGATGGTTATATTCGACAATACAGGTTTGTGAAAAGCTTGTTGCCTGCTATATGCTGCACATCATAATTCACAGTGTAATAACAAGAGAAAAATGCTGTAAACACTCAGCAGGTCAGGCAACATCGAGGAGAGAGAAACAGAGTCAATGTTTCGGGTCGAACCTTTTGCCAGAATTGTGACGAAGGGTTCGACCCGAAACGTTGACTCTGTTTTTCTCTCTCCTCGATGCTACCTGGAGTGTTTTCAGCATTTTCTGTTGTTATTTCAGATTTCCAGCATCCGCAGTATTTTGCTAATATAATTCACAGTGCGTTCACTTGAAGATTCAAGGTTTAATCCAGCTCATAAGCCATGCAGTGCAGGAGTGCTTCATCTCCTGTTTCTAGGTGGTCAAACGCAGATCTTGTAGGTTTTGCGATGTTTCTATCTGCTGAAGTCTATCTTGGTCTGCCAAGTGCTACAGTCACTGACAGCACAATAATTTATTGAGCACGTAACTTAAATCACTTAGCAGCACAGATTCCTCTTTTTTGGAAAAGGGTCATGAAGTCAATCAAGGTGGCAGCTGAGTGGAATCTTTCTGCTGGTGATTTTGTGAGACACGACTTTGGTAGTGGGAACAGCAGAAAACTGGCTGGTCACAACACAGCTCAAGCAGACACTAAACCATTGGATTAAAGGTTTGGTGACCCAGCTTTGCACTGCATAATAACTGTGTGTAATGGCTCCATACATGTGCTGATTTACCCACAAAGCCCTGCATGTAGTCAGGATTCTGGTTTTGAGAATGGACTTTTATCATGAATAAACACAGCTCAATGTAATCTGAGATCTCACCTACTTTTAAACTGACGATCGATGGTGCTGGATTTCAGAAACTTTTTCCATTCACCCTCGGGACGTGGGCATCGCTGGCAAGGCTGGCATTTATTGCCCATCCCTCGTTGCACTTGACACGGTGATGGTGGGCCACCTTCTTGAAGCGCTGCAGACAGCAGTTTGATACAACTGAGTGACTTGCTAGACCTCTTCAGAGGGCAAATTAGTGTCAACCATGTTGGTGTGGGACTGGAGTCACATGTAGGGCAAGGATGACAGGTTTCCTTCCCTAAAGGACACTAATGAAGCAGTTTTTTTTACACAACAATCCGACAGCTTCATGGTCACTTTTACTGATACCAGCTTTTTAGATCCAGATTTTAAACAACTGAATTCAAGTTCTCAAGCTGCCATGGTGCGATCTGAACTCAAATTCTCTGGATTATTAGTACAGTAACATAACCACTACACTACCATACCCATTAAACATTATCTTAATGTTACAGCCTAAGAGAAGCACTCAGATGCTGTGTGTGTCTATAAATAAATGTAAGTATATTCAAGGCTGAGAGCGATAGATTTTTGGACTCTAAAGGAATCAAGGGATATGGAGATCAGGCAGGAAAGTGGAGATGAGGTTGAAGATCAGCCACAATCTTATTGAATGGCGGAGCAGGCTCGAGGGGCCGTACGGCCTACTCCTGCTCCTATTTCTTATGTTCTTATGTAATGATATATAGCCTTGGTTTCCATTATTATGTTATGAACTCTCTACTTTGACATACATCTCAATAAATAAACTTTTAATTAAGTACTGCCTTATGTGTCAAAGTAGCGAGGATAATATTAAAATCTCTGGAACTGCTTCTGTATGTAAGAAGTTGTATATCGCACGACAGCAGCTGCTAAAATAATGGGGTGTCCTTTTAGGTGCTTGGAGCCGAAGTATGTTTGTTTAACCTTATGGGTAAAACAAGCAAAAGGTCAGAAGTGGATTTTTCTTGTGTAGATTTAGTTAATTGTCCTATCGTGTAGATAGCTACTGCTGTGACTGCACAGTTCTCACATGTTGTCACTAAAGTGCAGTTAGAACTGGAAGAGATAGCTTCCTATTTAATATGGCATTGATGTACAGGCAGTACTGTGTCCAAACAAGCTAAGTAGGGAACACATCCCCAAAATAGGTCTGAAAAACTCCAGAAAGGATCTTTTTTTATTTAGTTCATCAATTATTTTGTGCTGTTTCTCACAATCCCAGTGGGCAACTTTAAGAGTGATTAAAAAGAATAACAAAACTTTATTTGTTCATCTGCTCACTCGAAGTCATGGCTGACTGGCTGTTCAGAAAATGTACACTTTTCTAAACAGTTTAAACGTACGTCTTTATTTGCTCATTATGGGCTGAATTTTGCAAATTTGATGGCAGGGCAGATCGGAATATTAGGCCCCTACCTCACGCACCCAATTTTCTGAGGGACCATTTTGAGGCAAGCAAGGCGGCCATTCTGCATGGAATATCTATGTAGATGAGGTCCCACACCGAATTTCATCATTTTCGGCGAGGGTCTGCCTCCAGAGCATGCCTCGCCCGTATTAAACGGACACTTGGTTCCTCAATAGACCTGGCCTGCTTTGAACTGTTTCTTCAAGTAAGGCAGCTATTATTTCAGTTGCTATTGAAGTCTAGTTTTTTTAGCAGTAAGCATTTTTCTGCTGGAGCATTAAACGCCTTGCATAATTTATTTCCCTCCAGGACCGACGATACCTCAGATGGTATGTCCCATCAATGCCCAAAGACCAGTCTTTATAGTCCATGTCGCTCCTGCCTGGGCACTTCCAAGGAAACCTGTATTTGCTGAGTGTGCTTCATTGCAAACACAGTAACTGAGCTGTGCCATCTTCTGCAGGCTCACACAGTGATAGCTCTTCCTGTAGCTGTGAAGGTCGCGATGGCATTGAGCTTCTATGCAATGGGACCCTTCTCGGCTACCACAGGAGATATCTGCCAGAGAAGCCAAACTGCATTTCATACTTGTATAAAAACAAATACTTGATGCCATGTTTGCCAGGGGAAACGTCTTTATCGCTTTCCCTGTGGAAAAAGAGACACCAACCGGAGAACGTTTACTGTCCGCCAGGTTTCGCAATGTGGCCAGCAACCCAAATTGTGTACATGGACTGAAAGTGATACCACTCCATAAAAGTTCAGGTGGTTTCAGACCACAGAAACATGAGGAAGCCGACATGTTGCTTTATTCTTCAGCATCCACAGCGACGGCATTATTTGAAGTCCTGAGAGAGTGATGTCCTTGTGGCCGGTAATCCCAATTTGAAGCCCCCACACAGCAGCAGACAACAGATCTAATGAGGCCTCATACTGTGGTTGTTGGAGGTCATTTATCTCAATCACATGACATCACTGCAGGAGTTCCTCAGGGCAGTGTCCTAGGCCCAACCATCTTCAGCTGTTTCATCAATGACCTTCCCTCCATCATAAGGTCAGAAGTGGGGATGTTCGCTGATGATTGCACACTGTTCAGCACCATTCGAGACTCGTCAGATACTGATGCAGTCCGTGTCCATATGCAGCAAGACCTGGACAACATTCAGACTTGGGCTGACAAGTGGCAAGTAACATTCGCACCACACAAGTGCCAGGCAATGACCATCTCCAACAAGCGAGACTCTAACCATCTCCCCTTGACATTCAATGGCATTACCACCGCTGAATCCCCCACTATCAACATCCTGGGGGTTACCATTGATCAGAAACTGAACTGGACCAGCCATATAAATACTGTGGCTACAAGAGCAGGCCAGAGGCTGGGAATTCTGTGGCGAGTGTCTCACCTCCTGACTCCCCAAAGCCTTTCCACCATCTACAAGGCACAAGTCAGGAGTGTGATGGAATACTCTCCACTTGCCTGGATGAGTGCAGCTCCAACAACACTCAAGAAGCTCGACACCATTCAGGATAAAGCTTGATTGGCACTCCATCCACCACCTTCAACATTCACTCCCTCCACCACCGGCGCACTGTGGCTGCAGTGTGTACCATCTACAAGATGCACTGCAGCAACTCGCCAAAGCTCCTTCAACAGCACCTTCCAAACCCGCGACCTCTACCACTTAGAAGGACAAGGGCAGCAGACGCATGGGAACATCACCACCTACAAGTTCCCCTCCATGCCACACACCATCCTGACTTGGACCTGTATCGCCGTTCCTTCACTGTCGCTGGGCCAAAATCCTGGAACTCCCTTCCTAACAGCATTGTGGGTGTACCTACACCATATGGACTGCAGCGGTTCAAGAAGACGGCTCACCACCATCTTCTCAAGGGCAATTAGGGATGGGCACTAAATGCAGGCCTAGCCAGCGACGCCCACATCCCATCAATTAATTAAAAAAAAACACCAGAGGGATGTAGATCAATGGTTCCCTTGTTTAGACTGCTTTACATTGCAGCCGTTTACGACATGCTGCACAACATTGCCAATTCAAAGACGAGGAAGAATGGATCAGGACAAAGCAAGGTTTGCCACCTGTTGCCATCCACTTAATGACATGACTGAAATCAGCGCACAAAATTTGACGTGACTTACAAAGTGTAGTTGCGTGTGTGCAGAAGGGGATGACTTACAAGTTGCCTCCTGCAAATGTGTAGTACAATTTTACGAATGGATAGCCAATTCCAAACTCTTGAACTCTCTGAAATGAGGCATAATTTTGAATTTCTATTGATATCGAAGTACTGTTCCAATGTTTGTTGGTCGGGCACATTCAATCTTTTGTACTCTGCTTGAGTAACTTTCTAGGTTGAAACAGTTGTTAGACAGGGTCCATTTAAGACTTTGCCCTGGTCTCAGCAACGCAGCCTTGGGCTGTGTGTGCCCAGTTCCAGTACAGCTAACAATTCAGTCAATTCTTTCTCAGTCTTTTATTAGATCTTTCCTGGTCCTTTCTCACTTTTTCATTAATATTCATTAAACTCACCACAGGCTGCTCTAATACATAATTAATTTCTTTAAAAACCAATAAAAACATTAATGTCATGGCTTTGCATGCAAAGCTTTATAAAGAGAAACTATTACATGCCAAACACACGCAATATTTGGTCAATATTTAATGATATTGCATCTGTCTTTGATGCAAAACCCAGTAATGACACTTTAAAACAAAATCCCCTTCACACTTTTATGTTAAAAAGCTATCTTCACACCTGGCTCCAGGCTGCCAGTTAACAGCTCTTCTGGGTACAGTTTGCTATTTATGACCTTAACCCTTTGACTCCATAAAAAAGCTTTCCTGTTGTGCAGTAAGCCACACTTCTAACTTCTAACGATATTCTTATCATCATTATAAAAGATCGCTTTCTGATGACTGTGTTTGAACATTCTTTCACTTCTAGGATATGGGTTCAAATCGCGCCCAGCCAAACTGGACCAGGGCTCCTTCCTCTAATAATTGATTAAAGTAATGGAGTGCAGTGTCCTGGGTGCAAGGATTGCTGGCGGTAATGTGGGGTAAAGTCCCTCGCCATTTTCGGCATACATACCACGCCGGAGCAGCGCAGGAAATTTGTTTAGAGAGGAAATTTGGGTGGAAGCTGTTTCCCCTACTTGGGCACTTTTAAAATGCTTTACTGAGTTTCCTTGTGCTTCTTGAACTTTTCTGTGATTCGCTTGCCAAGGCCCCCACTGGCCTCATGTGCATATATCTAAAGTGAGAGCCAGCAGCATGGCAGCTTCAAGTTTCCTGGGTGTGCACTGCAATTGCACTCTGAGTAAGTTCCCATGAGATACACGGGGGGCAGCAGCGCCCCAGGATCACCTGATCAAGGCAAAAGTAGGCAGCTTGTGAAGTTGAAGCATCTGGGAACTTCGTGCAGTGATTTCTGCAACTTGGAAATGCACCCTTTTAATTCCTCATATTTTTTTCTACAAAGACCCACACTTGATTCTGTATCTCTCAGGGTCAGCTCATTTTCAGACCCCACTCACAGTTAATGCATCTCAGGAGCAGGTATGGCTTTTCCCTTCAGCGTACATAGTCTATGCCATTATCATAGAGGAGGAGGAAGGACAGGAGAGTCAGGCACCAATCAAGGGGAATGCAACCCACCAGGTATTATCCCCGCACCCGCACCCCCAGCCATCCAAAGAATATACAGGCAGCACAGGTCAGATCAGACTGCTACATTTGTACTCCAAACACATGGGATTATGATACAGTGGCAATAACGGAGACCTGGCTCAAACAAGGGGAGGAATGGGTAATTAATATTCTTGGCTACAATGTATTAAGGAAGATAAAATGAGGGTGTTGACAGTATTGATCAAAGGTACAGTTATAGCACTAGAAAGGGATGATATACTTGAGGGTTCAAAGACAGAATCTATTTGGTTAGAATTAAGAAACAATGGAGGAGCTGTTACATTGCTGGGTTTATACGATAAGCAACCAAATAGTGGGCAGGAGATAGAGGAGCAAATTTGCAGGCAAACTGCAGAAAGATGCAAGAACTTTAGAGTAGTGATAATAGGGGACTTCAATTATCCTATACATACTGGGAAAATAACAATGTAAAGGCCAAAGAGAGGGAGGAATTCCTGAAATGTGTACTAGAGAACTTTCTTGACGGTATGTTTCCAGCCCAACGAGGAAGAAAGCAGTGCTGGATCTAGTTCTGGGGAATGAAGTGGGGCAAGTGGAGCATATTTCAATGGGAGAGCATTTGAGGAACAGTGATCGCAATATCATTAGGTTTAGAGTAGTTATGGAAAAGGACGAGGAAAAATCAAATGTGAAAATATTCATCTGGAGGAGGGCTGATTTTAGTGAGTTGAAAAGGGATTTGGCCCAGATGGATTGGAATCAAGGACTGGCAGGTAAACCAGTAAATGAGCAATGGGAGGCCTTCAAAGAGAAGATAGCTCGGGTACAGACTAGACACGAGGGGAAAAGGAAGGGCATCCAAAGCTAGAGCTCCCTAGGGCCAGAAATTCCCCTCGAGCACCGTTTGGGGCGCTAAATCAGAAAAGCTGGAAAAGTTAGCGGCAGGCGCTAACCTCTTCCAGCCTCTCTGAAATTCCCATTGTTTGCTCCAAGAGGGAAGTGGAGCGCTAAATCGAGCACTTCACTTCCTTCTTGGAGCGCAAGAGGGCAGGGGTGGTGGGAGAAGTTTATGACCCGGGGTGCACTTTTTCTGTTTAATTTTAATCTCTATGAAGGAGAAATTCTCCTCCTTTGCGCTTCCGGTGGGGGGTGCTAATGGGACGCAAAGGCCTTTTCACCCGGCCGCAGCGCTGACCCCGCCTCCCGCCAAATTCCATGGGAGGTTAGCGGCGGCGCTAACGGTTTGCGCCCCAATCTCCTGCGCCCGGAGATCATGATGTCATCTGCGGGCGCACCGCCCCGGTAGCGCCCCGGCACAAAAATTCCCCTTCGCCCCCTGCAGCAGCGCCGGGCGATGGCAGCGACTGCTGCAGGGGACGCGAGCAGGGAGGCCGGCCGCTAACGGGCGCCATTTAAAGGTGAGGTGGCCGGCCATCTTGAAAAAAAAGTCTGATTTTTTTAAAACTTCTTTTCTGTGTCTCCGGATGCGGGGTCTAGTCCGTGCCGCGATCGGTCAGCCCGGCACTCTGCTTGAGTGCCAGGCTGATCGCGCGGCACCCCTACTCCCTGGTGGTCCAGATAAGTTTTAAAAAACTGCAGAGTTTGCAGCATGGGGCCCTTCCCTTTAATCCAGGGAAGAGCCCCTGCAATGCGGCAGCACCTCGCGTCTCTAGTGCTGACCCTTCAAGGGTCCCAGACCTGAAACGTTAACTCTGTTTCTCTCTCCACGGATGCTGCCTGGCCTACTGAGTGTTTCCAGCATTTTCTGTTGCTATTTCAGATTTCCAGCATCCACAGTATTTTGTTATTGTATTAGGCTTATGATAAATGTTGGGTTCATAATTCAGTAGGAAACCAAGCTGAATACAAAAAGTACAGGGGAGAACTGAAACTCGGCTGCCTGTGTCCTAACTCGCACCAAGTCCCGTTCGCCCATCACCCCTGTGCTCGCTGACCTACATTGACTCCCAGTGCCTCGATTTCAAAATTCTCATCCTTGTTTTCAAATCCCTCCATGGCCTTGCCCCTTCCTATCTCTGTAATCTCCTTCAGCCCCCCCGCACCCCACCGAGATATCTGTGCTCCTCTAATTCTGCCCTCTTGAGGATCCCTGATTATAATCACTTAACCATTGGTGGCCGTGCCTTTTGTTGCCTAGGCCCTAAGCTCTGGCATTCCCTGCCTAAACCTCTCTGCCTCGCTACCTCTCTTTCCTCCTTTAAGACGCTCCTTAAAACCTACATCTTTGACCAAGCTTTTGGTCACCTGCCCTAATTTTTTTTTGTCTTAAGATACTCCTGTGCAGCGCCTTGGGACATTTTACTACATTAAAGGCACTATATAAATACATTGTTGCTGAAAAAGGAAATAAGAGGGTCAGAGTGTATGAGAATAGATTAGCGGGTAACATAAAAGGGAACCCAAAAGTTGTTTATGAACATATAAATAGTAAAAGGGTAGTCAAAGGAAGGGTGGGGCCGATTAAAGACCAAAACAGATATATATTAATGACTTAGACTTGGGTATACAGAGCATAATTTTAATGTTTGCAGATGACACAAAACTTGGAAATGTAGTAAACAGTGAGAAGGATAGTAACAGACTTCAGGAGGACATAAGCAGACTGCTGAAATGGGCAGACACATGGCAGATGAAATTTAGCACAGAGAAGTGTGAAGTGATTCATTTTGGCAGGAAGAATGAGAAGAGGCAAGATCAACTGAATTTTAAAGGGGGTGCAGGGACAGAGAGACCTGTAGGTGTACGTACACAAATCATTGAAGGTGGCAGGACAAGTTGAAAAGGCTGTTAAATAGGCACATGGGATTCTTGGCTTTATAAAAAGAGGCAGAGTACAAAAGCAAGGAAGTTATGCTAAACCTTTAAAAAACACTGATTAGGCCTCAGCTGGAGTATTGTGGCCAATTCTGGGCACCACACTTTAGAAAGGATGTCAAGGCCTTAGCGAGGGTGCAGAGGAGATTTACTGGAATGGTGAAAAGGGATGAAAGACTTCAGTTACGTGGAGAGACTAGAGAAACTGGAGTTGTTCTCCTTGGAGAAGAGAAGGTTAGTGGGAGATTTGATAGAGCTACTCAAAATCTTGAAAGGTTTTGATAGAGTAAATAAGGAGAAACTGTTTCCAGTTGGTAACCAGAGGGCACAGATTTAAGGTGATTGGCAAAAGAACCAGAGGTGACAGGAGGAACAAAAAAAATGGGAATGCATTGCATCATGGTGCACTATACGGTGGTGTCCACGTTCACTTAAGATAAACTGCTTCCTTTTGCCACGTCTAAACTGGACAGCGAGCTGAAAAGAGGCCGGGCGTGAGCTCCGATATTTTCATTGCTGCTGATACAAATTCATTGAAAATCTTAACTAATGATCGAATGCACTGCCTGAAAGGATGGTGGGGAGCAGATTCAATCATAACTTTCCAAAGGGGATCGGATAAATACTTGAAAAGGAAAAAATTGCAGGGCTGTGGGGAAAGAGCAAGGGAGTGGGACTCATTGGATCGCTCTTTCAAAGAGTCGGCATGGCCTCCTTCTGTGCTGTATCATTCTATGATTCTATGATTAAGCATTGCCTCTTACAGTGTTGACATACTACCTGGGAAGTAGCACCTCAGCCAAATTCATAGTTCAATAGTATGAAGTGCCTTATGTCAACATTTTTATTTCCACTGAACTGGTGCTAACAGGAATGCTGGTGAAAGGTGAAAATTGGCAGGAAGAAAAAGGGTGGGAGGTGGGGAAAGAAACTTGTAGTTCTATGTGACGTAGCAGGAATGTTACATCCAGAATAGATCTATGATTCCTATCTATCCTCATACACCTAAAATCATCTCCTGTCCAAGAAGAAATAGGAGACTCGCTACATAATATGTAGCTATATATCTTTTAAATTAATAATTTATATTTGGCAGAAAATCCAGAGAGTTCACCATGTACCTTAGAAGGTGCTTCCAAATGCCATTTTGCCTCTGGACATTTGGTCGAGTATGTGCTCACAATGAAGGTGCTTATATTTACTTTCAATTTACATACAAGTTTCTTATCCTCCGCCTCTTGCTTTCTGTCAATTTTCTCCTTTCACCCTCCCCCCTCCCAGCCCAAAGTTATTTCTTCTTAGGCAGTCCCTCGGAACCGAAGATGACTTGCTTCCACATTAAAAATGAGTTCTCAGGTGACTGATGAGTCCAATGCAGGACCGACAATCTCTGTCACAGGTGGGGCAGACGGTGGTTGAAGGGGCAGGTGGGTGGGGTGCTTGGGTTGACGTGCGCTCCTTGCACTGCTTGCGCTTGACTTCCGCTTGCTCCCGGCGAAGAGACTCGAGGTGTTCGGCGCCTTCCCAGATGCTTCTCCTCCACTTTGTGCAGTCTTGGGCCAGGGATTCCCAGGTGTCAGTGGGGATGTTGCGCTTTTTCAAGGAGGCTTTGAGGGTGTCCTTGAAGCGTTTCTTCTGCCCACCTGGGGCTCTCTTGCCGTGTCGGAGCTCTGAGTAGAGCGCTTGTTTTGGGAGTCTCGTATTGGGCATGCGGACAATGTGACCCGTCCATCGGGGCTGATTGAGCGTGGTCAAAGCTTCGGTGCTGGGGATGTTGGCCTGAGCGAGAACACTGACATTGGTGCGCCTATCCTGCCAATGGATTAGCAGGATCTTGCGGAGGCAGCGTTGGTGGTACCTCTCTAGTGCTTTGAGGTGCCTGCTGTACATGGTCCATGTCTCTGAGGCATACAGGAGGGCGGGTATCACTACTGCTCTGTAGACCATGAGCTTGATGCTGGGTTTGAGGTCCTGGCCTTCAAACAATCTCTTCCTCAGGTGACCGAAGGCTGCACTGGCACACTGAAGGCGGTGTTGGACTTCGTCATCGACGTCTGCCCCTGTTGACAGTAGGCTCCCGAGGTATGGAAAGTGGTCCACGTTGTCCAAGGCCTTGTTGTGGATTTTGATAATCGGGGGGCGGTACCATGTGGCGGCGGCAGGTTGGTAGAGGACCTTTGTCTTATGGATGTTTAGTGTAAGGCCTATGCTCTCGTACACTTCGGTGAAGGTGTTGACGATGATTTGGAGTTCGACCTCCGAGTGTGCGTAGATGCAAGCATCGTCTGCATACTGTAATTCGACGACAGAGGATGGGACGACCTCTGGGATGCGGTGAAGATCATGTCCATTGTGCCCCTTATTGGGCAGAATCCGCATTGCGACTCTGAGAGGAGCTCTTCGGCCACTGGGAGAAGACGATTGAGGAGGATTCTTGCGATGACTTTCCCTGTGGCAGACAGCAGGGTAACTCCTCTGTAATTACCGCAATTACCATATTGACTTCTTGCTGGAGTACAGATCCATGATGCAGGGATCTCTCCAGTACTTCAGCTCATGTGTGAGTCCTACACACGACTTTAATAGCTCGCTGTAAAATAACAACTTTAAAAGATCTCAAAGTGCTTAATACACTGAACTTCATGGTAAATGTTAGAATTAATAACTACTAAAATTGTATATTACTAAATTAATCTAGATGGAGGCAGTACAGATGTCTGTTTACTACTTTTGTATACCTCTATTTAAAAATTGGTGCATGTAATCAATGATTGAGGCAACCGGTTTGGTCTTAGTTTCGGCGCTTATTTAAGTCTGGTGGCTGGGGTTGGTGGAGATGGCAACCCGGCACTCCTCTTCCCGGCGCTCCTCTTGAGTACCAGGCTGCTGGCACGGCACCCCACTCCCCGGTGGTCCAGGTAGGGCCCTGCAGAGTTGTGGACTTGGGCCCTCCCCTTTAATGAGGGGAAGAGCCCTTCCATGCGGCAGTGCTACACGGCGCAGTGCGTAGTGCTGCAGAACGCACTGCCACGATATTCGGGGTTAGCGCTCTAAGAAGGAAGTGCTCCACCTCCCTCTTGGGCCGGTAAAACGGAAGTTAGCGATCGCCGGTGCTATTTTTCGCCAGGCGCTAAATTTAGTGCCCAGGCGATGTTAGCGACCCAAAATGGACGCAAATTTTTTTTTTCCCCCTTAGAGGCAAAATTATTTAAAATTGATTTATGAAAACAAACTGTTTACCACTGAAAAGTATTGTGTGTCATGTAATTATATGAGGCATGTGAAAACATGTTTAGAAACTCAACAAAATGTATGACCAGAGAATATTTTAATAGAATTGCTAACCAGCCCTTAGGACTACAGGAGAATTCCTGCATTCATGCTAAATATTACACGGTTAGCATTTTTTAGGCTAGTGACAGAATATCGTTAACCTTCCAAATGCTGAAGGAGTTTTCTCGTATCTTTAATACATTGTTCTGTGTGTGCGTGATTGATAATTTCCTTGCTCACTGGATGAAAATTCGAAATGGTAGCTGTTGTATTATTGCCCACATGTTGGCCGGCAGCAGCCACTGATACTCTGGAGCAGACGTGTTCACGTTTTTATTCCCTCAAGGTTCTCACAGAATAAACATAATGGGGAAGAATTTTGTCTTTTGCATTTCAGCTGGGTGGAGGATGGAGAGGAAAATGGGGGTGGAATGGGAAATGGAGTCTGCCTGATTTTTTTTCTCCACGCACTTCACCCGTGTGAGTATTTAGGACCAAGATAAAAAAGTGGAAAATCTGGCCCAATATTTCGTGGTAATACTAAGCTTTGGCACTTCTTTCAATCATGTAAAAGACTGCTGTAACTCAGTTATGTCTGCAGCCCTCATGAGTTGCAGGTAGTTCACACTGTCAAAATGCACCATCACTGCCAACGCATCCTTTAGTTTAAAATATTAAACTGATGGCTTGATGGGTGCACGCACCAGCTGATGCGCTATTGGGTTATACAGGCCAGGCTCAATCCCCAGGGCTGAGTTAGGTGATCCCAGCTTGGGAAGTGGAACGGATGCCACAATCGGCTGCTCTAAAGGAGAGAGAAATCAACCAGGGTCCTGTATACTGATCACTGGGCAGTATAAGAACATAACACAAGAAATAGTAGCAGGAGCAGACCATACAGCCCCTCGAGCCTGCTCTACCATTCATAAAGATCACGGCCGATCTTTGACCTCAACTCCACTTTCCTGCCCGATCCCCATAGCCATTGATTCCCTTAGTATCCAAAAATCTGTCGATCTCAGCCTTGAATATACTCAACGACTGAGCATCCACAGCCCTCTGGGATAGAGAATTCTAAAGATTCACAATCCTCTGAGTGAAGAAATTTCCCCTTATCCTGAGACTGTGATCACTAGTTCTAGATTCTCCAGCCAGAGGAAACAGCCTCTCAGCATCTACCCTGTCAATCCCTCTCGGAATCTTACATATTGCAATGAGATCACCTCTCATTCTTCTAAACTCCAAAGAGTATGGGCCCATTCTACTCAAGTATGAACGTCAGGTGAGGGCAGGATCGCATTTTGTTGTGATGCCCTCAGTGGTTAAATAGCCTATCAACTTTCACTGTCCAGGCTAACGTATGAAGAATGTCTAATTGGTCAGGGTACGTGAGGGCCCATGGACTTTTACTCCAGGATAGGGACAACATCTTGGGGAGAGGAAAGGAAAGCAGGAAAATTGCCCCCTAAAAATAAATTGGCTTTCCAATGACTGAGTGGGTACTCGATCATACAGTGCGGGGAGGCCCCATGTTCAATCCCCAGTCTGTGTAGAGTGGGCTGATCTCAGCTCAGGTGGCGGTAGGGGTTGTTACAAAAGCCTTGCGTGCCCTTGAGTTATGGAAGGATGGAAATCAAGCAAGGTTTGTGCCTCTGACCTGGTGACCCTGGTGAAAAGTGCTTGTGTCTGGATTACTTTTCTGTCTTTGGATAGTGGAATATTAAACACTATATTAGACCATGCAACTTAGGCTATAAACTACAAATCAGTTTGATTAAAAATAAAAGGGCAACAATAGCAGAAGGTCCATACAGAAGATTTTATTTAAAAACAAAGAACTTATTTTTTCTGGGTAACAAAAATTAAAAATGCACAAAACTTTGCTAACACGAATCCTGGACCAGCATCTATAACGTGACTCATACATGAAGTGGGAGGACATGAAGACTCAGGATTGCCGAAATGCTAGCAGTATGCTGCTTGAATTAACATCTCTTGTACCTTTCAACTTCAACCTTTCAACTACAGGAAATCAAAAAGCACGGTCTACAGTTGAGCAGAGCTTGTCAAATTCAAGTTCCTTGAACCACAACGACACAGCTTCATTTGTACTCATCGCCAAGTTGTTTACTTTAAATTGAGTGTTTTCAGGACACAGCAAGTAGTTATGTAAAATGGTTCGGTATTCTTTTTCAATTGAGACATATTAGCATATGAATAATGACCAGCCTCGTGAGTGAGTGTGAAAGTGACTACATGTACATTTCAGCTCAGCCATCTGTTGTAGTAATGAAAAATCTGAAGGTACCAGCTATATCTCATAAATAGATATTAAAAATATAGAGAGTTTCGTATGACTTGAAATATGACAGAATTCCTTATCTCCCAGAGATATCAGGAAGTCAAAATTTCTTTCAAGGCCTTTTGGAAGTGGATCTGGAGTGGTCAGGACTTCCACCCACCCCATGAATGTGCCCCTGGCCTTATCCCAAATACCCAGGTCTGGGGCATCTGCACTTTTTTTGGTGATGGGGGTGGGGTGGGGGCGGGGAAGGGTTTTCCAGTGGCACCTTGTCACAGTGTAGGCTGGTCCCCAACCTGTGGCTGCACAATAATAACATTCTAAAATTGGGCACTTTTAGTTTTGCCAGTTTTGGAAATGCAGTTGATCATTTTGCAATCAATTGCACTGTCAAAACTGGCTGTTTAAATTTTAAATCCCCACCCCATTGTTCCTTCGCAACATTGGATGCTAGAGATGCACAAGCGCCCCTTGGTCCCAGCATGACTCAGGCGCAAGCAGAGGAAATGGCATCATGTTATGTAATTCACTTACCTGTAACGCACTTTAATATGCCCACCCATTTATGGGCAGTCATATTATGTGCTCATCCACACCATGGTCAGAAACATTCTGCCCCAGCCCATCCAGAAAGTAATCCCTTTATGGTCCTACAGTCTTTGATGTAGCCTCAAGTCACTAATATTAAACCATAACATTATAGAAACAAGGAGACATCAGCCAGTGTACAGTTATCTATCTTCATAGTGTTTAGGAACAGTAAGGCATTCCACCCTTTAAATGCCTCTTTAAACTCGTGATGTTTAACTCCCCTAATGATTCGGTCTGTGGCTGAGTGATTCTGATCAGGCAGGTCTCTGGTCTGACCCCAATCTCAGCAGGAGCATGACAGGGGGCGCTATAATTGGCCGCAAGGCCCCTGGGTTAGGAAGGAATAAAATTGTCCATGGTTTCCAGCTTCTGATAGCTGTCCAGCTGGAAGGATGCATGAATGAATGTCAGGTAAGGGCAGGATTGAGCTTGACTGTGGTGCCCCACCCCATGATCACTGACACTCCGTCGAGGCTCGTGTGAAGAGCGGTCAGTTTAGCCACTTACAGGAGGCAGCTGCAGTTGGTAGAAACAAAAAGCAGCAGCTTCAGCAGAAATGGGATGAAAATTAGCAGTAAAAATTTTTTTTTTTATTCTAAACACATTTAACGCTTTGTGTCCCCAAATATTTTTGGAAAAACCCTTCCGAACTGAAAGAGCATTTCTGTAAACCATTCACTGTTTGATTGAGTTATTGCTACTTTGGTTGGTATGGCAGATACTTATATGCTACTCGAGTGGTGTTTAAACATACAGTTATGTTAATCTCCTCAAGAATGCATTTTATTTAAACTCATAGCAACTAGGATGATTCTAGTCAAACTGTCCCCCCAGTCGAGCTGTGGGTGCAGATAACTACAGTAGTAGTTGGTTGACTCCACAAGGTTATCCTTGGAAAATTACATCCAGATCTGTCCGTGCATTATTGATAAGGTCATTGGGGCTTCTTGGGTCAAAGGGTTTATTAAGGTCGTAAAGACCTGCTGGGGTGACCTTGGCCGATGAAGGGTCACCCATTTGGCCCAGGAGGTATTTGCGACCAAAGGAACAGAGAACAAAGGAGCCGAAGGTACAATCAAATATTACTCCACAGATTGTAGCTGGTGTCAAGGAATGTATTCTGCTGATTCCCCACACTGGGGAGCTGCTAATTAAATGTAGTTTAAATTTTTTTTGTGTTATTTTTCAGAAGTGAAAATCTTTAAATCGATCACCTTTGTTTGATGTCAAGGTTTTACTATTAAAAAAATACAAAACAGCAGAGCATTGGCTTAGAAACAGATAGGCCGAAGGCACTGGGGACACCAAAGGAAGCACTGTAGAAACCGCCATGGAGACAATGGAAGCACTTGGAACACTTTCAAGTCCAACGCGTTCCTTCTCCCCGCTTCCAACACCTTAAAAGACAAATTACTTTTCCTCTCCCTTGCCCAGGCCCCTTTTACTCTCAGGGATCCACAGCCTAAGTCCAGGGTCTGATTCAGGTCTGGGATGAATCTTGAGTCAGTTGATACAAGTGGTTCGGGAGGTCCTCTCTCAAATGGCATACATCCACTTATGCGCTTATTCAAGAGAACTACTCAGTTCCTTTTTTATCCAGTTTCCTCCCTTTACTCACCCACCTCGAAGGTATTGATTTATACTAAGTACAGTCAGGCTTCCAGAAACTTGTCCATGTGACCATTTTTCATGTGTGAGTTTAGACAGTCAGTGCTGGCAGGATATTTGACTATGTTTTTTGCATCACATCTAAACCAAATTCTGTCCTGAATCAACATCCATTTTTCAGTACAGGTTAATGGTTAGTACTCAGGAACAGGAAACCTGGCTATTTTTTTCCCGTCCCAGCCCGGAGACTTTTGTAGAATCCTTAGTGCCACCATGCTGGTAACTCAGGACAGGCCATTGAACCTGGGATCTTCTGAGTCTGTATGGCTGAGTACAGGTACACTGAGCGAATTGAGGGAGCTCTTGGCTTTACAGAATCCAGACCTGACGCTGTAAAGCTGAATACAAGATTGTAAACAGGCAAAAAGGTTATTCGTCCACTTCCCTCACCTCATTCAGAACCCAATTTAACCATTTTAATTTGCCGTCTAATGAAACCCTTTTACCCCAAAAAGGTGTCAATCCCTCTGGCTGAGAAGTGTGAAATAACTAAGTATTTCAGACTTCCTCTATCTTTCTCTAACTCAAAAAAGAGTTAGGGAACCAATAGCTGATATGCTGATTGGATGAGATGAAGTAGGGTGGGAGGAGACTCATGTGGAGCATCAGCACCGGCATAGGCCAGTTGGGCTGAATGGCCTGTTTCTGTGCTGTAAATTCTATGTAACAGTTCCAGGTTTGGAAGATATTTCATACTGTAGGAGTACTGCTCCAGGGTGGTAGGTTGCTGCAGTACACATCCCATTGCGCTGATCGATGTAGTGCAGGTTTATGCTAGTCTGTGATATATTTGACAGTGAGTTTCTGAACCGCACTCCATTCCTTTCTGGGGGAGGCTGAAAGGATATTTACTAGTCCTAGCCCCTTTGGGGCTATCCCGGATCAGGCGTATTTCTCAGATGTTCACTTTCAACTAAAGTTTGAGGTAGCCGAATCCTAAAGATGCTTAACTGGGTCTAAAGGTCCGGGCTATCTCTCCCTAAAGGAAAAGAGCAACCCAAGAATGTTACCATCCTCCAGATAGTGCTTTTAATAAGTTTAGCCAGACTGTAACGTCCCGGGTATTATGAGGGTCCAGATCTCCTCTCCACCAAAGAGTGTACAGAGATTGGGTTCGCGAGTTATTGATACAGAAGACTTATGTGAGACAATTCTAAAAATATAGAGATTTATTGAAAGAACCGACATGCAATTTACAGTTGGTGAATCAGTCAATCGCAATGTTAACAGTTCTAAAAAGAGAAAAAATACGATCTTTTTAACAGAGAACCTTACTTTTAAATCTTAACTTCGCTACAGTATTACAGTTCTTAAAATTTGCTATGCAGGATATCCATCAATATCAAATTACCTTCGATCCCCAAGGTACAAAGAGTGGAAGGCCACAGAGTTGCCTCTGTAGTTGAGAATCGCTTTGCCCGATTAAAATGAATCTGATATCCCATTTGAGACTTCAATATTTGTACCCTTTTTCAGTTGTATCCCATAAGGTTTCTGCTGATCCAAGTTAATTATCACTATTCATTTTTCTGCTGACCTCTTGCAATTCTTACTGCTACATCGGTAATAGTTATTGGGAGTTTTTACCATATAGGTGTGAAGGCAGATGTCCCTTATTTCATGTGTCATCTTTAAGAGGTTTAATTTAAATCACTTATCCAGGGTTGACCATTGTTCTGTTCCCAAAAGGCCAGCCACTCGGAGCCACCCATTCTTCTGCTTCAATAAGGTTATTTATTTAGGGTCAACAACTTGTCCTATTTCAATAGACAGAATTCTTTCATAGCTATTTCATAGTTAGGTTTCTAAATTTCCAAACCCAGTTTGTCATGTTTTAAAGAATTTATAAGGTAGAGTTCCTTATAAGGTATTCTTCAGGGTCAACCACTGTCTTATCTCAACAAGGCCAGAATTCTTTCATAAGATAGTATATTTTTCTAAAAAGGTTATATAGTATATTCCTTCACAAGGCGTTTCAATAACCTACCGCCCCACCCAACATCGGACAATACTACTCTTGATTCAGATGCTTGGAGAGGAGGGTGAGGGGCTCTGGTGACTTCCTTCTTTCAGGTGTGGAAGAATGTAACTGCTTAGTGCCTCCTCTGACAGTCTGACTGAGGTATTATGTGGGGAATCATGGATGGGAATAGGTGTCCTACCACAGTATGGTATTCTCTTGGCGAGGTATTTTCTTTCATGAATTTTTACCATTTTCAATTTATCTTCTCCAAACATCTTTGCATTTTTTCCCCTTATGGGAGGGGAGCCATCTGTTAACCTGGAGTTCACAGTAAACAGCATTGCATATACTATGTGTCATTGCTTAAAATACAATGGAAATGCTGACACTCTGAAATGTAAAAACATTTTCAGGCAACATACAATCAGTATTTCATAATTATCTTCCAACTCCCAGCACAAATGTCGCTGCTCAGCGATGCATATAATGGAGAGAAGAGAGCATTTTCTGTAATTTTTTACTTTTCAAATTCAGTCCAATATATTGAAATAATAAATGACCCTCTTAATAGTTGTTGTTAGGTCTCATAGTTCTATGAACCTATCTAGAATTTCATGAAAGCTGTTGAAAGGTATGCAGAATTTAGATATAGACTCTCTTCCCACTGTCCACGGCCCCAAACACTCCTTCCAGGTGAAACCGTACTTTACTTGTACTTCTTTCAATTTAGCATACTGTATTCGCTGCTCACGATGCGGTGTCCTCTAATTGGGGAGACCAAACGCAGACTGGCTGATCACTTTGCGGAACACCTCCGTTCAGTGCAGGCGTGACCCTGAGCTTCCAGTCACTTGTCATTTTAATTCTCCGCTCCACTCCCACACTGACCTCTCTGTCCTTGGCCTCATATACTATTCTAATGAAGCTCAACAGAAGCTCGAGGAACAGCACCTCATCTTTCGATTAGGCACTTTACAGCCTTCCGGACTCAACATCGAGTTCAACCATTTCAGATCATAACCTCTGCTCCCATTTTTTCAGACTGCAGTTGTTGGTAATGATTCTGCTTTTGTCATTTTCAGCTCCTCTAAACCTATCTTTTGTTTCTTTTATTGTCCCATTGCCATCCCCTTTTGCCTTGCACCATCATCCCTTTTGTCATTAAATCTCTCCTGCCTTCCACTTTTGTTCTTTCCTCCCCTCTTCCCTTTCTCTGCCTCTGCACCTGCTTAAAACCTGTTACATCTCTAACTTTTTCCAGTTCTGATGAAAAGTCATCGATCTGAAACGTTAACTCTGTTTCTCTCTCCACAGATGCTGCCTGATCTACTGAGTATTTCCAGAATTTTCTATTTTTATTTCAGATTTCCAGCATCTGCAGTATTTTGTTTTTGTATAGATTCCCTTCCTCTGGCATTACACATGACAAAGCTGGCCAAGGACCTTATAGAATAAGAGCTAAGCAAGAACTGTACAGAATAAAGAAGCATGTAGAATACAGAGCTAGCCAAGAACTACATAGAATATATATAATTATCCAAGAGCCATATAGTATATATAGGCCTAGAAATTCGGTTGTGGGTCCGCCAGGGCTTTAGCGCCCGAAATTTTGCGCCGGCGTTAATGCCGCTGCGCCCGACGAAAATTCGGTTGCCCCAGGCCCAGACGGCGGCGGGCGCTAATGGAGGGTTTTTGCGCCTCACTATGGGCGTTCAGTGCAGTTTTGAGGTGCTAATCCCCTGCTGCGGCACCCGAGGCGGTGCGGCAGGCTGGGGTACTGCAGGCCTCCTCCTTCTGTTAAGGAGGAGCTGCCTGCAGCCGACCGCTGGCCGGTCGATTCGCCCGACAAATGAGCCCGGCACCTCGGGGAAGAGCCGGGCTCGCGGGCCACACACATCAGTGCCGCGGGGGGGTGGTGGAGGAGTCCGGGGAGGGAGGTGCGGGCAGGCGGCCGCCGGGAAAGCGGCCGGCCGCCGCTCCACCTTTATGCGCCGGCGCAAAGGTGTGTAACATCCCTTTCAACAATCGTTGGTTGCGGCTGCCACGGGCGAGGCGGCCGCAACTGAATTTGGGCTTGGGGCCGGGTTACCACGGCAACCGGGACGCTGCGCACACCGATGACGTCATCGGTGCCGGCGCAGCGCTACCGGCTAACGCCGATGGTAGGGCCCAACGCAATTTCGTTACCAGCTATAATTCCGGCGCAAGACCCTCTAACACCTCTAATTGGGCGCTAACCCCACCGAATTTCTAGGCCATAGAACCTAGTCAATAACCATTAAAAATATAAAGCTAAATAACTAAATGGAATATATGTTGAGCAGGGATCGGAGAATCAGGGATACAATCGGGGCCTGTTTCCAACCCTCACTCCCTGCAAGCAAGGCTCTCCAATTACATATAGAGTATATACAAGGCTGGTTACTATGAACTCTAATAACGCAGGTTCACAGATGGTTCTCTCATTAAAAAAATGCAGATATTTGGAGAAGATAAGTGTAAAATGGTAAATTTTAATAAGCCAAGAGCCATATTGAATATAGAGTTGGCCAGGTACTGTATGGAATGTAGAGTTAGCCAAGGACTGCAGAAAATACTGAGCTAGCCAGGAAGCATACAAAATACACTGCTAGCAAAAATTATAAAGAATACAGAGCTAGCCAGAATACGTAGCATATGGCAACACAAATGTAGCTAGTAATGCACATGTCAGAACATACTCCAGTCTGGTTCAGATAGAATCATCTGCTGTGCCTTCTTTTCTAGTTTAGTGAACACAAATCATTTAAATTAATTTCACCCTCACTGCATCATTCTCCATTAATAAGACCATAGTGCAGATGCCTATGCTACAGCTGCAGTAAAAACAGCCTCAACCAAAGTCACAAATGACACTTTCTGCAGTCTATGACATGGTCAAGCATACCATCCTCCTCCAGTACCTCTCTGCCATTGTTCAGCTCAGTGGGACTGCCCCTAGCTAGCTTTCATTATTACTGATCTGATCATAGTGAAAGGATGTCTATCAATGGCTTCTCTTCCCATCTATGTGCCATCACTTTGGGAGGTCCCAAGGATCCAACCTTGGGCCCCTCCTATTCCTCGTCAACATGGTGTCCCTTGGAACATCATTCGCAGACATGAGGTCAACATCCAGTTATATGCCGATGATAACCAGCTCTCCATCGCCTGTCTCCACTGCCCTGTGGTGTCAGGCTGCTTGTTTAATATCCAGCCTCGGATAAGCTACAATTTTCTTCAGCGAAACATTGCGAAGTCAGTTTTTGTCCTCACCGCAACTTCCTAACCCTTCCACTGTCACCATCCCTCTACCTGGCCACTGCCACAGGCTGAACCAGACTGTTTTTAATCTTGGCATGCTATTCAACCCTGAACTGAACTTCCAACCCTATATGCTTTCCATCACAAAGACTCCATACTCCATAACATCACTCACCTCTGCCCTATCTCAGCCCATCTGCTGATGAAACCCTCATCCATGCCTTTGTCACCTCGAGTCTTGAGTATTCCAATGCTCTCCTGGCCGACCTCCCATCCTCCACCCTCCATAAACTTCAGTTCATTCAAAACTCGGCTGCCGATATCCTTTCTGGGTTTTAAAACTTTGGACCGCAGAGTTGCTAGTCCAGTACCATAACCACTCTGATATCATGTTGTCCCGTACTTTCAGGCTTAGTGACTTGTGGTAAAAGCTGACTCATAGGCAGAGCACAAACACAAGCCTCAAATCAAAACAAACACAATAAAGGATGATTTGGATTAGTGTAAAGTTGTTTAATTGGCATTCATACTGGACAAATTTTCATTGATTTTCATACAGCTCCAACCACTCTGTGAATAGGAAAGCCCAAGAAGGCAGTTGTAGCACTAAGATGGCATGATGGGCATTGTACACCAAAGTGGATAAATGTGAAGTTATCCACTTTGGTGTCAAAAACAGGAAGGCAGATTATTATCTGAATGGCAATAGATTGGGCGAAGGGGAAGTGCAACTAGACCTGGGTGTCCTTGTGCACCAGTCGCTGAAGGTAAGCATGTAGGTGCAGCAGGCGGTTAAGAAGGCAAATGGTATGTTGGCCTTCGTAGCGAGAGGATTCGAGTACAGGAACAAGGATGTCTTGCTGCAGTTGGTGAGACCACATCTTGAGTATTGTGTGCAGTTTTGGTCACCTTATCTGAGGAAGGATGTTCTTGCCATGGAGGGAGTGCAGCGAAGATTCACCAGGTTGATACCTGGGATGGCAGGAATGACGTATGAGGAGAGATTGGGTCAATTGGGCTTATACTCGCTGGAGTTTAGAAGAATGAGAGGGGATCTCATTGAAACTTATAAAATTCTAACAGGACTAGACAGACTAGATGCAGGAAGGATGTTCCCGATGGCCGGGGAGTCCAGAACCAGGGGTCACAGTCTAAGGATAAGGGGTAAGCCATTTAGGACAGAGATGAGGAAGAATTTCTTCACCCAGAGAGTGGTGAACCTGTGGAATTCTCTAGCACAGAAGGCAGTAGAGGCCAATTCATTAAATATATTCAAGAAGGAGTTAGATATATTTCTTAAGGCTAAAGGGATCAAGGGATATGGAGAGAAGGCAGGGACAGGGTACTGAATTTGGATGATCAGCCATGATCTCATTGAATGGCGGAGCAGGCTCGAGGGGCCGAATGGCCTACTCCTGCTCCTATGTTCTATGTTTCTATGTTTCTATGTACTGATGCTTGCAGTCAAGTTGGTGGAAACCAACGAGAAAGATTAATAAACAAAGTGTCATTTCTTAAGGAGTCCCAGTGGAGCAGCACAATGTGTAGAATCTCCCAACTGCTCAGCAGGCTTTCTGTGAGTCAGTACCTGTTCATATCAGACCTAGCTTTCTTCTTCTAGTCATTGGAGCTGTCTGTGGTCCAGAATATTGTGCAGCGTTAAGCAATACGTGAAACACAATGAAGAAAAATGCAGTCTAGCAAGATGGAAACGAGAAGGGGAGTGATTGAAATGCAAGTAGATGACAGAAATGGTTCATTTTTCATTTTAATTTCCCTTTTACTTTTTTGATGCCATACCAAATCATCTTTAATACTAGCTTCATCTCAAAGCAAGCCATTGTTGAGCTGACTTGATTAATTGACCACAAATCTTTCTTCTCCCCTAAATGTAGAACTAGAATTTGCTCAATCAAAGTAGTGACATACTGCAGAAACCTGACTCCAAGTGAGTTGAGTAGTACTGTACGAGGTGAGTCAAGTTTAAATTTTGGATTTTACGGTTTTTGCAATAGGGAGAGGAAGAGGTCCCATAATTAAGGGATTTATGTTAAAAGCTGACACTCCTGCCTCAGATACCCATAGTTAAGAGACTCCTAAATACTCCTGATTAAAATCTTTAAAGACTGATGCAAACAGGCACTGGGCCAAGAATGCAGAGATGGGGTAGACTATCAGTAGTCTCCCATCCCAATGGTGATAAATTACAATTGCAAGGTTGTCCTAATACCCCTCCTCTGTCCACAGCACTAGTTTTGATAAAGATATCAAGCAGTCACAGACAATGTAAGATCTTGAAAACACTGATGTTGGAATCCTCAGTTGATAGGAAAAAAAATCATAGATCATACAACTATTATATTCAGATTGAAGACTGAAGTACTGACTTGAAAGAAGCCGGCAGCTACTTTAAATGAACATTAGTTGTAAGGCACTCAAATGATATGACATTCCTAAGGGGATCCTATATGGCAGCAAGTAACTTGCATGATGGACAACCAGCGAGTTCATCTCTTCTACATAGAAACATAAAACATAGAAAAATAGGAGCAGGAGTATGCCATTCGGCCCTTCGAGCCTGCTCTGCCATTTAATATGATCATGGTTGATCCTCTATCTCAATACCATATTCCCGCTCTCTCCCCATACCCCTTGATGCCTTTTGTGTCTAGAAATCTGTCTATCTCCTTCTTAAATATATAGGCCTAGAAATTCAGTTGTTAGTGCCAGCCGCTAGCGCCTTAGGAGGAGGAGAAGTGGGGTGCTAAGCGGCTAGCGCCTGGGCGCGGCGCGATCTGCGCCTCTCGCGAACTTCACTCAAGATTTAGCGGCGGCGCAAAACTGCAGCACCTGCTCAGCTGTGCGCGCAGATCCTGACGTCATTTCATGGTGCGATGCCCTTGGTGCGCCCCGAACCGGAACTTCAGTGTCGCCGCCCTTCTGTGCGCCTGGCGCCCCCAGCGACTGGTAGAGGGAAACGGTTCCCAGTCACTGCGGGGCGCGGGGGATGCTATTTAAAGGGGACTCCTCCTGCATTATAAGTGGCAGCCATTTTGTGGCAATCCTTCTGTGTGAGAGACGGATATTTGGAGAGAGACAAAGGGAGAGAGCTTTCTGCTTTGACTCAGCGCTCGCACAGGTAATTCTGGCTTCAGGCCAGAGCTTTGCACTTGGATTTAACTTTCAGTGCCATAGCCTTGAGTCGCCACATATAATGGGGGCTGCAATGGGTGGCAACGTTGGCTTACTGCATTGCATTCAAAGGGCTCAGAGACGCCGTGAGAGAGTGCCAGTCATGGCCAGACGGAGAAGGGCCAACAGGCGTCGGCACAGGAGGCCTTACCCACCCAGGGTATACTGCCAGCAGTTCTCATATCTGAACATGTCTGAGGAGCTGTGTATTCAGAGGCTGCGATTCAGAAGGGAGGTGGTCACTGAGATCTGCCACCTGCTTCGCAGAGATCTGCAGCCACAGCTGAGGAGCAGGGCGTCTCTGCCGGTGGCAGTGAAGGTGACGGTGGCTCTCAACTTCTATGCCACTGGCTCCTTCTAATCCGCTACTGGGGACATTGCCAACATCTCCCAGTTCGCGGTACATTGCTGCATCCGCCAGGTGACCAATGCACTTTTCAGAAGAAGACATCAGTACATCTCCTTCCCCATGACCCTGGACAAGCAGCAAGAGCATGCAATGGGATTTGGAGGAATAGCGGGCTTCCCCATGGTCCAGGGCGCCATTGACTGCACGCATGTGGCTTTGCGGGCACCTCTATAGAATGCCGAGGATTACCGCAACCGGAAGGGCTACCATTCGCTCAACGTCCAGTTGGTGTGTGACCACAGGCAGCTCATTCTAGCTGTCAATGCCCGCTTTCCAGGCAGCAGCCACGATGCCTTCATCCTGCGCCAGACTTCTGTGGCAGACATTTTCGAAGCCCAGGCTCACCCACGAGGATGGCTTCTCGGGGACAAAGGCTATCCTTTGTGCACCTGGCTGATGACCCCGCTCCATGCGCCCAGCACCCCTGCTGAAGAGCGATGCAATGACAGGCATCAAGCTACCAGGAACATCATTGAGCACACAATCGGCGTGCTCAAGCAACGGTTCCACTGTCTGGACCATTCCGGAGGAGCCCTACAGTACTCGCCTGAGCGAGTCTCCCATTTCATTGTAGTGTGCTGCATGCTGCACAACCTGGCTATCCTCAGGACTCAGCCACTGCCAGCAGACATTGGAGGACCACCAGAGGAGGAGGAGGAGGAGGAGCACCAAGACAGGAGGGAGGCACAAAGTGCAAGGGCCGTCCATCGGCGACTTATTGCAACTCGGTTCTAGGCCCCCTCTCAGGGAATGGCCTGTGCCAATGAAAGAACATGAATGGAGCCACTCCGCAAGCCCTCAGCTGATCAAGGCAACAAATAGTTCAAAGTGCAAACATGGACAATGTGATTAAAGAAATTTTTTTACTGTGCACACTCTGTGCCCTTCCCGCATGACAAACTAATTCAGATAAACCCCAAAAAACAGTCAGAGACATAACTGGCTCTCACAACCTTCAGAAAATGAAAAAAACAGTTAAACAAAAATGACCATGATCCTCGGCCTTCAAATAAAAAACAAACACAACAGTCTCGGCCTTCATATATAAAAAAACATTCTCGGCCTTCATATATAAACACAACATTTGGCCACACCTTCTACTTTTTCCCCTTTGAGGGTGATCCGCCTTGCTTCCGCGAATGGCCCCTTCCTGCCCTACAGCTCCTCCTCAATGGGACCCCAGTGGCTGCAGCAAGGCTGGGGGAAGGCTGCTGAGGGTCAGATGGTGAGACGCCAGATGCCCTTGGGGGACGGCCTGGACCAGCTCTGGGCCTGGAGGGCCCGGCTGCTGACTGCTCCAACTCTGCTTGGGCGGCAGCAGTCTGTCCTACGGGTGGTGGCAGCTGCAGTGGAGGAGTGACAGTGTTGACTGCAGGAATGCTGCCAACCTGACAGAGCACAGGCACTCCCTGGTCAGCTGATACACTGGCACGCGCACCGGCCAGCACTGCAGCATGCGCAGCAATCTGCTGAAGCACAGGCTGCTGGGCTGCTGCGGCGCGGCGAGGGCCCCGGCGATGCCTGGCCGATCCAGCGAGGCTGGCAGCAGTTAGTGCCCGTGTGGCCCTGATCTGTGTCTGCATCAGACCAGCCAGTGAATGCACGGCATGACTGAGCACTTGGCTGGAAGCCGCCTCTGCTGCCGCGAAGTCCAGCAGACTCCTGGCCTGTGCTGCACTGAATTCTTGCAGACTCCTGACCTGTGCTGCCCAGAATTCCTGAGCACTCCTTGCCAGTGACTCTATGGAGTCAGGCATCCTTGCCACTGCAGCCATGAGCTCAGTGTGCCTGCGCTCAGCCTGGGCGCCCATTTCACTAAGGAGCCGCACCTCCTCTGCGCTCACCGTAGCAGGACTGGAGGCCGCACTCACCCTCCGGGGAGAAGGCCGCCGAGCTTCCCCACCCCTCCCGCGTTGCTGCAGCCCGCTGGGCCCCGGAGCTTCACTCTCCTCAGACCCTTCCCCCCTGCTCCCCTCCAGGGAAGACGTGTCCCCATCATGGCCATGGGCTGCCTCGGCTGAGGGTGGCATTGATGGGCCGGCTTCCTCTTCCTCCTCCTCGAATTCAGAATCACTGACAGTGGCAGCTTGAGGGCCCGCCTCCTCACCTGGAGAATCAGCATCTGAAAGCAGGGAGGCACAAGAGTTGCTTTAGAGTGAGGACAGGGCAGCAGCGAGGGAGGCATGAGTGCTGTTATGCACTGCATTGGTTCAAGAGTGGCAAAGGATGCTGGTGTGAGGCACAAGTGGAAAGAGAGAGGTCAAAAAGGTGATGACCTTACCATTGCTGTCCAGAACAGGGTCGGCATCTCCACTGGCGACGGGGCCAATCAGCTGGCCTGCCATAATGCGCTCCACACGCTGCTCCAGGTCGCTGAGCTCTTTGAGGTCAGGACAGCCTCCCCCGGTCCATCGCTGCTGCCTGCGATTGTGGGCCAGCTTGCCCTGCAAGAGAAAGGACGGCCTCTAAGTACAGTGTCAAGCCCTGATCTTGCCTGCACTGCCTCCCATGGTGGAATAGCCCTGACAGTGTCAAGCCGTCATCTTGCCTGCACTGCCTCCCATGGTGGAATAGCCCTGACAGTGTCAAGTCCTGATCTTGCCTGCACTGCCTCCCATGGTGGAATAGCCCTGACAGTGTCAAGCCCTCATCTTGCCTGCACTGCCTCCCATGGTGGAATAGCCCTGACAGTGTCAAGTCCTGATCTTGCCTGCACTGCCTCCCATGGTGGAATAGCCCTGACAGTGTCAAGCCCTCATCTTGCCTGCACTGCCTCCCATGGTGGAATAGCTCTGACAGTGTCAAGCCCTGATCTTGCCTGCACTGCCTCTCATGGTGGAATAGCCCTGACAGTGTGTAAAGTGCTGAATGTGCAAGTGGTTTTCATGAGAGTCCCATAGAGTCATAGAGTTATACAGCACAGAAAGAGGCCCTTCAGCCCATCGCGTCCGCGCCGGCCATCAAGCCCTGTCTAATCTAATCCCATTTTCCAGCATTTGGTCCGTAGCCTTGTATGCTATGGCATTTCAAGTGCTCATCCAAATGCTTCTTGGATGGTGTGAGGGTTCCTGCCTCTACTACCCTTTCAGGCAGTAAGTTCCAGATTCCTGGGTGAAAAAGTTCTTCCTCAAATCCCCTCTAAACCTCCTGCCCCTTACCTTGAATCTATGCTCGCTTGTTATTGACCCCTCTACTACGGGAAAAAGTTCCTTACTATCTACCCTATCTATGCCCCTCATAATTTTGTACACCTCAATCAGGTCCCCCCTCAGCCTTCTCTGCTCCAAGGAAAACAACCCCAGCCTGTCCAATCTTTCTTCATAGCTGAAGCGCTCCAGCCCAGGTAACATCCTGGTGAATCTCCTCTGCACCCTCTCCAAAGCAATCACATCCTTCCTATAATGTGGCGACCAGAACTGCACACAGTATTCCAGCTGTGGCCTAACCAGCGTTTTGTATAGCGCCATCATAACCTCCCTGCTCTTATATTCTATGCCTCGGCTAATGAAGGCAAGTATCCCATATGCCTTTTTAACCAACTTATCCACCTGTTCTGCTGCCTTCAGGGATCTATGTACATGCACACCAAGGTCCCTCTGATCCTTTGTCTTTCCTAGGGTCTTACCATTCATTGTGTATTCCCTTGCCTTGTTAGTCCCTCCAAAATGCATCACCTCACACTTTTCAGGGTTAAATTCCATTTGCCACTGTTCCACCCATCTGACTAACCCATCTATATCGTCCTGCAGACTGAGGCTACCCTCCTCGCTATTTACCACCCCACCAATTTTCGTGTCATCTGTGAACTTACTGATCATACCTTTTACATTCACATCCAAATCATTAATGTAGACCACAAACAGCAAGGGACCCAGCACCGATCCCTGTGGTACCCCACTGGACACAGGCTTCCAGTCACAAAAACAACCTTCGACCATTACTCTCTGCCTTCTGCCACTAAGCCAGTTTTGGATCCAATGTGCCAAGGCACCCTGGATCCCATGGGTTCTTACCTTCTTGACCAGTCTCCTATGCAGGACTTTATCGAAAGTCTTACTGAAATCCATGTATACCACACCCACTGCACTACCCTCATCCACACACCTAGTCACCCCATCGAAAAATTCAATCAAATTGGTCAGACATGATCTTCCCTTGACAAAGCCATGCTGACTATCCCTGATTAATCCTTGCCTCTCCAAGTGGAGACTAATTCTGTCCCTCAGAATTTTTTCCAATAATTTCCCTACCACTGACGTTAGGCTCACTGGCCTGTAATTCCCTGGTTTATCCCTACTACCCTTCTTGAATAATGGTACTACGTTAGCTGTTCTCCAGTCCTCTGGCACATCCCCTGTGGCCAGAGAGGTTCTGAGAATTTGTGTCAGAGCCCCTGCAATCTCCTCCTTTGCCTTACACAGCAGCCTGGGATACATCTCATCCAGGCCTGGGGATTTATCCACTTTTAAGCCTGCTAAAACCGCTAGTACCTCCTCCCTCTCGATGCTAATATGTTCAAGTATATCACAGTCCCCCTGCCCGATTTCTATGTCTACATCGTCCTTCTCCATAGTGAACACAGATGCAAAAAATTCATTTAAAACCCCATCTACATCCCCTGGCTCCACACACACATTGCCACTTTGGTCCCTAATGGGCCCTACTCTTTCCCTAGTTATCCTCTTGCCCTTAATATACTTATACAACACCGTAGGATTTTCCTTTATTTTGCTCGCCAGTGTTATTTCATGGCCCCTCCTCGCTCTCCTAATTTCTTTTTTAAGTATCCCCCTGCACTTTTTATACTCCTCTAGGGCTTCCTCTGTCTTTAGTCCTTTGTATCTGCCAAAAGCCCCCTTTTTTTCCTAATCCATTGTCGTATATCCCTTGACATCCAAGGTTCCCTGGGCTTGTTGGTCCCACCCTTGACCTTTACGGGAACATGTTGCCATTGTACTCTCTCAATTTCCTTCCTGAAAGATTCCCATTGCTCCGATGTGGATTTTCCTACAAGTAGCTGATCCCAGTCCACTTTGGCCAGATCCTGCCTTATCATATTAAAATCGGCCTGCCCCCAGTTTAGAACCTTTATGAGGGCTGGGCATTGGGGCTTTCAGGTCCCTTTGGCCAGAAACTGAGGTGCACATGCAGGGATGAACAGGATAGTGGAAAGGGTACTCACCCTGACAACCTGAGTGAGGTCATTGAACTTTTTCCTGCATTGAAGTGGAGTCCTGGCAACCATGTTGTTGGTGGTCACCCTGTTTGCCACCTCCCTCCAGGCTTTTCGGTATTCACTGGGAAGCGGCCTCCTCCCACTGCAGGGAAGAGGACAGGTCGCCTGCGCTCCACTGCGCCAACCAGTAGCCTCAGGGCACCCTCGCTGAAGCGCTCCGCTCGCTCCCTAGCCTTCTGCATGGTCCTGGGCGTAGAAATGATGATCCAGCAATGGTCAGGCCTTGCTTCAGGGCTGCAGTGTGCAGGGCGTGGCAGCCAAACAAGTCCACCCTCCCCCTTTAAGAGCTGACCGGCGCCAGCGTGTCTGCCTTCAATCAGCAACTCGCTGCACCTGCGCTGCGCCCGCCCTCGGTGTTAGCGCCTCGGCTCGCCGGCTTAGCACTTTATGATAGTCGTGCATCGCCTGCTTTAGCGCAGCAGCAACCTCTTGGGGCGATGCAACTCAATTTCAGCGAAGGTGGCGCTAAGTTGCACCGGGCGCTAAATTTAGCGAACGCCCAGCTGTAGCGCCCCAAACGTGGCGATACTGAATTTCTAGGCCATAGAGTGACTTGGTCTCCACAGCCTTCTGTGGTAGAGAATTCTACAGGTTCACCATCCTCATCTCAGTCCTAAATGTCCTACCCTGTATCCTGAGACTGTGACCCCTCGTTCTAGACCACCCAGCCAGGGGAAACATCCTCCCTGCATCTACCCTGTCAAGCCCCGTCAGAATTTTATACCTTTCAATGAGATCCCCTCTCATTCTTCTAAACTCTAGTGAATACAGGATGTAACTGGTAGAATAGATAAGGGAGAACCAGTGGATGTGGTGTATTTGGACTTTCAGAAGGCTTTCGATAAGGTCCCACATAAGAGATTAGCGTGCAAAGTTAAGGCACATGGGATTGGGGGTAAGGTTGGCAGACAGGAAGCAAAGAGTTGGAATAAACGGGTCTTTTTCCGAGTGGCAGTGACTAGTGGGGCACCGCAGGGATCGGTGTTAGGGCCCCAGCTGTTCACAATAAATATTAATGATCTAGACGAGTGAACTAGATGTAATATCACCAAGTTTGCAGATGACACAAAGCTGGATGGGCGTGTGTGCTGTGAGGAGGATGCCGAGAAACTCCAGTGTGATTTGGACAGGTTGGGTGATTGGGCAGATGCATGGCAGATGCAGTATAATGTGGATAAATGCGAGGTTATCCACTTCGGTGGCAAAAACAAGAAGACAGACTATTATCTGAACGGCAATAGATTGGGAAAAGGGGAAGTGCAACGAAACCTGGGTGTCCTTGTGCACCAGTCGCTGAAGGTGAGCATGCAGGTTCAGCAGGCGGTTAAGAAGATAAATGGTATGTTACATAGAAACATAGAAGATAGGAGCAGGTGTAGGCCATTCGGCCCCTCGAGCCTGCTCCGCCATTCAATGAGATCATGGCTGATCATCCAAACTCAGTACCCTGTCCCTGCCTTCTCCCCATATCCCTTGATCCCTTTAGCCTTAAGAAATATATCTAACTCCTTCTTGAATATATTTAATGGCCCAGAAATTCCCGCGGGTGTAAGCCCCCGACCTGCACTTACCTAGCGCGCCGGCCGTTGAGCTGTGGGCCCGCATGGGATTCCGATCCTGGGCCTGCTCCAACTGCTGGCGTGCAGTGCTTGCATATCTCAGGGGTGCAGTTAGTTCGATGCGTCCCCTGGGATCACGTGGGCCATGGGGAGCCAATCAGAGCAGGGAATGCCCATTCATAAGTTGTCAAACCTTATAAATACTACGGGCCCCAAAACATCACTAAATCTTCAAATAAATTTTTTTTAAACTTCACATTTTTAAAATAAACTATAAATTACATGAAATAACTATTTTAAACAATAATTTAAATTTTTGAAAAAATTTATTTTATTTTCTGACGGGTCTAAAAATAAACTTACAGTACCTTGCTTTAAAGTATTTAAAAATAATAAACCTGTGGAAAAATGTTTTAATTTTAATTAATTCACCACTAACCTTGTAAAAAGCAGGCCTTACGCCTGCTTTTTATATGTGTAACTTCTGGAGACTTATCCTCCCAGGAAAACCTGCAAAAAAAACGTAAGTTCGATGCGCACGCGTTCGAACTCTGAACCCCTTCTTTCAGGGGAACGGAAGGGCCGGTTTCCCGCGAATGCACAGTGCATGCAGATAAGGCCTTCATAGCGAGAGGATTCGAGTACAGGAGCAAGGATGTCTTGCTGCAGTTGTACAGGGCCTTGGTGAGACCACACCTTGAGTATTGTGTGCAGTTTTGGTCGCCTTATCTGAGGAAGGATGTTCTTGCCATGGAGGGATTGCGGCAAAGATTCACCAGACTGATACCTGGGATGGCAGGAATGACGTATGAGGAGAGATTTGGTCGATTGGGCTTGTGTTTGCTAGAGTTTAGAAGAATGAGAGGGGATCTCATTGAAACTTATAAAATTCTAACAGGAGTAGACAGACTAGATGCAGGAAGGATGTTCCCGATGGCGGGGGAGTCCAGAACCAGGGGTCACAGTCTAAGGATAAGGGGTAAGCCATTTAGGATGAGATGAAGAGGAATTTCTTCACCCAGAGAGTGGTGAACCTGTGGAATTCTCTACCACAGAAGGCAGTTGAGGCCAATTCATTAAATACATTCAAGAAGGAGTTAGATATATTTCTTAAGGCTAAAGGTGTAAAGTCTGTGGGTTGTTTAGTTAATTAATACACAGACTACCAGAGTAACTTAAAACAGGACTTTACTATTCGAAGGTCAGGGCGAATCTGCCCAATAAATCCCGACACAACACTTATATACTGGTGTGGTCACCGTCGGTATTACAGTATACAGAAGCCAAACAAAGTAGTGCCACACCTAAAATAGTTCTCTTAAAGGTGAACGGTTACATACAATAGTTCTCTTAAAGGTAGACGGGTACATACACTACAATCCTCCCTTTTTAGCTTACAACATACTTATTCCCCATTAAACATAACATATAATCAACTTCATGTAAAACAATTCACAGATATAGTCTCTCCGGGAAACAGTTCACAGATTCAGTCTCTGCGGGAACAGTTCACAGATTCAGTCTCTGGTCTTGACTCGGTCCGAACAACATCTCTGTGGTGTAGCCGGTTCACATTTCTAGCGTGACTCATCCAATAGTCTTTCCCTTGGCTTAACAGCTTGAACTTCCGTCCTGCTGAACCAGCAGTGCTGACTTTTACAAACAGCTGGACTGCCTTGGTAATTTTTCCTACTTTCCAACTGATTTGGCCCCCTTCGTAGAGCCCACGTGCATGATCTGATAGAAGTGATAATGATTTAGATGGTTATCGTCTTCTGCTTCGTCTTTTTCTTTTCTGCTTCTTGGAGACTCTCGGGGCTCCCTTATCCGCTGCCAGCTGTAGCGCCACCATCTCCCTATGTTCCTTAGACTTTAAGTGCTTCATCCTGATTTCTGCACTTTGGGAGTTTTCATCACAAGCTGGGCAGACCAAGTCATCGTAATATTCCGTGTCACTCAACAGGTCATGGTAATATTCGGTGTCGTCCTGAGCTAGTCTAGCGAGAGGGCCTGCTACTTCTTCCTTACCCAACTGGACGTTAGCCGACTGTTGTTCCCTCCCTAGACATCTTTCCTGAAGAGACTTCTTCATGCGTTCATATTCATCCGCTCTTCCTGGGTTTCCAGCCAATCCTTCACTAATGATCTCCCTAGACATCTTTCCTGAAGAGACTTCTTCATGCGTTCATATTCATCCCGCTCTTCCTGGGTTTCCTGCCAATCCTTCACTAATGACCTCATTTGTGATTCCAATACTTCCCCTTCCATCGGGGATTGATTGATCGGGCTATTCAATCCTTCTACTGGAGCAGCTGTTTCAACATTCTGTAGTTCACATTGACGTGATTCAGCGTACTTTCGGCAGCCCCGTAAAATCTGTGTTGCAACCTCAACTATTCCCCAAACTGTTGAGAGCTCCGAACCCCTTCCCTTTGAAGATTGAAGCTCGTGTTCAAATGGTTCCCATTGCAGAGTCTTGTCTCTCAGCATATGAAGGAGTTGGCTGACCGTTAACTCTTCCACGGGGACCCTGTGGATCAGAGTCTTCTCCATTTCATCCACCTTTTCCTCCAATGCTTTCACCTTTTTTTCCTCTTGTACTTTGGCTTTAAGCGCTCGGAGAAGTTGCGCCTTGATGCTCTCTAGCTCATGTTCAGGGGCCATTCTTACAGTCTCTGTGTTTCTTACAGTTGCCTTTTCTTTCACTGAAAGAATTCCCTGTTGAATCTGTTCTTCAAGTTGTTGAACCTCGGTCATTGCCGCCTCATATTTGTCTTGGGTTTCCTTCAATATTTTTATGAGTTCTTGGACATCTTGACTTTCATGTTCTGCCATGTCTTTCACCTCTAATTTCTCATCTATGGATGGAACTTCTACCGATGAGTCTGTCTTGGCCTTGAGCTCATCAAGAATTTCCTGCAGCCTTTGGACTTCTTGCTCATGTTCAACCTTTAGTTGCTCATAAGCTTCCACTGAAACTAGCTTTTCGGAGGTTGCCGAGTTAACCCCCTCCAGGATTGTAGCCTGGGCCTGTTCATACTGTTCCTTCAACTTCTCAAACTCTGCTTGTAAGGAGTCGTAGAGAAGAACTGGAATAAAATCCTGGCTTCCTGAAGATTCCTCTTCATTTGCTTCTTTCTGCAAATATTCTAACTCCTGAACATCATAAGGGAGATGTGATCGGTGATTGGTCACGATGGCTCTATGGTCGCTCTCTGCTTGAGCTAGCTGCTTCTGTTGTCTTTCCAGATTCTCCCATTCGGTGTCATAGAACTTTTTCATTGTTTTCATCTCTTGTACGAGACGGTAACTCAATTGTTCTAATTGTTGTCGTAATTTGAAATAAAGTTGAGTCCGAGCTCGGTGTTCTTCCGTCATGGATATGTCCTTAAACTGAACAGACTCAGAATTCTCTGTCAAACTATGTTGTCGTTGTTCGGTGGAGATCTGTTCTGAAACTTTGTTCTTCTCTGGAGCATAAGCCTTTCTGCATGCCTTCGTTTTTCCAACCTTAGTCGGCAAGTCCATTTTAGCCTTGTCTTTCACATTTGGATTGGTCTTATCGTCATCTGATTCAGAATCTGAGCTGATTGTCTGCACCGAGTCCTCACTCGTTATGGCTTTTAGATAGTGCCATTCCATGTCTATTTTCTTGATCCACTCCCGTCCTAGAAGTGGTGGTCCTCCCTCAGGTAGTACGTATAAGTTCATTCTTGGGTGTTCTTTACCCCTATCTCTCACCTTGACTCTTATCTTTCCCATGGGGTATACTTTATGCCCCGTGTATGTCTGCAATACGAACTTGGTATCTCTTAAGGGTATATGTGAGAATAGCCGGTGGTAATCCCTTCGATTTATGACTGATAGAGCTGATCCAGTGTCCAACTCCATTTTCACTTGGACTCCAGCTATTTTTAGCATGACCCAGATAGTTTGTAGGTCAGCTTCCTTACTCACATTGTGAATTCTCAGACTACCCAGCTCCTGGCCGTTTGGGTCTGAGTCTGAATTCTGTTCGTCTGAACTCTTCTCAGCCACCTTGTGTACCTTGTTGTACTTTTCCTGTGATGGCTTCCTTTGGTTGTTGGTCCTTTGGTTGTTGGTCTTCTTCCCTGACCGGCATACCTTAGCTATGTGACCCAGTTTGCCACATTTCCTACATTCCTGGTTCTTAAACCAGCATTGGTTCTGGTCATGTGTTGTCTTCCCACAACGATAGCATTTTGTTGTACTCGAGGTAATTTGATCCACACTGAGTGCCGCTGCCTTTAGCTGCATTTCCGCAGTTCCCTTCGCTGCGGCTTCGTGCGATGCTGCAATAAGGACAGCCCTGTCAAGTGTAAGGTCGTTCTCTTCGAGTAGTCGCTTTTGCATTCCTTCCTTTGACAACCGGCACACGAACTTGTCTCGCAATGCCTCTGTCAGATTCCCTCCAAACTGGCAGTGTTTCGCTAGTCTACGCAGTTCGACCAAGTATTCTGCGTTGCTTTCGTCTTTCCTTTGCGTTCTCGCATAGAATTTGAATCGTTCCGCCAACATCAACGGTGTGGGGTTCAAGTGATCCTTCAGAACAGTCACAATATCATCGAAAGTCTGATCCGCCGGTTTAGCTGGTGCTAGTAGATGCTTCAAGAGCCTGTATGTCTTCGCACCCATCGAGTTTAGCAAGGTTATAGCTTTGTCATCTTCTTCTATTTTATTGGCCTCACAATAGATTTCAATGCGTTCCACATACGTGGCCCAGTCTTCTACCTCAGAATTAAAATCGTTGATGTTACCACGCTTAGGCATCTTCCTCTCTTCCTGATAACACCACGAATTATTTCTTTAAATTTTCTTTTATTTTTTTTTCCAAGATGGCGGTTCCCGCGAAAATGGCAGTTTCCCGCGCTTATCTTCTCTCCCCGCCCACTTCAATGGCGGTTTCCCGCTTCTGTCTTCTTCCCCACCTAATGGCGGCTTCCCGCGTTTCTTCCCTAGCGGGAGGGGTACACTTTCCCCACGGGCGACGGCCGCTGGCTTTCAGGTTCACAGCCTGCGTGTCGGCTTCAGTGCTTTCCCTTTTCTCGGCAGGGCAACCGGCGCTGGGTACACCCGGTTGACGGCGAACAGCTTCAGCCGCTGGGCTGGCTCTCGCTCAGTTCCCCTTGCTCGGGCTCTGTCTCTCTCCCGCTCGCTCGGCTCTACCGGCGCTGGGTACACCCCGTTGACGGAGAACAGTTTCAGCCGCTGGACTGGCTCTCGCTCAGTCTCCCTTGCTCGGGCTCTGTCTCTCTCCCGCTCGCTCGGCTCTACCGGCGCTGGGTACACCCCGTTGACGGAGAACAGTTTCAGCCGCTGGACTGGCTGTCGCTCAGTCTCCCTTGGTCGGCTCTGCCTCTCCCACTCGCTCGGCTCCCAATCGCGCCTCCCAGCCCTCTCGCAGTCCGGTGCTTCCCTCCCCGGCTGCGGCTGAGTTTATCTCTTCCCGCGCCTACGTTCCCGGTCGCGGCGCTTCGTGGCTTCGGTCGCTGCCCGGCCTTTTTCGCCGGTCGCGGTCTAGCTGTCTCACGACGCCGTTGCGTCCCCCAGCCTGTCTGTACCGCGGCTTCCTTGCTCCACGCTGCCCCAGTCTCAGCGCCTCTGGACCCGACTTCTGTCCGGCTCCTTTCCCCTTCGACCGTGGTCGAGTGCACCGCCCTTATCCTCCGGTTATTCTTTTTACTTTTCCCTTACTCACAGTCACCGTGGCCGGCTTGCTTCTCGTGCTGATCGGCTCACTCCTCACCGTGGCAGAAGGGACAGTCAGTGCCTGTTGCTGATGGAAGTCTTTGTCTCTGAATTCTTCCTCCCTTCCAGCTCTGCAGACTCGAGTTTTCTCCCAGCAGAATGACGAGGGCGGTTGCCTCTTCTCGACGCTCGTTAACTGCTTCGGAAGTATTGTTGCCGCAGGGTACGATCGGACTCGTCGCCACTGTAAAGTCTGTGGGTTGTTTAGTTAATTAATACACAGACTACCAGAGTAACTTAAAACAGGACTTTACTATTCGAAGGTCAGGGCGAATCTGCCCAATAAATCCTGACACAACACTTATATACTGGTGTGGTCACCGTCGGTATTACAGTATACAGAAGCCAAACAAAGTAGTGCCACACCTAAAATAGTTCTCTTAAAGGTGAACGGTTACATACAATAGTTCTCTTAAAGGTAGACGGGTACATACACTACAAAAGGGATCAAGGGATATGGGGAGAAAGCAGGGACAGGGTACTGAATTTGGATGACCAGCCATGATCTCATTAAATGGCGGAACAGGCTCGAATGGCCTACTCTTGCTCCTATCTTCTATGTTTTTATGTTTCTAAGTTACAGACCTAGTTGACCCAATCTCTCCTCATACGACAGTCCTGCCATCCCAGGAATCAATCTGGTGAATCTTCGCTGCACTCCCTCTCTGGCAAGTATATCCTTTCTTAGGTAAGAAGACCAAAACTGCACACAGTACTCCAGGTGTGGTCTCACTAAGGCCCTGTATAACTGTAGTAAATCATCCTTGCTCCTGTACTCAAATCCTCTTGCAATGAAAGCCAACATACCATTTGTCTTCCTAACTGCTTGCTGCACCTGCATGTTTGCTTTCAGTGACTGGTGTACAAGGACACCCAGGTCCCTCTGTACATCAACATTTCCCAATCTATCACCGTTTAAATAATACTCTGCCTTTTTGTTTTTATACCGAAGTGGATAACTTCACATTTATCCACGTTATACTATATCTGCCATGTATTTGCCCACTCACTCAACTTGTCTAAATTGCCTTGAAGCCTCTTTGCACCCTCCTTACAACTCACAATCCCAACTAGTTTTGTGTTGTCAGCAAACTTGGAAATATTACATTTGGTTCCCTCATCCAAATCATTGATATATATTGTGAATAGCTGGGGCCCAGGCACTGATCCCTGCGGTACCCCACTAGTCACCGCCTGCCACCCCGAAAAAGACCCATTTACTCCTACTCTCTGTTTCCTGTCTGTTAACCAATTTTCAATCCATGCCAGTATATTACCCCCAATCCCATGTGCTTTAATTTTGCACACTAACCTCTTATGTGGGACTTTATCAAAGGCTTTCTGAAAATCCAAATACACCACATCCACTGGTTTTCCCTTATCTATTCTACCAGTTACATCCTCAAAAAACTCCAGTAGGTTTGTCAAACACGATTTCCCTTTCATAAATCCATGTTGACTTTGTCTAATCCTGTTGATATTTTCTAAGTGTCCTGTTATCACATCCTTTATAATAGACACTAGCATTTTCCCTATTACTGATGTTAGGCTAACCGGTCTGTAGTTCCCTGTTTTCTCTCTCCCTCCTTTTTGAAATAGTGTGGTTACATTTGCCACCCTCCAATCTGCAGGAACTGTTCCATAATCTACAGAATTTTGGAAGATGACAACCAATGCATCCACTATTTCCATGGCTACCTCTTTTAGTACTCTGGGATGCAGATTATCAGGCCCTGGGGATTTATTGGCTTTCAGTCCCATTAATTTCTCCAGCACTATTTTTTTACTACTATTAATTTCCTTTAATTCCTCCTTCTCACTAGACCCTTGGTTCCCTAACATTTCTGGAAAGTTATTTGTGTCCTCTTCCGTGAAGACAGAACCAAAGTATTTGTTTAATTGTTCTGCCATTTCCTTGTTCCCCATTATAAATTCTCCTGTTTCTGACTGTAAGGGACCTACATTTGTCTTCACTAATCTTTTTCTTTTTACATACTTGTAGAAGCTTTTACAGTCCGCTTTTATGTTCCTTGCAAGTTTACTCCCATACTCTATTTCTCACCTCTTAATCAATCTCTTGGTCCTTTTTTGATGAACTCTAAACTGTTCCCAATCCTCAGGCTTGCTACTTTTTCTGGTAACTTTATATGACTCCTCTTTGGATCTAATACTGTCCTTAATTTCTTTTGTTAGCCATGATTGGGCCGCTTTTCCTTTTGTGTTTTTGTGCCAGAAAGGAATGTATAACTGTTGCAATTCATGCATTCGTTCCTTAAATGTTAGCCATTGCTTATCCACAGTCATGCCTTTTAATGAAGCTCCCCAATCTATCATAGTCAACTCACTCCTCATACTTTCCTTTGTTTAGATTTAGGACCCTAGTTTCAGATTGGACTTCTTCACTTTCCATCTTAATGAAGAATTCTATCATGTTATGGTCACTCTTCCCTAAAGGACCCCGCACAACAAGATTATTAATTAACCCCTTCTCATTGCACAATACCCAATCTAGGATAGCGTGTTCCCCAGTTGGCTCTTCAATGTACTGGTCTAAAAAACCATCTCGTACACACTCCAGGAATTCATCCTCCATAGTATTATTGTTAATTTGGTTTGGCCAGTCTATATGTAGATTGAAGTCACCCATGATTGCTATAGTACCCTTGTTACATGCATCTCTAATTTCCTGTTTGATGCCATCCCCTACATTACCACTACTGTTTGGAGGCCTATAAACAACTCCCACCAATGTTTTCTGCCCCTTGGTGCTTCTTAGCTCCACCCAGACTGATTCTACATCTTTATTTTCTGAGCCAATATCCTTTCTCACTATTGCTCTGATTTCATCCTTTACTAACAACGCCACCCCACCTCCTTTTCCTTTTTGCCTGTCCTTCCTAAATATCGAATATCCTTGGATATTCAGCTCCCAGCCTTGGTCACCCTGCAGCCATGTCTCCGTAATCGCAATTATATCGTATCCATTTACATCTATTTGCGCTGTTAATTCATCTACCTTATTACGAATGCTTCGTGCATTCAGATACAGTGCCTTTAGATTTGTCTTTTTAACATTTTTAGACATCTTAACATTTTTTTGTACTATGGCCCTATTTGTCTTATTACCATTGTTTCTTACCTGGACCCTATTTGTTAGTGCACTTCTTTATTTGTACGCTATGCCCTTCTTGACACAATCTGATTATCCTTACCCCAATCACTTTCCTGCACTGGTTCCTTGTCTTTTCTCTTTAGCATTCTAGGTTTCTCTCCACATGGCATTGTTGGAAGAACAGGAGGTGGACCAGTTTGCGCCCTTGTCCATCCCACTTTGTTGGCTGAGGGATGTTTCATAGAGGAAAGAAGTCTTCATTAGTACCAAAAATACAGATAAAACAGAGAAGTAGAGACCATTCCTCTTTGTGGGAGAAAATGTAATTTATATGTAATAAACTAAACACATTATTATATTGTAATGAAGGGATATTTACTAGTCCAAGCCCCTTTGGGGCTATCCCGGATCAGGCGTAGTTCTCAGACGTTCACTTTCAACTAAAGTTTGAGGTCGCCAAATCCTAAAGACGCTTAATTGAGTCTAAAGATCCGGGCTATCTCTCCCTAAAGGAAAGGAACAACCTGAGACTGTTACCATCCTCCAGCTAGCGCTTTTAATAAGTTTCGCTAGACTGTAACTTCCCAGATATTATGAAGGTCCGGAGAACTCCTTCAGAATTATGTAACTCTTCACCAAAGAATGTACAGAGGTTTAGTTCACGAGTTATTGTTACAGAAGACTTACGTGAGACAATTCTAAAAATATATAGAGATTTATTAAAAGAACCGACATGCAATTTATAGTTGGTGAATCAGTCAATCGCAACATTAACAGTTCTGAAAAGAGAAAAAATACGATCTTATTATTAACAGGGAATCTTACTTTTAAATCTTAACTTTGCTACAGTATTACAGTTCTTAAAGTTTTCTATACAGGATATCCATCAATTTCAAATACCTTTGATCCCCGAGGTACAAAGAGTTGGAGACCACAAAGCCGCCTCTGTGGTTGAGAATCGCTTTGCCTGATTAAAGCGACGCTGCTATCTCATTTGAAACTTCAATATTTATACCCTTTTTCAGTGCCATTTCCTTTAAAGTTTCTGCTGATGCAAGTCAATTATCCCTATTCATCTTTCTGCTGACCTCTGCAATTCTTTACTGCTACATTAACTTGTAATATTCCAGAATCTTGTCTCATCTCCAGGTGTTCTGGGTTCACCAGAAAACAGTGTGAAGGGTAGGTGTCCCTTATTTTATGTCATCTTTATGAGGGCAGATGTTCCTTGTCTTATGTGCCATCTTTACAAAGTTTAAATTAAAACACCTTATCCAGGGTGAACCATTGTTTCTGTCCCCAAAAGTCAGCCTGTCGGAGCCATGCACCTTCTGTTTCAATAAGGTTATTTATTCAGGGTCAACAACTGTCTTATCTCAATAGCCAGAATTCTTTCATAAGATAGTGTATTTTTCTAAATAGATTATATGGCTTATTCCTTCACTGTAATATAATGGTTGGAAGCAGATTGCAAGGTTGTCTTTACACCCTATCACTAGGTTAAAGGCAAAGGTTTATATAGCACCTTTCATGACCTTAGGATACCCAAAAGTGCTTTACAATGTAGTCACTGTTGTAACGTAGGGAAACGCGGCAGCCAATTTGCACACAACAAATCTATCACATAGATTGTATATAGTGGGGAAATGTGACATGCCATAAAAGTGCATTTGTGAACAGAATTGGTAAAAAGTTCCAGACACTGCGTGATTAGGATGCATAGCCTCCGGGGCACACTCGTAAGGTTGAATGATTTTTTATTTACTTTACAAATTTAATTTCATTGATGCAACTTTGCTGAGAAAGATGAACAGATGGGAATAGGTGTAAGAAACCCATTGTGCTGAAATTCGTGTGCCAGAACTTGTCATGTGTGACTGTGTCTGGGGAAGGAGAGGAGCGAGACATCACTTATAATAGGTGCGATGGCAGTTGTTGTCTCATTAATTTAGCTCAGGGTAATGTCTGCTTGAAATTAATACAAATAAAAATTCCATCCTTGTTTATTTTGAATGCACATCATCCACCCCAATGACATTTATTGACAGTGTGATGAGTTCAATAGAACTTTAATGCATTTACTCTGGGAAATTCCCCAGTGTGACTCTGGACTTTTGATGGCCCTTACCTTAAGGGGACTGTTCCATATTCCATGAAGTCATCAAAATCTGAGAGTTGGAATGGTTCTGTTGTATTCAGCAGCAAGGCTGATGATGTCTGCGGTGCACTGTCCTAGCTTCCCGCTCTTAGGCAGCGCGGCGATTTTGTCAGCTGTGTCGGGATGGGTGCCGGACAGCTGGTTTCCGGCTTCCAATCCCGTCCCCAGCTGCCTCCGCTCCACAGACGTGATTTTCCCTTGATTCACCTTGTTAAGCCCGCCGCAGGCTTACCGGCCAATTAACAGGAAGCAGGTCTGATGACGTTATTTGATGACGCGTCATTTGCCGGTTTCCTTAAAGGGACCATGCACAATTTTACTTTGACAGTTGATTTCTCAGTGTTTGACAGCACTGACAATCACTGCACAAAGGTGAACTCTTGCACCCTGCCGCTAGGTGTCGGGTCCATTCGCAAATCGGGGTCCCGACACTTGGGAAAGCTGTTTGGAGGCAGATTGACGGCGGGTTCGGGACCTGCTGTCAATCAATAGCACTTTAACCTCTGACCCGCCTCTCTGAGCACCGGCAAAATCGCGGCCAGCCAGTTTAGATATAACACAAATGGTCGGTTGACTTAAAACAATACATTTTGCCCACTATCCTCTGTTCAGCTGCCCTCTGAGGAGGTCCTACTCATCTAAACCCCTTCAAAAAAAACCTAAACTGTGGTTTATGGTTGGCAGGTTCCTTTTGGTATTGTTTCCCCTACAATTTCCATCAGGCCTGTATTTAATCTCTTAATGGTCATACACCCTCTTTTTCTATATGTTTTATTAAATGTCTTGAATAAAATTACATAACTAAAAGAAACACATCAATTCTCGCAGGAGAACCTTAAATAAGCCTATTTATTTTATTGCGATTTAGAAGACATCAGAAGGGTAAAGATTTCTATTGTCCCATGATACACAGTCTATGAACTCTAACCTTTTAGCTGGGTACAAGGTCAGAGTATTCGCATGCTCATTATTGACTCTGGCACACTTGCATTTGAATTATGCCAAGTACAGAAATAGTCTAGAAACAGCTTATTGTATTGGGGCAGATAAAGGTCCCGGCATGTTTAGTATCTGAGACACATGATAATGAAGATGTCACATGTGTATCCCGTGACTGTTTGTCATAAACCTGGGAATGCAGTGTAAACAGTTAGGAATCTGGTAGCATTAGTGATGCTTAAAGATGAATAAGTTTCCTGTACTTATAGATATTTGTGCAGTTGCTGAATTACAGCAGTATATCTATTAATACTACACTGTGGAAGTGACTGGTTTCATTATTTACATGACACTTTTTATGTTGCGTTAGGTCAAGCATGTGGTCTGATTGTGGCCCATTGTTCTGAACTCTTCCAGAGTTTTGAGCCAAAGGGATATAAAAGCTCCATGGTGTTTGCAGATGCCCTCTACATGCCTTATCTTCCGGCTTAACTAAGAAGACATTAGAGACAAATCTTCCTAGTTGTACTCACACAGTGCTGCCAAACTATCATAGCTTAGATCTCGCCATACAGATAATTTATATTGAGGTCCTTGTAAAGTTCTGAAATATCTGACCCTACCCTGAAGTCAAGTGTACCATAAAACTGTGGAATCCTATTTCAGCCGCTCCTACTTGTGATTTTGGTCTTTGAGTCAGTCATAGTGTTCCAAAATTCTGTAGTCATGCAGAATTTTGAGTCGGACATAGAATCGGCTATCTTTTATTGAATTTATCATCATGCTTCATAACAATGTACAAACTGCTCTCTAAGTCGCATACAGCCATTGCAGTTATACTGAGGAGGATGCAGTACACAAGTTAAAGTGTCTGTTCAAATAGTGGGCAAACAGATGTTGTTCAAAGGCATTAAGGCCTAGAAATTCAGTTGTTTGCGCCAGCCGCTAGCGCTTTAGGAAGAGGAGATGTGGGGCGCTCGGCGGCTAGCGGTCGGGCGCAGCGCGGTCTGCGCCTCTCCCCAACTTCAGTAAAGATTTAGCGGCGGCGCAAAGCCTTTGCGCGCGCTCAGCTGCGCGCGCAGATCCTGACGTCATTTCATCGTGCAACGCCCTTTGTGCGCCCCGAACCGGAAATTCAGTGGCGCCGCCCTTCTTTGCGCCTGGCGCCCCCAGCGACTGGTAGAGGGGAACGGTTCCCAGTCGCTGCAGGGCACGGGGGGCGCTATTTAAAGGGGACTCTTCCTGCAGTATAAGTGGCAGCCATTTTGTGCCAATCCCTCTGTGTGAGAGATGGATATTTGGAGAGAGACAAAGGCAGAGAGCTTTCTGCTTTGACTCAGCGCTTGCACAGGTACTTGTGGCTTCAGGCCAGAGCTTTGCACTTGGATTTCACTTTCAGTGCCATAGCCTTGAGTCGCCACATATAATGGGGGCTGCAATGGGTGGAAACGTTGGCTTTCTGCATTGCATTCAAAGGGATCAGAGACGCCGTGAGAGAGTGCCAGTCATGGCCAGATGGAGATTGGCCAACAGGCGTCGGCACAGGAGGCCTTACCCACCCAGGGTATACCGCCAGCAGTTCTCATATCTGAACATGTCTGAGGAGCAGTGTGTTCGGAGGAAACGATTCAGAAGGGAGGTGGTCACTGAGATCTGCCACCTGCTTCGCAGAGATCTGCAGCCACAGCTGAGGAGCAGGACGTCTCTGTTAGTGGCAGTGAAGGTGACGGTGGCTCTCAACTTCGATGCCGCTGGCTCCTTCCAATCCGCTACTGGGGACATTGCCAACATCTCCCAGTTCGCGGTACATTGCTGCATCCGCCAGGTGAACAATGCCCTTTTCAGAAGGAGACGTCAGTACATCTCCTTCCCCATGACCCTGGACAAGCAGCAAGAACGGTCAATCGGCTTTGGAAGAATAGCGGGCTTCCCCATGGTTGAGGGCGTCAAACTGATGAACCAGCAATGGTCAGGCTTTGCTTCAGGGCTGCAGTGTGCAGGGCATGGCAGCCAAACAAGTCAACCCTTCCCCTTTAAGAGCTGACCGGCGTCAGCGTGTCTGCCTTCATTGAGCAACTCGCCGCACCTGCGCTGCGCCCGTCCTCGGTGTTAGCGCCCCGGATCGCCAGCTTAGTGTCTAATGATAGTCGTGCATCGCCTGCTTTAGCGCAGCAGCAACCTCTTGGGGCGATGCCACTGAATATCGGCGAAGGTGGCGCGAAGTTGCGCCGGGCGCAAACTTTAGCGGCCGCCCGGCTGTAGCGCCCCAAACGTGGCTATACTGAATTTCTAGGCCTAAGTTTTTGTATACTATGTCGGAAACAGCAATTTCTAGATTATAGAGAAATACGTAACTACATATTAAAATTAGAAAGTGTGAAAGATATATAGTGATGTAAAGAGAATGCCCATTAGCATCTCATATTCTGTGAATCATAATAGAAGAAAAGAAAAAAAAGTATTTTTTAAGAGAAATCATAGAATTTGCAGAATTGTGCTACAGAATTTAATTAAAAGTTTCCATAGCTTTGTACCTTTTGTTGGTTTAATGCCAGCAGAATCGATCATAGGTCGTTGAACTCAACAGAGTCTCAACTGATCTTTGCCATCATGGTTCTCCAGAGATTATGGAAGTCAGGAGCTAGTTTGCATGTTCAACATCTCAAATTCATACAGAGAACTGCACATTCTGTATTAATGCTGCATGACTAGTTGAGATGCCAGATTAGGTGCTACAATTATGGTACATTACGGTGCTCATTTTCTCTTTGAGATGCCAGTCTTCACTGGACTATTCTGGGGCAGGCTCACCGTGGAGGTGATTTGCATCCTGAGAAGCAAGACAACAAAGCTGAAGACTGACTCAACCCAGCTGCTCTTGCTCACCACCTACCAGTGATTCAAGAACAACACTAAGACACTAACAGCTCTGTCCCTGGCTTCTCAGTCACAGAATGTCATAAGATATGGACCAACCTCAAATGAATGGTGAGAATGGCTCCCTTAATGGCCCAGCGGGTTTAATAGTTGAACCATACATACCAGGAAGGTTCCAAGTTTGCTCCCTAGTCTGTGCTGAACTGGCTGATCTCAGACAGGCCTCAGCAGCCCTTGTTGTGGAGGGTAACATTTGTAAGGGTTCCTGTTCCTGACCCGCTCCCCAGTGACCCTTGCTAGCAGTGTATGTATGTGGATTTCACATAAGGATGGGACAGGTTTGGGTTCAGCTGTAATGCCCCACACAGTTGAATAGCAGTCAAGGTTCACACATTAAGAAAGGCTAACTGGGTGAAGTATCAGAGAGTAACACTGCTTGTTGAATCATACCCCAGCAAGGAGTCAACACATTAAGGAGAGGGAAAGAGAAAATTAGTAAGGGGGTAAAAAAGAGAATGGGAGAATAACTTAGCAGATGGGGTTATTAAGTTAAAAAGAGCCAATAACACCATTATACACTTACGGTATTTTTGAATGGGAGAATATAACAATTGCCACTACTGTACTTTTCTTGTCACACGATTTTTTGCAAAAAGTGGTGACTGGCTCACATATGTTGCCAATGTATTTCAACATCTGACTGAATGTCTAATGAGATTGATCAGCGCCGGTCCATTGATTTGCTGCACTGTTTACTGTTCCCAATGGCGAAAATGCTTATATGTGTTCCCATTGGGCTCAGGTTCATGACTTCCATTTAAATCAGTTTTGGTTAGTGGCCATTAGTCTTGTATTTCTCATCAGAAAAGCTAACTAGTTGCTTATATTTATGCAGAATTAATTTAAACTTTAAAAATCAATACTTGCAACCCAATGCTGTTCATACTTCTAAAATTATAGACACTTTGGCCGCGATTTTGCCGGCACTCAGACAGACGGGTCAGAGGTTAAAGTCCTGTTGATTGACAGCGGGTCCCGAACCCAAACCCATAGTTTTCAGCTTATTTTTCGATTTTCCTGCTTCTGTGTCGGGTTTCACGCTGTCCGGACAACACGCCAGGTAAGTGTGGCATGCTATGAGTCTGGTGTAATATTTGTGAAAAGATGACAGCTGCAGAAGTGGTGTGAAGGATCCAGTGTTGCACATGGTGAGTTTCAGAGCAAAGAAAATGGTGGTTACTGCATTTTTAATACATATACAGATTTCTTTAGCTTACAAGTTTTTAAATCCAACTATATGTCCAGTGCCACCTCATTGGGAGAACCTCTCTCACCAGTGACAGATCACTTCTGTCATCTCACCTGCAGCTGCCATCTATTCCAGCATATGGAGGGAGTCATAGGAGAGCCTGGGTGCAAGAGTTCACCTTTGTGCAGTGATTGTCAGTGTTTTCAGCACCTCAATGCTGTCAAACACTAAGAAATCAACTGTCAAAATAAAATTGTGCATGATCCCTTTAAGGAAACCGGCAGATGACGCGTCATCAAATGACGTCGGGCTTAACAAGGCCAATCAAGAGAAAATCACGTCTGTGGAGCGGAGGCAGCTGGGGCGGGACAGGAACCCGGAAACCAACTGTCCCGCACCCGTTCCGACACTGAACAGAAAATCACGGCCTTTGTGTTCAGTTTTTCCTGTATTTATTTCCTGATCCTTTATTCCATTTCTTTTCAGCCACATTCACTTTTCCTTTGTTTTTGCTGTTTCTCTTTGCTATTCCTCTTGCTTCCTTTCTCAACTTGTATTGTTGGCTAATTTCTCTCACCGTGTCCCCACGCCACCCCCCATCCTGTCTATGATAAGTACTGAGTCAAGTCGAGACTGTTTCTTATCTGTGACTTTTCTGTTATTTACTGACCTTCGATCTTTCTTAAAAATGATCAATTTACAATAATATATTTCAACCCTGGCATGTCATTTGCCTGGCCAGTGCCTCACGTTCCACTGATAGAAATGTGCTGCCAACACTTGTGTCCATAGCTCATGACCCTGCAGCCATAAACTGACAAAATGCCCTAATCCAGATGAATTCCTTTCAGTTTTACACTACACAGTGGGTGACACCCATCTCCGTGCAGGCAAGGAGTTGCAACCTGATTTGAAAGAATGTCCTTCTTTCAGTAAAGTGTCAAAAACCACCAGCTGTCTCGTTTCTGTCTGTGAATCTTCAACTTAAGTTTTGAAGAGAAACTGTGTAATGTGAGTGCTGTTGTCTTCGGGTCAAAGGTTAATGTGGGACTGGGAAACTCACCCCAACAGCAGACTAAATAGCTGAAGAGGTTTTATTAACAGTATTGCATGTTATTACACAGTAGTACAGCACAGGAGGAGGCCATTCGGCCCATCGCGTCTGCGCCGGCTCTTTCGAAGAGCAATCCGGTTAGTCCCACTCCCCGGCTCTTTCCCCATAATCCCTGCAATTTTTTCTCCTTCAAGTATTTATCCAATTCCATTTTGAAGGCTACTATTGAATCTGTATCCACCACCCTATCAGGCAGTACATTCCAAATCCTAACCGCTCACTGCATTTAAACGTTTTTCCTCATGTCGCCTCTGGTTCTTTTGCCAATCACCTTAAATCTGTGCCCTCTCTTATCGACCCTTCAGCCATTGGAAACAGTTTCTCTTTATTTACTCTATCTAAACCCTTCATGATTTTAAACACCTCTATCAAATCTCCTCTTAGCCTTCTCTGCTCCAAGGAGAAGAACCCCAGCTTCTCCAGTCTATCCACGTAACTGTAATCCCTCATCCCTGGAATCATTCTAGTAAATCTCTTCCGCACCCTCTTCAAAACTTTCACATCTATCCTAAAGTGGGGTGCCCAGAATTGGACACAATACTCCAGCTGAGGCCAAACTAGTGTTTGTTTTTTGTTTAATCGTTTTGTTTAATCAGTAAATTCGATGTATTCACAATAAATCTATTGCCTGGGTGCAGTGAGACCAAGGAGACTTGATGCTCACAATTCTCAGTAGGAGATGAATTTTGAAAGCGACCCTGCATTTACTACCGGTCCAGTTGTGCCTTGGTTACTGGCGATCACTATCATGATGACCCGGATACATTCCAGTGGTGGCGGTGTAAGTCAAACCTCTCTTACAAACTTTACAGAGTGGCTCCACCCATAGTAAGGAGCACGTGACTCAAATGTACAAATGGTGCTTCTGAGTGTTGGCGAAACCACTGTACAGGCCTGAGAGGAGAAACAATGAGGGATGAAATGAGATAAATAAACGGGGTGGAACTTAAGCAGGCAGATTGCGAGATAAGGGTTAAAACAAGAGACATATACAAGAGAAAAAAAGAGGTTAAGTGAAAGAATGGATGGAAGAACAATGAATTGGATTTGAGAAGAGGGAACTGTGTGTGTGATTGGGGAGCAGGAGGAGGTGCTCTTTAGCAGCCATGGTGGGCAGTTTGTTCTATCTTCACCAGCACCAGGAGGTCAGCAGCAATGCAGTGAGCAATGAGATAGAAACATTTTTATTTAGTTAATGATCAGCTGGTCTTCTTTCGTTTATTTATTAAAGGCATTTATACTGGATTTTCCAGTTAACTTTGAAGGCTTGTTTACAATAGGTTCCTTCCTGGCCTCGGGCTATCTATAGATGCAACACAGTGCAGGAGAGCAAATGGATACAACACAAATTAGAGTGATGTATATGAAGCTTCGCCATAGTTTTTTTTAAATTTCCGCTAGCAGCACAGAGCTTATCTTTGGTCGGATATGGTAAGACATGAGCTGGATTTAGTGACTGAATTTGTGAGAATTAAATATGTACAAGAGGAACAACTAGAAACATTTGTAAATTTAAATTGCAAGACGCACTTAACTAAGGGATCCATTTCAAAGTACAGTACATCGCTTCGGAACCCTCAATTGTTGGAGCTTACGTTCTATCCTGTGTGTGAGCACACTGCAACACGTTGAATAACTGCACTTCTGAACAGTGTGCACAGAAGTGCTGAAACAAAAATGGAAGAGTTTAAATTCTTCATTAATAACTGGACTGAACTGATTGGGCAATCTGTAAATTTGCCAGAATTTCTCATCAGTTCTTTCCTGACTGGATGGTAACGCCATTTTACCAGGAAGAAACAAAAGGTCATTAGTTTGGAAAATTGTCAGTTTGGGCAGTAAGAAAGGGTTAATTAATTAGCTGAGTGACTGTGTTATGATTTGCTGGATGACTCTGCATAAGATTTGTACAACAACAAACCAGAAGTCAATCAGGTCAGATAAATCCCTCAATGAAGTGTGATAGAAACATCCAGCTAATCTGCTCAAGGTGTTTAGTGTATATTGACAAGCTGCCAATAGCCGTTATAATACACATTTAGCCAAAGTACTGCATGCCTTTATTTACCGTGTAAAGGTGTGAATTGTACAGGATAGTGAAAGATCTGGTTTGAATTGTAGAATATATTATTCCATATTTTGCTTTAGTAGCCTAAACTGGGATCATTTTGCAAAGCTTGTGCTGGTGATAGCTCAGACCTAAAAAAAACTTACATTTCTATAGCGCCTTTCATGACCACTGGACGTCTCAAAGCGCCTTACAGCCAATGAAGTACTTTTTGAAGTGTAGTCACTGTTGTAATGTGGGAAACGCGGCAGCCAATTTGCGCACAGCAAGGTCCCACAAACAGCAATGTGATAATGACTAGGTAATCTGTTTTTGTTATGTTGATTGAGGGATAAATATTGACCAGGACACCAGGGATAACTCCCCTGCTCTTCTTCGAAATAGTGCCAGGGAATCTTTTACATCCACCTGAGAGAGCAGACGGGCCTTGGTTTAACGTCTCATCTGAAAGACGGCACCTCCGACAGTACAGCGCTCCCTCAGCACTGCACTGGAGTGTCAGCCTAGATTTATGTGCTCAAATCCCTGGAGTGGGACTTAAACCCACAACCTTCTGAGTCAGAGGCGAGTGTGCTACCCACTGAGCCATGGCTGACACTAGTCCATTCCACTGAATTTTAGAAACCACATATAATATATATGTGAGTGGCCAAGGGGGAAAAAAATATTCATGATGTTTTTAAGAGTTGGCAAATATATTACTGTCATTTTAAGACTTTGGAAATATTTCCCTCACCTCCTCTTGTTCCCCCCCCCCCCCCCCCACCCCCACCACCACAAGGTCCCTCACAATTGGGTACTGAATATCTTTAATATCCTATATACCTTCTGTATACCAAAAGAGAGCGGCCTTTTTTCCTTTGAATCTACATGCCCCCACCCTCCACAACTTTCAAAGGAGAGGTAGTCTTTAAATGAATACTCCAGGGAATGTCCACAAAACTCATGGCTGTGAGTCTAAACCCAATTACTATAAACTTTTTATATAACTCTTTAAGTTTACACTTCCTTCTCTTTGTAATTAGCGTTTTAATTGCTTAAATGTGCGGCCCTCAAGGCCGATGGTTCAGATACACTTTTCAAAGGTGAAATGCTGACTGGTTTTAAGTAACATTTTTTTTTAAGTGAATAATAATTTCAAGCCAGTATCGCTCCTATTTCTCTGGCAGGGCTACTGCTTAAACATGGGCGGGCTGTACAATCTGCAGCTGCTTGTTCCAGCTCACCGATACCCGGACCCCATGTTGCACCTTTCACCGTACAGTGGCAGGTGCAATGGGCCCCACTACTGTCTCCCCCAGTCCAGCTAATTGGGACAGAGCTGGGAACAACAGGGTTAGAACTACATTAGGTCCTAGCAGAGATCAACTAAAATAAAATTCAAGTACCCTCTGAAGGCAGCACTATTTAGTATTTTGCAAATGCAACTGCACTAGACCGTCATTTTAAAACAGAATGAAAAACACAGTTACAAAGAATGTACAACACAGCAATAGGCTGTTTGGCCCATCCAGTCCACGGTGGTGTTTATCCTCCACACGAGCAGTAGTCACTTAAGCTATTTAAAAGAAAAAGAATCCAAAAGCAGGACTAAGTTGCTGGGCTGATGCTTTATTGATTCCATGAGATATTTATAATATGCACGGCCCATGTCGGCAAGATAATCCGTAGAACCCAATATCAATTTAACACAATATTCTAATGCTTGACTGGCTGGTCCCCCACTTTGCTTCTCCATGTTCAAAAACTTTTCCTTCTCAGTTTACTGATGTTGGAACTCCACGTGAGCTTGACTTGTACCTCGCTACTGCTCCTTTTGAAAAAGTAAAGGTTAGTTTGCGTTCTGACACAAGGTCAGCGAGTGGGGTTGCCTAGACGTGACAACACTACGCCACATCCTACGAGGTGCGGATGTCAGATCATCCAATATCCTTGCGCATTTATTGTGCGCCACACAAAGATGTGCTGCACTGACGTAAAGTGCTCCGGTTTCTTGAATCTGTTACAGGTGAGTATAACGCTGAGGCCTTTACGGATCTCTGATCCATGCTGTATAATGCATGTGTCCTGGTTTGTGACTGTGCACATTCGACTGACAGGCCCCTGCTCTGTGTGGTACAATGTTGTGATTATTGGGAACAGAAGAGGGCACTCTTGCTTAATACAGATGAGCTGTAACAAAGAAGAAACAACCGTTCCAGGCACCAGCTGCATGCAGTGCTCCAGAGAATTCCATTCCAACGCAGAATGTGAATGCAAAAGAAACTGGAGGCCTGCATGCAGCGGCTCATTCTGCCAGGGCTAAAGGTCACCACCTGAACTCCTTTGTCACACACCACAGGTTGTCGGCATCCAGTGGAGGAAGTGACCCTGTAGTGTGTGCCACTGTTGAATGAAGTCACCAAGAACTGTCACTGAATCAGACAGTGATTACAAAGCTGTAATCTAATCAATGGTTTCATATCATGTCAGAAAGCACGAAATGTTTTATACCCATCCTCCGAACCCAGAGATTAGATTGCAGCCTTGAAATTACCACCTTTCCTGTTTGTCATTAAGTTTGTTAGACTTACTGTTTTGGACCTTGTTCTCGTGTCTGAAAGCTGGGTGAGGTATGGAAGCTGTGGGCATTTCTCATAGCAGTGGTTGTCAGGGTTTTCCTTCTTCATTTTCAGCACAAAAATGCCATACTTCAATGCCCAGCCTGGGAAACGACACTAAGATAGTTGCCTGATTGGCAGCCTAACCATTACAGACTCCAGCCACTTTCATTACATTTCCAGGGATATGTTGTCCCCTCTAATTATCACATGTAGTCTACTGGTGTCAGGGAGGCTACAGGTATAACCACTGGATAACTACAGGCAGCATCATCAGATCGATGCTCTACCTTCCCAGTAATGCGTCAACAGAATGGTTTTGCAGTAGATTGGACACGGTACCTTCACTTCAGGGATCGGGGTTCAAGTTCAGCCTAGACTAATGGGATGAAAGTCTCCTCTATCTACTGCCTGTAGGAGTTCTATGTGAAATAACTTTGGGCAATGTCAATCCAGGTCCTAATGGGTATGACTCTATAGCAAAAGACTGCCAGTCATTTGCCAGTAATTGGCAATCTCATTGAGGCCGCAGGATGAACTCTGTGGGAAATGGGAAAGTGCGACTCTGTTGCAGGAGGGGCCACTCTTCCAAGATTGGACTGAAGTGCTTTGTTACTGTGGAGTAGAGAGAGCTTTACTCGACATCTAATTGTGCTATACCTGATTTGGGAATGCTTGCTACTGACACCCAAACAGGAAAGTGTCCCATTTCTTGCACTAACATCCTTGATAAGCAGAGAATTCAACAACAAAAATAATAATCCTGAGAAAATTATTTTTAAAACTAACTAGCGGTGCTCTAATTTGTATGTCATTTAAATATTTATTTTAGAACAATTTTGTCATTTTTAGGTCTTTAAGTACATCCAAGTGTTCTGTCGTAAAATAAGCAAACCAGGTTTGCTGTGAATTAGTAATGCTGAATATTGTATATTTTGACTAAACACATTCCTCATGTGGTGAACTTTCAGTCTCAGTACAGACATCCGGAGATGGAGCATGGAGAAATGCTTCCTGACAAGGACAGAGGAAACCAGAGAACAGGAACAGATGAAGCCGCACCATTCTTGTAGACTTCCTACCGGCTGACTCAGGTGCGGCATTGAGAAGGCTTGGAAGGAGATCGCCTCTGTGCTCTTGGTCAGAGAATGGTACATGGGGGAACACAAAATAGCTGTCTAAATGGGATTAAAGGTGCACAGCCCCGATCCCCGGAATTGGCAGCAGCTTTAAAGACATTACTGACTCAGAATTTCAAACCTCCCAGCTATTCCAGTCAGCTTCACCATTTGAAATCCATGCCATGTAATTTTACTAACAAAAAAATCCATTGTAAAGCCACAATTATATATTTTGTAGTCCTGGTTAAAAAAAAATATCCATTGACTAAATTGCCACAGCATTGCTTCATTATATGATTATCTGCTTAATAGTTATTTCTTTAAAACATGTCGATGTGATGGAAACAAGATGGTCAGAAAGTTAGGCCCCATCAGAGGTCATATTTCAATATTTTCTCTTAATCCCTTGTTATGTTAGTGCAAGTAATCAATAGGTGTGTCAATAATAACTTTCAACCCTTTCAAAGTGAGACTCTTTTTATCTTCTTTATTTAAGGAAAATAACATTCGTCTCCTCATTCCCCCTACCCTCTCCCAGCACCATTTCCAAGCCTCTGCCAATACCACTTTGAGATGGCTGCCAGAAGATCCAGGAACATGGTTCATGTTAACTCACCCTCCAATTTTATCTCCTATTATCCCATCTTGGTACCTTCTGATGACGAGGAACTTGCAGCCCTTTCAAAGTGAGACTTTGAATTAAGATTAAGAATTCAGCATAAGAAAAAAAATAGAGCCCTTAATCACGTCTCTCAGAAATGTCTCCAAGCACTTTATATGAATAACATTGAAATGCAGTCACTGTTATATAGGCAAATATGACAGGCATCGTGTGCACAGCAAGATTCTACAAACAGCAATGAGATGAATAACCAATTAATCTGTTTTTTTGGTCATCATGGTTGAGCAGGATGCCAGGAGAGCTCTCTGCTATTCCTTGAAGGATTGTTAATGTCCACCTCAACAGCGAAGTGGGGCCTTGATTTAATACTTCTTCCGAAGGACAGCATCTCAGACTGTGCAGTACTCCCTCGCCACTGCACTGGAGCGTCAGACCAGATTGTGTGCTTCAATCCTGGAGTGGAGGGGGACGGGTTTAAACTCGCATTCTTCTGACTCAGAGGTGCAGGGGTACCAATTGAATACATTCTACGGGGAATTACAGGTAAACGCCTGCACCCTAACATGAGATGCACCGAAACACAGCACTGACTGGGCCACCAGCTGGTCTGACACTGTCTCTTTATTTCCCACTGGCTGCAGATTTGATTTATTTTTGACATTTAATCAATATTAACAATCAACTCGTAATTTTTTGGAGAGTTTACTGTGATGGTCTATTGATTCATGTGGAAATATTAATTAAGGAAATGTAGAGTCATATTCCAATGGAATCACGAGATGGGTAAGTGGGAGCTATGGAGAGAATCAGGGTAAAGCATACTGTCTGGGGTCTATTGTAGGTTTGCTTTTTCTATGTTAGTCTCTCAAATGTTATGCCTCAAATTTCCTGTACAAGGACAAATAAAAGCTATCCCGACTTTTAAATTGTATTTATTGAACGGGACAATGGCAAATTGGAATCCCAGACCAAACGTTAAGTGCTTGAGGTGGAAAATTCAGATTATTTTCATCTTAAAATTAACAGTGGGGATCCTTTTAAATGCATCCTCACATTAAGAACAAGAACCCTGCCAAGAGAGCGGTCCCACATTAACAGTAACAATCCCAGCACAATAGCAGTGGTTTCCCCACCCCACCCCACATACATACACATTCATTTATTTTAAGGTGTTATTTTGGTGCAATGATTTGCAAGCCGTTTTAACAGGTTTGCAAACAAACCAGATTCACCATGCCTCTGTAAAATGATTGAATTATTGAAATTATCTAAAAGTTAAAATCTTGAGACAATGATGTGACCTAATGTGGACTCTGCCAAGCTGTCAAGAGGAAGTGAGTATTTTGGAGCTGCTTGGGTTTGATCATTTAAGCAAGCACCCATGCCTGAACGTGGCCCCAAGGAACGGCAATGCCCCCTTGTAGATATATATTTTTTTAAAGTATAATTTACCATTAATTAGTATATTATTATCTGCAGAATCACAGTATTATTGATGTACTATCACTGCATTCTACCAGGACTGTTATTCTTATCACCCCTTTAAATAATTCAGATGTGTGATGTTAATACCAGCTAGAATTAGTGAAAAATGAGATGTTAAGCTGACCCTATATATTGAATAAATAATTAAGAGACTAGAATTTGCACAGGTGAAAATAGGGCATTAATGAGTCTAACACATGAGAATTGGAACAATCCTGCACAACTTGCAGCACCCATGACACTCCTGCAATATCTGCTTCTCACCACAAATTCATTTTGTCCTTTTCTCTTCACAGTGTAAACAAGTTTAGACGTGGACGTTTTCCATGAACTTGATAGCAGCTTTGGGGAGAGTGTCAGCCGTCACAGGGGTCCGAGTCTGCAGCAAGCTGAAATGTAGCAGAAGCTGAAAACTGCGTTGGGGCAAGTTTACTCTTGTACATGCGCAATGCACGGAGGTTTTAACGGGGAAGTGAGTTTCCGCATGATCAGAAGTGCTATAAGAAGATATGTGTACAAAACCAGAAATGCTGGAAGTGCACAGAGGTTAATGTTTCGAATGGGACCCTTGCTTGATTCTGTACATGGCCACAAGGAGCGGCAATGAAAGGGCATCCTGTTCAGGAAAGAGTGGGAGGCGCCCTTAGATGTATTTAATAGGACTCAGTAGTTCGGATCGGCACACTTCCTCTTCACTGCACAGCTCTTCACTGCTCCATTGCTTAACAAATTTATTCAGTGAATGGCTGAGGCACACAGGGTAGAAAAGCCCCAGGTTAATCTCTGAGCATGTGCTGAGCTAGCTGATCTCAGTAGGGTTGATGGTAGGAACATTATAATGTGTTTCAATGCCCTTCGATTAGGGAGGGGATAAATCAAGACTTATGTCCCCTATTGCCTATCCAGTGACTCCTGGTGGAAATGCAATTGTGTGAAGGAATGTGCTGAGTTGTGATGCCCCCATTAATAACCCGCTGATACTCGCTGTCTAGGCTTACACATGAAGGGGGCAATTTTGCCAGCCCCGAGGAGGCGGGTATGAACATAAGAACATAAGAAATAGGAGCAGGAGTAGGCCAATCGGCCCCTCGAGCCTGCTCCGCCATTCAATAAGATCATGGCTGATTTGATCCTAACCGCCAATCTACTATCACTGAACCATCTCCTGAATCTAACAGAATTAGACACACGAAATAGGAGCAGGATCAGGCTACACGGCCCCTGGGCCCGCTCCGCTACCCACAGGGCCATGTCCGATCCGAACCTAGACTCATGTCCAAATTCCTGCCCGCTCCCCGTAACCCTTTATTCCCTTTACTTCTAGGAAACTGTCTATTTCTGTTTTAAATTTATGTAATGATGTAGCTTCTACAGCTTTTTGGGGCAGCATATTCCATGGACCTACCACCCTCTGAGTGAAGTAGTTCCTCCTCATCTCAGTTTTGAAAGAGCAGCCCCTTATTCTAAGACTATGCCCCCTAGTTCTAGTTTCACCCATCATCGGGAACATCCTCCCCGCATCCACCCGATCCAACCCCTTCACAATCTTATATGTTTCAATAAGATCGTCTCTCATTCTTCTGAACTCCAATGAGTAGAGTCCCAATCTACTCAACCTCTCCTCATATGTCCATCCCCTCATCCCCGGGATTAACCGAGTGAACCTTCTTTGTACTGACTTGAGAGCAAGTATGTCTTTTCTTAAGTATGGACACCAAAACTGTATGCAGTATTCCAGGTGCGGTCTCACCAATACCTTGTACAACTGAAGCAATACCTCCCTATTTTTATATTCTATCCCCCTAGCAATGAAAGCCAACATTCCATTGGCCTTCTTAATCACTTGCTGCACCTGCATACTAACCTTTTGAGTTTCGTGCACCAGGACCCCCAGATCCCTTTGTACTTCAGTACTTTCAAGTTTCTTGCCATTAAGATAATAACTTGCTCTATGATTTTTCCTGCCAAAGTGCATAACCTCACACTTTCCAATATTGTATTCCATCTGCCAAATCTCTGCCCACTTACTTAGCTTGTCTATGTCCCCTTGCAGGTTTTTTATGTCCTCCTCACTCACTACTTTCCCTCCCATCTTAGTATCATCTGCAAACTTTGATATGTTACACTCGGTCCCCTCCTCCAAATCGTTAATATAGATTGTAAAGAGTTGGGGACCCAGCACTGACCCCTGCGGAACACCACTAGTTACTGATTGCCAGCCTGAGAATGAACCATTTATCCCAACTCTCTGCCTTCTGTTAGATAGCCAATCCTCTATCCATGCCAGAATATTACCCCCAATCCCATGATTTTTTATCTTAAGCAATAATCTTTTGTGTGGCACCTTGTCAAATGCCTTTTGGAAGTCTAAATACACTACGTCCACTGGTTCGCCTTTGTCCACCCTATATGTTACTTCCTCAAAGAACTCCAGCAAATTTGTCAAACATGACTTCCCCTTCATAAAACCATGCTAACTTTGTCCTATTAAATTATGATTATCCAAATGTCCTGTTACTGTCTCCTTAATAATGGACTCCAAAATTTTACCTACCACAGATGTTAGGCTAACCGGTCTATAGTTTCCAGCCTTCTGTCTACTGCCCTTTTTAAATAAGGGTGTTACATTAGCAGTTTTCCAGTCTGCCGGGACCTTTGCTGATTCCAGGGAGTTTTGGAAAATTATTACCAATGCATCCACAATCCCTACCGCCACTTCCCTCAAGACCCTAGGATGTAAGCCATCAGGTCCAGGTGATTTATCCGCCTTGAGTCCCATTATTTTACCGAGTACCACTTCCTAAGTGATTTTGATCGTGTTTAGCTCCTCCCCCCCCTATAGCCCCCTGTTTGTCCAGTGTTGGGATATTCTTAGTGTCCTCTACTGTAAAGACTGATACAAAATATTCATTCAGTGTTTTTGCCATCTCCATATTTCCCACCATTAATTTCCTGGTCTCATCCTCTAAGGGACCAACATTTACTTTAGCCACCCTTTTTCTTTTTATATAACTATAAAAACTCATGTCATACGTTGACATTCTCTGCAACCGGCTTTCCCTTAATTGGCCTGCTAAACCTGCTGGGCAGGCTTAACAAGGTCAATCAAGGGAAAATAGCGTGGGTTGGCCACAACTCGATGGAGGCGGGACTAAAACCCGACAAGCAGCAGTCCCGCCTCCAACCCGCCTCCATTCACAAAATCGCCCCCGAAGAATGGCCAGTTGGGTGAGGTGCTGGTGTCCTGGCCAGCATTTATCTGGCAACCCACACCACCAAAAACAGATTATCTAATCATTTACTTCACTGCTGCTTGTGGGAGCTTGCTGTGCGCAGATTGGCTGCCGTGTTTCCTACATTCCAACAGTGACTACACTTCAAAAGTACATCATTGGCTGTAAAGCGCTTTGCGACGTCCTGAGGTTATGAAAGGTGCGATATAAATGCAAGTTCTTTCTTTTTACTGGAGAGCATGTGATGCACATGACACTGTATCCCAGCAAGGAATCAGGAAAAGGATGAAGAGAATTGGTGAGGAAAAGAATTGTTTAAACATGCTTATGCTATTTAATTTTGAAGAATTATTTATTAAATTTCCCCTTCTAATTTTATATTGCTCGCTTTCCACATCTTTCTGTGGCCGCGGCCGGTGGCTTTGCATTGTTATTTGTGGTCTATTTTTTAACTTTTGGTTTTCACAAGATTTCAAAAATATAACCACACAATTTTGTAATAAAAAATGTCCCCTGTCTAAAAAATGCATTCCTCACAATTGGTATCACAAATGATTAATAATGCCATCTTAACTTTCTAACTAGCACCAAAAATATAATTGGGGAAAACTTCTCTCCACAAATAGTTCCCTGCTGTAGCAGAGGTATTGAACAATGATCCCGTCTCTAAGGCTGTTTATCAAAAGCAATTCACATCTGCCAACCAGTTTGGTGCTTGGGCCTTTTAAAAGCCTGTGAATGAGAATCTAGTGGATTATCTACTTCCAGTATAAAAATATTCTGTGGTTATCCTGACTAGAAAAACCTCACACTGGGACCTTGTCCTGAATTTCTCAGACTGATGTGGGTGAGCAACAGGCAGAAACATCACATCAAAGTAAAAGGCTTGGGCAAAGCAGTGTTGCTTCATCAACATTTGTGGCTCAGCAACAGGAGGGTGAGGTTCCTTTCATTTGATTCTTCCTAAAGTATCACTTTGCAGAACAGTAAGATGTTGTGACAGCACAGTACACTCATTTACGAGCCCATGTCTCCATCTGAGTGCTTAATAATGGTAGTCAGCAAAGCTCGCAGCCCCCTGCACTCCTTTAAATGCCCGAAAAGTGCCTGTCCCACCAGCAGCATCTCCATTTAGAAATTAAACAATTATTACTAATTTTATCATTAATTTTAATTACCAGGTTCTTTTTTTCAGCCGTTTTCCATTGACTTAATGAATAATTGCTTAAAGTCGATCCTGAGAACACCGCTGGGGAACCAGCTGGACTGAGTTACTGAGCTGGACATTGTTGGGGAACTCAACTGATGTACACAGGAGAAATGCAAGGATGGCTTAAGTGTTCTAGTTTGAGAATCATCTGTACCGCTACTAACCCAGAATCTCTCACACTGCCAGCCTCAGTAATTTCTCCCAGGCAGTTCCACAGATTATGTTATCAGCTGTCATTGTTTGAATGTTCACAAGCTCAACTGCAAAAGGACAAACGTTTAGTGTCTTCCCTTAAATATTCTCTGGGATACAGCAGTGCTGGTCACAACTGTAAACATTCTGAACATCCTACATTTAAGGGTGTGACTGCACTGCCCAATATCTAACTATACAATAGAGTAACCCAGGGGTGTAACAATAATACCCCCGGTAATCTAAACCCATAGACATGTCTTCCACACATGTGCTTCTTCAATTTCTTTGAAGGTGACTGGAGAAAATAATTGGTAAGGTGAAACCAAATACAGGAAAGTCTTTCGTATCCAGCACCGACGGGACCGGGATGGTGCCGGTTGATTAAAAATTCCGGATAACCGAATTAGCACCAGCCAGTTAGCACGAAGCGCGGCAGTACCGCCCTGGCCGCTAACTTGGGCTCACCGCCCCGGCGAGGAAGCAGAGCGCTATCTCGGACGGTCCACTTCCTCTCGGGGCGGTGTCTGGAGCGCAAAGCGCGGTAGCGCCGGAGCACTACGTGGCCGCTCCACATAGTGCTGACGCGTTTCATCGCCCCTCCCCTTCCGTTAAAGGGGAGGGATGCTGCGCACTCTGCAGGCCGTTTGACGGCCTCCACTAGCCCCCACTGACTAACTTGGCCACTGCGGGAGACTCGGACTCGGCAACATTTCCGGTTATTGAGGTGTTGTTTTCGGAGTATGAATTTTGCCGGTTAATAGAGAATTCCGGATATTTAGGTGCCGTTTAAATGAGAGTTTCCTGTATGAAAAGTTTTCGGGTTCTGGTTAAAAGTAGTTTACTTGAAGTCTTAAGTGATTTTTTGATATGGTTGTGGGACTTTGTATATTGTGGTGTTATTTAGTGTTAAGCTACTTTATATCATAGCAAGTGTGTATACAGAGGAACAGTTATGATCAGACTCACTTAGTTTAATCAGTATAACTTGTTTCCGCAAAGTAATATAAAATTATGAACACAACACACTCTCCCACGTCAGTGGATCACCTTACCTGTCATGAACAGAAATAACTCCTAACTAATCTCCTGCATTCAGAGGCTCACCAAAGCTTTCAGTTGCAGACCTGACTGACTTTTCAACTTTTGTTGGACCTTTTTGAAAGTTTGCTCTGCCTCTGTTTTTTTAAATCACCCTCTGTTCATAGTCAGGAGGGACCAGAGGCCTCCCATCACAGTTGGAATGAGGCATTTAGCAATTAGCTAATGAATTGCTTATTCTTTTTAGTCTTTGAGAAAACAACTCCCATTAGCATGCTAACTTTCATCCAGGTGCTTTTTTCTAGACTTGTGCGAATACACTTTGTTTGAAAACCCCAACATTTAAAAGTAACTCTTTTTCCAAATCCTTTCTGTGGAAAAAGGGTCCAAAACAATCCCGAAACGTGATAATCCTTTTTAATTGTTTTCTTTGGTCCCAGAGGCCCATGGTGAATTTGTTCAGTGAAACCACAGCAGCTATATACCGGATCCAAACTACCACTGTTGAGGGATAGTCAGTCCTGCCAAATGTCTGCAGCTGTCTTTTGCTGTAAGACGTTTCAGAAAATATAGTTTTTACAGATACACAAAGACTTCATGATTGTAGGGCATCACCCCATAGGCTTTGAACCAGACAGCGCAGTTTCTGGGTGGACTGTGCACAATTTTCTAAAATATAATCTGAACCATCTGCTCCACAACCACCCTATCTCCTGTCCAGTCCTACATTACCACAATGACTACACTTCAAAAAGTACTTCATTGGCTGTCAAGCGCTTTGGGACATCCTGAGGTCATGAAAGGCACTATAGAAATGCAACATACAAAACATACAAAATTCATACAAAAGGGCTCGACAGGGTAGATGCAGGGAGGATGTTTCCCCTGGCTGGGGAGTCTAGAACCAGGGGTCACAGTCTCAGAATAAGGGGTCGGCCATTTAGGACCGAGATGAGGAGAAATGTCTTCACTCAGAGGGTAGTGAATCTTTGGAATTCTCTACCCCAGAGGGCTGTGGAGGTTCAGTCGTTGCGTATATTCAAGACAGAGATCGATAGATTTTTTGGATATTAAGGGAATCAAGGGATATGGGGATAGTGCAGGAAAGTGGAGATGAGGTAGAAGATTAGCAATGATATTGAATGGCAGAGCAGGCTCGAAGGGCCGAATGGCCTACTCCTGCTCCTATTTCTTATGTTCTTACATTAAGCCTGTCATTTTTGGGAGGAAGAAAAGCTACCAACCTAAGTGAACAGCAACGGAGCTTGTGGTTCCACGTGTTGTCCTGTTCGCATGTTATCCTCTTCACCCACCCAAATGTTTCTTTGATTCTTATTTTTTTTTACCCTTTGCAATCTGTGATACAATGAAAAGGTTATCATGTTGAGAGCTGTGCATTTGATATGGTTTTTGGCACGGCTTTCCATAATCCCATTTACGGCTGCCAAAAATCATTTTTCTTATTCCATTTTTTACTGAGTTTATATCAGTATACAGTAGCATGGTTTGAACCACTTATGCAGAAAATGACATTTCAATCCATTGGAAAGGAAACTACGTCTGTAGGTGGATCTGTCATGGGGAGGGGGAGGGGAGAGAAGGGCTATGTTGTGACATTCTGCGCTGCCTGAGATTCTTCACGGGGATTGTGATCACAGTCCTGTCAGAGCTGCCTCCCTTCACCGGTTCATGCACTGTTTCTGCATGGTTGTATATCTCTTTGTTCATTGTGCTTCCCTTATCGATCTTGCAAATAATTATTCAATATAATTCAAGGCAAAAGCGTAGTTGGAACCGTTTATTTGGGGTGCCATGCTGGCAATTAAATTGTCACAGATATCGGACAACAACAACAACTTGTATTTATATAGCGCCTTTAACGTAGTAAAACGTCCCAAGGCACTTCACAGGAGTATTATAAGACAAAAAATTGACACCAAGCCACATAAGAAATTAGGGCAGGCAACCAAAAGCTTGGTCAAAGAGGTAGGTTTTAAGGAGCGTCTTAAAGGAGGAAGGAGAGGTAGAGCGGCGGAGAGGTTTAGGAAGGGAATTCCAGAGCTTAGGACCCAGGCAACAGAAGGCACGGCCAACAATGGTTGAGCGATTATAATCAGGGATGCTCAAGAGGGCAGAATTTGTGGAGCACAGATATTTAAGGGGGTTGTGGGGCTGAAGGAGATTATAGAGATAGGGAGGGCGAGGCCATGGAGGGATTTGAAAACAAGGACTGTCAACATGAAGCCATGCTGATCAAGTTTCACAAGGAAGTGACCTTAAACTAGAGAAACTAGTCAATAACTTGTTGTAAAGCACTAAATGACAGATACCATTTAATTTTATGAAACATTTATTTTAGAACAGTATTCATTAATAGGATTATATGATACATTCTTTTCTGGGGCAAAAATTCCTTTCCTGAAGATCACAAGATGAGGAAGGCAATTTGGCCCATCTTAATTCATCCATCCCAAACAACCCTACACTCCCACCTTTGCTACATCCAGATGTTCTGTGAATGAGTACAGGGTTTTTCTCCACTACTCTTCCTGTAAGTCCATTCCTAGTGCTGATCGCTCTCTGCCTGAAGTAGAATTTCAGATATCTGCTCTAAATTATCGTTAACTAGTTTGAACCTGTGCCCCCTTTTCCTATTCCCACAGTTTAATTTAAAGCAGTATTAGCCTTTTCCATACCATTTACTATTTAATATGCCTCAATAAAATCACCTCTCAGACGCCTCTTTTCCAAGCTGAAAAGCCCAAGTCTCCAGTTTTACCTCATAACTCAGACCCCTGACACTTGGGACCAGCCTCATGGCTTTTATCTACACTGAGTCAGCACTCGAATGTCTCCCTTCAACTTTCATCTAGTTAACAAGGAAAGACAGCAACTTACATTTATAATAGCGCCTTTAATGCAGCGAATGGTCTCAAGGCACCTCACAGAGGTGTAATTAGACAAAAATCAACACAATTGCTTTTTGAGGTTTACGGGAGCATTTATAGTTCAGCTGTCCGTCTGAGACCTGTAGCCACAGTTCAGGTTCCAGCCCAACAGAGCCCAGTGTTATAATCTATCTTTTCTCTTTACTGACTGGCCTACCGTGTATTCCCGCCATTTTCTGTTTTTATTTCAGGTTTCCAATATTTGCAGCTTTTCCTTGTTGTGGAACCCAGTTTACATTGTTCACATTGAGCTCGAACTGCCCAGCCTAGTCGGAAGCTCTGCGCTTCACTGGGTCGATGCAGGCGCTGTTGTTGGAGAATGGGGAGGAGAAATCTGACGAAAGGTCATCAACCTGAAACGTTAACTCTGTTTCTTTCTCCACAGTGGCTGCCTGACCTGCCGAGTATTTCCAGTTTCTGTTTTTGTAGGAGAAATCTCTGCTCCCCAAATACTTAAAATGAAGGCCAAATAAGTTGATAATGTTTCCAGTTAGCCAATGGATCTCCTGAGCACTTTTCAACCCAGGTTTCATGCCACACTGGATTTTCACTCCATCCAGGGGCAAAACCCAAGCAGCATAAGACTGCCCCTTTTGGGGAGTCTCACTGAACTTTGCTCAAGAGTCAGAATCCCTGTCTTTGGATTTACACTTTGACGTAATAAAACTCACTACGCACTCAGGATTCTCCTCTTCCTGCTTGACATCGGGTTTATGTTTTAGAACCAGTAACCAGTTTTGAGCATAAAGCAAGGCTTTAATCAACTTGTTTCAGAACATGGAAGTCTAGTTGTATTTCACTAGCTCCTTGTCTTACAAAATGTCCCTGGAAAGCTGGGCCCACGCCCGAGTATTTATACTCCTTGGACGGCGCCACCAGCTGGCCGTCCAGCATTATTTCATAAGTAGTTTCTTGATGATGAGATTTATAACACACTTCACCTCAATGCTAAAGTTGCAGTGTAGATGCACCCTTGGTGCCAACACCACAGAGGCTGACGGTTACATTTCACTATAGCCTTGGTTGATGAGAAAGTGGATTTCCACGAGATGTGGCGTGAAAACGTTACTCTATTCTGCGGTGGGATTCACTCCGCTGCAGCTGCACAAAACAGTCGATGGCATTTCCACTGAAACGGCAATGAGTTGAGTTATTTCTTTGAAACATTCCACCAGAAATGTTAAGCAGAAAGCAAAGTTTGCATTAATAGAATTGATTCAGGTTGATACTTTTATGAAGGTGTTACCGGAGAGGATAGTCAGTCCTTCGGTTTGGCTCAGGTTGCAGTACATCTGGCTGTGGCTGCAGTAATTACAGTTTCATTTTCTCCATCACATTGAGGGCAGGGACCTGTGAAATATGTTGCTGTTAAAGATTTGGGCTAAAAATTCAGTTTGGGGCGCCCAGCTCGCCTGGGCGCCGGAATTACCGTTGCGCGCGGAGCCACTTGCGCCAGCGGGATATTCAGTTTCAGCGCCCCAAGTGGAAGCCGGCCGCTAAACAAGGGTTTCGGCGCCCCACTTGGGGCGCTGAAACTGAATATCGGCGCGCAAAGTGCCGCAGCGTCACCCGCTGCGGCACGGCAGCCTGCGGTACTGCAGGCCTTCCTCCCACTCTTAAGGGGGAGGTGCCTGCAACAGCGCGATCCCCGCTCGCGAGTGCCGGCAAATGAGCCCGGCACCAAGGAGAAGTGCCGGGCTCTCGGGAAACAGCTGGCAATGCCGCTGGGGGGGGGGGGGGTGTAGGAGGCCGGGGACGGAGGTGCGGGCAGGCGGCCGCCGAAAAAGCGGCCGGCCGCACCTCCACCTTAACTCGCCCCACTACCGCCACAGGTAGGCCCCTGTGTACCGGTCGCTGTTTGCGGCCGGCGCGGAGGAGGCGGCAGCGACCAAATATGGCCAGCGGGGCGATAGCGGGGCGCTGCGCACACCGATGACGTCATCGGTGGCGGCGCAGCGCTACAGGCTAACGCCGCCATTAGCGCCCCGCTAAATATCGTGGTCGGTGTGGCCAGTGGCGCAAAAGCCCTCTTTGGGCGCTAACTGGTGGCGCAGGCCACTGAATTTCTAGGCCCTGGTGTCTTTGGCAGATATTCATTCTTTCATCGAGCAATGAGTCAAAATCCTGGAACTCCCCCCTTAACAGCACTGTGGGAGCGCCGTCACCACATCGACTGCAGCGGTTCAAGAAGAAGGCCTACCACCACCTTCTCAAGAGCACCTGGGGATGGGCAATAAATGCTGGCCTTGCTAGCGACACCCATATCCCCAGAATGATTTAAAAAAATACAGGTTTTAAGGTTCTAAAATACAGGATAATAGAATAAACAATGGCTGGGGTGTGTCAACAAGCCTGTTACTATATACATGCAGCCTTGAAGGCAATTCCCAAACTTTACTAAATAACATATAACATTTTCAGCCCTTTGAAGAAAATGATCTTATCAAGGATTGGCTTAATAAGGGCTCTATAATATAGTAAAAGGCACCAACGTGTGTAAATGTCTCCTCCAGTCAGTCTAAAAGTGTCTTGTCAGTGAAGGTGTGAATGTACAGAGTTAGTGTTTCTTTCTGGGTGTGAATGACAATTGGCGACAGATGCTTGCTGATTGAGGGCATACAGGTGATAACATTGTAACTCTGTGACAATGCACCTGCTGTGAGCAGCATCTGTTTCCTCATTGCCATGCCAAATTCAAACATTACACCCAAAATACAAAACTTCTTTTAAAAAAACATTTTCTAGCACAAAAGGCAGTGTCTCCCTACCAGAAATTCAGAATAAGATCCACCCATCATTAACTCCGTTCACCTCACACCAGTGAGTTTCAGCACTTCCTGAGCGTCTAACTTTGTACAACCTCCTTCTAGTTTTATGGGGTTTTTTGGCGGTTGTGGCGGGGGGGGGGGGAGGGGGGGCGGTGGGGGGTGGGGGGTAGGAGAAGGGGGAAGGGGTGGGGGACAGGAAACAAGAACTATGACTCCTCTGTGACTGAGAAGCCATAACCATTTCCAGCTCAGGATTCTCCTCTTCCTGCTTGACATCGGGTTTATGTTTTAGAACCAGTAACCTCAACCTTTAGAATATTGCTGAATATTTCAAACGTATAGTCATATATCAAATAGGAGAGCAAAACATCAATATTAAGACAAAATGAGAAGAAACAAATTTATACAGAAGGACCATCTCAGAGACTTTGCTGAAGAACAAAAATAAAATGGGTTCCTGTTTGTACACCGTGCATGTTCTATATCCAAATAATTTTCTTGAGTTCTCTGTAGCTTCTGACTTTAAGTTGGTTCAGTTTGATATGGACAAAAACTGCCAATAACAATGACTGCCCTTTCAATAAGGCCAAATTGAATGGACGCTTTCATCTGGTTACGTGTAACCAATTGCATCTGCTCCTAGAAACTTTTGAAGTAAAAGACATCTATTGTAAATGTTACACTGCAGCAAATATCGAGCCTGCTGGAGTGCAGATTTCCCCGCGCTACCCATCCTTACAGAATTTGAGCTACAGTTTCAAAACTTAGCATGTCTGGACAATTAGATTTATTTTAATTAAACCGTTTGGAGGTCACTCACTTATGAATCCACAGTGATTATTCTTGTAGTCTTCTAGATTTAAAGATTCACATTTACTAAAATCTCAAAAATGTTCGAGCACAATAGATGCAGGAACAATCCTATCCCTCTTGGTCTTAGGTTCTGGCGCTAGAGTTCCCTGACAATTAAGTCCATTAGCCATGGTTGGGATGAGCTTTGTCACTTCTTAGCTGGACCTTCAGGTGGTATAGCTCACCTCAGTGGAATGCTCCACCTCGAGGGGGAATGAAAACTGAAATATTGCACCTTATCCCATTTCAAACATTCTGTTGACCACAGGATGGTATTATGGCATTTGTGGAGAAGGGCTGGTATTGAAATGAATGGAAAAATAGGAACAAATCTGAAGAATAATATAAACTAGACACACGATCATAGTTTACCATGTCTTACTGGAAAGAAGACCCCTTTGGTTCTGTCATACTGGAGTGTTCACTGTCGCCTATAGACAATGGCCCAGAAATTGGGGTCGGGGGCTTCCCGTGGGTGCAAGCCCCTGACCTGCACTTACTTACCGTGCCGGCTGTTGAGCTGTGGGCCCCCATGGAATTGCGATCCTGGGCCTCCTCCAACTGCCGGCGCACAGTGCTTGCGTATCCCAGGGGCGCAGTTAGTTCGATGCATCCCCTGGGATCACGTGGGCCATGGAGAGCCAATGGTAGCAGGGAATGCTTCATTCATAAGTTTGACAGAAAGACCTGTCAAACCTATAAATACTATAAACCCCAAAACATCACTAAATCTTCAAATAAATTTTTTTTTAAATCACATTTTTAAAATAAACTATAAATTACACGAAATAACTATTTTAAACAATAATTTAAATTTCTGAAAAAAATAATTTTATTTTCTAATGGGGCTAAAAATAAACTTACCTTTAAAGTATTTAAAAATAATAAACCTGTGGAAAAAATGTTTTAATTTTAATTAATTTACCACTTACCTTATTAAAAGCAGGCCTTGCGACTGCTTTTTACATGTCTAACTTCTGGAGACTTACCTTCCTGGGAAAACCTGCAAAAAAAAAGTAAGTTCGATGCGCACGCGCAGCCTCTCCCACGCACATGTTCCACCTCTTAACCCCTTCTTTCAGGGGAACGAAAGTGCCAGTTTCCCGCGCATATGCAGTACATGCACGAAACTGGCACTTCCATTGGGCTTACGGGTGAGTACCCCGTGCGTACTCACCCTTGGAGACCCGAATTTCTGGGTCCATATTTTAGACTACTTTAGAATTACAAATTACATAGAATTACATAGAATGTACGGCACAGAAACAGGCTATTCGGCCCAACTGGTCCACGCCGGTTTAATGCTCCACATGTTCTTCATCTCATCCAATCAGCGTAACCTTCTCTTTCTAAGAAGCACCCCTATAATTCTGGCATATTGAAGAATATATGAATAATTATTTTACATTGCAGGCACCATTGACTTCATTTTTTGAACAACATAATTTCTTTAAAATCATCTGTAAACTATACTTAAATTTAAAAGTTTGGTAACATTTTAAAAATCTATTATTGCTAAAAAACAAAGAGGTCCAGAAATTTGGTTTCACAAGCTAATAGATGTGACAGTGCGAACAATTCACTGGGTCATGGTAACATTATCTGAATGAAAACTATGTACCATCTAAGACCATAACCTGACACCAGTTGTATGTAATTTTGATTATCCACATAAATAGGTTATAGTAAAATACTCAATAAATTAGAACCAAAAATTTAATCTCAGGCCTAGTTGCCTATTAGGACTCCAAAGGCATTTATATTAGTACTGAATCTATTTTGCTCAACTCGTGTCTCAATTCATTTTCAGACATGGGCAATGGTATGTATTCCACTTCTAAAATGGGATTAAATCCAGCATAAACAATTATGATGTCTCCTCCTGTAATTGAGACAAGCTGGTAGAGTACATTTGAACACAATCCATTCACCCTGTAAGAACTGGTATAAATTTAGCCTGCACAGTGCAAATGATGGCCGCGCTTATGACTGTAAGAATGTAGTGTGTTAGAACACTGTTCTTTCAGATTGTGGCCCAGGCAAGAGTTCTCTTTCTGAGCGGTATTGGCGCTGAAAGATTTGAGGACAGTGCAATGTCCTGGATTTAAACATAGTGCTAAGAAAAGGAAAAACAACCAGTCTTTGATGGGTAAATGCTTGAAGTGAAGTGAATTTAAGCAGAAAATGCAGAGGCATTTTCCCAGCTCGATCTGCACATCTGCATCAATGAAATCTAATCGCACGTTTGAGGAACTGTTCCTTTCTAACCAAGCCAATTTGTCTGGGGAGGTGAAGGCACCACAGACACACAGGAAAATAATTGATAAACACACAGCTTTATGTAGCTAATTAAAGCACAGGAAATGTAAATAATATTTGCTATGTTGCACTGAATATGCATCAGGATAAGTGAGTAAATTACCAGCAGCAAGAAGCAGCTTTTTAATAAAAACCCCATTACTAATGAATATGTTAGCAGCATACACACAAAAAAAACTGTTTTAACTGCTTCCTTCCACATCTGGTCGAAGCTGCTTTCCTCATTTACTGCCCAGTCACATTCACAACTGTTAGATTTGCAATGAGAAAGATGAAGCTGAATGCTTTGGCAATCTCTGTACATTGATAATGTCACTTCACACCTCTCTTCTCTGTCCTATCATAAGGATTTTTAAAATCATTCTCAGGATGTGAGCATCACTGGCAAGGCCAGCATTTATTGCCCATCCCTAGTTACCCTTAGTGGCTTGCTAGGTCACTTCAGAGGGCAGATAAGAGTCAACTACATTGGTGTGTGACTGGCGTCACAACTAGGCCGGACTGGGTAAGGACAGCAGGCCTCTTTTCCTAAAGGATGTTTGGAGGGAAAAATTGGGTCGCACCCTCTTTGGGGTGCTAACTACTTATAGCGCCTCGAAAAAGTTAGCACCCCCGCGCCCGAAATTCACCGGTAGCGCCCCAAGAGGGAGGCGGGGCGTGGTGCTACTGCAAGCGCCCCGTCGCCCTCTTGGGGCGCTGCGAGTGAATATCGCGGCACTACGTGCCGCAGCGTCACGCTCTGCAGCACGTCGCGCTGCGGTACTGCAGGCCTTCACAGAAATCACAGAAATCACAGAAACCCCACAGTGCAGATAGAGGCCATTTCGGCCCATCGAGCCTGCACCGACACATATCCCACCCGATCCCCGTAACCCCTACACCAACACATATCCCACCCTATCCCCATAACCCCACATATTTAATCCCCCTAACACTAAGGGTCAATTTATCATAGCCAATCAACCTAACCCGCACATCTTTGGACTGTGGGAGGAAACCGGAGCACCCGGAGAAAACCCACGCAAACACGGGGAGAATGTGCAAACTCCACACAGACAGTCACCCGAGGCCGGATTCGAACCCGGGTCTCTGGCGCTGTGAGGTAACTGTGCTAACCACTATGCCACCGTCCTCCTCTTATTAAAGGGGAGGGGCCTAGCGCAGCGCGACCCGGGGCCCAGCTGGGCCACCAGGGATCGGAGTGCCGGCAAAAGAGCCCGACACTCAAGAGAAGTGCCAGGCTCACGGAGCGCAGCCGGCACTCTGCGGGGGGGCTGCACAGAAGGCCGGGGACGGCAAAGCGGGCAGGTGCTGGCAGGCGACCAGCAACAAAAAAGGCCGCCCGGCACCTTCCCTTTAATTTGCGCCACCCCGGCTGCAGGTAGGCCCCCCTGACCGACATAGTGTCCGGCGGTAAGTTAGGGGGCGCTACTGAAGATCACGGCCGGGGTGCAGCGCACGCCAATGACATCATTGCCCGTAGCGCAGCGGGGCACTAACAGTTACCACCACCACTAACCTCCCACTGAATTTTGCAGGAGGCGTCAGCGGCGCTAGTTGCTTTGCGCTCTTTTAGGGTGTTAACGGGGCACAAATCAGCCAAATTTTTCCCACTTGGTTTTTTAACCACAATCTGGCAGCTTCACTTTGTTATTTCCAGATTTTTTAAACTGAACTCAAATTCACAAATTGCCATGGTGGGACTTGAACTCCCATGCTCCAGATTATTAGTCCAGGCCTGCTGGGTTACATATCCAGTGGTATAACCGCTATACTACCATACCTGCTTGATATATGAGACAGTACCACAAAGCCCAGTATCAGTGAGGCAGCTCTAACTGGGAGACAGTTCAGTCCTATTGCTGTAAATTGGTTGTTGTTAGTGTATTGGTATTGTGCGTAATCTTACAGCAAACCCCTCGAATTTCTACGTTTATTGTGGGGAGCATAATCTGCTGGCTGAGTAGCATAACTTTAGCCGCCCCAGAGGGAGAGAAAATGCTGCTTTCTGAACAGATCTGAGTGAGGACAAATCATTTGGTCTAATTGTAAACACATCTCTTGGCAACAGCCTTGCTCCTCTTGACATCAAGGGGGTGAGATTTGTCTTGGGCAGTACCGCAAAGCAGGCAACAGCGACTCGGCAGCCCGCTTTACACTGCACATGAGTTCTTTTCCATTGACTGTAAAACGGGCGGCCAATTCGATATCATCCATTCTGTGATGCGGCCCAAGATGAATTTCACCCCCGAATCTTTTCTAGCCCCACCCCCCCAAAAGAACACATTTTGGATGTTACGTGCCTATTATGTATTTTTGGAATGATTTTTGAATGGTCCAAACAAGACAGAAACAAAATGGAGTAGCACAACAACAAAGTTTCAGACTGCCCTCAATTCGACCTCACCAAATTGTTTTGTTTAAAAAGAGTTAGTTTACTTGACCTTGTCCCCACCAATCTACCTTTCACAGATGCATTTGTCCATGACAGTATGGGTCGGAGTGACACCAGCACTGTCCTTGTGCAAAGTCCCATCTTCACACTGAGGACATCCTCCATCGTGTTGTGTGGCATTACCACTGTGCTAAAGGGGATAGATTCAGAACTGATCTAGCAGCTCAAAACTGGGCACAAAGAAAAATGATTGTGGTTGTTGGAGGCCAATCACCTCAGCCCCAGGACATCACTGCATGAGTTCCTCAGGGCAGTGTCCTAGGCCCAAACATCTTCAGCTGCTTTATCAATGGTCTTCCCACCATCATAAGGTCAGAAGTGGGGATGTTCGCTGATGATTGCATAGTGTTCAGTTCCATTTGCAATTCCTCAGATAATGAAGCAGTCCGTGCAGCAAGCCCTGGACAACATTCGGGCTTGGGCTGATAAATGGCAAATAACATTCGCGCCACACAAGTGCTAGGCAATGACTATCTCCAACAAGAGAATGTCTAACCACCTCCCCTTGACATTCAATGGGATTACCATCATCGAATCCCCCACCATCAACATCCTGAGGGTTACCATTGACCAGAAACCTAACTGGAGCAGCCACATAAATACTGTAGCTATAAAAGCAGGTTAGAGGGTGGGTGACTCACCTCTTGACTCCCCAAAGCCTTCCCACCACCTACAAGGCACAAGTCAGGAGTGTAATGGAATACTCTCCACTTGTCTGGATGACTGCAGCTCCAACAACACTCAAGAAGCTCGACACCATCCAAGACAAAGCAGCCCCCTTGATTGACACCCCATCCACCACCTTTAACATTCACTCCCTCCACCATCAGCGTACCATGGCTGCAGGTGCACTGCAAAAACTCGCCAAGGTTTCTTCAACAGCACCTCCCAAACCTGTGACCTCTACCACCTAGAAGGACAAGGGCAGCAGGCGCATGGGAACACCATCACCTCCGAGTTCTCCTCCAAGTCACACACCATCCTGAGTTAGAAGTATATCGCCGCTCCTTCATCGTCGCTGGGTCAAAATCCTGGAAATCCCTCCCTAACAGCACTGTGGGAGTACCTTCACCACACGGACTGCAACGGTTCAAGAAGGCAGCTCACCATCACTTTCTCAACGGGAATTAGGGATGGGCAATAAATGCTGGCCTTGCCAGCGACACCTACATTCCCATGAATGAATAAAAAAAATAAAAGAATTGAAGTATCCCAGTCATCCTGTTTCAGTTTTTTTGTTTTTCTAAAATCAATTATGCACTTTCACAGACTTTACCATTGCCAGTGCGTAGATATATTTGCTAACTCCAATCTTTCTGCAACATATCGGAGACCCTAGCAGTCCTGGCTTATGACAATGTGCTTCACTATTAACATTTGTAAACAAATATTTTCATATCTATATTATATATATATATATATATATATATATACAGAGGCATTAAAAATAGTTTCATTTATTTAGCGCTCACCATGTCGCTCAGACATGATAGTTGCTAAATAAATAAAGTCTTAAAAGTTTTAAAGTGTCTTAAAATGCTTTGCATTCAATTAATTACTTTGAAGTACAGCAACTGTTATTGTGTCGCAAACATGACAGCCAGTGTACATACAGCGAGATCCCACATACAGCAATGGGATGAATGACCAATTCATTCTTTTTGGTGTGAGTTAAAGGATGGATGCTGGTGAGGAATAGTGCCTGAACCACAAAAGTTACAGATGGGGTCTTGGGTTAATGTCTCATCTGAGCCCATGGCAGCTCTGACAATCCAGCAGTCCCTCACTACTGCTCTGAAGTGTTAGTTCAGATTACATCTCAGGTCCTAGCGTGGTGCTTGAATGCCCCCACTTTCTGACTCATAGGAAGCTGACAACATTAACATCGATGAAAGTTTTCAGTAATGCCTCCTCTTCCTGTCATCAGGCGCTCCTATCATCCTATTCCAGCCATGCAGTCATAGACCTGTGAGTTATCCTTTTCTGTACATCTTGCAAATGGCCTGGTGTCAATTCCTGTAGATTTACGCTGTTAATGCTTTACACGGTGCACCAGGGCTAAGCTGTGCGTGGGGAACATTTTAAAATGTGAGTGAGTTTGTCGGGGTGCTGTGAGCTTGTTGTTTTTCAAATGGCTGTGTGATATCAATGGGTAACTGTTGCAATAATCATTTGTGACATAAGCAAATGAATAATACAAGATCACGTAAATCATAAAAACATTTTTTTTATCAGTTATTCATTACTTTGTATACATTACAAAACATTGTTGACTTGTAAGATATTTTTAGAAGCAAATATGGATTGGGGATTTTATCACTAAGCAGAGCAGGGGCCATGATCCATCTACTGTAATTAGTTTTTCAACATAGAAACCGAGAGTGTTGTTTACAGCAATGGTCCACTCTCCTCCAGATCTGATTTATTGCAACTTTGTTCTAGTATGTTCCTGTCACATTATATAAAAAAAAGTGGTCATTCATTCAGACAAACAACCATTCTGTGTAACTTTACAGATGTAGGAATTCACAACACCAGGTTATAGTCCAACAGCTTTACTTGAAATCACAAGCTTTCGGAGCGCTGCTCCTTCGTCAGGTGAAGTGAAGAGAAGCATACAGGCACAGCATATATAGTCAGAGAAAACTGCCAGATGATTACAGGTAATCTTTCTAACTGCCCTTTATCACACCTCGGCAGAGAGATAATCACAGCAATCACATCAACACAGATACCATCATCACATGTGAGGACACCACCCACCAGGTACATGGTACATACTCATGTGACTCGGCCAACATTGTCTACCTCATACGTTGCAGGAAAGGATGCCCCGGAGCATGGTACATCGGCGAGACCATGCAGACACTGCGACAACGGATGAACACCAGTCGGGGAACACTTCAGCAGTCAAGGACATTCAGCCTCCGATCTTCGGGTAAGCATTCTCCAAGGCGGCCTTCGAGACACACGACAACGCAAAATCGTCAAGCAGAAACTGATAGCCAAGTTCCGCACTCATAAGGACGGCCTCAACCGGGATCTTGGGTTCATGTCATGCTACATGTAACCCCACCTGATGTAGAGTCATCCAGACTCGAGTTGTCATTGGCCTGTTCTCTCTGCACAGATGCGGCCAGACCTGCTGTGATTTCCAGTAAAATGTTTTGGGTTTTTTTCTGTTTTTCATACAGACCCAGCATCTGCAACATTTGACCCCTTGTGACCCCACCTCATTGTTCTTTGATGTAATGTTTTCCTGACTGACCTGTTTGGACACCATTCACACCTTTGATTGCTGTGATTATCTCTCTGCCGAGGTGTGATAAAGGGCAGTTAGAAAGATTACCTGTAATCATCTGGCAGTTTTCTCTGACTATATATGCTGTGCCTGTATGCTTCTCTTCACTTCACCTGACGAAGGAGCAGCACTCCGAAAGCTTGTGATTTCAAGTAAAGCTGTTGGACTATAACCTGGTGTTGTGACTTCCTACATATGTCCACCCCAGTCCAACACCGGCATCTCCACATCTTAACTTTACAGAAACATTGACTGAAATACAACCACATAGTACATGGGGGAAAGAAAATGGCTGATTCCAGAAAGTGTTTGTGCGCTGCTTTCATGAGTTACGATGGCACCCGGATTCCTTGCCTCGGACACAGTTTTGGAGCACAAAAACTTGCACCCGCTATTCAAAATAAATATTCAAAAAAAAATAGTTTGCGGGAAAAAATCCCAACACTGGACAAACAGGGGGCAATGGGGGGGAGGAGCTAAACACGATTAAAATCACTAAGGAGATGGTACTCGGTAAAATAATGGGACTTAAGGCAGATAAATCCCCCGGACCTGATGGCCTACATCCTAGGGTCTTGAGAGAAGTGGCGGTAGGGGTTGTGGATGCATTGGTGATTATTTTCCAAAACTCCCTGGACTCAGGAAAGGTCCCGGCAGATTGGAAAACTGCTAATGTAACACCCTTATTTAAGAAGGGAAGTAGACAAAAAGCTGGAAACTATAGACCAGTTAGCCTAACATCTATGGTTGGCAAAATGTTGGAGTCCATTATTAAGGAAACAGTAACAGAGCATTTGGATAAACATAATTTAATAGGGCAGAGTCAGCATGGTTTTATGAAGGGGAAGTCATGTTTGACAAATTTGCTCGAATTCTTTGAGGACGTAACATACAGGGTGGATAAAGGGGAACCAGTGGATGTACTGTATCTGGACTTCCAAAAGGCATTTGACAAGGTTCCACACAAAAGATTACTGATCAAGATAAAAAATCACGGGATTGGGGGTCATATACTGGCATGGGTGGAAGATTGGCTATCTAACAGAAAACAAAGAGTTGGGATAAATGGTTAATTCTCAGGATGGCAATCAGTAACTAGTGGTGTTCCGCAGGGGTCAGCGCTGGGACCCCAACTCTTTACAATCTATATTAACGATTTGGAGGAAGGGACCGAGTGCAACGTATCCAAGTTTGCCGATGATACAAAGATGGGAGGGAAAGCAGTGAGTGAGGAGGACATAAAAAACCTGCAAAAGGACATAGACAGGCTAAGTGAGTGGGCAGAGATTTGGCAGATGGAATATAATATTGGAAAATGTGAGGTTATGCACTTTGGCAGAAACAATCAAAGAGCAAGTTATTATCTAAATGGAGAGAAACTGCAAAGTGCTACATTACAAAGGGATCTGGGGGTCCTGGTGCATGAAACACAAAAAGTTAGTATGCAGTTGCAGCAGGTGATCAGGAAGGCCAATGGAATCTTGGCTTTTATTGCAAGGGGGATGGAGTATAAAAACAGGGAAGTCTTGCTGCAGTTATACAGGGTATTGGTGAGGCCACACCTGGAATACTGCGTGCAGTTTTGGTTTCCATATTTAAAAGATATACTTGCTCTGGAGGCGGTTCAGAGAAGGTTCACTCGGTTGATTCCAGAGATGAGGGGTTTGACGTATGAGGAAAGGTTGAGTAGGTTGGGCCTCTACTCATTGGAGTTCAGAAGAATGAGAGGCGATCTTATCGAAACATATAAGATTGTGAGGGGGCTTGATCGGGTGGATGCGCTGAGGATGTTTCCACTGATGGGTGAGACTAGAACTAGGGGGCATAATCTTAGAATAAGGGGCTGCCCTTTCAAAACTGAGATGAGGAGAAACTTCTTCACTCAGAGGGTAGTAAATCTATGGAATTTGCTACCCCAGAGAGCTGTGGAAGCTGCAACATTAAATAAATTTAAAACAGAGATAGACATTTTCCTAGCAGATAAGGGAATTAGGGGTTACGGGGAGAGGGGTGGGAAGTGAACGTGAGTCTAGATTCGGATCAGCCATGATCCTATTGAATGGCGGAGCAGGCCCGGGGGGCCGTATGACCTACTCCTGCTCCTACTTCTTATGTTCTTATGTTCTTATGAATCATCTTGACGCAGATAAAGAAGTCAATTTTAACTCACCTGAATCAGAGGAATCTCTGAAATAAACGGGGAATTAGGCTGGAAATTGGAAGAAATTATTTTTGGTTTGATACAATTTTGAATCGTTTCTGACTTTCTGCTTAAAAAAATGTTTTTGTCCACAGGATGGTGAGTGACGTCAGTGCTGTGGAGGGTAGGGGGAGGGGCTGACTCCTTGTGCTACCCAGGCTCCAACGTAGTGTTTGTCCGTTGTTTCATACAGCCATCAGAGGAGTTGTCTCACTGACATCAAGGGGAATTGACTGTGCATGTCCTGATTAAAGCACAGTCTGTATTCTTATCAATAGAACATTGTGGATAAGGTTCAGTTCTGACTGGAAATTGGGAGCAAATCAATATCAATCCATTTGAAATGTGATACTGCAAACTAAAGATGTATTGTTCCATTATACAATACTGCATGTAGGAATGACAATCTGTTACAGGTTCAGCATGGCCATAATTGGGTGCTTGTCCATTTCGCAGTGAAGCTGGGAATTAATAAGTATTTTATTTTGAAAGTTTGCTAGTTGTGCATCTCCCCTTTTCCATTGAGTGTACTGCAGTCATTCTATATCCTGCAATTGTTATTGCGGGTATGGTTATAATTGGGTAGCAAACTATTGTGAATAAAAATCTACAGTTGTCCTTCCATTTATTCCCTGGAATATGTTGCCTTCATTTACAACAGAAGCCCAGATAGATCCTGCACTACACATCTCTACTAAAACATTAAATAGTAACTAATAGTTGTGTTATCTATTGCTGTGATATAGTGGTTGCTTTAATCCGATTGGATTTTGACAGATGATATCCAATCAAAATTGGTTGATAGACTGCCAGGATATGTTGTGACAGAGAAGAGCCCCTGCAGATCTGGGTACTATTCTAAGTGATGACTGAACTGGTTGTCACTTGTAAATATTGTTGTCAAGTTTACATTTGGAGATAATTGACAACCCATTAACTCCACTAACACCAGCAGTCACCCACTGACATGTTGTTCTCACTTGACTCCAATCTTTGCTCATCCCATATTTGCATGCATCTAGGGAAACGATAAGCGAGCAGTTTTTCCCAACACGTTTGTAATCTATAGTGTGGTATGGAAACAATTAGTTATTTTGACAGATGGAGGAAATATTACAAACATTACAAAGAAGCTTGAATATTTTGTATTCTGACAATGGGAGAGGTGCTCACGTCAGTAAATGCTCTGTGCCAACAGTCAGGAAAGTATCGGAGGATGGCATCGGTTGAAGAATATAGCCTTGGGCAGATCTGACATCCCAGAGTTACCTTGGCAACTGGCTGCAGATGCTCTTTTTATAATGAATGATTGAACAATATGTATGATTCCAGATTTTATTGCTGTTGTCCTTTTTTATTTTTAAGTAAAATGCAAGCTTATTTCCTGTCAGAATTCATAAAAAACAGCAGATGTCCAACACAAGGTTCAAATAAAGTTTGTGCCTCAACCGGAAAACAGTCTGTAACCCTCCATGTCCTGAAGGAGTGTTTCTGCACTGCATCACACAGCAGGGGTAAGGTCAGAAACAGTTTCATTGTCCTTTCACCTCTGAGACCTGGGTTTGAATCTGATCCAGATTGAAGAAAAGGAGCCCTGACATTCCCAAGACATGAATCCAGATATCATTCCATGCTCATCGGAAGAATAGGTATCCCCACAGGGCCAATGTCCTTCATTTTGTCTTGCCCTTGAGTGACAAATTCCAAAATCTGCAACTAACAATATAGTTAAAAACAGAGGGAAATTATCATATTTGTGGAGTAGCACTGAACTTGAAATTATTTTTATCATGGACTGCTCCCCTCCAATATCCCCCCCCCCCCTCCTTACCCACCTCTCCAATAACTGTCTCACTGCTCGACATAGCTGAGCAGGAACTAGGTCTTGAACTTGCACCCATCCTGGTCCATGGCATTGGTTCATATTTCTTAGCAAAGCCCTTATTTCTGTTTTCCAGCATCCGCAGTATTTTGCTTTTGTTTCTCTTATTTCTGACTTTATTCTTATCATTGTTTCTCTTGGTTGTTTATCATGTCACTTTTTTTCTGACCTTAAAACTTGTGGTTTTAAATATTAAGTAAATTAATAGAAACTCTGGCTTGGACTTGTAGCCTCAGCTATTGAAATGTGATGCAAGCATCCTCAACCAGCAACCCTGTATCACCAGTGTCTATAAAATTATTTTTAAAAATTGATTTTCATATTATGTTTCAGAAAATACAGGAAAGGAACATATCTCTTCAGGCCACATTTCATCTCTGGCTTCAAAATTCTCTGTGGTTCTCCCACAGACAGAGCCACCGACTACCCAAGTTTGATCACCACCTCGCCAATAAGAAAACTCACCTCCCTGTACAGGGAGATGCCTTGGATTGCAGGTCATCCCAGGGCACAAGCGGTTGGTTTTATTTTCGAGGTGCCATTCTCAGGCTGAAGTTTCTCTCCATTCTTTAGTAAGCAGGGGCATAATCTCAGTAGCCTTCCACCTAAAAAAAAACGGTATCCTGTAATCATTACTGACAATGTTTATTCAAAATTGTGCAAAGTAAAAGGCCAGGTAGATATTTAATAATGAATGCTGCTCCTCCTTTATTAGAATGCAAGGAAATCCAAAGTAAGGAAAGTTTCATTCCAGCAAGTCTGCACCACTAGGAGCCTACGTATAATTATTCTGTCATGGACTACCCTCCCCCACTTTCACTGATCTCCTACTTTAGGGAAACACACATTTCCTTTCTCAACTTCCATAAAAGATAAGAAAACAAAAACTGTGTTGCTAAATAAAAATGTAACAAATGAAAATATGTCTCTGTTAAGCTTAGTTCTGGCCCAGGCTAGGTAGACAGTGAATTGGTGCCCTAATGTATAATGCCTTGGACTATACGGCTATTTTTTTAACACGTTGGGGATGTGGGCTGGTAAGGCCAACATTTATTGCCCATCCCTATTTGCCCTCGAGAAGGTGGTGGTGAGACACCTTCTTGAACTGCAGTCTGTGTGGTGATACTTCTTTGTAGCGGTCTGGTACAACTGAAGGGCATTTAAGCACATTGCTGTGGGTCTGGAGTCACATATAGGCTAGACCAGGTAAGGACAGCAAATTTCCTTCCCTAAAGGACATTAGTGAACATTAGATGGGTTTTTACAACAAAATGGTAGCATTACTGACACTAGCTTTTTATTCCAGATTTATTTAATTAACTGAATTTAAATTCCCCAGCTGCCATTTGAACTGCCACATCTCTTAGTCCAGGCCTCTAGGATTACTAGTCTAGTAACATAACCACTATGCTACCATTCCCCATTCGCTACAGAGGGAGGTCTCAGTCTCAGTTGGATCAATCTTCTGGGGAAGTATGAAGCAGACATGACTCCCAAAGGTGCTGAGAGAGAAAAAAAACACCAAAAGATGAGTCAGATTGGGATTCCCTCATGAAACTCCATGCATCTGACTATACAGCAGCATTAGCATAGGTAATGTCTCTGCTCTATTGGTTGAGGAAATGGTGTGTAAAATGATCAACCTAAAAATTGGGAGAAATTATTTTTTTAAACTTCAGATTACCATATTGAAGTATTATTGGTATTATTAGTGCATGTTGGATAGTGAGTCTCTCTGTAATTCACCATTCAACTAAAGTGGCATCCTTGTGAGGCCCTACATCAGGTACAAATAATGTTATTAGCTTACCATAACACATTCACCATCAACCCAACGCAGATGGAATCCACCGCCATTAAAACATCCCATATTTCACAATAAATGTCCATTCTAGTTTTTACTTTAATGATATTTTAGTTATGTATTATGTGAACTTTTAAAACATTTTTGTAATATTGATATAACCATTTAATTTGCAGTCTAAAGGGTTTGACTTTGTGTATAAACCTATTGACTATTTTGAGACATAGAGCCATTTAAAGAAATTCAAATCCCCCATTTTAAAGGGTCTCCTTGCACTACTCATTGTTCCCAACTATGACAATGGGTAGATAATTAGCTCTTGGACATCTTGAGCCCTAAGAGGCACACTAGGGTGGCTTGGGGGGGTCCACTGGACAATTTTCCCTTCCTGGAGGGTCTTCATGTTGTGCTTCCTTGATGGAAGTAACAAAGAAGTTTCACGGCTTTATCTTCTTGGAAGTTGTCCCTGTGATCATCAACTCCCTCAAGAGATTTAATAAATTAGGGGACAGTGTATGATGAAAAGAAAAGAAAAACACATTTATATAGCGCTTTTTACGACCTCAGGATGTCCCAAAGCGCTTTACAGCCAATTAAGTACTTTTGAAGTGTTGCCACTGTTGTAATGTAGGAAACATAGTTTACATTCTATTGGGCTGTTTGAAAGAGTTGGTTGAATGGGACAAGTGGCCTCTTCCCATTTCATACTTGTATTCTTATTAAAAAGGGTAGAAATATATATATCAACATTGAATGTTTTCTATTGTATTATTATGATGATATATTGATAGTCACTGACCAGACAGTGTTTATTTAAACCACAAATCACAGCAGAACAAATAGTAAAATACAAAATGCAAGAACACTGATGTGAAAATACTGTTAGATGGACGCCAAGAACACAGGCAAGTACAGAATGAGATTAATTGTTCAATAAAATCTACTTGTCTCCTAAAACCCTGAAAACAACTGTCAGATATAGAACCCACAAAAGATTGACATATATTTTAAGTTTCTTATTGCATGTATTTTATTTTCTGCTCTTTGATGAACTTGCTTCTATATTCTAGCCTCTGTTTTTGGAAGATTAACTCCTTGAGGTCTGTGAAACATGTTGGTTTCTTTGTCACTAAAAGCAAAATGATAATCAGATTACAGTGTGTAAGTTTATTCCAAGATCTGGAACTTCCCCTGCCTGTACTTAGTAATATTTTACAACAGAAAAAGACAGAGGATCAGTAATACAGATGATGCATGAAAGAAAAGACGTATGTATTTTAAAAGCTGTGAAAGTCTCTCAGTACTCAAAGGATTAAAGCTGCAGTAAATGCCCAGCAAGCCCGCAGCCTTCAAACGCTTCACAGGCTTTTGTATCGCTGCACATTTTCCACAACTTTAATCGAGACAGGTTGATGCAGATGAAAGGAAGGTCAGTTAAACATCCTGCTTTTCACCAAAATAAGAGTAAAAAAATGCCAGCATTGACAACAAATTCCAAATCGCAATTGTGGTGTTATACTGTGTGTTAATTGAAAACATCAACACAGAACTAACTACAGAACCAATCCCTGTGTTTATAGAAACATTATAAATGTAACACGTATTCGTGTGGTGAGGAAGTTCTTCCAAGAAATTTTGCCTCGTTGCCTCAAGCCTTCCACAACTGAATCGGGCAGGATTTAAATCGAGAAGGAATGCTGAGGGTCACCTGTGACAATGAGAGATAATGTTGTGAAAGGGTTACTTATAACACTGAAGAATGTAACATGGTGGAAATCCAAGTTCCATCAGCAAGTAACTATCTTCAGTCAGTGGGTAATAGAGCAGAGACACTGAAGTGCATCAGCTGGCGGATCAACCAAGGCAAGACATCCAAACGTCCATGAATAAAATCATGCTTTAATGCTGTCTTGCCCATCTGAATGAAGAAGGGAAGATATGTGTAGGAGGTTAACTTTGATGAAAGGAAGTAAATTTACAAAAGGAAAGTATATGAAAAATGTATTGGTAAAAGAGTTAATTAATCTGCGTCTGCTTTACACTTAGTTCTTACACAGAATACCACATGAAGGAGAACTGATTTTAAGTATGCATTGCTGCTGGGGAACATAACTATGATTAGACAGTTAAACAGTAACAAATGAGCAGATGTATTGTACAGGGGAATTTAGGATAAGCTGGCCAATTGAAGGATATGAACTTAGCCCGAGTCCATCACATGTCCAGCCTCTCCTCAGTTCCCTTGTACCTTACTGCTGTTTAATCATACCTTCAAAGTATGAAATAAATGTATAAATATGTTAAAATTTAAATGGCTAAAAATTCAGTGATGCAGGATTATAGAAATGTCCACTTCCTCTTAAAACCTGAACAATTTCTATGTAGTTCTCAATAGACAGAAGTCCAGAGCATAAAAACTGTCGAGAATTTGGCACTAATTAGGCAAATTCATTCAAATATTATTGGAAATAGAAATGTCACATTGTTGAGCTAAGGAGTGGTTTTCTAAGGATTAATCTACTGCTTGCTCACCTTGCCTGAGGATGCTTGAAATGTATTGGAGGGAGCACAGAGAAGAATATCTTGTTTAGCATTGTCATCCCTAACAATGATGAGTACATCACTGTTATCCTGTGTAAAGATGCTTCAATTATAAAAAGAAAATCAACCAGAATAATAACCGTACCATATTTCAGCTAAATGTGAGACATTAATTGAACTACATGTCAGTCAGTGGCTCAGTGGGTAGCGCTCTCGCCTCTGAGTCAGAAGGTTGTGGGTTCAAATCCCACTCCAGAAACTTGAACACAAAAATCTAGGCTGACACTCCAGTGCAGTGCTGAGGGAGTGCTGCACTGTCGGAGGTGCCATCTTTCAGATGCGTTTAACCGAGGCTCCGTCTGCTCTCTCAGGTGGACGTAAAAGATCCCGTGGCACTATTTCAAAGAAGAATAGGGGAGTTATCCCCGGTGTCCTGGCCAATATTTATCCTTCAATCAACATCACTAAAACAGATTATCTGGTCATTATCACATTGCTGTTTGTGAGAGCTTGCTGTATGCAAATTGGCTGCCGTTTCCTACATTACAACAGTGACTACACTTCAAAAAGTACTTCATTTGCTGTAAAGCGCTTTGGGAATTCAGAAGAAACTTCTTTACCCAAAGAGTGGTGAGAATGTGGAACTCGCTACCACAGGGAGTGGTTGAAGCGAATAGTATAGATGCATTTAAGGGGAGGCTAGACAAGCATATGAGGGAGAAGGGAATAGAGGGTTATGCTGATAGAGTTAGATGAGGAAAGACGGGAGGAGGCTCGAATGGAGCATAAATGTCTGCATGGACTGGTTGGGCCGAATGGCCTGTTTCTGTGCCGTACATCCTATGTAGTCTGGTGGTTGTGAAAGGTGCTATATAAATGCAAGTCTTTCTTTTTTTCTTTCTATGAAGTTTTGTCAGGTTGTGTAACAATAGGTTTGATGGAAATAGTGTAGGGAACCTTATAGAAATCCAATTCCTGTATACATCTGCTTTTCCCAATACTGTATTTGGTGATAGGCTATTTTTTGCAAATTCCTTTCTGTAATTCCTAGCGCTTCACTCCCACACCTGCACAATCATCCTTGGTCAAGAGAGCTTGTGAATAGCTAAATAGATGTGATCAGAGGCACTTCTTCATCATCCCACCACAGACTGGAGTGAGCACCAGTGGAGGTGAGGGACAGTTCGCTGAAGAAAACCTTCTCTCATGTAACCTGGCTGAAAATTTAAAAAAATCTTGAGCCTTGTGCCTTGAGCTTGAGTCCAAGTACCAGTTAAGAGCCAGATTCCAACTCAATAATCCAATTGTGTAGTTTTGCAGATACTGAGCTGTCTTGTAGTCAGGAGCCAGTTACTACTTAAGAGTTAGCACACTACTAAATTTCAGTTAACAACATTTTATTTCACACAACAAACCTTTCATCCTAAACAGAAATTGGGTCTCTGCAGTGAGTACTAAAAGTCCTTTTTCTTTGGCACTCACTGTACAGTAAGATATAAAATACTTTAATTGGCTTTGAAACTACAATGTATGCATGAATGTTGTTTATTAGTCACCTTTTAAAATTTTTTAACCTTCTGTATTTGGAACTGATGTTCGGTGCAGATGGATCCAAATACTCTTTGTATAATGTCCAGTCGATGTAACAGTGGTCCTGGGGTTGTCCTTGTATCCTGGAAAGTGTAATGAAAAATCTCAATAAAATCTAAATCCCAGTACAACTATGAAAGTCACATAAGATGTGGGCTATTAATGATGTCTTTCATGAGCCAGGCTACAAAACAAGGTGCTGCCCTGTTTTGTATGCGTTTTATTTTTCCTGCATGTAAATATATATCACCGCTACCTTTTAAAATGCTGCATGGCCAAATGGTAATGGTGGAAATCTGCGCAGAAAACATTTCTAGTCATTTCTATTGTGAGAATGTGTTGAATCAAAATGCCTTATTTCCTCTTAAAGCGAATGAAATGGAATGTTTTTTTTTGTTTCTCCAGGAGCCAGAGGTTTGGGTGTAATGCTGCAAGCTCCTTTTCCTAATGCTACGTTCCATTATGCCACTGTCTAATACAGCTGATTCCCATGAATTGAAATGATTTACAGACTGTGTTTACACTTATAAGAAATACCAAACTGGATGCGACTGAATGACACTGTTTTTGAACTCAGATGGTAAGCAGTGAAGGTCAGAGGTTAAATGTCTGTTTACTTTAATTCCTCGGAGCTTTGGTTCATTCCGGTTTCATTAAAATCAGATGACGAGCCGGAACGAGTGATTTCTGAGGTCGGATGTGGTTCAGATACTTGAATGACTGACAGCAGCCAATTGACAACAATTGCTCATGGATGCCGGGTCACGTGACTAGTTTGAACTGATTAATTAAAAAAATATAAAAGAGAACTTCCCTTCTTGAAATCTGATTGGCTATTTTTATATTTGGTTGGGTTTCCTGCAATGCTACTGCCCCAGTTTACATTGAGTTCCTTGCTGGAAGTCAAATCAACAGTGATTTGGTTAACTGTAAATGGGGTGGATTATGTGTCACAATGAATTTAGAAATAATTGACATATATGTACTGGCTTGACAAATTGGGGATCATTTGAATGATTAAAAGGACAAGAGCAAAGGTCTCGGTCAATTAGCTTGTTTTCAGTTTGACAAGACAGCACATCTATAACTCTTTTATTGCTCAATTGCATCTTGAAGTAGCATCTATGTGCAAAGAGGTGACTAGCTGGGACTATGATTGTTTTAGATGTATATTAGTGATTTGGAAGAAGGGATGGCAATAAAGCTCTCCAAGTTTACTGATCATACCAAATTGGGAAGGGTTGTAAATAACACAGAACAAGTGGATGAGTCGCTGAGGAATCTGGACAGGTCGAGGATTGGGCTAAGATGTGGGAAAGGTTGTTTAATGTAGAGAAATGCAAAGTCATGAAGCCACAGAAAGGATAAAACCAGCGGCGAAAAAAGCAAATTGGATACTTGGATATACAAGTCAAGGGATAGGACGCAAGTCTCATTAAGGATTATTAGTTTGTATAAAGCAGTAGTCTGACCTTCCCCTTGAGTATTGTGTACAATTCTGAACCGCATAGACAAGGAAGACATCTTGGTCTTAGAGGGAGTGCAAAAGGCAACTAAGCTGATAAATGGAATTGGGCACCTGAATTATGAGTAAAGACTAAAGGTACTAGAGATGTTTACATTGGAAAAGTGGAAGCTTAGCCCAATCCTCAACCTGTTCAGATTCCTCAGCGACTCATCCACTTGTTTTGTGTTATTTACAACCCTTCCCAATTTGGTATGATCAGCAAACTTGGAGAGCTTTATTGCCATCCCTTCTTCCTAATCACTAATATACATCTAAAATAATAATAGTCCCAGCTAGTCACCTCTTTGCACATAGATGCTACTTCAAGATGCAATTGAGCAATAAAAGAGTTATATATGTGCTGTCTTATTGAGGTATTTAAGACCATCAAAGGAATAGATAAACTGGATCCAAGAATTACATTCAATATTAACACAAGTTCTAATACAGGAGGACATGGATTCAAACTTAGACAGAAAAGGTGAATACACAGCTAGGATATAACTTTGTCATGTAGATGGTGGTATATATGTAGAATAGCCAACCCAGGGAGGCAGTGGCAGTGAAGAATGTTATACATTTTAAGAGAGTAATAGATTCATTTTTGAGCAGACAGGGCTACTGAAGGGTATTAGAAGTAAAGTGGGGTATGAAGTATGTATCTTTGGGACCAGCCTGGTGGATGGTTGTTTCCAGGCCTGTATCTGGTGGGGGCGGGTAGGTTAATGGGGAGAAATACAACTCATGGCCTGAAAACAGGCAGCCATTGAAAATTGTATCTTTTCTCATTTTTTCATATCTCTGTAAGAAGATGTGCCATTTCTTCTTCAGTGTACTTTAACATATTTACAAAACTATTTATACAGCTCTTAACTTCCTCTGGGTCATTTGTGACAGCACTGCGACCACTGTTGCAATATTCTTTCATCAATTACAACTGCCTTAATTGGAAAACTGAATAGACCCTTCAGCCCACCAGCATTCTGTTACTAAATCTGGAGTCAGTATTAAAAACAGAAAATGCTGGAAACACTCAGCAGGTCAGGCAGCATCTGTGGAGAGAGAAACAAAGTTAACGTTTCAGGTCGATGACCCTTCGTCAGTTCAACCTGAAACGTTAACTCTGTTTCTCTCTCCACAGATGCTGCCTGACCTGCTGAGTGTTTCCAGCATTTTCTGTTTTTATTTCAGATTTCCAGCATCCGCAGTATTTTGCTTTTGTATCTGGAGTCAGTATTCCAAGTTAATACATCACCTATCTCATTAGGTTCATTCCACATCTGAATCAAACCACTGTAAACATTTGAGCTAAACTGATTCCAAACTTGGCACCCTACAGTGCACTGTACAATATACAAGTATAGACCTGATGATTCCAGATATGGAGCCACAGTTTCTGTTTATGAGCAGACACAAAGAGGATATAAAGAGGATAATTTGGGGCTTTAGTAACGGAAACCAGTGGGCTAAAGGGATTATTTAGTTTTCCAAGAAGGCAGCACGGTGGCATAGTGGTTAGCACTGTTGCCTCACAGTGCCAGGGACCTGGGTTCGAATCCGGCCCCGGGCAACTGTCTGTGTGGAGTTTGCACATTCTCCCCGTGTTTGCGTGGGTTTTCTCCGGGTGCTCCGGTTTCCTCCCACAGTCCAAAGATGTGCGGGTTAGGTTGATTGGCTATGATAAATTGACCCTTAGTGTTAGGGGGATTAAATACGTGGGGTTACGGGGATAGGGTGGGATATGTGTTGGTGTAGGGGTTACAGGGATCGGGTGGGATACGTGTCGGTGCAGGCTCGATGGGCCGAAATGGCCTCTATCTGCACTGTGGGGTTTCTGTGATTCTGTGAAGGTGCAGGGGGTTAGACACAAACCTTTGGGAGCTGGGTTCAAAACCAGTCCAGACTGAAGGGATGAAAGTCTCCACTGGCTGTAAGGGTCCTACGTGAAAAAGGTTTGGACAGTCTCAATCCAGTTTCTAATAGGCATGGGACTACAGCACAAAACTGTCTCTAATTTGGCACTGATAGGCAGTGTTACTTACTCAGACAGACCCAAGTAAGGATTGTTGGTGTTGGTAATGGAATCAATTGTCACACTGATGCAACAGTGGTCCTCTCTCACGTTTGGTCACAATAGAGAGAGCTTTACTCTGCATCTACACCTAACCTGGGATTGCTTAATGCTGACACTGGGTGCCTGAAATGGAAAGTGTCACATTCCCGAGTACTAAAACATCCCTTACCCTGATGAGCACGAGAAAAACAAAAACGAGGGTAATTCAAAACAAAATGCAACCTCTTTTTGTTTAATTTCGGTGATTGATGACTGATGTCATCACCACTAAAAAATGAAGCAAGTGCCCCTTTGTAAAGGAGCACAACAAATAAAACTATAACTTAAACTTAACAATTAAAATGTTGTTTCGAGGGGGGCGGTGATGAAGCACTCCAGTCCCCGCGGTGCCCACCATTCACAGAAGGCCTCGAGCGTGCCGGCGGACACCACGTGCTCCATCTCCAGGTTCACCCGGGCGTGAACATAACCGCGGAAGAGAGGCAGGCAGTTGGGCCGACCAACCCCCCAAAACATAAAACTTTGAAGAAACAGCTACTGAACAGGCCAGGAATGTCCCGAACAAAACAAGTTTGTGTGAATCAATCTCCCTACATTAAAGTGCAGCAGTTCTGGCAAACATACCTTTGAAGCTTGCTGTTGTTTACTATTTTCTATGCAGGAATAGTTCAGATCGAAGGGCTTTGATGTAGTGGCTTTGATCCGTTCTTCTGGAATTTATCAAACTAACAGTATTGCTATTTTCATTAAAGCACCACTCCAGTGCAGCATTTTAATTGGATTTTTTTTGGTTTCTTTACCTGAGGCTGACTTACCTTCTTGTAAAGAAATGAAAAATCTAACAATAATATTGTTGAGTTCTGCTGTTTTGAAACAAGGGTGTCAGTCGCTCAGAGGATTGAACACCTGCTGAGAGTTGAGGTTCAAGTACCAGGGCTACCTATAGTTGAGCTGATCCTTCTCACATTGGCAAACTTTAACTATCTGTTGAAAGTGCTCACGGCACTTGATGGAGCTTTTAGTTGGAAGGGGTGAGGGACTATCATAGTTGACTCATTACACAGTAAATGCACTTTGTCTCAGCCTAGTGATATTGATAATAGCTGTGAGGAAAAAAAATCTTGTAGGGAGGGAGAGAAACACAGATATAAATGTAAATAAAAATGAGTATCCCAAATTTTACAAATGTGACTTTCCCATTTCCCAAACGTGGCTTCTCTGAAAGCTGAGCCACACTGCAGGAGTTCCAGTACAGCGCCTTGGGACGTCTTATTATGTTAAAGGTGCTATATAAATGTAATTTGTTGTTGTTGTACAATCGGAACTAGGTTGAAAGGCCCCCAGATTCATTTCAGTTTGGCTCCTTAATGGTTTTGAGATAGAAGACAGTTTCAATCCATCAGTCTAGGTCTGTTAGTTGGAAAGACGATGCTCCAACACAGTTTGCTTATTCAGAGGGGGGGGGGGGGTGCTGGAGGGAAGGGCCTTCATCCCACCTGCTTGGACTAGATTTGAATCCAAGTTACAAAAGTGAAAGAAGACACTTTGTGACCCGAACCCCAGCTCACTGTCTGACTCAATCTGACTTTGTTTAAATAACCAAATACCCAGCACAATATTTGTAATTGGTCACTACAGTTTAGCTGCTGTGTAATTATGTAAATATGATTATTGTTTACAGACAGTTTCTGTTTTACAACAAAGTATATTCCATTATAGTGCACCCCTATCTGGAAAGGATCAAGTGGTATTGACGATTGCCGTAGGGTAGTCTGCATTCTAGACAGTCCCACCAAGCTTTTAAAGGAAGAACACACTCTAGAAAATGGACAAAGTCATTTTTATTGTGGAACCTGTGGTGAACTTGCATTTCTACAACCATGTTTGATTTGACTGAGGTAATAATGTCACAGCTATAATTGCTTAAGCTGTTATCAACATTATCCAACTTTCCCCTCCCCATCTTCCAATCCCATTGGGATGTAAAATATTCAAAATACTGACCATTTGGTTTCGAAATTCAGGAGATGGGGAGGTGACAATGTGATAGATTTTTAAAAATAACATCAACAATATATTTGAGCACCCTTTCAAAATCACACTATGTAGGTTTGAACATAATGACAAGCAGCCATCTCTATAGTTCATCTATTGAACAAAAATTTGTTAAATTATACATTCCTCAAAACAGGGATGCTAATATCCTAATGATGTCTAGTGAATAGTTTATTAAAATGAATATGTAATGTCCATTCTACACACCCTTTCTCAGACAATGTTAGTATTGCAGTATTGAGGGAGGTTTCTACTGTTTGGTACTGTGGAAGTACTAGTATAGAATGTGTATAAATCGCTCACACTGATAGTGCAGTCACAACAGTCCCTTTGTCTGGACATGGCCTCAGGCACTAAATTTCTATTAACCCTGACACATCGAACGACTTATCTCGTTCCCTGGGTGACAGATGCTTGCCATCAGGGGTCTGTGCTCCTGACTCAGCCCTGCCTGTAGGACCCACACCAGTTTTAATAAGAAAGTAATTGGTTTTAAAGCCTGAATTGAAAGCAGTGACAGAGTGGCCGTCCATCTCGGGCCGGAAAGGCCATTCGGATGATAGAGTGCGATAGCCACACAGGACAGAAAGGTTCATAAATACAAAGGGCTCCTTTAGAGGGCTGCTATTGATAGAATGTGAGAGTCAATAAAAACTAATGGTGGCAACTGGAATAAAGAAGAGAAACAGTGATCGATTGTTCAGCCATTACAGGGCTTGCTGCTGCCTCCCTGTCTCAGCAATGAAGTGTCTAGAGTACATATCAACTCAGTTAAAAATAGGTAGTATACATAGGATGGGAGCCATAGTTCATGAGAAAAGAAACCGGGCAAGGTGCATATCTCATGAGTACGACATGCAAAGCATCACCTGACATCAGAAATGGTTTATTTTTCATAACTGGGATTCCTCATTGTGCATTGTATTTATTCATTGCTATTATTATTTAATTCCAATAGAACATTCTGTTCAAGATTACCAGCACATGAGAATGTAAAACAAAAACCATGTATTGTTATTTAATTTCATTACAACCACTATCTGGAGCAGTGATATCATATACTGAACTTAACATATTTCATGCCAGGGCCACATATTTGGCAAATTCCATTCATCTCTGAAATTTATTGCTGGTATTTATTAACTAGTTCCATCGTACTCAATAATACTCATCTTAGCTTCTTTACTTTGGGATTATAAGCACACATCCAAGCAATCTAGAGCCATCCTTTGTTTCTGTATCTGCCCTATTACCATCTCGTCTCGCCTTGAATATCTCTTAATGTCTCTTCACCTCTCACAGACCTTCCCTTTTGTTCTTTCATCCCCTCCCCCATTTCCCAGCCCCACAAACTTGCTTTTTAATCTGTTTCATTTCCTGCTTTTTTCTCAGTTCTGACGAAGGGTTTCAACCTGAAACGTTAACTCTGTTTCTCTCTCCACGGATGTTGCCTGGCCTGCTGAGTTTTTCCAGCGTTTTCTGTTGTTATAATAGTTTGATCTACTTGCATTTACAGTGAAAGTTGCTTTTGTCAACAGGGTTTATTTGCTCCAGCCTCAGTGCAGTAGTCATTAGCAGCCCAGTGGTCACGATAGGTGCCTGCACCAGCCACATGTGGTGTGTAGGATTTATCAACGTCACCATCCAAACGGTCTGAGCATTGCCACTAAATTGGGTTCGTGGAATGTTGAAAATGGAATCGACAGCGACTGGCGTACTGGAAATCCTGCATTGATGTGGGAACTTCCCATCAGTGCCAGTGAGTTGAACTCCTGTCATGAGGAATACAATCATTTTTGCTTTCTGCAATTCCATTCATCAAGCAACACATCATCTATGTAGAGGCACCACAAAGGCAATGGAATCTTGGTAAAGAAATACCATTATATGACATTATAAACATTACAGATATCATCATAGATTTGTTTTACTGTTGGTCCCTGACCAATGACCAGATTGAGTGAGTTCAAAGTATGGCAGAGGATTGGAAGAATTGGCGGTGCCTCCAATAGCAAGCAGACCCAAGGGATTTGTCTGCAACAGAGATAAAGGACAAGTGAGAGAAGAAAGGGAAAGGGAGAGAAGCTGGGGCAATGATTCATCTCCAGACTCGTGGGGAGGGGTGGGGGGAGAGGGTGGCGGTAGTTATCATCCCCATGGTTTGCTCTCCTGTCTGGATTTTTTCATAGGGTAATTGATCACACCTCCTAGTGGTGCAGACCGGAAAATGGCCAGTGAAGAAGCACAAAGCTATGCTACGCAGGCTCGGCCTATGTGGACAGGTCCATCTGGAGCTGGTGATGGCTGACGTAACTAGGACCTACTGGTTCATTAAAGCATATGGAAAAGGCTTGAATGGCTGATTGTGTAATTGTTCTCATCGGTACAATGGGTTATGGGACCACTAAACCCATAGGGCCAACCATCCAATCGACTGGTATAAATGTTACAGAAACTACCAGTAGAAATCAATGCAGATAGATTACTATGGATACATGTCCCCATGGACTGGATCTACCATGCAAAATTGCATCGGAATAGGCATGTGGAATACTCAGACGCTCTGCCATACAGGTTCAGTGATCCTTCCGTCATGGGAACTGACACATCTCAAGGTCAGTATAGGCTAGGTGAACTAGGCAGGGCTCTGCAGAAATGGGTGAACATACCTATGTTCACGCAAGCAGGCATGATGGACAACATCTCCATCTTGTCATGGATTACCAGCCAATCAAAGTGCTTGTCAATTGGAAACCAATAAATGAATGCCTTGTTACAGCTTGTTTTGTCCATAAATATGTTTATTTATCAGCAATAGTAGTACATGCCATGACAAATGTGGCAGGCTCCAATGATAAAGACAAGTTCTATAGATGTCTCCCGGTTTCTATCACATGAGTGCCCCAGCGGGACCTACTCTTCCTATTGGGAGACTTTAATGCTAAAGTAGGAGCAATCAGATTAAATTAAACTAAGATCATTGGCGCATATGGCCACGGACAACAAAATGACAATAGTGAGCGACTTGTTGACAGTTGTGCTGCACACGGCCTCAAGATATGAGGCATTTTCTTTCCCAGAAAAGACATCCACAGATGCACACTGTACACCAATGGTGGAACTATCAAAAAGGAAACTGACCACATTATTACAAACACTCTTGCGTATAGTTGATAGTGTCCAGGGCTTCATGAGTGTAGCAACTCGGACTCCTGTCTTTTTGGATCTTATGTAGCTCTGAAGTTGAAGAAAATATCTGATCTCACCAGAGGTTCAGCCTTCAAATGGTTTGGTGTTGAGAAGCTTTTTTTAAATTAATTCACGGGATGTGGGCATCGCTGGCAAGGCCAGCATTTAATGCCAATCCCTAATTGCCCTTGAAAAGGTGGTGGTGAGCTGCATTCTTGAACTGCTGCAGTCCGTGTGGTGAAGGTACTCCCATGGTGCTGTTACATAGCGAGTTCAAGGATTTTGACCCAGCCACGATGAAGGATCGGCGATATATTTCCAAATCAGGATGGTGTGTGACTTGGAGGGTGTAATGATCAGTAACATGTCATTCTAGAATGGTACACTAGGTGGAGCTGTATGTTTAAGGGACTACCCACGATGCAGTAGGCTACCCACAAGGCAGTAGTCAAGATGGATGCTGTACAAGTCCACATAACTGAATAAAGTGACTAGCTCAAGCTAGCTGTTCATAATAAGAATGTCTATTTATTTATGAACATAACATGGTACCAGGATTGGTAAAATCTGCTGAATATTGTGAAACGCGACATGGAGACTTTGAAGCCACCGGAGGGTTTGAAACTCATGGGGAATGTCGACTGCAATTGGCGGACTTTCAAACAACAATTCGAACTCTACATTGCTGCCATCGGATTCGGTACGAAGCCAGACGCAAGGAAAATAGCATTGCTGCTCATGGTTGCAGGCCCACAGGCGATAGAGGTATTTAATACATTTGTATTTGATCAAGAGGAGGACAGAGAAAAAATTGGACGATGTGCTAAAGAAATTTGATACACATTGTTCTCCCAAAAAGAATGAGACATATGAGAGGTACGTGTTCCGTTCACGGACACAGCAGCAAAATGAGACTTTTGATAGCTTTGTGACCGATCTGAAACTGAAAGCACAGACATGTAATTTCTCTGAACTGAAATCATCCATGATTCGTGACCAGATTGTGTTTGGTATTCATGATAAAAAGGTCAGGGAATGTTGAGAGAAACTGAACTAACATTGGAGAATGCTGTGAAAATATGCCAAGCCAGTGAGCTAGCTCAAAAGCACGCGAAGACTTTCAGTGAAATTAATAATGATGCGACTGTAATTAGTGACTGTGCTGCTGTCAGTGCTGTGTCCTACAAGGGGAAGAAACATGGGCAGAACAGAAATGCAAAGCAATCGGAGGAAGGAATTTTTAATTGTAAACACTGTGGTTACAAACATCAGTCACAACAATGCCCAGCGTTTGGGAAAATGTGCACAAAATGTAATGGAAAGAATCACTTTGCCAAACAATGCTTTTCAAAAGTAAAAACAAAGAAAGGGCAACAAGTCAATGTGATTGAGGACACTGAGACATTTTCTGTAGGAATGGTGTCATGTGACAATATCAAAAAGGATACAGAAAATGTGCAGCCCTCAGGAATGGACAATGCTGAACATAAAGTTAATGCAGTAAAAGAGGACAAATGGACGATGTCACTGCAGGTAAATGGAGCATTAGTTACATTGAAACTAGACACTGGGGCAAAAGCAAATTTAATCAGTATGAGTGACATTAAAAACATGAAAGAAAAGCCCAAAATACAGAAAAAGTCAGTACTACAGAAGAACTATAATGGACAGAAAATAGATAGCTTAGGTGTATGCAGACTTAAAGTGACAGTCAAAGACAAAGTGCATCATCTCATGTTTTCTGTTGTGGCTGAAGGACTTGATTCACTACTAGGTGACAAAGCTTGTGAGGACTTAGAACTGGTCAAGAGATTCTACCATATAAACTGTGCCATAAGCAGACCAGATGACTCGGTGGATTCTGTAGTGAGTAATTTCCAGGATGTGTTCAAAGGATTTGGAGTTCTACCATTCACTTACAAGATCCAGCTAAAGGAGGATGCTCAGCCAGTGGTATATGCTCCATGGAGAGTTCCAGCACCCCTGCATGACCAGCTCAAGAATGAACTGGACAGAATGACCACACTAGGAGTCATCAGGAAAGTCGAAGAGCCAACAGACTGAGTTAACTCCATGGTATGTGTAAAGAAAAAGAACAATGATCTAAGAATATGCATAGATCCAAAGGACTTAAATGCAAACATAAAACATGAACATTACCAGATTCCCAAGTGAGAAGAAATCACCAGTGAAATGTCAGGTGCCAGATACTTCACAAAACTCGATGCCTCACAAGGATTTTGGCAACTAAAACTGGATGAAGAAAGCACCAAATACTGTACCTTCAACACACCATTTGGCAGGTATTGTTTTCTCAGAATGCCTTTCGGGATAATATCTGCATCTGAAATCTTTCATAGAGCAATGGAACACATAATTGAAGGTCTGGAAGGAGTTCGGGTCTATGTTGATGACATCATCATCTGGGGCTCCACACTGAAAGAACACAATGAGAGATTGACTAAAGTGCTACAGAGCATACACCAGAATGGACTGAAGCTCAACAAAGCCAAGTGTCAGTTTGGCGTCCAGGAGGTCACTTTCCTAGGAGATAATCTATCTGGTAAAGGAATAGAGCCAGATATGGAAAAAGTAAATGCCATACTCAACATGCCCCGACCCACTGACAAAAAAGGAGTGCTACGCATCATGGGGATGATAAACTTCATTGGAAAGTTCATTCCTAACTTGTCAGCCAAGACAGCCTGTCTGCGAGACCTGCTACATAAAACAAATGAGTTCGCATGGACAGAAAGACATGAACAAGAGTGGATGAACCTCAAAACAGTGCTGACAACCACACCTGTACTCACCTTCTTTGACCCAACAAAGAGAATCAAAGTGTCAACGGATGTATCAGAAGATGGCCTCGGCGCGGTCTTGCTACAAGCAGAGGGTGAAGATTGGAAGCCTGTTGCCTATGCCTCCAGGTCTATGACTGATTCTGAGTGTCAATACGCCCAGATTGAAAAGGAATGTCTAGGCTTGGTAGTTGGACTAGAAAAGTTCCATGGCTATATATATGGACTTCCCACCTTCACAGTTGAGACAGACCACAGCCCACTGGTTGCCATCATAAAAAAGAACCTGAATGAGATGTCTCCAAGGATTCAACGACTCATGATGAAGCTGCAAAGATATGACTTTGAACTGATCTACACACCAGGCAAACACATAGTGTTAGCAGATGCACTATCCCGAGCACCCACAATGAGTCATGTGAGCTCTACTGAAGAAGACGTGGATGTTCATGTGAGTATGGTCACTGCTGCGCTGCCCGTGTCAGACACAAAATCAAAGCAAATAGCAGAAGAAACAGTAAAAGATACAGTGTTACAAACAGTAATAGAGAACATTCATCATGGTTGGCCAAAAGGTTCCTGTCCAAAGTACTTTCACATAAGGTCAGAGTTGAGTGTCGCAAGTGGACTATTACTAAAACAGAACAGAATAGTCATTCCACAGGCTCTACATCAAGACATGCTCAAAAGGATTCATGAGGGACACCTCGGAATTGAAAAATGCAAAAGGAGAGCAAGAGACACTATTTATTGGCCTGGCATAAATAAGGGCATTGAGAACATGATAGGCGAATGTGAGACATGTCAGAAACACCCAAACAAACAAACAAAGGAACCAATGATAGTAGCTGACTTACCAACAGCACCATGGCAAAAGGTTGGTATGGACCTTTTTCATTTGAATGGTAAAGAATATCTAATAGTGATTGACTACTATTCTAACTATCCTGAGATGGCGCTGCTCTCAAGCACCACAGCAAGCAGTGTCATAATGCATGCTAAATCCAAGTTCGCCAGACATGGAATTCCCAGGATTGCCGTTAGCGACAATGGTCCGTGCTTCAACTGTAAGGAGTGGCAACAGTTTGCAGCACAGTATGACTTTCAGCACATCACATCCAGTCCTTTGTATGCTCAGTCAAATGGTAAGGCAGAGAAAGGTGTTCAAGTTCTCAAACAGCTACTGAAGAAAGCAACAGAAAGCAAGTCTGACCCTTATCTCGCCCTGCTGAGCTACCGAGCCTCACCTTTAGACTCTGGTTCTTCACCTGCTGAATTCCTAATGGGTCACAAGTTGTGTGCCACGCTACCCTGCTGTGCAAAAGAAAAGCAGAGTAAGGAACTGAGACAGAGACTTCAACTGTTAAAGCTGAAACAGAAATCATACTATGACAAGTCATCCAAAACTCTGAAACCATTGACAAGGGATGATGTTGTCAGGATTGAGGATCCAGATGCATGGAACAGGAAAGCTACAGTTCTTGAGGAAGTAGGACCAAGGTCATACACTGTTAGAACTGAGGAAGGACAGATTCTCAGGAGGAACCGCCGTTCCCTCCTAAAAACACAAGAAACTATCCAAGAGCAAATCAATGACAATGCCGCAACTGAATCTTATCAATCACCACCAGAACAATCTAACACAAACACACATACAGGCTCTCATGAAAACACATCAGACTTACCTGTGCTGAGAAGATCCACACGTGAAGTAAAAAAGCCTGATAGACTTAATCTTTGAGTATAAAGTAAAGCTTTGAAAATGTGTTGACTGTTGTGAAAATGTTTATGTTTATAGAGCACTAACAAAAGTGTTACTGATATCATCTTTATCGTGTTTCTTGAAAGTTGATTGATATTGATTTTGTTTAACCTCAAAGAAAGGGGGATGTAATGATCAGTAACATGTCATTCTAGAATGGTACACTGGGTGGAGCTGTATGTTTAAGTAAGGGACTACCCACAATGCACTAGGCTACCCACAAGGCAGTAGTCAAGATGGATGCTGTACAAGTCCACATAACTGAATAAAGTGACTAGCTCAAGCTAGCTGTTCATAATAAGAATGTCTATTTATTTATGAACATAACAGAGGGGAACTTGGAGGTGGTGGTGTTCCCATGCACCTGCTGCCCTTGTCCTTCTAGGTGGTAGAGGTTGCGGGTTTGGGAGGTGCTATCAAAGAAGCCTTGGCGAGTTGCTGCAGTGCACCTTGTAGATGGTTCACACTGCAACCACGGTACGCCATCTGTAAAATATATTTTCAAACTTGAACTGTCCAACTGCTTTCAGGCACGGTTGACGTGGAGGCAGGCTGGGCTACCTTTAGAGGTCAGCTCAGCGGCACTTCAAAAGTTGTCCTAGGAGGTAGACACTCTGGTCACTCTAAATGGATCACTAATGAGATGCTCGACCTGATGGGGCACTTTAGAAAGGCAAAAATCGACCAGGAATCCTCAGCTCAGGGAGCGAAGACGACAGGAAAAGATAACTATCAAGAGTGATGAGGAGGCCTACCTGACAAGACTAGCAGAAGACGCAGAAACAACAGCACACTATACCCAAAAAACATGTGCAATAGTGAAGAGGCTGCAGAGAAAAGATGCCCCACTCTCAGCTGGTCACATAGCAACCACCAATGGAAAGCTGTTGACTGATTTGTAATGACCAACTAGAGCGATGGCAGGAGTACATCCATGAGCTGCTCACATCCACATTCACATGTCAATTTCTAGCATGCCCCCCACCCTTGAGGAGATTACAGAAGCCTTCGCCAAACTGAAGAATTGAATAGTACTTGTCATATGTGGCATCACTCCAGAGATCCTGAAACACTCCTGATGAAGGCACCATCAATCATCTGCACCAGCTATTTACACAAATATTGGCCAGGACACTGGATGAACCAAAATTTCCTCCAGCGTAATATTTGCAAAATTGAAGCCATTCTCCTCAGCTCTAATCAGCAGTTACGTGCCTGCAGCCATCCCTTGATCAACCTCCCAGCCTCCAGCAGAGCTGTGGAACTTCGATGCACTGCTGAACACCAAGGATCCATGCAATTCAAGTTATTTTTCAACCTTCTTCTCTTCATTTAGTCTGTTACCAAGACCATTGTCTTTTTTCGCCTAAGTCATGGCCCACTTCCACACTTACCTCTCCCCTACTGAAAGTTGAATGCATCATCACCTTGAGACTCAGCATTTCCAAAGCACTCCTTCCCAGCCTCCCCCACTCCACAACTCATTCAGAACACTGATTTGCTTCCTCACCTGCACAATGCCCAACACTCCCAATACCCCACCATTGCCAAACTCCACATGTCTCAGCAGATTGCCTTCAAGATCCTTGTTTTTGCCTTGAAATTGCTCCATGACCTTACCCCACTGTGTCTCACTGATGTCCTCCAGCTGTACATCACTGCTGCATGTACCCTCTACTCCTCCAATTCTGTTTGACTTTTTATTTTTCTGTTCTGTCTGTTCCATCATTGGCATCTGAGCTTCCAGCCATTATATCCCTGCGCTCTGGAAATACCTCCTAAATCTCTCCATCATTCCATCACCTTCCCTGCTTTCAAAAGGTTTTTATTGTGGAAGTATATAAATGTTTAAAAAATAAAAATGTAAAAGGATATGGGAGAAACAACAGAAAAGGGACGAAGTGTATAGCTCTTTCAGCGTGCGGGCACAGATGCGATAAGCCAAACGCACTCCTTCTGTGTTGTAAAATTCTTTGATTCAATGCTTTTTTGCTCCTCCAAACTTCTGTTTCCCTCCTGCGCTGTATCCCTTTACTCCTCCACCCTTTAATACTTGGAGATGCCTTCCAGTGTGTATGGAGTGCTGCAGGAATGGGCCGAATGGCCTACTCCTGCTCCTATTTCTTATGTTCTTAAGTTGGTGCGCTTGTGCCACAGACCCATATCCAGTGCTCCAGTCGTGGCAGTGCATCGTGTTCCCAGTGCGTTGCTGTGCTGGAGGTGGGCAACAATTAGCGCCAATGTAATTTTTTTTTTGGTTGGCACGTGTGAGGGGAAGGAGGAGAGGGTAGCACCTGCCTCAAGTGGTCCTAATACTATTACATTTAGAAAAAGTGCGTAGTATACTTGCATCATTTTCACCTGTAAGATGCTTGAGTATTGTGTTCTCTATAGTGAGCTGTGCCGAATAAAATCGCAGTCGAGACGACAAGTTATGTTGCAGGTTCTGATTAAATATTCGAACATGGTAAAACCATAAACTTTTTTTCTCATTTCAGGTAACTAATATAGCGACTTCAAAAATAAAGTCGTATAGCATAATTATCCCAGAAGTAAACATGGCTGTTGGTGGGTGGAGGTGTCTATTCACGATGAAATTTGGCGTGTAGCACCCATTTTTTTAAGCCAACTCAGACTCAAAAATGAGGTCCGGGATGCGCATGCACACTTCCAAAGGGAAGTGCGCAAGACGCCATCTTGGTAAAGGGGTTTGCGTGTGCACATCTAATGACCAGCGGCAGCATGGAGAGCAGCAAGATTAGGATGCGAATCAGTGTGCAATGCTGATTTGACGCCACTGCTGCCATTTTGCAACTCCACATTCCAACCAATGGTCCTGTCTTAACCTTGCACAGCTGGACACCACGTTAAACAGAATGATAGGGCCCCCACCAGCGCTAGTTAAAGGGATCATGAAGTCCTTACAGGTTGGTTGCTGGTGCAATTGTATGCATTTTTGGAGGTTTCCTATAGTTGGCTCTCTCGCATGTTCAGCCACTCTTCAATATATTACAGTACAGATTCAGTTCACAAAAGACTCTCACCACTTCTTACAGCCACAATGCACCTCCCCTTTAAGAGGTGCAGGCTGCCTTTAAGTAGTGCTAGCCAACCATGATATCGGCCCCCTACTGATGCATACAGCCAATGAACAGCGCAGGGAGCAGGTCAAATAGCAGGCAGCACCAATTTAACGTGCTGCCTGCAATGCAATGGACGGGCGCGGGTTAATTGCGTACCGTGATCCCCACGCCCGTTTGCAGGGGTTAGCCAATTTAAGCTCCCCGAGGCTGTGTGGGGCAGGCTTGATGGACCAGATGGTCTTTGCCTGCCTGTCACCTTCATATGTTTGTATGTTCAACCTCACAATGCCTTTCTGGGAGTCATGTAAAATTAGTGCTATGCCACCATTTGGTAAAGAAAAAAATCATGTCACTTTTTAAATAATAATTACAGGCACCTTATTTTGACAGGCAGGAATTCTTCACAGCTTTCCTCTCAGTGGAAATGACCCCCTTAAGCCTCTTGTGTTAGATAAGGCCATTTTCTCCATTTTGCATTGATGTAATTCTGGCACCTGATGTAACAGGATTGTGGAAACACATTTAAATTCAGCTGTTAATAGGCAGCCTGTGCTGTGGAAATGTTCTTCACATTGCACAATGAAATTTCGGTGTCTATCATACTGGACAGAGACGTGTTTTCTTTTGCCTGCTGATGCAAAGAGCACGTATTAAATACATTCTCCCTGCAATAATCTGCAGATTCTTTCTCTGTAAACCCCTTTAATCCCCTCCCATGAATATCATGCTGCACTGCTCTTAGCTGTCAGTTCACTACAGAAACCTGTGAATCAATTGAAAACCTTAAAAAATTTTCACCAAACATTTTATTTTTAAGAAAATCAGCATTACTGACTGGCACAGCGAGATTGTTAACAAACTTAAAAAAAGAAGCAGTCAAGTAAAAAAAAAATACTGGAAATACACTCCAGTGTCTGGAAAGAGAAAAGAGAAGTTAACGTTTCAGACGGAGCTTTCTGGGCTGTACACGAAACTTTAACATGTCTTTTCTCTTTCCAGATTCCGACTAGCCTGGAATGTATTTCGAGCACTTCCTTTTTCTATGTTGAAACAGTAACATTTACCAACCATTAAATGGGACACATCGATAGCTCTTACCTCAACAAGCTGAAAATGGTCAAACTTAATAAGATAAGCAAAAATGTCCAAGATAAATTATAAATCCGAACTGTTAGGAAGGAATGAATTCAAGGCCATAATCTCATCTCATGCTTTGCTCTCGTGTGGTTTATGACATCATCTGAACCCCTCAATTAGATTACTGCATTGGAATCGCTTTCTGCTGGCTATTATTTGACAATATTTTATTCCTAGAAACATCTGTTTGGTCTTATAAATGTACCAGGCAAATGGATTTCCAATAAAAATGAGTAATGGAAGTTTTAACAAACAAGACCATTGAATCAAAATCACGTATCTACGAATGGCTGGCACGATGGGGGTTAATATACAGTGTCTCATTGTTTGTAGGCTTCCAAGTATTACTTTATTGTCTATGAAGAAACAGAATATCTTTCAAGTGTGGAAGGAAATAGAATTTGAGCCAAAAGGTCCTCTGCTCACTACCACGCTGATATCGCAAGGCCGTATAGTGACTTGACATGGCAGCAGCATGAAGGAATGAGGAAAAATAAGCCATTACTTGCTGCATCATTTATTATAAATACTGTATAAAATATATTAGTTAGTGTATAATATATTCTGCATGTCACATACTAAATAGCTAAAGGAACACACATTTAGTTCCGACATCACTATCATCTTTATTACCCTTTCATCTACTTCATGGGCCTATCCCCCATGCACCATTGTTTACATATAAAACAGAAAGAAATATCAGCTTCTAAAAATAAAATTAGACATTCTATGGGCCCAAAGTTCCAATGGACCCCCAGTGCCAGCGCGAGTGCAGCAGAGTGGAGCCCACGGCCACCCAAAGTGAAGGCCATTAACACTGTCCCAAATTGTGTTGACTGGATCATTAGGGTGGTCAAGGTGGGGGCATTGCATCTGTAAAGGTACACCAGAGGCACCCATAACGGTCCACCCACTGGATTGAATATCTTACTTCTGGCCACGTCTGGGGCCTTTTCTGGCAAGAGTTCTGCTGAGCAATGTTCCCTCTAAGCTGCGTGCGTGGCCGTGCTGTAGTCTGCAGGGTCCCGCGCAGGCCGCTCACAAGCTTTTACATTGGAAATACCGCACATGTGCAGAAATTTAAAGGGACTGTGCGCACTGAAAGAAACAGGCTGCGCAGAAGATAGTGCGGCCTACAGGCAACATTGCTGCTGAGGTCCTGTTATGGCCATAAATTACAGAATTCCCAGGACACCTGCGAACATCCCCAATATGCCCACTTGACATGACCCGGAGAGGGGTGGGGGTGGGGGTGGGGGGGGGGGCGGAGGGAACAGGTGGCTGGAAGAACCGTTCACGGCCCTCCAACCACCGTAAGATAGCAGATCCAGAAACGCAGGGCCCAATCCGGGTGGAACTGGGTACTGTCCTATTCTCCAATCCCCCGTGGGGTGATCTGCTGCAGTTTCACCCAAGGCCTAAATGGAATTTCAGCCCTTATCTCTCTATCTTGACCTGCTTTTTGATATGCTTCTGTCACACCTCAGGCCTCATGCTTCGTCACATGTGTAAATTTCTATGCCACACTTAACTTTAAAGGGACATGCCACATTACATAGAGTGTAACCAAAGCAATACAATAATACATTGTGCATTAAATGATATAATCGTACGACCCTTATAAAACAGCATTGCTTCTGACTTACTGTGAACAATTAAAATTATGAAAGGTTTTGACAGAGTAGACGCAGAAAGAATGTTTCCACTTGTGGGGAAGAGCATAACTAAAGGCCATCAACATAAGATAGTCACCAAGAAATCCAATAGGGAATTCAGATGAAACTTCTTTACCCAGAGAGTGGTGAGAATGTGGAACTCACTACCACAGGGAGTGGTTGAAGCGAATAGTATAGATGCATTTAAGGGGAGGTTAGATAAGCATATGAGGGAGAAGGGAATAGAGGGTTATACTGATAGAGTTAGATGAGGAAAGACGGGAAGAGGCTCGAGTGGAGCATAAACCCCGGCATGGACTGGTTGGGCCGAATGGCCTGTTTCTGTGCCGTATATCCTATGTAATACCACCAGAAAGATATTGAAAACCAACTGTCTGGCTATGAACCAGCTGTTGGGATATGAGTTTGAGGCATTAATTCTGCTGATTCATTTTACTAATTGGTCGAATTCCATTCTCACAATTTAGATGCCAGTAAATTAATATCACTACCAGCTATCTAATATGCTACACTTATTCAACACCTGTACGAGACTTTATGCCAAGCCATGTCGACATTTGCAATATGCCAACTACAAGCTCATATTTTTCATGGGTAGAAATGGCTAACTGAATTATTTCATCATCCTGAAGGCCATCAACCAACTGTTGTGGAAAAAAATTAAATAATAACGCCTGTTTAATAGGAATTAATGAAGTGCAGAAAAATGTTCGGTTGATGAGAGATGTAAACAAAATAAGTTCTTCTATAGATTCATTGTGGGCATGTTGTGACTTCAGCTGAACATCTGTACTTTGTTCCTGTAGCAATATATTCTAGGTATTAATCCTGAACTACAGAACCGTGAAAATGAGAGCTCTGCCTACTGAGCAATCTATATGTATATGTTTTGATTACATGAACCATTTGCTTGTTTGGTCTTTACACGCTATTTAATAATTTTACTGCCTCTCGGCCAAAGTTTCAAACAGAGTACTGGCATAAATATGGAACAGACCTTCTCCCTGGGCTCGGAGCTGCCTGGACTGCATTCTCTGTTTGTGCTAACATTTCAAACTGCCATCTTCTGCCAACCGCAGCCCCCTGACCAGAGAGCCCAGGGATTTCAGTGGAAATTGTTTGTCAGCCTTTGATGGGACTGACCACACAGCGGTGTTTATTTTTCATTTTCCTTTGTGTTTTATTTTTAATCCTGACTGTTTAACACAGACCACAGAGTATAGCTGTTCTGCCACAAACTAATTCAAACAGTCAGGATGAGGTATACAGTAAAGAAGCAGGCATTTCCCAATTTTGAGGACAACACGTTTTACGTGTCGGGTGATTCAACTCCAATTGACTTTGAATTAACAGTCAAATTAGATTATCCCTTTAACAGCTGTGGTGATGTTCCACTCCATGATAAAGCGACACCTACCAAAAGCATTGACATATACTAAGAAACACAGGCCTGTAAGGCCTCGGGTTTGGTCCTTAGTTTGAGCTGATCTCGGACTGGGAGGTGGTGAGAATGTTAGAATTGGCCTAGGTGCCATTGGGTAAGGGAAAGGAGAGAGAAAAAAATCAGTCAAGTCTTTCTCTCCTAATCACGAACAGCTGTCCACCGCTGGAATGGTGCCGATGTACGAGAACAGGATCAGACGCGGCTGTGATGCTTCCCACGATTGAATAGCCTATGATGCTCGCTGCCCAGGCTATTTGAGTGAGGTACTGGAGGGTGCCCTTGGAAAGGAAAATTTGGTAAAACTTATCACCATCAGGAGAGAAGAGGTATAACTTGCTTTGCATCTGCTATGTATGTACAGACTGTTAAGCTGTCAGTCAGTTTTCTATTTCCTCATTGGTTGAAAATTTAATTTTCTGCACTTTTTCTCCATTGTAATTGGCTATTTTTGACCTTATTTTTCTTTCATTATTCTCCAACGATATCGTTCAAAAGGGTAGATTTTCTGTGGGGATTCTGGAACTGATAGATCTTCCATGTGATTAGTGCACCACTCGAGTAGAGCTGATCCCGTGCTGTTTCAGCTCAATGAAATGAAAATGCCCATCTCCCCGCAAGGATCACACCTTGTCGAGTGAGCTTGGTTAATAGGAAGGAGGTGGCTAAATCTCTTTTGAGACTGCAGTCCTGAAACAGCTAAAGGTGAAATGTGAAGAGATATGTCTACTTTAAGGTAAGTGGGCCACATGGGGGACTCAAGATTCACCCCATCCATGCCCAGCACATTGTGGCTACTGTTGCGTATGTACCTTTAAGGGAATAACTGGTCTCAGACTGCAGTACCGGCAGTGACCACCCCTGTATAAAAGGCCCTAGCAGGCTTCTGTAGTTTCAGTTTCCAGGTTGTCTCCATTCAGTAAAGACTTGTTATAATCAACTCCTGCAGTCCGTGTCTCAATTATACACGGACATAATACTAGCGACGAGTAAGAAACGAACTTACCTGCAACTCGGCAGCACCTCAGACGACATTATTGAAGGTCGAAGCAGAAGAAAGAAAAAAAAAATAAGCTAAAGGAACTCGAGAAACGGGCATCGACCATGGGCAACCGCCCTCCAAATCATCGAATTGAAAAGTTGCAGGAGAGACTGTCGAGAGCCAGGCTTGGTTCTCCAGTCTGTGGTATCCCAGCTAATCGGGCTGGTGGCAGGGGCTGCAGCGGGCTAGAGCTCGATCGGGTGGCTCTGCAACGGGGCCAGGCAGCGAGTCGGGAAGCAAAGAGAGAGAGAGAGGGTGGAGCACACAGGGCGCGGCCGGTGCTTCGAAGCCGGGCAGCGTTCGGACCTAAGAAGAGGGAGGGAAGTGTCCCAGAGGGTCCGCTCCACGACGGGAACGGTTCTTCAATTAACGGAGCAAATATTGAAGCGCGATAGAAAAATAAAAATACCACGGAGAGCGGCGTTGGCAGCAGCGATTGGGGAGGCGCGAAGACCATAGGGCGTCGCCATTACAGGATAGTAAAATAAATATAATCGCCAGCAACAGCTTTGGCAGCAGCAGCAGCGGCGGGAAAGTGCGGGAGGTGCCATCTTAACTCGGCGGGGAAGAAGGAAAAGCGCGGGAGGCGCCATTTTGATTCATCGGGGACGAAGGAAAAGCACGGGAGGTGCCATCTTAGATTTTCAAGATGCCAAAGACTGGCGATATCACTGCCTTCGATAATGCAATAGAAGACTTGACCACGTATGTGGAATGAGTCGAGGTATATTGCGAGGCAAACGAAATAGCCGATGAGAAAAAGGCATCGGTATTGCTAAATTTAATGGGCGCAAGAACGTACGGCCTATTGCGGGACCTGATTACTCCAGCCAAACCGAAGGCGAAGAGTTTTAACAAAATTGTTGCTATCCTACAGGAACACCTAAATCCTACAGCGCTGCTGATAGCAGAAAGATTTAAATTCCACAGGAGAAATCAGCATAAAAATGAGAGCAATGCTGATTACCTTACGGAACTACGCAAGCTATCAAAGCACTGCCAGTTCGGAGCAGGACTGGCAGATACCTTACGGGACAAATTTGTCTGTGGACTCCTGAGTGAAGGAACCCAGAAGAGGTTACTCTCAGAGAAAGAGCTGACGCTAGATAAGGCTTTCAGCGTGGCAGTATCGTATGAAGCAGCAGCAAGGGGAGCTGTGGAAATACAACAAAAGCCACAGGAATACAGCACCCACGAAATGACACGGGGATTTGCAAAATGTTATCGCTGCGGCAGAACAAACCATGACCAGAAGGATTGCTGGTCCAAGGACAAAATATGCAGGCAATGCGGAAAGATGGGACACATTGCACGAGTTTGCAGGTCTGGGAAGAAGACCAATGACAACAAAAAGGCTGCTAAGGAACCGTACAGGAAAGTACAAAAGATGACGGACAGTAGTTCCGAAGACCAGATGAGCGATAGTGAATCCGGGAACAAGAGACTAAGCTGTCTCAAACTTCACAACGTAATCGCAAAAGAGGATCACTGAACCATTTGGGTCACTCTCACGATAGCAGGGTCCCAAGTCAAAATGGAATTGGATACAGGATCAGCTCTAACCGTCATGAATCGACGAGACTACGAGCGGCTATTCTCACACATACCCTTGAGAGAGACATCCATTGTCTTGAGGACATATACGGGGCAAAAAGTATACCCCAGAGGAAAAATAAGGGTGCCTGTCGAATACAACGGCAAGAAAATACGGAAATTGTATCTCTACATTCTGCAAGATGGTGGACCACCGTTATTGGGACGTGAATGGATCAGAAAGATAAGTTTAGGCTGGCATTCCATTCAGGCACTGACGGTGGCTGGTAAAAAGGATGACGACGTCACTCCTGGACGATTGTCAACAATCTTAGCTGACGCCAAAGAGGTATTTCAACAAGAACTGGGCACTCTTAAAGGCGTAACCGCCTCGATAAAAATAGAGGAGAATGCAATTCCCAGGTTTTTCAAAGCAATTCGCCCAGCTGTCGAGGCAGAGCTGGAGAATGCAGGCGTGTTATCTAAGGTAGACTGGAGCGAGTGGGTGACACCCATCGTTCCTGTCATGAAGAAAACGTTAAACAATAAGTCTGAGGAGCCAAGGAAGGTTTGCATCTGTGGGGACTTCAAGGTGACAGTGAACCCAGTCCTTCACACAGTACAATATCCTCTTCCAAGGATAGAAGATATCTTCGCCTCACTATCTGGAGGGAAGCGTTTTCCAAAAATTGACCTAGCACAAGCATATTTGCAGATGGAGGTTGAAGAATCCTCTAGGAAGTATCTCACGATAAACACTCACAAAGGTCTTTACCAGTATAATCGACTGGTATTCGGAGTAGCATCAGCTCCGGCGATATGGCAAAGAGCGATGGAACAAGTCCTGCAAGGGATTCCGGGGACTCAGTGTTACTTGGACGACATCCTAGTGACAGGTGAAGATGACAGTGAACACCTTGCCAACCTAGAGCAGGTGCTCACTAGACTACGTGAACATGGGCTACGAGCCAATCGCCCCAAGTGCGAGTTTTTTAAGAAACGGATATCGTATTGTGGCCACGTGATTGATGAAGAGGGGTTGCATAAGTCCCTAGTTAAGGCTCCAGCGCTTGAAAATGTGTCGCAACTGAGGTCATTCCTCGGATTGGTGAATTACTACCATAAGTTTTTGCCGAATTTGTCCACAATTCTGCATCCACTGAACGCCCTACTATGAACGAGAGTAGCATGGAAATGGAGCGATGAATGTAAGCAGGCCTTTCAGAAGAGTAAGGACCTAATCACTTCAAGAGAAGTATTGGCTCACTACAACCCATCACTACCAATAAGACTGGCGTGTGATGCGTCTCCCTACGGCATTGGGGCGGTACTGTCACATAAATTCCTTGATGGTTCAGAGAGGCTGATAGCTTTTGCGTCACGCTCGTTAACTTCAGCCGAGCGTAACTACGCCCAGATTGACAGAGAGGCCCTCAGCCTGGTGTGGGGGGTGAAGAAGTTCAATCACTACCTGCACGGTCAGAAATTTACTCTACTAACTGATCATCAACCTCTCGTCTCCATTTTCAACCCTCAGAAGGGCGTACCGATAATGACGGCACAACGGCTACAGAGGTGGTCCCTTTTCCTAGGGGCACACCAATATGACATCGAGTACAAAGGAACTAAACAGCATGGGAATGCTGATGGATTGTCGCGCCTACCGTTGCCGACGGTGGAAGAAGAACTGGCAGTGGATCCAGTGGAGTTATTCCACTCGACCATAGTCGAATGTCTCCCTGTGACGAATGCAAACATAGAAAAGGAAACACAAAATGACCCAACACTCTCCTGGGTCTATGATTTAACGGTGAAGGGATGGCCAGCACATGGCGAACCACTGCTGCCAGCATTCTCGCCGAGAAGAGAACAGCTGTCAGTGTGCAGAGGAACCTTGATGTGTGAATCCAGAGTAGTAATTCCACCCAAATTGAAGGGTAGAGTGCTCAATGAGCTTCATGAGGGTCATCTGGGAGGGGTAAAAATGAAGAACTTAGCCAGAGCGTTTGTGTGGTGGCCGGGAATCGATAGAGAAATCGAAGAGATGACCAAGAGCTGTACAGGATGCCAGAAGGTCCAAAACGCCCCACCACAAGCCCCTCTACATCCATGGGAGTGGCCCTCATCTCCATGGCAAAGGGTGCACATTGATTTTGCTGGTCCCTTTATGGACTCGATGTTTTTAATTGCGGTGGATGCACATTCAAAGTGGCCAGAGGTAATAAAAATGTCCTCAACCACCACAGAAAAAACTATCACAGTCTTACGAACCATATTCGCCAGGAATGGGCTGCCTGAACAGATTTGCTCTGACAATGGACCACAGTTTGTGTCTGAAGAGTTCCAGAGGTTCTTAAAGAACAATGGTGTTAAGCATTACACATCCGCCCCATATCATCCAGCCACTAATGGATTGGCCGAGAGGTTTGTTCAAACATTCAAGAAGGCTATCAAGGCAATGTGTAATGAAGATATACCCCGACAACACAAGGTGGATAACTTCTTGTTTGCCTACCGGAATGCGACACATGCGGTTACCAACCAAACTCCAGCCATGATGTTCTTCAATCGAAGACTACGATGCCACTTGGATTTGGTTAAGCCAAACGTCAGAAGAGATGTGGAGAACAGGCAGTTTCAGAATATGAATGAAAGGCCGACCAGGAGTTTTAAGATAGGTCAACCAGTTTTGGCCCGGGACTACCGCACAGAGAAATGGCAGCCAGGAACGATCTGTACATGGCAAGGACCTCTAATGTATACTGTGGACGTTGGAGAGAGCATTGTAAGACGCCATGCTGACCAGATTCTAGAGTCACTGGAAAACGTCAACTCCACACCACGATCTGATACACCTGGCGATGAAACCGAATTACCAATTGCATCTACCGCAGAATCGGTGATATTGGAAGCAGACGAACCAAACAACGACATTGATCCCGACTCAACCTTGCCAGAAGAACCTGATATCCCAAAGGGGCGTTATCCAGACAGAATCAGGAAGCCTCCTCAAAGACTGAACTTATAATTGCTTAACTTCAACCAATGTATCTAGCAACTGTAATTGTAATTGTAATTAGTTATTATTTAGTTGTTAAATGAATGTTATGTACTGTTTATCTAAAAGGGGTGGAATTGTTGTGTATGTACCTTTAAGGGAATAACTGGTCTCAGACTGCAGTACCAGCAGTGACCACCCCTGTATAAAAGGCCCTAGCAGGCTTCTGTAGTTTCAGTTTCCAGGTTGTCTCCATTTAGTAAAGATTTGTTATAATCAACTCCTGCAGTCCGTGTCTCAATTATACACGGACATAATAGCTACAGTCTGTATTATCTGCAGCATGCACTGCAGCAACTCACGTAGCTTACTTTGACCGTACCTCCCAGCCCCACAACCTCCACTGTGAGATGGGCAAGAGCAGCAGTATTATGGGGGCACCAGCACCTTCAAGTTCCCTTCCAAGTCAAACACCATACTGACTTATAGCGACATTTATCACGATTCCTTCACTGGGTCAAAACGCCGGAATGCCCTACCTAACACCATTGTGGGAGCACCGCCATCACAAGGACTGCAAAGGGTCAATAACAACTAGGGATGGGCAACAAATGCAGCTTTACTAACATCACCCATATCCCGTGAATAAATAATAAAAAGTAATCTTTAAGCCTTTATAAAGGTTTATACATTTTAAACAGCGAACAGCCTTGAGGGGGGAGGGAAGAAGTGCCCACTATAAATGTAGTGAAAGGATAGGGGGAAGCACAAAATGGGATCTGTGGGCAAAGGACAGAGTGGCACAATACCCTGTTTGATGGCTGATCAAGTGGGCATTCTTTTGAATGAGGTGGGTACAAGGAAAGTTGCCCCATTAGGCAGGCCAGTGCACAATGCCTGATAGGAGGTGGTGGCCAGGCACAGCTCTGTGTTTACGACCTGCTGAGCCAGGATACAGATGCAAGAAAAGATAACATCCTTTAAGGGATCTGCACGTGTTAAGATTGCCCAACACTGTGTCAGGTAGATGGCCCAGGATTGTATCGCACAAAGTGTTGCCAGTCAACCTGTCCCACGTTGACTGCTTACCCATGTCAAGCCCTCTCACAACCTTGCAGGTGCACAAGGGGTGCGGAGGGAGCAGGAATTGGGAGCGGAGAGCCCGGACCGATTTCTTACAGAGATGCAATTCCTCACTTTGCTATTATTATTATAGAGCTGAGGTGCAAGAGCCAAATTAATGCCAGACCCTCATTAAAGCCCCAAATTTGATACAAAAACATGAACACCACTCGCAATTCCCTGGGATTCGTGCAGCTTTACAATTTTTTGCTTTGTGCGCCCAGTATGAATGCGCACAAGGGAAGTTCCAATGGTTTCATCTGACCTGAACCCCCTCTAAAATTGTACCATTTTGTTTATATTGCCTCTCCTTATTCTTCCTACCAAAATACATCACTTCACACTTTTCTGCGTTAAATTGCGTCTGCCATGTATCTGCCCATTTCACCAGTCTGTCTATGTCCTCCTGAAATCTGTTACTATCTTCCTTGCTGTTTACTACATTTCCGAGTTTCATGTCATCTGTAAACTTTGCAATTATGCCCTGTATACCCAAGTCCAAGTCATTAATATATATATATAATATAAAAAACAGTGGTCCGAATACCGACCCCATCACCATGTTTAAGCGTTTCCAATCCAATTACTTAGAAATCTGAGTACAGTATTTGTTTGGCTAATGTGGAGTGCACACTTTTTTTTCCTACATACCCCACTTACCTAAGCTCACAAAATGTAGGTGCAGATTGGCAAAAGTCAAGGCTCCAGGATCCCAAAGTGTCCATCCTGGTACCACATGGAATGGGACTGGCTAGTCACAACCTAGAGCATCAGCAAGCTTCCCGTTACTGTCGATTAGGACCTACCCAATCCACTAGGACATTGGCTTGGAGGGTTTTCTGGAGCAGTGGCAGGTCTATCCCACTTGGCTTATTGTATGTTTTAACACCATGGTCACATTTCCTTGTAGTAACCAGGGCAGAAAAGAGCAGAATTACATTTTTATTTGAAGTAACCAATGATGCTGAAGTTGCGTAATGGGGTACAGGAGACGGTTGACCAGGCACAGGTTAGCCACAGGTTAGCAAGGCCATAAAAAAAAGCAAACCAGGCACTAGGGTTTATTTCTGGAGGGATAGAATTGAAAATTAGGGAAGTTATGCTAAACCTGTATCGAACCTTGATTAGACCACACTTACATTACTGCGTATAGTTCTGGTCGCCATATTATAAAAAGGATATAGGGGCACTGGAGAGGGTGCAGAGAAGATTTACAAGGATGATACCAGAAATGCGAGGGTATACATACCAGGAAAGGATGAATAGGCTGAGTCTCTTTTCTCTTGAAAAAATGCTGAGGGGTGACCTAATAGAGGTCTATAAAATTATGAAAGGTTTTAATAGAGTAGATACAGAGAGAGTGTTTCCACTTGTGGGGAAGAGTATAACTAGAGGCCATCAATATAAGATAGTCACCAAGAAATCCAATAAGGAATTCAGAAGAAACTTCTTTACCAAAGAGTGGTGGGAATGTGGAACTCGCTACCACAGGGAGTGGTTGAAGCAAATAGTATAGATGCACTTAAGGGGAGGCTGGACAAGCATATGAGGGAGAAGGGACCAGAGGGTTACGCTGATAGGTTTAGATGAGGAGCATGAGGCTCGAGTGGAGCATAAACGCTGGCATGGACTGGCTGGGCTGTTTCTGTGCCATATATCCTCTGTAATCCTATATAATTCTGCACATGTCTGATTTTGTGTTTTTAATAATCCTCAACATTCTGTTCCAATGCAGAGTCTGCACCATCTGATACACTGCAGCCTGACTGTTTTAGCCTCAAAAAGGAAACAAACGATCAGAATAGTTTGTAAATTTTCCTCATGACTGCCTTATTCCGACATGAGCAGATGTCTAGGACTGAGATGCCTGCCCACCTTCTCAACCAGGGATGGTGGGTGACATGAGAAGGCAAGCAGAGGGCAAAAGATAGAAAATAGTCAATGCCTTGTATAGATTTTTTTTAAACAGCTGATTTCTTTCTCTCACGGCTATCCCAGAAGTATTTTTCTCCTTTGACTGTCTCTCATTATTCCTGTCGTGATAATCATGGATATCTGCGCTTTAATGAGGTGTCCAGGAAGTTGCCTGAATCTTAATGTTTAACATTCTCCAGGGAGACACATTACAGAATTTCATTGACAACCTCAGAAGAACATGTAGAGCCAGATTATGGAGGTAGTGCTAAAATACCATAGTGAAATATGCTGTTTGAAATAGTCTGCACGGTAATGACAGACACCATTAGCTGCAAGCTCATTAATTAGTGAGGTCTGTTTTCAGATAATGTAATTATTACAATAAGGTGATAAGTAGGCCTCTTTCTAATGATCATTATTCACAATATTTAAAAAGACATGGCTTGAACAGATTAAAATTTGACTTTCAGAGCTAATGTCAGTCTATAGTGAAGCCAAAATGATGTGCATTCCATTTTGCAAAAGTTTAGAATCCCAGAAGTTGTCATGTTGACATGATTCTTTACTGAAGTTCAATAAAAGTGTTAACGTTAACATTAATTACAGATTTAACAAATTTTCATCACTATCAATACTGGTTTGATTGCTGGCCAATTTGTTTTGAATCACCCTTGGCTACTGCCATATATTTTATCTTTTTTTTTCACTAATAACAGCTGCTGGGGGAATTGGGGGGACATTTTTCAGAGGGTCAGCGGGCGCGTTTGGTGGCGGGTCGGGCAAGCAAAAATGTTTTTGACAGCGGGTTGGGAACCTGCTGTCAACCCGCCACCACGCAACTTTCACAGATGTTGGGTCTGTCAACGCAGAACAGACTCGACACGCAGTGCGGAGGAGGCAATTTAGATCATTATGACCTTGTTAAGAGCCACTTAAAAAGTATTTTGAGCTCACCTTTAAATTTTATGAGGTTGACAATGGGGTCTACGCTGCTCTGGGATCACGTCAGGTAAGAAAGTTGGGAGTTGTGTTACCATGAAATGATCTCTTTACTTGACAGTTGCAAATGTGCTATAAAAGGTCCCATCTCACAGCTGTTCACTTTCCAAGCTCAGATGTTGTTGCTTACTGCATTTGGAAGACAGGTTGAGCTTTATGCAGGTTGCAAGTGTTTGGAGTAAACTCTGACATGAATCAGACTTATGAAATAATACTGAACAGCCTACGGATGGCGCTGTCCAGGAAGAGTATAAATACTCGGGCACGGGCCCAGCTTGTGCAGGACATTCTTAACAGGAACTAGTGAAGGACACAACTAGACCTCCATGTTGTAAAACACCATAAAGCATCCCTACAATGCCCAAGCCATTCCTTTCACACACATCACCATTGCGGGGTGGGGGGAGTGGGGGTACCGTTATGTCTCACCATTCACTGCAACTCACTAAGCCACTTTCAAAGGTGCACAGAAATCTGTCCAAGAATGCAAAGTGTTGAAAATAAAGATTTCAATGTTTGACACTACATTAACAGAAACTTCACATGAACATTGGCTAAAACACCCAAGTGCCTACCCTTGTGTGTTGTTAGTTGGAATGATTGGACTAAGATGAGGGTGAGTGTGAGGGGTGGCTAGTGAGATGGGGATGTGATAATGTAGATAGAGAGAGAGGGATAGGTGGAGGTGCAAGGTAAGTTGGTGTGAGTAAAGATGTGCAGGAGTAGGGTAGGGAAGGCAGAGTTATGGGGATGTGATGATTGGCACAGCAGGATGAGGTTGAGTGTGGCTTTGCAGTAACGTTTCGTGGTCTACTGAGATCATTGAAAGGTTTGCGCCACTGCAGCCTGGTCCTCCTGACAACATCCCTGCTTGTGCCCTCCTGTGTAATGTGCAACCAGGCTGCGTTGATCTCCTGGGGTGGTCTCTTCCGCCCATGGGAAGGGAAGAGAATCTCCCTGCATGCTGTGACTCCCTCCATAAGCATATGAAGGGAGTCATGGGAGAGCCTGGGTGCAGCCGTGTGCCTTTGTGCAGTGCTTGTCAGTGTTTGCAGCACCTCAATGCTGTAGAACACTGACAGCACACCTGTCAAAATCAATTTGCGCATGATCCCTTTAAGGAAACCGGCTGATGACACGTCATCAAGTGACGCCATCAGACCCGCTTTCTTCAATTGGCCAGGAAACGCACTGGCCGGGCTTAACAAGCCAAATCACGGTAAAATCATTCCACAGAGCAGGCTGGAGCCAGCAGCGAGGTCGGGACCCGCCGCCAATGTCACCCGCCATGGACCCGCCGAGGTAGGGGAAATCGCAGCCTAAGTTTTTATTTATCAGTGTGGCTGCCAGTCGGAGTATTAACTTTATTACCGCCTTTAGCGTTGGCTGACTTGTTTCTCGTTGCTATGGTTACTGGTCTGAGTGCTGACTGACGTGTCATGTTGTTATCGTCACCATTTTTGAGTTTTGGTAAGTTTGTTTCATCACTGTGGTTATTGGTTATGAGTGTTGATTAACTCGTTGCCCATCACTATAGCTATTGGTTTCACTACTGGCTACCTTCTTTCCTATTACATTTAACCGTTGATTGTCAAATTCCATGTGGCTACAGTTTTTAGGTTTCAGGCCTATTGATTTGCTTGTAAGTTTCAGTGGGTGTTAGATACTTCATAAATTTTGTGCCAGGCTTGTGAGTACCTTTACTGAGAAAAGAGGTGATGATATATCTGTTGAAACAAGGTTTACTTTTTGAAAACTGAAGTTGTTTATATAAAAAGAAAAATATCTTCTAATACATGGTACAGGTCCACAACCCCTTATCCGCAATTCCAAAATTCGAAAAGCTCTGAAAACCGAAAGTTTTTCGTGGAGCGTCACTCGTGTGCACGACATGACCCGAGTGGCGCCAAACATGACCCGACGCGGCCGATGCTTGACCCATGCAGGTGTGAGGCGTCAGTTGTGTCTCAGCGCTGCTACCAGTCACACGTGCGTCTGCTGCTCGCTGATATTTTTCGTTATTTTGTGATTTTGAGTTTAATTTCACTGTGAAAATGTCAAAAAGAGCTGCAGGTACCCCAACCGTTCTGAAATCCGAAAAATTCCTAATTCCGAAACACATCTGGCCCCAAGGGTTTCGGATAAGGGATTAATAACCTGTACCAAGTGGTGAAAATTAAGAGTTCATAGCAGTTTTTTCCCCGATACAGTAGCAGAAGTGCGGAGTACCTATTGCAGTATTGAATTCTTCCTTTTAAAAGCAACTAGACAAATATTGAATGGTTGTAGGGATGGGTGTAGATCAAATATCCTATGGACTGCAACAGTACTAACCTTGGTTAGACCATGGGAACATCATCGATGCAGTCAAGAGGTGACACTGAATAATATAGTTTGTAAGGTTTGACTGGTATCCTGGAAGTTTCACTCGATTATCTTCGGGGCAGAGAGAAATGTCATGGAGCTTTCTGTTCTCAGAAGCATTTGGTGGTTATAGTTACCTTCTACAGGAGAACAAATAAGTTGGGTAGAGTGCATTACAGTACAAAAGTCCCCAAATTGCCGGTCTCTGACCTTGGCACTGAGCCTCGCTCAATGACAGCGCAGATTGGAGAATCAAGTACAGAGGCTAGCCTATCTGATTCTCAGTGCTCCAAATTTTATGTCCAGTGATTTTAAAGGTTTAAAAATCAGGAGTGCCTCAATTAGAAAGTCTGACCTCAGCGTCTGGTTCTCTGATCTGCACTCTATTGAGCTGACTCCATGCTGGGAGCACAGTCTTGTGGTTAAATTGTTCGTGGTCTGTTGGAAAAAATTAGCTTGATAGGTCAAATGGCTTTTTCTGTTTCATAAATGCAAGTTCTTTCTTTCTTTCTTTCTTTTTTCTTTCGCGCCTCAAACACTTTCCCACCATGCATCTCTTTTTATGGCAGCAATATCCTCAGCTGGGTTGTTTTGCACAGTTGACCACCCTAACAAAACATCAACGATGTCAACACTTCTCGAACTTACAGTACAATTATAATCATAGAAGCAAGCACTAAGAAAAGGATGGTAGGAACTCTGGTTGTCTACCCAAACGCATGCCTCAACTACATAGATGCCTTCACACAAGACTCGTTCAAGCCACCTTCAATTTTGCCGGTAAATTTGAATGAAATTATCTGATTCAGTGGTTCTCAAAATGTTTTGATCTGGAGCCTACCAAGAAGTTCTCGGCCTCTCTCAAAACTCTAGTTAAGCATATTGGTAGTGGTATGTTTGAAAACAATGGTCTCACTCTTCTGCTTTAATTCTATTTCTCACTGTTTTGCTTTTCCTCTGCTCTTTCATTTTTGGTTATTCCCTCTTCCTCCCCCATTTTGTTTCTTGTGCTGTCCCTTACTTTCACCTCTCTAATTCTCCCTCACTTTCATCTTTCTTTACCTTATTTTTCTTCTCTTTCTGCATTTACTTTTCAAGTTTGCTTTTTTGCTATTTCTTACCTCTTTTTCACGTTAATATTTTTTTAACTTTACTTCCTGCATTATTGGGGTTGCAGCTAAGGAAACAACACAGGGAGATGAGGAAAGTGGATGAATCTTGCAATCACCAGGGATTGGGACTTTAAAAAGAGCAAAGAAAATTGTGGTTTTAATGTAGTTAAAATAGGGAAGCTAATGATCACTTGTGGAGAAGTACTGAATGGAAGCCAGGCTATGAGAGATATTCTTACAATTATTGCATGTAGAATAGTCATTAGGCTTATGCAGGTCATCACAGTCAACATGTCCAGATGATGCTATAAAGGTCAAAGATCATATGGCTTGCAAATATCATCTAAACCTTGTGATTTTGTTACCGCCTATAAATTACACCAACACAACCTTTATAAGATATATATAATACATTGTGACTTATTTATTTTTGTACTTACCAGTGGTTATAGTACTGCAAAGTCCTTCATGGTTGTAGATTCTGTCATTGTCCACAATTGTTCACCATGACGATCTTCTGAAGATAGCAGTGTTTGCTATCTATGAGAAAGATCTAGGGGGAAAAATTCAGTTGTTTGTGCCTCCCGTTAGCGCCTTAAGAGGGTGCTAATGGGGCGCAAAGCAACTAGCGCCCAGGCACGGCGATGTTTGCGCTGCTCATGAAATTAACTAGACATTTTGCGGCGGCGCTAAACACTACCGCCACGATCTCCTGCGCCAGCAGATTGTGACGTCAGTCGAGTGCGCAAGGCCCCGTTAGCGCTCCGGACTGAATATTGAGTGGCGCCCCCTGCCTTACCGCCTGCCGCTAGCAATGACAGGTTGAGGGGAGCGTTATGCTGTCAGAAAGGGATAGGGGAGCGCTATTTAAAGGCGACCGCTTCCTGCCTTTTTTTGTCGGTGACATTTTTGCACCACGCATTCTGAGAGAGAGAGAGAGAGAGAGACTTCTGGGGAGATTCAACGCTGTGTGAAGGAGTTTTGAGTACTGAGCAGCACTTTGCAGGTTTATTTTGATTTGCCCTTCCTTGCTTCGCCAGCGCTCTGAGGTAGCGCCTCACTCCTCGGCCTTTGCACCTTAAGACAGGTGTGAAGCGCCTGATTTAATGCTCCAATCACCTCGAGAGGTGATAAAAGCCAAGCTTGCTGTCGGAGGCGATAATTAGCACCAGGAGCTAAACTTTGCGCACGGCCGATAATGGTGCCCCAAACGGGGCGATACTGAATTTTTCCCCCCTAGGGATTAAAGAGGAAACGACGCTTCTTGGAGGTGGTTTTAGTAATGGAGAAAATGTGGACATTCCAGCTGAGGTCAAAGGAGATAGTAAGGTTAAGAATGTTGTTAAATTCAGAAAGACTGAAGGTGGAACCACCAAAGGTAAGAGGTGGTAACTGTTGGTTGGACTTGTGAGAGACAAAGAAACTGGGGTAGAAATTGGTCCTCGTTGTGCCCATTTTCCAGACAAAAATGAGGGTAAAAATGACCATTGTCTGTCGCATGGATGCATGAAAAACATCCAAGGCTATATTGGCATCCTGGGTGGACGCCTAAAACAGGCAATAGGCCCTTTCCATATGCTGATGATGGGCTTAGCAGCTGTTGTAGGCTCCCTCTGAGAAATTGGGCTGCCCCGAGCAGAGCAGGCATTGGGTTGTGGCCTAGTCAGCGGCTGCCACCAAAAAGGAAAGTTAATCTTGTTTTATTTCCTGTCGTTGAGCCAAGGGGCTCAAAACTGGTCAACAGAAAATGGATGAGCTGCCTCTGGAGGCACGACGGGCGACGGCAGTTTGTTCAAATGATTGAAATGAGGTCTGAGGCCCAATTACAGCGAGCCTCGTGTCTTTAGTTATTCGCCCGATTTCAACCCTGCTATTTTTTTGAAGAATTGAAAGGAACCCATTTACGGTCTTCGATACGATGATGACGTAATGACTTGACCATTACGCTCAAGAAGACTGAAGTGTATGAGCAATAAGGGTGTGCAAGCTAAAAGAAATTGATGAAGGTGGATTATATTGTGTGGCTACATGTATAAGCAGGCTAAGATGAATTTTGCAATATCAATTATCAGGCAGAGTGTATTTTCCTCAAAATTTAATACTAATGTGCTACTGTAATATTATTGTAAATATCTTTTAACTAGCTTGAAACATGAGTTTTAGGGTCCGTAAAAATACCAATGCCTGTACAACAAATGGATCCTGAAAAATAAGGTACTTTGTATCATTAGAGTAAATAAACTCCTTAGGCCACTGGTGGTTTATTTTTAGGTTGCTCCCTAATCACTGTCGTTTACGCTATATATAAACTAACCCCAGTGACTGCACTCAACAGCTACCTGAATTAACGTTATTTTCCTAATAAGTACATAGCACAGTGTCTACTGCTGGTGTTCAGAAACCAGTTTAAGTTCTTTCTGTAAGTTATATACACCAGTGAAGAGTAAAGGGAAATATCACTTAGTATTAGTCTTGTACACTGAGAATGAGTGAACCAGAGGCTGAACTAAACCATAATAGTAAGGGCGTCTCCAGGGGAAAATAAAAGTTTGTTAAGTGAGGATTCTCACTGTGTTGAGAAGGGACAGAGCCTTGTGTCATTTCTGAGGTAGCCATTTCATGTCATGTGCAGAACGATATTGCAATGTTTTCATCATGTGAATGATGCTGTTATGCTATGTTCCTATGAATGGGGAAAGCTTTCTGACCAGATCTACAGGGAACATGATTAAGATTTGAAGTTAGTTGATGTGGAAAAACTTGGGGGGGAGGAGAGATATTTTCCTCCTTCTATTATTGGTTAAAAAAAAACTAGACATGAGTAAAGCAATGTTTCCCACTTTAGATTCACCTCCACTGTTTGGCTAACAATAATGAACAGAGATAAATATGCCACTGTGTGCAGTTTGTGATTCTATTTGGTTAAGTTTTAATATAGACAATATCTAGATAAGGGGAAGTTGAGCATTCTTCCTTAGGTTGTATGTTTGATCTCTGTAGGTTCTTGTATCCTGAGTAACACTAGTTTGAATTAAATTATTTCAGTTTGGATACTGGTTCTTCTCTCTCCCTCTCTCTCACACTCTCTCCTGTATATTTCAAAATGACCTCTTTACCCACTGGATTAGTTCCATCGTTTGGAAAATTCCTCACAAGTTAAAAATTAACATTACATTTGATGTCTCTCTTTGGTGAAGCCTGTATGGGGCCACCATGACAACAGGTCTTTGTGTAATCATGCTCGTAACTGAGATTGACAACGCCTACATTTCACATACACAAATGACACGGCGAATCATTACCTGAATAAATATTGATAATCACTTTTAAATTCTGGATAATTCAGACTCTGGGAACAGTCAAATCAACCTTTATGTTTGTAATTGTTTACTTCACACTGCCTCTCTGCTTATCATTGCATCACAACTGGCGAAAGTCAAGGTATATTTATAAGGGAATTTATGTGTGCCTCTTAGGAATACACCCTGGGTAAGTAAAAAAATAGTGGAAATCAGTTGTCATTTTGGGACTGTACACATTACACCAAACATCTGTCTGGAGTAATATCAACAAATATTACACACTCCAGAAGGAGATATGGATGACAGGTCTGATCTGCTGCTGGAGAAACTGCAGCTGAAAAAATGCATTTATTTATTTTGCCAAAGTGGATTTTTAAATTCTTTCTCAAAATGTTCCTGCTAAAGTTGGTTGCAAACATTGAAAGCGCAAATGCCTTCAGTACCGTTTTAATAAAATATTCAGATACCCGAGTGCTCTAGTTACTGAGCAGTGATTTTTATTTTATTAGCTGTTGCGTGGTTCAGTGTAGAAGGATGAACTCCTTTTTTTACACTTGAAATGTTACATTTTTCAAAGCTGCTATCTACTAGATTTGCGCGCCTGAGGGTTTGAATAAATGACTGCTCACAAATCAGGTAAAAAGCTGGTAAAAGGACACATTGGAGGGTCCTGACAGGGAGATGCAATCCCTCTCCCGCGCTGTAAGTGGTTTTCAATGATGTTTGGTCACTTTAGGCCTTTTATTAATGAGCCCTATGGGGATAGTGACAGAACTTCTTTTTTCTCTAACAAGACATCAGATGACTCTCGTTGCCATGGAAACGCACGGTGGAATCTATTTTTTGCCTCATCTGGTAGAGGACTCTGAGCAGGGTACATTCTTTAAAGACGCTGCTCTAGTTAGATCAATTAGCATCAGTCTGTGATTCTGTGTGATGTATAATGATTACAGCACATTTCTAACACCCACAATTACAATAATTCACTGAAAATGAGGGCAACCGATATGATCCGACATTAATAAGGCTTCAGTCTTAAAGGGCAGGCTCGTGAGAAATGTGGGGAGAGGCACGAGGCCACATTCTCCTGGAGCCTTCTGGCGTCCATTGACCTATGAGTAAAAGACACTGACTTTTTATTCTGATACTTTGTGCTGATTTGAATTTGGGCGTCATTAGTAATGTTGAAAAATTATGAAACATTTAAGAGCGTGGCCTTTGACTTCCACAAGTAGAAAGAAAGAGGAAGACAGAGAGACCAAACAGGGGAAACTAGTGGAAAAAATTTCCAGTCACAGAACTGCTGAGAATGGCAGTATCATCTGAAACCAGGGAGTTCTGTTAAGTGCAGAGCTGATTTTCCTCATCTCTGTTGCTACCCGAGATATCAAGAGTGCATATAAATGATGGCACAGTACAAAAACCTATTTGAAAAAAGTATGCCTGATATTTATGATAATAGGATAGTATTGGAAAAACTTGAAAAGCTTCAAAGAACAGTCCCAGAACAATTAATGACCAGGTGATTGGGTTATAAACGAATGCCTCTGAACACTGACCAGAATCGGATTTACAAAGGCAAGAATTGGGTCAGTGTTCACTGTTTCTTGAGTATGGACAAGATTCCTTGGGGGAAAAATTGGGTGGCGCCGCTAACGTCGCTAGGGCGCTAATTTTAGCGTCCCGACAAAGTTAGCGCCCCTCCGCCGGAAATTCAGTAGCAGCGCCCCAAGCAGGAGGTGGGGCGCTACTGGAAGCGCTTCACCTGCCTCTAGGGGCACTACTACTGAAGATCGCGGCGCTACGTGCAACAGCGCCACGCACGTCGGCACATAGCGCCACGTCATTGCAGGCCTCCCTCCCGTGATTAAAGGGGAGGGGCCTAGCGCTGCACACACCGGGGCCCTGCTGGACCACCGGGGAGCGGGGTGCTGTCAAACCAGCCTGGCATTCAAGAGGAGCGCCGGGCTGAGCGATCGTGGCCGGCACCCCGAAAATAAACGGAAAGGGAGCAGGTGCTGGCAGTCGGCCAAAAAAGAAATGGTCGCCTGACACCTGCCCTTTAAGTACCGCCGCCGCCGCTGCAAAAACGCCCCCTGACCCTGTCGGACATATCGTCTGGCGATAGGTCAGGGGGCACAAGGGAAGTTTGCGGCTGGGGCGCAAGCAGAGCGCTGTGCACGGCAATGACATCAGCGCTCACTTCCGGTTACCACCGCCGCTAACCTCCTGCTGAATTTCGCGGGAGGCGTTAGCGGCGCCACGCCCGGGCGCTAGGGTATTTGCACCCTGCTAGCGCTCCCCAGGGGCACTAACGAGAAGTGAAAATCAACCCGATTTTTCCCCCCTTGTTTCCATTTTTTACTGGCTTACAGGAATAAATTCCCAGGTTTTATTGGAAATCGCTTATTGCTGTTTTTCAACCTCTGTCAACCTGTGATATTTCCTGAAACTATGTCATTTATGTGAAATTGCAGTAACTCGTGCTTTTGAAATGTGAAATGTAGGAACATTAATTAGCAACCAATCATGGCACACCTGTAGTAATCACCCTCTAATGCTTCTCAAGCAGCTAACAAGGCACTTCACTGGTAGAAATCTAGCTGTGAAATGCACACAATTTGTTGAGAATGGCACAAGAGAATGTGAGTACACCTCAATATTCAGACCAGGACCCCGACTGTAGTGGTGACCTGGAGAAACATGGTGGAGAAGGGTCTTTAAATATGCAATGGTGGCACATCTCAGTCACAGCCTCCCAGGGGTGACCTCCTTATTTTTCTTACCAAAATGTAATACCTCACACTTATCTATGTTAGAATTCATTTGCCAATTATATGCCCATTCTACAAGTTTATTAATGTTTTCTTGTAATTTGTTGCAGTCCTCCTCAGTATTGACTATCCCCCCAATTTGCTGTCGTCTACAAATTTAGAAATTGTGTTTTTGATTCCAAAGTCTAAATCATTAATATAAGTTGTGAACAACAGTGGTCACAGAACTGATCCTTGTGGGACCCCACTTCCTACCTTCTGCCACTGTGAATAGCTACCCTTTACCCCTACTCCCTGCTTTCTGTCTTGCAGCCAGCTAGCTATCCATTCTACTACTTGTCCCTTGACTCCGCATTCTCTGATCTTATTCATTAATCTATTATGTGGTACCTTATCAAAGGCACCTAGATATATTGGGAATCTAGATATATTACATCTACTGCAATATCCTTATCTACTCCTTCTGTTCCCTCTTCAAAGAATTCAATGAGCTTGGTCAAGGAAGACTTTACCTTTTGAAAGCCATGCTGACTATTCATTACTATATTTTTGGTTTCTAGATGTTTTTCTATTTTCTCCTTTAGTAGGGATTCCATTATCTTTCTTACCACCAATGTTAAGCTGATTGGTTTATAGTTCCCTGGACATGTTCTATCTCCCTTCTTAAATATAGGTATAATAATGTCAGCTATCTGCCAGTCTTCTGACACTACACCTTTTTCTAACGAATTACATTAATATCTTTCACCTAATTTCCTGGTATTCTCACTGATGCACCTACCTGTCCATATAAAATAAACATCCAGATTACTTTTGAAGAGCCTTATCTGAATCCACAAGGAGAAGTTATGTCTGATTTATGCTTTGGTATTTCTTCATTTCTGTGAAGTAAGTGATGTAAGAAAACTACTAGGTACTTGGTCTAAGCGTTAAACAAAGCTTTAATCAACTGTTTTACAACATGGAGATCTAGTTGTGTCCTTCACTAGTTCCTGTTAAAGAATGTCCTGAGCAAGCTGGGCCCATGCCCGAGTATTTATACTCCCCCTGGACAACGCCACCAGCAGGCCGCCCAGTATTATTTCATAAGTCATTTCCACATGAATGACAAGATTCATGTCAGTAAGTTTTGTAGCAACCTTTGTGCCACTGGTACTTTTTCCCAAACTTATTAAAAGCTGCACAATGGGACTTGCCCCATGCCGTGCTTTTTGGAGATAGAAGAGGAGGATCAAAATAGGACAAAAGGGAGATCTGGCTGCACCTGATGTGTTCGGCATCACCTGCCACTACCCTCACACCTGCACTTACAGAATGAGGGGCATATAGCTCAATATGTCAAAGGAATAGTTCTCATGCAGGCTGCAGTTCACAAAGGAGGCTGCGACCGATTTCTGTTGCATACTGCAAAGTGTCTTGTAACCAACCCTTCCACAAGTACAGTACTGCCAATGGCTGTGAAGGTCACAACAGCTGTTAGCTCCTATACCTCCGATCATTCCAAGATATCACCCAAATTAGTTCAGGGTGGATGTAAACCCAGGGCACACTCCTTTTATATGCTGATGATACAGTCTTAATGTACCCACAAAAAGCTGATCAAACTGTTGAAAAAGTATAAACTGAGCATTGACAATATTTTCTCTGGGGGTGGGTCAGTAAGAACCATCTCACTCACAGCATAAACTAAATCAAATTAATTTGATTTGGGAATCATTGCAATATCTTTCCAAAGAACGCCTTTCAGCAACTGAAATGAAAAAATAACATTTTGAAAATACTAACCCTCTAAGTCTGTAATTACCAAGCTAAGCAGCAAATCTATCAACAATGCCTCCTACTAAAAGCAACAACTGCAGCACAGAGTGCAAAAATGCACTAATTCTACTTGAATGTGGTGACATAATCTGGAGACTGATCAAATGGTTATCAGCATCAAATAATTATTGATAAATGAACAAACAAAATGAAATTAAATAGAACCGTGAATCTTTGTCAAATTCAAGGGACTGCCTGTCCACTAAAGAGAACATGCACATTACCATTACACTGTAGATATGTTCCATAAATCTAGCTTTTACTTAATGTTAGTCATTAGAACCAGTTTTGCTCCATAGCAGAGACAGAGAAAGAAGAAATAACTTGCATCTATATAGCTCATTCAGATCATGAGGACATCCCAAAGTATTTCCCTTGATTCCTTTAATTTCCAAACATCTATCGATCTCTGTCTTGAATATACTCAACGACTGAGCCTCCACAGCCCTCTGGGGTAGAGAATTCCAAAGATTCACCACCCTCTGAGTGAAGAAGTTTCTCCTCATCTCAGTCCTAAATGGCCGACCCCTTATTCTGAGACTCTGACCCTTGGTTCTAGACTCCCCAGCCAGGGGAAACATCCTCCCTGCATCTACCCTGTCATGTCCTGTAAGAATTTTGTATGTTTCAATGAGATCACCTCTCATTCTTCTAAACTCTAGAGAATATAGGCCGAGTCTACTCAATCTCTCCTCATAGGGCATTCCCCCCCATCCCAGGAATCAGTCTGGTGAACCTTCGTTGCACTCCCTCTATGGCAAGTATATCTTTCCTTAGGTAAGGAGACCAAAACTGTACACAATACTCCAGGTGTGGTCTCACCGGGGCCCTATATAATTGCAGGAAGACGTCTTTACTCTTATACTCAAATCCTCTTGTAATAAAGGCCAACATACCATTTGCTTTAATAACAACAGAAAATGCTGGAAAAACTGTTGTTATTTCGGATTTCCAACATCCGCAGTATTTTGCTATCATACCATTTGCTTTCCTAATTGCTTGCTGTACCTGCATGTTAACTTTCAGTGATTCATGTACAAGGACATCCAGGTCCCTCTGAACACCAACATTTCCCAATCTCTCACCATTTAAAAAATACCCAGCTTTTCTATTTTTCCTATCAAAGTGGATAACTTCACATTTCTCCACATTATATTCCATTTGCCATGTTCTTGCCCACTCACTTAGCTTGTCTATATCCCCTTGAAGCCTCTTTGCATCCTCCTCACAACTTACATTCCCACCCAGCTTTTTATCATCAGCAAACTTGGATATATTACATTTGGTCCCCTTATCCAAATCATTGATATAGATTGTGAATAGCTGAGGCCCAAGCATTGATCCTTGTGGTACCCCACTAGTTACAGCCTTCCAACCCGAAAATGGCCTGTATATTTTACTCTCTGTTTTCTGTCCATTAACCAATCCTCAATCTATGCTATTATATTACCCCCAATCCCATGAGCCCTAATTTTGTTTAATAACACAATTGTGTGGCACCTTATCAAATGCCTTCTGAAAATCCAAGTCGACCACACCCATTGGTTCCCCCTTATCTATTCTGCTAGTTACAACCTCAAAAAACTCTAACAGATTCATCAAACACGATTTCCCTTTCATAAATCCGTGTTGACTCTGCCCAATCCTATTATTATTTTCCAAGTGCCCTGTTACCACATCCTTAATAATAGATTCTAGCATTTTCTCCCTCCTTTCTTAAATAGAGGGGTTACATTTGCTGCCTTCCAATCCGTGGGAACTGTTCTAGAAACAATGGGCTAGATTTTCAGTTGCTTGCGCCAGCAGTTAGCGCCTTAAGAGAAGTGATTTCCGGGCGCTATGCGTGTAGCGCCCGGGCGCAGCGCAGTTTGCGCCCCGCCCCAAATTAAGTTGCCCGTTAGCGCCGGCGCAAAGTTTAGCGCCCGCCCGGATGCGCGCGCAGAAAATGACGTCACATCCTCGTGCAACGCCCTTTGGCCGCCCCGATTGCAAACTTCAGTCGGACCGCCCCATTGTGCGGCGGGCGGCCGGAGCGTTTGGAAAAAGGAACGCAACACAACCAGCGCGGGCCCCGGGGGGCGCTAATTAAAGGGAACGTCCTCTCCAGTATAAAGGCCATCCTTTTTTCAGAAAACAGTCTTGTGCAACGCATTTCTGGAGACACAACAAGGAGGATAGCTAACTGGTTTCAAGCAGCAAGAGCCAGGTATTTTTGGACTCAGGCAACAGCGCTGCAAGTGGCCATTTGGAAATTAGAGTGTTTGCCAGGATTTGATGGGGGTTGCATGGGGTGCCAACGCGGAGCTGCAGCTCCATGTCCGTAGGGCTCGCAGACGCATTGTGAGAGGGGCAGCCCTGGCTAGAGGCAGAGGGGGCTACAGGCGTCGGCCACGTAGGCCTTACCCAGTCAGGCTATACCGCCAGCAGCGCTCCTACCTAAACATGAGTGCCGCGCGATGTGTTAAAAGGCTCCGATTCCGAAAGGGGGTGATTGCAGAGATCTGCCACCTGCTTCGCCGAGATCTGCGGCCAAAGCTCAGGTGCAGGACGTCTCTGTCGGTGGAAGTGAAGGTGACAGTGGCATTGAACTTCTATGCCACCGGCTCCTTCCAATACGCTGCTGGGGACATAGCAAACATCTCCCAGTACGGCGCGCATCGCTGCATCCGCCAGGTGACCGAAGCACTGTTCAGAAGGAGAAGCCAATTCATCTCCTTCCCCATGGCCCTGGAGAGCCAGCATCAGCGCGCATTGGGATTTTCCAGACTCGGGGAATTCCCCTTGGTGCAGGGCGCCATTGACTGTACGCATGTGGCTTTGCGGGCCCCTCTGGAGCATGGCGAGCAGTATCGCAACAGGAAGGGCTACCATTCTCTGAATGTGCAGCTGGTCTGTGACCACAAGCAGCGCATCATGGCAGTCAATGCCAGCTTCCCAGGCAGCAGCCACGATGCCTTTATCCTGCGGCAGAGTACTGTGCATGACATGTTCCAGGCACAGCCTCCCCCAAGAGGATGGCTACTCGGGGACAAAGGCTATCCTTTGTGCACCTGGCTCATGACCCCGCTCCGCGCGCCCAGGACCGCTGCTGAAGAGGCCTACAACGAGAGCCATCAAACCACCCGCAACATCATCGAGCTAACTATTGGGGTCCTCAAGCAGCGGTTCCGCTGCCTTGATCGCTCCGGAGGAGCTCTCCAGTATTCGCCGGACCGGGTCTCCCAATTTGTGGTGGTTTGCTGCATGCTACACAACCTGGCTATCCGCAGGACTCAGGCACTGCCACCTGACGTTGGACCAGCACCTCAGGAGGAGGAGCAGGAGGAGCATGAGGAGGAGGAGGAGGAGGAGGAGCAGGAGCAGGAGTACGTTCCCAGGAGGGAGCGACCAGGGCCAAGGGCCGCACGACGCCACCTTATTACACGGTACTTCTAAGCCCCCTGTCAGGGAATGGCCAGGGGCCATGAGGGAAGATGAATGCAGCCGCTCCGCAAGCCCTCAGCCGGCGAAGCCAACAAACACTAAGAAGAACAACCATGGAGACTGCATGAATAAAGATAATTTTTTATTACACAAAAATGAAAAGCCCTTCCCACATGAATCCCCAAAAACAATAAACGGGCCCCACAAAAAGCCCAACAAACGACTCACTCCCACAAACTGGGGAGGAGCCACTCCACTTTTATTGAAACCGGGCCTCAACGTCGGCCTAACGCAAAAAAAAAGCCCTCCAAAAGCACAACCATGGGCAAAATAAAGATGGCCACCGCCATATTAAAGGAAAGCTGGCCACACCCTCTACTGAGTGGCCCGCGAGGGCGAGACCTTGGCCAGCATTTTGCCTCCCCTGCCCTGCCTGCTGCTCCTTCGCAAGCTCTGCCCAGTGGCTGCTGCGAGGCTGGGGGAAGGCGCCTGAGGCTCAGATGCCCTTCCGCCAGATGCCGCTGGGGGGCGGCCTACACGGCGTTTGGGCCTCGAGGGGCCGTCTCCTGAGTGGCGCACCTGAGCCTGGCCACCATCAGCTGCAGCCGCTTGCCCTTGACGCCCCAGAGGGGGAATGGCGGCGACGGATGGCGCAATGTGGGCCAGCTGGCGTCTGGGATGCGCTGGCTGGTGCTGTGGCGCGGTGGCACTCGGCCGGGCCCGCACTGCAGGATCCGCAGCAATCAGCCGACGGCCGGCTTGCTGGGATGGTCCAGCGCGGCGCCTGCCCTGGCGATGCCTGCCTGAGACAGCGCGTGTGGCAGCAGTGAGTGGCCCTGTGGTCCTGGTGTGCGCGCGCATCACATCCGCCAGGGTCTTGACGGCATCAGTTAGCATGCGGCCAGTCGCGGCAGTTGCTGCCCCGAACTCGCGCACACTGGTCGCCAGCGACTCGATGGCCTCAGGCATGCGCCCCACCACGCTCATGAGCTCCGTGTGGCGCCGGTCCGAGTCGTCGGCCATCTGATCGAGCTTCCGCACCTCCTCCGAAGTGAAGGTGTCCGGACTGGAGTCGCGACTCTCCCGCTGGGGAGGAGGGGGCCGAACTAGGGGACCCTTGCTGCGTTGGTGACGGCGAGTGTGCCGAGCAGCAGCACTCCCCTCTGATCCTTCCCCCCTTTGGGGGGAAGGCCGCGGGCCACGCGCACGGCTGCTGGGTGGCTGGACGCCACTGGTCCCAGAAGCTGCATTGCCCTGCGACAGTTCCTCCAGGCACTCGTCCAGTGAGGAGGTGTCAAGCATTTACTCCTCTCCTGCGGGACGTGACTGTTCCCCCGAAGGTCCGGCTTGCTCCTCCTCCTCCTCCTGGTCGGAGGTGCTGTCACTGGCAGCCTCAGGGTCCTGGTCGTCACCAGCTGAAAGCAGGAATGCACAAGAGTAGCTTCAGAGTGAGGAGACGGCGTCAGCGAGGGAGTTAGGACTGGTGGGATTCAGCGCATTGGTGGGACAGTGGCAAAGGAGGTAGCTCGGATGGGCCAGTGCGACGCGAGAGGGCCAAAAGGCGAGGTCCTTACCATTGCCGGGCAGTGGAGGGTCGGATACACCGCACGCTGTGGGGACAATCACACGGGCTCCCATGAGCACACACACGCGCTCCTCCAGCCGAGTGAGCTTCTGCAGCTTGGCGCGGCCACCCCTGGCACGGGCCTGGCGATTAAACGCTACTTTAGCCTGCAAGAGAAAGGACGGGCTGTAAGTGCGCAGTGAAGCCCTGATGTAGTGTGCACTGCCTCCCATGGTGGAATAGCTTGGACAGAGTGAAGCCCTGATGTAGTGTGCACTGCCTCCCATGGTGGAATAGCTTGGACAGAGTGAAGCCCTGATGTAGTGTGCACTGCCTCCCATGGTGGAATAGCTTGGCCAAAGTGTAGAGTGCCGAATGGCCATTTGATGCTCATGACTGTCCCAATGCTGCTGGCTGAGGGCTGGCCAAAAGGACTTTCAGGTCCCTTTGCCCATCATGTCAGGTGTACATGCAAGAATGAGGAGGAGACTGGAAAGGCTACTCACCCTCACAATCCTGGTCAGATCGTTGTACTTCTTACGGCATTGTGTGTGGGTCCTGGGGGCCTCGCCGGTGAATGTCACCCTCTGGGCGATCTGCTTCCAGGCTTTGGTGTAGTCGTGGTGGGTTGGATTCCTCCCACTGTCTGGAAACAAGATCTTGCGCCTCACCTCCAGAGCTGTGAGCATGATGTCCAGATCACCCTCTGAGAAGCGCAGGGCACGCTGACGGGCCTTCTCTGGCGTTGCCATGACTCCCTGGGGCTGAGCAGTAGTGTTGAGGCCTCTTTGCAAGGCTGCAGTGTGCAGGGCGTGGCAGCAGACTAATTCGTCCCTTCCCCCTTTAAGAGCTGGTCGGCACCACGGGGTCTGCTGTCAGTGCAAAAATGACCGCACCCGTGCTGCGCCCCGCCTGGGCGCTATCCCTTTGGACCGCCGGCTTAGCGCCTAAAGAGAGTAGTGGAACGCCTCTTTTAGCGCTCCACCAACCTCTTAGGGCGAAGCCACTGAATTCCCGGCAACGGGGCGCTACTTTGGGGCGGGCGCTAACTTCGGGCGGGCGCTAAAGCTAGCGCCCCAAAACTGCCTAAACTGAAAATCTAGCCCAATGGAATTTAGGAAAATGACAACCAATATCCACTATCTTATAGCCACCTCTTTCAAAACCCTAGGGTGTAGGCCATTAGGTCCAGGGGGTTTATTGACTTTCAGTCCCATTAATTTCTCCAGTACTATTTTTTTACTAATACTAACTTCTTTCAGTTCCTCATTCTCGTTAGACCCTTGGTTCTCCACTATTTCCGGGAACTTTTTTGCGTCTTCTTCTGTGAAGACAGATACAAACGGTGAAAAATTGAGTTGATTTGCGCCTCTCATTAGCACCTAATGGGGCACAATTCCCCTAGCGCCAGGGCGCTAGCACCGCTAACGCCTCCTGCGAAATTCAGCCTTGGGTTGCGCCCCCTGACCTATCGCCGGACGATATGTCCGACAGGGTGGGCTTTAGTTTCCTGGATCACTGGGTCTGCTTCTGGGGAAGGTGGGACCTCTACAAGTCGGATGGGTTGCACCTGAACCGGAATGGGACCAACATCCTTGCGGGGAGGTTTGCTCGTGCTGTTGGGGGGGGTTTAAACTAACTTGGCAGGGGGATGGGATACGGAGTGGAGCTATAGTAGGGAGTGATGCACAGCTAAATATAGAGGAAAAAACAAGTCAGCCTGGAAGGCAGAGCAAATATGTAATGGCACAAGGGAGTATGGCAAGGCTGGATGGCATTTATTTTAATGCAAGGAGTCTTGTGAGTAAGGCAGATGAATTGAAGGTGTTGATGAACACACTGGAGTATGATATTGTTGCTATCACAGAGACATGGTTCAGGGAGGGGCAGGACTGGCAGCTCAATATTCCAGGGTATAGAATCTTCAGGCGAGACAGAGGGGGCAGTAAAAGAGGAGGGGGTGTTGCAATATTAATCAAGGAGTCAATTACTGCTGTAAGGAGGGATGATATCTTAGCAGGTTCCTCTAATGAGGCCATATGGGTAGAACTTAAAAACAAAAAGGGGGCAAGCACTTTGCTGGGAGTGTACTATAGGCCCTGAAACAGTCAGGGGGAGATAGAGGAACAGATATGTAGGCAAATCTCAAAGAAGTGTAGAAATAATAGGGTAATAATAGTAGGGGATTTCAACTTCCCCAATATTAACTAGGATAGTCAGAGTGTGAAAGGCTTAGAGGGTGCGGAATTCTTAAAGTGCATCCAGGAGAGCTTTTTGAGCCAGCATGTAGAAAGTCCTACAAGAGAGGGGGCGGTACGGGACCTAATTCTAGGGAATGTAGCCGGGCAAGTGGTAGAAGTGTCAGTAGGAGAGCATTTTGGTGACCGTGACCATAATTCGGTGAGATTTAAGGTAGCCATGGAAAAGGACAAAGATGGACCAGAAATAAAGGTTCTAAATTGGGGGAAGGCCGATTTTAATATGATAAGGCAGGATCTGGCCAAAGTCGACTGGGATCAGCTACTTGTAGGAAAATCCACATCAGAGTAGTGGGAGCCTTTCAGAAAGGAAATAGAGAGAGTACAATGCCAACATGTTCCCGTAAAGGTCAAGGGTGGGACCAACAAGCCCAGGGAACCCTGGATGTCAAGGGATATACAAGAATGGATTAGGAAAAAAAGGGAGGCTTTTGGCAGATACAAAGGACTAAAAACAGTGGAAGCCCTGGAGGAGTATAGAAAGTGCAGGGGGATACTTAAAAAAGAAATTAGGAGAGCGAAGAGGGGGCATGAAAAAACACTGGTGGGCAATATAAAGGAAAATCCCAAGGTGTTTTATAAGTATATTAAGGGCAAGAGGATAACCAGGGAAAGAGTAGGGCCCATTAGGGACCAAAGTGACAATCTGTGTGTAGAGCCGAAAGATGTAGGTGAGGGTTTAAATGAATATTTTGCATCTGTGTTCACTATGGAGAAGGACGATGTAGGCATAGAAATCAGGCAGGGGGATTGTGATATACTTGAACAAATTAGTATTGAGAGGGAGGAGGTACTAGCAGTTTTAGCGGGCTTAAAAGTGGATAAATCCCCAGGCTCAGACGAGATGTATCCCAGGCTGCTGCGTGAGGCAAGGGAGGAGATTGCAGGTGTTCTGACACAAATTTTCAGAACCTCTCTGGCCACAGGGGAGGTGCCAGAGGACTGGAGGACAGCTAACGTAGTACCATTACTCAAGAAGGGTAGTAGGGATAAACCAGGGGATTACAGGCCAGTGAGCCTAACATCAGTGGTAGGGAAATTATTGGAAAGAATTCTGAGGGACAGAATTAGTCTCCACTTGGAAAGGCAAGGATTAATCAAGGATAGTCAGCGTGGCTTTGTAAGGGGGAGATCATGTCTGACCAGTTTGATTGAATTTTTTGAGGGGGTGACTAGGTATGTGGATGAGGGTAGTGCAGTTGATGTGGTCTACATGGACTTCAGTAAGGCTTTTGACAAAGTCCCACATGGGAGACTGGTCAAGAAGGTAAGAGCCCATGGGATCCAGGGCAACTTGGCACATTGGATCCAAAATTGGCTTAGTGGCAGGAGGCAGAGGGTGATAGTCGAAGGTTGTTTTTGTGACTGGAAGCCTGTGTCCAGTGGTGTGCCGCAGGGATCGATGCTGGGTCCTTTGCTGTTTGTAGTGTACATTAATGATTTAGATATGAATGTAGGAGGTATGATCAGTAAGTTCGCAGATGACACGAAAATTGGTGGAGTGGTAAATAGCGAGGAGAGAAGCCTCAGGCTACAGGATGATATAGACGGGTTGGTCAGATGGGCAGAACAGTGGCAAATAGAATTTAACCCTGAAAAGTGTAAGGTGATGCATTTTGGGAGGACTAACAAGGCAAGGGAATACACAATGAATGGTAGGACCCTAGGAAGGACAGAGGACCAGAGGGACCTTGGTGTGCATGTACATAGATCCCTGAAGGCAGCATGACAGGTAGATAAGGTGGTTAAAAAGACATATGAGATACTTGCCTTCATTAGTCGAGGCATAGAATATAAGAGCAGGGAGGTTATGATGGAGCTGTACAAAACGCTAGTTAGGCCACAGCTGGAATACTGTGTGCAGTTTGGGTCGCCACACTATAGGAAGGATGTGATTGTATTGGAGAGGGTGCAGAGGAGATTCACCAGGATGTTACCTGGGCTGGAGCGCTTCAGCTATGAGGAGAGACTGGACAGGCTGGGGTTGTTTTCCTTCGAGCAGAGAAGGCTGAGGGGGGACCTGATTGAGTGTACAAAATTATGAGGGGCATAGATAGGGTGGATAGAAAGGAACTTTCCCCTTAGTAGAGAGGTCAATAACCAGGGGGCATAGTTTCAAGGTAAGCGGCATGAGGTTTAGAGGGGATTTGAGGAAAAACTTTTTCAGCCAGAGGGCTGTATAACTCTATGACTCTATGGGGGAAAAATTCAGTATCACCCCGTTTGGGGCGCAATTATCGGCCGTGCGCAAAGTTTAGAGCCTGGCGCTAATTATTGCCTCCGACTGCAAACTTGGCTTTTATCGCCCATGGAGGTAATTGGCGCACTAAATCAGGTGTTTCACAACTGTCTTAAGGCGCAAAGGCCGAGGAGCGAGGCACTACCTCAAAGCGCTGGCGAAGCTCATGTGATGTCAGTCAGCAATGGAACACAGACACACTGGTGCCGGCCAGTTCTTAAAGGGGAGTTCTGACGAAAGGTCATCGACCTGAAACGTTAACTCTGTTTCTCTCTTCACAGATGCTGCCCTGGCCTGCTGAGTTTCTCCAGCATTTTCTGTTTTTCTCTTAAAGGGGAGGGTTGATTTTGCTCTCCAGCCACATCCTGCTCATTGCAGCCTTGAATCTCGGCCTGGAGAGACCTGTACATCAAATCTGCTGGAAAGAACAATGGAGAGACCCAGGGAAAGAGCTCAGAGCGCAACCCCCACAATCTCTTCTAAATCGATACAAGGAAGGGCAAATCAAAATGAGCCTGCAAAGTGCTGCTCAGTACCCAAAACTCCTTCACACAGCGTTGAATCTCTCCAGAAGTCTCTCTCTCTCTCTCAGAATGCAAGGTGCAAAAATGTCACCAACAAAAAAAGGCAGGAAGCGGTCGCCTTTAAATAGTGCTCCCCCAGTCCCTTCCTGGCTGCAATACTCTCCACTCAACCTGTCATTGCTAGTGGCAGGCGGTAAGGCAGGGGGCGCCACTCAATTTCCGGTCCGGGGCACTACCGGGGCATTGCACGCTCGACTGACGTCACGATCTGCCAGCACAGGAGATTGTGGCGGTAGTGTTTAGCACTGCCACAAAATGTCTACTTAATTTCGTGAGCAGCGCAAACATCGCCGCGCCTGGGCGCTAGTTGCTTTGCACCCCATTAGCGCCCTCTTAAGGCGCTAATGGGAGGCGCAAACCAACTGAAGTTTTCCCCCTATGACTCTATGACTAGGGTCAGGGTGACATTTTTGCAGCTGCGGCGGCACTACTTAAAGGGTAGGTGTCGGGTGGCCTTTTTTTTGGCTGACTGCCAGCACCTGCCTCTTTCACCTTTTTTCTTCGGGGTGCCGGCCATAATGGCTCCCCGGTGGTCAAGCAGGGCCCTGGTGCATGCAGCGCTAGGTCTCTCCCCTTGAATCAGGGGAGGGAGGCCTGCAATGAAGCGGAGCTACGTGTCGACGCGCGTGGCGCTGTTGAAATGTAGCACAGCAAAATTCATTGTTAGAGCCCCAAGAAGGAGAGGGAGTGCTTCCAGTAGCACCCCACCTCCTGCTTGGGGTGCTACTACTGAATTTACGGCGCAGTGGCGCTAACCGTTTTGGGGCATTAAATTAGCGCCTCAAAGGGGGCGCCACCGAATGTTTCCCCCAAAGTATTTGTTTAATTTCTCTGCCATTTCCTTATTCCCCATTATAATTTCTCCTGTCTCAGCCTTTAAGGGACCCACATTTACTTTCGCTGCTCTTTTCCTTTTTGCATACCTATAGAAGCTTTTACAGGATTCGGAGGACCAGGGTCTGATTGTTTCATTGGCTCCGATGTTGCTGGAATAGATGGAAGCTGTTATGTTCATTAATAACTAGACATTCTTATTATGAACACAGCTAGCTTCTAGCTAGTCATTTATTCAGTACACGTTCTCTAGGTACAGTATCTGTAGAGATGCAGCATGTGTGCTCCTGTGTGCAGGCTGCCATCTTGACTGTTGCCTTGTGGGTAGCCTAGTGCCTCATGGGTAATGTAATCTTAATATCTATACAGCTGGGTAGTGTAGTCTTATATACATACAGCTATATACAGCTCTACGGCTCCACCTAGTGTCCACTATAGAATGACATGCTATTGATCACTACAGAAGCTGCAGGTGAGATGACAGAAGCGATCTGTCACTGGTGAGAAAGGTTCTCCCAATGAGGTGGCACTGGACATACAGTTGGATTTAAAAACTTGTAGGCTAAAGAAATCTGTATGTGTATTAAAATTGCAGTAACCAACATTTTCTTTGCTCTGAAACTCACTATGTGCAACATGGCATCCTTTATACCACTTCTGCAGCTGTCATCTTTTCACAAACATCAGGCCAGATTCACAATACGCCACACTTACCTGCGTGTTGTCCGGATGTCATAAATCCTGACCCAGAAGCTGAAAAATTGAAAAAGACCCTGAAAACTGCATACAAGTACCTGTTAATAGGCAGTTAATTGCCTTTAATCCATTTTCCACCACTAGGTGTTGGGTCCATTCGCAAATCGGGTTCCCGACACTTGGGAACGTTGTGTTGAGGCGGGTTGACGGTGGGTGCAGAACCTGTCGTCAATCAGAACGACTTTAACCTCTAACCCGCCTCCAAACCCGCCCTCTGAGCGCTGGCAAAATTGCGGCCAAAGTATTTGTTTAATTTCTCTGCCATTTCCTTATTCCCCATTATAATTTTTCCTGTCTCAGCCTGTAAGGGACCCACAGTTATTTTCGCTAATCTTTTCCTTTTTATATACCTATAGAAACTTTTACAGTCTGTTTTTATGTCTCTCGCTAGTTTACCCTCATATTCTATTTTCCCTTTCTTTATCAATTTCTTGGTCCTCCTTTGCTGAATTCTAAAATCCTCCCAATCCTCAGGCTTACTGCTCTTTTTTGGCAACATTATAAGCCTCTTTCTTTGATCTAATATTATCTTAAACTTCTCTTGTTAAACACGGTTGGACCACTTTTCCTGTGGGGTTTTTGTGCCTTAAAGGAATGTATATTTGTTGTAAATGATGTATTAATTCTTTAAATGCTAGCCATTGCTTGTCTACCATTATACCTTTTTAATGTAGTTTCCCAATCTACCTTAGCCAACTCACCCCTCATACCTATGTAGTTTGCTTTGTTTAGATTTTAAGACCCTAGTTTCGGATTTAACTAAATCACTTTGAAACTCAATATAAAATTCTATCATATTATGGTCCCTCTTCCCTAAAGGCCCATTTACTACAAGGTTATTAATTAACCCTTTCTCATTGCACAATACTAGATCTAAAATAGCCTGTTCCTTAGTTGGTTCCTTAACATACTGATCTAGAAAGCTATCTTGCATACATTCCATGAATTCATCCTCCACACTATTACTGCAAATTTGGTTTGCCCAGTCTATATGTAGATTAAAGTCCCCCATGATTATTGTATTACCCTTGTTAATGCGCCTCTAATTTCATGATTTATACGCTGCCCTATATTACAACTATTGTTTGGAGGCACTAAAGCATGGCGGAGAAGCACTACTGGTGTGAATTCATGAACTCATTTCTCTTATCTGGAAGGAGGAGAGCATGCCAAGGGATCTCAGAGACGCCGTAATTGTGACCATCTTCAAGAAAGGTGACAAGTCCGATTGCGGTAATTACAGAGGAGTTTCCCTGCTGTCTGCCACAGGGAAAGTCATCGCAGGAATCCTCCTCAATCGCCTTCTCCCAGTGGCCGAAGAGCTCCTCCCAGCGTCGCAATGCGGATTCTGCCCACTAAGGGGCACAATGGACATGATCTTCACTGCACGTCAATTACAAGAAAAATGCAGGGAACAGCACCAACCGCTGTACATGGCCTTCTTTGATCTCACAAAGGCCTTCGACACTGTCAACCGTGAGGGATTATGGAGTGTCCTCCACAAATTCGGCTGCCCTCAAAGGTTTGTCACTATCCTCCGCCTGCTTCACAACGACATGCAAGCCATGATCCTGACCAACAGTTCCACCACAGACCCAATTCACGTACGAACTGGGGTCAAGCAAGGTTGTGTCATTGCACCAACGCTCTTCTCGATCTTCCTTGCTGCAATGCTCCATCTCACCCTCAGTAAGCTCCCCACTGGAGTGGAGCTAATTTACAGAACAAACGGGAAACTGTTCAACTTCCGTCACCTCCAGTCCAGATCCAAGGTCGTCCCATCCTCTGTCGTCAAATTACAGTATGCAGACGACGCTTGCGTCTGCGCTCACTCGGAGGTCAAACTGCAAACCATCATCAACACCTTCAGTGAAGCGTACGAGAGCATGGGCCTTACACTAAACATCCGTAAGACAAAGGTCTTCTACCAACCTGCCCCCGCCACACAGTACTGCCCCCCGATTATCAAAATCCATGACAAGGCCTTGGACAACGTGGACCACTTTCCATACCTCGGGAGCCTACTGTCAACAAGGGCAGATGTCAGCGACGAAGTCCAACACCGCCTTCAGTGTGCCAATGCAGCCTTCGGTCGCCTGAGGAAGAGAGTGTTTGAAGACCAGGACTTCAAACCCGGCACCAAGCTCATGGTCAACAGAACAGCAGTGATACTCGCCCTGCTGTATGCCTCAGAGACATGGACCATGTACAGCAGGCACCTCAAAGCACTGGAGAGGTACCACCAACGCTGCCTCCGCAAGATCCTGCAAATCCATTGGCAGGATAGGCGCACCAACAGCAGTGTTCTTGCTCAGGCCGACATCCCCAGCATCGAAGCTTTGACCACGCTCAATCAGGTCTGATGGATGGGTCACATTGTCCGCATGCCCGATACGAGACTCCCAAAACAAACGCTCTACTCAGAGCTCCGGCACGGCAAGAGAGCACCAGGTGGGCAGAGGAAACGCTTCAAGGACACCCTCAAAGCCTCCTTGAAAAAGTGTAACATCCCCACCGACACCTGGGAATCCCTGGCCCAAGACCGCACAAAGTGGAGGAGAAGCATCTGGGAAGGCGCCGAACACCTCGAGTCTCCTCGCTAGGAGCAAGTGGAAGCCAAACACAAACAGCGCAAGGAGCGCACGTCAACCCAAGCACCCCACCCACCCGCCCCTTCAACCACCGTCTGCCCCACCTGTGACAGAGACTGTAGGTCCCGCATTGGACTCATCAGTCACCTGCAAACTCATTTTTAATGTGGAAGCAAGTCATCCTCGGTTCCGAGGGACTGCCTAAGAAGGAGAAGAAGAAACAACTCCCACCAATGTTTTCTGCCCCTTGCTGTTTCTTAGTTCCACCCAAACTGATTCTACTTCTTGATTTTCAGAGCTAAGATCCTTTCTCTCTACTGTCTTTATCCTATCCTTTATTATCAAGGCTACACCTCCTCCTTTTCCATTTTGCCTATCTCTTCTAAAAGTTAAGTATCTTGGAATATTTAGCTCCCAACCTTGGCCACATTGCAACCACGTCTCCGTAATGGCTATTAGATCAAACCTATTCATTTCTATCTGTGCTATTAATTCATCTATTTTGTTGTGAATGCTTCACCTTTAACTTTGATTTATTTCTATTTTTCCCTGATGCCACCTTAGTCACTGAAGCCTTATTACTTTTGTTCTTCTTGCTGTCCCTTCTTGACCCACTCTGCTTATTTTTACCCAAAACTCTACTCTGCACTAGAGTCTTGACATTTCTCTCGCTACTTTTAAATTTACTCTTTCCTAAATCCTCTCCCCCCACCCCACCACCTTCATTAGTTTAAAGCCCTGTCTACTGCCCTAATTATTCGGTTCGCCAGGACACTGGTCCCAGCCCAGTTTAAGTGGAGCCCGTTGCAACGGAACAGCTCCCTCTTTCCCCAGTACTGGTGCCAGTGCCCCTTGAACTGAAACCCCTTCCTCCCACACCATTCTTTGAGCCACGCATTTAAACCTCGAATCTGTTTGTCCCTATACCAATTTGCGTGTGGCTCAGGTAACAATCCAGAGATTATTACCTTTGAGATTCTGCTTTTTAATTTGGATCCTTGCTCCTCAAACTCTCTCAGCAGACCTTATCCTAGTTCTAGTTCTATGTCGTTGGTTTCTACGTGGACCACGACAACTGGATCCTTCCCCTTCCACTCCAAGTTTTCCTGCAGCTGCGAGGAGATGTCTTTAACCCTGGCACCAGGTAGGCAACACAACCTTCGGAACTCTCGGTCATGGCTGCAGAGAACAGTATCTATCCCCCTGACTATACTGCCCCCTACCACAAGTACATTCCCTTTCACTCCCCCCACTTGAATGGCCTCCTGCACCATGGTGCCATGGTCAGCTTGCTCACCCATCCTGCAGGCTTTTCCCTCAACACACAGGCAGCAAGAACCTCATACCTGTTAGACAAGGGCAAAGGCTGAGGCTCCTCCAGCAGTGCACCTGGCGTCCTCTTACCTGCCTGAGTTGCAGTCACACCCTCCTGTCCCTGTACCACTAACCAGACCTGTACCACTACCTAACTTAAGGGGTGTGACTGCCTCCTGGATCAAAGTGTCCAGGTAACTCTCCCCATCCCTGATGCCCCACAATGTCTGCACCTCAGACTCCAGCTCAAAAGCTCTGAGCTGAAGTTCCTCAAGATGCAGGCACTTACTGCAAACGTGGTTGTCCGGGATCACAATGCTCTCCACAAACTCCCACGTGCTGCAGTTGCGGCACACCACCTGCACTGCCATCTCTATATGACCTTGTTTTATTTAATTAAATGTAATTAAATTTGTAATTAGATAACTTAGTTTACAGTGTAGTTTCTTGACTACTTACTTGTTCTAGATTAAGTTATGGGTACTGAAATTAAATATCTACCTGTAACACAACGCACTACAAGTAGTGTAGGCAAAAAGCAACAACTCCTTCCCCCTCTTCTCCGAATTCCCACTCTTTCCAAAATTCCCAAATAAAACACACTGTTTACATCCATTCCATTTTAATCCTGCTCCGTGCTGAGAAAATGTATTAAATGAACAGTTGAGCTATACAGATTACGAAAGTCCGGTTTCGATCTGTGGTCTATGCTGAGTTAGCTGATTGTGCCGAGATAGCACTGGAGTATTACAATGAGTCAACAGTTGTGAATTGGGAATGGAAAATCGGCCAGCTTTCCTGCTCCTGAATGATATTCGGTGACCACTGCTCAAAGTGCACATGTGTGGAAATTGGATGAGGACAGGCTGTAATGCCCATTGCAATAGAATAGTCTGATGGCAGTTAAGCCTGAATTTTCCAATCGGTGTTATCATAATGCTTTCACCGTTCATTTCAAATGGCTCAGTGCCAGCATTAAGATAATGCAGATCAGAAAATCTAGGCCTCACTGTCAAGGCTCCCACATAAATAAAATGAGGTACTGAAGCGTGACCAGCACCGATGGGACTGCATCCCAGAAAGGAGCCAACACTTGTATGAGAGAAAGGGAGAAAGTTGGCAAGAAAAAGAAGAATTTCTTGATGCCTTCTTGAACCATAGCTGTGCTGCTGCCAAATTATCTCATTAGGAAACATCTGGGCCTAGAAATTCATTTCAGGCGGTCAATGGAACTGAATATCAGGTGCTGCGTAGAACGGGCGGCCAATCCGATACAGCCCCTTTTGTACCACCGCCCGAGACAAATTTCTAGGCCCTGGTCCATTGGCAAGGTAAATCATTGAGTTGTAAGCCTTCTCTACTTACAAAGATCAGGTTAAAGATTAACGGTGATCTTTGGATCGCTAAGTTCAATTAGCTTACAAATGTACAATATTTTAAAAACTGTGATCGTAAGCCCACCATCAATGAGATCTACTGCTGTAAAACCTCCTAAATGTTGTCAAAACAATATTCACAAATATATTTTTGAACTTAAAAATATCACTACAATATAAAAGTTAGTAAATGGGTGGTGAGGGATACGTGCAGTAAGTCAAAAATTTAGGTTACGCTCAGAGTGTCAGCCGTGACTCAGTTGGTAGCACTCTCGCCTCAGAAGGTTGTGGGTTCAAGTCCCACTTCAGAGAATTGAGCACATAATCTAAGCTGATGCTTGAATGCATACTGAGGGAGTGCTGCACTGTCGGAGGGGCTGTCTGTCAGACGAGACACTAAACCGAAGGGTCATCCACCTGAAACGTTAACTCTGTTTCTCTCTCCACAGATGCTGCCTGGCCTGCTGAGTATTGCCAGCATTTTCTGTTTTTATTTCACTAAATCGAGGCCCTGTCTGCCCACTTACATGGACGTAAAAGATCCCATGGCATTATTTCGAAGAAGAGCAAAGGTAACCTTGCCAATATTTATCCCTCTACCAACATCGCTAAAACAGATTATCTGGTCATTATTGTTATGTTCATTAATAAATAGACATTTTAATTTGAACACAGCTAGCTTCTAGCTAGTCATTTATTCAGTACACGTTCTCTAGGTACAGTATCTGTAGAGATGCAGCCTGTGTGCTCCTGTGTGCAGGCTGCCATCTTGACTGTTGCCTTGTGGGTAGCCTCGTGCCTCATGGGTAATGTAGTCTTAATATCTATACAGCTGGGTAGTGTAGTCTTGTATACATACAGCTATATACAGCTCTACAGCTCCACCTAGTGTCCACTATAGAATGACATGCTATTGATCACTACATCCCCTTTCTTTGAGGTTTAACAAAATCAATATCCATCAACTTTCAAGAAAACAATAAAGATAATATCAGTAACACTTTTGTTAGTGCTCTATAAACATAAACATTTTCAAAACAGTCAACACATTTTCAAAGCTTTACATTGTACTCAAAGATTAAGTCTATCAGGCTTTTTTACTTCACGTGTGGATCTTCTCAATACGGGTAAGTCTGATGTGTCTTCATGAGATTGTTCTGGTGGTGAATGACAAGATGCAGTTGCGGCATTGTCATCAATCTGCTCTTGTATAGATCGAGGTCTCCTTGCGATCTTTGCTTGGAGAGGGTTTCAGTGTTTCCTTCACTCTTCATGCCATAACTCTCAATGTAGTCAATGCACTCTCAAAAAACTGCTGGCAGCTGGATCCCATCATACAGCATAGTCCTCTCAGCAGCCTCGGCTAATGGAACACCAAAGATTGGCCTGAGGGAAGAAGGAGTATCCACCGGAACTGCTTCCTGCTCTGGTGCAGGCTTCTTCTTTTTCTTTTTCTCTTTCCACTGCTTAACAACATCTGCTGCGGTTATATCTTTGGACTTTTTCTCCTTGTGTTTTTCCTCTTTGTGCTTTTCTTCCTTTGGCTTCTCTTTGACCTTAAAGTCTTTTTCTTTCTTCTTGGAGAAACTAGGCTTTTTGAAGACATGGATACCCTTTGGCCTTTTCATCCTTGATGGGCTCTCTGCTTCATCACCTGAGTCATCTGGTCTGCTTATGGCACAGTTTATACGGTAGACTCTCTTGACCAGTTCTAAGTCTTCACACGCTTTGTCACCTAGTATCGAATCAAGTCTTTCAGCCACAACAGAAAACATGAGATGATGCACTTTGTCTTTGACTGTCACTTTAAGTCTGCATACACCTAAGCTATCTATTTTCTGTCCATTATAGTTCTTCAGTAGTACTGACTTTTTCTGTATTTTGGGCTTTTCTTTCATATTGTTAATGTCACTCATACTGATTAAGTTTGCTTTTGCCCCAGTGTCTAGTTTCAAGGTAACTAATGCTCCATTTACCTGCAGTGGGACCATCCATTTGTCCACTTTTACTGCATTGACTTTATGTTCAGCATTGTCCATTTCTGAGGGCTGCACATTTTCTGTATCTTTTTTGATATCGTCACATGACACCATTCTGACAAAAAATGTCTCACTTAAATCAGTGTCCTCAATTACATTAACTCGTTGCCCTTTCTTAGTTTGTACTTTTGAAAAGCATTGTTTGGCAAAGTGATTCTTTCCATTACACTTTGTGCACATTTTTCCAAACGCTGGGCATTGTCTTAACTGGTGTTTGTAACCACAGCGTTTACAATTAAAAATGTCATCCTCCGATTGCTTTTCATTTCTGTTCTGCCCACGTTTCTTCCCCTTGTAGGACACAGTACCGACAGCAGCATTATCACTCATTACAATCGCATCATTATTGATTTCACTGAAAGTCTTCACGTGCTTTCGAGCTAGCTCGCTGGCTTGGCATATTTTCACCGCATTTTCCAAATTTAGTTCGGTTTCTCTCAACAGACGTTCCCTGACTTTTTTATCATGAATACCAAACACAATCTGGTCACGAATCATGGATGCTTTGAGCTCAGAGAAATTACATGTCTGTGCTTTCAGTTTCAGATCAGTTATAAAGCTATCAAAAGTCTAATTTTGTTGCTGTGTCTGGGAACAGAAGATGTATCTTTCATACGTCTCATTCTTTTTGGGAGAGCAATGTGCATCAAATTGTTTTAGCACATCTTCTAATTTTTTTCTGTTCTCCGCTGGATTAAATACAAATGTATTAAATACCTCTATCGCCTGTGGGCCTGCAACCATAAGCAGCAATGCTATCTTCCTTGGGTCTGGCTTCGTACCGAATCCAATGGCTGCAATGTAGAGTTCGAATTGTTGTTTAAAAATCCGCCAATTGTAGTCGACATTTCCCTCGAGATTCAAACGCTCTGGTGGCTTCAAATTTTCCATGTCACTTTTCACAATTTTCAGCAGATCTTCACCACCCTGGTACCATGTTATGTTCATTAATAAATAGACATTCTTATTATGAACACAGCTAGCTTCTAGCTAGTCATTTATTCAGTACACGTTCTCTAGGTACAGTATCTGTAGAGATGCAGCCTGTGTGCTCCTGTGTGCAGGCTGCCATCTTGACTGTTGCCTTGTGGGTAGCCACGTGCCTCATGGGTAATATAGTCTTAATATCTATACAGCTGGGTAGTGTAGTCTTGTATACATACAGCTATATACAGCTCTACGGCTCCACCTAGTGTCCACTATAGAATGACATGCTATTGATCACTACAATTATCTCATTGATGTTTGTGGGACCTTGCTGTACATAAATTAGCTGCCACATTGTTCTACATTACAACAGAGACTACACTTCAAAAGTACTTCATTGGCTGTAAAGCGCTTTGGGACATCCTGAGGTCATGAAAGGTACTGTATAAATACAAGTTCATTCTTCTTTTAACAGTTTATGATGTCATCAGAATCTGCTGAATTGCTGCTTTTAATCCGTTCCCACTCCTCAGTATTCTCTATTTTCCTCACCGAAATGAAAAATTGCTTCAGGATTTCACTGGCATGACCCCCACACACGGGCAAAAATACAGCTTCCTAACTTTGTACATGCAGTGGTGCGAAACAATCAGTGGATGTTACTATTCCTAGACCCCCATAAAAATGAAAGGATGTGATTTTTTTGAGCGGGTGGGGGCTTTGCAGTTCTGTAGGGTAGAATTAAGAGCCCGGCAGAAATCTCCCCAAGATCAATGCACGGGCAGCTTTGATCGCAGACTGAGCTCCTTTTGATTGCAACTCTCAAAGTGTCTGCTGTGTCTCCGGAGAGCTCTGGAATCACGCTTTTACTTTTATCTCTCCATCATTAGTGCTGCTTACACAGGAAGTTGACACTTCCCAAAGACCTCTGGGACTTTTGCTCGAAGGCTGAATTCTAAGGTTTGAACATCCACTGAAATTTCTTCACGATTTTCATCTTTCTTTTGCTGTTTCTGCACCCTGTGTCCTAGAACGAATTCTATTTTAACCTAAACATCTTTTATATTTAAATAGTATTTGCTAACCCATGCATAGTTTTGCTCTCTTACACCTGACAATTTGTAATATATTAATGGAATCAAAAATATTGCATCTGAGGAAAGTATTGAGGGATGAAATGAAATATTCTGTGCATCAATGAAATCTCATATGGCTTTTATTGATGTATTTATTTATTCATATTTTCTTTCTTTGTTTTTCATTCCTGCTGCTCTGACTGGAGTGCAGAAACTGAATTACAAACTCTATCGCATTTTTAATGCACTGGTTGAAATAACCAGGTTAATGACTTCATTGAAATAGCGCGCCACATTATTAACCAATGCACTAAAAATAGTGCAGAGGAACATCAGTCTTCTGGCAGGCCAGTGAACTCCCTGATAGTGTCGTGGAGGGACACATACAAATTACCTCATGATGCAGTGAAGAGAAATTTGTCCAGATTCCTTTTTTAAGCTGTCTTTCAAAATTTGGCTTTAAAACAGTAACAAATACAGATGACAAGAAGCCAATCAGTACAAATAAACAACTTGCAAATCCAAACAGGAAAGTAGTCCAACCGTTAATAATTGCCAACCCTGGTCAAAGCATAGAGTTGTCAATGATCAAGAACTCTCGAGTCAATCTGGAGCACTCTGGGGGAATAAAGCATACTACACAGTACCGCAGGCGTAAAGAAGATTATTCTGAGGGAGGGGTGTGAAAGAAAAAAAGAGCAGCTTCTGTATAAAATAGAAAGAACAGAGTATTGTCATCACAAGGGAAAGGAAAGACAACCGCGCCCTGATTGTTCAGTAGATCAGCGAGGATAATACATCTGAGTTCTCTTGGGTCTAACACTGCAGTTATATTATCTGTACTGTTGCTCTGAGTCAGGTAGGTGCAGATTGCGATTCCAAGTCACAAGGCCTCCCATTACATTGCCTGACTCCATACCTCTCCTCCGTCCTTCATTGATAGCAGAATCTTCAGCTGCCATGCGCCTGCACTATGGAACTCTTCTGCCAAATTTCTTCAAGTTTGCTAACCTCTCTCACCACCTTCAAAAGCATCTTTAAAATGGACTTCATTACCAAGCTTCCAGTGACCTCCCCCCAACCTACTTCCTGCTTGGTGTCCACCACTTATCCTGTAAAGCATCTTGAGTTGTATCAATGTTTGAAAAATATTATATAGATGTTAGTTGTTGTGTCCAGCATTGTACAATGGTTGTAGGATTTTTTTTTTTAATTGTCATTTGCGTTTGAAGTAGATAAGCAGCTATCATTTGACGATGAAAAGGAATGGTCATTTTGGGAGATAGCCCTGTGCCTAGTGGTTTCAGTATCTGGAATGCTAGGTAAATCTTTTATCCTTCAGTATGTGTGGATGATGTGGTTACTTAGTGTGAAATATCAAACTAAGTTAAGATTGAAAGTTCCCTGAATCAAGTCTGTCATATTATAAAATCCAAATTGTAAATTTAAACAGAACGATCATTTTTTTGAATGAAACACTTGTGCATCAAGTATTGCACAAAGGGAGGGATATTAAGGTCCTGCAAGTGAACAGTTGACTCACGTTCAAGCAAAGAGGAAGTTTACCCGACTCTAAGTAGGTATCAATGTGAAGCAGTAAGAGGCATTAAACTCTTTGCATTGATTTAATCAGTAAGTAGCAATAATATTACTTTATACTGTGTTCTACTAATTTTAAATTGTCTATCTTAAAATACCATTACATTTGTTCACAAGTTATTTTCATATGCACTCTTAAAGTAGAAACCTTGTGGAGTAATGCGCTGCTCTCCAGAAGCATAACTTTTCTTAGTAGCAGTGCAGATGAAGCAATCCAGAATTCAAAAGTAGTGTCCGGTCTTAAACTGAATCATAACATGTTTAGCAAGTTTCCATCATGAATTGCCCATTTCTAGTCAGATGGACTTGTTTATTATGCTGAAAGTATTAGTGACTGGTTATAAACAAGCACAAGAAGGATATAAATGAAAGTCAGTGACTTCAATGTGGTTATATGGGAACGTATTCTCATGAAAGTTAGTACTGACTGTCTGAAATTCCAATGGTTGCCAGGCAGAGCTGATAATTCATGTGATGTGCTATTCTGAACCGAAAAATATTATGGTGTGCTTGATATCTTTTGATATTTAAAAGATAGGACATTTTCAGACATATACTAAAAAAAAGGCCATTGATGCTTGTTGAAAAGACAGTTAACCAGCTTGTTTACTGATTCATGGGCTGCATTTTCAGATGATAGAGTGACAAGGTGATATAATCCCAAGATTGTGATGGTGAATGGGACAGTTGGGTGTCAGATGAAATGAATATTTCAGTTTATTTTTGAGAGCTTGCTCGTCACAATGAAGAAATAAACTGTGAGATAATTCAATTATAATGTCTAATTTTTCAAATGTTTTCAATTCATCTTCAAAGAAAAGATGATTTTCCCTTCACTTTTACATTCCTGATTTCCAAAACTATTTAACCGAACCATACATCTCTTGCACGGTATAACTTAAAACGGGTTTCTATTTGGTAGCTAACAATTAAAAGACACATCAAAAAAAATCTTGGGTAATGAAGAGGGCGTAAGGCCCAAGAAATGATGCAACAGAGCAATGGTGTCCATCGGAGACTGCGGATTCCAAAGCTGCCATTAATTGGTGTTCATTAATTATCGATGTGTTTCGTGAGCTTTGATCACACTGCCAAGTGAAGCACATTATGGTAGTGGACAGCCACAACTCAGAGAGCGTTCATTGGCATGGTGACCTTTCCCATCCTGTAAGGCATGGCTCTCGGGAATTAATAGGGTGCAGTGTCGATGTCAGCTGTAAAAACAAAGCCCTAGAAATTGAATTGTGCCTTGCCCATTTTATAGGCATGAAACAGGTAGGTGCACAGCCGCCAGTCCCGCACCAGAGGTGTGCCGCCTGGCATATTGCTTTGGGTGCCCTGAAGACCGGGGCATGCTTCGGAGGTTTTGATCCACCTCATTATTATTTTTAAAATAAGAGTCCTATGCTGGTTGTAGAACTCACCCGGCAAATAATGGCGCTGTCAGGAAGGACCCTGCTGGAGCGCTATTTAAAGGGCCCACCCCGCTCCTTACAGGTTAGTTGCCGGTTTGTATTTTTAGGCTGCTGATAAACTTCTGGGCCTTCTTTCAGTTATTTTGCCCATTCCACTACTGACTATTTATCTGCCTTGCAAATATTTTACTTCACTCATGGGTGATCTGCCGGTTCTGCTATTGGGGCTGAAGGGGGAGCAACAAAGCAGACAGGAGCAAGCAGGAGCAGCTGGGAGAAGAAGGAGGAGAATGGCACTGCGCAGGAGGTATTGGTGAGACCGCACCTGGAATACTGCATACAGTTTTGGTGTCCATACTTAAGAAAAGACATATTTGCTCTCGAGTCAGTACAAAGAAGGTTCACTCGGTTAATCCCGGGGATGAGGGGGTGGTCATATGAGGAGAGGTTGAGTAGATTGGGACTCTACTCATTGGAGTTCAGAAGAATGAGAGGCGATCTTATTGAAACATATAAGATTGTGAAGGGGCTTGATCGGGTGGATGCGGTGAGGATGTTCCCTGAGATGAGGAGAAACTTCTTCACTCAGAGGGTGGTAGGTTTGTGGAATTTGCTGCCCCAGAAAGCTGTGGAAGCTACATCATTAAATAAATTTAAAACAGAAATAGATAGTTTCCTAGAAGTAAAGGGAATTAAGGGTTACGGGGAGCGGGCAGGAAATTGGACATGAGTCCAGGTTCGGAATGGTCGTGGCCCTGTGGGTAGTGGAGCGGGCCCAGGGGCCGTGTAGCCTGGTTCTGCTCCTACTTCTTGTGTTCTAATTCTGTGTTAGATTTCAGGAGATGGTTTTATTCCTGTTCCTGGCTGGGGTGGAGATCGCCTTTACAGAAGGTAAGTACTGTAGAAAATATAGGGACAGAGTGATCTCCTGGAAGAGTTTCGATCGCCTAGATGGGTCGGAGAGGAATTTCCCAGATTTTTTCTCCCAAATTGGCCATTGGGTTTTTTATCTGGTTTTTCGCCTCTCCCGGGAGATCACATGGGTTCGGGTGGGATGGAGAGTGATAGAAGATTTGAGGTTAGGATCAGATCAGCCATGATCTTATTGAATGGTGGAGCAGGCTCGAGGGGCCGATTGGCCTACTCCTGCTCCTATTTCTTATGTTCTTATGTTCTTATCCACAGAGGGTCTTCAGACAACACTTCTCCTACCTTAACCTGATGAGGAACAATGTGTGAGTTGCCTGCGTTTCACCAGGCAGGTTGTCACTGCGCTACATCATCTGCTGCAGCCACAACTAGATCACAGCCAATCACATTGAAGAATTCTCACAGACAGAAAACCAGGAAGTAAAATGCACTTAATTAATCATTTTACAGAGAGCAAAATAAAGATTGGGATGTATGTAGTGTCAGCCGTGACTCAGCTGGTAGCCCTCCTGTCTCTGAGTCAGTCGGCTGTGGGTTCAAGTCCCACTCCAGAGATTTGAGCACAAAAATCTAAGCTGACACTCCAGTGCAGTACTGAGGGAGTGCTGCACTGTCAGAAGTGCTGTCGTTCAGATGAGATGTTAAAATCAAAGCTCCATCTGCTCTCTCAGGTGGAAGTAAAAGATCCCATGGCACTATTACAAAGAAGAGCAGAGGAGCTATCCCCGGTGTCCTGGCCAATATTTATCCCTCAATCAACATGTGTGCAAATTGGCATGATTACAACAGTGACTGCACTTCAAAATTGGCTGTAAAGCGCTTTGGGATGGCCTGAGTTGAGAAAGGTGCTATATAAATACAAGCTTTTCTTTCTTTCATACACATGGGATTAAGGTAGAAGCTGAAATATCATAAACAAACTTTAAAAAAAAATTATTATAATAAAACCCATGGAATTTTTATCATAATGGAAACATTTGTCATTCCACAAATATAACCTTAGTTTTTCAGGGTCAGAATGGTTGATCAGCAGTCAGTGCGCCATTAAAACCCCAGTTACACCTATTTCAACAAGGCTTAACTTTGTCGGGGGTTTTTTACAGCGATATTCCAGCGTAAAAGGGGAAGTTTCCGTCAGTTCAATGTGCTTTGAATTGATTGCAGTCTCCGGGAGCTCCGCAGCGCAGCCTGTGGGGGAGCAGGGAATGACCGACAGCAGCTTCTGGATTTCTGCGTTTATCTGCGCATGTGCGAATTCCAAATGTTGGTGTCAGTTTCAGAGGAGTAATGACGGCGAACACTGACAGTTTCACCAACATTACTGCAGCAAAAATCCAGGCCAAAATTCATTTGAAACCTGCTGTAAATTCTGTGCAGATCTGCAATGTTTGTAAGTCAATGACTAGCTGCAATTATTCATATTAGTTAATTTTCCAGAATGTTTTTACTTGATAATGATATTTCATTAGATAGAAAATAAAAATCACCATGTTTTATATACTCTTGAAATTCTGTTGTATTTTTGCAGAATTATGACATGGATCTCTGAAAAGCAACTGCTTTTTGCCCTCTACTGATCAGATTTGAACAGCACTTTGTGTTCGATAATACTACAGGAAACTCTCATTTAAACGGCACCTAAATATCCGGAATTCTCTATTAACCATCAAAATTCTCACTCCGAAAACAATACCTCAATAACCGGCAATGTTGCCTAGTCCGAGTCCGAGTCTCCCGTGGTGGCTGAGTTAGTCAGTGGGGGTAATTCTCCAAACTGCCACTACTCGGCTTCTTGGCACTGTCGGAAGTTGGAACACCTCAATACCCCTGTAACAGGAGTCTGACTCTCCCGCGCTGCCGGTAGTCTCTACTGATCCGCCATTTTACAGGGGTACTGTGTGTCTCCCATGCTGCTGGTAGTCATTGCATTGCATTGCCCTCAACTGGCAGTACTGTACTTAATCAAGCATCTTCCACCATCCATTTAACACAACATTCTGTAGGTGAGTACCCAATTACTGTGTACTGCACATTTCTTGATTTTTTTATTTTTCTTTGTTAAAAATAGCTTCGGTAGATAACCCTCTCCGTCATCCGGAATTTTTGATCAACCGGCAACACGCCGGTCCCGTTGATGCCGGATACCAAAGAGTTTCCTGTAGTTTGATCTGACAAGTATTAACTCTGTCATTTCAAAATTGGTATTACATTGGCCACTCTCTGGTCCTCTGGCACACATCCAATCTCAATAGGGCACTGAAATATGGGAGGAATTTTAACTTTAAAAAAACGGGTGGGTTGGGAGCGTGGGGCTTGTTAAAATGTTAAAAATGTGAATCCCTTCCTGAACCCGCCTCAAACCCGCCCACTTCAGGTTCTAACGGAGGCGGGACGGGGCAGGCAGCCAATCTGCTGCCAGGAGGTGGGCCGTCTATTTAAATATTATAATGAGGTTGGAAGTCTCTTCCTTAACCTCCATTTTGTGTTTAACTGCAGCTAGTCGGACTTTGCACACCTCATGAAACCCGCCAGCTACAGCAAGGTAAGGACTGCTGCATCCAGGAGGTAAGTGCCTTTACACTAACCTCCTGAATCCAGGGTCCCTACCTAACCCACACCCCCCCCCCCGATCGGAGACTCCCCCACGAGGCCTCCAATCACCCCCCCCAAAGCCCCCCCACCAATCAGGCATCCGATCAATCCCCCCAGGCCTCCCCCCCCCACCGACCTCCGATCCTCCAGGCCTCCCAACCGCCACCACCACCTACCCCGGGGCCTCCCCCCCTCCCCCCGCTCCTCTGGCACCCTCCCCCCCCCACACTGCTCCCGACTCCCAATCCTCACCCGACACACCCCCCCGGCCGGCCCGTAATTGCGATGGTCTGGATGCCCCACCCTGTTCCTCCAGCTGGCCAGCAATGTTGTGAAGTAACCTCCGCCCCCGCCCCCACCCCCACCCCCTCCGTGTTGGTTTCGGCCCACGATGGCCATCTTTTCAGACTTCCCACCCACCCCCCCTCCCCACGTTCCTCTGGCCACCCTGCAATCTTTTTGGACCCCGCTCCTCCGGCCATTCCCCTGGCCCCCACGTGATCCCTCCCTCCCTCCTCTGTGCGGGGTACCCACCTGGAGTAAGCCAGCCTCTCAATCTGGCTGGCTGCGGGCGGGAAATAGAGGCGTCCCATTAAAATCAGGCCCTGCCGTTAAAGTCAGCAGAGCCTGCGGGAAACCCATTCTCCCTTGGAGCCCTCCCGCTCCCAACCTGCCTTCCCCATTAAAATTCAGCCCATAATTTCTAGTACCTCCACTTTTTCTTCCCCCCATTTCCCTCAGGATCCTGGGACATATCTCATCACATCCTGACACTTTATCCTGCTTTAGATTAACCAACTTCTCTAATAATTTTTTAAATAATATTTCTCATTTCACTTTTAACCAATTTAAGAGTTGCCTCCTCCTCAATATCCATTTTGTAAATATCAAAGCAAAGTACTTATTAAGTATCCCTGGCCAATTTCCACTTATCCTCTCCTCTCAGGGGTCTCACCTTCATTTCGCGATTCTCTTTTTACTGATATATTTGTAGAATACTTTATTGTAATAGGTGTATGGCAGCTTAGTGGTTCTGGTTCTGGTCTAGCAACCCAAAGGTCAGGAGTTCAGAATCCCACCATGGCAAGTTGGAAATTGGATTCTTAAATCTGCTGATGTATGCGCTTCAGATAAAAATAACCATGAATTGTTGTAAAATGGATCACTAATGTCGTTCAGGGAACGCAACCTCTACCTGTTCTAGCCTACATGTGACTCCAGTCCCACAACATGGTTGACTCGTAATTGCCCATAAATGTCAGCATTGTCCACATCCCCAAGAGCAAATTTTTAAAACTGTCCTTTTTAATATTTTTTGAGATTCTCCCCTCCTTGCCTAACCTCTTTCCCAACCTATATTTTCTCATACCTGCATGTCGTCTTCCTCGATTTTACTTTGCTTCACACGCATGCCCATCCTGCAGCAAGCTACTGTTCATTGCGGCCACTTCAAACTGGAACTGTTGTTGCGTTACTATTTGCAAATGTGAGCCCATAAAGCGATCTTGCAACACAACCTATCTGCATGATGCATGTTCAGTTCTTCTCACACTCGCTGGCGTGCAGAGTCGGTATTTGGTTACCACTCCATGTGCTCTTCAATGTTCTGCTTGCAAGACAAGGCAGTGCATAACAGAAGGGAAAAACCCCAAACAGGACAGGGTCCCCCTAACTTTAGAACATTGAGTCAATTTGAACAGGTGATCAGGACTCGCAGCATTTTTTCTGTTATTCTTCCTCTGCTTACTCACTCACTCACTCACATACATTTCAGCTTATCATTAGTGTTTGAAAAATGCCCTGAGAGTTCTGGCAGTGTCTATGGTAGAGTCCATTCCTCATTTGTGCACAGTTGGGTGTGATTACTTAACAAAACTGCAGTCTACCATTGAGATATGGCAACTGCTGCAAAACCCCCGGTGACTGAGATTTTAAACCCAGTTGACGTAACCCTCATGAATATCCAGATTGCTGCTATAGATTCCTCTGGCTCCAATCTATAGCTGGTTGCTTTGTTTGCTTGAACATGCTGGGATCAGATGGAATTATTATGTAGATCTGCACTGCCGCTGTAGTTGCCCAGAAGTTTGGTCCCACAAAGATCAGTAGGCATGCTAAGGGAGAGCACAGTAGCAGGGGCATGACTGAGTAGGCATGAATTAGACTGCTTCCTCTCAGGGCAATGCCGCATCTAGCCCAAGGGGAAGTAGGCATTGGTCTGTGACATTGGTCACTGGCCACCTGCACCTAGATGGAGTGGAACCATTTAAGGTTCATAAAAGACTTTTTGTTGATTATCTGCAAAGAAACATAGAAACATAGAAGATAGAAACAGGAGTAGGCCATTCGGCCCCTCGAGCCTGCTCCGCCATTCAATGCGATCATGGCTGATCATCCAAATTCAGTACCCTGTTCCTGCCTTCTCTCCATATCCCTTGATTCCTTTAGCCTTAAGAAATATATCTAACTCCTTCTTGAATATATTTAATGAATTGGCCTCTACTGCCTTCTGTGGTAGAGAATTCCACAGGTTCACCACTCTCTGGGTGAAGAAATTCCTCCTCATCTCTGTCCTAAATGGCTTACCCCTTATCCTTAGACTGTGACCCCTGGTTCTGGACTCCCCTGCCATCGGGAACATTCTTCCTGCATCTAGTCTGTCCAGTCCTGTCAGAATTTTATAAGTTTCAATGAAATCCCCTCTCATTCTTCTAAACTCCAGTGAGTATAAGCCCAATCGACCCAATCTCTCCTCATGCGTCATTCCTGCCAACCCAGGTATCAGTCTGGTGAATCTTCGCTGCACTCCCTCCATGGCAAGAACATCCTTACTCAGATAAGGCGACCAAAACTGCACACAATACTCAAGATGTGGTCTCACCAAGGCCCTGTACAACTGCAGCAAGACATCCTTGTTCCTGTACTCGAACCCTCTCGCTACGAAGGCCAACATACCATTTGCCTTCTTAACCGCCTGCTGCACCTGCATGCTTACCTTCAGTGACTGGTGCACAAGGTCACCCAGGTTTCATTGCACTTCCCCTTCTCCCAATCTATTGCCGTTCAGATAATAATTTGCCTTCCTGTTTTTGCCACCAAAGTGGATAACCTCGCATTTATCCACATTATACTGCATCTGCCAAGGTACATTTGAACAAACGCAGACTGTGTGATTTGTTCTGTCATGTGTATGACAGCCAGTTATTTCCAAATGTGACAGTTATTTCAGGAGCGGACTGGCTTCCCCGAAAGGACGCAGGATTCTTCAGGATTCTGACTGGAAAAGGGGTGCCGATAATACACACGATGGAAATATTCACAGAAGCGTTTGGGAAATCTCCCGATTTCCTATATAGCCAGTCTACCCCTGCAATTATTTGACTCCTGTAAGTCCCGATACCTGTTTTTTGGGACATTTACAGAGCGCTAGCTGTTCAAATGCAAGGGAGTAAATTTGGAACTTCAAAGAGATATCGTTCAGACTAGCATAGCTTCCACGGAGGTAAAAACAGAAGAAAAGAAACACTGTGTATAGAAAAGTTATGTACAACAGACTAATTTAGGTTGTGACCTTTTATTTCAAGGAGCTAGATAGAAGAATTTCTACTGTAAAAATATATATATACAAACATATTATACTAATTATTTCTTCACTTGCTCACCTTTAGTTAAGTTAATTTTCTTAATAATTATAGTTTAAACCTAAAACAAGGTCTGATGTTATGATTTTATTACTGCTGATTCTGTGGAGGTCTAGGATAATTCCATTGGCTAAAATAATTAATGGAGAGGTTCTTTATCCCAGGGTGCATTATCAAAAGCTTCCCTAGATGTAAACACTAGTGAAGATACGCTTGATGGCATGAGAGTTGGGAATCACCATTGGAGTGAAATGTAAAAATACAGGTGCCAAAAAATCTAGAATAAGAAAGATGCAAAAACATAGTAGTAAAATTAAAATGATGCTCTTGCATACAATGGTCCCAATCTTACTCCCACCAACTGCCCAAGCACTGGACTGGCAGAGTGCACTGGAAGAGCATTCTACCTGTCCAGGTCTCTAAGCAGCTGAATTTGGTGAGCCAGGTCATGGTGGGGCCCAGCTGTAGCTTCAGTGTCGACCTACCCCTTGGCAGGGTCTAGCTCCTGGAAATGGAGGTAGGAACACAGGCAGCATGCCTGACTGACAGCTTCAGCATCTTCTGGTTGCTTTTTGAGAACAGCAACCAGAAGGCTTCCAGTCTGAAGATCCGAAGCGCAATCTGTGCAAGGCCACTTTAGATTGGCCAGAAGGTCATGTGTGGCACCCAGTGAGCAGAAGTCCGGTGACAGCGATCTTCACCCGATTTCTTAGCTCCTGACCACGCATTACACCCCATCAACACCAGCTGTGGTAACTGGCAAATTAGCCATCATATTTTTTTTCAAACATTCCTCTAAGTTCTGATAACTTTTTTTTTAACTCATAATTCTGATTTTATGAACATCAAAATGTAATCACCTCATTAGATTTGAACTGCTAAACATTGCTTTTAACATTTTAAATGTCCTTTTTTATAGAAATGTCATTATTTAATGATTCTTCACTTGTTCATGAATTATTAATTATTTTTAAATTATGATTATGCATAATAATGTGCTTACCCATCAGATGAAGCAGGGATTGGACCATGAGGACCTAATGAATCAGCTACTGAGTGTATATACTCCAAATTGTTAGTCACATCCTTAAGCCTTATCCACGTGAATAGTGTCTTAGGAGACTGCACCAAAATATCAAATTATTAATTCTCTAATAAGTAAATAAATAAACTTCCTCCTAAAAATACTTGTGCCAGTGTAACGTATCCTCAGATAGTCAATTCCAATCTATTTCCTCTTCCCCTTCGTGCTGTGAGGACAGGCATTATTAAGAGCTGGGATGGACGAGCGTTTCTCTGATTCTTGCCGCCTGGTTGAATATCTTTCTGACCTCTAGTAGATGGTGCCTGTTTTAGAAGAAATCAGTGTAATGTAATGCAGATAGATGTGATGTTTTAGTTGTCATCTCATAATATGTTAGTAGTGGTTGGTTTCTGTGTTATCATCATTGATTATATAGTGTGTAATTCAGTTAGATTGTGGTTTTAATTCCCAGCCAAAATATTTCAACCATAAAAAGACCAATACACCCATAAACCTGTTGCTTCCATAGACCATGTACAATCTCCCCTTTAATCTCTATAGTAATTACTTCCATGCTTCCTGTTCCCAGAAGGTACATTAGGTGAAATTCCAGAACATCCATACAATCTCACATAAAATACTATTCCGCTCTCTCTGACCATCCTTTTTGGAGTGGTATTTGCATGGGTCAGCAGGTCAGAAACCAACATGTTTAATCTCTATTCATCGTTACTAACCATCAATCCCATTCCTAACCACATAACTGCCATTGTTTTATCTGGACTCTGTTCCATACGTTCATTACCCTGCTGAGGGGAGGGATTTTGCTTGAGACTTAATTTAGAAAGAAAGATTTGCATTTATATAGTGTCTCAAAGCACTTTACAGTCAATGAAGTACTTTTGGAGTGTAGTCACTGTTATAATGTGGGAAACGCAGCAGCCAATTTGCACTCAGCAAGCTCCCACAAACAGTAATGGGCCAGAAATTCAGGTCCCCACGGGTGAGTACGCGCTGGGTACTTACGCGTAGGGCCAACGAAAGTGCCGGTTTCGTGCATGCACTGTGCATGCGCTGGAAACCGAAACTTCCATTCCCTTGAAGGAAGGAGTTCGGAGGTCAAACGCATGCGCCAGAGAAGCAGCGTGTACGCCTGGAACTTCCGTTTTTTTTACAGGTTTCTCCGGGAGGGTAAGTCTCCAGCAGCTGCGCATTTAAAAAGCAGTCGCAAGGCCTGCTTTTAACAAGGTAAGTGGTGAATTAAGTCAAATTAAAACATTTTTTCCACAGGTTTATTATTTTTAAATACTTTAAAGAAAGGTAAGTTTATTTTTAGCCCTGTTAAAAACTGTAATTAATTTTTCAAAAATTTAGTTATTTTATGTAATTTATAGTTATTTTAAAACTGTGATTTAAAAAAAAATGTATTTGAAGTTTTAGTTAGGTTTTGGGGCCGATTGCTATTCATAGTTTTGACAGGTCTTCCTGTCAAATCTATGAATAGAGATTCCCTGCTACGATTGGCTCCCCATGGCCCACGTGATCCCAGGGGACGCTTCGAACTAACTGCGCCCCTGGGATACGCAAGCACTGCGCGCTGGCAGTTGGAGCAGGCCCAGAATCGGAATCCCACGGGGCCCACAACACAACGGCCGGCGCGCTAGGTAAGTGCAGGTCAGGGGCTTGCACCTGCGGGAAGCCTCCGACCCGAATTTCTGGCCCCATGTGATAATGACCAGTTAATCTGTTTTTTGGTTATGTTGATTGAGGGATAAACTCCCCTGCTCCTCTTCGAAATACTGCCACGGGATCTTTTACGTCCACCTGAGAGAGCAGACGGGGCCTCGGTTTTACGTCTCATCCGAAAGACAGCACCTCCCTCAGCACTGCAGTGGAGTGTCAGCCTAGATTTTTGTGCTCAAGTCTCTGGAGTGGGACTATGAACCCACAACCTTCTGACTCAGAGGCAAGTGTGCTACCCACTGAGCCACAGCTGACACTGTATATGCTCATATTCAGCATGTGATCCTTAAAGACTGCTGTATATATCCTGTGTAATACCTGATTTGCTCTTGTTGGTCAGTGGCTCTTGTGTATATACACAGTGAGACCTGACGTGGTGGATGGTCTCTATGACCGGAATACACTTCTAGTAGATACTTCTATACTTCGTATCTGATAGCTTAATATGGTGGATGGAGGCCGGTGCTTGTATAATAGTGAATAATACCTAATGCGCGGCTGGTGTATGGTTCTGTGCTAGTGGATGCTGCCTCAGGTATTGTGTAATGTCGAGTGTACTGCGGCTAGGATTACCAACTCTGGTTGAAGGTGTTCCTGGAGCTTTTATCACACGACCACCTGCCTCCAACCGCCCGGCCCCACACTCCCGCCACTGGTTGCCTGACACGTCCGTCCTTGCAGCACACCTCGCTAGTACCATGACTGACCGAGCTGGTCGAGTCCTGATGGACATAGCTGCCAGACTGGGCCTGCGACAGGTGGTGAGAGAACCAACACGAGGGAGAAACCTACTTGACCTTGTCCTCACCAATCTACCTGTCGCAGATGCATCTGTCCATGACAACATTGGTAACAGAAACCACCGCACAGTCATTGTGGAGATGAAGTTCCATCTTCACACTGAGGACACCCTCCATCGTGTTGTGTGGCACTACCACCGTGCTAAATGAGATAGATTCAGAACAGATCTAGCAGCTCAAAACTGGGCATCCATGAGGCGCTGTGGGCCATCAGCAGCAGCAGAATTGTATTCCACCACAATCTGCAACCTCATGGCCAGGCATATCCCTCACTCTACCATTACCATCAAGCCAGGGGACCAACCCTGGTTCAACAACGAGTGTAGAAAGCATGCCAGGAGCAGCAACAGGCGTACCTAAAAATGAGGTGCCAACCTGGGGAAGCTGCAACACAGGACTACGCGCATGCTAAAAAGTGGAAGCAGCATGCTATAGACAGAGTTAAGCAATCCCACAATCAACGGGTCAGATCAAAGCTCTGCAGTCCTGCCACATCCAGTTGTGAATGGTAGTGGACCATTAAACATCTAACAGGAGGAGGAGGCGCCATGAATATCCCCATCCTCAATAATGGTGGAGCCCAGCACGTGAGTGCAAAAGACAAAGCTGAAGCATTTGCAACCATCTTCAGCCAGAAGTGCCAATTGGATGATCCATATCGGCCTCCTCCTGAGGTCCCCACCACCACAGAAGCCAGTCTTCAACAATTTGATTCACTCCACGTGATATCAAGAAACGGCTGAGCGCACTGGATACAGCTAAGGCTCTGAGCCCCAAGAACATCCCGGCTGTCGTGCTGAAGTCTTGTGCTCCAGAACTAGCCGCGCCTCTAGCCAAGCCGTTAGCACAAAGGAAGATGGTTGTGGTGGTTGGAGGCCAATCAACACAGCCTCAGGACATCACTGCAGGAGTTCCTCAGTGTAGTGTATGTAACTGTTCTACCTTTAAGAGAACTATTGTATGTAACCGTCCACCTTTAAGAGAACTATTTTAGGTGTGGCACTACTTTATCCTGGCTGCTGTATACTGTAATACCGACGGTGACCACACCGGTATATAAGTGCTGTGGCAGAATTTATTGGGCAGATTCGCCCTGACCTTCGAATAGTAAAGTCCTGTTTAAGTTACTCTTGTAGTCTGTGTATTACTTCGCTATACAACCCACAGACTTTACAGTGGCGACGAGTTCGATCTTACCCTGCGGCAACAATACTTCTGAAGAAGGAAACGAGCATCGAAAAGAGGCACCCGCCCTCGTCGTTTTGCTGAGAGAAAACTCAAGTCTGCAGACCAAGAAAGGAGGAAGATTTCAAACACGAAGTCTTCCATCAGCAACAGGCATGGATTGTCCATTTTGCACGGTGGTGAGTGAGCCGATCAACACGAGAAGCAAGTCGGCCACGGTGACTGTGAGTAAAGGGAAAATAGAAACAAATAAACGGAGGATAAGGGCGGTGCACTCGACCACGGTCGAGGGGGAAAGGAGCCGGACAGAAGTCGGGCCCAGAGGCGCTGAGACTGGGGCAGCGTGGAGCAGAAGCCGCGGTACAAGCGGGCTGGGGAGCGTCGTGAGACGACTAGACCGCGACGGCGAAAAAGGCCGGACAAATAGCGCGACCACGAGGCGCTGCGACCGGGATCGTAAGGCGCGGGAAGATATAAACATAAATAAGCCACGGAGAACTCAGCCACAGCCGGGGAGGAAAGCACCGGACTGCGAGAAGCTGGGAGGCGCGATTGGGGTGAAAAAGGCCAGACAGTGACTGAGGCCACGAAGCGCTGCGACCGGATCGTAAGGCGCGGGAAGAGATAAAAATAAATAAACCGCGGAGAACGCAGCCGCAGCCGGGGAGGAAGCACCGGACTGCGAGAGGCTGGGAGGAGCGATTGGGTGAAAAAGGTCGGACAGTGACCGAGGCCACGAAGCGCTGCGACCGGGATCGTAAGGCGCGGGAAGAGATAAAATAAATAAATCGCGGAGAACTCAGCCGCAGCCGGGGAGGGAAGCACCGGACTGCGAGAGGGCTGGGAGGCGCGATTGAGAGCCGCGCGAGCGGGAGAGACAGAGCCCGAGCGAGAGCCGTGCGAACGGGAGAGACAGAGCCCGAGAGAGAGCGAGCGAGAGCCGCGCAAGCGGGATGAATCTGAACGCATGATGAAGTCTCTTCAGGACAGATGTCGGGATTTGGAACAAAAGTCGGCTAATGTCCAGCTGGGTAAGGAGGAAATAGAAGACCCTCTCGCTGGGCAGACCAGGTCCTCGTAATATTCAGTGTCACTCAACAGATCATGGTAATATTCGGTGTCATCCTGAGCTAGTCAAGGTGTTCCAGCAAATCGTGCTGGTAGCAGGTAGTGCACTGACCCTTCCGGACTGCGGCGGGCTCGAGCTCGATCGAGCGGCTCTGCAAAGGGGCTGTGCAGTGTCGTCGGGAGGAAAAGAGAGAGAGGGTGGAGCGCACAGGGCGCGGTCGGTGCTCAAGAACCGGGCAGTGTAGAGAAAATAAAACGAGGGGAAGGAAAAGTGAGACGCGGCGAAGCCGCGGGTCGCCGCCATTACCCTGTAGAACGCTAGGAGCAGCGTGGCAGCAAGGGGAAGAAGGAAAAGCGCGGGAGGCGCCATTTTATTCCATTGGGGAAGAAGGAAAAGCGTGGGTGGCGCCATTTTAAACCACCCAAGATGCCGAAGAGTGGCAGTATCACTGCTTTCGACAACGAGGTAGAAGACTGGACCACGTGTGTGGGAAGAATTGAAGTGTACTGCAAGGCAAATGAGATGGCCGATGGAAAGAAGGCGTCGGTATTATTAAATTTGATGGGCGCGAGAACGTACGGCCTATTGCAGAATTTAATTACCCCAGCTAAACCAATGGAGAAAAGTTTTGAAGAGATTGTTAATATCTTACAGGAACACCTAAACCCTACACCGCTGCTGATAACAGAAAGATTCAAGTTCCATAAAAGAAACCAGCACAAAGATGAGAGCAATGCTGACTATCTTACGGAACTACGCAAGTTATCGAAGCACTGCCAGTTCGGAGCAGGACTGGCAGATACCTTAAGGGATAAGTTTGTCTGCGGGCTCCAGATTGAAGGAACCCAGAAACGACTACTTTCGGAAAAGGACCTGATGCTAGAACAGGCTTTCAGCGTGGCAGTATCCTACGAAGCAGCAGCATGGGGAGCTGCGGAAATACAACAGAAACCACAAGAATACAGCGCTAACGAAATGGCGTATGGAGCAGAAAAGTGCTATCGCTGCGGCAGAACAACCCATGATCAGAAGGACTGCTGGTTTAAGGACAAAGTATGCAGGCAATGTGGGGAAATGGGACACATAGCAAGAGTCTGCAGGTCGGGAAAGAAAACCAACACGAACTACTAAGGAAAAGTACAAGAAAGTAAAAAAAATGACAGACAGTAGTTCAGAAGGTCAGGAGAGTGATAATGACTCCGGGAGCAGGAGACTAAGTTGTCTAAAGTTACACAACGTGATCGCAAAGGAGGATCACCGAACCATTTGGGTCACCCTCATGATAGCAGGGTCCCAAGTAAAGATGGAATTGGACACAGGATCAGCCCTGTCATGAATCAACGAGACTATGAGTGGCTATTCTCACACATACCCTTGAAGGACACGTCCATTGTATTGAAGACATACACGGGGCAAAAAGTCTACCCCAGAGGAAAAATAAGGGTGCCAGTTAAATACAACGGCAAGGAAACACAGAAACTGTATCTATATATACAAGATGGAGGACCACCATTATTGGGACGTGAATGGATCCGAAAAATACAATTGGATTGGCATTCCATTCAGGCGCTAACTGTGACTGACAAAAAGAATGACGACGTCACACCTGGCCGACTGTCAAAAATTCTAACTGATGCGAAAGAGGTGTTCCAACAAGGACTTGGGACTCTAAAAGGAGTAACGGCAACGATAAAAATCGAAGATAACGCAAACCCAAAATTTTTAAGGCCAGGAACGATATGCACACAGCAGGGACCACTAATGTACACAGTGGACGTTGGAGAGAGCATCGTGAGATGCCATGCTGACCAGATTCTAGAGTCACAGGAACAAGCCAAACCCATACCACGAGCACGTGCACCTGGTAATGAACCCGAAGTACAGATTGCGTCTACCTCAGAATCAGTGGTATTGGAAGCTGACGAACCAACCAATGACAATGAGCCAGAATCGACTCCGCCGCAAGAACAGGATACTCGAGAAAGGCGCTATCCAGTCAGGATCAGGAAGCCTCCTCAAAGACTGAACTTATAAATGATTATTTCAGTTGATGTATATAGTACAGAGAAAATTGGAATTGTAATTAGTTATTATTTAATTGTTAAATGAATGTTATGTACTGTTTATCTAAAAGGGGAGGAATTGTTGTGTATGTACCTTTAAGAGAGAACTGACTTTATACTGTAGTACCAGCAGTGACCACACCTGTATATAAAGCCATAGCAGGCTTCTGTACTTTCAGTTTAAGCTTACCCTCTGTTCAGTAAATACCTGTTATTATTGTTCTCCTGCAGTCCGTGTATTATTGATACGCGGACACTACACAGAGTATTTTTTTAAATGGTGAGAGATTGGGAAATGTTGGTCTTCAGAGGCACCAGGGTGTCCTTGTACACGAATTACTGAAAGTTAACATGCAGGTACAGCAAGCAATTAGGAAAGCAAATGGTATGTTGGCCTTTATTACAAGAGGATTTGAGTATAAGAGTAAAGACGTCTCACTGCAATTATATAGGGCCCTGGTGAGACCACACCTGGAGTATTGTGTACAGTTTTGGTCTCCTTACCTAAGGAAGGATATACTTGCCATAGAGGGAGTGCAACGAAGGTTCACCAGACTGATTCCTGGGATGGGGGGATTGTCCTATGAGAGATTGAGTAGACTAGGCCTATATTCTCTAGTATTTAGAAGAATGAGAGGTGATCTCATTGAAACATACAAAATTCTTACAGGCCTTGACAGGGTAGATGCAGGGAGGATGTTTCCCCTGGCTGGGGAGTCTAGAACCAGGGGTCACAGTCTCAGAATAAGGGGTCGGCCATTTAGGACTGAGATGAGGAGAAATTTCTTCACTCAGAGGGTGGTGAATCTTTGGAATTCTCTACCCCAGAGGGCTGTGGAGACTCAGTCGTTGAATATATTCAAGACAGAGAGCGATAGATTTTTGGATATTAAGGGAATCAAGGGATATGGGGATAGTGCAGGAAAGTGGAGCTGAGGTAGATGATCAGCCATGATCTTACTGAATGGCAGAGCAGGCTCGAGGGGCTGAATGGCCTACTCCTGCTCCTATTTCTTATGTTCTTATGTTCAATTCCTTTCAAGGTCCAGAGCCCTGGTAACATTCTGGTGAATCTGCGCTGCACTCCTTCCAAGGCCAATATATCCTTCCTAAGGTGTGGTGCCCAGAACTGTACACGGTACTCCAGATGTGGTCTAACTAGGGCGTTGTATAGCTGTAGCAAAACCTCCTCCTTTTTATATTCTGGAAATAAAGGCTAACATTCCATGAGCCTTTTTGATTATTTTTTTTGTACCTGACTACTACATTTTAGTGATCTGTGTAAATGGACCCTTAAATCTCTTTGGACCACCACTGTTCCTAGCTTTTCGCCATTTAAATAACACTCCAATTTATCCTTTTTTGATCCAAAATGAATGACCTCACACTTACCTGCGTTGAAATCCATCCGCCACAGTTTTGCCCGCTCATTTAATCTATCAATGTCTCTTTTTGTAATTGGAAAGCAAACAGACTCTTAATTATCTGACTGGTCAGTTTATAACTAATAAATGTTGAAAGAGAAAAAAAATCGCACTATTTTTTTTTGTAATGTCACTATGATTTTTGTTGCTCCTGGGGATTAATCTTTAATTTATGGAGGGTTGGCATCTGGTGTGCGGGCCGCTGTACTGCAAGCAGCACTGGTCGATGAATCAAGGGGGCCTGGTTGTTCCTGGGTCGTGCTGTGTGGGCGATGGATGAATGGACCCGGTGATGGTGGGTGCAGGAGCAGGAGTGACGGCGCTCTGGCGCTGTGTCCATGCAGCGGCTCATACACATTGCGGCTGAGCTTGGTGGGTGATGTATTTCCGCTCTCGGGAACTGATCAAGGCTGCGATCCGACCCGAGCAGAAAGCTCGCAACAGCGACTCACCTTTCCGGACGGTAGGTCAGGCGTGTCATGGTGCAAAGCCGCAGTGATAACAATATAAATATTGGAGACAGCATTGCGGTGGGGCTGGTCTCTTGTATCTGTGGATGGGGAGGGTTTAATCTGCGCAAGGAACAATTTATTATTGAGGCGCAGCCGAGGTTTGATTTGGATGTCACAGATGGAAAGTATTTGCAACATGTGTGGATTTTATTGCGGAGATGGGGGACCGGAATCGCGGATTTTGTTTTAAATTCCTCCTCGTATTGTTTTAAAAAGAGGCTTCGGTGTTCAAATAATGAAAGACCTTCCCCCCTCTCCCTCCTCCAAAGGGTGAGACTGTGGTCAGCCTTGGTTTTTTTTTTAAACAGAGCGGTGTTATTTATAAATCGGTCGCAGTCACCGGGCAGCCTGGAGGGGAGCTGAGCGTTGGGGAGCAGGAGAAGGAGCTTGTAGTTAACTGGAGTCAGGAGCAGTGGGGGTGTTAATAGTTGGGGGTGGGGGATAACAGTGGGGAGGGGGAGTGTAACAGTAGGAGGGGGAGAAGAGTATAACAGTGTGGGGAGAGGAGTGTAATTGTAATAGTGGGGGGAGTGGTAGGGACTGGGCAAGAGGGGTATAAATGCCAAAGGAAGTGTGGGAATGGGAGTGCAATGGAGAAAGGGCATTGGGAGGGAGAGATTGCAAGAAATACTGACAGGGAATGGGACGGTGAGGGAACATAGGAGGAGGCCATTCAGCCCCTTGAGCCTGTTCTGCCATTCAGTTAGATCATGGCTGATCTGTATCGTAACTCCATCTACCCGCCTTGGTTCCAAATCCTTCAATACTCTTGCCTAGCAAAAATCTGTCAATCTCAGTTTTGACATTTTCAATTGTCCCAGCCTCAACAGCTTTTTGGGGGAGAGAGTTCCAGATTTTACTACACTTTGTGTGAAGAAGTGCTTCCTGACATCACCCTTGAACGGCCTGGCTCTACTTTTAAGGTTATAGCCCCTTGTTCTGGACTCTTTCACTGGAGGAAATAGTTTCTCTCTATTTACCCAATCAAATCCTTAATCATCTTAAACCCTTCAATTACATCACCCCTTAACCTTCTATATTCACGGGAATACAAGCCTAGTCTATGCAACCTGTCCTCATAATTTAACCCTTTTAGCCCCGGTATCATTCTGGTGAATCTGTGCTGCACCCCCTCCAAGGGCAGTATATCCTTCCTAAAGTGCGGTGCCCAGAACTGAATGCAGTTACTTCAGACGGACTCTAACCAGAGCTCTGTACAGCTGTAACATCACTTCCACCCCTTTGTATTCCAGCCCTCTTGATATAAAGGTCAACCTTCCATTAGCATTTCAAATGATTTTTTGAACCTGTCCACGAGCTTTTAGTGATTTCTATACTTGGACCTCTAGATCTCGCTGCTCATCCACAGTTCCTCGCTTCTTGCTATTTAGAAATTACTCTGATCCATCTTACTTAGGTCCAAAGTGGATGACCTCCCACTTTCCCACAATGAACTCCATCTGCCACAGTTTTGCCCACTCACTTAACCCTTGGCAACTTTCTGCTCCCATCTACACTATTTAATGTGCCTCCTAACTTAGTGTTGTCAGCATATTTAGATATACGGCTCTCTATTTCTACATCCAAGTCATTTATAGAAATAGTGAAAAGCAGTGGCCCCAGTACAGAGCCTTGGGGGACAGCACTAGTCACACCATGCCAATTTGAGTACGTACTCTTGGCTCTGTCTCCTACCTCCTAATCAATTCCCTATCCAAGCCAATAGGTTGCCTCCAATTCCATGCACTCTTATTTTTGTTAACAATCTCTTATGTGGAACCTTATTGAATGCCTTCTGGAAGTCCACATAAATAAAATCCATAGACACTCCTTTATCTACCACACATTAGTTACCTCCTCCAAAAATTCAAATAGGTTCATGAGACACGACTTACCCTTTACAAATACATGCTGGTTCTCTCTGATCAGCGCAGTTACTGAAGGAGTAGGGGATGGTGGGGGGTCAGTTACTCAGGGAGAAGGGGACGGTGGGGTGGGGGGGGCAGTTACTAATACTGCAGGAGGTATTCATGGAGCAGAGGCTATGTGGTATTAGAGCCACTGGTGACTACTTGTGCAGGAGATAAGGAGAATGTAATTGGTGTTGTGAGGGATATTGATAAAGAGAAATGGGAGTGGAATTCCTGTGGGAATTGTGTAGTGGTGGGCAATGGGCATCTAATAGTTGAATTTTGGTTTAAGTGGAGCAGAGTAAAATAGTTCAGCATCATTACTATCTGTGAAGCTTCATAATGATTACCCTTTTGAATCAGCAGGAAAAACAAAAGAACTGGAGAAGCGACCTTTGAAATCACCACAAGGGTCAGCTTGTAAATTACGTGGACTAATTTGACTGGTAAGCAATATTAGGCCAAGTTAATATTTAGTTTGTTGGAGAGATCTAAACAATGGATTCCTGGGGCAACCCTTTCTTTTATCTGGCTTAGATATAGATAATTATGCTCGTCCAGTCCACACTACTGAGATGAACCTCTCTAGTGGCTGTACGAATGGGCCCACAGCACAAAATTGATCACAGATTGACACAAATTCACCAATCATGGAGAGATGCCACAAGGATGGCTGGTGTGGGAAATTGACATAATTCACACTGGTGGCTAAGGGGTTAAAGTACATTGCTGGGGAAAATTACTTCACTCTGCGGTTCATCCTTACTGTTCAATGCTGAAACTGGGACTGGGATTTTCAGCTCCTGGAACCCCTCCCTCCCCAGCCCATGATATTCCTCCCATTCATTTTAATAGGCAATAATTTGCCTATTACTATTAATAAGGGGAGCGCATGAGAGGGAAATCTCATCTGGGTGTCTAAAGTGGGAAGGCGATCCATTCCATCTCCCATCACTAACCTTCCTCAGCTCTACGGGGACAACAGAGCACCATAAAAAATCTAAATTTAAACAAAAAGAAAAATAACATTTGGGACAACAAATGTGTGTGTATATGTTAATATGTTGACCACAGTGTTTGAGAGATTGTCGCTGTCCAACATTTCAGCACTTTCTGTAGATGTCAAATATCTCAAAAAGCTGACTTTAGACAGTGAGGGGAAGGTTAGAATAATGCAATCATCTACAGAAAGTAAATCTGGTAATGTCACAGGCCTTTTATCTTGAATTATTTTAGTATTGTGTGCTAGGATTTTCCAAGCAGTATTGGTTCTGGTCTATTTTGCATTGGTTTTAATTGGCCACTGCCAAGGATTGTTCGTTCCCACCAATCTTCCGTGCCAACTTTTCTTCTCCCTTTATGGTGAACAGTCCTATTGGTGTCAGCTGCCCTTCAGTACTTTGTCCACTTGGTCATTGTTCAAGTATGACCCTTCACAGTGTGGCATCACAACCAAGTCCGGTCCCCTCTTTATCAATATGGGCACCTTCCCACTGAGGTTGCAGTATAGTTGACAGCCCTGCCACCAAACTGGCCATGACCAGCTAACCCTTGCTGGGAGTTTCCAGATCTATCCAAGCAAGTTTCTAAGATGCACACGTAACCTTATGGCTGGCAGTGGAAGTGGATTGCTGATAACAATTTCCAACCAGTAGTAAATCCTTAATGGCAGATAACTGGGAATATGCCAGCAGGCAGGGAAGAAAGACACCAGCTGAGTAATGCTGTGTGAGCAGCTTGGGGAAAAAAAGGTCAATATTTTCTGCTAACTCCGACCTAACAAATGCCAGGAAAATTGGCAACTGAGTTCCTTCTCCGCTGAGGACATAAACTCTGGGAGTATGGTAGAGGGGACTGCTTTATTGTTTTTATTATTTTTAAAGTAATAAGCTGTTTATCCTCTCTTTCCCTATGCCCTCTCTCCCCCCTCCCCCCCACCCCCCTGGCCATCACCGCTGTTTGAGCAAGGAGGACAAATATTGTCCAGGGTTCTCACTCCTCTTCAATACCCCATGGCCCAACTTGTAAATGCATGTGTGGTTGTCAGGTAAGGGCAGGACCAGCCTAAAAAGTGAAGCTCTCCATGGTTGAATAACCTGCAGACACATCGTCATGGTTCACACAAGAAGAATGGGCTCTTGGGCAAGGTTACTGGAGGGTGCCTGATGAGTTTGAAACAGTAAGCCTGAAATGAGTCAATGTCTTGGGAGGAAGGAGGGGCGGAAAGTGGCAAAAGCAAAATCAGAAGTTGTGGTAATGCCACTAGCCTCTCCCAATGATCATATTCTGACAGTAAGCTGTCACCACCAATGTGAGCGTCAAATGGAAAATGCTTTTCCCCGACTGGGGCTTGCTAAACCCACTCCAAAATTCAGGCAGTAGCCTTACCATTCACACACAAATCAGACCATAGGATGTAACCGCAAAGTCATTTGTAAAGGTTGTGGCGCATATAGAGGTAAAAAGTAATCCAAGTGTGACGTCAGCAGGAAGCAGGTAAGTGATTGGTTGGTGAGTATTTCTCTCTTTTCAATACAAGCTTGAATTCTGTGGTGTTAAATTTCTAGGGTCTCTGTGGTGTAGTGGGGACAGTTGGTAAATAAAGCGCCCTAGAGTGTACCTGTAACTGGGGTAGTGAATAAATTTTTTAATTAATTAAAGGAGTAAGTCATGGCAGGAGAGTTCAGACCCGTGTTCTGCTCCTCTTGCTCCATGTGGGAAGTCAGGGACGCTGCCAGTGTCCCTGACGACCATGTGTGCGGGAAATGCATCCAGCTGCAGCTACTTGTAGACCGCATTGCGGCGCTCGAGCTGCAGGTGGATGAATTTTGGAGCATGCGCGATGCTGAGAGGGTCGTGGATAGCACGTTTAGCGAGTTGTTCACGCCTCAGGGTAGGGCTGCACAGGGGGTGACCATCAGGCGGAGCAACAGAGGCAGGCAGGAAGTGCAGGGAACCCCTGCGGACATCCCCCTTTCAAACAGGTATACCAAGTTGGATACTGTTGAGGGGGATGACTCACCAGGGGAAGGCAGCAGCAGCCAGCTTCCTGGCACCAGGGACGCTTCTGCTGCTCAGAAAGGGAGGAAAAAGAGTGGGAGAGCAATAGTGATAGGGGATTCTATCGTAAGGGGAACAGATAGGCGTTTCTGTGGCCGCAAATGTGATTCCAGGATGGTTTGTTGCCTCCCTGGGGCCAGGGTCATGGATGTCACTGTGCGGCTATAGGGCATTCTTAAGGGGGAGGGTGAGCAGGCAGAGGTCGTGGTCCACATTGGGACCAACGACATAGGTAGGAAGGGGGATGAGGTCCTGCATCAAGAATTTAGGGAGCTAGGTAACAGATTAAAGAGCAGGACCTCAAAGGTTGTAACCTCTGGATTACTCCCAGTGCCACGTGCTAGTGAGTATAGGAATGGGAGGATAGAGCAGATGAATGCGTGGCTAAAGAGTTGGTGTAGGGGGGAGGGTTTTACTTTCCTGGATCACTGGGCCTGCTTCTGGGAAAGGTGGGACTTGTACAAGTTGGACGGGTTGCACCTGAACCAGAGCGGGACAAATATCCTTGCGGGGAGGTTTGCTAGCACGGTTGGGGGGGGTTTAAACTAACTTGGCAGGGGGATGGGATACAGAGGGGAGCTGAAATAGGGGGTGATGTGCTGCCAATTATAGAGAAAAAAACAAGTCAGCTTGGTAGACAGGGCAAACATATAAGGGCAAGGCTGGATGGCATCTATTTTAATGCAAGAAGTCTTGCAAATAAGGTGGATGAACTGAAGGTGTTGATAAACACATGGGAGTATGATATTGTTGCTATCACGGAGACATGGTTGAGGGAGGGGCAAGACTGGCAGCTCAATATTCCGGGGTACAGAATCTTCAGGCGAGATAGAGGGGGAGGTATAAGAGGAGGGGGTGTCGCAATATTAATTAAGGAGTCAATTACTGCAGTAAGGAGGGATGATATATTAGCAGGTTCCTCTAATGAGGCCATATGGGTGGAGCTTAAAAACAAAAAGGGGGCAAGCACTTTGCTGGGAGTGTACTATAGGCCTCCAAACAGTCAGGGGGAGATAGAGGAACAGATATGTAGGCAAATCTCAGAGAAATGTGCAAATAATAGGGTAATAATAATGGGGGAATTCAACTTCCCCAATATTAACTGGGATAGTCAGAGTGTGAAAGGCTCAGAGGATGTAGAATTCTTAAAGTGCATCCAGGAGAGCTTTTTGAGCCAGCATGTAGAAAGTCCTACAAGAGAGGGGGCGGTACTGGACCTAATTCTAGGGAATGTGGCTGGCCAAGTGGAAAAAGTGCTAGTAGGTGAGCACTTTGGTGACAGTGACCATAATATGGTGAGATTTAAGGTGGTCGTGGAAAAGGACAGGGATGGGCCGGAAATAAAGGTTCTAAATTGGGGGAAGGCCGATTTTAATAGGATAAGGCAGGATCTGGCCAAAATGGACTGGGATCAGCTACTTGTAGGAAAATCCGCATCGGAGCAATGGGAGGCTTTCAGAAGGGAGATTGAGATCATACAATGGCAACACGTTCCCGTAAAGGTCAAGGGTGGTTCCAAAAACCACAGGGAACCTTGGATGTCAGGGGATATACGAGAATGGATTAGGAAAAAAAGGAGGGCTTTTGGCAGATACAAAAGGCTAAAGACGGAGGAAGCCCTAGAGGAGTACAAAAAGTGCAGGGGGATACTTAAAAAAGAAATTAGGAGATCAAGGAGGGGCCATGAAATAACACTGGCGAGCAAAAAAAAGGAAAATCCTAAGATGTTTTATAAGTATATTAAGGGTAAGAGGATAACTAGGGAAAAATAGGGCCCATTAGGGACAAAAGTGGCAATCTGTGTGTGGAGCCGGAAGATGTAGGAGGGGTTCTAAATGAATTTTTTGCATCTGTTTTCACTATGGAGAAGGACGATGTAGACATAGAAATAGGGCGGGGGGACTGTGATATGCTCGAACATATTAACATCGAGAGGGAGGAGGTATTGGCGGTTTTAGCTGGCCTAAAAATGGATAAATCCCCAGGCCCGGATGAAATGTATCCCAGGCTGCTGTGTGAGGCAAAGGAAGAGATTGCGGGGGCTCTAACACATATATTCAGGACCTCTCTGGCCACAGGGGATGTGCCAGAGGACTGGAGAACCGCTAATGTAGTACCATTATTCAAGAAGGGAAGTAGGGAAAAACCGGGGAACTACAGGCCGGTGAGCCTAACATCAGTGGTAGGAAAATTATTGGAAAAAATTCTGAGGGACAAAATTTGTCTCCACTTGGAGAGGCAAGGATTAATCAGGGATAGTCAACATGGCTTTGTCAAGGGAAGATCATGTCTGACTAATTTGATAGAATTTTTTGAGGAGGTGACTAGGTGTGTGGATGAGGGTAACGCAGTGGATGTGGTATACATGGATTTCAGTAAGGCCTTCGATAAAGTCCCGCACAGGAGACTGGTCAAGAAAGTAAGAGCCCATGGAATCCAGGGTGCCTTGGCACATTGGATACAAAACTGGCTTAGTGGCAGAAGGCAGAGGGTAATGGTCGAAGGTTGTTTTTGTGACTGGAAGCCTGTGGCCAGTGGGGTACCACAGGGATCGGTGCTGGGTCCCTTGCTGTTTGTGGTCTACATTAATGACTTGGATATGAATGTAAAAGGTACGATCAGTAAGTTCGCGGATGATACAAAAATTGGTAGGGTGGTAAATAGCGAGGAGGGTAGCCTCAGTCTGCAGGACGATATAGATGGGTTGGTCAGATGGGCGGAACAGTGGCAAATGGAATTTAACCCGGAAAAGTGCGAGGTGATGCACTTTGGGGGGACTAACAAGGCAAAGGAATACACAATGAATGGTAAGACCCTAGGCAAGACGGAGGGTCAGAGGGATCTGGGTGTGCAAGTACACAGATCCCTGAAGGCGGCGGAACAGGTGGATAAGGTGGTAAAAAAAGGCATATGGGATACTTGCCTTCATTAGCCGAGGCATTGAATATAAGAGCAAGGAGGTTATGATGGAGCTGTATAAAACACTGGTTAGGCCACAGCTGGAATACTGTGTGCAGTTCTGGTCGCCACACTACAGGAAGGATGTGATCGCGTTGGAGAGGGTGCAGAGGAGGTTCACCAGGATGTTACCAGGGCTGGAGCGCTTCAGCTATGAAGAGAGACTGGGCAGATTGGGTTTGTTTTCCTTGGAGCAGAGGAGGCTGAGGGGGGACATGATTGAGGTGTACAAAATTATGAGGGGCATAGATAGGATGGATGCTGAGGAGCTTTTTCCCTTAGTAGAAGGGTCAATAACTAGGGGGCATAGATTCAAGGTAAAGGGCGGGAGGTTTAGAGGGGATTTGAGAAAGAACTTTTTCACCCAGAGGGTGGTTGGAGTCTGGAACTCACTGTCTGAAAGGGTTGTGGAGGCAGGAACCCTCACAACATTTAAGAAGCATTTGGATGAGCACTTGAAATGCCATAGCATACAAGGCTACGGACCAAATGCTGGAATATGGGATTAGATTAGACAGGGCTTGATGGCCGGCGCGGACACGATGGGCCGAAGGGCCTCTATCCGTGCTGTATAACTCTATGACTCTATGACTCTATATTAGATTTCACCCTTACCCCTTTACTTCATAATAATCAGCCTGATATTTTTAAAGCAAAAACTCAAATTCTAAAGTCAATAGGTAAGAATTCAACCAACTCATCAGAACTAGATTTATTGAAACTTTTCTTTAAAAAATAAGACAAAATTATCTTCATTTTTGAGCTGTGCCTTTTTTCTCATTGTGAGTTCAGCAGTGGGAAATGGTCTCACCCTGAGCCTGTGTTTTAATTTATTTTCCTCTGCTGAAATCTCTTAAAAATATTTATTGAAAAACTATCTTAAATATTGATAATCACGACCACAAGTCAGTTGTGGTTTTGATGAAAAAATAGAATCTATGCCAGGGCTCATAGTTCAGCCCATGGGATGACATTCATGAGACATAATTTTCACACAACAGTTTTTGTTCTGTACGTAGTTATTATACAACTTGTTGACTGCTTAAACTTCTAAAATAGCAGCAGAAAAATAAATCAGAATTAAAACCTGGGCGAGTTTTTTTATTAGCACACATCAATTAAAAACACAGGGACTGGTACAAAAATGTGATAAATAAATTTAAAAAGCATCGACTGGTGGTGCAATGGATCAGCACAGTGCTGATGCTGGTGCAAAAATGGAAGTGTCTTCCACTCCCCAGCTATCCCATTCCTCACCTTGAGCACAAAACATTTACCCCTGGACGCATTTTTAGTAAACATACGTATAATATTTGAACAGAGAAAAGGAGCTTTATCTTAACGGACAACGCAAAAACATCTTAGCTTTACTATACTATACATTACATAGTCTTGGGGCCAGAACTGACCATACTAATGACCCATGTTTTGACAAATTAGGAACAAAACAAACAGTTTCTACACTGTTTTGCTGGCATTGTATCTTCTATAACATCTAATCAAGTATCCCGATACCAGTGATCACGGATCCTGATACCAGTGATCAATTCATCACCTTTGTGGTAAACCTGCCTCACTTTATATTTACTAATAACCATTTTGAAATTATTATTTCTGGTGTGCCAGTGACATAGACTGAAAATATATCGGGATTCAGTGGAAGTAATATTTATCAATTTATTGGACCTGACTTCATAACGTACAGTTGACTTTGTCACTTAGCATGTCTTTTGGTTGGGTCTGACATGTATTCTCCATTTCAAAACATTGCTATTCTGCTTTTATTAAAAAAAACTCTTGAAGAGAAGCTTTAAGTGACGAGCAAAAGTGGTGTGCACAGAATTGTGAAGAATTACAAGAGCTGAGACAAGTTAACTGAATGTTATTAGCTCAATGAGTTCAATATTTATCCTGTGACTCGGCAAGATTTTAAAACCCAGGTATACGCGCTGAGAATTTGCATTTGAATCTTCAGCTGTGTCCTTTGGACTTGTCTAAACATTCTGCCCGGTGCTCCTGTGACTAATAGTCATCAAAGATATAAATCTCCTTTAAAGCACAGTGTGGTGTTGCTACATCCGGTGGTGCTTCAATGCACTGTGCTACAGAGATGGAAGATGTGGGTTTGTGCCTCCAATTTTTCCAACCACTTTAGTGGTAGGTGCTTCCCCACAGGCGGGGAGAGAAAAATCAGCAGGTACGTTACTGTGGTCCGCAGTCATACACCACCTATTGTCTGGTTACTTCAAGTGCAGCATTGGGAGAAATCTGAGTGCAATTGGTTGCCCACCCTCTCACTTGGCAAATGATGAATGGCTAAAGAATCTAAAGTGATGCAAAGAGAGGGAGAAAATACATTCAAAGTAGGAAGTCGCAAAATGATGTGTTGGATCAGTAAGATGGTGTAAATAAGCCTCAATTCTTCATGAGATTTAATGGAATTGATGACTAAAAATGTGTATTTTATTGAGGTATTTGCAATGCTAGCCATAGTTTTAACATTTGGCTTCGCCATATGTCAAAACTTTCATTATTAGGTATAATTGAGTATCGGGTATAATTGAACCTTGCATTTACACTTGCCTTTTAGATCATTAAAATGAAAAGTGTCAGAAGAGATAAATTTGTTAACAAGAAACTCCACTCTGCCTTCCCTGAATTTGGCATACAATGTGAAGCCATTGAAATAAATAGCTGCACTCCATGTTTGAATTGCAACAATTGAATGGATAATGGTTGGGTAATTTATGTACAACTACCCCATTGGAATGAAAGGATCACAAGTATAGATCTTGGCCCAGAAATTCGGGTCGGGGGCTTCCCGTGGGTGCAAGCCCCCGACCTACACTTACATATCGCGCTGACATTTGAAGACTGGGCCTGCTTGGATTTCCGGTCTGTAGCCCGGTTCAGCTCCCGGCGCGCTGTGCGTGCGTGATCCAGCGGCGTACTTAGTGCGATGAGCCGGCTGGGATCACATGAGCACTGGGCAACCAATGGGAGTTTACAAAAGTCCATTCATGAGTTAGACACAAGACCTGTCAAACTCATGAAAAGTCCGGGCGCCCAAAACACTACTTAAACTTTAAATAAAAGTTAAAAAAAACATTCCAATAATTAAATTAACTATTAATAACTTTAAAAAACTATTTTAAACAATTATTCAAATTTCTGCCAATTTTTTTTTCAAGAAATCGGGTCCAAAAATTAACTTACCTTACTGTAAATTCTTTAAAAATAATAAACCTGTGGAAAAAAATTTCTAACTTTAATTATTAGACCACTTACCTTATAAAACTAAGTCCTTACGTCTGCTTTTTACATTCGTAAAAAGTGGAGGCCTTCACGCACGGACAAACCTGTCAAAAAAACCGAAGTTCAACGCGTACCCGCTGCCTCAAACGTCACTAGGGAACCGCCTCTTAACCCCTTGGTTCAGAGGAGAGGAAATGTCGGTTTTCCGCGCATGCGCTGTGCATGCTGAAATCCGGCACTTCCAACGGGCCCACGCGTGAGTACCCCGTCCGTACTCACGTGTTGGGACCGGAATTACTGGGCCCTTGTCTTAAATTAGTGTAAAGATTCCGGCATTTACATTGTAAGAAATACATGATTGAACTTAAAGACACCAGAAATCCTCAGCATTGTTCCTGTTACTTGAGTTGCAGAAAGATGAGAGACACATCACTATGAGGCAGTATGCGTAGAAACATGTTGGTATATAACACGACATGTTACCCTCTCCCATTGCATTGCCTGCCTTTTCAACCCTTCACACTGCAAATAAATTACTGATGCGAAAATAAATTGCTAAGAATATCAGGCTGTTATTACCCGCAGTCATTTTACTGAGCTGCTATTCACTTCCTTGCTTAATTTTTTGAAGTGTTCACATTAAAAATAATTTTAATGATGTTTTTGAAGTGATGCTAAATCAGTCATTTAGTTTGAACTCTAGCTTTTATTTTTCTCACACTATTTCCTCATTTTACAACAGCTTTTCCAAATATTGATGCCAGAAGATAATAAATGGAAATGTGGTTAATCAAGCCAGATAAATTTGCTTTGTATCACTCGTTGCACAATGTTGTGATCCTGTTTTTTATTTCCTGGAAGGGTAAGGTTCGGCTCTGAATTTCAGAAAGTAAGTGTCACAATTAATTCTGTAGGCATATCTGAAAGGACCCGGGGCCATGTTTTCCTTTGTGCGTTAATATTTATGAGATGTTTATGAAAGCAGTTTGTACCACGACTTTGAGGAGTGCTTTCATTCGAAAATTGGGGAGTAGGAAAAAAAGAAGCTTTTTTATCTCCATAAAGCCTTGCCAAAGGTCATTCATAAGAAACTCTTAACAGATTTCAGTGAGGCAGGGGGAGAAAATGAAAAGTTGAGTACACAGCCCCAAATCAGGTCTGGCATTAGTCAGCTGAAAGGAGTTTTCTGGCACAGAGCCTGTGTGCAGTGACCATGTCTTATAGTGCAGGTTATAGAGGTTGGCAGGGACACAGGGGTCATAGGGAGTGCACCATTCATAGCACAAACTACCCCAGGCAGTGATGTATGGCAAGAACATCAGCTGCCTTGGCAACCCCAACTTCTTCATCTCCCTATCAATCCTGTACTGCTACTATACAATATTGTTGCCTTACCGTGTTGCTCTTTCTTGTGTGGTGGAACTTCTTCCGGACTTCCTTCCAGGGTCTCTCCGTAGCTAACACAGAGGCCACATTGTCTGTGTTTTATTGGCATATACAAGCTGCCTCTTGAGTATGTTTATGGTCCTTTCTCCTAGGTCAAAAGGGGTCACGCCACGCCTTTTCATGATAAAGTCTACAAGGACCTGCAGTGAAATCGACTTTGCTTGACATTGCCCATTGTAAAATTTCCCACACCTACCAATTTATTTTGCTGGTTGTAAAAGTCAATAAGCAATGTGCGTTCAACCCATTTTTTTGAAAAAAGAGGAAAATATGACTCAAAGTTACCACAAATTAATTGCCACCGACTTGTAACTAAACTACAGTGCAGCTGGTTTAGTGAGAAATTAATAAAAATTGAAGACAAATAAAATATATGATGTAAATCATGAAATGGTCCCTGGGATCAGTGCTTATGGGACTGCTCTTGGGTACTTGAATAATCAAAGCTATTACAAGGCATTGTTGAGTCCAGTTCCTTCACTACAGATGGCTATTTCTGAGAATTGTTACAAGAATATCGACCAAAAGAGCTGATATTTGCATTAACTTTCTTGGTTTCAAAAGAAGTAGCTTTACATAAAAAAAGTACCACATGTTAAATAACCCAGTTCTGGCTGCGAGTCTTCAAAATAGTCAAACCTCAGCATGAGATTTAGAATCACTTAGTACTTCACATTCAGTCGCCGCTATTTTTATATCTTGTACAGCAAACTTTCTGGTATCCGGCACGGACGGGACCGACGTGGTGCCGGTTCAGCAACAATTCCGGATAACCGAACGCTATAGTGAAAGATACGGACCTTAGAGCTCCGTATAAAGCAACAAACCCTAACAGCTTCAGAACAACGTCCACAAGTTGCAAGCATCTCTGTAGCTTAGCAACAGCTGCAGCCAAACCCTTGCCTTCCTCAATTTGTTGCTGTGCAAGTAATAAAAGTTATAAAAGTTAGCTGAAACCGACTCCTGAATTTTGCCGGTTAACCAACATTTCCGGTTATTTAGGGGCCGGTTAATCGAAAGTTTCCTGTATTTCCTTGTCCTCTAATTGGTGCTGATAGTGATGCAGATGCTATGTGGTCATCTGGTAAGAGACAGAAAATAATTGACATTTGAACTGCTCATATACCCCATGAACTACAAAAGGCAATTCAGTATCCCACAAGTATGCGGTATTTGATTTATAACCTTGGACAATTCATTTCAATTGTTGTAAACTTCTTGCAAGTGATATTTTAAATTTTATCCTCTCAAAAATCAGTATGCGTAAGTGCCTGTTGAAGTAGTCAGACACATCCTGTTACTATGGTGCCTCACTAGGCCCCAAGTAACACAAGCATTGTTACCATGGCACATCGGCAGGTTGCAAGAAGCCCTATGTGATGTGGCACTCAATGGATCTTATTTAACATTTTGTTATTGTGCTTTCCCTTGGCTTTTGGAGGCAGAAAGTACATCAGTGAATGGATCTGTGAACGCTCCTTCTATGCGACACTCAGAGCTAAAAGCATTGGCTTGAGTTACCTGAAATGCAGGTCATATCTTCAGGCAATAATTTGGTCATTGTGTGCAGGTGTGTGCTGGCAATGCTTGTACAAGGAATTAAATGACACTTCTATTAAGTTATTTCATGACACCCAAAATAATTGGAATTCTATTTCATAATAAATTCTCTAACTGAGTGAACTGTTTATTTTTATTAAGTCTTAAATGCTATTGCTACACTCCAGTCTTTGTCCAGCACCGTTAATTATGTCATTGGCTTGGTGATAGTTTCATGGGTAGAGTTTCTTATGAGCTGAAATCTGCATCTTAATTCTCTGCCTGATTTGGGTTCAAGGAAACCAGGTCTAAGAACTAACCCTGATTAAGGTAATAAAACCAGAAAATGCTGGAAATACTCAGCAGGTCAGGCAGCATCTGTAGAGAGAGAAACAGAGTTAACGTTTCAGGTCGATGACCCTTCGTCAGATTAAGGTAATTGGGCGAATCACACATCACCTATCACCTTGGAAGAAGGAAATGTATCACCACTTTGTAGAGGCTGAACTACAAGTGAAAGAAAATAAAGAACTTGCATTTATGTAGTGCCTTTCACAACCTCAGCATGTCTTAACATGCTTCAAAGCTAAGGAAATACTTTCAAAGTGTAGTTCCTATTGTAATGTAGGGAAACACAGCAGCCAATTTGCAGACAGCATGGTTCCACAAACAGTAATGAGATAAATGACCAGAAAATGTGTTTTTGGTGGAGTTTGTTGAGGTTAAATGTTGGCCGGGACACCAAGAGAACGCCCCTGCTTTTCATAGAATAGTGCCGTGGGATGGTTTGTCCGTACGAGAGGACAGGCAGAGTCTCAGTTTACCATCACATCCCAAATGAATTCTAGATTTACTTACAAATAATTGACCCACAAAGAAATGTAAAGATCACAGCAAACTACTTTTGAGAAAACTGTATCAGCCCACAAAGGAGTTAATACGCACTTTGTTGAAAGCTGCCATTTTATAGCTGCTTAGAGACAAATCAACCATATCTTTTTCCTTGGTCCACAGTCGCAGACTTTCAAGATAAGAATTTACATGTAGAATATATGAGCCACATGTGCCCATGGAACTCAGAATGTCTGTACCCAGAACTGAAGACTCACAGCCAGAACTGGGATATTTATCTTGTGGAACTTCTTTTAGGTAAAGCCATTTCTTTTGAAGTATCCAAGCAAGCAAACTGTTGTCAGCCTTCACACAAGCGCTAATGGTTTGTAGCTGTTGGTTTCTTCATCATAACGCACTGCCTGTTTTAACACCTTTTCAGAAATTACATTTTAATTTGACAAAATGCTGCATTCGCTAACTTTTTAAGCATACTGCCACAGCATCAAAGTAACTTTATCGTAACCGGAAAAGCATTTCCCTCTCTCACGGTCTGTCTTCCATTCTGTATCTATCGAAGCTTCCATTTTAGACCCTAGCTATTTGTAACTATATAAAACAAAAGGCAAAAATTCCTATTCTTGCCACAGATATAATATGATTGAAGCACGGATGATGCTAGCAAATACATTCTAAAAGGAGAAACATAAAAGTCAGGAAATTATAGTCCAGTTAGTCTAAAGGAGTAACGTGGAGATCCTCCAGTATCTTATGGATGGAATCAGTATTCATTTAAGACACAAGGGGGGGAAAGTTCGGTTGCTCCTGTTAGTGCCCAAAGAGGGCGCTAATGGGGCGCAAAGCAACTAGCACCTGGATGCGGCGATGTTTGCGCCGCTCGTGAGATTGACCAGACATTTTGCGGCAGCGCTAAACACTACCGCCACGATCTCCTGTGCCCGCAGATCGTGACGTCAGTTGAGTGTGCAACACCCTAGTAGCGCCCCAGACTGGACATTGAGTGGCGCCCCCTGCCTTACCGCCTGCCAATAGCAACGACAGGTTGAGGGGAGCGTTTTGCAGTTGGGAAGGGACTGGGGGAGTGCTATTTAAAGGCGACCGCTTCCTGCCTTTTTTTGTCGGTGACATTTTTGCACCACGCATTCTGAGAGAGAGAGAGAGAGAGAGAGAGACTTCTGGAGAGATTCAACGCTCTGTGAAGGAGTTTTGGGTACTGAGCAGCACTTTGCAGGTTCCTTTTGATTTGCCCTTCCTTGCATCGATTTAGAAGAGACTGTGGGGGCTGCACTCTGAACTCTTTCCCTGGGTCTCTCCATTGTTCTTTCCAGCAGATTTGATGTACAAGTCTCTCCAGGCAGAGATTCAAGGCTGCAATGAGCAGGATGTGGATGGAGAGCAAGATCAACCCTCCCCTTTTAAGAACTGGCTAGCGCCAGTGTGTCTGTGTTCCATTGCTGACTGACATCACATGAGCTTCGCCCACGCTCTGAGTTAGCAGCTTGCTCCTCGGCCTTTGCGCCTTAAGACAGGTGTGTAGCGCCTGATTTAGTGCTCCAATCACCTCCAGGGGCGATAAAAGCCAAGTTTGCAGTCTGAGGTGATAATTAGCACCAGGCGCTAAATGGGGCAATACCGAATTTCTCCCCCAAGGGCTACTCAAGGTGCCTTTTGAAGCCTGACTTCATTGATGTGATGAAATAAATTAGTGGGTGAAGCCATTAAGTTGGATTTTCTAAGGGTATTTGATAAAGGCCTGTATCTAAGACTTTTTTAAGAGATTAAGGTGCATGGAATAAATTACAAATGAACTGGCTGGATTGAACATTGGCCTGGCAATAGGCAGAAGGTGCTTGGAGCACTGAGTCTGGAGCGTTGTAAGTCTCCTCTAGCTCCCTTGCTGATGATTCTACTGATGAACAATTCTACTGATGAACAATACATTGAAGGGCACTTCTAATAACACTCATAAATTTGCTGATGACATCAAAACTGCAGCTAGTTAACCAGCGCAGGCAATATTAATGGTATTAAAGAGACCGAGATAAATTAAGTAGGCAGTTTAAGAATGTTAAATGAAATTTATTGTAGATAATGCTGATTGGTTCTGCAAGTTTGAACCCTACACAATGGATGGGTATTGTTGGCAAAGTAGGAAAATTTGGATGTAATTAATGACCATTCATAGTAAAAATGACCAGTCATTGTGAGGCTGTTAAGGTTAATCAAGCACTGGGATAAGTTTTGAACTAAAGGTCAACACAGGTTCTTTTAATCTAAAACAATTCAAAGCCAAGACCATATTTGAAATGTGTGCAGTTTCGGACAACCTACCTTCAAAGGGCATTAATGTATTAGAGAAAGCACAAAGAATAGAATTAACTACTTTTTAATTGAAGTCTCTTCCATGGATAGCTATGACTCTGTTAAAAGAAAATTCTCCTGATCTCTGGCCTTACTTAGGCTTAAAGATTTTGCACGTGTCCTTTAGGCCCTGTGATCACAATTAAGATGGATACAAATAAGGAAAGCCATCCAGGCTTTCTTAGCTCATCGAGTTGTCTAAAACTCCTAGGGCTAGATTTTCAGTAGCTTGCGCCAGCAGTTAGCGCCTTAAGAGAAGTGATTTCCGGGCGCTATGCGTGTAGCGCCCGGGCGCAGCGCAGTTTGCGCCCCGCCCCAAATTAAGTTGCCCGTTAGCGCCGGCGCAAAGTTTAGCGCCCGCCCGGATGCGCGCGCAGAAAATGACGTCACATCCTCGTGCAACGCCCTTTGGCCGCCCCGATTGCAAACTTCAGTCGGACCGCCCCATTGTGCGGCGGGCGGCCGGAGCGTTTGGAAAAAGGAACGCAACACAACCAGCGCGGGCCCCGGGGGGCGCTAATTAAAGGGAACGTCCTCTCCAGTATAAAGGCCATCCTTTTTTCAGAAAACAGTCTTGTGCAACGCATTTCTGGAGACACAACAAGGAGGATAGCTAACTGGTTTCAAGCAGCAAGAGCCAGGTATTTTTGGACTCAGGCAACAGCGCTGCAAGTGGCCATTTGGAAATTAGAGTGTTTTCCAGGATTTGATGGGGGTTGCATGGGGTGCCAACGCGGAGCTGCAGCTCCATGTCCGTAGGGCTCGCAGACGCATTGTGAGAGGGGCAGCCCTGGCTAGAGGCAGAGGGGGCTACAGGCGTCGGCCACGTAGGCCTTACCCAGTCAGGCTATACCGCCAGCAGCGCTCCTACCTAAACATGAGTGCCGCGCGATGTGTTAAAAGGCTCCGATTCCGAAAGGGGGTGATTGCAGAGATCTGCCACCTGCTTCGCCGAGATCTGCGGCCAAAGCTCAGGTGCAGGACGTCTCTGTCGGTGGAAGTGAAGGTGACGGTGGCATTGAACTTCTATGCCACCGGCTCCTTCCAATACGCTGCTGGGGACATAGCAAACATCTCCCAGTACGGCGCGCATCGCTGCATCCGCCAGGTGACCGAAGCACTGTTCAGAAGGAGAAGCCAATTCATCTCCTTCCCCATGGCCCTGGAGAGCCAGCATCAGCGCGCATTGGGATTTTCCAGACTCGGGGAATTCCCCTTGGTGCAGGGCGCCATTGACTGTACGCATGTGGCTTTGCGGGCCCCTCTGGAGCATGGCGAGCAGTATCGCAACAGGAAGGGCTACCATTCTCTGAATGTGCAGCTGGTCTGTGACCACAAGCAGCGCATCATGGCAGTCAATGCCAGCTTCCCAGGCAGCAGCCACGATGCCTTTATCCTGCGGCAGAGTACTGTGCATGACATGTTCCAGGCACAGCCTCCCCCAAGAGGATGGCTACTCGGGGACAAAGGCTATCCTTTGTGCACCTGGCTCATGACCCCGCTCCGCGCGCCCAGGACCGCTGCTGAAGAGGCCTACAACGAGAGCCATCAAACCACCCGCAACATCATCGAGCTAACTATTGGGGTCCTCAAGCAGCGGTTCCGCTGCCTTGATCGCTCCGGAGGAGCTCTCCAGTATTCGCCGGACCGGGTCTCCCAATTTGTGGTGGTTTGCTGCATGCTACACAACCTGGCTATCCGCAGGACTCAGGCACTGCCACCTGACGTTGGACCAGCACCTCAGGAGGAGGAGCAGGAGGAGCATGAGGAGGAGGAGGAGGAGGAGGAGGAGGAGCAGGAGTACGTTCCCAGGAGGGAGCGACCAGGGCCAAGGGCCGCACGACGCCACCTTATTACACGGTACTTCTAAGCCCCCTGTCAGGGAATGGCCAGGGGCCATGAGGGAAGATGAATGCAGCCGCTCCGCAACCCCTCAGCCGGCGAAGCCAACAAACACTAAGAAGAACAACCATGGAGACTGCATGAATAAAGATAATTTTTTATTACACAAAAATGAAAAGCCCTTCCCACATGAATCCCCAAAAACAATAAACGGGCCCCACAAAAAGCCCAACAAACGACTCACTCCCACAAACTGGGGAGGAGCCACTCCACCTTTATTGAAACCGGGCCTCAACGTCGGCCTAACGCAAAAAAAAAGCCCTCCAAAAGCACAACCATGGGCAAAATAAAGATGGCCACCGCCATATTAAAGGAAAGCTGGCCACACCCTCTACTGAGTGGCCCGCGAAGGCGAGACCTTGGCCAGCATTTTGCCTCCCCTGCCCTGCCTGCTGCTCCTTCGCAAGCTCTGCCCAGTGGCTGCTGCGAGGCTGGGGGAAGGCGCCTGAGGCTCAGATGCCCTTCCGCCAGATGCCGCTGGGGGGCGGCCTACACGGCGTTTGGGCCTCGAGGGGCCGTCTCCTGAGTGGCGCACCTGAGCCTGGCCACCATCAGCTGCAGCCGCTTGCCCTTGACGCCCCAGAGGGGGAATGGCGGCGACGGATGGCGCAATGTGGGCCAGCTGGCGTCTGGGATGCGCTGGCTGGTGCTGTGGCGCGGTGGCACTCGGCCGGGCCCGCACTGCAGGATCCGCAGCAATCAGCCGACGGCCGGCTTGCTGGGATGGTCCAGCGCGGCGCCTGCCCTGGCGATGCCTGCCTGAGACAGCGCGTGTGGCAGCAGTGAGTGGCCCTGTGGTCCTGGTGTGCGCGCGCATCACATCCGCCAGGGTCTTGACGGCATCAGTTAGCATGCGGCCAGTCGCGGCAGTTGCTGCCCCGAACTCGCGCACACTGGTCGCCAGCGACTCGATGGCCTCAGGCATGCGCCCCACCACGCTCATGAGCTCCGTGTGGCGCCGGTCCGAGTCGTCGGCCATCTGATCGAGCTTCCGCACCTCCTCCGAAGTGAAGGTGTCCGGACTGGAGTCGCGACTCTCCCGCTGGGGAGGAGGGGGCCGAACTAGGGGACCCTTGCCGCGTTGGTGACGGCGAGTGTGCCGAGCAGCAGCACTCCCCTCTGATCCTTCCCCCCTTTGGGGGGAAGGCCGCGGGCCACGCGCACGGCTGCTGGGTGGCTGGACGCCACTGGTCCCAGAAGCTGCATTGCCCTGCGACAGTTCCTCCAGGCACTCGTCCAGTGAGGAGGTGTCGAGCATTTCCTCCTCTCCTGCGGGACGTGACTGTTCCCCCGAAGGTCCGGCTTGCTCCTCCTCCTCCTCCTGGTTGGAGGTGCTGTCACTGGCAGCCTCAGGGTCCTGGTCGTCACCAGCTGAAAGCAGGAATGCACAAGAGTAGCTTCAGAGTGAGGAGACGGCGTCAGCGAGGGAGTTAGGACTGGTGGGATTCAGCGCATTGGTGGGACAGTGGCAAAGGAGGTAGCTCGGATGGGCCAGTGCGACGCGAGAGGGCCAAAAGGCGAGGTCCTTACCATTGCCGGGCAGTGGAGGGTCGGATACACCGCACGCTGTGGGGACAATCACACGGGCTCCCATGAGCACACACACGCGCTCCTCCAGCCGAGTGAGCTTCTGCAGCTTGGCGCGGCCACCCCTGGCACGGGCCTGGCGATTAAACGCTACTTTAGCCTGCAAGAGAAAGGACGGGCTGTAAGTGCGCAGTGAAGCCCTGATGTAGTGTGCACTGCCTCCCATGGTGGAATAGCTTGGACAGAGTGAAGCCCTGATGTACTGTCCACTGCCTCCCATGGTGGAATAGCTGGGCCAAAGTGTAGAGTGCCGAATGGCCATTTGATGCTCATGACTGTCCCAATGCTGCTGGCTGAGGGCTGGCCAAAAGGACTTTCAGGTCCCTTTGCCCATCATGTCAGGTGTACATGCAAGAATGAGGAGGAGACTGGAAAGGCTACTCACCCTCACAATCCTGGTCAGATCGTTGTATTTCTTACGGCATTGTTTGTGGGTCCTGGGGGCCTCGCCGGTGAACGTCACCCTCTGGGCGATCTGCTTCCAGGCTTTGGTGTAGTCGTGGTGGGTTGGATTCCTCCCACTCTCTGGAAACAAGATCTTGCGCCTCACCTCCAGAGCTGTGACCATTATGTCCAGATCACCCTCTGAGAAGCGCAGGGCACGCTGACGGGCCTTCTCTGGCGTTGCCATGACTCCCTGGGGCTGAGCAGTAGTGTTGAGGCCTCTTTGCAAGGCTGCAGTGTGCAGGGCGTGGCAGCAGACCAATTCGTCCCTTCCCCCTTTAAGAGCTGGTCGGCACCACGGGGTCTGCTGTCAGTGCAAAAATGACCGCACCCGTGCTGCGCCCCGCCTGGGCGCTATCCCTCTGGACCGCCGGCTTAGCGCCTAAAGAGAGTAGTGGAACGCCTCTTTTAGCGCTCCACCAACCTCTTAGGGCGAAGCCACTGAATTCCCGGCAACGGGGCGCTACTTTGGGGCGGGCGCTAACTTCGGGCGGGCGCTAAGGTTAGCGCCCCAAAACTGCCTATACTGAAAATCTAGCCCCTAGATCTCTTTCAACTTCACCCTTTGCTATTTCAGCACCATCCATGGAGTATTTATGTTGCCCTTTTTATCTGATGTGTAGCACTTTGAACTTGTTCATATTAAATGGCATTTGGCATTCTTCTGCCCGCTTGCATATTTGCCTGGCTCATTTTTGTACTTCCTGAGCTACCTCCTCCGGTCAACTGCCATCCGAGTTTGATCTTGACTGTGAATGTAACCAATGTGCTTTGATCTGAGTCCAACTTGTGACAGTAAATAGCTAAAACAATAGAGTCAAAGAAAGTCGTGCTCAAACTGAATCGTGCTCTGGTCAGGCCACACTCTGTCCAGCAAGGATCTCAACATTGAACCTTGGCGCACCCAACTCAGCAATCCCTTGCCCCACCCACCCCACCCCACCCTTCCTCTAACATGTATCTGCTGCCTCCTATCCTTTTTCTTATCCATTCCCAACACTTACTCTAAATTTCAATTGCTTTAAGCTTAAATAATAGTCTTTTGTGCAGAATTTTGTCAGCTGCTTTTTGAGAATCAAGATGACATCACTGGGCTTCCTACAGTCTACTTCAATGCCAGCATCTTTCTTTTCTTTCGTTGTGTCCTCTTTGTTAAGTGACAGTCATTAATGTGTCAATAGCTTGCTATGTTATGAAATCTTAGCATAGGTTGGTGTACGTTTGTTATTTAATAATGTGCTTCTATTAAATTTTTCCATAATTACCATTTTTTTCAGCTTTGTAAAGCCAATCAGTATGTTTGCTGTTGAGCAGCTAAAAGCCCATGAAATTTCTTCGAACTCCCTGTTTTGCAATGGGACACTTGACCCTCAAATCCGAAATCAAGCCATCGGTGCTACAGAAGTCAAACAGGACAAGAATTTTAACTTTGTGGAAGAGTTGTACGACAAGAATGAAAACTTTGGTCAACTTCAGTCGGATGGGACCACGTTCAGAAACAGCCTCAACCTAAAAAGTGAATCAGATTTACAAGTGGAGAAGGAGTTAGGCAATTGTTTCCCTGCGATCGGATCTCCAAGTTTGGAATCGGGCAGAATCAGGCCACTCTCTGTGGAGAATGTCCGAATGCCACCAGAAGGAGCTGAGATGGGCCAAACCAGCAAGCCTGGCACGGTTAATGAAGAGTTTGCTGTTTCCCCTTCAGATGACAATGGCTATTCTAGCAGCTGCCTGAGTATTGAAAGTCCAGACAGCATCGAAGGAAGCATCTGGGAGGCAACTGGAACTCTTGGCAGAGATAATCTTGATCTGTGGCAGCGAGCTGCAGAAACCGAGATTGAAAATGTTCCAGGGACTCCACCTGCTGCAGACTCCTTACTGCCTTCAATACTTGAGGCAGTGCAGAGTCTTCAAGAGAAACAAAGATTCAAAGAGCAAGAGAAGGAAAAGCACCAAACCCAGGTGATCATGTACCGGCGTTTGGCTTTGCTGCGTTGGATCCGCAATCTCCAGCAGAAAGTGATGGACCATCAAACCCAGCTGCAGGAGAGCTATGACACCATCTTGAACAACCGCAAAGAGCTGCTCAAATTCATCAAGCAAGGTGTCATCCAGCAATAACATAGGGCAACCGACGTGTCAAAAAACAACTTTTTGGGCATGACAAAAATATTTTGAAAGGAGCACAATAGATCTATAATTATTATATCAGAAAATACCATTACCTTCTTTACTGTAGGTATGCCAAATGCTGATCAGATTTAATAGCAAGTCAGACTGTGATGGTAGTGTGCTTCAAGGCACAAGTATTGATTCATCTTAGATACCCAGTTTTTGAAGATGGAAAGTGTAAGAACCTTTTTTTTTGGGCGGGGGGAGTGGATATATTTTTATTTCCCACTTTCTTGCAGCTTCTTGAACTGCCAGCCCCCTGTTTCTGAGCATGCCTTCTAAGATGCAATTTAAAAAAACATTAAACAAAGGAAATTACTTTAGGAGACAGCAGGGAAAGGGTTAATTTTGTAACTCGCCACACCCGGTCAAAGGGCCGATGTTATGGTCATCACTTGATCTGTACTGGGACCCGTGATTATCTCACACCAAGAAAACCATGATGTTTCTTTCCTGTATGATCTAGGAAGACTATCTCCAGTCAAGAAGGTTATATTAGAATATCATGCTATTACATTATGCAGTTACCACATTATAGTATACTATTTTTACATTTTATTATATGGAACATACTCTTTGATGTTAAACCAAATCCACAGGTATTACTGTCCTTTTAAATGTGACATACTGTAGAATACATTTTTTTTAACAACTTCACGCTGCTAATAAACGAATTGCGGTAATAATACTTCGATGCAAAAATGCTGGAATGGAACTATTATTTTCAACTTGTAATCGCTATCTGATTAAAGCATGAGGATGGTTCAAGGAGCCAAGGATGTTGGCTGGTGGCTGGTGCCAGCATGTGAGACACTGCTGCAGATCCTGACACCACTCCAGCCTTTGTTGGCTTTATTAACAAGAATCTTGATTCAATTTATGTTTATTTGACCCTGTGTATGCTCAATATCTTTGTGTGTTTGAAGCATATGGACACTTCATTAGTTAAGCTTTAATTGGTGGATTTTTAAAAAAAAAAAATAGAATTAGAGAAATGTGCTGATACATGAAATATTCCTTTATTCATATTCTCCGCTTAAGCTAAGACAAATCAAAGTCTTATTTTTCCTATTTTGATGTAGAACTTCTACTGGAGTCCTTTAACAGTTATAAGGTCATTGTTTGCAAACAAATTGCGTTACGTGTGTTCAAATTATTGTATTCTGGTTTCTATGAAAAACTGCATTCGCAGTAACAGATTCCCAGCTTTTAACAAAAATGTTAACGTTATATTTAAAAATTAACGTATGGAAGTATTGCAGTGTATCCAGTGTCTCATGGGGGTCATTGTGCATAGGGGGAGATTTGTAAATGGCACTGTGCTGTAGACCAGAAACTGCATTGGCTGGCACATTACACAGGGCAGCTAAGCGTTATAAACTGACCAATACATTGCAGTATGTATCTTTATAGGGGAGCTCTGAGCACTGAAGCCGCACTACACAGGATGACCTATTGGTTGAATATTGCATTGCTGTGATGGTATAAACCTTCTTATGGACTGAACGGTATTACACACAGGAGGGAATGGGCTGCAAACTTGAAGCACAATAACCTTTCTCTTTTTGGCTTGTTTAAAACATTTATACAAGTCATGTAGACATGATTGCTCTGTTGTGAAATAGCCAAGATCACATTTTATATCAAGCAATTTGAGAGAAGAAACTATTATTCTATATGCACCGAAGATTTGTTTTGACCTTAGACCTTAGTTAACAAATATTTGCAGAAATGTAATTGCAACTTTTTTCCTAGATACAGCCATCACCATGATTTGTGCGATTAATAGAAATTTATGATGTGTAATTAGCAATACAATAAAAAGCAAAGTGTTCCATTTTTATGTATTCATGACTATATATATGTATATGTGTGTGTGTGTGTGTGTGTGTGTGTGTGTGTGTATATAGGTCCATTCACTCATGTGTGTTTGTCAGAAAATACAATGCTGAGCTCCAGCAAATGTGGCGTTTTGCTCAAAGTTTGTCAAAGTATTTAAAATAAATCAGTTATTTATTAACATTTGTCGCCTGCGTTTTAATGAGTCCAGAAAGGACCTGTTGATCTGAGGTTACACCTCAAGGGATGTGGTTGAGATGTGGTAGAATGGTAGTACAATTGCCAAAATTGTTTTAGTAAATTTGCTGCATCATGAACGTTACACATTGAAAGAGAAGTCTTGCATGCGTATCATTTTTGGAAATATTAATCAATTATCACGCAAGTAATATTTCTGCTGTGTTTTAAATGTCATGCAGGACATATTTAAAACTGTTGCAAATTAATCTGTAAAATAGTTTGGGGAAAAAATTAAACCTTTTATCAGATAACCTGTTGCTTGCAAAAAATTCATTTTAAACGTGGTTGCTCGCCAAAAGGAAAATGGGCGAGTTTGCAGTTAAGGAGGAAGATAGTAATGATGTACCGCATTTTAACATTAATATTCCCCATCCCTTTTGTATCCCCCATCCTTGCCACTGGCTTCCGTGCTTCACCCTTCAGAGTAGGACAGGATAACCAACAGAATCCTGATGCTGATGTTAAAACAAAGCATCATCATCACCATCCATCCATCCATCAATTGAAGGTGCACTTCTACAGGTTGGGCCTGGTCTTGGCAATTATTTCTCCCTCCTGAAAACTAATTTTGTCCAGTCACTGTGAAGCAGTCCAGACAAGAAGCTTGTCTAGTAAGGGTTGCCAAGGAATAAATATTTATCAAAGTTTGTATTTGACCTCAGTCCCTCTGGTTGATACTGCAGCACTCTAGAACTGCCAGGCTGTCTTGCTATTTATTAATTTTTAAGACCGATGGCTATCTTAGTACCCTCAACTACAGCCATTTTATGCATGAGAGGTTTAAAATACAACTAACTTAGTTACATCTGTTCAAATCTGTGTAAGGTGGAATCTACTTAAGATTAACTTAGAACAACTTGCTCAAATTCCAACTAGGGTCAATTTATTCAGCAAATTGTGAAAACTATTATATGAACTACATGCATTTATCCTAGAGAAGGCGTTAAAAGCTAGGCATTTGGATAACGGCAATTTGCATGTGCTTCACATTGGTCACTACCCTGTTAATGCCAAGCAATGATTTGTAGAATTACTAGTTTGGAGATACAGGTAGACTATCCTTTATCCGAAAACCTCTAAAAACCGAAAGTTTTTTCGTTCAGCGTAAGTCGTGCGCACGACGCCGACCCCCACCCCCGACCCCCCCCCCGCCGACCCCCACCCCCGACAAATTTCCCAGTCTTATAAAATACCTTCTGAAATCCGAAATTTTCCGAAAACCGAAACACGGCTGGTCCCGAGGTTTTCGGATAAAGGATAGTCTACCTGTACTGAATGCAAACAGCAGTCAGTGTCAGAGTACCAACGTACATCATAGTTCCAGTAGTGCCTTCAACTGCCTAGGCCCTGAGCTCTGGCATTCCCTCTCTAAACCTCTCCATCTCTCGACTTCTCTATCCTCCTTTAAATCACTCCTTTAAACCTACCTCTTTGATCACACTTTTAGTCACCTGTCCTAATATCGCTTCATGTGGTTCGGTCAAATTTTGTCTGCTAACGTTTCTGTGAAGCGCAGTGGGATGTTTTTACTACGTTAAAGGCGCTATATAAATGCAAATTGTTGTTGAACGGATGAATGCACAGAATAAACACACTTCAGACTATTATGAAGGGGATGTTCATGGAAAAGTTTTTTGAATATAGGTGAGCTTGTGCCTCTGCTGCCCCTTTGATACCGACCATATTGCCCAGCTTTTGTATAGGTGAAGTTCAGAATTGCAAGGTGGAATTTCCTGACGACCGTGGATCTTCGTGCGTGACGAATTCTGTCAGCTCCCAGACACACCAGCATTATGAATTAAAAAATATCTTGCATTGAAGAGCTGTGCGTGCTCAGAATTTACCTCGGGAGCCTACTGTTAACAAGGGCAGACGTCGATGACGAAGTCCAACACCGCCTTTGGTGTGTGTGCCAGTGCAGCCTTTGGTCGCCTGAGGAAGAGAGTGTTTGAAGACCAGGACCTCAAACCCGGCACCAAGCTCATGGCCTACAGAGCAGCAGTGATACCCGCCTTCCCGTATGCCTCAGAGACATGGACCATGTACAGCAGGCACCTCAAAGCACTGGAGAGGTACCACCAACGCTGCCTCCACAAGATCCTGCAAATTCATTGGCAGGATAGACGCACCAACGTCAGTGTTCTCGCTCAGGCCAACATCCCCAGCATTGAAGCTTTGACCGCGTTCGATCAGCTCCGATGGATGGGTCACATTGTCCGCATGTCGGATACGAGACTCCCAAAACAAGCGCTCTACTCGGAGCTCCGGCACGGCAAGAGAGCCCCAGGTGGGCAGAGGAAACGCTTCAAGGACACCCTCAAAGCCTCCTTGAAAAAGTGCAACATCCCCACCGACACCTGGGAATCCCTGGCCCAAGACCGCACAAAGTGGAGGAGAAGCATCCGGGAAGGTGCCGAACACCGCGAGTCTCTTCACCGGGAGCAAGCGGAAGCCAAGTGCAAGGAGCGCACGTCAACCCAAGCACCCCACCCACCCGCCCCCTTCAACCACTGTCTGCCCCACCTGTGACAGAGACTGTAGGTCTCGCATTGGACTCATTGTGGCTGCAGTGTGTACTATCTACAGGATGCACTGCAGCAACTTGCCAAGGCTTCTTTAACATCTCCCAAACCCACGACCTCCACCACCAAAATGACAAGATCAGCAGGTGCAATGGGAACACCATCATCTTCAGGTTCCTCTTCAAGTCACACACGTGGTTATATATAGTGCCGTTCCTTCATCGCCGCTGAGTCAAAATCTGTGAATTCCCTACCTAATACATTTTGCCGTTAGCACCTTCGCCACATGGACTGCAGCAGGTCAAGAAGGAGAACCATCACCACCTTCTTCAGGGCAGCTGGGGTGGGCAATAAATGCCGGCCTTGCTAGCAAAGCCCACATCCCGAAAATGAATAAAAATGTCCCAATGCACTTCACAGAACTCCTTTTTAGTGTGGAAGCAAGTCATCCTCGGTTCTGAGGGACTGCCCAACAACAACAACACCAGCATTATGAATTAAAAATGATCTTGCATTGAAGAGCTGTGCGTGCTCAGAATTTACCTCTGCACCTTTAAAGAAGTCAGCCACGTACCTACATTCATTAATGTACCAAAAAGCACAAGGAGTATAAGGGCCAGCAATGAGAAGCAGATGGAAGTTGGGCAATGGCTGTCTACGGATATGTTGCAGGCACTTTGTGCATTAACTGCATGGGTTATGTTCAACAAAAACAAAGTCATAAGGCATCTTATGACAAACAAACAGCACATCTGCTACCACAATGGAAACATTGTAAACATTACAAAGATTAAATATTTATAACCCATTTACAACAACTATCACTTTCTTGGCACATGACCCTCATGAATCAGACATGTAATGGAGTGAATAATGAATGATTTAGGTATTTTGTTTACTGTTCACAGCAAACTGTTACTGAATCAAAAACAGAGCATACGAGAAATACACAGCAGATCAATCGGCGCCTGAACAGAGAAAAGAAAAAGTTAACGTTTTAGGTGCAACCCTTTGTGAGAACCAAAAATTGAAAGATAAGCAATCATTTTAGTGGGGTTGGGAATAAAAAGGAAAGGGGAGAAACCACAGACACTGTACTCACAGATAGGAAGTTAAAGGAATGAATGGCTGCAAACTGCTTAAAACAGATTCATGATATAAAAGAGGAAATGGAAAGGCACTTAGTCACTCCTCATACTGTATGGAATGTCGCTGGAGAGGAGTTGCTGCACTTGCTAATACTACAGTTCAATTAGTGCCAGTTTTCCATGAGTTTTTATGCTTGGATCAGGGTTGTGTTTAGATCAGGATTTTTATTACTTGCAAACAGGAATGATCAATTTGCTAAAGATTTATAACACTGCCCAGTTTATCATTCATTCAGCAACGCAACCTATTTTCAAAAGGACTGCAAATGATCCCAAATTAAAATGCAGATTCCACATGAAAGGAAACAGACACCGAAGATGTCCCTATCATGCGACATGAAATCTCACAATGGAGTGACTCGAATTGCTGCGCTCCTCAGTGATGGGTTGAAGGTTCCCTATTTTCAGAAGTTGTGAATTTATTGGATGGCGTCAAAGGTTTTTTTCTACCTTTTTGGAGGCTCATTGATGTCATGTGGAAAGTGACACCCCTTTCTTTTCAGAGATTTCCAGTGTGTGTGGCCTGATGCTGTTGTGTGTGAGCTGCAGAGCTCGGCTTCAGGCTTTCAAGATCAGTTACATTATGGATGGCAAATCATTATTATCATTGTAAACGGAATGCATGTTCAACCCAACGCTAGTTACAAATGACATCAGTCAGTACAAACTATAAGGGGGAAAAATTCAGTAGGTTAGCACTTCCCGTTAGCACCTGCAGAGAGCGGTAATGAGGCGCTGATGGAGTAGTGCCGGGGTGAGGCAAATCCAGCATTGCACGGCAAATCCACCCCCCGCCACCCCCCCCCCACCCTGTACAAGGTACCGCCGGGAACTTCAATGCCAGGCAGATCATGACATCAGTAATGCTCACTGGGTGCCGGATCTGGAAAATTCATTGTCACCACTTACCGTTACGCCTCAACCAGACAGCGGGAGAGCAGGCGCACAACTGCAGGAAGCCGGCTCCAGCGATGTTATTTAAAGGCATCAGCATTAATCACTCGCAGCTGTCATGGCAGGTTAGTTTCAGTGGTTTCTTGTCAGTTTCACCCAGTGGAACAGTTTGTATGAGTAATTTCAAGCTTTTTTTTATCAGCAGTCTTCTGGCAAGTGTAAAGTGGCTACATTTATTGTTCAAAAATTACTTGGCAACATTAATGGGGGCTGTACTGCCATGCCACCTCGCCCTCCAAGATCTACAGTGGAGGGATGGTAGGCTGCAAGAAATGTGGGAATATGTGCGCAGAAGGATGAGGAGGGACATCAGGACTCTCACCACGAGGCCTTAACCTCTGAGGGTATTCCAACAGCACTTCTCCTACCTTCAATTAAGCAAGGAGCAGCGTATTATAAGGCTCCACATCACCAAGGTGGTGGTCACACAACTCTGCCACATCCTCCAAACAGACCTCCAGCCTCACACCAGGCTGACTTAAACCCCAGATCCCTTTTGCTCTCCATATGCCCATCATACCATCCCTGTGCCATGCCATATCACAGCATCCTCTTGGGCACAAAGGTGAAATGAGCAAGACCACAAAATATTGCAAACTCCATTAATAAATTTATGCATAAACATATCACACATATCACATTCATTCTAATAACTAATGACCCTTGTGCCTACCATAGTTGAATAGCTGTCATTGTGTGCAAGGCGCGAGTTGTGGGTGTGAGTGTTGGTAGGTAGAGATTGTTGGTGGGTGAGTGCTGGGGGTGTGGTGCTTATGGTACAGATGGTGGTATGCAGCATTTGTTGAAGCATTCAATCACCCTGACCACCCGACTGAGGTGGATCTGCCATGAACACATCTGCTTCAGTCCTCCGGCTCCTTCTCCTTGTTGTGCTTCTCCTTGTTGAGGCAGCTGCACAGTCAGCAATGCTGAGAATGAGGTGCTGCAGTATCAATGAACCTCCCCTTTAAGCACTGGGAAAAGCCTGTGGCAATGATGAGTTGAGATTAGACTGCACCCGATATTGGTCCACCCTTTGAGTATAATGCCACTGAGCTAGGCCTTTAAGACTTGATTTAGTACCCCAATCATTTCTTTGAGCAATGAGAGTGAATTTTGCGTGCAGTCTAAAGCATTAGTGCCAGGCGCTAATGCTCTTTACTTTTCTAAAGATACAGCCCATTCCTGGGCTATAATGAATTTCTAGCCCTAAGTATCTATGATACTATCAAATGCACATTCCCATATAATATATTATTTTGTTTTATTCATTTTCGGGATGTGGGCTTTGCTAGCAAGGCCGGCATTTATTGCCCACCCCAGCTGCCCTGAATAAGGTGGTGATGGTTCTCTTTCTTGACCTGCTGCAGTCCATGTGGTGAAGGCGCTAACGGCAAAATGTATTAGGTAGGGAATTCCCGGATTTTGACTCAGCGGCGATGAAGGAACGGCACTATATATAACCACCTGTGTGACTTGGAGGGGAACCTGAAGATGATGGTGTTCCCATTGCACCTGCTGATCTTGTCATTTTGGTGGTGGAGGTCGCGGGTTTGGGAGATGCTAAAGAAGCCTTGGCGAGTTGCTGCGGTGCATCCTGTAGATAGTACACACTGCAGCCACAAAGCTAATAAAAGAGCTTTGCAAGATTTGCAAAGACAGTGGAGAGTTCAGTAACTTGTACATATAGTCAATCTAGATAAATGTATATAAACCTAGGAATTACCATTTGCAATATTTACAGGTAAATGCTCCGTGCATTTGTATGACATTCCTTTGTTATAATATAGCAGACAGAGAAAAGTACTGTACTAGGAAGGCATTGCATGTTACCTGTTCATCCATTGTAATTTCAGGGCTATAATTCCAAGAATAGATTTCCAATGTAACTAACACTCCCAGTGTATGGAATTCCTGATTAAGGCTCTGTGCAACTGAAGCATAACTTCCCCCCCTTTGTAACCCAGCCCCATTGGAGTGAAGGCCAACATTCCAGTAGCCTTTTTGATTGCTTTTTGTACCTGTCTATTAGCTTGAAATGATTTGTGTACTTGAGCTCTCAAATCTCTTCGCTCCACTACAGTTCCTTGTTTCTCATCAGTTAGAAAATACAATGATTTTTCTTTCTTAGGTCCAACGTGGATGGCCTCACACTTGCCCACATTAAACCCCATCTGCTATAGTTTTGCTCACTCACTTGGAGTAGGTCAGGCGAGGCACTAGGGCCTAGAATTTCAGTTGCTTGCGCCAGCAGTTAGCGCCTTAAGAGAAGTGATTTTCAGGCGCTATGCGTGTAGCGCCCGGGCGCAGCGCAGGTTGCGCCTCGCCCCAAATTAAGTTGGCCGTTAGCACCAGCGCAAACTTTAGCGCCCGCCTGGATGCGCGCGCAGAAAATGACGTCACATCCTCGTGCAACGCCCTTTGGCCGCCCCGATTCCAAACTTCAGTCGGACCGCCCCATTGTGCGGCTGGCGGCCGGAGCGTTTGAAAAAAGGAACGCAACACAACCAGCGCGGGCCCCAGGGGGCGCAAATTAAAGGGGATGTGCCCTCCAGTATAAAGGCCAGCCATTTTTCAGCAAACACTCTTGTGCAACGCATTTCTGGACACACAACAAGGAGGATAGCTAACTGGTTTCAAGCAGCAACAGCTCAGGTATTTTTGGACTCAGGCCAGAGTGCTGCAAGTGGCCTTTTGGAAATTTGAGTGTTTGCCAGGATTTGATGGGGGTTGCATGGGGTGCCAACGCGGAGCTGCAGCGCCATGTCCGTAGGGCTCGCAGACGCATTGTGAGAGGTGCAGCCCTGGCTAGAGACAGAGGGGGCTACAGGCGTCAGCCACGTAGGCCTTACCCAGTCAGGCTATACCGCCAGCAGCGCTCCTACCTAAACATGAGTGCCTTGCGATGTGTTAGAAGGCTCCGATTCCGAAAGGAGGTGATTGCAGAGATCTGCCACCTGCTTCGCAGAGATCTGCGGCCAAAGCTCAGGTGCAGGACGCCTCTGTCGGTGGAAGTGAAGGTGACGGTGGCATTGAACTTCTATGCCACCGGCTCCTTCCAATCCGCTGCTGGGGACATAGCAAACATCTCCCAGTACGGCGCGCATCGCTGCATCCGCCAGGTGACCGAAGCACTGTTCAGAAGGAGAAGCCAATTCATCTCCTTCCCCATGGCCCTGGAGAGCCAGCATCAGCGCGCATTGGGATTTGCCAGACTCGGGGACTTCCCCTTGGTGCAGGGCGCCATTGACTGTACGCATGTGGCTTTGCGGGCCCCTCTGGAGCACGGCGAGCAGTATCGCAACAGAAAGGGCTACCATTCTCTGAATGTGCAGCTGGTGTGTGACCACAAGCAGTGCATCATGGCTGTCAATGCCAGCTTCCCAGGCAGCAGCCACGATGCATTTATCCTGCGGCAGAGTACTGTGCATGACATGTTCGAGGCACAGCCTCCCCCAAGAGGATGGCTACTCGGGGACAAAGGCTATCCTTTGTGTACCTGGCTCATGACCCCGCTCCGCGCGCCCAGGACCGCTGCTGAAGAGGCCTACAACGAGAGCCATCAAACCACCCGCAACATCATCGAGCAAACTATTGGGGTCCTCAAGCAGCGGTTCCGCTGCCTTGATCGCTCCGGAGGAGCTCTCCAGTATTCGCCGGACCGGGTCTCCCAATTTGTGGTAGTTTGCTGCATGCTACACAACCTGGCTATCCGCAGGACTCAGGCACTGCCACCTGACGTTGGAGCAGCACCTCAGGAGGAGGAGCAGGAGGAACAGGAGGAGGAGGAGGAGGAGGAGCAGGAGTACGTTCCCAGGAGGGAGCGACCAGGGCCAAGGGCCGCGCGACGCCACCTTATTACACGGTACTTCTAAGCCCCCTGTCAGGGAATGCCTTGGGGCCATGAGGGAAGATGAATGCAGCCGCTCCGCAAGCCCTCAGCCGGCGAAGCCATCAAACACTAAGAAGAACAACCATGGAGACTGCATGAATAAAGATAATTATTTATTACACAAAAATGAAAACCCCTTCCCACATGAATCCCCAAAAACAATCAACGGGCCCCACAAAAAGCCCAACAAACGACTCACTCCCACAAACTGGGGAGGAGTCACTCCACATTTGTTCAAACCGGGCCTCAACCTCGGCCTAACGCAAAAAATAAGCCCACGAACCAAACAACCATGGGCAAAAGAAAGATGGCCACCGCCATATAAAACGAAAGCTGGCCACACCCTCTACTGAGTGGCCCGCGAGGGCGAGACCTTGCCCAGCCTTTTGCCTCCCCTGCCCGGCCTGCTGCTCCTTCGCAAGCTCTGCCCAGTGGCTGCTGCGAGGCTGGGGGAAGGCGCCTGAGGCTCAGATGTCCTTCCGCCAGATGCCGCTGGGGGGCGGCCTACACGGCCTTTGGGCCTCGAGGGGCCGTCTGCTGAGTGGCGCACCTGAGCCTGGCCAACATCAGCTCCAGCCGCTTGCCCTTGACGCCCCAGTGGGGGAATGGCGGCGACGGATGGCGCAATGTGGGCCAGCTGGCGTCTGGGATGCGCTGGCTGGTGCTGTGGCGCGCTGGCACTCGGACGGGCCCGCACTGCAGGATCCGCAACAATCAGCCGAGGGGCGGCTCGCTGGGATGCTCCAGCGCGGCGGCTGCCCTGGCGATGCCTGCCTGACACAGCGCATGTGGCAGCAGTGAGTGCCCCTGTGGTCCTGGTGTGCGCCCGCATCACACCCGCCAGGGTCTTGACGGCATCAGTCAGCATGCGGCCACTCGCGGCAGTTGATGCCCCGAACTTGCGCACACTGGTCGCCAGCGACTCGATGGCCTCAGGCATGCGCCCCACCACGCTCATGAGCTCCGTGTGGCGCCGGTCCGAATCCTCGGCCATCTTGTCCAGCTTCCGCGCCTCCTCCGAGGTGAAGGTGTCCGGACTGGAGTCGCGACTCTCCCGCTGGGGAGGAGGGGACCGAACTAGGGGAACCTTGCCACGTTGGTGGCGGCAAGTGTGCCGATCAACAGCACTCCCCTCTGATCCTTCCCCCCTTTGGGGGGAAGGCCGTGGGCCACGCGCACGGCTCCTGGGTGGCTGGACACCACTGGTCCCAGAAGCTGCATTCCCCTGCGACAGTTCGTCCAGGCACTCGTCCAGTGAGGACGTGTGAAGCATTTCGTCCTCTCCTGCGGGACCTGAGTGTTCCCCCGATGGTCCGGCTTGCTCTTGCTCCTCCTCCTCCTCCTCCTCCTGCTCGGAGGGGCTGTCACTGGCAGCTTCAGGGTCCTGGTCGTCACCAGCTGAAAGCAGGAATGCACAAGAGTAGCTTCAGAGTGAGGAGACGGCATCAGCGAGGGAGTTAGGACTGGTGGCATTCAGCGCATTGGTGGGACAGTGGCAAAGGAGGTAGCTCGGATGCGCAAGTGCGACGCGAGAGGGCCAAAAGGCGAGGTCCTTACCATTGCCAGGCAGTGGAGGGTCGGCTACTCCGCACGCTGTGGGCACGATCAGCCGGGCTCCCATGAGCACACACACGCGCTCCTCCAGGCGAGTGAGCTTCTGCAGCTTGGCGCGGCCTCCCCTGGCCCTGGCACGGGCCTGGCGATTATAGGCAACTTTAGCCTGCAAGAGAAAGGGCGGGCTGTAAGTGCGCAGTGTAGCCCTGATGTCGTGTGCACTGCCTCCCATGGTGGAATAGCTTGGCCAGAGTGTAGCCCTGATGTACTGTGCACTGCCTCCCATGGTGGAAGAGCTTGGCCAGAGTGTAGCCCTGATGTACTGTGCACTGCCTCCCATGGTGGAAGAGCTTGGCCAGAGTGTAGCCCTGATGTACTGTGCACTGCCTCCCATGGTGGAAGAGCTTGGCCAGAGTGTAGAGTGCAGAATGGGCAATTGATGCTCATGACTGTCCCAATGCTGCTGGCTGAGGGCTGGCCATTAGGACTTTCAGCTCCCTTTGCCCATCATGTCAGGTGTACATGCAAGAATGAGGAGGAGACTGGAAAGGGTACTCACCCTGACAATCCTGGTCAGGTCGTTGTATTTTTTACGACATTGTTTGTGGGTCCTGGGGGCATCGCCGGTGAACGTCACCCTGTGGGCGATCTGCTTCCAGGCTCTGGTGTATTCGTGGTGGTTCGGATTCCTCCCACTCTTTGGGAACAAGATCCTGCGCCTCTGCTGCAGAGCTGTGACCATTATTTCCAGATCACCCTCTGAGAAGCGCAGGGCACGCTCACGGGCCTTCTCTGGCATTGCCATGACTCCCTGGGGCTGAGCAGCAGTGTTGAGGCCTGTTTGCAAAGCTGCAGTGTGCAGGGCGTGGCAGCAGACCAAATCGTCCCTTCCCCCTTTAAGAGCTGGTCGGCGCCACGGGGTCTGCTGTCAATCAAAAAATGACCGCACCCGCGCTGCGCCCCGCCTCGGCGCTATCCCTCTGCACCGCCGGCTTAGCGCCTAAAGATAGTAGTGGAACGCCTCTTTTAGCACTCCACCAACCTCTTAGGGCGAATCCACTGAATTTCCGGCAACGGGGCGCTACTTTGGGGCGGGCGCTAACTCCGGGCGGGCGCTAACGTTAGCGCCCCAAAACTGGCTGTACTGAAATTCTAGGCCTAGAACTTTGTTTGTGCACACGTGAGCTACTGCCGCGAAAGAATCTCAGATACGGCTCTGGTTTCAGTTTAATAAATTTGCTTTTAAAAATAATTTTCTCAACTCTTTATGTGCCCATAATTCACACAGGCAACTTTCTGGAGGGAGTGAACAGCTTCTTGGTCGCCACAAAAGCTTTGTTGTAACAAGTTGTTAGGAAGTGCCTGGTAATCAGCCACGGTGACTCACCATGGTGACTCGCCATGGAGACCCGCCATGGTGACTCGCCATGGAGACCCGCCATGGTAACTCGCCATGGAGACTCGCCATGGAGACCCGCCATGGAGACCCGCCATGGTGACCCACCATGGTGACCCGCCATGGTGACTCGCCATGGAGACCCGTCATGGAGACCCGCCATGGAGACTCGCCATGGTGACTCGCCATGGAGACTCGCCATGGAGACCCGCCATGGAGACTTGCCATGGTGACCTGGCTTGGTGACCCGGCTTGGTGACTCGCCATGGTGACTCGCCATGGAGACCCGCCATGGAGACCCGCCATGGTGACTTGCCATGGAGACCCGCCATGGAGACCCGCCATGGTGACTCGCCATGGAGACCCGCCATGGAGACCCGCCATGGTGACTCGCCATGGTGACCCGGCTTGGTGACCCGGCTTGGTGACTCGCCATGGTGGCTCACCATGGAGACCCGCCATGGTGACTTGCCATGGTGTTATGTCACCAGGTCACTTTAATGCATTCAGCCCTGAAGAGTCTAGCATTCCATTGTGGTTCAGGTCTCAGGAAGATGCCAGATAATATAATTTCAGCAGAAAGTGAGTACCAACTGTATGTATCAAGGGACATCACAAGTATCGTGTGGAAAATAAAGCTGAGATGGCCCAATTTGGACTGAAATTGTGGGGAAGGTAGGGTGAAAGACACCAAAGCAAACAATAGACACATTAGATAATTGCACAGATCGTATATAATATATTTTACAAGCAATCCAAGATTATTAATGCTACATTTAAAACTTCTACTCTAAAGCAGAAAGTGAATATGAAGCTGAAAACAAAGGACTAAAAATAAACATGCATTTGAAATAAAATCCTTTCACAGCATTTAAATCCTGCAACAGGTGAGCTTTAATCGTCCTGTGATAATGAGACATCAGTTCATGGTGTCAATGATAATCAACAGTAATCTATAAATCGTAAATCCCCAGCACAGAAATACACCAATTAATGTGTGTGTCTGCATAACAATAGTCTCTGCAATTTAAAGTCATTTATTGTGTGAAGTACTTTGGGACATTGATGTGACAACAAGTTTTGTAAATGCACATTTCTTTTTATGATTTATACATATTTTGTAAATTCTCAGTGCAGAATATTAAAAGCTTGAAAGCCACAAAGATAAGCAATGTTCAATGGTTATACAAACAACAATAATAGCTGGGACTTTGATTCACAACCAATAGAAATCAATTTTCAGTTTCAACTGCCCACGGTTTGTAAAGTTTACACAAAATGTTTGATTATGGTACAATGTTCTGGCTGCTGTCTAAATTTAGTCAACTGATAAAGGCCATTAAGATGTAGCAGACAAGGTAGTTAAAGTTTACCAGAGGGAATAAATGCTGTGACCACAAAACTCCACAGAGAGAATTCACTACCAGCTACCAGAATGGGCTTTGCCACCATTATACTGGGCTTTTCTTTTCCTAAAAGATTTTTTAAAACGCTACAATGTAAAAAAAAAGTAAATCAGGGAGTAGGTAACATGGCAGATGCTGCGTACTGCATTTGAGAACCTTGTCATTTTGTGTTGATTAGAAACTCCAGGTAGCCTTTGTGGCCCAATGATCACCATCTAACTGCGACATCTGCACTCATATTAATGCTAGTTCCTCAAGAGTGTTTTTTTTATTTCAATTGGTGAGTGAGTATCACCAGAACTCAGGCAGAAGATGAGCTCAAGGAGAGACCCAGATGAAAAAGGAAAAAAGAAAGACCTTGCATTTATATAGCACCTTTCATGAGCTTGGGACATCCCAAAGCACTTTACACCAATGAAGAACTTTTTGATGTGTAGTCACTGTTGTAATGTAGGAAACGTGGCAGCCAATTTGCGCACAGCAAGCTCCCACAAACAGCAATGCGATAATGATCAGATAATCTGTTTTAGTGGTGTTGGTTGAGGGATAAACATTGCCCTTAAATTCATAAATTCATAATCATATCAACATTCATAAAAATTTGGTAAGAAGTGCATTGTGGACAAATGTTTATACATGTCCCACAAAATGTCTTGAATTCACCTTGTGCCTGATAGTGAGCACCTACATCACTAATGCACACCTGCACACCTCAACATGGCAGAGATGTCCAAATATTTGCCTACAGTAAATATGGTCTGTTGGAGCTGACGTGTGGAAGTTATTACCATATGACAATATGCCACAGCTGCTGCTCCTGAAGCCCTGGCATTGCCAGGTTCCTTTGAGCTGTGTTCGGTATTTCCAGGAGTTTGCTGAGGCTGAATTAACCAGTTTGCTGCGCCCAGGATTCAAACGTAATTGAATCTCTCCCTTGTGCACAGAGTAAACGAGTTTCCTCCCACAGACCTGCGAGGAGGAAAGCTCAGTATTAACAATCTGTGCTGATCCAAATAATTACACACAGCGCACAATCACCTGAGAATGGCAACCCCTCTCTAATTGCTGATATTAAGGGTTGCCTCAGTGGAGACATTATGCACTAGATGCATGGGTGGGGTCCATTTATAGCCAGAACCTGTAAGTGCTTCATCTCCTAGGAGGGCCAGGTTTTCCAATTTCAAAATATCATTTCCTACATTAATACTGATTTTCGGTACGGTAGACAGAAACAAGACAGGAGTAGGTCAAACACGATCATCCGACCTAGTTAAAGCTCTGATGCAATTTGCACTCCTCAGAAAATGTAAATTGCTTCAGAAACTCTTCAAATTTATAAGCAACAAAATAACATCTTAAATTAGTTATTTTAGTTCCTTACAAGAAGCTTTCATCGAGCTATAATAAGTTGAAATTCTTGAGTTTTCTTAGGCCACGCCTATATCCAATTCTCATGCTTTAGTAACATAACACCAAAAGTAATCTGTTTCATTTCCTGTGTTTTTTCAGTTCTGAAGAAGGGTTTCGACCTGAAGCGTTGACTCTATTTCTCTCTCCATGGATGTTGCCTGGCCTGCTGAGTTTTTCCAGCATTTTCTGTTGTTACACCAAAAGTAATGCCTGCTTCTCTTACTTTAGTAAATAACACTAACACCTGCTATTGAGTCCTCCCAGCACTGGTGGTGTTGTGGCCAAGTTGCCCACTGCTTTAAAATTAATTTACCTGACTTGGGAAACAAGAAAACAAAACAAAGTTTTACATTTAATCTTATGTGTAATTCTATGCAATTTTTTACATTCCTCTGGCTTTGTTTCCTTTCCTACTCGCTCCTTTTTTTTTCTGGGTCTCATTCCTACTTTGGCTCACTACCTCTTTTCTCTCTTACTAATTCCTCCTCTGCTTCAACCCAAAGTCTCCAGCCCCGCACGAAGATGATGAAAGGGGAAGTGGATGACGGAGGAACATTACATGGTGTTCCTAGAAGGGGAGATGAAGACAGAGTGGTGAGCTGGCGAAGAAGAAACACAGCATCAAACGCAAATGGAATGTATAATGTTTAAAGGGATACTGTGAAGGGAAACAGAAAAGGCGACACAATAGCCTTGTAGAAAGGCAATTGTTCACTGCCAAAGGGCTCATGTGGACAGGAAGCAGTGAGGCAAGTGAGCGTAGAAAGGCTGTTTCTCGAAAGCAGGGGGAACACGGGTACGGTAGTATAATGGTTATGTTACTGGACTAGTAATCCAGAGGTCTGGATTAATGATCTGGAGACATGAATTCAAATCCCACCACAGCAGCTGCAGAAATTAAATTGTTAATTAAATAAAACTGGAATAAAAAGCTAGTATCAGTGACCATGAAACTACCGGATTGTTGTAAAAACTGATCTAGTTCACTAATGTCCTTTAGGGAAGGAAATTTGCAGTCCTTACCTGGTCTGGCCTATATGTGACTCCAGACCCACAGCAATGTGGTTGGCTCTTAGCTGCCCTGTACTGCTCAAGAAGGTGGCTCACCTTCTCATGGGCAATAAATGCCAGCCTTGCCAGCAACACCCACATCCCATGAACGAATTAAAAAAAAAAATCAACCCACCAGTCCCTACAAGCTGTTTCCCCACACCTGTTTCCACAAAGGATGACCTGCAAAACCCTCAGCAACTCCTCTCCCTGCCACATGACCAACACCTCCCACGGAAAAGGAATGTACAAAGAAAAGACTAAATAAAAGCAGAACACCAAAGAGGGGGAGAACAACAAAAAAGCAAAGATGGAGATGGACAGATCATGATAAAAAAGAAACAACTGGAAGGGAAAGAGACACACAGGGAGCAAAACAATCAAAAGACAAGGGTAAGGGAAACACCACATCCTCTGACCTACTATGAGCATTGCCATGGGTGATCCACTAGTGTTTTATATTATTTAAACCCCTTTGTGTATAATACTCCCTTACAGCTATTTCATGGGCTTCCTTTATTGCATATTTTCCCAGGTACAAAAACGTTGCTGTTGTGGCGGAGCCACCAAAGGACTCAGATCGTTTGTATATAATTCCTTTAACAACATGTTAGCTACAGCCTGAGTCTGTATCTTTATTTATGCTGTTTAGCTGTACAGAGCGTGGTTACTTTAACAGCGCAGCTAAAACGTGATGACGTCACGCCGTTCATCACGTGATTCCCCACTGGCGGGAAAACGTGATGACGTGATGACGTCAGCCATGGGACTGCAGGGGCAGTCCTCGTGGAGCCTCCAGAGAGAGCAGACCTACATTCGATGTTATCCTGCAGTTTCTTGTTAAAGCCTGTTTGTTTCATTAAAGTTCGTTTTGTTTGATCGCCTGAGTAGAACTCAGTCTTTTAGTTAGGAACCCACGTTCCTACATTGGTGACCCCGACTTTCGTGAATGGTTTTCGTGGAAGATCTTCAGCATGGACACGAACACCGTGACTCTGAAACTGCCACAGTTCTGGGAGCAACAATCAGCCACGTGGTTTATCCAGGCTGAAGCCCAGTTCGCCATCAGAAACATCATCGCGGATCAGACCCGTTATTACTACGTGGTCTCCGCCCTCGATAGGACCACTGCCTCGCAGATCATCAGCCTCCTCAGTAGTCCTCCTACTGACTGCAAGTATGATACGTTAAAGGCGCGGTTGCTACAAGTCTTCGGGTTCTCGAAGTCAGAACGCGCTCACCGGCTCCTCGCTATGCCCGGCCCCGGGGACTCCAAACCGTCCAAGCTCATGAGCCAAATGCTCACACTCTTAGGTGCCGAACCGGAATGCTTCCTCTTCCGGGAGCTATTCCTCTGCCAACTGCCGAAGCAGGTGCAGGCTGCCCTAGCCAGGTCCGAGATCACAGACTGCGCCGAGCTTGCTGCTGAAGCAGATAAGATTTTCACAGTAACCCAGCAGTGCTGCGCGGCCACGAGGCGCCCATCCCCCACAGACGCGGCTCCAGCTCTTCTTGCAGCGGGCTGGTGCTCCTACCACGCCCGTTTTGGTGCGAAAGCACGACACTGCCGCTCTCCCTGCAGCTTTTCACCCAAAAAAAACACAAAGCTCCTGCAGCGTTCCTGGTGAAGGAGGACCGGGTCTGATGGGCTCTCCGCGGCTGCGATGGCCATCGGATCTACGAGGAAACTTCTTTACATCACCAATTCCCTATTGGGTCGATGTTTCCTTTGTGACACCGGGGCGCAGTGTAGCATCCTACCTGCGTCGAACCTTGATATGCAAACTGGGAACCACGGCTTTTCCCTCGTGGTGGCTAATGGCGCAGCCATTCGAACTTTCCAAAAGCGGCGGATCCAAGTCTGTTTCGGCGGTCAGCGCTTCCATTGGGAATTCGTCACGGCCACAGTCTCGCAGGCCATCCTAGGGGCGGATTTTCTGTGTGCCAACGGCCTCCTCATCGATGTCCGGCACCGCCGGTTGATCAACGCGGCCACCTTCCACTCGATTCCGTGCCACCACGGTACCACCGTGGCGCGCTCTATCGCCTGCGCGTTCCCTACTCCGGATGACTTCACTCGGCTCCTCGGAGAGTTCCCGGAGCTGACAAGGCCCACTTTCTCCTCCTCGGCCACGAAGCATGGTGTTGAACATTATATCACCACTACTGGCTCCCCGGTTTATGCACGGGCTAGAAGGCTTGAACCCGGCAAGCTCGCGGCTGCGAAAGTGGAGTTCGACACGATGGAGCGGCTGGGGATTATTCACCAGTCGAATAGTCCCTGGTCTTCGCCTCTCCACATTGCTCCGAAACCGGGCGGCGGCTGGTGGCCATGCGGTGACTACCGACACCTGAACGACGCCACTACTCCTGATTGGTACCCGATCCCGCATATTCAGGATTTCTTGGCCCATTTGGTGGGAAATTCTTATCTTTTCTAAAGTCGACCTCGTCCGGGGGTATCACCAGGTTCCCGTGCACCCGCAAGACGTCCCGAAAACCGCAGTCATCACCCCTTTCCGCCTTTTTGAGTTCCTGCAGATGCCGTTTGGCTTGAAGAACGCGGCACAGGCTTTCCAGCGCTTGATGGACTCCGTGATCCGAGACCTAAACTTCATCTTCGACTACCTTGACGACATTCTCATCGCCAGCGCTAGCAAGGAAGAGCACATCTGCCATTTGCGTACCCTCTTTACACGCCTCAGCCAGCACGGTTTGATCATCAACCCGGCCAAGTGCCAGTTCGGCCTGCAGCGGATCAATTTCTTGGGACACTGCATAACATCAGACGGCGCCGTCTCCTTACTGACGAAGGTGGAAGCTGTTACCTCTTTCGAGTGCCCGCCAACCATCAAGGCCCTGCAAGATTTCCTGGGGATGGTCAATTTCTATCACCCATTCATCCCTAAGGCGGCTCAGCTAATGCAGCCTTTGTACGGAGCCCTCAAGGGCAAGTCCGGTAAGGATCCAATCAGCTGGACAGCCGAGATGGACCAGGCGTTCGTCAACACCAAGAGCGCTTTGGCCAACGCAACCATGCTGGCGCACCCACTTCCAGGTGCCACCATCGCCCTTACCACAGACGCGTCAGACTACGCCATCGGCGCAGTGCAGGAGCAGTGGGTGAACGGCACGTGGCAACTGCTGGCGTTTTTCATCTGTCAACTACGGAAAAATGAAAGAAAATACAGCACCTTCGATCGAGAGTTGCTGGCCCTTTTTCTAGCCATCCGCCATTTCCGGTTCTTATTAGAAGGACGTCCCTTCATGGCTTTTGTCGACCACAAGCCTCTAACGTTCGCCATGGCCAAGACCGCCGAACTGTGGTCAGCTCGTCAACAACATCACCTGACGTTTATTTCTGAATTTACCACGGACATTCAACATGTGCCTGGTAAAGACAACCTGGTAGCGGATTGCCTCTCCCGCGCGACGGTCCATGCGGTTCACCTGGGAATTGACTACGCCTTCATGGCTGCGGATCAGGCCTTGGACCCAGAGGTCCAATCATACAGAACCGTCCCCTCTAGTTTCCAAGCGACCGAAGTCAGTTTCCAGGCCGCAGGCACCATGCTCCTTTGCGACGTCTCCATGGGCGTTCCCCGACCTATTGTGCCAGTCGCATGGTGCCGGAAGGTGTTTGACGCCATACACGGGTTGTCGCACCCTGGTATGAAGGCTTCACAACGGCTAATGTCGGCGAAGTTCGTCTGGAAGGGTATGCACCTCGATGTCCGTGACTGGGCCAACACCTGCGTGGTCTGCCAGAAGGCCAAGGTCCAGCATCATGTAAAAGCTCCAGTGGCTACGTTCGCTGTTCCGGAGCGTCGTTTCGACCACGTGCATGTGGACCTTGTGGGGACACTTCCACCTTCTCATGGTTATACGCATCTCCTCACCATGGTGGACCGCACCACTAGGTGGCCAGAGGCAATTCCTTTGGTTTCCACCACTTCGGCAGACGTCGCTAGAGCTTTCATCTCCTGTTGGGTTGCTCGTTTCGGGGTACCGGCGGACATCTCTTCCGATCGTGGGCCACAATTTTCCTTGGAGCTCTGGAACGCTGTAGCTCAGGGGCTCGGCACCAAACTTCATCGCACCACCGCCTATCATCCACAGGCGAACGGCCTTTGCGAGCGATTCCACAGGTCCCTTAAAGCCGTGCTACGGGCCAGTCTTCAAGGTGCGGGATGGGTGGACAGACTCCCATGGGTCCTTTTGGGTCTTCGTACGGCGCCCAAAGAAGACCTGTAATCATCCTCGGCCGAGCTCTTTTATGGCCAGCCGCTCCGAGTACCAGGGGATTTCCTCCCTTCTCCCACAGAGCCATGGTCCGCCTCCCAGCAACTCGTCAGCCACCAGGAAGCGGCCAGATGCTTTGCTCCGGTGCCTACATCAAATCACGGCCTACAGAGCTCCCACGTGCCAGCGGAGCTGAAGAACGCCGAGTACGTATTTATCCGCCATGACGCTCACCGGGATCCGCTCAAGCCCCCTTACACTGGTCCTTTCCACGTCATCGAATCAGGAGACAAATCCTATTCATTCGACATTGGAGGAAAGCCGGATCACATTTCGGTGGACCGGTTGAAGCTGGCTCACCTGGACCTGGACCGCCCAGTCGTCGTCGCTCAACCGCCGAAATGTGGCCGACCACCCGCAGCCGCCGTGCCAGATCAACCACAGCCGCCCGCCAGCTCGACCACACTCGCCGCGCCAGCTCAACCACAACCGCCCGCCAGCTCGACCACCGTCCATCAGCTTCCTCTGCAGGGTTACCGAAGTCGCTCGGACAGACTTGTCAGGCCTCCTCGACGTCTCACTTTTGCTGTTAAAGACAATTCGGGGGGGCGCATGTGACGGAGCCACCAAAGGACTCAGATCGTTTGTATATAATTCCTTTAACAACATGTTAGCTACAGCCTGAGTCTGTATCTTTATTTATGCTGTTTAACTGTGTGGTTACTTTAACAGCGCGGCTAAAACATGATGGCGGGAAAACGTGATGACGTCATGATGTCAGCCACGGGACTGCAGGGGCAGTCCTCGTGGAGCCTCCAGAGAGAGCAGACCTACATTCGATGTTATCCTGCAGTTTCTTGTTTGCCTGTTTGTTTCATTAAAGTTCGTTTTGTTTGATCGCCTGAGTAGAACTCAGTCTTTTAGTTAGGAACCCACGTTCCTACACTGTAACCCTTGCGAGGTTACTACAAATGACACCATTTAGCACATAACGGGTTAAATATAAGCTCATGGTTGAAACCATCTTCAGGCACAAGTCCTCGCATTATTAGGACTGGTTAAACCGATTGTGAGCCTGTCAAAGTCAGGATTCTAATTGGCAGCTGAAACTCATGGAAGACACTGTGCAAATCTTTGGAAAAGTATATATACATGAGGAGCTGGGAGCAAGTGGGGATTTAGAGTTTAGGATGGAGGTGATCGCAGGCTGGGTGGCCATCTACTTTATTCATATTTAAAGCCAACACACTTCATATTTGTGAAATTGGTGTGCTCCGGTTGTAAAGGCAAGGGAGTTTATGGACACAAATTTAAAGAGTGTGGATAAGATTGATTATTTTTCTTGGCAACTGATTTGGCGTCAAAGTGTGCTTATGACTAGATTACAAATACACTTAAGTCTTGAGGAAGGTGGACAGTATCAACTAAAATGGAGCTGTTCTGTAAAAGCTTAAATAGATCTGACTGTCTGTTCCGTGCCATTTCTGTTGTTTGGGAGCTGATTTGCTTGTAGAAGACAATCGATGCTATTGAACAAGATGGATAAATCCCAATGACCTCCTTTTTATGAAGTGTTATGTTGCAGTGAAGTTAGTGACTAATTCCTTGTCCTTGGAGGGATAATGCTACAGTGAGGGGGAAGCCCACTGACTTAAGTTCTACCAGATTTAGTATATTTTCTGACTGTGGTCACTGAATTATTTAATTAAGCCTTTGTGGTAAATTGGCAGCAATGGAAAATACTTCAGAGGGGGAGGGGAGGAATCTGCTTGAGATCTGGTTTCATTCAAGTTAAAATCAACCAGCATATCTTGGACTGCTTTAGGAGCACTGCAACAACTTGCATTTCTGTAGCACCTTTTGAGGTAGAAAATGTCCCACAGTGCTTCACAGTGTAATAGATGAAAGTTGATAACTGAGTCAGCGAAGGAGGTAATCGGAGGATAACCAAAAGCTTGATCAAAGAGGTGGCTTTTAAGGAGGGCCTTAAAGGGAGGATAGGGAGGTGGAGTGGTTTAGAGAGATGATGCCAGAGTTTAGGGCCGAGATGACTGAAGGCACATCTGCCAATTGTGGTTGGGTTGGGTGGGGCACAAGAGGCCAGAGAACAGAGTTCGGGGGTGGGTGGTGTTACAGAGCTGGAGGAGACGACACCAATAGGGAGGGGGGGAGGGAGGCTATGAAGGGATTTAAACACTAGGATGAGTATTTTAAAATTGGAGGTGGCTGGGTGCCAACGTAGGTCAGAAAGGACAGGAGTGATGGATAACTATGAACCTTTTGCAATAGATGAATATTTACAGAAACCGATTGATTCGACTTGAATCTTGTCAATTCAATTAGAAAGACTTGGGTGGCATATGGCTGTTTTTGGCATCATCTGGAATGCAAAAAAACTGAGGGGGTCAGGCCTCCCCTCCCCTCCCCTCCCCCCTGCTGCTTCAGTCACTATGGAGTTAGGATGCTGTTTGTTTCCACAGCAACAGGGCTCAGATGGTGCTGATATGTAAACACAATTGTGGTTCTAAGAGATTGCAATGTATGTGGCAATTGATCTGAAATTATTAAACATTCAGCATGGACTTGTTTGGAATTTCATTGCTTTGCAAACTTTCCTCTGATCTATTCTGCCAGTATTAAAATTGAAAGCATATTTGAGAATCTGCTTTGTGTCTGACCTTGTGTCTGATTCTCTAAACACTTGCAACTCTGCGGGGATATTTATAAAACCTTTTCTATTCATGAAATGGTCTTGTAGAGTTCCCATAGTTGCAGCTTGTTATAAACAAGGGGGCTGTAGGTAGTGGTGGGGTACTTTTCAAAATGTATGGGAAGGAGTGTATTTTTTTTGGCTCCAAGTTATTTAAGCCCTTATTGGATAGTTCCCTAATTATCTCTGCAGTTATGAAACTGAATTAAACTTATGATGCTGGGAGTAGGACTTGATTGCCTTGTTTGACAGATTCTTATTGTCAGAGAGACTAAATGATGATTCAAACATGTCAGTAAATATCCAGCATTAGTAGAATAATTCTACAAATATATAGAAGTTCTTGCAGATACTTCCAAAATGGAACTGCTGAGGATTTCAACAAAAAGCCTGTTTGTGTAAAGCATGAAAGAAAGACTTGCATTTATTATAGCACCTTTCATGACCACCGGATGTCCCAAAGCACTTTACAGCCACTGACGTACTTCTGGAGTGTAGTCACTGTTGTAATGTAGGAAACACGGCAGCCAATTTGCACACAGCAAGCTCCCACAAACAGCAATGTGATAATGATCAGATAATCTGTTTTTGTGATGTTGATTGAGGGATAAATATTGACTAGGACACCGGGGACAACTCCCCTGCTCTTCTTCGAAATAGTGCCATGGGTTCTTTTACGTCCACCTGAGAGTCCCTCAGTACCGCACTGGAGTGTCAGCTCAGACTTTAGTGCTCAAGTCTCTGGAGGGGGAATTGAATCCACAACCTTCTGACTCAGAAGTGAGAGTGCTACCCACTGAGCCACAGCTGACACACATGCATGCTCACATTTTAGGTTTCTTCTCGTCAGCGGAAACTCACTTTTCTCTTTCCTGTCTGTCGCTCCATATTTTGTGCTCATCTTTATATAAAGAAAATATAAAACTGTTTAAAAAAAAAAGATGTTAAGTGAATTTGTTAACATCGATGAAAGGGTAACAGCGATGTTGATGTCATTGAGGGTCTCTAACTTTCACTTTTATGGGGTGGGGGGGCTGGGGAAATTATTACAGGAAACTCTTTTTTATCTGGCACCGACGGGACCGGCGTGGTGCCGGTTTATCAAAAAGTCCGGATTACAGAGAGTTATAGTTAAAAGGTAGGAGAGCCCCGTACACAGCAACAAATCCAGGCTTCCCTGTTGTTTAGCAACAGGTGCAAGAAGCCCAGCCACAGACCAAGCGACCCTGTTGCTTAGCAACAAGTGCAGAAACCCCCGATTACACAGCCAAGAATCAAGAAACGGTCACTAATATGAAGAAAAACTTAACTGAACCTACTCCTGAATTTTGCCGGTTAACCGAGATTTCCGGTTGTTTGGGTGCCGGTTAATCGAGAGTTTCCTGCATACTTGGTTTTTATCGAGTGATCTTCAGGAAGGAAAACACACCTGAATATCACAGGGAAATTCAGCAATAGAAGCAAATGCTCTCCAGTCATGTGTTCAGAGAAGCAGTGGCTGTAGTAACCACGGAAACATCTGGAGATACAAACAACTGGCACCATCCAGACACGTGTCAGGTGGTCTGACTCCACCAATCACGCTGGGAGCCAAGGTGCTACACATTCTCACAACAGGACTAAAATACACTGGGGGTTTATTTGAAACTTCTGTTCTCTGTCTCTGACTGATTAAAACCGAGCATTAACATCCTTGTAATATGAGCCATATATTTCAGTAAGAACCTTAAATTGCATCTGGTCCCCAACAGTTCTTGGCTGAACAACAAGGCTGATGATGTCCTTTCAGAGCAGGAATGATATTTAGGTGGAGAGGTGAATATTATTGTCTGAAAAAAAATCAGAGCAAGAACAACCGATTAAAGTTGGTTGTGGAGTCGAGTGATCCTGCTCAAGGCTTTAGCGCCGATCACATACTCAGAACATGCCCTGGACCGGTAGACACTCCAGCCAGTGTACTTGAAGGGATAGAAAAAGGTCAAATCAGGAAACAATCTGGTTTTAACAATCTTGTGTCCGGAGTCACGTTTAGCATGTGGTGTTTTGGGGAAAGATTTTGCTATTAGATTGTGCCAAGACATTCTTTGTCCAGCTGCCTGTGTTTGATATGATTCCTTCCTTTTTTGAAGTATTTCCATCCTGCCCTTTGACAGAGCCAGTCTTCCTAATCCCTTCATATCCGCAATAGTCTGGGGAATTCACCATTCAAAATATGGTCCGAAGATGAGTCGGTCTCCAAGTTAGATTCTTTATCTAAATGGTGGCACAGTTGACAAGTACTGTATGTGATGGATTCCAGAGACTAGGCCCCAATTGGTGGAAAAAGAGTGAAATACTAACCCTTTGAGGGCCACTGTTTCATGAAAGCAACACCAATGCACCTCAACTTTTTTAAGCATTTGTTTAAAAGTTAATTCTAGGCTTGTGCTGATTTCCTTATGGGTAATGTAGTGTATGTACCTTTAAGAGAGAACTACTTTTACAGCTCCTGTATACTGTAGTACCGGCAGTGACCACACCTGTATATACGCCTTGAGCATACCTCTGTACCCCCAGTCTTGAGACTACCCTACTCCAGTAAATACCTGTTGATTGTTAAGTTACAGCATCCGTGTGGTTATTGAAAAACATCATACTCTCAGAATCACGGATCTAACAGTGGCGACGAGTGTCGATTTGAATCTACCTGCAACTCTGCATTTCCCTTCGAGGACTCACTCCGGGAGGGCGGTGGAAGAAAGTCGAGGCCAGAAACACGGGCGTCGACCACGAGCAACCGCCCAGTCGTCCGGCAGAGAGTGAACATCGCAGGGGAGGCTGTGGAGAGCCGGGCTTGGTTCCCCAGCCACGACGATCAGCAACAGACGCTTCCCGGACAGCGGCGGCTGGAGCCGACCAACGGCAGAGAAAAAGCTGAGCAGCGTCGACGGGGTAAGATAGAGGGTGAAGCGCACAGGGCGCAGCCGGGGGTTGAAAACTGAGCGGCGTCGAGGAAAAACAAAACGGAGAGAGAGAGGGTAAAGCAGCAGCCGGGTTCAGGACCGAGCGGCGGAAACGGGAAAGGCGCACAGAAAAAAAAACCGCGCAGAGCGCAGCCAGGGCTCAAGGGCTGAACAGTGTCCGCGGGGAAAAGAAGGGAGAGCGCGGGAGACGCCATTGAGCCGCGGAGAAGAAGGACGAGCGCGGGAGACGCCATTTTTAGAAGCCACAGCGGAGAAGAAGGGCGAGCATGGGAAGAAAGGAAAGTGCGGGAGACGCCATTTTGTGCCAGTGGAGAAGAAGGGAAAGCGCGGGAGACGCCATTTTTGACAGTTAAATCACACCCAGGGATGCCGAAGAGTGGCAGTATCTCTACGTTCGACAATGAAGTCGAAGATTGGGCAACATATGTGGAACGTATTGAGGTGTACTGCAGGGCGAATGAAGTGCCAGATGCTAGGAAAGCACTGGTTTTGTTAAATTCCATGGGTGCAAAAACTTATGGGTTACTGCGAAACCTAATAACCCGAGAGAAGCCTGTGAATAAGAATTTTGAAAGCATAGTAGAAATCCTACAGGATCACTTAAACCCCACACCGCTGCTGATAGCAGAACGATTTAAGTTCCATAAAAGGAACCAACACAAAGATGAAAGCAATGCTGAGTACTTAACGGAACTGTGCAAGCTATCGAAACACTGCCAGTTTGGAGTGGGACTAGCAGATACGTTAAGGGACAAGTTTGTGTGTGGGCTTCAAAGTGAAGGAACCCAGAAACGGCTTCTATCAGAAAGGATCTTACGCTGGACAAGGCTTTCAGTATGGCAGTATCACATGAAGCAGCCGCAAGGGGCGCTGCAGAGATACAACGGAGACCGCAAGAATATGGCACCAATGAAATGTCCTATGGAACAGGGAAGTGTTATCGCTGCGGCAGAACAACACACGACCAGAAGGATTGTTGGTTCAAGGACCAAGTGTGCAGACAGTGTGGAAAAGCAGGACACATAGCAAGAATCTGCAGGTCTGGGAAGAAAACCAACAGCAAGAAACCTCCACAGGAGAAGTACAAAAAGGTACACAAGGTGATGGACAGTAGTTCAGGCGAACATAAAAGTGACACAGACTCCGGAAGCAAGGAGCTGGGTTGTCTGAAACTACATAAGGTAACCAAAATGGAGGATCACCAGACTATCTGGGTTACACTCAAGATAGACGGAGTCCAAGTGAAAATGGAATTGGACACAGGATCAGTCCTAACAGTCATAAACCAAAGGGACTACAAGCGGCTATTTTCACATATACCCTTGAAAGCTACAGAGATTGTCTTGAAGACGTACACGGGGCAAAAAGTCTACCCCAAAGGAAAAATAAGGGTGAAAGTGATATACAAAGGCCAGGAAATACCTAAAATGGACTTATATGTATTGCCAGATGGAGGACCACCACTGCTAGGACGTGAATGGATCTGGAAGATACAATTAGATTGGCATTCCATACATGCACTGAAGGTTGAGGCCAAAAAGGATGACGACGCCACACCTGGAAGACTGTAAAAAATGTTAACTAACGCAAAAGTAGTGTTCCAGGAGGGACTCGGAACACTAAAAGGCATAACAGCAACGATTAAAATAGAGGAAAATGCAAGCCCAAAGTTTCTTAAGGCCAGACCAATGCCTTATGCAATCAGACCAGCCGTCGAAGCAGAGCTGGAAGGGTTGGAACGTTCAGGAGTACTGTCCAAAGTTGACTGGAGCGAGTGGGCTACACCCATCATTCCTGTAATGAAGAGGCCATTGAGTAATACGCCTGGGGAACCAATGAAGGTCTGCATCTGTGGGGATTTTAAGGTGACAGTGAACCCAGTCCTTCACACGGTACAATATCCGCTTCCACGAATTGAGGATATTTTTGCCTCGCTATCTGGAGGTAAATGCTTCACCAAAATTGATCTAGCCCAGGCGTACTTGCAAATGGAGGTAGAAGAAGCCTCGAAACAATACCTCACGATCAACACTCATAAAGGTCTCTATCAATACAACCAGCTGGTGTTCGGGGTAGCATCAGCTCCGGCTATTTGGCAAAGGGCGATGGATCAAGTCCTGCAAGGGATTCCAGGGACCCAGTGTTATTTGGACGACATCCTGGTCACGGGCGAAAATGACAGTGATCACCTCGCCAACTTGGAGAAGGTGCTCACCAGATTAAAGGAATATGGGCTACGAGCTAATCGCCACAAGTCCGAGTTTTTCCAGAAGCAGATCTCGTATTGTGGCCACGTCATCGATGAAGAGGGGTTACATAAGTCCCCTGAAAAGATTGAGGCAGTAGTCAAGGCTCCAGCACCGGAAAATGTGTCACAACTGAGGTCGTTCCTCGGGCTGGTAAACTACTACCATAAGTTCTTACCAAATTTGTCCATGGTATTACACCCACTGAACACCCTACGGCAAACTGGGGTGCCATTGAAGTGGAATGACGAACGTAGACGAGCTTTCCAGAAGTGTAAAGAATTGATCACATCAAAAGAGGTGTTGGCCCATTTCAACCCAGCACTACCAATTCGTTTGGCATGTGATGCATCACCCTATGGTATTGGAGCGGTGCTGTCGCACAAATTCCCAGACGGGTTGGAGAGGCCAGTAGCCTTTGCGTCTCGGTCACTAACCTCAGCCGAGCGCAACAACGCCCAGATTGACAGGGAGGCCCTCAGCCTAGTATGGGGAGTAAAAAAATTCAACCACTATCTGCATGGGCAGAAGTTCACCTTGCTGACTGACCACCAACCACTTGTCTCCATCTTTAATCCTAAGAAGAGCGTTCCAGTGATGACTGCACAATGGTTACAAAGATGGTCCCTGTTTCTAGGGGCGAATCAATATGAAATAGAATATAAAGGCACGAAACAGCATGGAAACGCTGATGGGCTATCACGCCTGCCACTGCCTACTGTGGAGGAAGCACCAGCAGTGGACCCTATCGAGATATTTTATTCGTCAATAATTGAACGATTGCCAGTAACGAACGCGGATATAGAGAAGGAGACCCGCAATGATCCGACACTGTCTCGGGTATATGATTTGACGGTGAGGGGATGGCCAACACATGGCGACTCACTGTTGCCAGCATTCTCATCCAGAAGAGAACAGCTGTCAGTATGCCAGGGGACCTTGATGTGTGGATCCCGAGTGGTGATTCCGCCCAAGTTAAGGGAGAGAGTGCTAAATGAGCTTCATGAAGGTCATCTGGGAGGGATGAAAATGAAAAGCCTTGCTAGGGCTTATGTGTGGTGGCTGGGGATCGATCAACAAATCGAGGACCTAACCAAGAGCTGCTCAGGATGCCAGACGGTCCAAAATGCACCACCACATGCCCCTCTACACCCATGGGAGTGGCCCTCCTCTCCATGGCAACGGGTGCACATTGATTTTGCTGGTCCATTCATGGACTCAATGGGCTAGAAATTGACTTTGGGGCGGCCAGCTCGCTTGCGCCCAGAAATTACCACTGCGCGCGTAGCCACTTGCACCCGCCGGATATTCAGTTTCAGCGCCCCAAGTCGAAGCCGGCCGCAAATCAAGGGTTTCGGCACCCCCGCTTGGGGCGCTGAAACTGAATATCGGCGCGCTAAGTGCCGCAGCACCACCCGCTGCGGAGCGGCAGGCTGCGGTACTGCAGGCCTTCCTCCCTCTCTTAAGGGGGAGGTGCCTGCAACAGCACGATCGCCGCTCGCTAGTGCCGGCAAATGAGCCCGGCACCACGGAGAAATGCCGGGCTCCCGGAAAACAGCCAGCAATGCCGCGGGGAGGGGGTGGTGGAGGAGGCCGGGGAAGGAGGTGCGGGCAGGTGGCCGCCGAAAAAGCGGCCGGCCGCACATCCGCCTTAACTCGCCCCACTACCGCATCAGGTAGGCCCCGTTTTCTGGTCGCTGTTTGCAGCCGCCGCGGAAGATGCGGCCGCAACTCAATATGGCGGTCGGGCCGGTAGCGGGGCGGTAGCGGGGCACTGCGCACACCGATGACGTCATCGGTGGCGGCGCAGCGCTACTGGCTAACGCCGCCATTACCGCACTGCTGAATATCAGGGGAAGTTTAGCAAGTGGTGCAAAAGCCCTCTTTGGGCGAAAACTGGGCGCAAAGCCAACCGAATTTCTAGGCCAATGTTCTTAATAGCAGTGGATGCTCACTCGAAATGGCCTGAGGTGATAAAAAATGTCCTCAACCACTACAGAGAAAACGATTGCAGTCCTACGGACCATATTTGCCAGGAACGGCTTGCCAGAGCAGATTTGCTCTGATAATGGACCACAGTTTGTGTCCGAAGAGTTTCGGAAATTTATGAGAAAGAATGGGGTCAGGCATTACACATCCGCCCCGTATCATCCAGCCACAAATGGATTGGCTGAGAGGTTCGTACAAACCTTTAAAAAGGCGATAAAGGCCATGTGCAACGATGAAATTCCACTGCAGCATAAGTTGGACAATTTCCTATTAGCCTACAGAAGTGCAACACATGCAGTCACCAACCAGACCCCGGCCATGATGTTCTTTAACCGAAGGTTGAGATCTCGTCTGGATTTGCTCAGACCAAATGTGCGAAGAAATGTTGAGGACAAACAATTCCAGCACATCAATGCGAAGCCGACAAGAAGCTTCAATGTAGGACAACCAGTCTTGGCCTGTGACTACCAAACAGAGAAATGGCAACCCGGAACGATATGCACAAGGCAGGGGCCATTAATGTACACAGTGGATGTCGGGGAGAACATTGTGAGATGCCACGTCGATCAGATCTTAGCGTCACAGGAACGAGTCAACCCCATGTCTCGAGTACCTGGGGATGAACCCGACATACTGGTAGCATCTACCTCAGAACCAGTAGCAGTGGAAACCGATGAACTAACCGACGAAAAGGGGCCAGAATCTCCTCCGCACCAAGAACAAGAACCTCAGGAAAGGCGCTATCCCGAAAGGATCAGGAAGCCGCCCCAAAGACTGAATCTATAAATGGACTATTGCTGTTTAATGTACATGTTAAAGTGTTAATTGTTATTTGAATATTATGGGTACTGCTAATCTAAAAGGGGAGGAATTGTAGTGTATGTACCTTTTAAGAGAGAACTACTTTTACAGCTCCTGTATACTGTAGTACCGGCAGTGACCACACCTGTATATAAGCCTTGAGCATGCCTCTGTACCCCCAGTCTTGAGACTACCCTACTCCAGTAAATACCTGTTGATTGTTAAGTTACAGCATTCTGTGTGTAATAAAGTCATAAGGAACAAGTTTCGATCCCAGATTTTTGGTGAGTTAACTGATTGCCACCAGGATAGTGATTCGGGCCCTCCAATTTATTTATGCTCCTGCTGCTCTCCCGTGACCCCAGAGCCAGCAGTAAAATGTATGTAACTGGATGTTGGGTGTGAGGGCTTTCACTGGTAAATAGCTGACTAACATTAATTGTCTATTCAGGAGAGGTGCAGAGAATATTTCTGGCAAAAAGTTGATCCAAAGTATATGTCAAAATTACCTCTCTAAGTGAAGTAACTTACTCCGCGTGTGGTAAAATCCAACTACATTGTCTTCCAGTGTACAAACAAACTAATCAAACATTCACAATTACCCAACCAGACTGTCCCTCCCACCTCCAGGCTCACCTGGACAAGGCCTTGTGTAGTACGCTTTTGCTTGCGAAATGCTAATATTAAATGCCGGAAAGAGTAGGGTTCACATTGCATCAACCGAATAGATGCCGGGTATGGGAAGAGATACTGGCCCATAATTTGCTGTCAAAATAACGGTGAGGCTATTAACGTCGCCGTTATTTATGCCCAACTGCTACAGCAACTCCAGGCGAGGGCAGACATGCAGAAATCCTAACGCTGCTGTGACGCCGTTAGCTTCGCAAAAATCTCGCCGTCTGGCTTACCGTTGATATGTGTTGAACAGCATGAAGTTACTGGTTTTGCACATTGGATACAAACTAAACTCGCCACAGAAATTTACAGCTGGCCTGAAGTGACGCTTGGAGCCGGTTTTGGAGCTGTTTAAGGTCCGTGCATATTTAATTAGCCTGGATTAGCTGTCAGAGATTCTTTTAATGATGTGCTAAGTGTTAATTCTTGCCAATGAACTTCACTGGCACGGAAAATTAACTATTACAAGTGTGGCGTCTCATTCCTTCAGGTTTTAATTATTGGATATATTAAAAATGTGAAATTTAATTTTTTTTTACTTTTCCTTTCTGTCTCTCTTTCCTATTCTCTCTCTCTTAATCCAACCTTTCTTTCCCCCTCTCTTTCTCTTTCTGTACCTGATTTGACATTGAATTCACCCTCTCTAATTTACACTTCACTCTCTGTCCTTGCGCTGTTTATTTCACAATCCTTCAATCTGATTGGTTAAGGAGGTATACCGGTGCTTGCCCTGTTCATTCAGGTCCCAGATGCCCCGGTTCCCTCGCTGCGATGTTATCAGCTCGCACTCCCAGCAACTTGCCAGGCAAAAAAAAATTTTCAGCTAAATGTGCAAGGGCAAACCTAACTAGCCGCAGACGCCATGAGATGCCCTGCTACAGCCAATTATAAGAACATAAGAACATGAACATAAGAAGTAGGAGCAGGAGTAGGTCATACGGCCCCTCGGGCCTGCTCCGCCATTCAATAGGATCATGGCTGATCCGAATCTAGACTCACGTCCACTTCCCTGCCCTCTCCCCGTAACCCCTTATTCCCTTATCAGCTAGGAAACTGTCCATCTCCGTTTTAAATATATCTAATGTCGCAGCTTCCACAGCTCTCTGAGGCAGAAAATTCCATAGATTTACTACCCTCTGAGTGAAGAAGTTTCTCCTCATCTCAGTTTTGAAAGAGCAGCCCCTTATTCTAAGACTATGCCCCCTAGTTCTAGTCTCACCCATCAGTGGAAACATCCTCACCGCATCCACCCGATCAAGCCCCCTCACAATCTTATATGTTTCGATAAGATCGCCTCTCATTCTTCTGAATTCCAATGAGTAGAGGCCCAACCTACTCAACCTTTCCTCATAAGTCAACCCCCTCATCTCCGGAATCAACCGAGTGAACCTTCTCTGAACTGCCTCAAGAGCAAGTATATCTTTTCTTAAATATGGAAACCAAAACTGTACGCAGTATTCCAGGTGTGGCCTCAACAGTACCCTGTATAACTGCAACATGACAATTATGGCCCATTGTCTGTTCGTTCTGCTCATTAGGATATTCACAGCTTTACTGGAGCTCACCATCACTCATGAAAACACTCTGCATTTCCCCAAATGCCCTGTATATGTTAATGAGCAGCTTTTGATTTTTTTTTTCTGACTAAAGCAGTTGTTGAATTTCAGGTGAAGTTCAATACAACCTGAGTGCTATTACAAAAAAAGTCAATCCCTGCATGACATGCTGTGAATGAGGTACATGTAATCCATCCAGAATTTTTTTTTTAAGGAAAATTATAAAATTTGGACACAGCACAGGATCCTCGTCAGCATAAACTCTCCTGCTCTTCACTTCCACATCCAGCAGGGGGTGCTGCACCCGCTGCTGGAAAATGATCAGTGAAAGAGTAACGGAATAGCACTCCAGACAGGGCGAGGGTAGAACTAGCCGCAGTCCGAATGAATTTAGTTACCAGTACGGGGGGAAAGGCGGGTAGGGGAACTTCTATCTCCTGGCTCATTTGTGCTCATCCAGGAGAGGAATGATGGGCCTGAGGGGATGAACATGTTTCCACTTTCACAGATCAAGACAGCATCAAGCACTTCCAGGGATGGATTTTATCCCGGTTGTGTTGTGTTCTGTTTTATTGAGGATGCAAACCTCTGAGCCTTCCCCTGGCCAATAATTTAATACATTTATTTTGCAATGCACTACGGAGGAGGTGGCAGACTTTGCTCACCAACGGTATTTTATACTTTTTCAAGGTGCTGCAGCTGGCACGGTACTGCATGATACCTTACGACTGATAAAATATTTCTCGTGAGGTGACCACAGCTCATTTCGTGACTTCATCACTTGTGGCCAAAGCTCCATAATTGAGTGTGAGGGCAGTATTAGTGTCACTGGGGGAACACCGCAGAGTCGAACACTTCAGCAATAACTACATTTCAGGTAGTGAACTTCCTCAAAATCAAATTACCGAAATAATCAGGGACACACCACACAAAGAACAAGGTAGCCAATACTGAGGAGTATTTGTACCAACTGGATGAGGAAGAGAGGAATCATGAAGTTCATGACCACCCATTATGCTGAAGGTCTTTGTCACAAAGGCTGCGGCGGTTGTGAGAGTGTCTCGGGTGTAGAGCAACAGTCCAGAGCGGTGAAGTGAAGTGAGTAGAATTCTGTCATGAGCTGAGCATCCATGCTAGCGCTCATGGGCAATCTGGGCTCTGCAATAAGATTGTGATGTTTAACTACTGCCACAGATGATACAAAAATTGGCCGTGTGGTTGATAGTGAGGAAGAAAGCTGTAGACTGCAGGAAGACATCAGTGGACTGGTCAGCTGGGCAGAAAAGTGGCAAATGGAATTCAATCCGGAGAAATGTGAGGCAATGCATTTGGGGAGGGCTACCTAGGCACGGGATTAGACAATAAATGGTAGGCGACTGAGAAGCATAGAGGAACAGAGAGACCTTGGAGTGCATTTCCACAGATCCCTGAAGATAGCAGGACAGGTAGATAAGGTGGTTAAGAACGCATACAAGATACTTTCCTTTATTAGCCAAAGCATAGAATATAAGAGCAGGGAGGTTATGCTTGAACTGGATAAAACACTAGACAGGCCACAGCTAGAGTACTGTATACAGTCACCACATTACAGGAAAGATGTGATTGCACTAGAGAGGGTACAGAGGAGATTTATGAGGTTGTTGCCAGGACTGGAGAATTTTAGCGATGAGGAAAGATTGGATCAACTGGGGTTGTTTTCTTTGGAACAGAGGAGGCTGAGGGGAGACTTAATTGAGGTGTATAAAACTATGAGGGGCCTAGATAGAGTGGATAGGAAGGACCTATTTCCCTTAGCAGAAGGGTCAATAACGGGGCATAGATTTAAAGTAATTGGTAGAAGGATTAGAGGGGAGTTGAGGTGAACATTTTTCACCCAGAGGGTGGGGGGGTCTGGAACTCTCTGCCTGAAAGGGTGGTAGAGGCAGAAATCCTCTTCACATTTAAAAAGTACTTGGATATGCTCTTGAAGTGCCATAACCTACAGGGCTACGGACCAAGAGCTGGAAAGTGGGATTAGGCCGGATAGCTCTTTGTCGGCCGGCACAGACACGATGGGCCGAATGGCCTCCTTCTGTGCCGTAAATCTCTATGATTCTATGCTGCGAATGGAGCTGTGCTTAATCGAGCCTGTCCCTTTTTAAAGGCATCACTCAAGCAGGTGTCCACTGTGGAGAAATCTTCTTCTTCTTAGGCAGTCCCTCGGAACTGAGGATGACTTGCTTCCACATTAAAAATGAGTTCGCAGGTGACTGATTAGTCCAATGCGGGACCTACAGTCTCTGTCACAGGTGGGGCAGACGGTGGTTGAAGGGGCGGGTGGGTGGGGCGCTTGGGTTGACGTGCGCTCCTTGCGCTGCCTGCGCTTGGCTTCCAAATATGGTCCAAATGGGCAAATCCTGAGGTCAAGCAGCAATTTATTTGCTATGGGAAGTTACTGTAGATTGGTAGCTTCTTATACATTCTGATTCCTGCCCTTTAGGAGAACCCAGGCTAGCAAGATCAGGGAGGGGGGGATGAGAAGGAAATGAGTGGATTTCATTTTCTTATGCTTTGACCCTTTGAAGTTTGACAAGCAGCTGCTAGATGCAAAACCTTTATTTATTCATAAGTGTTATCAATGCTGCAACTACTTGTATATGGATTCTTTCAAATATTGTCACGCACACACTTTTCATAATGTCCACAGCCTGTTAACATTCTAAAGGTTGACGACACTACATTCATACTGGTGTGTTTTATTATATACTTGGCAGGTGTCAGCTGTGGCTCAGTGGGTGGCACTCTCTAGGTGGGAGGGGCTAGGAGTGAGCCAGGTGTGACTAGTTGCCTAATTGCAGCTGGGTGTTGGAGGGAGTTTTGCAAAAAGTTGGTGGAGGGTTTTGGGGTGTTGTTTTCAGGTTTTAGGGCCTTTTTGGCCCACAAGAAACAGCCAGATGGCTGCTGAGGGGTCCGGAGTGCCGGGCCCCTCAGAGGACAATATTCCCGAGAGGAATTTAATTAGGGAAGAAACTGTGGTGGGAAGGGGGAAAAAAAGGCCCAAAGATTTGGGCCGGGACCTCAGGAGGTTTGGTAAAGAAAATACAGTGGTGGTGCAGTGTGAAGATAAGAAGATTCGAGCCTGGGATATAATCCAGGTGGTTCATGAGGACTGTGGCGAGGGAAGCTGCTTTGCCTGCCGACCAAAGCCGAATGTGGGATTTGAGGTGACGGTCAGTGGCCGTGAGGAGGTGGAAAAACTGCTACTCAGTCTGAAAGTTGGTGAGAAATTCTTGGAGGTGGCTCTGCTATATTCAGAGGAGGTGGTGGTTTCATTTTTGAACTTGCCAGTGTACATTGAGGACGAAGTGCTGAGCAAAAAGTTGGAGTCGTGGGACATTAAAATCTGTTCTGAAATAAAGAGGAGGTACTATCCGGGAACACGGGTAGCAGATGGAACCCGGTATGTAAAGGTGCGGTTCCCAGAGGAGGTGAGGTCTTTGCCGTACAGTATGAAGTTCGAGACACTGGAAGGAGTGCAGTACTTTCGTGTGCTGCACGATAACCAAGTAAAGGTGTGCTACTATTGTCTGGGACATGACCATCTCGTAAGAAACTGTCCAGATTTGTATTGTTACAATTGCGGTGAGTCGGGACATATCGCTCGGAGCTGCAAGGTGGAGAGCTGTGGGGTGTGTCACAAAGGCTCCACCCGCTGTGAGTGTGTGGCAGAAGGGAGCGATATGAGTGATGAGGAGATGGGAGAAGGAGAAGGAGATGAGAGTGGAACGGCCGGAGGAGCGGTGCAGTCGGAGGACACAGCCGGTAAAATGAAGGAGAAAGGAGCACAGGAAGAGGCAGAGGATGGCGGAGCGGAGGACGGGATGGAGATGGTGGAAAACACGCCGAGTGCTGTGCAGGCGAACAAAGACAGCAACGGGCAGCGAGGGTCGAGTGCAGACTCGAGCCTTAGTGCAGTTCGGCTCCCCCTGGGGAGTCTAGTGGCTGCGGGGGGAGAGGAGGCGGGAGCGGGGTGTGTGGTGGATGTGGGTGCTCCGGGGAGAGGCGGGGAGTCGGATATTTTAGTGAGCGGGAGGGGGCAGGACGGGGAGAGGGAGCAAGAGGCAAGAGCCTTAAAGGGACAGCAGGATGGGATCGGCGAGATTGAGACCTCAGAAGGGAACAATTTAGGTGCGCCATTGTCCCATGGAGAGAGGGAACAGGGTGCAAGGGTCAGAGGTGGAGATGTGGTTGAAGGGAGCGGCACAGTGGGAGAAACTGCGATAGCAGGAAGACTCTCTGTGGGAGATGAAGTATCTGACGGGGAGCAGGATTATGTATGGGACGGGAAGCAGGCACAGGGGGTTGTAGAAGAGCTTGAGTGTGAGGAATTAGAGGGGGACAGAGACATGGAAGTCGGGGGTGGGGTGGCATCATGTGAAAAGGGAAAGGTTAGTGAGGGGCAGAAGGAGGGAGGAAGGGCAGCTCCCTGGCCCAAACTTAATGCAAGGAAGAGGCTGAAACAGCAGGGAAAGTTTAAACAGGAGGGGAAAAAGAGTCGGAGGCTGCAGGAAAAAGCAACAGCTGCCCGAGAAGTTGGGAAGGAGCATGAGAGGAGGGAAGGACCAGAGATTAAATGTTGGGGAGATTATCAGGCATACTTCCCTTCTTTGGAGCCATTGGTCTCGATTAATGTGAACGGACTGAGGGGTGAGAAGAAATTGCAGCAGTTGCTGCAGGGTTTTAAAGGTACGGACTTGTTGTGTCTGCAAGAAACCTTTTGGGATGAGGATATCCTAGAAAGAGTTCAGAAGGTTTGGAAGGGAGAGGTGTTTGCGAGTTGTGCAAACAATAACCGTAGAGGGGTGGCTGTTTTGGTGAGTCCGTCCATAAAAGAGAACGTTGCCTTGATGGACAAGGATGCTGAGGGGAGATTTTTACGGCTAAGGGTAAAAATGGAGGGATTTAATTGCGATCTCTTTAATATCTATGCACCGAACGACCATTGCAAGCGTCGCGAGTTTTTTCGGGGGTTATTCACTGAAGCGGCAGAGGTGGAAAATCCTTGTATAGTGGGGGATTTTAATGTATTTTTATGTCGGATGGACATTTCAGCCCAGATGACCTTTAAGGATGATAACTCCAGAGGGATGATTGTAAAAATGATGGCAAATTTAAATTTGAGAGACTTATGGAGGGACCGGAACCCCATAAAAAGGGAATTCTCCAGATCAGGTTGGGTGGGTGATGTTTTAAAACAGAGCCGAATAGATTTTGTGTTAACGCAGGAAGGGTTAAGTTCTGAGGTGATGGAGATTTATTATAAAAAAGTATTTTTTAGTGATCACTCGGCTTTGGTTCTTAGAATTAGGAACAGCAGAGTTAAGATCGGTTCAGGGGTGTGGATTTTAAACAATCAATACCTGAAAGAAATTGCTTATAAAGAAGGGATTATAAATATAATAAAGAATCCTCGGAAGGAACCTTTGTTCTTGAAAGAAAGAAGAGTTTGGTGGGATAATTTCAAATATGAGGTAAAAGTTTTTTCGGTACGTTATGGGAAAAAGAGGGCGGCAGCTAACCAGCGTCGAGAAGAGAATATAAATAAAAGGTTTATGGATGTCTGTAAAGCAGTTGATGGAGGGGATAAGGGAGCGGAGACTAAGTTCCGGGTGCTAAAGGAAGAGTGGGAATTATTGCAAGCTGAAAAATGCAAGGGGGCCATTCTCCGTGCAAAGGCTAGAGATGCATTGGAGGGCGAAAGATGCACTAGATATTTTCTAGAGCAAGAAAAGCTGCGACAGAGATTATCGTTAATTGAAGAGTTGAAGGTAGGGGAGAAGATCATTTATGAAAGTGGGGAGATTTTAGAGTCGGCTAGCAGCTTTTATCAAGAGTTATATACTAAAGAAGACATTTCCAATTTGGCGATGGAGAAGGTTACTGCTTTTATTGAAAAGGGGAGAGAGAGAGAGAATGGGGAGATAGAGAATGAGAGAGAGAGACTGAGGGGGAGCGAGAGAGGGACTGGGGGAGAGAGACGTGGAGAGAGAGAGAGACGGGGAGAGAGAGAGAGACTGGGGAAGGGAGAGAGAGACTGGGGAGATAGAGAGAGCGAGAGAGAGATTGGGGGAGAGAGAGAGACTGGAGGAGGGAGAGACTGGAGGAGAGAGACGGAGAGAGAGAGACTGGGAGAGAGAGACTGGAGGAGGGAGAGTCTGGAGGAGAGAGACTGGGAGACTGGGGGAGAGAGACTGGGAGATAGATAGACAGAGAGAGAGAGAGACTGAGAGGGGAGAGAGAGAGAGAGACGGGGAGAGAGAGAGAGACTGGGAGAGAGAGACTGGAGGAGGGAGAGTCTGGAGGAGAGAGAGAGAGACTGGGAGACTGGGGGAGAGAGACTGGGAGATAGATAGATAGAGAGAGAGAGAGAGAGACTGAGAGGGGAGAGAGAGAGAGATGGGGAGAGAGAACTGGGGGAGAGAGAGAGAGAGAGAGACTGGGGGAAGAGATAGAGAGACTGGGAGACAGAGCGAGAGAGACTGGGAGACAGAGAGAGAGAGTTGGAAAACTGTACCTTTTTGCTATGTAAGCTTTGGCAATATGGTTCTCTGTAAACTTTCATGCCAATAAAGCATTTTAATTGGAAAAATAATTGGATAAAGAGACGGGGAGAGAGAGATTGGGGGGAGAAAGAGGGAGAGGTCTAGAAATTATGAGTTTTTATTGAAGGTTTTGGAAGCATTTGGCTTCAAGGAAAATTCCATTCAGTGGATAAGGATTTTTTATTCAAACATATTTAGCTGTGTTAAATGTAATGGTTTTTTATCCAAGTATTTTCCGATCCAGAGATCAGTGAGACAGGGTTGTCCCCTGTCCCCATTGTTCTACACATTGGTAGCAGAACCATTAGGTTACATGATGCGAAAGAAACAAGGTGTAGCGGGGATTGTGGTCCCCAGTTCTGGGCTGGTGTCGGTGATACACCAATATGCAGATGACACAACCTTAACATTGAGAAATGGGGAGTCAGTGAGGAAAGCTATGGATGTAGTGGAGGAATATTGTGGAGCTTCAGGAGCCAGAATGAATTACAGTAAGTCGCAATGCCTGGTTGCAGGGAGGGGTAGGGGGGAATGGTTGGGGGAATGTCCCTTTAAGGTGGTGGAGGTTTTGGAAGTTCTGGGGGTGCAAGAAAGACAAGGATGAAGTGGATCGATTAAATTGGGAACCAAAGGTTATGAAAATTTAAAAGATTTTGGGAAGATGGGAAAGAAGGTGGTTGAAAGTGCAAGGAAGAGCGACAGTGGTGTCTGCCCTCCTGCTATCTAAGCTATGGTACTTATTGACGGTGGAGGATATTCCTGAGTGGGCGGAAAAGTCCATCCGAGAGGCTTGTGTGAGGTTTTTATGGGAAGGGAAACCAGCCTTGGTGGCTTACAATACCATCATTAGACGGAGAAATCTGGGAGGACTCAATTTCCCAGATATTGATTTGAAGAAAAAATCCTTTAGAATCAAATGGGTGAAGAGATTTCTTCAGAAGGCAAATACAAGTTTTTGGAAGAGCTGTTTTGAGCATTTTTAAAAACGAAGTGGGATAGGAGGGCAGGGGATATTATATATGGAATACAATAATATGTTTTTGAAATCAATTAAACTTCTCCCTAGGTTTTACAAGGGGGTTGTAGAGACTTGGGCCCAATTTTTTAAAAGTGTGCAGTTTATGCCCAAGGGGGCTGAGGAATTTTTAGAACAGCCCTTATTTTTGAACAGGTGGGTCAACATCGAAGGAGAGGTTTTATTTAATCAAGCTTTTATAAAAGCTGGGATTATATCTGTGAAAGATGTATTATACAAGGTGATTCCAGGTTGGTTGCCGGAAGCGATAGTGAGGGACATGGTGTGGGAGGAGGATCAGGAAGTAGAGGAAAAAGCAATAGGAATCATGTATGAGAAGATTGTGAGGGCAATGCCACAGGATTGGATGGAAGAAATAAATGTGGAAATCTCCAAAGGACGTAAAATGCGTCCTGCTTTTCCAAGCTTTGTACTGGAGAAAGGGGGAGAGTTGGTCCAATTTGACAACTGTAATACTCGAGATTTCTATGAGGTATTTAGAGAATGGAAATTCAAGACACCTGCTGGTCAGGAGTTTTGGCAGAGTATATACCCACAGCTGGACTTCAACAGGATTTGGAAGGGAGTGTGGGCGAATTTTAAATGTCCAGAGTGGATTGAACTGGATTTCAAATTGGCTCATAACTGGATTTTTACCATGACGGTCTTGTGCAAGATTGGACGAGTGGAGGCGGCAACTTGCCCAGTGTGTGGGACACTGGATGAGACTCTGTCCCATTTACTAGTGTTATGTCTGCAGTTAAATGACTTTAAGTACTATGTTCGACAGTTGTGTGAAGCTTTTTTGCTGGGTGGGGACCGAAGAGCGAGAATGGGAATCCCGTGGGACTCAATTTTGAGATGGGGATTGCAGGAGAGCCTGCCCGAGTCTAGCGGAGCGGCTATTAATTTAATGTTCAGTTTGGCTAGATTCGTGATTGTGCAAAGAAGGAATGCTCTGTTTTTTAAGGGGAGGAGAATCAATCTAAAAGAGTATTTTAACTATAAGCTAAAAGATCATTATACGGCTCTGTGGATGTTTTATTCAGAAAGGAATTTAAGGACAGTATTTTACAACCAATTTTTAAAGTACAATCGATTAATATATGTTACAGGAGACAAATTAAACTTCAGATTTTGATGTTAAAGTGTGGTGGCGGAATGGCTGTGCAGAGCGGCGGAATTGATTTGTATCATACAGTGAAATGATCAAGATGTTGTAAATGTTCTTAATGTTCAATAAAGTATATATATTTTTTTTAAAGTGGGTAGCACTCTCGCCTCTGAGTCAGAAGGCTGTGGGTTCAAGTCCCACTCCGGGGACTTCAGCGCATAAATCTAGGCTGACACTCCAGTGCAGTGCTGAGGGAGTGCTGCATTGTCGGAGGTGCCGTCTTTCAGATGAAATGTTAAACCGAAGCCCTGTCTGCTCTCTCAGGTGCACGTAAAAGATCCCAAGGTTTCCCACATTACAACAGTGACTACACTCCAAAAGTACTTCATTGGCTGTAAAGTGCTTTGAGACATCTGGTGGTCATGAAAGGTGCTATATAAATGCAAGTCTTTCTTTTACTGGGATTCGGAAAGAGGAGAGCTCATCAGTCACAGTTTCAGAGCAGAGTCCTTGTTGCCCACCAACCAGTCACGCAGATTCCTTCTGCCTGAAAGAGATGGAGTTGGGCTGATACTTTTGACATGGCGGAATGATATTTTGAACTTCACATTAAATGTGTGTGCTCAGAAAAAAATATTTTTCTCTTACTAAGCCCATGAATGCAGGATTCCTCTTGGATCAATTTGCTTTCACCCTTTTACACTTTTGAGGCCCTTACTAGGCACAAAACACAATCCACACCTGCTCATAGCAGATATATCTCCAGCTGTGATTAACTCTCTCCAGGAGCACATTGCGTGACCTAAGCGTGACCTAAAGGACTTTAGGAAAGACAGACAGTCTGTGGAACTGTAATTGTGTTCTATTACTGTTCACAGGCCTCAAAGTGATGGACCACTCTGACCAAAGCAGGTGCATACCTGGGTGATCCAATTAGACATTGCTGATCAGCTAATCCCAGTGATGTGACCAACAGGATCTGGAATATTTCTGTGGTATAGAGGCCAGGGGCCTAATGCAAACGACTCCCTCCCCGCCTACCTTTAAATCAGCTTATTATAACATGACCACAATCCACTGCTCACTTGCGCATGGGGGTGTGGGGGGAAGAGTTTTCTCCTGTGTTCTCGCTACTGAAGAATTATAAGCCTCTTTTATAATGGACAAGTTTCCAATCTGGCTACACTTCGCGCACCGAGGAAATCTTCCATCATTGATGATATTACTGGCTCAAAATTCTCGGATCCCTGCTCCTCCACCGGCAGGCCGGGAACTCCAGCCACCAACTGCTGAGGATGTCAATAATTGGGGTGGGCTGCTCATTGCTGTGGAGACGCACCAGTGGCATCCTCCTCAATGGAGGGGGCATGAGGCCACACATTCTTATTGTCCCCACGGGGGATCAAATGTGTTGAAGTTAAAAGGAAATTGATTCCTCTCAGATGCCTTTTACATTTTGGAGGCCTTTACTGTTAAATCCGTGAATCTTTAGGTAGTGTGTCCTTCAAATAATCGACAGAGACTGCAGAGGAACAATCAACAGGTGTTTACTGGATGAGGGTTGCTCTAAAACTAAAAGTACAGATCCCTACTCAGGGTTTATATACAGGTGTGGTCACTGCCGGTACTACAGTATACAGGAGCTGTAAAAAGTAGTTCTCCCCTTAAAGGTACATACACTACAATTCCTCCCCTTTTAGATTAACAGTACCATAACATTCATTTAACAGTTAACACTTTTAACATGCAACATTAACTGAAAATAGTCCATTTATAAATTCAGTCTTTGGGGCGGCTTCCTGATCCTTTCTGGATAGCGCCTTTCCTGAGTGTCTTGCTCTTGGTGCAGAGGCGATTCTGCCCCCCTGTCGTCGGTTGGTTCATCAGCTTCCGATGCTACTGTTTCTGAGGTACATGCTACCTGTATGTCGGGTTCATCACCAGGTACGTGAGACATGGGGTTGACTTGTTCCTGTGACGCTAGGATCTGGTAGACATGGCGTCTCACAATGTTCTCCCCAACATCCACTGTGTACATTAGTGGCCCCTGCCGTGTGCATATCATTCCTGGTTGCCATTTCTCTGTTCGGTAGTCGCGGGCCAAGACTGGTTGCCCTACATTGAAGCTCCTTGTCGGCTTTTCATTGATGTGCTGGAATTGCTTATTCTCAACATTTCTTCGTACATTTGGTCTGAGCAAATCCAGACGAGATCTCAACCTTCGGTTAAAGAACATCATGCCCGGGGTCTGGTTGGTAACTGCATGTGTCGCATTTCTGTAGGCTAACAGGAAATTGTCCACCTTATGCTGCAGGGGAATGTCGTCATCGCACATGGCCCTTACTGCCTTTTTAAAGGTTTGTACGAACCTCTCAGCCAATCCATTTGTGGCTGGATGATACGGGGCGGATGTGTAATGCCTTACCCCATTCCTTCTCATAAATTTCCGAAACTCTTTGGACACAAACCGTGGTCCGTTATCAGAGCAAATCTGCTCTGGCAAGCCGTTCCTGGCAAATATGGTCCGTAGGACTGCAATCATTTTCTCCGTGGTGGTGGAGGACATTTTGATCACCTCAGGCCATTTCGAGTGCGCATCCACGGCTATTAAGAACATTGAGTCCATGAATGGACCAGCAAAATCAATATGCACCCATTGCCATGGAGAGGAGGGCCACTCCCATGGGTGTAGAGGGGCATGTGGTGGTGCATTTTGGACCGTCTGGCATCCTGAGCAGCTCTTTGTCAGGTCCTCGATTTGCTGATCGATCCCCGGCCACCATACATAAGCCCTAGCAAGGCTTTTCATTTTCACCCCTCCCAGATGGCCTTCGTGAAGCTCATTGAGCACTCTCTCCCTTAACTTGGGTGGAATTACCACTCGGGATCCACACATCAAGGTCCCCTGATGTTATGTATTGTGTGTTCTATTGTGTGTTCTCCTCCCACCTGTGGTGGCGCTGTCACAGGAGATAAATGGTTGGGCATTCTCTGTTAAGTTTAGCTCTCTTTGTTCGGAACTTTCCAGAACTTCCTTTCCTTCCAATAAAGCACTTCATGTTTGAATCTCTGAGTTCTGAGTCCTAAATTGTGTCTGGGTAGAAAGGTACCGACACCACAACAAGTGGCAACGAGGAGCGGATGAATCTGCGTACGTTACGGGTGCAGTGAGTAAACAGAAAATTTAATTTGAAACGTGAGATGGCTACTACATTAGGAAACATCGGTGATTTTGATGAAAATGTGGAGCAATGGAGCGCTTATGCAGAACGTTTTGACTATTTTGTATTGGCGAATGCGGTGGCAAATGAAAAGGTCGTGCCTACCTTTTTGAGTGTAATCGGGCCGAAGACATTCAATTTACTTCGCAGCCTCGTGCAACCAGATAAGCCAGGAACTAAAACATATAAGCAACTAGTGGAAATTCTTGGAGCACATTTTTCACCAAAACCTCTGGTTATTGCTGAGAGATTTAGATTTCATAAACGGAATCAAGAGGAGGGGGAATCAGTGACGATGTTTTTTGCTGCTTTAAAAAGGTCGTCGGAACACTGCCAGTTCAAGGAGGTGCTGAATGACACCATTAGAGACAGACTTGTGTGTGGTCTGCAAAATGCAGCCACACAGAAGCGTCTTCTTACTAAGGACAACCTTACTCTTGAAAAGGCCATTGAAGTTAGTGTCTCCATGGAGATGGCGGAAAAGGAGGCTCACCAGTTGAGTTCAACAGGGAGAGTCCACAAGGTGTCATCTGAGCCTAAAGGTGCGCGGAACGGCACATGTTACCGTTGTGGGAAAACGGGCCATCACGCTAATGACTGCTGGTGTACGGAGCTGGAATGCCGAAATTGTGGCAAAAAGGGTCACATTGAACGCGCCTGTAGAGGTAAAAAAAGAACAGACAGAGCTGGGAAGCATGGAAGCAAAATGTCTGTATTTTGACAAGAGAGGAAAAAGAGTGTTCATTCAGTGCAGTATGATGAAACAAGCAAAACAGAGGGGAGCGACACCTCTGAGGAGGAAGAGGTGCACATACTGACGGTTGCAGGTGATTTAAATGGCTACTGGGTGTCACCACTGGTGGAGGGACAATCAGTGCGGATGGAGGTGGACACAGGCGCGGCTGTGTCCCTTGTTTCAGACACTGTCTACAACAAAATGCTAAAGCATCTTATCCTTCAGCCAACAAACATTGTGCTAAAGACGTATACCGGCGAACCTGTGGCCATGAGAGGCGTCATTGAGGTGACAGTTAAATTGAACGGACAGACTGCAAAACTGCCACTATATGTGGTAAAGGGAAATTACCCATCGCTACTGGGACATGCGTGGCTAGAAAAAATCACGCTGGACTGGCCTGCAGTCCGCATGATGTCAAAAGGGGAGTCAGGTCTGACTGCAGTGTTAAACAAACATGCAGAACTCTTCAATGGGGAACTTGGGAGCATGAAAAAGATCAGCGTGAGACTGGACATTAAACCTGACAGCAAGCCGAAGTTTCACAAAGCCCGACCTGTACCCTATGCAATTAGGCCAAAAGTTGAGGCTAACTTGGAGGCCTTAGTCGAGAATGGAGTCCTGGAGCCTGTGAGTGTGAGCAAATGGGCCACACCCATTGTTCCTGTCCTGAAAAAGGATGGATCTGTTCGAATCTGCGGGGATTTTAAAGTGACTATTAACCCGGTGCTGTCTGCGGAACAGTACCCTCTTCCCCTCATTGATGATCTTTTTACGGGCCTGGCCGTAGGGCAAAAGTTCAGCAAAGTAGACTTATGCCAGGCTTATCTACAAATGCATGTCGATGACAAATCAAAGGAGCTGCTGACAATTGTGACACACAAGGGGCTATACAGGTACTGCCGCCTTCCATTTGGAATTACGTCGGCCCCTGCTCTATTCCAAAGGGCAATGGATCAGATTTTGAGTGGACTGCCAGGAGTCCAGTGCTACCTGGACGACATCCTTGTCACTGGGACAAATGAGGAGGATCATCTTCTGAACTTGGATGCGACACTACAACGACTGAAAGAGTACGGACTCAGAGTTCGTAAAGACAAATGTGAATTCTTTCAGTCTTCAGTTGAGTACCTGGGGCATGTGATTGACGCTACTGGCCTGCATAAGGCGCCGTCAAAGGTCAAGGCGATCGTGGAGGCCCCAGCACCCCAGAATGTGAGCCAGTTACATTCATTTCTGGGTCTATTTAACTACTATGGGAAGTTTATTCCAGACTTAGCAACATTGCTGAAGCCGTTACAGCAGTTGCTATGTCAAGGCAAAACATGGAAATGGACTGAACTATGCAACGAAGCTTTCGCCCAAGCAAAGAAAGCATTGCTGAAATCGGAGGTCCTGACACACTTCGACCCAAAGCTACCCGTGCAGCTAGCATGTGATGCATCACCATATGGTGTGGGAGCAGTCATATCCCACATCATGCTTTCGGGTGAAGAGAAACCTATCGCCTTCGCATCACGCACCTTGAACAAGGCCGAGAGTAACTATGCGCAGATCGAGCGCGAGGCCTTGGAAATCGTTTTTGGAATTCGAAAATGTCATCAGTACCTGTTTGGGAGAAGGTTCACACTCCTGACGGACCACCGTCCATTGACTTCAATTTTTGGGCCCCACACCGGAATTCCGTCTCTCGCTGCAAGCAGGATGCAAAGGTGGGCTTTACTGTTGTCAGGACACATATACGACATCAAATATCGCAAATCAGACTTGCACAGCAACGCAGACGGTCTCTCGAGGCTACCCTTGCCTGTTACTCCCCCAGAGCCTCGTCAGATAGATATCTTCTACTTTAGACAAGTGGAGGGAGCACCTGTTACTGCAGTTCAGGTGCGAAGGTACACCTGCAACGATCCAGTCCTGTCTGAGGTAATGGATGATGTCATTCGAGGGAGAGCTGTAGGAGATTCTCCTAGTTTGAAACCTTACGTTTCAAAAAGAAATGAGCTCTCCGTCCAGGCAGGTTGTCTTCTTTGGGGACGCCGTGTCATCATTCCGCCACCTCTGAGGGAACCTATACTGCAACAACTTCATACAGGCCACAGTGGGATGGTTCGGATGAAGGGAATGGCAAGAAGCTACTTCTGGTGGCCAGGTCTCGATGGGAATATTGAGGAGAAAGCCAAAACATGTTCCCCATGTCAAAGGGTCCGGAATGTTCCACAGCTGGCAACCCTACACCCCTGGGATTGGCCTGCAGAAGTGTGGCAGCGAGTACATGTGGACTTCGCTGGTCCTTTCGAAGAGAAGATGTTTATGGTGGTTGTGGACGCTCGTAGCAAGTGGCCGGAGGTCGCCATGATGAGGTCTACCACGGCAGAGAAAACAATTGAGAAACTTGGTGAGATGTTCAGCCGTTATGGCTCACCAGAACAACTCGTAAGTGACAATGGTCCACAATTTGTATCACAGGAGTTTGCAACCTTCCTGCATGTGAATGGTGTCCAACACATCAGGTCTGCGCCCTATCATCCCTCCACTAACGGCCAGGCAGAAAGGTTTGTGCAAACTTTGAAGCATGCCTTGAAGGCATCGCAAGGTCAGGGCTCAATCCACCAACGTCTGAACAGCTTCCTGTTGTCCTACAGGAACGAGTCGCATGCCACAACCAAAATTTCCCCCGCTTCGCTCATGATGAAGAGGCAGTTGTGGACAAGTTTTGACTTACTCAAACCTCCAAGGGCAGAACAGGTTGTCCATTGTCAACAACAAGCTCAAGTTGAAAAGAGAGAGAAAAGAGCCAAGGAGAAACGGTTTCACCCTGGAGAGCACGTCTTAGCTTAAAACTACAACACTGGACCGAAATGGGTTCCTGCTACGGTGATCGCGCAGACGGGCCCTGTGTCTTACACGGTTGAGACTGCTGAGGACGTCGTCTGGAGAAGACACACAGATCAACTGTTGCTAGGAGCAGAGACAGCCACAGAGGCTCCAACGGCTGGCTGGCCTGAACTGTTTCCGGATGATACCGCAAACCAGCATCCTTTGCCACAGTGCTCTTCTCCAACACAGGAAGTCAAAGAGACTGTTCCACCTGTGCAAACTTCTGACTTTCGACTGACACAGGCACCTTCTCCATCCAGGCCTGTGTCAATGCCTACTGCTGTGGAAGCCAGCGATGACCGCCGGTATCCTGTCAGAGAGCGGCGACCTCCAAGACGCTTGGATCTGTAGGCTTAGTGACTTACCCACAAGACTGGGGCAGAATAAACCCCAGGGTAAAGTCAGGGGTTGAGGCAGTCTACCTCTACCCTAGGTTAGTTGAGTGCATTGAAAGTAACTTACCTGTTGAGGAATAATGTGGACCTTCCATTTAAGAGGGGAGGAAATGTTATAGAAACATAGAAACATAGAAGATAGGAGCAGGAGAAGGCCAATCGGCCCTTCGAGCCTGCTCCGCCATTCAATGAGATCATGGCTGATCATCCAAATTCAGTACCCGGTCCCTGCCTTCTCCCCATATCCCTTGATCCCCTTAGCCTTAAGAAATATATCCAACTCTTTCTTGAATATACTTAATGAACTGGCCTCTGTGGCAGAGAATTCCACAGGTTCACCACTCTCTGGGTGAAGAAATTCCTCCTCATTTCAGTCCTAAATGGCTTACCCCTTATCCTTAGACTATGACCCCTGGTTCTGGACTCCCCGGCCATCAGAAACATCCTTCCTGCATCTAGTCTGTCCAGGCCTGGCAGAATTTTATAGGTTTCGATGAGATTCCCTCTCAATCTTCTAAACTCCAGTGAGTATAAGCCCAATCGACACAATCTCTCCTCATACGTCATTCCTGCCATCCCAGGTATCAGCCTGGTGAATCTTCGCTGCACTCCTTCCATGGCAAGAACGTCCTTCCTCAGGTAAGGCGACCAAAACTGCACACAATACTCAAGGTGTGGTCTCACCAAGGCCCTGTACAACTGCAGCAAGACATCCTTGTTCTTGTACTTGAACCCTCTTGCTACGAAGGCCAACATACCATTTGCCTTCTTAACCGCCTGCTGCACCTGCATGCTTACCTTCAGCGACTGGTGTACAAGAACACCCAGGTCTCTTTGCACTTCCCCTTCTCCCAATCTATTACCATTCAAATAATAATCTGCCTTCCTGTTTTTGCCACCAAAGTGGATAACCTCACATTTATCCACATTATAGTGCATTTGCCATGTTTCTGCCCAATCACCCAACCTGTCCAAATCGTGCTGGAGTTTCACGACATCCTCCTCACAGCATACCCTCCCACCCAGCTTTGTGTCATCTGCAAATTTGGAGATATTACATCCAATTCCCTCGTCCAGATCATTAATATATATTGTGAACAGCTGGGGTCCTAGGACCGATCCTTGCGGTACCCCACTAGTCACTGCCTGCCACTCGGAAAACGACCCGTTTATTCCAACTCTTTGCTTTCTGTCCGCCAACCAGTTCTCTATCCAAGTCAATACCTTGCCCCCAATCCCATGTGCCTTAATTTTGCACGCTAATCTCTTATGCGGGACCTTATCGAAAGCCTTCTGAAAGTCCAAATACACCACATCCACTTGTTCTCCTTTATCTATTTTATCAGTTACATCCTCAAAAAATTCCAGTAGATTAGTCAAGCATGATTTACCTTTTGTAAATCCATGTTGACTTTGTCCGATCCAGTCACTGCTTTCCAAGTGCTCTGCTATTACATCTTTTATAATGGACTCTAGCATTTTCCCCACTACCGATGTCAAGCTTACTGGTCTATAATTCCCCGCCTTTTCTCTACCACCTTTTTTGAATAGTGGGGTAACATTAGCTACCCGCCAATCCATGGGTACCATTCCAGAGTCTATCGAGTTCGGGAAGATGACCAGCAATGCATCTACTATTTCTAGGGCCACTTCCTTAAGTACCCTGGGATGTAGATTATCAGGCCCTGGGGATTTATCGGCCTTCAGTCCCATCAATTTTCCTAACACCATTTCCCTACAAATACTGATTTCTTTCAGTTCCACCCTTTCATCAGACCCTATGTTCCCCGGCATCTCTGGGAGGTTATTTGTGTCTTCCTTTGTGAAGACAGAACCAAAATATGTATTTAGTTGGTCAGCCATTTCTTTGTTCCCCATTATAAATTCCCCCGATTCTGACTGCAAGGGACCTACGCTTGACTTCACCAATCTTTTTCTCTTCACATATCTATAAAAGCTTTTACAGTCAGTTTTTATGTTCTCTGCAAGCTTACTCTCATATTCTATTTTCCCTTTCTTAATTAATCCCTTTGTCCTCCTTTGTTGAATCCTAAACTGCTCCCAATCCTCAGGATTATTGCTTTTTCTGGCCAATTTATATGCCCTCTCCGTGGACCTTATGCTATCCCTAATTTCCCTTGTTAGCCACGGTTGGGTCACCTTTTTTGTTTTATTTTTATGCCAAACTGGGATGAACAAATTCTGTAGTTCATCCATTCGGTCTTTGAATGTTTGCCATTGCCTATCCACCGTCAACCCTTTGAGTGCCATTCTCCAATCAATCCTACCCAACTCGCTCCTCAGACCATCATAGTTTCCTTTATTTAAATTGAGGACCCTAGTCTCCGAGTCAACTACTTCATTCTCCATCTTAATGAAGAATTCGATCATATTATGATCACTCCGACCCAAGGGGCCTCTTACAACAAGATTGCTAATTAATCCTTTCTCGTTACATAATACCCAGTCTAAGATGGCCTGACCTCTGGTTGGTTCCTCGACATATTGGTCCAGGAAACCATCCCGTAAACACTCCAGGAATTCCTCCTCCACAGTATTGTTACTCATTTGGTTGGCCCAATCTATATGTAGATTAAAGTCACCCATGATGACTGCTGTGCCCTTATTGCACGCTTCTTTAATTTCTCTTTTAATGCCATCCCCAACCTCCGCCTTACTGTTTGGAGGTCTATAAACCACTCCCACTAACGTTTTTTTCCCCTTAGTATTTCTCAATTCTACCCATACAGATTCCACCTCATCAGAGCTAATATCCTTCATTACAACTGTGTTAATCCCTTCTTTAACCAGTAATGCTACCCCACCTCCCTATCCTTTTTGCCTATCTTTCCTGAATATCGAATACCCCTGGATGTTGAGTTCCCAGTCCTGGCCTTCCCTGAGCCACGTTTCCGTAATCCCAACCAAATCGTATTTGTTTACTTCTATTTGCGCAGCCAATTCATCCACCTTATTACAAATGCTCCTCGCATTAAGACACAAAGCCTTCAGGCTTGTTTTTTTAACGCTCTTAGACCTATTAGAATTATCATTTACTGTGGCCATGTTTGATTTAAACCGTTGATTTCTCTGACTGCCACTTTTGTTTTTCTCCTTCCTATCTTTTGCTTTTATCTTTGTTTCCCTTTCCTCTGTCTCCCTGCTCAGGTTCCCAACCCCCTGCCATTTTAGTTTAAACCCTTCCCCACAGCACTAGCAAACACTCCCCCTAGGACATTGGTTCCAGCCCTGCCCAGGTGCAAACCGTCTGGTTTGAACTGGTCCCACCTCCCCCAGAACCGGTTCCAATGTCCCAGGAACTTGAATCCCTCCCCCTGGCACCATTCCTCCAGCCACGTATTCATCTGAAGTATCCTTCTATTTCTACTCTGACTAGCACGTGGCACTGGTAGCAATCCTGAGATTACTACCTTTGAGGTCCTGTTTTTTAATTTATCTCCTAACTCCCTATACTCCGCTTTTAGGACCTCATCCCGCTTTTTACCTACATCGTTGGTGCCTATATGCACCACGACAACTGGCTGTTCACCCTCCCCTTCCAAAATGTTCTGGAGTCGCTCGGAGACATCCTTGACCCTTGCACCAGGGAGGCAACACACCATCCTGGAGTCTCGTTTGCGGCCGCAGAAACACCTATCTATTCCCCTTACAATTGAATCCCCTATTACTATAGCTCTACCCGTCTTTTTCCTCCCATTCTGTGCAGCAGAGCCACCCCTGGTGCCAGGAAGTTGGCTGCTGCTGCCTTCCTCTGATAAGCCATCCCCCCCAACAGTACCCAAAGTGGTGTATCTGTTGGAGAGGGGGATGGCCACAGGGGACCCCTGCACTACCTGCCTGCGCCTAGTACTCTGCTTGTTGGTCACCCGTTCCCTTTCTTCCTGTCCAACCTCTACATGCGGTGTGTCCAACTCTGTAAATGTGCTATTCACGATGTCCTGAGCATCGTGAACGCTCCAGTATGTGTCCAATCGCAGCTCCAGTGCCGCAATGCGGTCTGTCAGTAGCTGCAGCTGGACGCACTTCCTGCACATGTAGTTGTCAGGGACACAGGAAGTGTCCCTGATTTCCCACATATCGCAGAAGGAGCAGATCACGGGGCCTGGCTGTCCTGCCATGATTACCCTTTAATTAATTGAATTTAAATTAAATCAATCAATCCCACTAATTACACTACAGTTAACTGGTTTACCAACAGCCCCTGCTACACCAGAGAGACCTTAGAAACTATAAACCAGAGTTAAAGTTCTAAAAAAAAAAGAGAAATAACCAAATACTCACCAACCAATCACTTACCTGCTTCCTGGTGACGTCACACTTTGATTACTTTTTACCTCTCTCCCCTGCTGTTGAACTGGTATGCTGCTCCTGACTCACTGCCGCCGGTGTAACTGCCGCCGATGCTGTGTTCCCACACAGGCCCGCTCTGGTCGGGCTGCTCCTGACTCACTGCCGCCGGTGTAACTGCCGCCGATGCTATGTTCCCACACAGGCCCGCTCTGGTCGGGCTGCTCCTGACTCACTGCCACCGGTGTAACTGCCGCCGATGCTGTGTTCCCACACAGGCCCGCTCTGGTCGGGCTGCTCCTGACTCACTGCCGCCGGTGTAACTGCCGCCGATGCTGTGTTCCCACACAGGCCCGCTCTGGTCGGGCTGCTCCTGACTCACTGCCGCCGGTGTAACTGCCGCCGATGCTGTGTTCCCACACAGGCCCGCTCTGGTCGGGCTGCTCCTGACTCACTGCCGCCGGTGTAACTGCCGCCGATGCTGTGTTCCCACACAGGCCCGCTCTAGTCGGGCTGCTCCTGACTCACTGCCGCCGGTGTAACTGCCGCCGATGCTGTGTTCCCACACAGGCCCGCTCTAGTCGGGCTGCTCCTGACTCACTGCCGCCGGTGTAACTGCCGCCGATGCTGTGTTCCCACACAGGCCCGCTCCAGTCGGGCTGCTCCAGACTCACTGCCGCCGGTGTAACTGCCGCCGATGCTGTGTTCCCACAGAGGCCCGCTCTAGTCGGGCTGCTCCTGACTCACTGCCGCTGGTGTAACTGCCGCCGATGCTGTGTGTATTGTGTGTTCTATTGTGTGTTCTCCTCCCACCTGTGGTGGCGCTGTCACAGGAGATAAATGGTTGGGTGTTCTCTGTTAAGTTTAGCTCTCTTTGTTCGGAACTTTCCAGAACTTCCTTTCCTTCCAATAAAGCACTTCATGTTTGAATCTCTGAGTTCTGAGTCCTAAATTGTGTCTAGGTAGAAAGGTACCGACACCACAACACCTGGCATACTGACAGCTGTTCTCTTCTGGCTGAGAATGCTGGCAACAGTGAGTCGCCATGTGTTGGCCATCCCTTCACCGTCAAATCATATACCCGAGACAGTGTCGGGTCATTTCGGTTCTCCTTCTCTATATCCGCGTTAGTTACTGGCAAGCGTTCAATTATAGTCGAATAAAATATTTCGACAGGGCCCACTGCTGGTGCTTCCTCCGCAGTAGGCAGTGGCAGGCGTGATAGCCCATCAGCGTTTCCATGCTGTTTCGTGCCCTTATACTCGATTTCATATTGGTTCGCCCCTAGAAAAAGGGACCATCTTTGTAGCCGTTGCGCAGTCATCACCGGAATGCCCTTCTTTGGATTAAAGATGGTGACAAGTGGTTGGTGGTCAGTCAGCAAGGTGAACTTCTGCCCATGCAGATAGTGGTTGAACTTTTTTACTCCCCACACTAGGCTGAGGGCCTCCCTGTCAATCTGGGCGTAGTTACGCTCGGCTGAGGTTAGTGACCGAGACGCAAAGGCTACTGGCCTCTCCAAGCCGTCCGGGAATTTGTGCGACAGCACCGCACCAATACCATAGGGTGATGCATCACACGCCAACCGAATTGGTAGTGCTGGGTTGAAATGAGCCAACACCTCTTTTGATGTGATCAATTCTTTGCACTTCTGGAAAGCTCATTTACATTCGTCATTCCACTTCCATGGTACCCCCGTTTGCAGTAGGGTGTTCAGTGGGTGTAGTACTGTAGACAAATTCAGCAAGAACTTATGGTAGTAGTTCACCAGCCCGAGGAACGACCTCAGTTGTGACACATTTTCCGATGCTGGAGCCTTGACTGCTGCCTCAATCTTTTCAGGGGACTTATGTAACCCCTCTTCGTCAATAACATGGCCACAATACGAGATCTGCTTCTGGAAAAACTCGCATTTGTGGCGATTAGCTCGGAGCCCATATTCCTTCAATCTAGTGAGCACCTGCTCCAGGTTGGCGAGGTGATCACTGTCATTTTCGCCCGTGACCAGGATGTCGTCCAAATAACACTGGGTCCCTGGAATCCCTTGCAGGACTTGATCCATTGCCCTTTGCCAAATAGCCGGAGCCGATGCTACCCCGAACACCAGCCGGTTGTATTGGTAGAGAACTTTGTGAGTGTTGATCGTGAGGTACTGTTTCGAGGCTTCTTCTACCTCCATTTGCAGGTACGCCTGGGCCAGATCAATCTTAGTGAAGCGTTTTCCTCCAGATAGCGAGGCGAAAATATCTTCAATCCGGGGAAGCGGATATTGTACCGTGTGAAGGATTGGGTTCACTGTCACCTTAAAGTCCCCACAGATGTGAACCTTCTTTGATTCCCCAGGCGTATTACTCAACGACCTCTTCATTACAGGAACAATGGGTGTAGCCCACTCGCTCCAGTCCACTTTGGACAGTACTCCAGAACGTTCCAACCCTTCCAGCTCTGCTTCGACGGCTGGGCGGATCGCATAAGGCACCGGTCTGGCCTTAAAAAACTTTGGGCTTGCATTTTCCTCTATTTTGATCGTTGCTGTTATGCCTTTTAGTGTTCCAAGTCCCTCCTGGAACACTTCTTGTGCGTCAGTTAGCATTTTTGACAGTCTTCCAGGTGTGGCGTCGTCATCCTTTTTGGCATCTACCGTCAGTGCTTGTATGGAATGCCAATCTAACTGTATCTTCCGGATCCATTCACGTCCTAGTAGTGGTGGTCCTCCATCTGGCAATACATATAGGTCCATTTTTGGTGTTTCCTTGCCGTTGTATATCACGTTCACCCTTATTTTTCCTTTGGGGTAGACTTTTTGCCCCGTGTACGTCTTCAATACAATCTCTGTATCTCTCAAGGGTATATGTGAAAATAGCCGCTTGTAGTCCCTTCGGTTTATGACTGTTAGGGCTGATCCTGTGTCCAATTCCATTTTCACTTGGACTCCGTCTATCTTGAGCGTGACCCAGATAGTTTGGTGATCCTCCATTTTGATTACATTATGTAGTTTCAGACAACCCAGCTCCTTGCTTCCGGAGTCTGTATCACTTTTCTGTTCATTTGAACTACTCTCCGTCACCTTATGTACCTTTTTGTACTTCTCCTGTGGAGATTTCTTGCTGCTGGTTTTCTTTCCTGACCTGCAGACTCTTGTGATGTGTCCTACTTTTCCACACTGTCTGCACACTTGGTCCTTGAACCAGCAAACATTATGGTCGTGTGTTGTTCTGCCGCAGCGATAACACTTCTCTGCTCCATATGACATTTCATTTGTGCCATATTCTTGCGGTCTCCGTTGTATCTCTGCAGCGCCCCGTGCGGCTGCTTCGTGTGATACTGCCATGCTGAAAGCCTTGTCCAGCGTAAGATCCTTTTCTGATAGAAGCCGTTTCTGGGTTCCTTCACTTTGAAGCCCACACACAAACTTGTCCCTTAAAGTATCTTCTAGTCCCGTTCCAAACTGGCAGTGTTTCGATAGCTTGCGCAGTTCCGTTAAATACTCAGCATTGCTTTCATCTTTATGCTGGTTCCTTTTGTGAAACTTAAATCTTTCTGCTATCAGCAGCGGTGTGGGGTTTAAGTGGTCCTGTAGGATTGCCACTATGCTTTCAAAATCCTTTTCCACTGGCTTATCTGGGGTTACTAGGTTTCGCAGTAAGCCGTACGTTTTTGCACCCATGGAATTCAACAATACCAGTGCTTTCCTGGCATCTGGCACTTCATTCGCCTTGCAGTACACTTCTATGCGTTCTATATATGTCGCCCAATCTTGAACTTCATTGTCGAACGCTGTGACACTGCCACTCTTCGGCATCCCTGGGTGTGGTTAGACTGGCTAAAAATGGCATCTCCCGCGCTCTCCCTTCTTCTCCGCTGGCTCAAAATGGCGTCTCCCGCGCTTTCCTTTCTTCCCGCGTTCTCCCTGCTTCTCCACTGTGGCTCAAAATGGCGTCTCCCGCGCTCTCCCTTCTTCTCCGCTGCGGCTCAAAAATGGTGTCTCCCGCGCTCTCCCTTCTTCTCCGCTGCAGCTCAAATGGCGTCTCCCGCGCTTCCTTTCTTCCCCCGCGGACGCTGCTCAGCCCTTGGACACCGGCCGCGCTCTGCGCGTTTTCCTGCGCGCCTCTCTCGTTGACGCCGCTCGGTCCTGAACCCCGGCTGCACCCTGTGCACTTTACCCTCTCTCTCTTTTTTTTTTCCATTGACGCCGCTCGGTCTTCAACCCCGGCTGCGCCCTGTGCACTTTACCCTCTCTCGTTGACGCCGCTCGGTCTTCAACCCCGGCTGCGCCCTGTGCGCTTTACCCTCTCTCTTACCCCGTCGACGCTGCTCGGCCTTTTTCTGTGCCGTCGGTCGGCTCCAGCCGCCGCCGTCCGGGAAGGGTCTGCGCCGTACCTGCTGCCAGCCTGCTGCGCTGGATCGTCGCGACTGGAGAACCAAGCCCAGCTCTCCACAGCCTCCTCTGCGATCCTCAAGTCCTATCTGGATGGTCGACGCCCGCATTGATGGAATCGGCCTTCTTCTGCAGAGTTGCAGGTAGGTTCGAATCGCCTCGGCGCCAATGTTAAATCCGTGAATCTTTAGGTAGTGTGTCCTTCAAATAATCGACAGAGACTGCAGAGGAACAATCAACAGGTGTTTACTGGATGAGAGTTGCTCTAAAACTAAAAGTACAGATCCCTACTCAGGGTTTATATACAGGTGTGGTCACTGCCGGTACTACAGTATACAGGAGCTGTAAAAAGTAGTTCTCCCCTTAAAGGTACATACACTACATTTACTAGGCCCAAAGCAAAACCAACACCTGCTCGTTGCAGTTATAGCTCCTGCCGGGATTGACGAGGCTGTGCTGGATGAAATTCTCAGGCAGCCTGGACAGCCACCCCACCAAAGCGGCAGTAAACTTAGAGAGGTGGCCAATTTGTTCAGCCCTTCAATCGGAATTTGGAATACAGCGTAAACTGAGTGGGACTGGGTTCTTCCCCAAATTCCTGTTGTTCCTCACCCACACCAGGAATTTTAGCCCCTTTTTTGAGAGCCAGGCGTTGCCTCGGCGGTAGTGCTCTTGCCTTTGAGTTGGCTGGTTGTGCGTTCAGAGACTTGAACACTTGAACATAATCTAGGCTGTCACTTCAATGCAGTACTGAGGGAGTGCTGCATCATCACAGCTGCTGCCTTTTGGATGAGATGTTAAACTGAGGCCCAGTCTGCCCTGGATGTAAAAGACCCCATGGCACTATCCAAAGAAGAGCAGGGGAGTTCTTCTGGTGTCCTGGGCAATGTGCATCCTTCAACCAACATCACTAAAGGCAAATTATCTGGTCATTTATCTTATTGCTGTTTTTGGGATGTTGTGTGCAAATTGGCTGCTGCACTTACCGACCAACATGGGATGTCCTGAGCACATTAAAGGCACTTTATAAATTGCAAGTTTGTTCTTCTTTCTAACTAGGAAACTCAATCTATCTGAAAATGGTTGCACACAGTCTTTTCCTTTTCTAATTTACTGTCGTATTTTCCAACTCAGATTTCTGCAATGTATCGTTCTGAATTTTCCTAATTTATCGTAGAATGTTACAGCACAGAAGGAGGCCATTCGGTCCATCGTGCCTGTGCCGGCTCTTTGGTAGTGCTATCCAAATAGTCCCACTCCCCTACTCTTTCTCCCTAACCCTGCAAATGTTTCCTCTTCAAATATTTATCCAATTCCCTTTTGAAAGTTATTATGGAATCCGCTTCCACCACCCTTTTCAGGCAGTGCATTCCAGGTCACAACAACTCGCTGTGTACATTTTTTTTCCTCATGTCACCCCTGGTCCTTTTGCCAATTACTTTAACTCTGTGCACTCTGGTTATCAACCCTTCTGCCACTGGAAACAGTTTCTCCTTATTTACTCTATCAAAACCCTTCAAGATTTTGAACACTTCCATCAAATCTCCTCCTTAACCTTCTCTGCTTTAAGGAGAACAACCCCAGCTTCTCTAGTCTTTCCATGTAACGGAAGGCTTTCATCCCTGGTACCATTCTAGTAAATCTCTTCTGCACCCTCTCTAAGGCCTTGACATCCTTCCCTGAAGTGCAGTGCCCAGAATTGAACACAATATTCCAACTGAGGCTTAATCAGTGTTTTATAAAGGTTTAGCATAACTTCCTTGCTTTTGTACTCGATGACTCTATTAATAAAGCCAAGGATCGCATTGCTTTTTTAACAGCCACCTCAGCTTGTCCTGCCACCTTCAAAGACTTGTGTACGTACACCCCCAGGTCTCTCTGCACCCCCTTTAAAATTGTGCCATTTAGATGATACTGCCTCTCCTCATTCTTCCTACCAAAATGTATCTCTTCACACTTCTCTGCGTTAAATTTAATCTGCCACATACCTGCCCATTTCATCGGTCGGTCTATATCCTCCTGAAGCCTGTTACTATCCTGCTCACATTTCTGAGTTTTGCGTCATCTGCAAACTTTGAAATGATGCCCTGTGTACCCAAGTCCAGGCCATTAATATATATCAACAAGAGCAGTGGTCCCAGCACCACTGCTAATTGCAGAAGTCTAAGAGTCATCTGGTGGAACATTGCAGATGGGCAATACTGGGGGAGATAAGCTGCGAACGTCACCCTCAGATGAGGAGTGGTTGGGCCTGTGGGCGCTCACCATTTCCGAGCATCTGAAAGCTCTGCTTTCTCTACGATCGGACACATTTGTCAATTGTACTCAAACACGGATACAAATAGGTTTGCATGCATTCATAGCAAATGTGCAATGGGAAAATAATTTTGCCCCAGAGCTTGGAAAAGTGCTTATTACTGCTGATATTAAAAAAAAGAGACTGCCTGGGAGTGTTTCCTGAGGCAATAACACCACTAGATGGTGCAGGAGACACAGCCTTAGGGTTTATATTCACAGCCCTTAGCTACATTTCACACCGATCATTCTGAGTATTGGATTGAAGCTCAGGTCCCAGAGATGAAGGTTTTCTGTTGTAATGCACAACACCCAGTCCCACAGGAGTTCAGTAAACTTTTTCAAAAGTTAAAAGAAGTCAAACTGAAATCATGGGAATGTACCTTTGTATTGCGATGGAAGTTAGGACAATGCCTAGAAAAGCCACAGTAAGAAGATTAGGATGAAGCTCTGGGTGTTTTTAAGAATTTGCACACATTGGCTCCCACATAAAGTCCACATAACCTCTTTTAACAGATTCCTGAGGCTAGGTAGGACGAGGCTGAATGAGAAAGGGCCTGTGCACGTTCACTGGGACCAGTGGTGCATGGATCTTTTATCTCCATTTGTAACAATTATCATTGCCTATTATTGCTCCCCAGAGACGTGAATCTCCACAACATACGGTGCTCTGTAACACACTGAACACTTTCAACTGGACACAGTTTATTCAAACTGATACCTATTGAGGATGGAGGTTTGATTTGAAGCAAATGCATCTTTGTGTCAGCTTAAAGGATGAGACAAGATCTGGGGCCATAGAATATCAAGTGTTGACAGTCAGCTCATTTGAAAAGCAGCCAATGTTTCGGATGCAATCCTCCTAGAGTTAAAAGGATATTTTCCACATTACAGTGGCTCTCTGAGTAATGTTGTGCACTTCGCTAAGCACAGTAAATATCTGTATATATAGCACTTTGATTTGAAGGCGTAATAACTAAAGACTCCTCGGAGAGGGTTTTGTGTCGGGGCTGAAGTATGATTTAGTTGCGCAGTCAGAATAATAGCCATTTGTCCTCGGTTAGAGCACTGCCTCGGCTGCCTTCCCACAATCCCCTGTGGGCATTGGGAAATAAGAGTGGGTTGAGCCCCTGATCTAGGCAGATGGGGCATTGGGGACAGACACCTGAGCATTGACCCAAAGGTGACTTTGCCTCAGGTCAGAGAAAGATTAACTGAGCGCATTTGAAATCTGTCAATGTTCAAAAATGGAGCCTTCACCTTTTTACTGTGAAGAAGAGAAAGCGACCTTAAGACCTGGGCCTGCATTTGTAAAGATGCTGATTATACAGGGCATTGCATTGACACAGAGTAACTACATTCAGATAAGAAAAACATGATCTTGAACCAGTGAAAATAGGCAGGGTGTACAAGCAGGATGTCAGATAGAGTTTTTATTTTATTCAGGGGATCAATATTTTGTACCATTAAGGGGACACAATTTCTGCTATGAATCTTTCTGTAGTGCACGCTGAGTAGAATTAGACCACTGTGCACTGTTTGTATGCTACAACATTGAGCCTGATTTGGTTCCTAAATTAATTAAATATTCCTTGAGATGCTATCATTCCTATTTCTTTAATCGTTTCTTTCTCCCCCCCACCATATTGAGCTGTCTGGGAATGACAATGAGTAAACAGGAAATGTCTGAGGAAGGCAAGATGGTTCCCTGGAGCAATAAAGGAGAAATCTGAGGGTAATGCCCCCCAATCAAACTCACCCAATTCCCAGTGGTTCGCTCATGAGTGTTGTAGACAGATGATGGGAACCATGATTATATAAATAGCCTCTCAGCCAGATAATGGTGCAGTGTGGTGACATCAGTTTTCTGTCTGGTATTCCTTCCCTAACCCCATCTCTTCTGAGGGCAATGACTCACTATGGCTCTAAAGACAGCAGTGGCTCTCCAATATCTCAGCCAACTGGCATTTGCTGTTATGAATGGTGGTAAGCTATTGAAAGCCTTCGCAGATGAGCTGATTCTGTCTGTGGTGAAGATTTTTCCAGGCAGGGTCACTGGCTACTGATCAGGAACAGGAGCCCAGGGTACGTTTTCTTTTGCTCTCCCTGAGCCCAGGGAAAACTATCATTGGTAGAACCACTACTGTCGTCCTGGTTGAGAATGGCAACTAGCTCACCCCAGAGATAAAAACCAGAAGTTACAGTGATACGGTGGAGCTGAACATTTACTGCCCTAATGCTTAGTACCACAGAGTGGGAACAGACACGGGTTTGAACCCATACCACTCAATTTCCAGTCCGAGTTGTGGTAAGGTAAGGGCTTCAGCTGTCCCCATAGGGGCAGAATAGTCAGAGGGACGTCATGCTGGCTTGTTGACTACAGGAGACACTGACAGTGACCTGGAGTGGGCCACACACCCGCCTGCATGAGTTAGGCGAGTAAGAGAACAAACAAGATATAATTCTAAAAGGAATGAAAAACTTAACAGCATAACCTATGGAAACAAACAACCAGTATCCTGTTTGACTCTGCTCCACACCACCCCATCCACTGACCACTGGGGAGGGTTTTATATTGTCATTTTTGGGCTTCAGCCTTCGAATACTCAGGAATTAGAAAATAACTTGGATATGAAAATATCATACACACTGTTTACCAAACTCATGTCTATTTTAATGGTCAAAATAACAGCATGAACAAGCAAATTTATTTTACATTCTAAAAGTTCATTGTTTATTTTAAATTACTTGTGACGGTGTAGTGGCACTTCTGAAGGGTGTTGTATGTTGAGCTGCGAATTATGTACAAGGAAGAATAAGCAAAGGTTTAACATGTTGAAAGATACCACCTTTAAATGAGTGTGAATTACATCAAAAGTTATCTACAGCTGCTTAATAAAAATGACAGCTCATTATTAACGTGTCATATTCTGCTTATTCGCCGTTTATTTTGCATTCGCTTTTTTTAAGTTTATTGATAGTGTGGATGGACTGTGGCGTACGGACATAAATATGGAATGAGAAAAAGCCATTCAGCATAACGAGCCTGTTCCTTTTAATGTGGAATTCCCATTCCAGAAATACATTGCTGTGACAACTGTTTGTCCCACGACCATTATACTCAATGCTCCATACAAATGCACAACTAAAGTACATTTGCATGTGTGGACCAGTTTGTCAGCCTGAATTGGAGACCAAACTTTGTGTTTGTTAGCGGCGTACTTTGAAACATGGTCAGCTTTAATGAGGAACAAAACTGGCCAGTTCAGGACGCAGGGAAATTAGGGGAAATTCAGGGGCAGTTGGGAATCTCTTTGCAGCCACCAACTTTTGGTAGCGCTGACTTGATTTGTCAGCAGTGGAACTGTTTTATCAATAGAAATTTCTGGCTTGCAAGTGCAAAAATTCCTGATCTCACGCAGGGCCTTTAAGTGAGATAATAGATAATTGCATCAAATCACAGTCATTAGGAGTTCCCTCTGAGAAGCTGAGCTTTATACTCAAAGGATGGCCTGCCAGTTATTATGGAGATAATTTTCAGTGCACGGGAGAAGGGCTGCCAGAACAGAGCCTGGGTTTCTGGTTATAAACCCTGAGGCTGTTCCTCCTGCGCCATCTAGTGGCACTGCTGCCTCAGGCTCTGCTTGGAGGAAATGGTTTGCTTTTCCAACAGTTTGCATCAATTAGTACTTTGCAGCATCAACAGGTACTTCCGACTTGCAAGGAAGCAATTCCAGTTGACCGAGAAAGTAGGGTCCTGACTGCTGATGGACGGCAGTGATGATGATGCTGGGGGGATCAAGGGCAGCTCGGAAATTTACAGTCAACATTGATTTTCGAACAATTGCAAAATGTTAAAAACATTTTAAGCATAGAAATCTGAGCTGTAGTAAAGCATTCCTGCTGTGGGATCAGAATGTAATGTAAACTTTTTTCTCTCTCTCTCTCTCTCTCTCTCTCTAACACCTACTCCAGGTCATTGCTCATGTTTGAAAAACACTATCACTGTGTGCCCTGAACCATGAAGTTGAGCAGGGCTTTTGCTGTCTTTGTTCATTATGTTCGACATACTGCAATTTTGGTTTTTTTTCCCACCAGCTTGTAAATCACAAAAATAATTATATTTTTAAATTGTTGACAGAGCAACACCCATTTTTGAAAGGAATAGTAAGGGGAGGGGATGAAAAAAGCAACTAAAGCATATCATATGTCAGGGGAATGGCAAAATGGCATCACACCTGCAGTTTTGAATGGTTCATACCGCTTCTGCTTATTCATTTATTATTTTATGATTTAATATAAATATTGCTGTCAACAAATATAAGAAATTGGAAAACAAGGCCAGCGAGTGTTTGCACAGCAGTGGTTCTACAAAATCCTTTTTTATACTAAAAAAGAGGCCTCTGTAATCCTGGTGACTTCTCTTCCGCTCTTCATTACGTCACCAACTGCAACAACCATTGTGTCTCAGACAGCGCAACAGATCCACGGAAACATTCTGAATATTTCCAGGTCTGCTGTGAATCATTACATAAACACCAACAGCAAAATTTAAGAAGCACGTTCACGGTGTTTATTAAAGACATAATCATGACACCAGCTTTTCTGTCATTTCCTCTGCTGAGCCTAGTATGGGACTCCTGAAATTTGAAAGTGTGTGTCTAAAGAGAGCAGAGAAGGTTGAGAGGAGATTCGATAGAGGTGTTCAAAATCCTGAGGGGTCTGGACAGAGTAGATAGAAAGGAACTGTTCCCATTGGCAGGAAGGGTCGAGAATCAGAGGACACAGATTTAAGGCAAAAGAACCAAAGGCGAAAGGAGGAAAAACATTTTTATGCAGCGAGTGGTTAGGATCTGGAATGCACTGTCTGAAAGGGTGGTGGCGGCTGACTCAATCGTGGCTTTCAAAAGGGAGTTGGATAAGTACCTGTAGGAAAAAAAATTGCAGGGCTACGGGGAAAGGCCGGGTGAGTGGGACTAGCTGAACTGCTCTTGCAGAGAGCTGGCACGGGCTCGATGGGTTGAATGGCCTCCTTCTGTGCTGTAACCATTCTATGATTCTAAAATATCAAATATCCTGGACTTAACAGTGCTACGCTCACTGTTCACCATGCATATCTATCAGCAGCATCCATTCAATAACAAATGCAACTTCTTATACAAATCAAATCTTCACTAACCCCATATATTACCCACACTCAAATATTCATTGAATATAAAATGACATTTGCATAGTTAATTATGTTTTTATCAGCTTATCACTATCATCACAGAATTAATCTCTGCTATCAAAATTGATGATAAACTGAAGCCTTTGATTTAAGACTTTATTTACATGCAGTTCTTCAAGTTTGCTTTGAAGCTTTTCAGTCCTCTCACTGCTGTTAGCTTGTTCCTGGTCACACTTGTTGGCAATCTCTTACTGTGCCATCTCTCATGTTCTCAGTGCCTACCTCTGACTTGGCTTTTGCTTTGATTTTCTACCCTCTACCATCTTGCCCTCCACTGTTCGATTTGGTGGCAGTGTTCAGGGCCCCGCCTGCTATCATCTAAATCCTAACAATCAAAGGAAAAGGCCATTCAGTCCATCAAGCTCATCCCTCTAATACTAAAACCCACAGCTTAGCATCCAATCATAGTCTGAACTGCCTGTTGTCTTTGACTCCTCCACCTGAGTGATTATTTCAAACATTAAATTATCTTCCTTTTGAGTAAAGACTTTTTTCTAAGAGCTATTTTAAATTTAATTTTCACTAATTTAAATGTCCTCTTGTTCTATAATCCTGACTTGCCTTAAAAGTAACATCCTGGGTTGACCTTATCTATGCCATTTGGAGTTTATAGACCTCAGTGCAGTTCTCCCTTAGTCGCTTCTCTCTGAACTGCAGAGCGCAAGCTCCTTTAATCTCTCCTTGTAGTTCAATCCCTTGAAACTTGGAGTCATCCTTGTTGCTCTTCGCTGTGCCTTGTCCAATGCACGCATGTTCTTCTTTTTGAGTATGGTGATTACTGTATTCCAAGTGAGGACGGAACAGTGTGTTATAAAGCCTGAGCTTGACTTCCGTAGACTTGAACTCCATTACTCTGGCGATGTATCTCAAAATTCAATTTATGCATTTTAATCATTTCTCCACCTTGAAAGTGAGGACTCAATCACAAGCACATTCTGTTTCCTATTATCTAATTTCTGATACACTCCTGCTAGACATTTTCTTCCTAAAATAGCTTTACCTGTTAAATTTGTCTTTCTGGCTTGCTTTTCCTGTGCACCCTGATTTTGGGGATGAGGTTGCTCTTGTCAATTAATTTCAGTAAAAAGACTTATCCAAAAATGATTGATGGGAAGAATTTCACCTACCATTAGTTTCCAGTCCTTGAGTTTCCTGATTCCATTTCTATCCTGTAACAAACTTTCATTCAGGCTCTTGGTAGATGTTTAAAAAATGTATTCGCTTTAGAGATTTGTCCTTTGGATGAGACATGGCTCCAAGGCCCCATCTGCTTGTTCAAGTAGGAGTTAAAGATCCCATGGCATTATTCAAAGAAGAGCAGGGGTCTGGCCAACGTTTCTCTTTCAAGTGCCAAAAACAGATGAACTGGTATTTTTATATCATTGTTTGCAGGTTCCTGTTTATATGGAAAATAGCTACTGCATTTACCCACATAACAACAGTCAATACACTTCAAAGTATTCATATGTGAAGTGCTTTCAGAAGGTACTGTATAAATGCAAGTCTTTCTACGTGTAGTTGTTCATTGTGTCCTCCTCTGCTAACAATTTCTGCCCGCTATTGAGTTGAGCTGTCTCTCCTTCTCATAGGTTACCGCTCTGGCAGGCCTCCAGGCAGCTGGATCAGAAAAGCTTTGGTAGAAGCCTGGGAACAAGACATCTGCCTGCTGTTTTCTGGGAATGCCGTGTGGCACAGGAAGCCTAATAAAGAGGAGAAAATAGATTTTTATTTTAAAAAAAGGGGGGTGGCGGGGTGGAGTTTAAAATCAGAAATGTTTTCATTGTCATTTTCGGAAGCCGCGTAAAGCATTGGGAAAAGTCACTAAGTGGCGTTAAATAGTCAACTTGTAAACTCTGTGCTGCACAAATCCTGCTGCAGCCAGTTTCAAATTATCACATTAAAGTAATGTTGATCTGTTGTGGTCTAATGGAATCCTAGAATGTTATAGCACAGAAACAGAGCTCATTCTGTCTGCACTGGCGTTTTTCTCCACAAGAACCATCGAGTCTAATTCCACTCTCCTGCTTGCTCCCCATACCCTTTAGTAACCCTCTTGTCAAGCAACTATATATTTACCTTTTGAAAGCTTTTAATGGGCTCTGTTTCAACAATAAAAAACAGAAAATGCTGGAAATGCTCAGCAGGTCAGGGAGCATCTGTGGAGAGAGAGAGAGTTAACGTTTCATGCCGAAAGGTCATCGACCTGAAACGTTAACTCTGTTTCTCTCTCCACAGATGCTGCCTGACCTGCTGAGTATCTCCAGCATTTTCTGTTTTTCTTTCAGATTTCCAGTATTTTGCTTTTTGTATTTCTGTTTCAAGTGTGGTTTTGAAGCAGAGAAATACAAATTCTAACCATCCTCTGGGTAAAGAAATGTTTTCTAACTTCCCCTTTAATTATTTTGGGGATTATCTCCAATTTTTTTCAATATTGACTCATTGACCAGTGGAAACAATTATTAATCATTTACCTTATCAGAACCCTTCATAATCTTAAAAACATCGTTATAGAGACAGGCCTCCAGTATTGGACTTTCAACAGGTGATGAGTTCAGATCTTGGTCCAACTGCGCTCGGGCTCCCCTTGGGGACCAGGTTGCCAGTCAGAAGTCATATATAACAGAGAGAGAAAATGAGATGAGCACGCCACCCCCTGTGGTCTGTAGCCTGTGCCTTCTGCCCACTGTGAGGCAGGAGGATACCATTAATGCAGTGGTCACTGGCCTGGGGATGGAAAGGGGAAAATCAGGAGGGATTTAAAATGTTGCCTTGTGTAAACTGGCTTATTCAAAAATCACATTTTTTTTTTCACATCAGTCTTTGCCTTTCACCCCCCCCCCCCCACCGCCACCCACCCGCCACCTCAATCATTATACAGGGGACACGTGCTTTATCACTGGCACCCTTTATAGGGAAGATGTATGTAAATGCTGAACAGGCCAGTTGTGAGTTTGGATGAATAGAGCTGAATTAAATCTGATCTGCTATGTAACTACAACCAGGCTACAAGTTTGGTTTCTCTTTTAAAACAAAGTGCTCTGTGAAGCTGGCTGGGTGCCCAGTTAACTGCAGCCTACTCCAAGCTCAGCTCCGGTTATCTACAAAATTAATAGCGGGGAGGGGGGTGGGGGGGTGGAAACGGCCTGCTTTTTATTTTTTAAAATTCACAAAGAGAAATAAAGGAACTGCTTAGCTGAAGGGGATGAGTTAGTATGTTTGGTGTTGATACCGAGGAGAGTTAATCTGGTTGGTCTGAGCCGTGGTTTGGGCAAAGGGAGATCCCAAAAGAGCATGCACAAGCTGCTCTGAGGCATAAAAGCCGGGTTTGATAACCTTCTCAGGAGGATTGTGCATGAGTTACCTCAGGCCCTCCAGTCTGCATCAGACCTGCTGATAGCAGCCAGGCCAACGCTACACGCCTCGGAGGCAAAAACAGCTAATACCATCCCTCACAGAACCTAGGACCTTGGAGACGGAGAGAGCCAGGAAAATGAGGATAATAACTTATTATGGAATTGAAAGAAGATTTTGTTTTAATGGTTCTGGATGCTAACATTCTTACTGAATTTGCTAATAAGAAAGCTCACCGTTTTTTTTCTAAGCAGCTTAAAGAACAAAACCAAATGACAAGGTTTATTAACAAGAATAGAACGTTTCTGTTGCTTTTAAAAAACTTTGTTCATATAATTTTAACCCACACAGGATTATGGTACCATTTGTGTAATAAAATAACATTTATTTTAGAATTATGGTTGGTTGGGAGTCACTAACTTCATCGAGGGATTCAAGTGACAACACCATCTATAAGAGAGGAGCTTGAGTGATTTATGGACGTAATCTGAACCCTAAAAATAAATTACAGCCTTTCATTCGTTCCTCTGCTTTGAGTGCCTTCTATAATAATTTTTTTATAATAATAAATATATTTCAATAAAATGAAAACCATGCTAATGGCAGGAATAAGTACAGCTGGACGGCACAGTCAGTGAGAGGCTATTGTGATGTCATTGCAGTAAATCCTGTTGCATGATGCACAGGAGAGTCTAAAAAGGGAATCCGTTTGTAATTGTTAAAGGGAATTTGGAGGGAATTCAGAGCCTAGCATAAATTGTGTACTAATACAGAGGGAAATAGGACATCTCACCAGGCACTGAGTGTATGTTTGAGCAGTGCTACATGAAAAGGGACAATGATACACCAAACAAGACTGGCAATGTTAGAGATTATACACGTACCCTTGTAGAACAGGGCAATCCCTCATGTATTTAAATTTTAATTACATTTTATAAAGTTCACAATTTCATGAGATTTGGCAGGGAATGCTTTGTATAACAAAAAATACCTTCTATTCTGTTCTCCAACAGTGCCAACATATTCAGCAGTGATTCGCACACAAAATCCATTTTTTATAAATAATAATAGGAAATTATAGTTTAGTATCCAGAGCTCTACAACTGAATTGCAGCAAATATTAACAGAATACTTACGTGGGTCAGCATGACATGTTAGAACTCCATACGGTGTTTCAGTGGCAATATGCATTCCACTTGGCTCCAGACCTTGGTCCAAACGTGGACAAAAGAGCTGAATTCCAGAGGTGAGATGTAAGTGACTGCCCTTGACATCAAGGCAGCATTTGACCAAGTGTGGCATCAAGGAGCCCTAGTAAAATTGAAGTCAATGGGGATCTCCAAGTTTGCAGACGACACAAAGCTGGGTGGGCGTGTGTGCTGTGAGGAGGATGCCGAGAAACTCCAGGATGATTTGGACAGGTTGGGTGATTGGGCAGAAGCATGGCAGATGCAATATAACGTGGGTAAATGTGAGGTTATCCACTTTGGTGGCAAAAACAGGAAGGCAGATTATTATCTGAATGGCAATAGATTGGGAGAAGGGGAAGTGCAACGAGACCTGGGTATCCTTGTGCACCAGTCGCTGAAGGTAAGCATGCAGGTGCAGCAGGCGGTTAAGAAGGCAAATGGTATGTTGGCCTTCGTAGCGAGAGGGTTCGAGTACAGGAACAAGGATGTCTTGCTGCAGTTGTACAGGGCCTTGGTGAGACCACATCTTGAGTATTGTGTGCAGTTTTGGTCGCCTTATCTGAGGAAGGATGTTCTTGCCATGGAAGGAGTTCAGCGAAAATTCACCAGGCTGATACCTGGGATGGCAGGAATGACGTATGAGGAGAGATTGGGTCGATTGGGATTATACTCGCTGGAGTTTAGAAGAATGAGAGGGGATCTCATTGAAACTTATAAAATTCTGACAGGACTGGACAGACTAGATGCAGGAAGGATGTTCCCGATGGTCGGGGAGTCCAGAACCAGGGGTCACAGTCTAAGGATAAGGGGTAAGACAGAAATGAGGAGGAATTTCTTCACCCAGAGAGTGGTGAACCTGTGGAATTCTTTACCACAGAAGGCAGTAGAGGCCAATTCATTAAATATATTCAAGAAGGAGTTGGATATATTTCTTAAGGCTAAAGGGATCAAGGGGTATGGGGAGAAAGCAGGGACAGGGTACTGAATTTGGATGATCAGCCATGATCGCATTGAATGGCGGAGCAGGCTCAAGGGGCCGAATGGCCTACTCCTGCTCCTATCTTCTATGTTTCTATGATCAGGGGGCAGAATCTCCACTGGTTGGAATTATACCTAGCACAAAGGGAGATGGTTGTGGTTGTTGGAGGCCAATCATCTCAGCCCCAGGACATCACTGCAGGAGTTCCTGAGGGCAGTGTCCTAGGCCCAACCATCTTCAGCTGCTTCATTAATGACCTTCCCTCCATCATAAGGGCAGAAGTGGGGATGTTCGCTGATGATTGCACGTTGTTCAGTTCCATTCGCAACTCCTCAGATAATGAAGCAGTCCATGCTCACATGCAACAACACCTGGGCAGCATTCAGGCTTGGGCTGATAAGTGGCAGGTAACATCCATGCCACAAGTGCCAGGCAATGACCATCTCCAACAAGAGAGAGAGTCTAACCACCTCCCCTTGATATTCAATGGCATTACCATTGTCGAATCCCCCACAATCAACATCCTGGGGTCACCATTGACCAGAAACTTAACTGGACCAGCCACATAAATATTGTGGCTACAAGAGCAGGTCAGAGGCTGGGTATTCTGTGGCGAATGACTCACCTCCTGACTCCCCAAAGCCTTTCCACCATCTACAAGGCACAAGTCAGAAGTGTGATGGAATACTCTCCACTTGCCTGGATGAGTGCAGCTCTAACAACACTCAAGAGGCTTGATACCATCCTGGACAAAACAGCCCATTTGATTGGGTCACTGGCAAGGCTTGGAAGCTAAGCAGAGCCAGGCCTGGTTAGTACCTGGATGGGAGTGACCATCATGGGAAAACCAGGTGCAGAAGGTCACGGAAGGAGCCCTGGGAGGAGCGGTTGGTGAGCAGGCACCGGGCGTTGGGCTGAAGATTGTCGGACAGGAGGAATGGTGGAAATGGAATGGCGGCGTGCACAGACGCAGCGGCTTTGCTTCTCCCAGGACGGTGCTATTTATGTTTAATGTTAATGTTATTTGTACTGGACTCATGGGAGCTTGCAAGATCACATTTCGTTGTACAATGACAATAAAGTTGAATTATTATTATTATTATCCACCACCTTAAACATTCACTCCCTCCACCACCGGTGTAACGTGGCTGCAGTGTGTACCATCTACAAGATGCACTGCAGCAACTCACCAAGGCTTCTTCGACAGCACCTCCTAAACCCGTGACCTCTTCCACCTAGAAGGACAAGGGCAGCAGGCACATGGGAACACCACCATCTCCAAGCTCCCCTCCAAGTCACACACCATCCTGACTTGGAAGTATATCGCCGTTCTTTCATCATCGCTGGGTCAAAATCCTGGAGCTCCCTACCTAACAACACTGTGGGAGTACCTTCACCCCACGGACTGCAGCGGTTCAAGAAGGCGGCTCACCGCCATCTTCTCGAGGGCAATTAGGGATGGGCCATAAATACTGGCCTTGCCAGCGATGCCCACATCCCAGGAATGAATACATTTTTTAAAATGCAGGCTTAAGCTCACAATTCCCTCCACGGTGATTTCCCTATCTCATACGCTCTGTTAAAGAAGGCCAGCTGATTCTTCATGTGCACCGCATATAAGATTCATAAAGAATAATGAATGGATAGGAATAAGTAACAAAGTATTAACACAATCAGAGTTCAGAAGCTCAGGCAGTTAATACATAATACATGAACCCTGCGATTGTAGAATTGACTCCAGTGTACAAATGTAATCAGAAATAAAAATTATATTTGACAATATGACATCAATTTTAGGAGATCCTTGACCCAAGAAAACCACAAAAAAGTAAATGTATTTATGTTTGTTGATAACAAATTACAATTAATGTGTTAGAATAAACATCTACTTCATGAAGCTGAATAGAAGCCATTTTGTCACCGAAGAGTTAGCTGATCACGATAGATTGTCTGTTGGTGTCTGTCATATTTGTTGTTATCTGAAGCTGTTGTGTATGTCAAGCTGGGAGGGAGAAGAACCATTTCTCAATTCCATCACAATGGTTTCATGTATTAACAACTTGAGGTTTTTATGACGTAATGATACATTTTGATGCTAATTTATATTTTGTTGTAAATAAAGGCCAAACACTTCTGTATGGAGATGCTATGCTCTTCAAATCTTGGCAGAAATAAAGTTGTTTCTAACCAGACATTCATTCTGACACTTACCCCCAACTTCCAAGCGTCACTCTGAAGAGTGGCGTACGTTCTGCGCTTTTACAGTGCTCCGCCCAAGGTTCCTCCTGCCACTAATACAAAAAGAAAATACTGCAAATGCTGGAAATCTGAAATAAAAACAGAAAATGCTGGAGATTCTCAGCAGGTCAGGCAGCATCTGTGAAGAGAGAAACAGAGTTAACGTTTCAGGTCGATGGCCCTTCGTCTGACGAAAGGTCATCGATCTGAAATGTTAACTCTGTTTTTCTCTTCACAGATGCTGCCTGACCTGCTGAGTATCTCCAGCATTTTCTGTTTTTATTCCTCTTGCCACTATTGGTTTTTCTGAATTTGCGTATTTACATTCCAGCACAGGCAAATGAGCAGGAAATTTGCACGTAAATTCCTATCAACGCGATTGGTGTAGGAAATGGCATAAATATCATCAGCGTCACTTTGGCGTAATTAATATCAAGGAAATTCCAGGCCATTGGGGGAAAAATTCAGTTGTTTGCGTCTCCCATTAGCGCCTTAAGAGGGCGCCGATTGGGGCATAAAGCAACTAGCACCCAGGCGCGGCGATGTTTGCGCCGCTCGCGAAATTAACTAGACATTTTGCGGCGGTGCTAAACACTACCGCCACGATCTCATGCGCCGATTGTGACATCAGTTGAGTGCGCAACGCCCCGTTAGCGCCCCGGACCGGATATTGAGTGGCGCCCCCTGCCTTACCGCCTGCCGCTAGCAACGACAGGTTGAGGGGAGCGTTTTGCTGTCAGAAAGGGACTGGGAGAGCGCTATTTAAAGGCGACCACTTCCTGCCTTTTTTGTCGGTGGCATTTTTGCACCACGCATTCTGAGAGAGAGAGAGAGAGACTTCTGGAGAGATTCAACGCTGTGTGAAGGAGTTTTGGGTACTGAGCAGCACTTTGCAGGTTCATTTTGATTTGCCCTTCCTTGCTTCGCCAGCGCTCTGAGGTAGCGCCTCACTCCTCGGACTTTGCGCCTTAAGACAGCTGTGAAGCGCCTGATTTAGCGCTCCAACCTCCAGGGGCGAAAAAAGCCAAGTTTGCCGTCAGAGGCGATAATTAGCGCCAGGCGCTAAACTTTGTGCACGGCCGATAATGGCGCCCCAAACGGAGCGATACTGAATTTTTCCCCCATTTTCTTTTAACTTTTGTTTAAATAAAACCTTGGCCTAGAAATTCAGTATAGCCACTTTTGGGGCGGTAAAGTCGGGCGGGCGCTAAATTTAGCGCCCGCCGGAAAGTGGCGGCCACTTCGCCGATATTCAGTAGCTTTGGCCAAGGAGTTTGGGCGAGCGCTAAAACTGGCGTTGCACTCCTATCTTTAGGCGCTAAGTCGGCGGTGCAGACTGATAACGCCGAGGCCGGGCGCAGCGCAGGTGCGGTCATGTTTTGATTGACAGCAGACACCCTGACGCCGGCCAGCTCTTAAAGGGGGAAGGGTCGACTTTGTCTGCTGCCACGCCCTGGATAGTGGAGCCCTGCAGCTAGGCCTGAACACTGCTGGTGGACCCAAATAGTGCCTGAAGCCATGCAGAAGGCCCGTGAACGAGCGCAGCGCTTCTCAGAGCATGCTTTGAGGGTGCTGCTTAGGGGTTTGGAAAAGAAAAGAGAGATCTTGTGCCCGGACAGTGGCAAGAAGGCTCCCAGGAGGCAGTACAGGAGAGCCTGGAGGGAAATCGCCCAGAGGGTCTCAGCCAACAGCGATGTCCCCAGGACTGGTGACCAATGCCGCAAGAAGTACAACGACCTCACTCGGTTGGTCAGGGTGAGTACCCTTTCCAGTATCCTCCTCATCCTTGCATGTGCACCTCACATTATGGGCAAAGGGACCTCAAAGGCCTAATGGCCAGCCCTCCTCCCACAGCTATGGCACTGGCATGATCATCAATAGCACTTTCTGCACTTTACACACTGGCCAAGCTATTCGACCATGGGAGGCAGTGCACACAACAACAGGGCACCACACTGGCCAAGCTATTCGACCATGGGAGGCAGTGCACACAACAACAGGGCACCACACTGTACTTAGAGGCCGTCCTTTCTCTTGCAGGCCAAGCTGGTGCAGAATCTGAAGAGCCGGACTGTCACCGGGGGAGGCCGTGTCCAGTTCCAGGAGCTCAGTGACCTGGAGGAGCGCGTGGCTCGACTCATGCGTGCCCGGATGGTTGGCCCCGTAGCTATTGGAGATGCCGACCCTGTGCTGGGCCCCAATGGTAAGGACATGACCGTTTGCACCTCTCTCGTTCCCCTTGCGCTTCAGATCTACATCCTTTGCCACTGTCCCACCAATGCGCATAATGCCACCACTCATGCCTCCCTCGCTGACGCCCTGTCCTCACTCTAAAGCTACTCTTGTGCCTTCCTGCTTTCAGCTGGTGAGGAGGAGGTCCCTGAAGCTGAGAGTGACAGTCCCTCGGAAGAGGAGGACGACGAGGACCAAGAGGAAGGCGGCACATCGGGGGAACCCTCATCCGCGCCAGGGGATGGCAATGGAGGGGAGACGTCTTGCCTGGAGGAGAGCCAGGGGGAAGTGTTGCAGGGGGGTGTAGCTCCTGGGCCCAGAGGCGTCCAGGCACGCGGGAAGGGTCGGGCAGCACGGCGGCCTTCTCCCCAGAGGGGGGAAGTGTTGCAGGGGAGGGCAGTTGCTGGGCCCAGTGGCGTCCAGGCACGCGGGAAGGGTCGGGCAGCTCGGCGGCCTTCTCCCCAGAGGGAGAGTCCGGCCTCCAGTCCGGAGACGGTCCTCGCCCAGGAGGTGCGCCTCCTTGATGAAATGTCCGCAGACTCGGAGCGGCGCCACACCGAGTTCATGGGGGTTGTGGGACAGTTGCCTCAGGCCATTGAGTCCCTGGCTCATAGTGTGGCCGATTTCGGGGACTCACAGGCCAGGGGTGTCGACCAACTCGCGGCAGCACAGGACGCGAGTCGAGAGTTCCTGAGTGGTGCCGTGCAGACACTGGCTGGTCTGATGCGGGCACAGACCAGGGCAGTTCGGGCACTCACTTCTGCCACACTCGCTGTGTCACGGAGGCATCGCCAGGGCACCCGCCGCCCTGCTGCAGCACAGCGGTCTGGCCTTCACCAGATTGCTGCGCTTGCTGCAGTGCCAGCCCGGCCGAGTGCCAGTGTCTCTGGCGACCAGCAAGCGCCTGGCATCAGCCAGCTTGCCCCCATTGCTGCAGCCGCCACTGCCACTCCCCCAGCCAAGCTGCGACGAGCTGCTGCAGAGACTGATGCTGCCCAGCCACAGCTGCAGCAGTCAGCAGCCGGCCCCTCCAGGGCCGGACCTCGTCTAGGCCGACCCCCAAGGGCATCTGCCGTCACGCATTGTGCCCCTCAGGAGCCTTCCCCCAGCCTTGCAACACCCACAGGGCCCAGGTTGAGGCGGAGCAACAGGTCGGGCAGGGGCCGGAGAAGCCTGCACAAGGACTCGCCCTCTCGGCACACCAAGTAGAGTGTGTTGCCAACTGTTTTTTTATATGGGGGTGTTTGTGTTCTGTATGGGGGGGGGCTTCTTTTGGTAAGGCTGAAGATGAAGGCAACTGTTTTTTTATATGGGGGTGTTTGTGTTCTGTATGGGGGGGTTTGTCTTGGTTAGGCCGAGGATGAAGGCCAATTGGATGGACAAGTTTTGTTATTCCTCCCCAGGTTCTGGGAGTGAGATATGTTTTTGACTGTTTTTTGGGGGTCTTGTCTGTTTTTCTGTTTCATGTGGGAAGGGCCCTGAGTTTGTTAAATAAAGCTTTTTATTTATTCAGCTTGTCCAGGTGTCATGTTTCAAGTGGTTGTTGCATTAACCGGCTGAGGGCTTGCGGAGCGGCTGCATTCAGGTGCGTTCATTGCCACAAGCCATTCCCTGACAGGGGGCCTAGAAGTGTCGTTCAATAAGCCACCGGCGGACGGCCCTTGGACCTTGTGGCTCCCTCCTGGGCTGGTACTCCTCCTCCTCCTCATGGTCCTCCTGCTCGTCTTCCTGAGGTGGTGGTCCAACGTGAGGTGGCAGTGCCTGAGTCCTGCGGATAGCCAGGTTGTGCAGCATGCAGCAAACGACGACGAACTGGGAGACTCTATCCGGCGAATACTGTAGAGATCTGCCGGAACGATCCAGGCAGCGGAACCGTTGCTTGAGGACGCCAATCATTTGCTCTATGATGTTCCTTGTGGCTTGATGGCTTTCGTTGTATGCCTCCTCAGCAGGGGTCCTGGGCGCGCGGAGCGGGGTCATGAGCCATGTACACAAAGGGTAGCCCTTGTCCCCAATAAGCAATCCCCTTGGTGGAGGCTGTGCCTCGAACATGTCAGCCACAGTAGTCTGGCGCAGGATAAATGCATCGTGGCTGCTTCCTGGAAAGCGGGCATTGACAGCTAGGATGCGCTGCCTGTGGTCACACACCAGCTGTACATTGAGGGAATGGTAGCCCTTCCGGTTGCGGTAATCCTCGGCATTGTTGATAGGTGCCCGCATAGCCACATGTGTGCAGTCAATGGCACCCTGCACCATGGGGAAGTCGGCGATCCTGGCAAAACCGACTGCACGCTGCTCCTGCCTCTCTAGGGTCATGGGGAAGGAGATGAATTGGTGTCTCCTTGCGAAAAGGGCATCGGTGACCTGCCGGATGCAGCGATGCACGGCGAACTGGGAGATGTTCGCTATGTCCCCAGCAGCGGCTTGGAAGGAGCCGCTTGCATAAAAGTTCAGAGCCACCGTGACCTTCACTTCCACCAACAGAGACGTCCTGCACATCAGCTGTGGGCGCAGATCTCTGTGAAGCAGCTGGCAGATCTCTGCAACCACCTCCCTTCTGAAGCGCAGCCTCTTAACACAATGCGCGGCAGTCATGGTAAGATAGGACACCTGCTGCCGGTATTCCCTGAGTGGGTAAGGCCTACGTTGCCGACGCCTGATGGCCCCTCTGCGTCTAGGCATGGTTGGCCCTCTCACACAGCGTCTGCGAGCCCTTCGCACATAATGCTGGAACTGAGGGTTGGAACCCCATGCAGCCCCCATAATAAGCTTGCAAACAGTGAAATCACAATGAGTCAAATTTCCAAGCTCTGGCCAGAAGCCAAAAATACCTCTCCTATGTTGTCCCAAATCAGTAAGGTCTGTTCCTTGGTCTCTGTCCAGAAATCCAAAGCACTAAAGTCATTGCAGCAAAATGGCTGGCCTTTATAGTTCAGTCTAAGTGCCCTTTAATTATCGCTCCCCGAGGCCCGCAGGGCCTCTGCTGCGTTCCACTTCACAGTTCTTAACAGCGCCACGCCCACATTGGGCGGGCGCCACTGAATTTCCGGTTTGGGGCGCACAAACAGCGTTGCACGACGAAATGACGTCATAAGCTGCACGCGCAGCTGAGCGGGCGCAAACACTTTGCGCCGGCGCTAAATGTCAACTGAAGTTGGGCGTAGGTGCAGATCGGCCTGCGCCCGGGCGCTAACTGCCTAGCGCTCGAAATCTACCCCTCTTATGGCGCTAACGGCTGGCGAACGCAACTGAATTTCTAGGCCCTTGACTTTAAAGTGAAAATCTCTTCTCCCTACCAACTGGTGATGTTTCAGCAGTTTTGATGCAGCTCCTAATAGGCGTGAGACCACAGGCCAAAAGTGGACATAAATTGCACATAATTAGCAATGTCACTCAGAGGTCACTGGTGTGGGGAAGAGGAAATGTCACATTTGTGAAGTACAGGGCTACCTACTGAGATTGGGATTAACCATGCCACTACTTGAGGCAGTTTAAAGTGAATTTACCCTATATATAACATATTGTAGGAGTCTCTGCACTCCTAACAAAGAATCTATAACTTACTGGAAGTTAACAAACTGAATTTATTGTCTAAGAACTTTACAAAACAAGAAACTACAGGAGAAGCTCAAAACAGGTCTTTTCTCTTTCAATCCACACGAGGACTGGCTGGCCCCGCCCTCTACCTCTGACGTCATGACGTCATCATGTTTCCCGCCGAAGGGGACGTCACGTGACCCACGTGATGACGTCATCGCGTCAGATCACGATGTTGTCGATCTAGCTCTGTTTAACCAGAGCCAACTTGAAAGGTAATAACATTGGTTACAGACAATTAATGCTAGAGGTAATAACATTGGTTACAGACAATTATGTAAGTCACTGTAAGAGTCTCTTCGTGGTTTTGCCACATACGCCCCCCCAGAATTGTCTTTAACGAAAAGAGTCAATCGCTGAGGAGGTCGGACAAGTCTGTTGGACCAACTCCGAAATTCCCGGAGGGGAAAACGCTGAGCAGGCGGCGAACTGGTAGGCAGCACGGCGTTGTCAGGTGTGGTAGCGGCCGGCCGCGGCGCGGAGGCTGCGCCAGCTCGATCGATCGTTCGAGGTCCAGGTGCGCAGGCTTGAGGCAATCGACAGAGATGTGATCCGGTTTGCCCCCGACGTCAATCATAAAACTCTTGTCCCCTGCCTGCAAAACCTTGAAGGGTCCGGCATACGGCAGTGCGAGCGGGGTACGATGGCCGTCCTGAAGCACAAACACGAACTTGGCTTTCGACAACTCCCCCGGGACGTTGGACGAAAGCCAACTGTGCCGTGAGGTCGGAACTGGGCGGAAACAGCGGGCTGCATCCCGGAGGGTCTCTTTTTGTGTGGCCGCGGACCATGGTCGCGTAGGTAACGGCAGGAATTCACCTGGGACTCGAAGCGGTTGCCCGTAAACCATCTCCGCCGCCGCCGACTGGAGATCTTCCTTCGGTGCCGTGCAGAGTCCTAACATCACCCACGGTAGTTTGTCGACCCAGGATGCATCCAGCAGGCTGGCCCTGAGCGACGCCTTCAAGGAGCGGTGGAACCGCTCGCACAAGCCGTTCGCTTGTGGGTGATAGGCCGTAGTGCAGTGGAGTTTAACGCCCAACACAGAAATCACCTCGTTCCACAGTTCGGACGAAAGTTGCGGCCCCCGATCCGACGAAATATCCGCAGGGACACCAAAACGGGCTACCCAGGATGAAACGAAAGCTCGAGCAACGTCCGCAGATGTGGTGGACGTCAGGGGAACTGCCTCCGGCCACCTCGTGGTGCGATCCACCATCGTCAAAAGGTACGTAAAGCCCCGGGAAGGTGGGAGTGGTCCTACTAAGTCGATGTGAATATGATCAAATCGCCGTTCCGGGACCTCGAAGGTGGCGAGCGGGGCTCTGACATGGCACTGCACCTTGGACCATTGGCAAACAACACAAGTGTTCGCCCAGTCCCTGACGTCTTTGCGTATTCCCCTCCATACGAATTTGGAGACCAGCAGTTTTTGCGATGCCCGCACTCCAGGGTGCGATAGGCCGTGTAAGGCATCCAAAATTGTACGACGCCATTTAGACGGGACGATCGGACGGGGTGCACCCAGCGAAACGTCGCAGAGCAGAGTGGTACCTGCAGAATGGAAAGGCACATCCTTCGGCTGGAGGCTGTTTGGAACCGAACAAAAACCCTGGGTCTCCGGGTCGTCCGCTTGGTCAACCGCCATCTGTGCGTAGTCAATGCCCAATTGGACGGCCTGGACGGCGGCGCGGGATAGGCAATCGGCGATGACGTTGTCCTTACCGGCCACATGTCGGATGTCGGTGGTGAACTCCAATATGTATGTCAGCTGCCGTTGCTGCCGAGCCGACCATGGTTCCGCAGCCTTGGCCATTGCAAACAGCAATGGCTTGTGGTTGACAAACGCGATGAAGCGTCGTCCTTCGAGGAGGAAACGGAAATGGCGGATGGCCAAAAACAAAGCCAACAGCTCTCGATCGAAAGTACTGTACCGGCGTTCATGCCGTTGTAGCTGGCGGCTAAAAAAGGCCAGGGGTTGCCACACGCCGTCGACCCACTGCTCCTGGACGGCTCCCACCGCGTAGTCTGATGCGTCCGTCGTGAGAGCGATGGTGGCTCCCGGCAGGGGGTCTGCTAACATGGTCACATTGGCGAGTGCGGCTTTCGTCTCCTCGAAAGCAAAATCCATGTCCTGTGACCATTCCACAGGGTCCTTTCCCGTCGAGCCTCTGAGGGCCTCATATAGAGGACGCATGAGCTGTGCAGCCCTGGGGATGAAACGATGATAGAAGTTAACCATCCCCAGGAACTCCTGTAAAGCTTTCACGGATTTCGGTTTCGGGAACGCCGCAATTGCTTCCACCTTGACCCGAAGTGGCGTTGCCCCCATGGGGGTTATGCGGTGGCCCAGGAAATCCAGTTGCGATAGGCCGAAACGGCATTTGTCCGAGTTAACGATGAGGCCGTGCTGCTGAAGCCGTCTGAAAAGGACCCAAAGGTGCTCGAGGTGTTCCTCCTTGGAGGTGCTGGCAACCAGAATATCGTCCAAATAAACAAACAGAAAGTCAAGGTCCCGCAGGACTGAATCCATGAGGCGCTGAAACGCCTGTGCCGCGTTCTTAAGCCCAAAGGGCATTCGCAGGAATTCAAAGAGTCCAAAGGGGGTAATTACCGCTGTCTTTTCGACATCCTGAGGGTGCACCGGCACCTGATGGTAACCACGGACGAGGTCGATTTTGGAGAAGATGGACGTCCCCGCCAAATGTGCTGAGAAGTCCTGTATATGGGGAATGGGGTAGCGGTCGGGCGTCGTTATGTCATTGAGGCGGCGATAATCCCCACAGGGCCGCCATCCCCCACCGGGCTTGGGGACGATGTGGAGCGGGGAGGACCAGGGGCTACTGGACCGACGGATGATCCCCATTTTTTCCATCACGGCGAACTCCACCTTTGCTGCCGCTAGCTTACTGGGCTCTAAATGTCGCGCCCTGGCGTAAACGGGCGAGCCGGTAGTCGAAATATGGTGCTCCACCCTATGCTTGACGGTCGGAGCCGAAAAGTTGGGCTTCGTCAGCTCGGGGAAATCCTCGAGGAGACGGGCGAAATCGTCGGGCTGCGGCCGCGCACATGAAATCGTGTGTGACGCAGCTGTGCTGCACGCCCCCGAAATATCGTCAAGTGTGGCGGCGCGAACGAGGTGTCGATTTTTCACGTCCGCCAACAGGCCGTTGGCGCCTAAAAAGTCAGCACCCAACAGGGCCTGAGAGATTTGAGCGGTGATGAAATTCCAGCTGAAAAACTGTCCACCGAAACATACTCGGACAAGGCACTTCCCGCAAGTGCGGATCGAACCCCCGTTGGCCGCTTGCATAGGGGGACCACGGCTGCCGGAGCGAAGGTCTATGACCGAGGCGGGCAGTATGCTGCATTGCGCCCCCGTGTCGCATAGAAAACGACGGCCGGAGATGGAGTCGGTTACGTAGATGAGATTCCCGGAAGCACCGATCGCCATCGCGGCCGCGGGGGAAGTACCGGGACCGGCGTGCTTGACTCGCGGCGGTCTGTTCGACGGTCTGGTAACGAAACTGCACGGCGAGCGGCAGCAGCGGGCCTTCGGGCCGAAACGGGCGTGGTAGTAGCAGAAACCGGTCGTCGGAGGCGCCTTTGTCGGAGCCGGGGCCGGGCTCTTCGTGGCGGGGCGTTGCACGAGGGCGCAGTATTGTTGCCGGACCGCGTGAATCTTATCCGCCTCTTCGGCGAGCGCGACGCAGTCTGAGGTTTCTGCTCGGGCGAGGGACGCCTGTACTTGCTCAGGAAGTTGAGTAAGGAACAGTTCGCAAAACAGAAAGCACTGGGGCTCGGACCCCAGGAGTCAGCATATGACTCATCATTTCCGAGGGTTTGGAGTCTCCTAACCCTGGTAGAGCCAGTAAACGGCGAGCGCGCTCCGCTTTGGTGAGACCAAATACCTGCAGCAATCGTGTCTTGATGGCGACGTACTTGTCAGCAGTCGGAGGACTCTCCAGCAGGCTGATGATTCTCGATGCCGTCGAGCTCTCAAGGGCGGAGACCACGTGGAGATATCTGGTCTGATCCTGAACGATGTTGCGGAGCTCAAATTGCGCCTCGGCTTGCACAAACCAAGAGGCTGCCTGTTGTTCCCAGAATTGGGGGAGCTTCAAGGCCACTGCGTTGGCCTCCATCACTGGCCTGTGTTCGGCGTTCACCGCGAAAAACGATCGCGAGGAATCGGGGTCACCAATGTAGGAGTCTCTGCACTCCTAACAAAGAATCTATAACTTACTGGAAGTTAACAAACTGAATTTATTGTCTAAGAACTTTACAAAACAAGAAACTACAGGAGAAGCTCAAAACAGGTCTTTTCTCTTTCAATCCACACGAGGACTGGCTGGCCCCGCCCTCTACCTCTGACGTCATGACGTCATCACGTTTCCCGCCGAAGGGGACGTCACGTGACCCACGTGATGACGTCATCGCGTCAGATCGCGATGTTGTCGATCTAGCTCTGTTTAACCAGAGCCAACTTGAAAGGTAATAAGACGATAGCAAAATACTGCAGATGTTGGAAATCCGAAATAACAACAGAAAATGCTGGAAAAACTCAGCAAGTCAGGCAACATCCGTGGAGAGAAATTTGAGTTGACGTTTCGGGTTTGACCCTTCTTCAAAACTGGAGAGAAAAGGAATTAGATCGAAGGCAGGGCTGCGATCGGACAAAAGAATAAAAGAACCAAAAGAAGTAAAAGAGATTAGAAGCTAGACGAGATGGTAATAGGCTGTGATTAGGTGTAAAGTGTACTGGCAGGGCAAAAGATAGCTGCCAGGTGTGAGAGAGTAATAACATTGGTTGCAGACAATTAATGCTAGAGGTAATAACATTGGTTACAGACAATTATGTAAGTCACTGTAAGAGTCTCTTAGTGGTTTTGCCTCAATATGACCTGAATTTGTCTGTTTGTTTTTCCATATTTTTAGCATTGTATTAGTTCCATTGCCTCATACTGACAATTCACACCAGGTAACCTGCCACTACTCTAACCTAGACTTTCGCCAGATCTCAACATTGGAACTTCTTCTTTCCTCCATTGTTCCTTCCTCAGACAATTTACAGGCTTTTAAAACCAAAGGTTTAAAATCATTACTTCTTGATTTGCCTCGCCTTCTACCGTACTCTTTTTTTCAACCTTGGTGCTTTCCTGCACTATGCATCTTGAGTTTCTCAATTGCGAAAGTTTCAACCCAAAAGGAAGAAAAAGAACTGCCATCTGTTTTGATACATGGTCATCTTTTCAAGAATGCCCCATATCTCTGAGGTGTATTTGTTTAATTTGTGTGGGGATTACTTTTTTTTTTGAGTTCCACAAAAATAAGAATACAGCAATGCAAGCAAAAAATAGGCTAAATATATCCAAGGGGCTTTCTTTCAAACTTTCATCGATAAGACATCTCTTCTGGCGAAGAGGTTAACAGTTTCCAAATCCTTCCCTGCATATTATTCAGCTATCCTTGAAATGCTTGAAGCATTTCTTGGAAATGAAGACTCCATGGCTGCAGTAGATCCAAGATTTATTGTGATGCTCAACTGCTATCATTTCTCACAGGAGCTATAAAAACAAAGCTAGAGTGAGATATCAATAAAATTCTACTTTAAAACATCAGATTCTGCAAGATCAAAGTCTGTGCTCAGAGATACAAATTTCGAAGCTGCCGAATTGATTTTGAGAAAGCAGTTTGTATCTGTTCATGAACTTGTACATTTGGTGAAGTTCCCATTGATTAAATAATGTATCACGTAGTCCATCTTCTGCTTCCCACAAGAGACCTCAGGAAGATAATTTCTTTTTTTTTAAGTTTCAAAGTAAAGTGGTCTTTCTGGTTTGGGTAAAAACAATTGTCAAAGATAAGCAGAAAAGCCACACCAAGGCAGGAGTATCTGAACAATTTGGTTGTGTTTAGCTCATCCTTACACGAACACCATACAGCAAATTTGCATTTTGTTGTCCAGATGTTCCACTTTGCTGGGAATGACCGCTTCAATCGTTCCAAGAATCAATTCAACATGTGCCATTTCCATTCACTACCAGAATGATTCCATGAAACCCATATCGTGGGCACCAGATTTTGCAATACATCACTGCAGTCTGGAAAATTTCACATCTGTACATCATGCTGAGATACAAAAACTGATAATTTAATGAACGTTTTATTTATTTCAAAGGCGCAAGACAAGATCAAGGATTAAAATTAAAGAATGTCACCATCAGGATTTAAAAATCCAACCACGCCAGAGAATTTTCATTATCTTTAATCTTTTGGGCTGCTTAATATCCGAGCTTTCTGTGCTGATTTCCCTGGAGCTGCTCACCTTAGTGTCAGCAGCCCTCTGGTACGTTGGTCAGATTTTGATTCCAGTGCTGTCAGCATCTCTCGGGTATCTCAGTCAGGGTACAGTTCCGTGGGTTTCAGCAACTCTCTGGTACCACAGTCAGTCATTCTTCTTGAACCTATGGAACCTCGTTTACCACAGTTATTGCAGCCTAATCCTGTTAGCTGATGTCCACTTTTTCTAGAATCAGTCACTGGATAGCAATCAGAAGCTGTAACCTGGCTGATATTTCTTCTGGAGCTACACCAGGCTTAGAAGCACCAAGCCAGATGTAGGGCCTCTCCTTGAAGCCTTAGCTGAGATCATCAAACTCTGCACAAATCAAGGATTAAGCCTTTCTGGTTTGTGTAGCCCAGTACCATACCAGGCTGTACAGTTACTCACGGAGGTATCGGGGCGTTCAGCTCATCCTTTTCAATGTAGTCCTCTGCTTAAATTATGTAAGAGATTAATTTGATTATTTTGTTTGTAATTTAGTAATTTTGCCACACTCAGAGTATTTAAATATCTGAAAACAAACAACATTAAGGTTATGAATTATCAATTCAGTGTTGGCAGCAACATCAACATTTAAAACTGGTGTAAGGAAACACTCTGGGTAGAGCATATCTTAAGATAGAAAAGCAGAATGGCTGCTATCCATGTGTTTTGTTGGTCTTCATTTAAACAGGATAGGTTTTCCACAGTTCGCAACAGAACTGCCATAACTGTAACAGTGGGATATTGATACAGATGTGCATACAGTAACTGAAAAAGAAACCAAAAGAATATCTTTACTGTGAGCTGTGAAAAAAATGACAACTCATATTTAATTAATACCTTTAATGTAGAGTAACACTCCAAGATGTTTCACAGAGGCAGGGAGGAATGAGCTTTGAGCCTTTGTGGGAGAGTTGAGAGAAATGTAAGTAATCTAGAGAAGTGGCGAGGTTGGGGGGTGGGGTGGTGGTGTTCCAGAGAATACGGGTGGACTCACTGAAGGCTGTGCCACTGACAATGAAGTGAAGGGAACATGAGAACCCGTGAGATTGGAGAAGCTTGTTGAGATAGAGTGGGGTGAGGTAAGACCATGGAGGGTTTGTAAATGATGATGAGGATTTTAAATTCAATGTTGTGGGGAGCAGAGGGCCAATAAAGGCCAGTGAGAATAGAAGTGAGACTTTAGGACCAGATACAGGCAGCTGAGTTTTGGACACATTAAGAGTTTGCGATGGAGGAGAGGCTGGAGGTGATAACAGCATGAATAAGGATTTTAGTGGCAATAGGAACGGCATTGTGACAAAGTTGGAAGTAAACCGTTTTGGTGATGAATAGAATATGGGGAATAAAACTCAGCTCTGGGTTAAACAGGAGACCAAAGTTTTCCACAATCTGGTTCGGCCTGAGTGAACTGCCAGGGATAGAGATGGAGTCAATGGTAAGGGAGCAGAGTTTTTGGTGGGGCCCAAAAACAATGGTTTTAACTTTTTGATTAGTCATCACTCTAAAGGCTTAACCCATAATTCTATACAGGAAAATTTCTGGTATCCGGCATGGACGGGACCGACGTGGTGCCGGTTCATCAACAATTCCGGATAACCGAACGCTATAGTAAAAGATACGGACCTTAGAGCTCCGTATAAAGCAACAAACCCTGTTGCTTAGCAACAGCTTCAGAACAACGTCCACAAGTTGCAAGCATCTCTGTAGCTTAGCAACAGCTGCAGCCAAACCCTTGCCTTCCTCCATTTGTTGCTGTGCAAGTAATAAAAGTTACCTGAACCGACTCCTGAATTTTGCCGGTTAACCGGCATTTCCGGTTATTTAGGGGCCGGTTAATCGAAAGTTTCCTGTATTTGACTAAATTGCCTCCCATGCTGACTAATTGAGGGCCATTAATGCCATTAAAAGTGACGAGGGAGGCCATCTTTTTATTTACGGTTACATTGTCTATTTTTATCTGTTTTAGTTCATAGAAACCACAATCCAAATGTAAATATGGTCCCAGTGCAACATTTCTGTGTTTATCCGGCTTTATATATTTTTTTAGTCATTCACAGGATTGGTGCATCGCTGGCAAGGCCGGCATTTATTGCCCATCCCTAGTTGCCCTGAGAAGATGGTGGTGGGCGTTCTTCTTGAACTGCTGCAGTCCGTGTGGTATTCTAGTGGTTTGATACAACTGAGTGGCTTGCTATGCCACTTCAGGAGGGCAGTTAAGAGTTAAACACGTTGGTGTGGGATTGGTGTCATACATAGTCCAGACTGGGTAAGGACGGCAGGTTTTCTTCCATAAAGGACATTGGTGAACCAGTTGAGTTTTTACGACAATCTGACCGTTTAATTTCCAGATTTTTAAAAAACTAAATTCAAATTCTCATACTACACTGTACCATGCTGGGTTTTGACCTCGCTTTCTCTGGATTATTAATCGTGGCCTTTGGACATCATTATAACAGATTTCACTCATCAAATAAAAATTGAAGATATGGCAAGTTTTATGTTTATATTTGGTGATGAAGATTACTGATAGAGAGCGCAGGCATAAAATAAAAGAGCACAATGGATGTGGACAACACCACAGGCCAATTATAATTTTGACTGTCACAATGTGGAATAGGAATCTCCAAGTATATGCAATTCAGCAACCCTTACTCTTCCAAAAGCCAGCTCAGTTTCCTGTTTTAGATCTAGTAAAATTCTTGAACACACAGAAACGTTGACACAGCAAGCCATCCTTCATAGACACAGCAGCAAAGATCACCAGTGCCTTCCTCTAAATGAATTATGGAATTTCATGTTTCAGTAGTGGGAGCCACATCTGAACCTGTGGTTCAAAATGGCCGCAGGGTTTGTCTGCCATCTGTCCTATTTACTGAACAGGTGTCCCTATAAGTAGTTTAGACCTCATAATCTCACGTCTTTCTTTGTGAAAGTTAGTCATGGAGCTCCACCGATGCCATAGCAAATTTATCCAGAGCATAGCAAAGCCATACAAACCAGGAGGATTCAATCCTTGATCTGTGCTGCGTTAGCCCAGTGATGGGCACTACAATTGGCCTCCGTGCTCCAATCAGCCAGGTTTCTTTCTCTCTTCAGCTATCCAGCAGTCTGCGCATGAGGTTTACGTTCAGCTGTGATGCTGCTTGTGAATGAATAGTCTAGCGACATTTACTTTCCATGGTCCACCCTGAATAATGGTTACTTGGGCAAGGTACTAGAGGGTGATTGCAACCTGCAGAACTGTACACCGGCAAAGGATCAATGCCTTCGGGAGAGAATGGTGGGAAGAAAATTTATGAGCCAACGAAGGAATAAAACGGAAATTAATTTTAAAATAGAACTGATCCAAATATAATATTGACCCAAGTAAAGAATACCATTGTACCAAAGCACTTTCCATTGACTCCCATAAAATATTCCCCAATTATCCAGCTTGTAAGGCTTAGCAAAGCAACATAGAATATTCTGTAGACAACACGCTGACAACTGCCACAAAGAGACAGCGTAAAGAAAGAACTTGCATTTATATAGCGCCTTCCATGACCTCAGGACATATCAAAGTGCTTCACAGCCAATTAAGTACTTTTGAATGGTAGTAACTGTTGTAGGAAATGCAACAGCCAGTTTGCGCACAGGAAGCTCCTACTAATAGCAACCAGATAAATGATCAGATGATGTGTTTTAGTGATGTTGGTTAAGGGATAAATGCTGGCCGGGAAACCAGGGGAACTCCCCTGCTCTTCTTCGAATAGTACCATGGGACCTTTAACATCCACCTGAAAGGACAGATGAGGCCTTACAGAGCAGCACTCCCTCAGTATTACACTTCCGTGCTGAAGTCTCCAGAGTGGGGCAAGAACCCACAACTTCCTAACTCAGAGGTACTGTTACCTTTCCCAACTATTTAATTTTCAAAAGACCCACATACGTTGCCCTCTGTGGGTCAAATGCAAATTCAGGTGTATTTAAGCATCATTACAGCTGATTATCATTTCGAGCACCAAAATTAAAGGTGGAGTTGGATTTCGCCTTAGTCTGCCCCCAAGAACATCCATTTAAATAAGGTATTAGGCACTCGGCAGGATTGCTATGTCTTGGTGGCAGTGTTGGAGGATTGTGCACCGTGTTTTAACATGGCTGGTGCACCATAAACAAATCTGTATATTTTTCAAATTCATATTCATGCCCCTCCAGTCATCTGTGGTGCCATAGAAAAATGTAATTTTGCTTTGTTTAAACACTGGAAGAGAAATACACTTTAATTCTGAAAAATGGAGTTAAAACCAAGCCTTTAATGGTTTTATTCTGTGTTGGTTGACAATATATTGTTTAAAAAATGATCTCTTCTAAGCACTGCTGGCAGCTCCTACTGCCACTCTTATCAGACAGTAGAAGCTAGACCTATTTGTCAGTAGCCTGCACTGTTACCGAAGGAACAATACTTTAGTGCCAGTGTAACCAAGGTGAGAACCTGTACATCCCATCAGGGATTCTGCAGATCCTAGGCTCTATCATTTGACACCAACAGCTGAATCATCTGTGAATGTTTGTTGTTGAACCCCATGGTTTGGAATGAAATGAGCCACTGAATATTTCTTCTGAAGAGTATTCATTGAATAAAATCAATTGCTTTGCATTTTTCATTATTTTTTTGTAGGTAAGCAGATTGCTGTAAAAGCTTCATCACTTTTGTGTAAAATATCTGTGAAATGTTTTCTGCTTTTCTTTTGAATTGCTGACTGAACATCTCTAAACCGACTGTAGTACAAAGATTTTCAAATCGGCTATTTTTTTTTACCTGCAGTTCATGGAAATCTTTAATGAAGCATTATCAAGATTTCTTGACAATCTAGTTTCACATTTATCAGGATTCGACACCAGTTTCTGCATCATCGTGTATACTAGGTGAAAGGCTTGATAATGCCTCTCTAGTTATGGTGTGTAATTCACTAATGTTTAATGCGACAGGGTTATTGGCTGTATTCGAATGCTGTCGACCATTAGCTTCTATATTTTTGTTCATAAATCTCCTGCCTAATAATGCCTGGAGGCACAGCTGCATTGAGCTTTTGTTCCGGTGAGTATCTGGGATCTGATCTTCCTGCCAGATAATATTTTCTGTATCACAGAGCATTTGTAATATCGGTTGTATGGAATGGTACAGGGCTTTGTAATCAGCACACAGTTAGATAATTCACCGAGTACCTTAACACTTTCACTGCTAGCGATGAATCTATTTAAAAGCCACAAATTTAACAACGTTGAATTGTAAAATTATAGAAGGAGGCGTCACAGCACCAGGGCTAATTTCAGCACAAAGAAACTTTATCATAGTTCTTTTCAACTTTTGCAATAATCTTTCTGTCCTATTAATTTCTGTTGATTTAAAATTTTGGTTTAACAATTAAATGTTGCTGAAATTACCTGGAAGAGGAACCTTGTTGGAGTTCCTGACCCCCAGTGTGGAAGAGCAGAATTGGCATCAATAGATACTGAGTTAACAGCACTAGATATAAAGGGATGGTTTTCCTGGGTTTAGTGCTCAAATAGTGCTGGAAACATGGACGCTATGTGCAGGAAAAATGCTGCTATTCTTTTTGTCATCAATTTGCACCCAAGTAGCACTGCCTCTGCCTCTGAATTTCCTGTAAGATGTTTCAGGTAGTTGCACCTTTCGAGGGTGCAGCAACGTAAATTTGCGTGTAGAGGAGTGTCAGAGACCTGAGCACTCGGATTTCCTACTCTACTGCTCTAGTTCAGGGGCAAACTGCTCCCGAAAACAAACTAGCACAATAGCTCACAGAGCTGCCACTAGGTTCTACCTGTCTCGAGGGGATGGATTGTTCCTGTCGAGAAAAGACTTTTTTATTCAAAGAGCCAAAAATAAATGGGTTTTCAGCTGCAGAGATTGCTACAGATGTTGTAACTATTCACTCACTGACAGATGCTGTGTTTGGTACAGTTATTCCCCCAACCCCACCCCTTCCCTACCACACACACACACACACACACACACACTGTTTTTGCAAGATGGCTTAGTAGAGCCAAATAAGGAGCAACTACAACAAGTTCCCTTTAAAGTTGGTGAAAATTCATTAGTAAAGGGCAGTAATCCTCCCTCTACCTTTCCATATAATAGCTCCATCCCACAAACAATACCACAAAATGGTGCTCTCTGGTCTGCAGTGCACAGCCTCAGTGGCTTGACTGACATCAAAGTAGCCCATTGATGCAGTGATGGTGCAGCCCAAGACCTGGATGGCATGTCTGGTGGTGGTGGTGGGGGGCTGCTGCAGGTGGCCCTGGAATTGTCACACCTATCCAAGGAAGTCTGCAGGATGAGTAAGCCAATATTCAGCACCCCACTCAGACAACTGCTGGACTCATATTAGCCACCATTTGTTGGAAGCTTTTGGGCAAGTCAACCAAAGTAGCATTTCATGTTCAAAAAGCATCCATCCCTTTAAAAGCTGGGTCATGGAGATCTGATTCACTGTCCTCCAGTGAGGCATTCCCTGGCCCTCTTCCTTCACCTGCCCCTGCTCCTGCATACTAAGGTGGCATATTCAAGCATTTCACAGGTTTCCAGTGTTTCAGATAGGGTGTTATATTATAGTGTCTGGCTGTACCTTTGGGATATTAACCCATTTTTGGGATTTGCACTCCTACTCCTCTAGCTCCCGCTTCAGTGTCCTCAGTGAAGTGAGGTCCCTTTAAGTAGGCTTCCCGTCCCTCTGTTGCCAGGCGCTTCCTGAAGATTAAGGAGTGAAGAAAGGAGGTTTTCAGCACATGTGCAAAGGAAGAGCAATTATAAGGGGCAGAATGTATTGAGTAACACAGAAAAATGACCTTCTCCTTGGTGAGAAGCATAGCCAGCCAGTGTTCTTCTGATGAAGGCAGTGAACTTTTTCCAGCACTGCATCGATATGCATTGTACAAAGGAAGAAAGGCTATAAAGGAAGGAAAAAGAAAGACTTGTATTTCTATAGCACCTTTCATGGCCTCAGGACATCCCAAAGTGCTACACAGCCAATGAAATACTTTTGAAGTGTAGTCACTGTTGCAATGTAGGAAAACACAACAATCAAATTGTGCACAGCAAGCTCCCACAAACAGCCATATGATAAAAAGTCCATATAATCTGTTTTAGTGATGTTGGTTGAGGGATAAATATTGGCCAGGGCACCAAGGAGAACTCCCCTGCTATTCTTCAAAATAGTGCCATGGGATCTTTTGCATCCCCCTGAGAGGGCAGACGGCCTTGGTTTAATATCTCATCCTAAAGACAGCGGCCTAGAAATTCAGTATAGCTACGTTTGGGGCCCTACAGCCGGGCGGCCGCTAAAGTTTGCGCCCGGCGCAACTTAGCGCCACCTTCGCCGATATTCAGTGGCATCGCCCCAAGAGGTTGCTGCTGCGCTAAAACAGGCGATGCACGGCTATCATTAGGTGCTAAGCCGGCGGCCCGGGGCGATACCCCCGAGGGCGGGCGCAGCGCAGGTGCGGCGAGTTGCTGATTGAAGGCAGACACTCTGGCGCCGGTGAGCTCTTAAAGGGGGAGGGTGGATTTGTTTGGCTGCCACGCCCTGCACACTGCAGCCCTGAAGCAAGGCCTGACCACTGCTGCTTGATCTGTACAATGCCCAGGACAATGGAGAAGGCCAGGGAGAGAGCGCAGCACTTCAGCGAGGGTGACCTGAGGGTGCTGGTTGGCGCAGTGGAGCGCAGGCGCCATGTTCTGTTCCCTGAAGGTGACAGGAGGCCGCTGCCCAGCGCCTATCGGAAAGCCTGGAGGGAGGTGTCAAACAGGGTGACCTCCAACAGCGTGGTTGCCAGGACTCCTGTACAATGCCGAAAAAAGTTCAACGACCTCACTCGGGTTGTCAGGGTGAGTACCCTTGCCAGTGTCCTCCTCATCCCTGCATGTGCACCTCAGTTTATGGGCAAAGGGACCTGAAAGCCCTAATGCCCAGCCCTCATCCAGCAGCTCTGGGACTGTCATGAAAATCACTTGCACATTCAGGACTTTACACACTGTCAGGGCTATTCCACCATGGGAGGCAGTGCAGACAAGATCAGGGCTTCACACTGTGCTTAGAGGCCGTCCTTTCTCTTGCAGGGCAAGGTGGCGCACAACCGAAGGCAGCAGCGTGAGACCGGGGGAGGCCATCCTGACCTCAAACAGCTCTCCGACCTGGAGCAGCGTGTGGAGCGCATTATGTCAGGCCGGCTGATTGGCCCCGTCGCCAGTGGAGATGCCGACCCTGTTGTGGGCCCCAATGGTAAGGGCATCACCTTTTTGACCTCTCTCTTTCCACTTGCGCCTCAGAACAGCATCCTTTGCCACTGTCGGACCAATGCAGTGCATAGCAGCACTCATGCCTCCCTCGCTGCCGCCCTGTCCTCACTCTAAAGCAACTCTTGTGCCTCCCTGCTTTCAGATGCTGAATCGCCAGGTGAGGAGGCGGGCCCTCAAGCTGGCACTGTGAGTGAATCGGAGGGCGAGGAGGAGGAAGAGGAAGCTGGACCGTCAGTGCCACCCTCAGCCAAGGCAGCCCATGGCCATGATGGGGACACGTCTTCCCTGGAGGGGAGCAGGGGGGAAGGGTCGGAGGAGAGTGAAGCTCCGGGGCCCAGCGGGCTGCAGCAACGCGGGAGGGGAGGGGAAGCTCGGCGGCCTTCTCCCCGGAGGGTGAGTGTGGCCTCCAGTCCTGCTACGGTGAGCGCAGAGGAGGTGCGGCTCCTAGCGGAAATGGCCGCCCAGGCTGAGCGCAGGCACACTGAGCTCATGGCTGCAGTGGCAAGGATGCCTGACTCCATAGAGTCACTATCAAGGAGTGTGCAGGAATTCGGGGCAGCACAGGCCAGGAGTCTGCAACAATTCAGTGCAGCACAGGCCAGGAGTCTGGAACAATTCAGTGCAGCACAGGCCAGGAGTCTGCAGGACTTCGCGGCAGCACAGGCGGCTTCTAGCCAAGTGCTCAGTCGTGCCGTGCATTCACTGGCTGGTGTCATGTGGACACAGACCAGGGCCACACGGGCACTAACTGCTGCCACCCTCGCTGGATCGGCCAGGCATCACCAGGGCACTCGCCGCGCCACAGCAGCCCAGCAGTCTGTGCTTCAGCAGATTGCTGCGCATGCTGCAGTGCTGGCCCGTGCGAGTGCCAATGTATCAGGCGACCAGGGAGTACCTGTGATCTGTCAGGTTGGCAGCATTCCTGCAGCCGAAACTGGCACTCCTCCATTGCAGCTGTCACCAGCCGCTGGACAGACTGCTGCCGCCCAAGCAGAGTTGGCGCAGTCAGCAGCCGGCCCCTCCAGGCCCAGAGCTGGTCCAGGCCGACCCCCAAGGGCATCTGCCGTCTCGCCATCTGACCCTCAGCAGCCTTCCTGATGTGCCTCAATAACTTCAAGGCTCAAAGTTAACTGGATAAAACAAGGCTTTTATTAGCAAAGAAAGATGCCTGTGTCTTCACCTAGCATTCTGCTGTTCTGCTGCAAGACAAGCCTGGGCTTGTCTTAAGTAGGGCCAGGTATGGGCAGAGCCGACACACCCAATGGGGAGAAAGGGGGCGGTGCACTATATACAATACAAGGTAAAAACACAGGAGCAGGCAATACAATATATGTAGTTAAATACAGAGTCTGATGAATGACATATTTCATCACATTCACCCCTTCTACAGATTTAGTCTGTCCGGGGGTGTGATAGTCCTCTGTGACCGACGTAACGGTTGCGGTGCCGCGGGTGCCGGCTGGGTGTCCCAGGTGACCTCCTGGGTCTCTGCCGGGGGCGCCACCGGGGTTGTTGAAGGAGTAGGTGGTGGGGGTACCGTTGGCTGGTGTTCTTCCGGGGGTGATGAAAGAATAGTGGGTGGAGTGGGTGGGTAATAGTTGTTGTGGTTGTTGTCGTTGTTGCTGTTGTTGTTGTAGTCATTGTCATTGTTGCTGTTGTTACCGGCTGGGGCGAGATCTTTTATGGACACAGTGTCCTCCCGTCCGTCGGCGTGCCAGACATACGCATATTGTGGGTTGGCGTGGAGCAGGTGCACTGGCTCCACGAGAGGGTCCGTCTTGTGGCCCCTCACATGCTTCCGCAAAAGTACTGGACCTGGGGTGGAGAGCCATGACGGTATCGATACGCCTGAGGTGGATTTCCGGGGAAACACAAACATTAGCTCATGAGGCGTGGCATTAGTGGCGGTACACAATAGTGACTGTATTGAGTGGAGCACATCTGGGAGGACTTCCTGCCAGCGGGAGATAGGGAGGCCCTTGGTCCTTAGAATTAGAGTGACTGCCCTCCATACTGTCCCGTTCTCTCGCTCCACCTGACCGTTACCCCGGGGGTTGTAGCTGGTGGTACGGCTCGTGGCAATCCCCTTGGACAGCATGTACTGGCGTAGCTCTTCACTCATGAAGGACGCCCCCCTATCCGTGTGGATATAGCTTGGCATACTGAACAGGCAGAACAGGCTGTTGAGGCATTTAATGACCGTGGCGCTGGTCATGTCTGGGCAGGGGAAGGCGAATGGGAAACAGGAGTATTCGTCCACAATGTTCAGGAAGTAAACATTGCAGTCGACGGACGGGAGGGGGCCCTTGAAATCTAAGCTAAGCCGCTCAAAGGGCCGTGTAGCTTTGATTAGGTGGGCTCTATCAGGGCGGTAGAACCAAGGCTTGCACTCAGCGCAAGTGCGGCAGTTCCTGGTCAGAGACCGAACTTCCTCAATCGAGTAGGGTAAGTTGCGGGACTTTATGAAGTGGAACAGCCGTGTGACCCCTGGGTGGCAGAGGTTGTTGTGGAGGATCTGTAGCCGATCCCCGGTGGCGTTGGCACACATCCCTCGTGAGAGGGCGTCGGGGGATTCGTTAAGGGTCCCCGGCCGGTATATGATGTCGTACTCGAAGGTGGAGGGCTCGATCCGCCACCTAAGAATCTTATCATTTTTAATCTTCCCCCTCTGTTTATTATTGAACATAAACGCTACCGACCGCTGGTCGGTAAGTAGGGTGAAGCGTTTGCCGGCTAGGTAGTGCCGCCAGTGGCGCACTGCCTCCATGATGGCTTGGGCCTCCTTTTCCACGGAGGAGTGTCTGATCTCGGGCCCCTGGAGGGTCCTCGAGAAGAAAGCTACGGGCCGCCCCGCCTGGTTGAGGGTGGCCGCCAAGGCAAAGTCAGACGCATCACTTTCCACTTGAAAGGGAGTGTTCTCGTCCACTGCCTGTAGCGTGGCCCGCTCAATATCCTGCTTAATGCTTTTGAAGGCAGCATGGGCCTCAGCAGAGAGCGGGAAAGAGGAAGTTTTCAAGAGGGGGCGGGCTTTATTGGAGTAGTTAGGGACCCATTGGGCATAATACGAGAATAACCCCAGGCACCTTTTCAGGGCTTTGGGAGTGTTGGGCAGGGGCAGCTCCCGTAGGGGGCGCAATCGGTCGGGGTCTGGTCCGATTTCCCCATTCTCCACCACGCTGCCTAGTATGCAGAGGCGTGTGGTGTTGAAAACGCACTTGTCCTCGTTGTAAGTGAGGTTGAGTTTTTGTGCGGTTTTCAGAAACCTCGCGAGGTTTGAGTCGTGGTCCTGTTGGTTGTGGCCGCAGATGGTGACATTGTCGAGATAGGGGAAGGTTGCCTGCAAGTGGTGGTCATCGACCATGCGGTCCATCTCCCTCTGAAAGACCGAGACCCCATTCGTCACCCCAAAGGGGACTCTGAGGAACTGGTAGAGGCGTCCGTTTGCCTCGAAGGCGGTGTACGAACGGTCCTCTGGTCTGATAGGGAGCTGGTGGTACGCTGACTTGAGGTCGATAGTGGAGAACACCCGGTATTGGGCAATTTGGTTCACCATCTCGGATATGCGGGGTAGCGGGTAGGCGTCTAGTTGGGTATAGATGTTGACTGTTTGACTATAGTCAATCACCATCCGCTTCTTCTCGCTACCCCTCACCACCACCACTTGGGCGCGCCAGGGGCTGTTGCTGCGTTCAATAATGCGCTCCCTCAGGAGCCTGTCTACCTCGGTGGCGATAAACCGCCTGTCCTCCCAGCTGTACCTCCTGCTTTTGGTCGCTATTGGCCGGCAGTTAGGGGTAAGGTTCGCGAATAGCGAAGGCGGCTTTACCTTCAGGGTAGCCAGACCGCACACTGTGAGGGGCGGCTGGGACCCGCTGAAATTGAGCGTGATGCTTTGGTGGTGGCACTGAAAATCCAGGCCCAAGATCACGCTCACACATAAATCCTTCATAATTAACAGTTTAAAATTATTATATACAGTGCCTTTAACGGACAATCGTACCGCGCAGTAACCCGCAATAGTCGATATCTGGGTTTTGTCGGCCATAGAGATCGTGCCCTGAGTAGGGACTATAGTTAGAGAGAGTCGTTGTACCAGACCAGGGTGAATGAAGCTCTCCGTGCTCCCGCTGTCAATTAAACATTTAACCTTGCACCTGTTTACCTCGATGTCCACCATCGATTTGGATAGTGGGTGCAGTCTGGACTGGTCCACTGTGATCGACGCCACTGTAGGGCCCTGATCGGGACAAGATGGTGGGCCACACGAGGCCGGGTAAGATGGCGTCCACGATGTCTGCTCGCGAGATGGCGGACCCCACGAGGTCGGACAAGATGGCGTCCAAGATGGCCGCTCCCACGGCGCGCACGCAGCGGTGGCGGGTTTGCCTGCGGGGTTCCCTCTGCACACCTTCCCAAAGTGCCCCTTCTTACTGCACTTACAGCAGGTGGTGCCTTTCGCCGGGCACAGGTTCCTGGTGTGCTTCGGCTGCCCGCAGAAGTAGCATTTGGGGCCCCGATGCGTCGCGGCGGTCGTAGGGCTTCTGGGGGGAGAGCAGGGCCCCGACGGTGTTGGGCTACCGGGCGGGGAAGATGTCTTCCAACATGGCGGCGCCCTTGGTGCGTACGAGGCGGCGTGGGCCGCGCGGCCTGAAGAATAGGAGTCAGAGTTCTTCTGAGCCACATCCAGCGATCGCGCTGTGTCCACAGTCTGTGTCAGATCTAGGCCCGTTTTCTCTAGCAGTCTCTGCCGGATGTAATTAGAGCTATGGCCTGCAATAAAGGCATCCCGAATAAGCTCGTCTGTGTATACCGTGGCTTTCACGTCTTTGCATTTGCAGTCTTTGCCAAGCACTTTTAGGGTGACTAGAAAGTCCTCTAGCGACTCTCCGGGTCGCTGTGTGCAGGTAGCAAGCAGATGCCTGGCGTACACCTCGTTGGTAGGCCGCTGATAGTGGGCCTTTAGAATGTTGCAGGCATCCAGGTAGGTGGCGGCGTCTTGGATGAGTGGAAAAACCCGGTGGCTTACCCGATTCTGCAGGATCCCGAGTTTCACATCTCCGGTGGCTCTAGAAGCTGTGACGACTTCGGAGTTGGCCATAAAAAATTCCAAGCACTGGAACCAGTGTCCAAACCGTGCCGATGCATCCGAAGCATGCGGGTCCAAATCCAAGCGTTCCAGTTTCAAAAGTTGATCCATCGTTGAAAGTTTGCTAATAAAATTGATGCGCCTCAATAACTTCAAGGCTCAAAGTTAACTGGATAAAACAAGGCTTTTATTAGCAAAGAAAGATGCCTGTGTCTTCATCTAGCATTCTGCTGTTCTGCTGCAAGACAAGCCTGGGCTTGTCTTAAGTAGGGCCAGGTATGGGCGGAGCCGACACACCCAATGGGGAGAAAGGGGGCGGTGCACTATATACAATACAAGGTAAAAACACAGGAGCAGGCAATACAAACACAGGAGCAGGCAATACAATATATGTAGTTAAATACAGAGTCTGATGAATGACATATTTCATCACACTTCCCCCAGCCTTGCTGCAGCCACTGGGGTCCCATTGAGGAGGAGCTGCAGGGCGGGCAGGGGCCAGTCACGGATGCGAAACGCATCACCCTCGCGGGGGAAAAAGTAGAAGGTGTGGCCAAATGTTTTGTTTCACTTGTAAAGGCCGATACTGGTGTCTTTGTTTTACTTGTAAAGGCCGAGATTGGTCTATTTGTTTTTTTGGAAAGGCCGAGACTGGTCTATTTGTTTTTTTGGGGGGGGCTTCTCTCCATTAGTTTGTTATGTGGGAAGGGCACAGAGGTATCAAAGTAATACATTTTCTGAAATCGCACTGTCCATGCTTTCTTTTGGAAGTCCTGGTTGCCCTGCTCGGCTGAGGGCTTGTGGAGTGGCGACATTCATCTTGTGCATTGGCACAAGCCATTCCCTGAGAGGGGGCCTAGAACCGACGTGCAATAAGCCACCGACGGGCGGCCCTTGCACTTTCTGCCTCCCTCCTGTGCTGGTCCTCCTCCTCCTCCTCCTCTGGTGGTCCTCCAATGTCTGGTGGCAGTGGCTGAGTCCTGCGGATAGCCAGGTTGTGCAGCATGCAGCACACGACAACGAAATGGGAGACTCGCTCAGGCAAGTACTGTAGGGCTCCTCCTGAACGATCCAGACAGCGGAACTGTTGCTTCAGGACGCTGATTGTTTGCTCAATGATGTTCCTGGTTGCTTGATGGCTGTCATTGTATCCCTCTTCAGCAGGGGTGCGGGGCGCACGGAGCGGGGTCGTCAGCCAGGTGCACAAAGGATAGCCTTTGTCCCCGAGAAGCCATCCTCGTGGGTGAGGCTGGGCCTGGAACATGTCTGCTACAGAAGCCTGGTGCAGGATGAAGGCATCGTGGCTGCTGCCTGGAAAGCGGGCATTGACAGCTAGGATGAGCTGCCTGTGGTCACACACCAACTGCACGTTGAGCGAATGGTAGCCCTTCCGGTTGCGGTAATCCTCGGCATTCTCTAGAGGTGCCCGCAAAGCCACATGCGTGCAGTCAATGGCGCCCTGCACCATGGGGAAGCCCGCTAATGCTGCAAAGCCCATTGCACGCTGTTGCTGCTTGTCAATGGTCATGGAGAAGGAGATGAACTGACGTCTCCTTCTGAAAAGGGCATTGGTCACCTGGCGGATGCAGCAATGTACCGCAAACTGGGAGATGTTGGAAATGTCCCCAGTAGCGGATTGGAAGGAGCCGGTGGCATAGAAGTTGAGAGACACCGTCACCTTCACTGCCACCGACAGAGACGTCCTGCTCCTCAGCTGTGGCTGCAGATCTCCGCGAAGCAGGTGGCAGATCTCAGTGACCACCGCCCTTCTGAATCGCAGCCTCCGAACACACTGCTCATCAGACATGTTCAGATATGAGAACTGCTGGCGGTATACCCTGGGTGGGTAAGGCCTCCTTTGCCGACGCCTGTTGCCCCTTCTCCGTCTGGCCATGACTGGCACTCTCTCACAGCGTCTCTGAGCCCTTTGAATGCAATAGAGAAGCCCAACGTTTCCACCCATTGCAGCCCCCATTATATGTTTCCAATCAATGCTATGGCTCTGAAGTTAAAGACAAGTGCAAAGCTGTGGCCTGAAGCCACAAGTATCTGTGCGAGTGTTGAGCCAAACCAGAAAGCTCTCTACCTTTGTCTCTCTCCAAAGATCCGTCTCTCACAAAGAAGGAGTGTTGCAAAATGGCTGCCATTTCTACTGCAGGAGGAGTGCCCTTTAATTAGCGCCCCCCGTGCCCCGCAGCGACTGGGAACCGTTCCCCTCTACCAGTCGCTAGGGGCGCCAGGCGCACAATAGGCCGGCGCCACTGAATTTCCGGTTTGGGGAGCACAAAGGGCGTTGCACCATGAAATGACGTCAGGATCTGCGCGCGCAGCTGAGCGCGCGCAAAGGCTTGGCGCCGCTGCTAAATCTTAACTGAAGTTGGCGAGAGGCGCAGATCGCGCTGCGCCCGGGCGCTAGCCGCTTAGCACCCCACATCTCCTCCTCCAAAGGCGCTAGCGGCTGGCGCAAACAACTGAATTTCTAGGCCAGCAGCTCCAACATTGCCGCACTCCCTCAGTACTGCACTAAAGTGTCAGCGTGGATTATGTGCTCAAGTTTTTGAAATGAGACTTGAACACAACATTCTGACTCAGAGGCAAGAATTGGCCCACCACTGACACCAACTGCTGCCACGATTACTGCCCAGCTGTTTTTGTGACTTCTCTGTCTGATGTGGGGTACAGCCCACCACCTCCCCACAGCATGCAGCAGCATGTCAGTGTTCCTGTCAAACTATGAAGCCCTTTACCTTCCCATCTTGATGCTGCCATCCATTCCTACCAGAGGAGCAGAAAACCGTTATCAAGGGATGACATTTTCAAAACAATTAAGAGCCCATAAGTACCAGGGCAAACTTTAGGATCAGACTAAGCAATCGCTTTCTTAAAGGAACATTAGGGCCAATGAACAATAATTCTGCAGTCGTTCTGCAGCTGTTCTTAAAGTTTAGCTTCCTGGTGCTCTATGTCCCGTTAAAGAAGCCTTAACCCTTTGAGGCATGAAATGTGTCTGCACTTTCTGACACCTCAGTGTTATCCAGCTTCTCCGTCTCTGCCCCTGCCTCAGCTCATCCACTGCTGAAACCCTCATCCATGCCTTTGTTACCTCATAAACTTAACTATTCCAACGCACTCTGGGCTGGCTTCCCATGTTCTATCCTATTTAACTTGACGTCATACAAAACTTGGCTGCCCGTGTCCTAACTCACACCAAGTCCCGTTCACCCATTACCCCATGTGCTCACTGACCTACATTTGCTCGATAGCAAAATACTGCAGATGTTGGAAATCCGAAATAACAACAGAAAATGCTGGAAAAACTCAGCAGGTCAGGCAACATCCGTGGAGAGAAATTTGAGTTGACGTTTCGGGTTGGACCCTTCTTCAAAACTGGAAAGAAAAGAAACTAGATCGGAGGCAGGGCTGCGATCGGACAAAAGAATTTGCTCCTGGTTAAGCAATGCCTCGATTTTAAAATTCTCATCCTTGTTTTCAAATCCCTCCATGGCCTTGACCGTCTCTACCTCTGTAATCTCCTCCAACCCCACAACCACCACTAGCCCCCACCCCCCTGCCCCCGCCCCGAGATATCTGCGCTCCTCCAATTCTGGCCTCTTGAGCATCCCTGATTTTAATCAGTCAACTATTGGTGGCCGTGCCTTCAGCTGCCTAGGCCCTAAGCCCTGTAATTCCCTCCCTAAACCTCTCCACCTCTCTTTCCCCCTTTAAGACACTCCTTAAAACCTACTTCTTTGACCAAACTTTTGGTCATCTGCCCTAATTTCTCCTTATGTGGCTCGGTGTCAAATTTTGTTTTATAACACTCCTGTGAGGCCATCAATATAAGATAGTCACCAAGAAATCAAATACAGAATTCAGAAGAAACTTTGTTACCAGAGAGTGGTGAGAATGTGGAACTCGCTACCACAGGGAGTGGTTGAAGCGAATAGTATAGATGCATTTAAGGGGAGGTTAGATAAGCATATGAGGGAGAAGGGAATAAAGAGTTATGCTGATAGAGTTAGATGAGGAAAGACAGGAGGAGGCAAAACAGGATGAGGCTTGAGTGGAGCATAAATGCCAACATGGACTGGCTGGGCCAAATGGCCTGTTTCTATGCCGTATCTATATCTATATATATAAAAGGATAGATCTGTCTGTCTGTCTGTCCTTCGGTGTGTCTGTCCGGCTATACACTCTAAAGTTATAGAGTGTACCTACACGTGCATTACATCAAAAGAAAGCTTACGATTCCGGAACGGTCATAAGCGTATTTACGTTTCGGCGAGACAAAAATTGCGCCCGCGGTATCCAAAAAACGTTCAAAATTCCGCTCATTAGCATCTCATTATCCACTCATTAGCATAGAGTGACATTAAGGTCGACCAATCGTACGGTCGAGCGACCCGACGGTCGACCAATCGCTGCGTGGCGGGGGCGGGTTCATCGCGCGTGCGGGCCCTCCTAGAGTTGAGTGACAGGACGATTGACCAATCCTACGCTTCGGCGACATAACGATTGACCAATCAGTGCGTGTGTGGGCGGGCCTTGTCGTTCTGAACCGAGGTGAGTTGCTGCCATCTTGATTCCAAACTTTTCATTTCTTTTTCCCGCTTTCTGCGTCTTTAAAAAAAAAGTTGCTTTTAAAACACATAGGCCTAGAAATTCCCTTGGGTTTGCGCCCATTTAGGGGCGCAAGAGTGGGTTGCGCCGGAAGTTGCGTCGCCGCTGAAATTAGGTGGGCCTTTAAATCGGCGTAAGCCGGTAGCGCTGCGCCGGCACCGATGACGTCATCGGTGTGCGCAGCGCCCCGGTACCGCCCGAAACCACGCCGATCCCCATCTTCAGTAGCGGCCGCCTCTTCCCTGGCGGCCGCTAACAACGTTTTGAAAACCTGGCCATGCTGCAGCCTTAGAGGCGCTATTTAAAGCGGAGGTGCAGCCGGCCGCTTTTTCGGCGGCCGTCTGCCCGCACCTCCTTCCCCGGCCTCCTCCAACCCCCCCCCGCAGCATTGCCGGCTGGTTTCCGCGGAGCCCGGCACTTCGCCGTTGTGCCAGGCTCTTTTGCCGGCACTTTCAACGGGGCTCCGGCCGTTGCAGGCACCTCCCCCTTAAGAGAAGGGGGAGGCCTGCAGTACAGCAGCCTGCCGCTCCGCATCGGGTGGCGCAGCGGGACCGGCAGCGCTGAAATTCACTTTCAGCGCCCCAAGCGGGGCGGGCACACCCTGTACCAGCGCCCGCTTCTGCTTTGGGGCGCTGAAAGTGAATTTGGGGCGGGCACAACTGGCTCGGCGGCGGGCGCTAAATTTCCGGTGCAAACGTGCTGGCGGGGCGTCACCGAATTTATAGGCCATATTGTTTTTTTAAAAAGTTAATTACTTTCTAAATCTTTTATCTAATCTCATTAATTTTCCTACCTTTCCCCATTTTTGCAGGTAGGCCTCGAAGCCTGGGCGTCTGTTGCCAGCCATGCTGGACCTTAGGCAATTGTTTTGTGGCAAGCTCCTCCCACCCCTCACCCCCCACCCCCCCGCTGGGCCCGATTCTGAACCAGCGGCCAGCCATCTTGGTAAAGGCTGGCTGGGCTCACTGCAAGCTCCTCGCGCTTCATTCGGGGGGGGGTCGGGGCTCGGGAGGGGAGGGGGAGCGGAGAGGGTTACCCCGGCAACCGGGCTCGCCAGCCGCAATCGGCCGTCTCAAGTCGCTCAGGCCCAGGCCCGGTCCCAGAGATCGGGAGGCGGAGAGGGGAGGAGGGTTACCAAGGCAATCGGGCCCGGCCAGCCGCAATCGGCCGTCTCAAGCCCGGCCTCGGGAGGGCGGGGCTCGGGCTGACCGGGGCGCTGTGCTCGGCATGTCAGTGCGTGGGGCGGCACGGAGCTCAGCGGAGCCATCGCCGGCAGAGGGGAGAGGGTCTGCTGGCTCCCCCCTCGCTTTCTCCCCCCCTCCTTCCCCCACCTCCCCCACCCCTCCCCCTCCCCCTCCCTCTCTCCCCCCTCCCCCCCCTCCCCTCCCCCCTCCCCTCCCCTTTCCCCCCTCCCCTTTCCCTCCCCTCCCCTCCCCTTTCCCCCCCTCCCCTCCCCTTTCCCTCCCCTCCCCTCCCCTCCCCTTTCCCCCTCCCCTCCCCCTCCCCTCCCCCTCCCCTCCCCTTTCTCCCCTCCCCTTTCCCCCCCTCCCCTCCCCCTCCCCTCCCCTTTCCCCCCTCCCCTTTCCCCCCTCCCCTCCCCCTCCCCTCCCCTTTCCATCCCCTCCCCTCCCTTCCCCCCTCCCCTTTCCCCCCCTTTCTCCCCCCCTTCCCCCCCTTTCCCCCTTTCCCCTCCCCCCAGTCGCTCTCTCTCTTCCCCCCTTCGCTCTCTCTCTTCCCCCCAGTCGCTCTCTCTCTTCCCCCCAGTCGCTCTCTCTATTCCCCCCAATCGCCCTCTCTCTTCCCCCCAGTCGCTCTCTCTCTTCCCCCCAGTCACTCTCTCTCTTCCCCCCAGTCGCTCTCTCTCTTCCCCCTAGTCGCTCTCTCTCTTCCCCCCGTCGCTCTCTCTCTTCCCCCCGTCGCTCTCTCTCTTCCCCCCAGTCGCTCTCTTTCTTCCCCCCAGTCGCTCTCTCTCTTCCCCCCAGTCGCTCTCTCTCGTCCCCCCAGTCGCTCTCTCTCTCTCTTCCAACAACAACATGCCCTCAAAAGACCCTTGGCACCGCCGGGCACTTAAGCTAGTATCCTATGTAATCCTATGTAACATCTGGTTGTAATGGTGCAAACATGTAAACTTGTAAATCATAGTAAAAAAAATTGTTTGATTGACTCTACACAACAATGTAGAAAAAAGATTGTTTAATTTTAAGAGGCTATGAACAAGCATTTAACAGTTTCATTACAATGTACTAAACTGTCCGATATCATTCGTGCGCTGTAGCTACGATGGAACAAGTGGGAATTGTGTAACAATGGCTCTATTATAATGTGTGGAACAAAACTTGTAAATGTAAATCTTTGAAATGTTCAACATCTGTCAACAGTATTCCAATAAGTGCGTAACAATATTGTAAAAAAACATTTACCATGTAATTAAATGCTTGTTAAAGGGACGTTGCATGCTTGTCTGTACTTCCTTTGAAGAAAGAGTTCCTAAACAGTGAACCTGTTAAATGAGAAGTGTTACTACTCGGATATTATCCACAGGAAATCCAGCACCAAAAGATTGCATTTCTTTTTAATTGAGGAACAACGATACGAGGTCAGGGTTCAGAGTGCAGCACACAACCAAGGTTGAAAGAGTTAAAAAGAGAAGATGAGAGTGACCATGTGATGACAAAATTGGGTTTGTAGGAGACAGAGAGGTTGAGGGAGATCAGGGGCTGGATCAGCCCTTCCCCACCAGAAGAGGGTTAGGGCAGAGCCTCCGCATGCTGTCCCAATCGTGTTTCCTAATACGGGGGTCATTGTCGTTTGAAGGTCGGGCATCTGGCCATCAAGCAGGAGCCCACCAAAGCAAGGGAGAAGGATGCAGTATTGTTGCAGCAAAACCTCCCCTGTGGCACCAGAAGAGGAGGGAATCCGCTTAAAGGGACTGAAGCTTATAAAAAGCTATAATACAGAAATGTTTCTTATTTGGCTCAATGAAGGGTCTGCTATCATAGTGAGTAAAGTAAAATGTTTCTGCTCAGCAGATAAAAGCTATTCATACATTGTGTTTTTAAATATAGTAATATTTATGTTCAGAGTATATTTTCATATTTTACATTTAAAATGCCAGATTTCTCTAACAACCGCAGACCCCCCCACCTACAAAAGACATGATTATTGATACAATACAATGTTTAAACACAAGCACACTATTGTTTTTTTCTGAAAATCACTGTTACACCAGAGAGGCTCTTTGAATTGAGTACTCCACTACCACCAGAAAATTGACTCGAGTCCCAGGGCCCCCAATCTCTTAAATTCACTTGTTTCATCTGGACAAATTGTGATGTTTCAGCTGCAGAATGCAACTGGTCAGAGTGGAATAATGGAAATTGTAAAGTTGAATTGCTATCTTGATGTTTTGCTTCCTTGTTTCCCGCCCCACCCCCCGCCTTCCCTATTGACACTGGCAAGGCAGGAATTTTTGCCCATTCCCTAGTTGTTCAGAGGGCACTAATAGTCAATAACAGTGTGACATTGCCCACATCCACCCCGTCTCAGCCCATCTGCTGCTGAAATGTTTCATCCTTGTGTTTGCAGCACGGTGGCATAGTGGTTAGCACTGTTGCCTCACAGCGCCAGGGACCCGGGTTCAAATCCGGCCTCGGGTGACTGTGTGTGGAGTTTGCACATTCTCCCCGTGTTTGCGTGGGTTTCCTCCGGGTGCTCCGGTTTCCTCCCACAGTCCAAAGGTGTGCGGGTTAGGTTGATTGGCCATGATAAAAATTGGCCCTTAGTGTTAGGGGGGATTAAATACGTGGGGTTACGGGGATAGGGCTTGGGTGGGATGGCTGTCGGTGTAGGGACTGGGTGCTAGGGTTTGGATGATCAGCCATGATCTCGTTGAATGGCGGAGCAGGCTCGAAGGGCCGAATGGCCTACTCCTGCTCCTATCTTCTATGTTTCTATGTTTAAATCCCTTCATGGCCTCGCCCTATTTTACATGTGTAAATTACGATGCTTGCGTCTGCGCTCGCTCGGAGGTCGAACTCCAAACCATCATCAACACCTTCACCGAAGCGTACGAGAGCATGGGCCTTACACTAAACATCCGTAAGACAAAGGTCCTCTACCAACCTGCTCCCACCACACAGTGATGCCCCCCGATTATCAAAATCCACGACAAGGCCTTGGACAACGTGGAGCACTTTCCATACCTCGGGAGCCTACTGTCAATAAGGGCAAACGTCGATGACGAAGTCCAACACTGCCTTCAGTGTGCCAGTGCAGCCTTCGGTCGTCTGAGGAAGAGAGTGTTTGAAGACCAGGACCTCAAACCCGGCACTAAGCTCATGGCCTACAGGGCAGCAGTGATACCCGCCCTGCTGTATGCCTCAGAGACATGGGCCATGTACAGCAGGCACCTCAAAGCACTGGCAAGGTACCACCAACACTGCCTCCACAAGATCCTGAAAATCCATTGGCAGGATAGGTGCACCAACGTCAGTGTTGTTGCTCAGGCCAACATCCCCAGCATCGAAGCTCTGACCACGCTCAATCAGCTCCGATGGACGGGTCACATTATCCGCATGCCCGATATGAGACTCCCAAAACCAGCGCTCTACTCGGAGCTCCGGCATGGCAAGAGAGCCCGAGGTGGGCAGAGGAAACGCTTCAAGGACACCTTCAAAGCTTCCTTGAAAAAGTGTAACATCCCCACCGACACCTGGGAATCCCTGGCCCAAGGCCGCACAAAGTGGAAGAGAAGCATCCGGGAAGGCGCCGAACACCTCGAGTCTCTTCGCCGGGAGCAAGCGGAAGCCAAGCACAGGCAGCGCAAGGAGCGCACGTCAACCCAAGCACCCCACCCACCCGCCCCTTCAACCACCGTCTGCCCCACCTGTGACAGAGGCTGTAGGTCCCGCATTGGACTAATCAGTCACCTGCGAACTCATTTTTAATGTGGAAGCAAGTCATCCTCGGTTCCGAGGGACTGCCTAAGAGGAAGAAGAAATTCCACCAGGACCACAATGGCCCCCAATCTCTCCGTTTGTCTGACTCCAGCCTCAAGTGTACTTCCTCCCCACCCCCTCCTTTCACCCCACCATCGGTGGCCATGCCTTAGGTCACTTAGGCCCACACTTTGGAACTGCCTCCACCAAACCCTCTCCTCTTTTAAGATCCTTCAAATCCATCTCTTTGACCAAGCATTTGGTCACTCCTCCTATGTCCTTCTTTGGCTCAGTGTCCATTATTTGATTACCTCTCTGTGAAGCACTTTGGGACATTTTTCTACACTACAGGAAACTTTCTGGTATCCGGCACCGACGGGACCGAGCTGGTGCCATTAGATCAAAACTGCCGTAGAAACCAGCGCTAATGTTAAAACATACGGAGCTCAGAGCTCTGTGTGAAGCAACAAACCCTGTTGCTTAGCAACAGCTTCAAAACAGTCGACACAGCTTGCAAGCGTCTAGCTGAAGCTGTTGCTTAGCTACAGAGACGCTTGCAGAGCCAGGACTGGAGAAAAGAAGCAACGAAAAGAAAAACAATTATCTGAACCGACTCCTGAATTTTGCCGGTAGATAGAGCTTTCCGGACATTTAACCTCCGGATAAACGAAAGTTTCCTGTATATAAATGCTTGATGGTGGTGATGATAATAAATACGTTAAAGATTATGGGGAAATTTTAGACTTTGATTTCTCTGGAGGTTTCACTTGTGGTTGGTCTCCTCGTTGAACAGGTTGGCTCAGAGTTCGTGAACTTTTAGTCCATCATCTGTGATGGGCTAAAGGCCTTGTGAGTGAAATTCAACTTCAGCAGGGGCGCAAAATGGATGGTAGTGGATAGGCCACCCGTTATACACCCGCTAATTTTTCTTCCCATTGAAGTCAAAGCTGATAGTTCCAGATGTATACTTATTTCATACATTTCCCATTGGGAAGCTAAGTTGAAGTTTAATATTGGAACATCACATCACACACTTATAGGGCTTCAGAATTTTGGTCTGCGTTTGAAATTATCCAAATATTATATGCCAAATCTCAGGAGGATTATCCATAAGAGTTACGCAAGACGGAGCAAGAAGGCATTACCACAAGGATTGGAGGTAAAAGGGATGAGTGAGATGATCCGTCATTCTCTTGCATAATTCCTAACAGCCAGTTTTAGCACTGCCAGAGGCCTGGGATCAGATTAGCGTTCTGCTCTCTAGCAGAAAATATTATGTGGCAATGAGAAAGGCTAAAAGGGTGGAGAGATACTTTTTGGAATGTGAAAAATATAAAAATAACCTCTGTCCCTATGGGCCTCACTGAATGTCCATTATAATCAACAGTAGAACCTCATCAAAATGGACCCAAAGTAAGAGTACTTTGTCAGTCCCGCAAGTTTTGAATAATATGGGTTCAATGTACAGTGAACAAATGTCTAAATATTCAAGATTGTTTGTCATAGTTCCTGATGCAGAAATGAAGGTTAAGTTTCATGTTGGTGGTGTTTGTTGATGTTTTACAAACGCCTGCAGAAACTTCTGTTTTCTGGCTCTCGACTAGCAGTGTGAGTTCCAGTTAGTTGTTCTACATATGAAAACTATCTGGAACTATCAGCAGTGCCAGAAAAGCCTGATCTGAAATCTACTGAGTTGGAATAGCTTGGGGCTCAAGTTGCATCATACACCATGCAGTCTTCAGAACAAACCAGGAAAACTGTGCATTTAACTCATTCATTGCTGTAAACAACATGCTTTTGCACTTCTAAAGGGCACACAAGTTATAAAGAAAGACATGAAAGAAAGACTTGCATTTATATAGAGCCTTTCACGACCTCGGGACGTCACAAAGCGCTTTACAGCCAATGGAGTACTTTTGAAGTGTAGTCACTGTTGTAATGTAGGAAACGCGGCAGCCAATTTGCGCACAGCAAGCTCCCACAAATAGCAATGTGATAATGACCAGATAATCTGTTTTTAATTATGTTGATTGAGGGATAAATATTGGCCAGGACACCGCAGATATATAGTTAAATGGATTAATGTAAGGTAATACATATTGAAGGAGAAGATATATGTACACAATGAATAGGTGTATATGAGCAAATCTCAGAAAGAAAAAGGCCTGGGGAGATGGGGGTGGGGGGAATTAAGAAGTTCCAAAATCACATGCCTGGTGATAAATTTGAAACCAACCTCTGGCAGTAGACTTGGTAATCCACTGAGTCCAGGATACTGCAGGACACTGTTGATAATTGACAAGTCAGCCTGGCTTAATAGTGAAACCTTAAGGAGTTGACCTGTCACTAAGACCTGGCATATTTCCCATTTGGCTCCAGATAACCTTGCAAGCATCAACCTAATGGTAGGGTGGGTCTAGCTAGACAGTCAGCGGGAAGCTCAGCAGGAAAGAAAGAAAGAAAGACTTGCATTTATATAGCGCCTTTAACGTCCAGCGGACGTCTCAAGGTGCTTTACAGCCAATGAAGTACTTTTGAAGTAGTCACTGTTGTAATGTAGGAAACGTGGCAGCCAATTTGCATACAGCAAGCTCCCACAAATAGCAATGTGATGATGACCAGATAGATTGAGGGATTAATATTGGCCAGGACACCGGGGATAACTCACCTATTTTTCTTCAAAATAGTTGCATGGGATCTTTTACATCCACCTGAGAGAGCAAACGTCAGTTTAACATCTCATCCAAAAGACGGCACCTCCGACAGCGCAGCACTCCCTTAGCAGTGCGCTGGAGTGTCAACCTAGATTTTTGCGCTCAAGTCTCTGGAGTGGGACTATGAACTCACAACCTTCTGACTGAGAGGTAAGATTGCTACCAACCAAGTCACTGGCTGACTGTGCTCGTAAGCTGTGCAGTTTCAATTGATTAAACTCTAGAAGTAGCCATGTGCACACTTGGAGGAGGGGGTTCCCTGAGCCTTGGTTCTGCTAGTCCCTCTCTAAGCTTTCTAAACTTATGATACAGGCGTAAACCTATCATCATGTTTAAGACAGCCAAATGGCACACACAAAAATCTATGGGAAGGTGGAATCAACCAATCTAATTAGATATTAGTATGCATCTCAATTTCATTGAGAATCTAAAGTGAAAGAATGATCTCCACAAACCCTGCAAGGAGAAATGGGATGAAGTTCACTGGGATGAATATAAGAACGTGCGGAAACATGTTAACAGGATGATCAGAGGAACAAAGTGAACAAGAAAAAAGACAAAGCGGCAGATGCAAAACATAACAGAAAAAAATTCTTTGTGTTTCAATAGTAAGAAGGCAATCAGAAAAAAGGTGAGAACCATAATAGGGGCAAATGGCCTCGAAAAAGAAGTTGAGCACAAGCTAGTAATCATTCTGAGTGAATGCTTCCTCCAGGTATTCCCAAGGAAAGACATGAGCAACTTGGCCTCCCAAACGAAGATAACCCAGGCAAAATGTATGAATTTGAAATAAATGATAGAAATCCTAGACAGGCTAAAATTAAGTCGAAACCAATGAATCCCAGGAAATAGGTAGTATTATGCAAGAATATTAAAGGAGACTAGGGATGAGCTTTGTGACGCATTGACGATCATTGAGGAAGTCCAGTTGACTGGAAGCAGGCTAATTTGGTACTCGTATTCAGATAGGGCCGCAAATTAGACACTGGTAACTACAGACCCATTAATCTTACTTCAATCCCATGTAAAATAATGGAATTGATTATCTGGTGTAAATATGAAAGTTATCTGTACAATAACAGCGGTCAACATGGATTCAGAAGGGGAAGATCCTGCCTGGCCAGCCTTCTTGATGACTTTGAAGAAATTACATCCCAAATGGACTACTGTATTAAGCCCTACTATGTGCTGCACCTAGGCTTCCAGAAAGCAATTCACAGAGTTACACACACACGGATATTAGTTAAGCTTAAAGCTACGGAAATTCAGGGTAAATGTTGGGAATGACAAGAACAAAAATGGCTGAAGGGGAGAAAACAATGAGTACTTGTTAACTGAGTATTGTCAGGGTTAGTGGGAAATGCTCAGTGGGGCATCCCAGAGCTCAATGTTGGGACCACTACTGTTTCTAATTTACATTTATCACTTGGAATCAGAAATGCAATGCAAGTTGATCAAATTTGTAGAAGATACCAAACTGGGAGGGGCAGTGAAATCAAAAGATGCAGCCCAGAAATTACAGAATGGATAGGACAACATGTGTAAGCTGGCAGAACAATGGCGATTCCATTCTATGTACACTGTAAAGTACTGCACAAATGAAGAAAACATGGGAAACACACCACATGAATAGAATTGAAAAAGCTAAAGATGAAGTTGATAAAGACTTGGGAGTCTTGGAAGACTTGACACGCAACATGTCCAACCCATGTAGAGCAACAATCAACAAAGCCAAGAGAATGCTAAACTGTATAGCCAGTACTGTAGAATTCAGAGGAAGTCATTATCAAACTGTATCATGCTCTGGCCAGACCACACCTTGAGTACTGTGTCCAGTTCCAGTTCTGATCAGCAAGACAAAAAGGAGACATTCAAGCATCAGAGGCAGTGCAGAGAAAAGCCACAAGGCGGATCCCTAGTGTTGGAGGTCTGAGTTAGGAGGAAAGACTAAAGAAACTTGGACTTTTCAGCTTTGTAAAGTGAACATAAGAACATAAGAAATAGGAGCAGGAGCAGGAGCAGGAACAGGAGCAGGAGCAGGGAGCAGGAGCAGGAGCAGGGAGCAGGGAGCAGGAGCAGGAGCAGGAGCAGGAGCAGGGAGCAGGAGCAGGAGCAGGGAGCAGAATCAGTGAGCAGGGAGCAGGAGCAGGAGCAGGAGCAGGAGCAGGGAGCAGGAGCAGGAGCAGGAGCAGGAGCAGGAGCAGGGAGCAGGAGCAGGGAGCAGGGAGCAGGAGCAGGAGCAGGAGCAGGGAGCAGGAGCAGGAGCAGGGAGCAGAATCAGTGAGCAGGGAGCAGGAGCAGGAGCAGGAGCAGGGAGCAGGAGCAGGAGCAGGAGCAGGGAGCAGGAGCAGGAGCAGGGAGCAGGAGCAGGAGCAGCAACAGGAGCAGCAGCGGGAGCAGTGAGCAGGGAGCAGGGAGCAGGAGCAGGAGCAGGGAGCAGAATCAGTGAGCAGGGAGCAGGAGCAGGAGCAGGGAGCAGGGAGCAGGAGCAGGAGCAGGAGCAGCAACAGGAGCAGGAGCAGGAGCAGGGAGCAGGGAGCAGGAGCAGGAGCAGGGAGCAGGAGCAGGAGCAGGAGCAGGGAGCAGGGAGCAGGAGCAGGAGCAGGGAGCAGGGAGCAGGAGCAGGAGCAGGAGCAGGGAGCAGGGAGCAGGAGCAGGAGCAGGAGCAGGGAGCAGGGAGCAGGAGCAGGAGCAGGAGCAGGGAGCAGGAGCAGGGAGCAGGAGCAGGAGCAGGGAGCAGGAGCAGGAGCAGGGAGCAGGAGCAGGAGCAGGGAGCAGGAGCAGGGAGCAGGGAGCAGGAGCAGGAGCAGGAGCAGGGAGCAGGGAGCAGGAGCAGGAGCAGGAGCAGGGAGCAGGAGCAGGAGCAGGGAGCAGGAGCAGGAGCAGGAGCAGGGAGCAGGAGCAGGAGCAGGAGCAGGAGCAGGGAGCAGGGAGCAGGGAGCAGGAGCAGGAGCAGGAAGCAGGGAGCAGGGAGCAGGGAGCAGGAGCAGGGAGCAGGGAGCAGGGAGCAGGAGCAGTAGCAGGGAGCAGGGAGCAGGAGCAGGGAGCAGGAGCAGGGAGCAGGGAGCAGGAGCAGGAGCAGGAGCAGGAGCAGGGAGCAGGGAGCAGGGAGCAGGAGCAGGAGCAGGGAGCAGGGAGCAGGAGCAGGAGCAGGAGCAGGGAGCAGGAGCAGGAGCAGGAGCAGGGAGCAGGAGCAGGAGCAGGGAGCAGGAGCAGGGAGCAGGAGCAGGAGCAGGAGCAGGGAGCAGGGAGCAGGGAGCAGGAGCAGGAGCAGGGAGCAGGGAGCAGGGAGCAGGAGCAGGAGCAGGGAGCAGGGAGCGGGAGCAGGAGCAGGAGCAGGGAGCAGGAGCAGGGAGCAGGAGCAGGAGCAGGGAGCAGGGAGCAGGGAGCAGGAGCAGGAGCAGGGAGCAGGAGCAGGAGCAGGGAGCAGGGAGCAGGGAGCAGGGAGCAGGAGCAGGGAGCAGGGAGCAGGGAGCAGGAGCAGGGAGCAGGAGCAGGAGCAGGGAGCAGGAGCAGGAGCAGGAGCAGGGAGCAGGAGCAGGGAGCAGGAGCAGGGAGCAGGAGCAGGAGCAGGGAGCAGGGAGCAGGAGCAGGGAGCAGGAGCAGGAGCAGGGAGCAGGGAGCAGGAGCAGTAGCAGGGAGCAGGGAACAGGAGCAGGGAGCAGGAGCAGGAGCAGGAGCAGGAGCAGGAGCAGGAGCAGGGAGCAGGGAGCAGGAGCAGGAGCAGGGAGCAGGGAGCAGGAGCAGGGAGCAGGAGCAGGAGCAGGGAGCAGGGAGCAGGAGCAGGAGCAGGGAGCAGGGAGCAGGAGCAGGAGCAGGGAGCAGGGAGCAGGAGCAGGAGCAGGGAGCAGGGAACAGGAGCAGGGAGCAGGAGCAGGAGCAGGAGCAGGGAGCAGGGAGCAGGAGCAGGAGCAGGGAGCAGGGAGCAGGAGCAGGGAGCAGGAGCAGGAGCAGGGAGCAGGGAACAGGAGCAGGGAGCAGGAGCAGGAGCAGGAGCAGGGAGCAGGGAGCAGGAGCAGGAGCAGGAGCAGGCCACCCGGCCCCCCAAGCCCACTCCGCCGCCCAACAAGACCATGGCCGATCTTCTACCTCATCTCCTCTTCCCTGCACTATCCTAATAGAGTCATTTAAATGGTATGAAAAAGGTGAATACAGAAAATTACTTTGAATTGCAAGAGTAGGACAAAGGACACAGGTTCCAACGAGTAAAAGGGAAATTTAGGGCTGATATCAGAAAGATCTTCGTCACACAGACAGATCAATAAAAGGAATGGATTTCTACATAAAGTACTAGAGGCAAAAACCATGAAATCATTTAAGAAACAATTGGATGCTGCAATGGAAGGACAGTAAGGTCTTTCTGGATGGATTAACTAAGATGGGCAAATAGCCTTCGTCATCTGTAGTTATCCTGTGATCGTGTGAATAGAGGTTGAAACCGATTATATCAACTTTCTAACTCATTCTAAAGGTCACATTATGTGTAATGTCATTTTGAAGGTAGGAGTCCCAGAAACTAAAGCAATGAAAAGAGTACAAGGAACACCAACAGGGGGGAATTAATAGTTCAAATAATGAAGAGAGGTTAATAGCACGTGTTTAGTTTTTGCTTTGATTCGAGAGGGACCTAATTCAGGTAGGTAAAGTAATGAGGTGTAGCGACAATGTAGGTGTAAGCAGGCTAGTTACCTTGTGCATAGAACTAGAAGTACGAGCACAAAAGTAACAAATATCAAGTGATATTAGACATTAGTAGAAATGTAGTAGATTTATGGAATATACTCCTAACAAAAACAGTTAGTGATGTGCCAATTAATTTCTTCAAAAAGAACCAGACTCCAAATGTTCAGCCTGCACGATACCACTCATGTATTACAGTTTAAAAACCATACAGGCATTCCCTGCACAATACCACCATGACCACAGAATTTTGCTGATATAGAATTGTATTATGTAAATGCAACGAAAGAAGAAAAGAAAGAACTTGCATTTATATAGCACCTGTCAAGACCTCAGTGCATCACAAATCACTTTACAGCCATGGTGCAGTATCTCTACTGAAGGTATAGTTCTGGCCCTGCAAACCATTGTATCTAATAGAATTAGAGAGTAATACTGTACCTTGTTCACTTTCTAAGTACTGTAGATAGATAAACAGATGCATATCTTTGAGAATGAAACTGAAAATTATATGCATAAGGACAGATATAGATGAGCAAATTCTCTGTGGAACCTAATGGTTCCCGGAACCATGGATTAATAAATTGATATCTGTCAGCTACACATCATTCACTAGGAACACTTGTGGCTTTTATTTGTAGAAATACCGCTGAGTTCTGAGATACCTCTGATGTAGGTGACTCACTGCAAAGTGATACTGTTTCCTTAGTAAACACATTGGGCTGGATTTTGCTACGGGGGCGGGTTGGGGTCGTGTTCCCCACATTTCGTGTTTCCCACACGAATCCTGAACGATGTGGGAAATTGATGCAATTTTGATTTTATAGCCCAATTGATTCCCCACGTGTGGGAACCCCTAGCCAGAGAGCTTTTCAGGTGGGAAGCTCGCTTCCGATGACATCATCACTGCTGCTTCATTTAAGGGCTTCCACAAGCCTTGCTCACTTCAGCAGACTGCCAAGCTTCTGGCCCTGGCAGCTGCTGCTACCATCATCAATCATGGTGACACATCGGAGTAAGGCATCCCCCAGATTTGACGAGGCAGCCCTCCAGGCATTGGTGGAGGGAGCGACAGAGAGCAGGGAGGTGCTCGTCCCCTCCTCGGGGAGGAAGAAGCCACCCCAGCAAACCAAGGCTGTGTGGCTGAGGGTGGCAGAGCAGGTGAACGCCAGCTCGAATACCAGCAGAACATGGATCCAGTGTCGGAAATGCTTCCATGACCTTCTGCGCACTGGAAAAGTGAGTATGATGTTCCCATCACTCTTAATCTGATCCCCATTGCCTTTCCTCACCAGCTCTCAGCTTTACCAATCCCTTCCTCCACATCCCACTTGACACTGACATCCATGCACCCTTTCCCACTCCCTCTCTCTCTATGGTCACATTCACCTAACTAATGGACTATGCAGCCCTCACACTCCCTATCACTGTCATGCTATGAAAACAACTTACATCACATAGGGAGGGCCCTTGGTCTTGCCATCTCACTCCATCTTTCTCTCCTTCTAAGCATCTATGCCATCGATTCTCTACACTCACGCCTTCATTCTCGCTCAAACTCCACTTGTCTCCCCCATTGCAGGAAAAGAGAGCTCACAACCGAAGAGAGCGAGCCAGGACAGGGGGAGGGGCAGCCTCCTTAGCCCAGCTGACCCCATGGGAGGAGGCGATCCTGGAGATCGTCGGCATCCAGGACGACACACAAGTGGAGGACGGAGAGACCGGTGCAGCAGAGCAAGCTGGTGACAGAAGAGTTTTCCAACTCTCTCAATTGCATTGCATGACTCGCTGATAATGACTTGGAAGCTCTAGCAGATGGACCTCTGATCATCTGCAATAAGCACTGTGCAGGTAACCCTGGCCTCTCATCTCTGACACTTTCCTTTACTCCCCCACAGGACCATCGCAAGCTCCCGTCTCCGGGACGCAGGAGGAGGTTCAGCCTCAGCATCCAGACTCCTCAGAGGAAGCTGCAACCTCTGAGGGCGCAGCGTCAGCAGAAGGCAACGCATCCAGCACCAGCGCAGACACTCACACCTCGGTGGGACCTTCAGGACATAGAGTAGTGTTACCTGGTGTATCACAGCTCACAAGTGAGCCTCAGCAGATGGTGGAGACAGGGACAGCAGTGGAGAGTCCTAGTCGGAGGGCGCAGCACTCTCCCAGCTCGGCTCAGCTGCATGTCGACCCTCTGCCTCTGGGTCCATCCACAGTATCAGCGGTGATGGCACTCCAGGAAAACATGCAGGAGTCTCTGGCAGGTTTTGTCTCCAGGGTTGCTGCGAGTGTGGAGCGAATGGAGGAGTCCGTCGCTAACATGAGCAGAGCCTTTGTGGAGTCATTGGCGCATCAACGCATTACCACGGAAAGGATGGCAACCTCCGTGGAAAGGCTGGCTACGGCCATGGAGGAGATAAGTCGCGCGAGTGTTGAAAACATGGTGAGTGTTCAGACTAGACTGACATCTCTGGAGGAGCGATGGGCAGCTATTGAACAGAGAAACCAGACCTTCATGGCAGTCCCTCTGAGAAGGACTGCCAGTCCCGACACGGGTCCCCATGGCTCCCCTGATGTGCAGCAAGGTGCTCTCTCGCCACTTGCAAGCGCTGAGGGGGACCTGACCCATGAGAGGGATGATGGTGGCAGAGAACAAGGAGGTGGGGGCTCCTCTCCAAGCGCTCAAACTTCCATGCCACTGACAAGTCCTCGGTCAGAGCCCCACCTGAGTCAGCACCCAAGTGAGATCGGCGTCTCAACCCCTGCACAGCCGCAGGAGCAGCAGACTGTTGCGCAGCCCTTACAGGCTCGCAACCCCAGAGGACGCCCGCCAAAGGTGTCCAGACAGGAGCAGCAAGGAAGTGAGCAAGGGGCCTCCACATCTGCTGATGCCACTGGGGAACCACTACGTAGGAGCACGCGTAAGAGAAAGAAACTGCACAAATAGTCACAAGGGTAGTCACTTGGGTGGAATTTAATGTGTTATGGTTGAAAGCCATCAGAATAATGGTAATAAATCATCTGTTGGCTACTGCTGTAGTTGTGGCGTGTGTCATTTCGTGAATGGGACTTTCACTTTGAGGTCAGTATGGTGGTCACATCGCTAGAAGTCAGCTGGTTCCTGGCTATTGTCAGTGCTCAGGTAAAAGGATGCGAGGCAATAGTCCCTCATGGGCGAGGCTCAGCAAATCTGCCCAATATGAGCGCGTTCCTTGCATGCTGGCCACCAATGTTCTCGCGCACTGCTGCCGCTGGTTGATGAGCCTCTGCAAGATGGTCGTCTTCGCTCTCCTCCTGCCCCTCCTCCTCCTCCTCATCTGGAGCCACTTGGTCCTCGGCCATCTGCAAGCCACGACGCTGTGCCATGTTGTGAAGCACACAGCAAACCACAACGATTCTGGAGACCCTGGCTGCTGAGTATTGCAGGGCTCCACCTGATCTATCCAGGCATCTGAAGCGCATCTTCAGCAGACCAATGGTCTGCTCGATCATGGCTCTGGTGGAAAGGTGGCTGGAGTTGTAGCGCTCCTCAGCTGCGTTGGCTGGCCTCCTCAGCGGCATCAATAGCCACGTCCTCAAGGGATAGCCCTTGTCTCCAAGTAGCCATCCGTTAAGTTGGTGTGGCGGACTGAATAGCGGAGGCACAGTAGACTGGTGCAGTATGAAGGAGTCATGGCAACTGCCAGGGTACTTGGCACAAACATGCAAAATTTCCTTCTTGTGGTCGCACACCAGCTGAACATTGAGGGAGTGGAAGCCCTTGCGGTTGACAAAAATACCAGGATTGCGATGGGGAGCCTTAAGGGCCACATGTGTGCAATCAACGATGCCCTGCACCCTTGGAAAGCCTGCAAGATTAGCAAATCCAACCGCTCTCGCCATGACACTTGCTCGATCCTTGGTGAAATGGATGTGATTGTGCACGATGGCAAAGAGAGCATCGGCTACCCGCTTGATGCAGGTGTGTGCGGCCGCCTGGGAGATGCCGCTGATGTCTGCCGCTGATCCCTGGAATGAGCCTGAGGCAAAAAAGTTGAGTGCGATGGTGACTTTGACGGCCACTGATAAGGGGTGTCCAGCTGCTCCTCTGGGCTCCAGGTCTTGCTGCAGCATTGCGCAGATGTCAGCCACTATCTCTCGCGAAAGTCGGAGCCGCCTTTGGCACTGCTGCTCAGACATGTTGAGGTAGCTGACCCTGCGTCTGTAGACCCTGTTTGGGGGGTATCTCCTGCACCGACGGCCTTCCATGCGCTGGCCCCTTCTGGCCTGTGCATCCTCAGGTGGGGCAGCAGCAGCTTGGCGCAACTGTTGTTGCTGCTGCTGTTGGGCGGCCTCATGTAATATCCAGAAGGGCAGGACAAAAATGGCTCCCATGCTTCTGGTAGATGCCTCAGTTGAGGAAGCGCTCAGTGAAGGTGGCAAAAGGGGTTTCCCAGGAGGTCACACTGGAGATGATTGTCAGGCTGCAAACTTCCAGAGCTGTGGGTATGCCTTCTGAAAGATCCCCCAGACCTGAGAGAGCAAAGTTATGCCACCTGCAATTAAAGCCTGTTCAAATCTGCCATTTAATGGTTGAGCTGCAGCTGCTACTCCGCAAGCCAGTTGTGCTCCCGCCACGTTTCAGATGTGTGTTTCCCACCAGGCGTGTTTCACGTGGGAAAACGATTAAACTTGCAACTGGTTAGGAAAATGGGATTATAGAGCCAATTGAGGGCTTGTTAAGGGCCTTAAGGGCCTATCCCGCCTCCTGGAGGCGGGACGGAGTCGGGACCAGCAGACACGAATTTAGGAAAATTGCGTGGAGGCGGGATGGAGGCGGGTTTGGGCCCGCACGCCAGTTTTGCGATTTTTATCCCCCACACGCCTCCAATCCCGCCTCCCCGGCCCTAGCAAAATCCAGCCCAATTCTCTTTTTTTCTCTCTCTTCTCGTAGTCATGGGCAAGTTTCATAATGTGGTCCATCAGAAAATGTCAAAAAGTTTAATGCGTCTACTTGTACACCAAATCTCCTTGCTCGGTAATCCCCTATACTATCCAATGGATCCTCAATTATGAATGTCTCCAAATGATGTACACTAATTGAGCTACCTGGATGACATGGTAAATCAGGAGAGTGTAGATTAACTGAGCAATAATATCTGAGTGAAAGAAAATCGGAAACCGAACAGGCTCAAGGGGCTGAATGGACTGCTCCTGTTGCGTACTTTCCTAAAACCTTCATGCCTCAAGGTTATTTTAACTTTTTAAAAAATCAGCTCTAAAAGTGGTATTTTCTAAAATATTTGACAGATTTAGTTTAACAAAACAATTAATTTCATTGTCAACAGATCCATCCACTGGAATAATCACAAATATCAGCCGACAGGGATGAAAACCTAAAATTTTCCCCACAAGCAAAATGGCCTTTTTATCAGTACAATAAGTTTTGCTTCACAAGTTTAAAAATGGCTGAAGAAAACAATAGCTCCAGCAGGAAAAACAAGATTGGTTAACAAATTGTATGTGGTTTCTGGAAGTACTGGAGTTGATGGGCCTTTTCTTATTCCATGTTTAAAGGACAGTTCCCCATGCAGGAAAACCCCAGCTGGAATCTGGCCTTTGTGCCACGCCTCAAAAAACAGGTTGAGGAAGATTTCCTTCCCATCCTGCTCAAGCAGATTGCCTACAACAGGAATTTCATGCAAGGGGCTAACTTTGGGGGGAGCGAATAGGGTTAATTATTATGCAAACCTTTATTTTTATAGTAATTTTACAGTCAAGTACTCTTTTGAATAGTCACATTTAATTATTATTCAATAAATCAGCTCATGGTTTCAACTGTTTTCCACCATACTGCTTTGAATTTTGTAAAATGTGCTAGTTTATCATCACTGAAATGCAGAAAAAGACGAGTTTTCAGGAATGTGCTGTTTTTAAACTCTTTATCAGAGTTCAGCGTTATGGTAACATTTTTGATTATGTCTGTAAGGCATAAATATGTAGTTTGAGTGTAATTAAACAACAATTTAATTTTCATGCAAACCTCCAATAAAAACAAGCAAACAGAACTTTTTGATGTTTTTCCATTGAACAACAGAGATTATGCTAAATATTCATTATTGTGGCCTTTTTAAGCACAATTGAAGTGTTCAGATTCCTACTGTTTTCCACAGGATCACATTCTTCCAAAATCAAGTCAGTGCCTAAATATCTTCTTTATTCCTCCCCTACAAAACTAATACTGAGAGTAAATTGCTATGAACCAACCAGTTTAAGATGAAAGTACACAGAATCAAATGGCCCAGATGCTGACACCAAGGAGTAATTATTAAATGACTCAACAAGCGGCAGTTGAAAATTCTTAAAATCTCGTTGACTTCCTTGGGGGAAGAAGTGGGAATTACTAACTTTCTTCCTGAGGAAACATATGTGATGAAAGCTCAGGAAATGTTCTTTCTCAGATACTATTTGGTGCTGCGTTATTCTGTACAGTTACCAGTGCAACCTTTTTACACATGTGTGCCGGACAGCTAACATTCTCCAGTCAGCAGTCTCCTGTCAAACTTTTCAGTTCTTCAGTTGTGCTCCGTTTTCCTGGAGTAACTTGTAACAGTAAAAAGACCATTTCCTTAAATTAACAGAGCTGCAATAATTCTCATGGTGATGCTGGAGAACTAACAGAAGCAGGAACTGTTTCACATAAAATCATGATGCCATTGACATACTGTACGCAAACAGCCTGGTTGGAACTTAAATTGCAGGTCTCAAGGCCAGTAAGTAAGCTATATAAACTAAATAAATGAGCACCCTAGCGCTTGGAAGTACAGGGAGTTGCCCATCTGGGCCATCCTGATTTTACCACTGCCGCCAGATGGAGAAGTTACAGGCCCTGGGTCACACCTCTGCTGGCTGCGCTGACAGGAAATTCTGCCCAAGATGTTGCTCCCTATCTTGCCAGATATCTGCTGAGTTTTGGGTGTAAGTTGGTGCCTGAAATGCAGATCGCAGCATCTCTTGGGATTAGAGAGGCCTTGACTTCTCATTCTCTGAATTAATCTCACAGATGCTCAGGTTTAAATTGAGCCTTTCACTGTAATAATACTTGAACTTGTTGCTTGCTCCACTTCATCAAGCTGCCAGCCAGTAACACTCAATCAGGTAGTTTCACATCTAGTGTTGTGGCAAAAGTGGTTTCACTGTGAAGAAGTTTCTCTGTAACTTTATCATTGTTAAATGATTTGTAAACAATAAGAACTGAATTTCACTCTGGTACAAAATACGTACAAGATATTAATGGCCCGTAATTTCCGATAGGAGACTTCCTGCGTGCGAATGCCTCCTATTGGAAAAAAATCTACGAAAAAAATCCCGAGGTCCGGACACTTCCGCTCCTGGGCCTCTCCACTGTCGAAATGCGCAGGGCCCACGTATCCCAGGGGCGAATGCGGTTCGCAAACGTCCCTGGGATCATGTGGGCCAGGCGAGCCAATGAAAGAGGGGAATCCCCCTTCATACTTTTGACAGATAGACCTGTCAAAAGTATGAATGGAGATCACTGAAAAAAGACACTAAAACATTAAATACATTTCTAAAAACCATCACGTTTTTAAAATGAGTTAAAATTGCATTAAATTTAATATTTCAAACAATTTAATTTTTTGAAAAAAATAATTGACGTAAGAAAACTACTAGGCACTTGGTCTGAGTGTTAAACAAGGCTTTAATCAACAGTTTTACAACATGGAGATCTAGTTGTGTCCTTCACTAGTTCCCGTTAAAGAATGTCCTGCACAAGCTGGGCCCGTGCCCGAGTATTTATACTCTCCCTGGACAGCGCCACCAGCAGGCCACCCAGTATTATTACATAAGTCATTTTCACATGAATGACAAGATTCATGTCAATAATTAAAGTTTTTTACAGGGCTAAAATAAACTTACCTTTTTTAAAAGTATTTTTAAATTATAAATGAGTTTACTTTTTTAAACTCTTATGCTGGTAAAAGCAGGCTTTTACCAGGCGTATGATTTCTAAGGGTTTTCAGCGGGCGGAGGTTCTGCAGAAAGTGGAACTCTCCCCCCGCAGAGGCCCTTCCCCAGGGCAGGCGTCCGATCTGTCAAGAGCATTCTTGATGGATCAGAAATGCTGGTTTTCAGCGCATGCGCTTCGCATGCCTGAAACTGGCATTTCCGATGTCCCTACGGGTGTGTACACAGCTCGCACACACCCGTAGGCATTGGAAAATACGGGCCAATAAATGGCTGGCAGTGAGTTAGGCAGTAACTTAACCAACATCAGATTGCTGCTTTAAACCCACTAGAAATAAATTCTTTACAATGCACTGTTTATTTTTCTTCAAAGAATGTAAAATGTTTGACATTTATCCTTTTTTATATTAAGTTTGACTTGAGGCTGACAGAGATGAGTCAGAAACTGGACCAGTGGTTTGGCAGTTTATATTTTGAACCATGTTTTCAGACAGAACCGAATGGGGCATGTGGTTATGTTTTTATAGGTTATTGCATTTTGTTTGTGCATTAATGAGACATTTGGGTGCACAGTGCAATTATATTCATAATAATAGTGAGTTCTGAAGTCCGAATTCTGCAGCATTGTGTTGGAGCACAGTATAATTGGCTAATGTCTTCACATAGTTTTAGCATTTAAACAATGGTGAACAGGTATTGGTACAGGTACATTCAAGAGGCATATCTCAAGATTTATAGACATAACATTCCTCTTCATTGATCCAACGTGCTCTGCTTTCTTATACACAGCTTTAATAAGTAGATGGTGTGCAACCTGTGTGAGGAGTTAAAAGAAGATTTTAAAAGTCCAGCCCCTGCTAATTGTACCAGTGAAGGTGGTCACATTCTGTGCTGTTGAGACTTTCCTTTCCCCCTCTATTTCAGGTTATTCCACTCTGTACTCAGACTCCTTCATATCTCGAAGTGTATATTCAGTCTCTGGGACCTCTGACTGATCTAGCAAAATGGGCGTAAGCCAAGGGTTAGGATGCCGTTGTGAGGCCAACAACCAGCAGGACAGTGGCAGTAGGAAGCAACACCAGGTTTTCACTTTCAGAAGGTTAATAAGAGCGTGACTGGAGAATTAAGTAGAAAGAGGCCTGGCCATCTTCGATGCTGTCTGCTGTGTATCTTCCCATGCTGTCAATGGCGGCCTGTTCCATAGTAGTGAGTGTTTGCAGTGTGGCGCGACCACATCCTGTGCTGGTAGTCTCCCTCCTGCTGTGCACCAGTTTTTCAAGCAAGAAGAGTGGAAGTGGGTTATATCTATGAGCCAGCTTACACTAGTGTGCTTGATAATAGGAAGAAGCAGCGGGTGTGGCCAAGAGGGAGACGTGGCTTTGAGGGAAACAGCAGCTTTTGAGACCATGGGCAGGATTTTCATTGGGCCGTGGAGGCAGGATTGGAGGCGTGTGGGGGGTTAAAATTACAAAAACTGGTGTGCGGGCCCGACCCCGCCTCCATCCCGCCTCCAAGCAATTTTCATTAATTTGTGTCTAATGGTCCCGTCTCCGTCCCGCCTCCAAGAGGCGGGATAGGCCGTTAAGGCCCTTAACATGCACTAAATTGCCTCTATAATGCCATTTTGAAATGCCTTTGCGATTTTAACCCTTTTCTCACGTGAAACATGCCTGTTCTGAAACACGACGGTGAAACCTGGCGGGAGCACAATTGGATTGCTGACTATCAGCTGCAGCTCAACCATTAAAGAGGAGATTTGATCAGCCATCATTTGCAGGTGGCAGGACTTTGTAGTCTCAAGTCTGGGAGAACTTTTAGAAGGCATAACCACAGCTGCGGAAGTTTGGAGCCTGACACCTGATGTAAGAAAAAGGAGACTTACCATCAAGTAACTTTAAAGTAAGCTTTAAGTAACTTATAAACACACTATATACAAGAGAGGTCTTTACCATGCCTCTGGTAGAAGCCTCTTACAATACTGAACAGACCAGTATTTATACCAGTCCAACAGGAAGTGACATTTACAGGAAGTGAGGTATGTACACAGTTCATAGTTCACAGGAAGTGATGACATAACTTCCCGGATGTTATCATTTTTATCACATTCTTCCCTCCTGCAGGATTAGGAGGCTGTGGTCTACCTTTTGGTCCGCAGCCGCCGAACAAGGAAGAGTCGCACCCGTTTGGATTCCCGTCATAGAGGGTCGCTGGTCCGCTTACATGCGGTTGGCCATTGGTCAGAGTCTGTGTGGCCTGGATTGCCCTGTGAAGGGTCGGGGAGATCATGGCTTCGAGTACGAGCCCCAATAGGTTCAAAGTCGGACTGCCTCTGTTCAGAGGGAGGTGCAGAGCTGGTCTGTGGCGGATCAGTACTTTCATGTGCGGTACTGGGAGGGTCGCAACCTTGAGCACGGGGTTCTACCGGCACCAAGCTAGTTGGTGTCCGATCAGGATCCTGGAGAGGGGTACCCGATAGGTCCCAAGAGTTTCCTGGTGAAATGCCATCACCCGATGTCCCACTAGGTCCTGGTGGGCAGGGAGCCAGATCCCGTAATGATACGGTAGATTCTCGGCCGTCGGAATATCGTATGTTTGCATAGGTGGGGTTGGCATCGGTTAGTTCGACCTCGTCTACAAGAGGGTCATTTTTAGACGTCCGAACGTATCTTCGGAGTAATACAGGTCCATGAGTAGTTAGCCATGATGGGAGTGATGTCCCATGAGATGAGCGACGCTGGAATCCAAAGAACCGCTCATGAGGTGTAGTATTTGTGGCTGTAGAAAGCAGGGACCGTATAGAGTGCAATGCATCCGGAAGCACTGTTTCCCATTGCTGGTCTGGTAGGCCCCGAGATCTTAAAGCGAGACGTACGGAATTCCAGATGATACCGTTATACCTCTCTACCTGCCCATTTCCGATGGGATGGTATGGTGTTGTTTTGCTTGTAGCAATTCCCCGTTCTGAGAGGTAGTCCTTGAGTTCCCTCGACATAAAGGATGGACCCCGATCTGAGTGAATATAAGCCGGCATGCCACAGAGAGAAAATACCTGCTCAAGGCAGCAGATTACTGTGGACGCCAGCATATTGGAGCAGGGGAAGGCAAACGGAAAACGTGAATATTCGTCGATCATGGTGAGCAAATATGTGTTCCGAGTTGAAGAGGGCACTGGGCCCTTAAAATCGATGCTAAGTCGTTGCATCGGTTGGGTTGCATGTATGAGTATACCATCTGAGGGGCGGAAGAACTGAGGTTTTAATTCCGCACAAAGCCGGCATTCTGAGCATATTTTCTTTACATCTCCAGTGGAAAAAGGGAGATTCCGTGATCGTACGAAATGTAGCATGCGCGTAACGCCAGGATGACACAAACCATTGTGGACATCCATGAGAGTGGAGGATGACATAGTGGAGCAGAATGCCCGTGTGAGGGTGTCCGGGGCCACATTCTCCTTGCCAGGCCGATAGAGAATGGTATAACCAAAAGAGGCCAGTTCCATCCTCCAAAGTTGTATTTTATTATTCTTAATTTTGGTTCGTTTTCGATTATCGAGCATGAAGGCGACTGATCGTTGGTCCGTGATCAACGTAAAGTGCTGGCGAGCTAGAAAATGGTTCCACTTCCGTACTGCCTCTATGATGGCTGTGGCTTCTTTCTCAACCGGAGGATAATGTAGCTCGGCACCTTGTAAGGTCCTGGACATAAATGCTACAGGACGACCTTCCTGATTCAGAGTAGCCGAGATCGCCACCTCCGAGGCATCACATTCAACCACGAAAGGGAGATTCTCATCAATGGAGTGAAGAGCCGCTTTCTCCAACTGTTTTTTGAGAAGGTTAAAGGCTGCAACAGCCGCTGTTCCCAGTGGAAATGATCTAGCATGCAGCAAGGGTTGGATTTCGTCCGAAAAATGAGGAATCCATTTAGCGTAGTATGCAAACAGACCGAGAGCCCGACGTAAAGAAGCCGGATTCTTAGGTGATGGGAGCTCTTGGAGCGGGCGAAGTCTTTCTGGGTCTGGCTTAATGATACCATTGCCTACGCAGTAGCCAAGGATGTTGATGGTCGGTTGCGACTCAACAGATTTGGATTCATTCAGGGTCAAATTACGGCGATGGAGGGCATCCCGAAATTTTTGGAGGTTGGAGTCGTGTTCCTGTTGATCGTGACCTGCAATGGTAATGTTATCAAGATAGGGAAAAGTGTCCCTTAGGTTTTCCTGCTTAACCAGGCCATCCATTGCCCGTTGAAAGACAGCCACTCCATTAGTAACCCCGAATGGGAGGCGACGAAATTGGTACAGCCGTCCATTAGCCTCAAAGGCTGTGTACTGCTTATCTGAGACCTTCAAGGGTAACTGATGATAGGCACTTTTTAAATCGTAAGTTGAGAACACTTTGTATTCGGCCAGTTTATTAACCATATCATCAATGCGTGGCAATGGGTAGGCGTCCAAGTCGGTATATTGATTGATGGTTTGCGAATAATCGATGCATAGTCGCTGTTTGTGAGGTTTTAGAGGGTTCTTGACAATGACGACTTGAGCCCGCCAGGGCGACGAACATGGTTCAATGATATCCTCTGCTAGAAGTCGAGAGATTTCAGCCGCAATAAAAGATTGGTCTTCCTGATTAAAGCGCCGCGATTTCGTTATTATCGGTTGGCATTGAGGCGGAATACTGGCAAATAATGAGGGTTCATTAAGTGAAGCTGCTGATAATGCACAAAATGGTAATTTAGATGGTATATTAGAAATAGTAAGTCCGGGTTTGGATCCACCAAACTCAATGGTGAGTTTCTTATGCTGTTTTTGGAAGTCCAGCCCTAAGAGGAGATCACTACATAAGTCTTTGAGCACCGAAAGTCGGGTGGAGGGATACATACGACCATGAAGTGTTATATCAACAACACAAAAGCCGGAGATTCTGGTATTAAGTGATGACTGGGCCATCGCAATTGCCTGGTCCGATGGGAAGACATGTAGTTTCAATTTCGCAACAATCTGTTCCTTAATGAAACTATCAGTACTTCCTGAGTCAATTAAGGCATCTAAGGTATGCCCTTTAATTGAAATTTTTGTGGCTGCCTGAGACAGGTTCTGTGGGCAAGCAGCTGTAATTGGTGTCGTTGCACAGAGAGTGGCTAAAACTCTCGGTGTGCTTCTTCGGGAGAGAGCTCGAGAGGAAGCTTGATAGGTCCTAGCTGGAGCATCTTGATAGGCCCTAATTGGGGCAGTTCAGTAGGCCTTAGCTGGATTGGCCCTCGTAGAGGCCCTTGATAGGCAAACTTTAGCAAAGTGTCCTTTTTTCCCGCAATAACTGCAGATTGCATTGCGAGCAGGGCAGGTTTTCCTAGGGTGAAAAGCATCTCCACAAAAGAAGCATTCCTTCCTAGATTGCCAAGAGGCTGCTAAAGTGGGGTCGTCCTCCTCTTCTTCATCAGAATTATCAGAATTAGATTCCCCCATGATAGGGTTCACCTGAGACCGCTTGAATTGTCTGGTTGCAGCTACAGCAGCAGATCGAGATCTGGGCAGCTGATAGAGGTCTGCATTTCTCTTTGCCAAATCCAGTGAACAAGCTAGGTCAAAAGCTTTTTGTAGCTCAAGTGTTTTACTTTCTAGTAGACGCTGGCGTATAAATGGAGAGGCAATCCCGCAGATGAAAGCATCACGAATCATTTCTTGGCGGTACAGTTCAGCTGAGGCTGCCTGAAAGTTACAATCTACGCTGAGCCTGCGAAGTTCTTGCAGGAATTCGTCAATTGATTCCCCTGGCCCTTGTCGGGCTGTGGCCAGTAGATGTCTAGCATAGACCTCATTTGGGGTCTTCGCATACAGTTTCTTAAGTGCCCGAATCACCTCTTCGTAACTATCCCAGTCATCAACATATTCGAACACTTTTGGGGTCACATAATTGACAAGTATCTTCAATTTAGCAGGAGCATCCACTTTACATTCATCCAGAAAATTCTCAAAAGTACGATACCAATGCTTCCATACCCTGCCAGCTGCTGGTGTATTCGGGTCCAAGTCCAGACGAATAGGTCTAAGGATTTTCTCCATGATGGGTGGTTCCCTGGATCCTTAACTTCCGAGTTTGTCTGAAGGTCTAGTATTTGTCAGTGTAAATATTAAGTTACTTAAATTGATGTAAGAAAAAGGAGACTTACCATCAAGTAACTTTAAAGTAAGCTTTAAGTAACTTATAAACACACTATATACAAGAGAGGTCTTTACCATGCCTCTGGTAGAAGCCTCTTACAATACTGAACAGACCAGTATTTATACCAGTCCAACAGGAAGTGACATTTACAGGAAGTGAGGTATGTACACAGTTCATAGTTCATAGTTCATAGTTCACAGGAAGTGATGACATAACTTCCCGGATGTTATCATTTTTATCACAACACCCATCTCCAGTGTGACCTCCTGGGGAACCCCTCTCGCCACCCTCACTGAGCGCTTCCTCAACTGAGGCATATGCCAGAAGCATGGGAGCCATTTATTTGCTTCCCTTCTGGACATCAGATGAGGACGAAGACCAGCCATGGCACCATCAGAACCAGGAACAACAGCAGCACCAACAGCAGCAGCACCAACAGCAGCAGCAACAACAGGAGCGCCAAGCTGCTGCTCACCCACCTGAAGATGCACAGGCCAGAAGGGGCCAGCGCATGGAAGCCCGTCGGCGCAGGAGATACCCCCCAAACAGGGTCTACAGACACAGGGTCAGCTACCTCAACATGTCTGAGCAGCAGTGCCAAAGGCGAGAGGTAGTGGGTGACATCTGCGCAATGCTGCAACAAGACCTGCAGGCCAGAGGACCAGGTGGACAAGCCTTACCAGTGGCCGTCAAAGTCACCACCGCAATCAACTTTTTTGCCTCAGGCTCATTCCAGGGATCAGCAGCAGACATCAGCGGCATCTCCCAGGCGGCCGCACACACTTGCATCATGCAGGTAACCGATGCCCTCTTTGCCATCACGCACAATCACATCCATTTCACCAAGGATCAAGCAAGTGTCACAGCGCGTGCGGTTAGATTAGCTAATCTGGCAGGCTTTGCAAGGGTGCAGGGCATCGTTGACTGCACACATGTGGCCCTTAAGGCACCCCATCGCAATCCAGGTATTTTTGTCAACTGCAAGGGCTTCCACTCCCTTAACGTTCAGCTGGTGTGTGACCACAAGAAGGAAATTTTGCATGTTTGTGCCAAGTACCCTGGCAGTTGCCATGACTCCTTCATACTGCGCCAGTCTAGTGTGCCTCCGCTATTCAGTCTGCCAGACCAACTTAACGGATGGCTACTTGGAGACAAGGGCTATCCCCTGAAGACGTGGCTAATGACGCCGTTGAGGAGCTCATCCAACGAAGCTGAGGAGCGCTACAACTCCAGCCACATGTCCACCAGAGCCATAATTGAGCAAACCATTGGTTTGCTGAAGATGCGCTTCAGATGCCTGGATAGATCAGGTGGAGCCCTGCAGTACTCAGCAGCCAGGGTCTCCAGAATCATCGTGGTTTGCTGTGCACTTCACAACATGGCACAGTGTCGTGGTTTGCAGATTCCTGAGGACCAAGTGGCTCCTCACATATCCTCCTCAGATGAGGAGGAGGAGGAGGAGGAGAGCGAAAACGAACATCTTGCAGAGGCCCATCATCCAGCGGCAGCAGTACACGAGAACATTGCTGCCCAGGATGCAAGGAACGCACTCATCTTGGCCAGTTTTGCTTAGCTGAGCCAATCAAGCACTTTTGCCTCACAGCTTCTTACCTGAGCATCGACAATGGCCAAGGACCAGCGGATTCCTAGCAATTTGACCACCATACTGACTATTGCCCTCAATGTGAAAGTCCCATTCACGAAATGACACATGCCACAACTACAGCAGTAGCCATTAGATTTTTTATTTACATTATTCATCTGATGGCTTTTTCACAGAAAAATTCAAATTTCACCCAAGTGACTACCCTTGTGACTATTTGTGCAGTATCTTTCTCTTACACATGCTCCTACGTGGTGCTTCCCCTGTGGCTTCAGCAGATGTGGAGGCCCCTTGCTCACTTTCCTGCTGCTCCTGTCTCGACACCTTTGGCGGGCATCCTCTGGGGTTGCGAAGCTGTGAGGGCTCGGCAACAGTCTGCTGCTTCTGCGGCTGTGCAGGGGTTGAGACGCCGATCTCAGATGGGTGTGGAGTCTGGTGGGGCTCTGACCGAGGGCTCTGCAATGGCATGGAAGTGTGAGCACTTGGAGAGGAGCCCCCACTTCTTTGATGTCTGCCAACAACTTCCCTCTCATGGGTCAGGTCCCCCTCAGCACTTGCAAGTGGCTTGAGAGCACCTTGTTGCACATCAAGGGGCCCATGGGGACCCGTATCTGCATTGGCAGTCCTACTCAGAAGGACTTCCATGAAGGTCTGGTTTCTCTGTTCAATAGATGACCATCGCTCCTCCAGAGATGTCATTCTATTCTGAACACTCACCATGTTTTGTGCACTCTGGCGACTTATCACCTCCATGGGGGTTGCCATCCTTTCCATGGTGATGCATTCATGCGCCAATGACTCCACAAAGGCTCTGCTCATGTTCGCTATGGACTCCTCCATTCGTTCCACACTCGCAGCGACCCTGGAGCCAAAACCTGCCAGAGACTCCTGCATCTGTTCCTGAAGTTCCAGCACCGCTGATCTTATGGATGGACCCAGAGGCAGAGGGTCGACATGCAGCTGAGCCGAGCTGGCAGAGTCCTGCACCCTCCGACTAGGACTCTCCACTGCTGTCCCTGTCTCCACAATCTGCTGATGCTCACTTGTGAGCTGTGATACACCAGGTGACAACACTACTCTATGTCCCGAAGGTCCCACCGAGGTGTGAGTGTCTGCGCTGGTGCTGGGTGCGCTGAATTCTGCTGACGCTGCGCCCTCAGAGGTTGCAGATTCCTCTGAGGAGTCTTGAGGCTCATGCTGTTCCTCCTGGCTAGTGGGGATGGGTGCTTGCAATGGTCCTGTGGGGGAGTAAAGGAAAGAGTCAGAGATGTGATGCCAAGGTTACATGCACATTGCATATTGCAGATGATGATTAGTCCATCTGTTAGAGCTTCAGAATCATTATCAGCGACTCATGCAATGTCAGTGAGAGAGATGGAAAACTATTCATTCACCAGCTTGCTGTGATGCACCCCTCTGTCCGTCCCCCACTTGCGCATCTTCCTCCACTCCTATGATCTCCAGGACCGCCTCCTCCCAGGGGGTGAGGTGGGCTACAGAGGGTGGCCCTCCTCCTGTCCTCGCTCTTTCTCGCTTATTGTGAGCTCTCTTTTCCTGCAATGAGGGAGACAAGTGGAGGTTGAGTGAGAATGAAGGCGTGAGTGTAGAGATTCCATAGCATAGATACTTAGAAGGAGACAAAGATGGAGTGAGGTGGCAAGACCAAGGGCCCTCCCTGTGTGTTGTCAATTGTTTTCATAGCATCACAGTGATAGGGAGTGTGAGGGCTGCATAGTCGAATAGTTAGGTGAATGTGGCCATAGAGAGAGAGGGAATGGTTAAGGGTGCATGGATGTCAGTGTCAAGTGGGATGTGAAGGAAGAGATTGCTAAAGCTGAGTGCTGGTGAGGAAAGGCAATGGGGATCAGATTGAGGGTGATGGGAAATTCATACCAGTGCGCAGAAGGTCATGAAATCTCTTCCTGCATTGAATCCAGGTTCTGCGGGTTACTGATAATGAGTTGACCTCCTCTGCCACCTGGACCCATACAGCCTTGGCCTGCTGGGGAGGCTTCTTCCTCCCTGAGGAAGGGAAGAGCACCTTTTTATGAGCTCTTGCTCCCTCAACTAAAGCCTGCAGGGCAACGTCATCAAACCTGGGAGCAGACCTAGGTCTCTGGATGGCCATTCTTCCTCCAGGTCCCTGTAGCATGAAAGGCCAAAAGGTTGGCAGTCTGCAGAAGAAGCAAGGCTTGTTGCAGACCTTAAATGCAACAGCAATAATGATGTCATCAGAGGCGACTTTCAGACTGGAAAAACTCATTTGCCATGGGTTCCCACACGTTGGAACTCAATTGGTCAATTAAGTTAAAATCGCATCAATCTCCCACATCGATTTAGATTCGGGTGGATAACACGAAATGCGGATTACACGACCCCAGCCCGCCCCGAATTAAAATCCAGCCCCATGAGTCCAGGCAGAAAAGAGCTGCAGTGAGGTTTTCCCTGCTGACTTATGGACATCTATAGCAAGTGAGGGAAGGGAAGGATAGATAGACCTGAGGCAAATGTAGGGTCCTGCAGGACTATGCAACAAATATGAGATGCAAAGGGGAATCGTGCCTTGGCACTCCCAGTGGTATTGTTTCAAGTTCTTTGTGTACTGCAGCCAGGCCCTGGAGATAATACCAATCGCTTTCACATGCTGTTCCACCTCTCACTGTGCCCATTTACCAATTTGCCTTTGTAAGAAAATAACTGAGTAAAGGTATCTGAATGTGACCTTTTCAGTTACAAACACTTACAATCGTACAATAACACTACAAATGTTTCTTTTGTTCAAAATTTTTAAAAAGATTCCAAGTTCTGATATTGTACTGAGTAAAAATATGAATTGCAAGCATCAGAATCCTTGTCTTGAATTATTTTTAAACTTTGGTGCTAAAATGCTCAACTTCCTGAAGGATTAACAACATTAGGAATCGCTCCTCAATAACAAAGCATCACTTAAAGCATTCGATAGAATGCCTTTTATTTGACCAGCTAGTTGATTTAATTCCATTTCTTCCCAGGGCCACAGAGGTCCCTGCATCAGATGAGAAATGAGAGGAGAGAATGTGGCTACAGTTTGAATCTAACCAAATGGTGTCAAAACAGTTGGCGTTGTTCCAGGGATTAGCAAAGCAACAAATAAAAATAAACCTAATAAACCAAACCTACTGTCACTGCCCAGTGCTATGAAGAGTCCCTAAAGGAAAGGAAATTGGGGGTGGGGAGAAACATTGGTAAATGGGCACAGTGAGAGGTGGAACAACATTTTATTTAAATGTTGTAAAGGTTTTTGCCTTTCTAACCCTCAAAATCCAGTGCTTTTTTTTGACTCCAGGAGAGAGTCAGTTCATCGATTGTTTAGAAGGGAACCTGAAGCTTGAGTTCTAGTCAAAGTGGGTATCACATTCGGGATTTGTGGTTTCAGTAATGGTATGTTTTGCATCTGTGCCAGCTAGTTAGGAATTTGAATTGAAGAACATCATTACTGTAGAATTAAATGGAAAGTTTGAAACGCTATAATCCGGTCTATTCATCATGAAGACGTGTTGTTGGCAGTGTTGGAGACATGTGGTTTGTCCCATCTAGCCCTGCTCTCCTGGCAGGTGTAAGCTTGATTTGAACAAAAGTCTTTTTGACGCAGTGACTCCAATGTGATCACCTCAGCACTTAAGGGCAGCAGGAATTTCAGTTCTATAAGGAAAAGTTAAGAAGGTTTCAAGATTACGAGGGGAATCGCCAAAGAAACATAGAAGATAGGAGCAGGAGTAGGGTATTCGGCCCCTCGAGCCTGCTCCACCATTCAATGCGATCATGGCTGATCATCCAAATTCAGTACCCTGTCCCTGCTTTTTCCCCATACCCCTTGATCCCTTTAGCCTTAAGAAATATATCCAACTCCTTCTTGAATATATTTAATGAATTGGCCTCTACTGCCTTCTGTGGTAGAGAATTCCACAGGTTCACCACTCTCTGGGTGAAGAAATTCCTCCTCATTTCTGTCCTAAATGGCTTACCCCTTATCCTTAGACTGTGACCCCTGGTTCTGGACTCCCCCACCATCGGGAACATCCTTAATGCATCTAGTGGAACTTTTTCTCCCAAAGAATCATTGACTTTCAGTAGGATACCAGGGAAGTGCATGAAAATGGACAGTATAATTGGGCTCAAGATGCAATTAGATGAATTTCTAGAGATTCCAGGTTTGAGAGGTTGTGGTGGGAAGATTGGGCTGATATGAGTTTGGTGTTGGGTTAAAAACTATCATGCTGGAAGCCAGACCCGCCCACAACTGGCCACGCCCCCGCATTGAATTAATCACCATGGCGAGTTTCCGCTAATTGCGTCCCTTTGTGGGCCTTCGAGGAGGCTCTTAAAATTAAGCTTTTTCTTAGGCGCAAGGGCACTAATAGCCATGCTTTAAAAGCTTTTAAATATTTAAATTACTAAAAAAACTGACTTCTGTACACCAGTGAAACTGGTAAACAGTTCTGTATAGTTTTTAAAAGTCATTTTCAGTTATTTAAAATCAGATTGCTCACAGGTGGTGGACTAGACACTCTTATTAATACAGCTGAAAATAAGCATTTTTAATAAAACTGCAACAGATTACCACTCTTAAATATATCAAGGAATATTTTTTAATACAAGGTAAAAAAATAAACAATTACGTTCTAAAACGCTGCCCGATTGCACTGGTTGATGGAAGATCTTACATTTGTAATTATGTAAATAAGTTTGAGTGGAAATTTGAACCATAACTTCACTTCGGGGAAACCAGCGCAATTTTTGGGCATAATTTGCACCCGGGTTGCTGATTGTGCCCAAAGCGGAAACTCATCATATTGATGCCACACTACTTTAATCAAAGTAGAGCCCCATCCAGTTTAAAATAAACCATCTTCTTATAAAATGTTGTTATTCCATTAATGAGCAATTCAGGGCAATATTAATAGCAGACACAAGGCTGCTGTACAATTTTAATTAAGAAGGTGCTGCAGCCTTGAACCCACCCCCATGCTAGCCATTCTGAGTGGCATAAAAGTAACGTAAAGCTGTTGTTTATTTAAAATAACTTACCTCAGTTGGTCAGGAGTTCCCAATGGCCCTTGTGCCATTTTCAAAAATGTTTTAAATGCCACTGGCGAGCTGCAGGCGCCAAACAGGGCAGGAAATCGGCCCGCTCCTACACTGAGCCTGCCAGCAGGTCGGGTCTAGGAGTGGGGAGAGGTGATCCTGGAGGGGAGAAGGCCTCAAACATGCAATCAGTGGGCCTGAGTTTATCTCAGAAAAATTTTAAAAAATGAAAATTTGCTGGTGCTTTTTTTTTGGAGCAGCCTCCAGCGGTCCCTTTAAGGATTGTTGGTTAGGCCACTTGATGTCTGGTAAAACTAGGGAGAACATGCGTGGCGCAAGCTCCGTCCATTTGTTCCTGAATTTTGCATTTGGGAGGTCCTACAACCGGCTTAGGAGCCTAATGCCTGTTTTAGGCGGGTGCCCCAGACAACTAAAAATCGCTCGAGCAACTATGGCGTCCGGCGTAGTTCAGGCATGACAGATTGTGACACGACAGATTGTGACACGCCTTGCACTGATTTCTTTCTGGTGAAACGGGCAGCCGTGAGTTCAATTTCTCCCCCAATAGCATTTTACAGACGAGAGTTGCTGACTTGCAAACAAGATACCTCAGAAGGTGCAGATCCTTTGAGAAATACCTGGATGTCAAATCCTAACCTTTCTGATCCTAATACAATAAAAGGAAATAAAATAAATATGTGCTTTCAATGGATAAAAAAAGACAAGAGAAGCCATAGAGAGAACAGGCGCTGTCTGATGCTTGTGAACTCGGTCATTCTCATTCAGAGATAAGTAGGCTATAACTGTCAGAATTCATTTGAGTGTATATGCAAACAGGAAGCATGTAGGGAGTCTGAGGAGATTTTCCCCGGACTGATTCTTGCATTGCCGCATCACGCTACAAACCTGATGGGACATTTTTTTCACATTACACTTGGGTGACAACATCAAGGGTTCCCAGGCCGAGTTACGATACAGATCAGATGCAATGCAGGTCAGCCTACACATGTCCCAACAATGAACTTTACCCTCTTCAGAGGAACATCTCTTAGTGTGCCACTATGAAACTTCTATACGCGCTATCATTTGGAATCTCACAATCAGATCATTGACGCTATATATTTCAGGGAGTTTAATGTCCATGGCTCTGAGCAACCTTCAGGGAGAACAGTCATTTCCGTGGCTGGATTTGAGGCTTAGATCGAAGAGAGAAAGGACAATGTTGCAGTATATTGTGCCTCAATCACCGTCAATGATGGGAGACATTTGTCTGAGCTGGATTTAAAGCTAGGTCCCAGATATGAAAAGATAATGTTCTAACCCACCGGCTTCCCCTGTTCTCCTTTTGTTTAAACGTTTACCTCGGGACAGGGCTAAAGTGCTCACTTCCAGTGAGTTGCTAATTTACATCGGTAACAAATTCTGTTTTGAAGAGGAGCGGAAAAAAGAACTATTTGGTAAAATAACTTTTTTATGGCTGTAGTGTGCTGTGCGGGTTTGATGTTTTTCTTAAGTAGTGAAGTACAAATGCGAGCAGTCTGGCAGAGAGACTCATAATCTTTTCAGCACCCTATATAAATATCAAAATGGCCAGCATGAAACAGGATATGAACTCTGCAGCAGTTGGTAATGATTCAATGTATGTACTTTCAAACACTCTTCCAACATTTTTAATTGCCTCAGCAATCTCAGAAATGAATAAAAACTATTCAACTGACCGTACTTAAAAAAAAATCAGCCTCTTCTCAGTATATCACTGCTGCGCAGCCTAATTGTATTCTGAACACAGTCAACAAGTTGACCCTGATTTAATCCTGCTACTAAAAATTGGGTGTACATGAAGTTAGATGTGCCACCCTCCATGGAGCCTATCACAATTAGCAAATTGAGAGGGCACAAGCAGAAAAATTTGGCATCCAATGTAAATTTGAGGCCATCCAAAACTCTGTTGCCCATGTCTTAACTCCCATTCACCCATCACCCCAACGCTCGCTGGCCTCGATTTAAAAAATCACATCCTTGTTTGCAAATCCCTCCATGGCCTCCACCCTCCCTATCTCTGCAACCTCCTCCAGCCCTACAACTATCTGCGCTCCTCCAATTCTGACCCCTTGAGCATGCCTGATTTTTAATCGCTCCACCATTGGCGGCCGTGCTTTCAGCTGCCTAGGCCCTCGGCTCTGGAATTCCCTCCCTAAACCTCTCCGCCTCTCTACCTCTCTTTCCTCCTTTAAGAAGCTCCTAAGACCCGACTTCTTTGACCAATCTGCCTAAATCTCCTTATGCAGCTCAGTGTCAAATTTGGTTTGATAACGCTCCTGTGAAGCGCCTTGGGTCTTTTACTATGTTAAAGGCGCTATATAAATCCAAGTTGTTGTTGTTAATGTTTCTTGGTGGTTCAGCAAAAAAAATGTTGCCAAATCAGTCTGTTACTTTATTCTGAATTAAACAATACCAAAGAAACCCGGTGCTATAAAACTGGGAATGGTGAGGCAACTTTAGATCCCTTCTGGCTATAAACAGTAAGACAGGGACAACCTCGAGCATAATTTAACAAGATGTTACAATCCTCCATAAAATACAATGCCACCTTGAGGACCTCCTGTAGTTTTCCCACCGATTTTAAAAACTACTGCTATAGCACATTACAACAGTGTGAAGTGTCTTTGGCTTCTTGTCTAGCAGAGCAGGGACCAATAAAACACTTTCAGACAAGCTGTCCTCAGTTTATGAGAAAAGTTCCACTAATATACGAACTCAGCTGTAGCAGCAAAGCCAATTAGAGAAAAATCAACACTTCCCAGTAGCAGACTTGCCCAGAATATGTTTGTCTTCAACTTTTTGGCAATCGGCAAACAGAGGTGAAGTGCAAGACCTCACAGTGAAAGGTTCAAAAAGGGTGGAGAAGAAGTTGTGATTAGATTTTGCCCTGTAGCACAGGAGCCCACCTACGTACCATCTGATGATCCCTGCCACTTTGACACCTTCAAGTTATCGTCTACTTTTCGCCATGTACAGTCCCTACATACCTTTACCAGGATGGTCACCAGGCCCTCCATTTCTTCCTTAAACAACAGCAGTCTTCTTCTACGACCACCCTCCTCCACTTGGCTGATCTTGTTCTCACCTTGCACAACTTCTCTTTTAACTCTACCCATTTCTTCCAGGAAAAAAGACATTTCTATTGGAAATCTGCATTGATTCCAATTATGCCTGTATTTTTGTAGGATATGTGAAACATTATTTTTGTTCCAATCCTATTCAAGGACCCACCCTGATATATTCTTCCATTACACTGATAACGGTGTTGGTGCCATTTCCTGCTCTCACTTTGATTGAGAATTTTATTGTCTATACTTCCAATTTCTACCCATCCCTCAGCTTCATGTAATTGCTCTTTGACTCTTCCCTTCCCTGACTTATCTCGCTCCATCTCTGGCTATGGGCTTTACATAGACACCTATTACAAACCCGCCTATTCCCACATTCTACTTGAATTATGCCTCTTCCCATCCTGTTTCCTGTAAAGGGTCTACTTTCCCTTCTCCCAATTTCTCTACTTCCATCGTACCTGCTCTGATGACTCCATGTTTGGCAATAGGTTATCTGAAATGTCTTTCTTTTTCTCTTAGCTGTAATCGACAGGTCCCTTGACCCCCTCCGCTCCATTTTCCATGACTGCGGTTTCCTCCTCTCCCTCCTCCCACAATGATAAAGTCACTGCTGTCCTCGTGTTCCACCCCACATCAGCATTTGCTAGGTCATTCTTTGTCACTTACAACATGATTCCACCATATCTTGTCTTTCTCCTGGGCGCCTTGTAGTCCTTTTTGACTTTAGCAACCTCCAACCTTAACTATCGTTCCCATGTTCTTCTTATTGTGTGGAAGATGCACAGCAGATCCATCAGTGTCTGGGGAGAAGGAAAGGGAGTCTGTGTTACTGCTATAGCCCTTCATCAGAGTACAGCTCTGGCAGAGGGATCTGGGTGCAGGATCTTGATCTCTCTTTCTCTTTTGGTTGCTGGAGACCTGCTCTGTGTTCCCAACATTGTCTGTTTTATTTTTATTTTTGGTTTCCAGTCTCAGTAGATTTTTTTATTATTTACATTTTACGGGTGTGATGTGATTCAGGGGGTTTGTGGCGACCATCTGATGAAATAATCCATAGATGCCACCACATGTGATGAGTTGGGTCAGAAGTAGCTCCTGTTGTGACAGAGTTCAATTTTAAAAATAAAAGCTATGTGAACAACGATTCGCAGAGGGGCACTGTCTGTAGACTGTGTGGGAAGAATGCTATAAAGAGCAGCTAGTAATGACTCTTGCTGTTTACTGATTATTAGCTCTGTGCCAGCATTAAAGTGTCTGTTCTTTTTAGCACAACACACAGAGTGACATCAGTGCTCATCCTGAGTGCTTAATTTGCCTTACACGAACAATACGCTGAACACAGCCCAGCTCTAGATTAGACGATTACAATTCCTTCCATTTTTCAGACATTTTCCCTAATCTTCCATAAGATTGCATTAAAAAAATCTTGTCATTTTTTTTTAATGATTTTCAGCCAACATTTTCCAAATTGAAAACTCTGCACAGCTTCTCACCAGAAAAAGTAACGTGAGCTGACACAAGATAGTGATGGGTCGCAAATGTCCAGAAACCTTCACAATAGTTCAGAGCATTCACCCAATTCATCAGCAGATCACTCTTAACTAATGAGAGATCTCGAGTCTTTTAAGCTAAAGGCATCTTACTGCAGATTTTGGTAGGTTGGTGTTGGGACAGGTTGAAACCCAGTGAGAGCAGAACACAAGATAAAAGATAGTTTAATAATTTAGTTTCATCACAAAACTAATCAAAATGAAAGCAGCAAAGAAGAATAAAAGACTGTGTGCAATATTAATGTTTAACTTGTCATCCTGACATCATGATTAAATACCTAACAATATCACCAAGTGCTGTCTCATCATTAAATGAATGATGCCGAATAATTATAGCCTACCACTCCAACCAAATGTTGCATACCATTCAGTCAATAAGTGAGCAAAGAATGTGTGCAAACAAACCCTGCCACTGTCATCAGATATCACATGCTAACCAATGAATGAGTTAGTAAATCTGATCCAAACAGCTGTAGTGACAATAATCCACACCTGTGCATGTATACGGTGAAGGAATACAAGTTAGATAAAGGTTGAACATTCATACTAGCAGCACACAGAATAACTACAACAATCGTTAAAGAGCGGGCACAAAAGCTGCATCAGTTCGATTTATGTGAGGTGTACAAACTTGTGCTGTCAATTCTCTGCATTCATTTTTCTGTGTGTATGTGTAAAATATATTCAACTTTACATCATTAACATGCCTACACTTAACTGTAATTCTTGATGAATACACTCAATTCAATTTTGATTTCTCTGCCCCCCCCCACCCCCCCACCCCACACCCCCCACTTTGGATTGGGGGAGAAATCATCCATCGGAACTAGTCCCACCTCAGAGATGACACCTCCTGTTGCCTGAACTCAGAGCAACAGGAATCTCCACCGTTCAGAGATTCTTGTCCTGAAGGCAGGCAGCGATGGAAAGCAGCAACTAAGGAGAAAAATATCAAAGTCCCCTCAAACCATCCAGTGCAGTGTTACTGTAACATTAGATCAGATCAGTGAACTCTACTGTTGTCCTTCTGCCAGATGCGTTTATTCATTTCCTTTGTCTGGTCTTAATCTAAATGTAACTCTTTGATGTCTGTAGCAATGCTGTTGGAACCATAGTAATGGGTACCAGGATCGCTGTGCTGTTCAGTGTGTTTTAGTTGTGCTTCATTTTCATACAAAAATGACGGGCAGGAAAAATACCAGCTGGTCTATCAAGCCTGCCCCACACTCATGATGGCTGGAGCATCAGGACTAGACACTTGCTACTCTCCGCAGCCATGGAAACAAAAAACGTAGAAAAATCCAGGGCCAATAATGGAAACAATACTCTGGAACATTTCTCTCCGACCCCCTCAGGCGATCAAAACCAATTCGGAAGATCACATGGACCACGTGCTATCTGTAAAACCTCTTGCCTTCTATATGATACGATCTCTGCCCCAGTCAAGAACCTGTCCAGCTCCCTCGTGAAGGTGAGCAGAGAGTCAGCACCCACCACACCAGCTGGCAACGCATTCCAGTGGCTCACTACTCGCTGGGAAAAGGAGAAAACAAAGACTTGGACTTCTACAGCACCTTTCATGACTTCAGGACGTCCCAAAGCGCTTTACAGCCAATGAAGTATTTTTGACGTGTAGTCACTGTTGTAATGTAGGACCAAGCAGCACAGAATTTAGGGACAGTTTTGTGCTGTGGACTCATGGCCACCAGGCACTGAATGGGAACCATGTCAAGCCTTCAAGTGGGAAATAAGAACATAAGAAATAGGAGCAGGAGTAGGCCATTTGGCCCCTTGAGCCTGCTCCGCCATTCAATAAGATCATGGCTGATCTGAAATCAGCATCCTTTTTTAAAATATCAAATCATGCAAAACTATAGTGAGCATTATCATTTTATAAAGGTTTTCTGATGGCGTGATTGGGGGGAAAAAAAGGTTTGAATTAGTCAGAGTCCACCTGAGTCCAGGAAAAACATTACACATGGTCTTAGTCCAGCAGTCTAGTCCTTTCCATTGTGTGTGTGAATTCCGCTCCCTCACACCTTGGGACATTTTACTATGTTAAAAGTGCTATATAAATGCAAGTTGTTGTTGTCGTCATGCTGCTGGGGACAGTAATTCCTCCCACACAGTTGCCTGATGTTGTAATTAAAGCCTGTTGTTTAAACAGATGTATTCAAATAGTCAACACAAATGGAAGCAGGAGGAAATAAGTTTCTGTTTGAGCTACCGATGTAGAGACTCTCTTTTTCACAGTCTTTATGACCCTTCTCAGCCATCAGATAGAGGTGACCTCCAGCCCCCTCTGTCTGGACTAAGTTTGAACCCAGGGTCCGTGGTGCAGGGACAGTTTTTGGGATACGTGCCAGAGCCCAGTAAGTTGTCCCATCTGATTAATGACAGTTCAGGGTCATTTACCTCCATATGCAAAATTATACCTCAGTAAGACTCAGATGTTCAGTGAGGCAAGCTCTCAGTTCTGTCAATCACTTTTCCTTCTGGTTTAATTCTTTGTTGCTACTGTTCCTCCAGACAGACTGCTGGGAATGGCCTCCTGGAAATGATTGCTCTTGTTTTGTACTTATTTTTCATGATTTTTTTTATGCATAAAAAGAACAACTACAATGGGGTTTTTTCTTGTTTACAAATATCACTCCGAGCACAGCGGCTTCATTTTTATTCATTAGCAGTGATCAAATCACTTAACTACTGTCATGATCTGACCCAAAAAGAAAGGTTTGTTGTTGTTCTTTTTCCGCAATAAGGTCACATCATTGTTAGCAACTGGAACGAGTAACTAGTTCTGATGGGAAAATGATGGCAGATGTGTTTCAGAGTCTAGCCCCAGGAGCATTTATTTCAAAGACTGTACGGTACAACTAGTATCACAGCCACTGGTTAGAGATAGAATCAGAATAAAAATTGGTGTATCCTGACAGTTTTTTGCTGTTGCAGTATAAACCATTATGGTCCAAGTCACAAGCTTTTGATTGTGTCAGCTATGGCTCAGTTGGTAGCACTCTTGCCTCTGTGTCTAAAAAGCTGTGGGTTCTAAGTCTCATTCCAGGGATTTGTGCACAAAATCTAGGCTGATTCTCCAGTGCAGTACTGAGGGAGTGCTGCACTGGTTTAGCAGCTGTCTTTTGGATGAGACGTTAAACCAAGGTGGAAGTAAAAGATCCCATGGCACTATTTCAAAGAAGGGTAGGGGAGTTCGCTTTCCCTGACCAATATTTATCCCTCAACCATCATCACTAAAACAAATTATCTGGAACATTATCACATTGCTGTTTGTGGGATCTTGGTGTGTGTAAATTGGCTGCTGCGTTTCCTACATTACAGCAGCGAAGACACTTCAGTGAATACTCCATTGACTGTAAAGCACTTTGAGACGTCCTGATGTCATGAAAGGAGCTATATAAATCCAAGTTCTTTCTTTCCTATTGATAATTGACCTTCTGTTACTCAAAGTTTAACAGAACAACTTGCTACCCATATATGAAAAATGGAGAGAAGCAGCACTTTGCATGTTGGAGCTTCTGACTCACTCTAGCCTGAAGTGCTTGTATTTTTGGAAATATTTCAATGTTTTTGTGAAGGGAACCATTTTCTGCTTTCCTGGATGTGCCTTTAGTTTTCATACCTGGGGCATGAACAAAAAATGCCTTTTGCCCCATGTGTGAACTCTCCCCTCACTAGCTCATTTACAAACAGGATGCATCGTTCAACAGGGTAGTGTAGAGTTCATCGTTCCACCATGACATCTCCCCCTGCTGTTAGCCGCAATTCTGAAACACATTCGTAGATAAGGCCAAAGAAAATGAGAAGTCTTTTCTAAATGCAACAATTAAACATCCTCGTTTGTAATACTCTTCTTTTATTTTTCAAATGTTGTGTTCACAGTAGCACCAGTTCTAACGTGCCCCGGCAAATCTTCTTTCAAAATGCTTTCAGCAGACCAGGTGCCAAGATTATGATTTTTGTTGGGTAAGGGTATTAACGGATATGGAGCCAAGGCGGGTAAATGGAGTTGAGATACAGATCAGCCACATTCTAATTGAATGGTGGAACAGGCTTGAGTGGCTGAATGGCCAACTCCTGTTCCGATGTTCCTATGTCCTTCCTATGTTCCTATGATTACTGATGCGATCACTTTATACAGACAAGCTCAGCACCAGGGGTGGATGTCCCCAGATATGTAAAATCCAGTTGTCTCCTCATTAGAATAACTTTCAAGCATTTAATGAGGCTTTACCAGACTGGTAGCACCACTCCTCCACAACCAGGAATATCTTCACCACACAATGCGGCACAGCTTTGGTGCTGACATACTGGCTCTCGGCCCTGTTTGGTGCTTCAGCCTGAGCCAGAGAGGAGCTCCATTCCCAGCTTGTGTGTAGAGATGGGGAAGTTGACAACTACAGTCAGAGCTCTCAACACCTCTACAATCCATCCCGCAGAGGTCTTATCTTCACGGGCTTTCAGCACAGATTTCATGTGATTTAAGCTCTTTCCGTGTGGTTTTGAGCTCTTTTAGTGCTTCATAAGTTTTGATTTAAGTCCTTTATGCTCCCCTCAGCCGGGATTGTCAGAACTGAGCTGTACAATAGTATTCAGCGTCTACTGAAGCCAGATACACTAGTGTCAGCTCAGCCACAGGACAAGGTGGCAATTTTACAGCCTTCTTCACAAATTAAGTGGCTGGATGGTTCCAAGTTTGCATATTTCTCTCTAACAACTTTTCACTTTTTATGAAATTCTGCAATGCCATTTATTAATGAGCTATGAACAATTTCAGAAAAAAATAATATATAATGAAGGGCAGCAACATTGTCTGAAGTTGAATTGCATGACCATTAATTCTTTACTTTAAAAAAAAAGGTGAGCAGGCCCGATCGTCAGCTTTAGATGACTCCATGTCTACAGGAACACCTATTATGCGGTGACTGATCCAGTTTCCGTCTATTTTTAACTAGGCGTTGTCTCATTTCATTTAACTTCTGAGACTGTGGCCTAGTTGGACTAATTAGAAGAATGCTGACCCTGCTATTATATTGCAAAATGCTGTGATGTAGGCACTAGTCCAGGAAAACTCGGCAACAGATTAGTCGCTGGTTTATTAGTCATCCTCTGGCACTGTTGTGTGAACCGAGTCAAATTTATTAATAATCGGTTTACATATGTGTTCCATCACTTTGTCAATTTGGCAAAGCCGTGTTCTGTGTCTTCTTTCAGACTAACGATTTGTAGCTACTCTATTTGTGGTATAATCCTTTTTAGCTCCAAATATTTGCATATGGTGTGTGCAAAGTCTGAATCCATCTTATTAAGTGAATTAAAAGGGTGGGAAATACAGATTATGCAGCGTTATTTACCAGCGTATAAAACATAAATCATTTTTAATTTGCTAAAATAGTTACCTCCTCCAGAGGAATGTAACGAAAAGACTGATTCTGTCTCTCTGTTTCCTTTGGCACTGTTGAATATTCCATCCTCCTCCAAAGTCTCTCTTCTGTAGTTCACCTCAATAGAGCTGTTCTCTCCTCATTCCATTCATCTGTCACAAAGCAGGCACTGCATTGGCTTCTTGGCCTCTGCTTACATAGTTAACTCTATTATACCTCGACAGTCCATTCTTGGTCCCCTTCTGTTCACTATTTATCTGCTATCCCTTGGTGAGATTATCAGGAAACATGGGGGTCAGCTACCACATATACACTGATGACACCCAGGTCTACCTACACGCCTCCTCCACTCTTCAACTGCCTATCTGAAATCAAGTCCTGGATAAGCCAAAATTCCTTCAAGTTTATTCTTAGTAAAACCAAAGCCATCCTTTTTGGCTCTCACCGGCACCTACATGCCTCTTGTCTTGACTCCATCAACTTCCCCTGTGTTACCTCCAGCAGAGTCAGCCTGCTGGACCCTGACCTCGGCTTCCTCCTTCATATCTGTGCTATTACCAAGGCCACTTTCTTCCACCTCTGCAACATTGCCTGTCTTCCCCACCACACAAAACCTCCCCACTGCTGTCAAAACTATAGTCCATACCTTCATCTTGAGGATCAATTTCTCTAATACTCTGCTAACTAGCCTCCCTTCCTATCCCTCCACAGCTTCAATTCATTCAAAATACTGCCGCCTGTGTCCTCATCCACATGAAGCCCTGAGCTCCCATCACCCCTGTACTCTCCAAGCCCGAATGACTTCCTGTGTCTCAGCGAGTTGACTTCAATGTTCTCATTTTCACTTTCAAATTCCTCCATAGCCTTACCCTGCCTTACCTTAGTGATCTCCTCCTTGCTTTATCTTCCCTTACATACACTGGGCTTCTCTTGATGCCCAGTTTTACCATTGGTGGCTACTCATTCAGCCCTAACACTCCTGCCCTGTGGAATGGCCCAGGCCTGTTTCTTCCCCGTTGCCAGCTCCCTCTCTGCTTTAAAAAAAAACTTCCCCAAGACCTTAAAGTTTGACTGCCCCATCAAGCCTTCTCCACTTTTCCAATTCCCTTTCTGTTCATTGTTTACTGTTTTGTCCTCTTAAAGTTAAACTCTTTGCGCTGTCTTCCTGTATGTGAAGAGTTCTACAGAAATGCAACTTGCTGTTGGAAAGTCCCACTGGAAGGACCACCATGATCATTTCATTTATTTTATCATAGGGTGGACAGTGAGGTCAATGTACTACCGTATTAACCCTACAGTTCAGTAGGTGGCACATCATTAGCTCTCTATCATTTACCATAAATACTTTAGGAACAAAACCAATCATTTTGCCTGATCATTCCTGTACCACGTAGAGCAACTCCCACTCGCCCCCGCACCCCACCACCACCACCCACAGAACTCTGGTCTTCCAGGATGCTGATGTGAGAATCAGGCACAAACGCACTTAATATGGGCAGCAAATACCAACATAATAACAAATAGCAAGACCCTGCTGGCATACCACTGAATAAAGGGTGACGTTTTGGTGCCACGGTTTATGAATTGCACTTTGCGCCTGACTTGGCGACAATGCAAATAAACAAATAAAATGTAGCCTGCTGTTTACTCCCTGGGCACACAGCTCAACTCCTGGTAGAGCCTTAAGTACATCTGGAATTAATTCTAAAAAGACCACACACTGCTGTTGACTATTAAATGTTATGTTATATACACCCAATAATCTCTTTTGATTTTAATACTTGTGAAATATCGATTTTGTCATCAGTAGCATTATCATTTATAGCCATATAAAATAAAAGGTATCACATAGGACATCTAAATCAGCTTCATTGTGCCAGAATAATGTTACCCAGTACTGCTTCTTATTTTCTTGGGAAATTCCTTGATGTTTCCACAAGAAGTATTCTGTACATATTCATTATGAAGCAAAAGCAGGGCTGCAAGGTTCATTTTCAAAGATTGTTGAACAGCCATCTGAAAAAAGTCTCTGCACAATATTTCTCCAGTGCAGTATAACTGGGATCCTCATAACTCTCCTGACCAGAATGTCCTTCAAGGATTGTCTATAGAAGCGCATCAGTGATTGTAAACTACTCAGTGACACTTTTTTCAGGAGTCAGAATTACTATTGAGAAAGCTTCCCCCTTCCCCCGGAATCCCTTTTGTGTGATATAACAACTCATATTCCCATTGCAGAAGGCCAATCTCACAGCACTAAGTAGCACTGGTACCAATGGTACAAAAGATTGCTTTCTTCTGCCCCAACAGAAGCAGGCAGCTGCAGCAAAGATGGCAGCTAGGCCATGAGGTTGGGAGGGGATAAAAAAGAAAAAGAAAATCAGAAACAAATATAATTTCAATCCACTGCATTAGTTTGTGAAGCTGGTCATCAAAGAGCAAGCTCTCACAGAGTTAACAGAAATAGGAGACACATTCTGATAATAGGTATCACATTACAGCTCATGATATTGGCCAGATAGCTACAGAAGGAAGCAGCAGAGAATGCTGGGTAATTAATATCCACAATGAAGTTTTAGATGTGGTCAAGGGTCCGCCTCTAAACCAAAACCACAAACGATCGAACCCTTTAAAGAGAGATTTAAACATTGTTGTGGTTTCATATCCTTAAGGAGAATGTTTGTTTTTCTTGCCACTATACCATCATGAAGTCTCTCATACATGTATATAATATGTAATTATATATCTTGTGTATCAAATTGAGTAAAAATATGCCATACAAGCACGGGCTTTCAGTCTGTAAGAGTGTGTGTTTTTAAACAGTTGAATAACCCAATCATTACTGTTTGAGCATCAGAGACGCTGGGTAGTACACATGTGATAGTGTTTTTCTTTTATCTTGCAAAAAGATGGCTAGCTAACATGGATTCAGATGACTGACAAGCAAAGTGGCTTATTCAGTAGCGCTTCTTCATCCGGAATAATGTGTGCGGCCTTTTTATACAATAATAATATAACTTTTAATAACTGAATAGCTTTTCTTTAGTTTCTGAGTAAATGTGCCATTCAACCTATATTTGTAGAATGGCATGCTTTATTTGGTTCTGTCATATTTTGCTGAAATATTTTGCTTTATTGACAAACACGAGACATGTTAAAATTGCGCTCAGATCACTTGAGATGGATTGTTGTAATGGAGCCCTCTTGCAGTGGTTAGAAATCTGTAACATTACTTCCACGCAGAGTGAGTCGCACTCTCTCCTTACTATTGTAACCCAATATCTGTGCATGCAAATGAACAAATGCTTAATTAATACATTGTGTTTTGAAATATTGTCTGTAACATTTTGAAAGAAATAAAAATGATTCACAATATGTCCTAGTATTTTTTTTCTCTCTTTGCTACTGGGCAGTGATTGTGGTGACATGGTGTAAAGCGAGTTATTCAGCCCAAGGGTAGAATGCTGCTGATTGCACCATCCTATCAGTATCGCAAAAAGATAGGAGCAAGTTCTAATCTTTTTCAAAATAATATTGAATTTATTAAATGTTAAATATATAAGACACACACCATGAATTCAGCCTAGTTTATACTGCAGTGTGGACTCTCAGACCAGTGAGTGAGCATAATTATGCTCTAGTTAAAGTCTACAGTACATAGAATATCAAACAATTGGCCATGGGTAAGTTTTTATGAGTGTTGCAGGGTAGGAATAGTTCTATCTCTGTGGTAGAGTCTCCTGTGTATTTTTAACGTTAATATTGTCCCTGTTCATCGCTATTTCTGGTAACAGTCTTCTATTAAATGCATACATTTGCAATCCAAAGTCTAATTTTCTCTTGTAAATACACATCTGTTACACCCATGTTACCAATAAAATAAAAATAAATAAATTCTTCAAGCAACCTGCATAAGTATAAAGAGCATTAACATCTCAGGTGCTTGTGAGCTACTGCACTGTACAACTGTAGCACTAGTGAACACACAGCTACGAGCTGTGCTGATATGATTTATACATCACAAGAGAACTTCACCATATAAACAAGTGGCAAAGTTAGAGCTGATTATTTTGCTTGCGTTAATAAATGACTATAAAAACCATAAATGGCAACAAGGTGTTTTAGTTTACACTATGATTCTTCTCCACTGGGTCAAAAGTCTCATCCATAGCATATGATTCTTATACTATACTTCTACAGTTCGTAATCATTTTAGCAATTCTTGTTCCTGGGATAATCCTATCAAATCTTATGGAATGTTTTTTTCTGGATTGATCTCTTAAAAAAGCTGGGGCTGTGAGGAATTTCCTATTTAGCAGGTAGATATTCTCCTGGAGAAACGTTGTGCATATGACATCTTTGCTGGTTTCAGAGCAGCTTGTCCAGAACAGCAGTGACAGATTGAGCCTACGCCATTTTGACAACAACCTGCATTTGAACAGACTCACTAACCAAGTCTTCATTTAAAGCAAATATCTCACAACTGAGACTGCCCTTTCAGTCAGACCCACAGACTCACTGGAGGATACTTAGAACCGCTTGGCCACAAAGCAAAACTGCTAATGGGAGGGTGACCAGGGGTGTGTTGAATGTCTTAAATAAAATACCACTGCACAGAACATGTGGATCCTAGCAGATAAATGCATCTAAATTATACAGGTTATGGCAAATCCTGTTTTCTTTTAAAAAAACAAATAAATTAAAATCTATTCAGTTGGGATTACTACAGATTTTAAACTTCCTTTGGTGTGTCTCCTTAAGCAAAAGTGTAGAAAAGTATTATCAATATTAGATGGTGATGATTAATTCACAATGCACAAGAGCTGGTTGATTTTGTTTATCTGGGAGGTGTTGCTGAATAATAAGGGAGGTGCAGAATGCAAAACTGGGATCCAATAGAAATTCAACAGTTGCTTCATTCATTAAGGGCAATTAGGGATGGTCAATAAATGCTGGCCTTGCCAGCGACGCCCACATCCGATGAACGAATAAAAAAAAAATTAAAGAATTAATTAGTCGGACGGGGGCTGTCGAATCTTAAGCTAATCATCTTGACCTTGTAATACAGAATTGCCATATTGTATTATGTGGAAAAATATATCCTTTACAATTTGGATATTGCTTTTGTTCCTCTAGTGTCAGAAACCCATTGCTTCTCATCATTCCACCCTCTGCTCACAGAGTTGTATGGTGCCATTTTCTTTTACCAAACAAGCTAATTTCGAACAATTAACCTATATACAATGAAATAAATAGATGAGGGGGAAAGGGGCTAAATCCCTCAGGGATTTCAGGAGTACTTTGTTGGCTACTCGTGTACACATGGCAGTGTTGCTTGTATACACACTGCCCCCAAACACCCATTCAGGCAGCACAGCAGTAACTCAGCCCTGAACATCCATTATTTATTTTGATGAAAGTGCTGTATCCCTCAAAGGCTTGATGCAGAAAATCCGAGTATTAAATTGGATTTACTATGGTCTTATTTTTGAATGGGATCACCACAAGGCTGTTGTAGGAAGCATGTTTACTGATTTTCCACCAAAACACAGCAACTTAAACGCTAGATCAATGCTCTGTGGTCTGCCAGCTTATCTTGCTGCACATTCTCAATACAGGCTGCCTGGCTGAGGGTCACAAACTATGCAAAATTAAGCACTGTCACTTTAAAGCTGTGTTTGTCACATTGTCGTTTTAACTTTGCAGTTTTTGTTATACTTTAATTTGCTTAACAGCAATCACTGTAAACTGCATTGAGTCAGGCAAAATGAGTGGGTTTTTTCCATCAAAATCTATTAAATGAATCTCCCAATTAAAATATTGTGGCGACACGCCACCATTGGACATAATCCGCTCACGGCGGCACGGACAGTTTACGCAGGCGCACTGCCGGCAGCAGCCGCCCCCAGCCGGGGGCCCTTTCCTCCGGCAACTTGTTTCCCGCAGGGACAGGCTGCCGGGAGCACTTACTGTCTGGGGAGTATTTAAGTGGTTGCGCGGGCTTTTCAAGCTCTCTTTTTGCCATGATGTAAATTAAAGTAGTTGTGTTCCATCAACTCTGGTCTCGACTCCCACGTTTGCCGTGGTATCTCAATACTGGTGACCCCGACACTCAGGACGAATCCTAAGCTAGCATGGCAGATACAAACACAGTCACAGTTAAACTACCGGACTTTTGGGAGAACCTGGCCGAGGCCTGGTTCGTTCAAGCCGAGTCCAGATTCCGGCTGAGAAGCATCACAGTCGACGCCACGAAGTACGACTACCTCGTCGCCTCTCTCACCTACGCCACAGTCCCCAAGGTTTGGGCAGCGCTGCAGGATCCACCAGAGGAAGGCAAGTACGAACATCTGAAGGCCGCGCTTCTTAAAAAATTTCAGGCGTCCTCTTACCAGCGCATCTGCCAACTCCTCGACCTCCCAGGCCTTGGTGACGCTTCACCATCAGACCTGCTTTCCCACATGCTGTCCCTCTCGGACGACAAAAACCCCGGCGCCCTCTTTTGCACGCTTTTCATTCGGCAGCTCCCCGCCAGCATCCGCCCGCTCATTGTGGAGTCTGGCTCCACAGACCTGAATGAGATAGCCGAAAAGGCCGACTGGCTGCTCTCCGCGCAGACCGCCCGCGACGTCGCGCCCGACCTCACGGCAACGACCACGCGGTCCCCCCGGCCCACTAGGCCCGACCGCCCTTCCACTCCGGGTCACTGCTACTACCACACCCGTTTTGGCACTAGGGCCCAATGCTGCACGCCACTGTGCACTTTCAAACCCCCCCCCCCCGCACCGGCTCCCACGATGGCCGCGGGGCAAAAGGGGCCCCTACTGTATGTCACCGACGACAGCACCAACCGCCGATTCCTGTGCGACACAGGAGCCCAGCACAGCATCACCCCCCGCCTCCGCCCTCGAAATCCAACGCGGCGCACGGGGTATCACGCTGGCCGCAGCCAATGGCTCTGACATCCGCACATACGGCACCCGCATGGTCACGCTCGACCTCGCAGGCCGCCGCTACCGCTGGGAGTTCCTCACAGCCAAGGTCCTCTGCCCACTCATCGGCGCCGACTTCCTACGCGCCCACGGCCTCCTTGTTGACATTCCGAGGCACCGCCTCGTCGACATCAACACTATGGCCCCCATCCCTGGCGCATTCACCCCAGCCCATTCGGCCGGCCTGACGACCTACTGCCTCGCCAGAGCCACGGACGACTACTCGGCACTACTAGCCGAGGTTCCCGCCCTCACTAACCCGACCTTTTCGGCCAAAGCCGCCAAACACGGTGTGGAGCACTATATCCCCACCACCGGCCCCCCGGTCTCTGCCCACGCCCGCAGACTCAACCCGGCCAAGCTGGAAATCGCGCGGGCCGAGTTCACCACCATGGAGCAACTCGGCATCATCTGCCGCTCCAGCAGCCCTTGGGCCTCGCCCCTCCACATCGCCCCCAAGCCCAGCGGAGGCTGGCGCCCCTGCGGGGACTACCGCCGCCTCAACGACATCACCACCCCCGACCGATACCCGGTGCCGCACATCCAGGACTTCTCGGCCCGACTGGTCGGACGAACCGTCTTCTCCAAGGTCGACCTGGTGCGCGGTTACCACCAAGTCCCCGTACACCCCGCGGACATCCCCAAAACGGCCGTCATCACCCCATTCGGCCTGTTCAAGTTCCTGAGGATGCCCTTCGGCCTCAAGAATGCAGCCCAGGCTTTCCAGCGCCTCATGGACTCAGTCCTCCAAGACCTGAACTTCCTATTCGTCTATCTAGACGACATTCTCGTGGCCAGCTCCTCCAAACAGGAACACCTCGAACACCTTCGCATCCTGTTCGGGCGCCTAGCCCAACACGGGCTCATCCTCAGCCCAGCGAAGTGCCAATTCGGCCTAGCCGAAATCAATTTTCTCGGCCACCACATCACCCCTGCTGGGGCCGTCCCCCTGCCCAACAAGGTGCAGGCCGTCCAGCAATTCCCCTGCCCCAAAACCATCAAGGGCCTACTGGAGTTTAACAACTTCTACGCTCGCTTCGACAGGGACAACAAGGAGCCGGCTACCAAAGCCTTGCCACCCCCGGAAGACCAGGTGCTCACTCTGTCGACCTCCGACGTAAGGGGCGCTCTACGCAGAGTGAACACACGAAAGGCTACTGGACCGGATAGCATCCCTGGACGGGTACTCAAGGAATGTGCTGATCAGCTGGCTGATGTCTTCACCGCCATCTTGAACCTGTCATTGGCCCAGGCAGTAGTCCCTACATGCTTCAAGACCGCCACCATCATTCCTGTGCCTAAACAAGCGGCTGTGACGTGTCTGAACGACTATCGACTTGTCGCACTCACACCCATCATAATGAAGTGTTTCGAGAGACTGGTCTTAGCCCACATCGAAGCCAGTGTTCCTGCCTCCCTTAACCAACACCAGTTTGCCTATCGGGCAAACAGATCAACGGAGGATGCAATCACAACTACTCTACACTCGGCACTGAATCACCTAGATGGTAAGGAGACCTACATCAGAATGTTGTTTATAGACTACAGCTCAGCATTCAACACTATCGTCCCCAACAAGCTGGCCACCAAACTCCAAACTCTTGGCCTGAACACTTCCCTCTGCAACTGGACCCTGGGCTTCCTAACAAACAGACCCCAGTCTGTCAAATTAGGTAACCACACCTCCCCCCCCCGACCCTGAACACGGGGGCCCCACAAGGATGTGTGCTGAGCCCCCTCCTCTACTCCCTCTTCACCCACGACTGTGTGGCTGTTAATGGTTCCAACACCATCATCAAGTTTGCAGATGACACCACGGTAGTAGGCCAGATCACCAACAACGATGAGTCAGCCTACAGGGAGGAGGTCCAGCATCTCGTGAAGTGGTGCGCCGACAACAACCTGGCCCTTAACACCAAGAAAACAAAGGAAATAATCGTGGACTTCAGGAAGTCCAAAGGCGGAAGTCACACCTCCATCCACATCAATGGGGCGGAGGTGGAAAGGGTGGCCAGCTTTAAGTTCCTCGGAGTCCACATCACGGAAGACCTCTCCTGGTCCCTCAACACCTCCTCTCTGGTGAAGAAGGCCCAGCAGCGCCTATATTTCTTGAGGAGGCTGAAGGGATGTAATCTGTCACCCCTGATCCTCTCTAACTTCTACCGCTGCACTATAGAGAGCATCCTGACAAACTGTATCACGGTATGGTACGGCAGCTGTAGCTCCCATGACCGGAAAGCCCTGCAGCGGGTAGTCAAAACTGCCCAACGCATTACCGGCACCCGGCTACCGACCATAGAACATATATATCAGAAACGCTGCCTACGGAGGGCACGGTCCATCATCAAAGACCCTACCCACCCCAGCCACAGTCTGTTCGCCCTCCTACCATCTGGAAGACGCTACAGATGCATTCGCACCCGTACGACCAGATTTAGGAACAGCTTCTTTCCCAGGGCTGTCATCCTACTGAACTCCACAAATAAACACTAAAGCCTGTACATCTGCCGATGCACTTTATTATGGTCATATTTATGCTAATTTATATGTACAAATGTATGTTGAAATGTTTAAGTGTCCTAATTCAAATTGTACACTCTCGGGAGCCGCAAGCCTACATTTCGTTGTACTGCGCTTGTGCACTAACAACGACAATAAAAGTTGATTTGATTTGATTGATTGAGTTCCTCGGGATGGTGAACTTCTACAACAGGTTCATCCCCAGAGCTGCAGCCCTCATGAAGCCCCTATACGACTCCCTCCGAGGTAAATCCGGCAAGATGGCAGTAGCCTGGACCGCTGACACGTCAGCCGCCTTCGACGCCACCAAAAACGCGCTCGCCGATGCCACCCTGCTCGCGCACCCGAGGGCCGATGCCCGGGTCGCGCTCACCACCGACGCCTCCGACCATGCGGTCGGAGCCGTGTTCGAGCAGTGGGTCAATGGCGCGTGGCAGCCACTTGCCTTCTACAGCCGCCAACTGCGCCCCCCGGAGGTCAAATACTCTACTTTCGACCGCGAGCTCCTCGCACTCCACCTGTCGGTCCGCCATTTCAGGTTCCTCCTGGAGGGCCGCCCCTTTACCGCGTACGTGGACCACAAGCCGCTCACATACGCGATGGCCAAGAACACCGAACCCTGGTCCGCTAGGCAGCAACGCCAGCTCGCGGCCGTGTCCGAGTTTACCACGGACATCCAGCACGTCTCCGGTAGAGACAACGTTGTCGCCGACTGCCTTTCCCATCCCGCCATCTGCGCGAATCACCTAGCGGTTGACTATGCGCAACTAGCAGCGGCCCAGCTCACGGACCCAGACCTCCTCTCGGCGGCTACCAGCCTGCCAGGGCTACGCCTAGCCAAGGCCGCGCACGGGCCCGAAGCCACGGCAGTCACTTGCGACGTCTCACTCGGCCAACCCAGGCCGGTCGTCCCTGCAACCTGGCGCCGCTGCATCTTCGACGCGCTCCACGGGCTCTCCCATCCGGGTTCCCGCGCATCCGTCAAACTCCTCTCCCAGCGCTTCGTCTGGCGCAGCCTCAGGAAAGATGTTCGGACTTGGGCCACCTCCTGCCTCGCCTGCCAACGGGCTAAGGTACAGCTGCACACAAAAGCACCCCTGGGAGACTTCGAGGTACCCAGCCGCCGCTTCGACCACGTACACGTCGACATCGTCGGTCCTCTGCCGCCATCGCAAGGCCAAACTTATCTCCTCACGATGGTCGACCGCTACACACGCTGGCCTGAGGCAGTGCCGCTGACCTCCACCACCACAGCCGACATCGCCAGGGCGTTCGTTAACACCTGGGTCGCGAGGTTTGGCGTACTGGCCGACATAACCTCCGACAGAGGCGCCCAGTTCACCTCCGAACTCTGGACGGCCACAGCACGCAACCTCGGGGTGACGCTCCACCGAACCACGGCGTACCACCCGCAGGCCAACGGGCTGTGTGAACGCTTCCACAGGTCACTCAAGGCCTCACTCCGCGCCAGCCTGCAGGACAGTACCTGGACTGACCACCTACCGTGGGTGCTACTAGGCCTACGCACCGCGGTCAAGGAAGACCTCCAGTCCTCAGCAGCGGAGTTAGTCTACGGACAACCGCTGCGCGTACCAGGCAAATTCCTCCCGGAGGCTACCACGCCTTGGTCGGCCGAACAGCAGCGGCTCAACTCTTTCTCTTCCGCTCAACAGTTCGCCCCACTTCCGGTCAATCGACACGGCGAACTCGCACCTCATGTCCCGCCAAACTTACAGCAGGCACGCTTCGTCTTCGTGCGACACGACGCGCACCGCGGACCCCTGCGACCCCTGTACGACGGACCGTACGAGGTACTACAAACCGGGGACAAGGTCTTCAAGCTGCGACTCGGCGACAGGGTCGAAACAGTCTCCATCAACCGACTCAAACCAGCACACACAGAACCAGGGGAACAGGTCCCCATGGCCCGACCTCCAACTAGGGGCCGTCCCGCCAGCAAGCCAGCACAGCCGGCGGCGAACCGCCCGGTCCCACCAACTAGACTAGCGGCCACTCAGAGCCACTCCGGCAGAACCATTAGACCACCGTCAAGACTCGTCCACTCCTCCTAAGCGGATTCTGGGGGGAGCTCTGTGGCGACACGCCACCATTGGACATAATCCGCTCACGGCGACACGGATAGTTTACGCAGGTGCACTGCCGGCAGCAGCCGCCCCCAGCCGGGGGCCCTTTCCTCCGGCAACTTGTTTCCCGCAGGGACAGGCTGCCGGGAGCACTTCCTGTCTGGGGAGCATTTAAGTGGTTGCGCGGGCTTTTGAAGCTCTCTTTTTGCCATGATGTAAAATAAAGTAGTTGTGTTCCATCAACTCTGGTCTCGACTCCCACGTTTGCCGCGGTATCTCAACAATATCACCATTTTATTTTAATGGTGGAGTTTTCATGCTCGTGTTTAAATCCCTCCATGGCCTTGCCCCTCCCAATCTCTGTAAGCGTCTCCAGCCCTCCATCCCTCCGAGAACTCTGTGTTCTTCTAATTCCAGCCGTGTGCATGCCCCTCTCCCTTCACCTTCCAACATCTAGGCCCTAAGCACTGGAATTCCCTCCCTAATCCTCCCCACCTCCCTCTTTTCCTTTAAGGCGCTCCTTAAAATACATTTCTTTGACCAAGCTTTTAGTCACACTTCCTAAAATCTTCTCCTTTGGCTCAGCATCCATTTTTGTCTGATTACACCTCTGTGAAGTGTCTTGGGAAGTTTTCCTACATTAAAGATGCTATAAAACGCAAGTTGTTGTTGTCGTTGTTGTTAGTAACCCCTCCAATGGCAAGGCCAGTACATGTATCGCATGAGGTTAAACTCTAATAATATTGAGCAGGAAAGCTCCAGGTTTGAGCTCTGAATTGTGTGTTAGCCAATCATGGCGATGGTGGAGGGTTACAATTGGCTTTGGGATTCCTGAGCTAGCACAGCAAAACACAATCGTTGTTCCTGATCTTGATCCCTATCCAGTGGCCCCACTTGAAGTGCATGTGGGCGCACAATGACTGTGACTTGGTGTTGAGCATCTCTGCAATCAAGTGGCAGCCAACACTTACTGCCTATGCTCACCAATGATAAATGACCTCGGATGAAATACCAGGTTAACCTTGGAACATGAGTGCCCACCCTAAAAGATCATATAGCGGGACAGGGGGCCGTAAAATCGTAAGCCAAACATTTAGACCGTGTAATACAGAATCGCCAAATTGTATTATGAAGAAAAATATATCCTTTACACTTTAGATATTGGCAGAGTTAGATGCCTGTCCTTTTGACCAAGGAATTATTTTTTTTTACCCGAACACCACGACTTGTTGGTAGCTGCAATAAATGGAAATCAATGGGAGCACAGATTTAAACTATATATGGTTACCGAGGCTCCATGTAATGCATCCATGTGACCGAAAAAGGCAAAAAGCTTCAACACCCCAGGATTAGAGAAGATAAATCATTTGAGAGGGGCTCTATGTGTCCCTAAAGTACTTGTGCCCAGTTTGGGTGCAATTTCTTGAACGTTGTGCATTAATTCCCATTGTGATAACATGCGAAGCAAAGAGCTAGTCAGTGATCTTTGGGTATGATCATTGAAACATAGGTTTAAACCATCAGCCTGAAAGCACTGAACCGGGGGCCAGGTGTGCTCTCAGTCACTTGAGGGAAGGGTCAGAATTGATGTCAGACCCGGGGGGTCAGGTGTGATCTCAGACACGGGGGGGGGGGTCAGGAGTGACCTCAGTCACTGGGGGAGGGGTCAGGTGTGACCTCAGTCACTGGGGGAGGGGTCAGGTGTGACCTCAGTCACTGGGGGGGGAGTCAGGAGTGACCTCAGTCACTGGGGGGTCAGGAGTGACCTCAGTCACTGGGGGAGGGGTCAGGAGTGACCTCAGTCACTGGGGGAGGGGTCAGGTGTGACCTCAGTCACTGGGGGGGTTCAGGAGTGACCTCAGTCACTGGGGGGGTCATGAGTGACCTCAGTCACTGGGGGGGGGGGTCAGGAGTGACCTCAGTCACTGGGGGGGGGGTCAGGAGAGACCTCAGTCACGGGGGGGGGATCAGGAGTGACCTCAGTCACTGGGGGGGGGGTCAGGAGTGACCTCAGTCACAGGGGGGGGGGGTCAGGTGTGACCTCAGTTACTGGGGGGGGGGTCAGGTGTGACCTCAGACACCGGGGGGAGGGTCAGGAGTGACCTCAGTCACTGGGGGGGGAGTCAGGAGTGACCTCAGTCCCGGGGGAGGGGTCAGGAGTGACCTCAGACACTGGGGGAGGGGTCAGGCGTGACCTCAGTCACTGGGGGAGGGGTCAGGAGTGACCTCAGTCACGGGGGGAGGGGTCAGGAGTGACCTCAGTCACGGGGGGAGGGGTCAGGAGTGACCTCAGTCACTGGGGGGAGGGTCAGGAGTGACCTCAGTCACTTGGGGGGGTCAGGAGTGACCTCAGTCCCGGGGGGGGTGGTTAGGTGTGACCTCAGTCACTGTGGGGGGGGGGGTCAGGAATGACCTCAGACACTGGGGGAGAGGTCAGGAGTGACCTCAGTCACTGGGGGGGGGGGTCAGGTGTGACCTCAGTCACTGGGGGAGGGGTCAGGAGTGACCTCAGTCACTTGGGGGGGTCAGGAGTGACCTCAGTCCCGGGGGGGGTGGTCAGGTGTGACCTCAGTCACTGTGGGGGGGGTCAGGAGTGACCTCAGACACTGGGGGAGGGGTCAGGAGTGACCTCAGACACTGGGGGAGGGGTCAGGAGTGACCTCAGTCACTGGGGGAGGGGTCAGGTGTGACCTCAGACACTGGGGGAGGGGTCAGGAGTGACCTCAGACACTGGGGGAGGGGTCAGGAGTGACCTCAGTCACGGGGGGAGGGGTCAGGAGTGACCTCAGTCACTGGGGGGAGGGGTCAGGGGTGACCTCAGTCACTGGGGGGAGGGTCAGGTGCCTCAATGCGCTTCAACAGTGTGACATCACATCCGTGGTAATTATATGCACATTTGTTTTGCAATTGTAGTCTTTATGTGCATCTGTTAAAATATAGGCTGCTAAAACATTTTGCCTCGCTACGCTGCACAACCTACATTTTCCGTCCTGGCTACTTTGCTGTGCTCCCACCTTGTGTGTCCTCAGATTCAGTTTAGAAAACATGGTCACCCTAACCTAGACCCTAAGCTCTGGAATCGCTCCCCAAACCTCTTTGCCTCTCTTTCCTCCTTTAACACGCTGCTTAAATCTTACTTCTTTAACCGAGCCTGTCCTAAATTGTCAGCGGTGGCTCAGTGGGTAGCACACTCGCCTCTGGGTCAGAAGGTTGTGGGTTCAAGTCTCGCTCCCAGGGACTTCAACACATAAATCCAGGCTGACACGACACTCCAGTGCAGTGCTGAGGGAGTGCTGCACTGTCAGAGGTGCCGTCTTTCAGATGAGACGTTGAACCGAGGCCCCATCTGCTCTCTCAGGTGGGTGTAAAAGATCCCATGGCACTATTTCAAAGAGCAGGGGAGTTATCCCCGTGGGAGGTTTTACTACATTAAGAGCGCCATATATGTTTAGTGTAATCTGGTGGCAAAAATCACACTGTGTCAAATTAGTAATTAGTGTCAGCGGTGGCTCAGTGGGTAGCACTCTCTCCTCTGAGTCAGAAGGTTGTGGGTTCAAGTCCCACTCCAGAGACTTGAGCACATAAATCTAGGCTGACACCCCAGTGCAGTGCTGAGGGAGTGCTGCACTGTCAGAGTGGGCCGTCTTTTGGATGAGATGTTAAACTGAGGCCCCGTCTGCTCTCTCAGGTGGACGTATAAGATCCCATGGCACTATTTCAAAGACGAGCAGGGGAGTTATCCCCAGTGTCCTGGCCAAAATTTATCCCTCAATCAATGTAACAAAACAGATGATCTGGTCATTATCACATTGCTGTTTGTGGGAGCTTGCTGTTTGCAGATTGGCTGCTGCGTTTCCTACATTACAACAGTGACTCCACTTCAAAAAGTACTTCATTGGCTGTAAAGCGCTTTGGGATGGCTGTTGGTCGTGAAAGGAGCTATATAAATGCAAGTCTTTCTTTTAATGAACTAAGGTGCTTATATAAGATTCCTTTATTTAATTGTTTTGACAAAGGCAGTAACCCATTAAAGCACTGACTCGCTTCAAATAAATAGGTCAGGACTATTGTTAAAACTGAAAATTACTAATATCACATCCCATGAAACTGTAATGCTAATATATCACAGCAATAAAACGCAGCACAATTAATTTTCTTATCAACTTAAGTATGGGGATGCTGGTTAGCCTTTTAACCGAAGAATTTTTGATTCCTTTGGGTGTGGAATACAGCTTTTCCCCTCCCTCCCCTTCTATAAAATATAATATTGTCAAAACCTCTGCCGTTACCCTGGGTTAATGAGGACGTTATGCAGAAGAGGTTCTCGGCCTGGCTGCCGCCTGCTTTTTCCAGTTATTTTTGGCGTTGAGTTGCGAGTACTGTGTTGTGGTGGGAGCAGAGCGAATGAGGCAGGCGGTTTGTCGTTTCGATTCTGTCTATTTGCACACGGTGTGGGAAGCGACAGTGAAAGGCTGCGCCGTGCCGCCCCAGCTGAAGTTAGGTAATGTAGCCTAACAGAATAAACTTTCCAAGCAAGAAATCCTTTCTGACAGCAGAATGGATGTTGATATCTAAAAATCAATTTGTAAGGGTATTTCGAGCCGGCCTGCAACTACGTGCTGCTGGATTCACTGAACTGTACAAAAGCACAGGCAAAATGTCCTGAAGTGAAATTCTTCAAACACGTCAACTGTGTGCCTCGTCTTTGTCTGCCTGACATCTCTGCGTTCACAAACTCACAGCAGGGAGATAATAGAATGCAACAGCCACAAGCGTCAGCCACTGACTGGACAGTAAATCACTGCTAGCCTGATCGCAGTGAAACCTGCTGTAGACAGAGAATTAAAAAAAAAGAAATCTAGGGGAGAATTGCACTGTGTAAAGCTAGAGGTCAACCACTACCCCTGCTGTGAAAAGTCCTGGGTCCTAATGTCCCTACAGCTATTGTAGCTCGCACACTGCACAGCTCTTACAGGGACTATCAGTGCCATTCATAACTTAAAGGGATGGGTAGGCAAATTTTGCAAAAATAGACCATAGAAAATATTTGGGCCATTTCAGCTGATCTGCCACAATTTCAAACATGCTAAACTGTTGTTTAATTGTAAGAATGTCAAAACTAAAGGCTGTATTAAAATGGATTTTCTTTCCATTTGCACCACTGCTATGAGCCTTGCTTATGTAGTAAAATGGGTGAGAGAAAACGATCACTTTTTGGATACTCAAGGTGTATTCTGAGAAATAGGTGCAGAGTTTCTCAGTGGGGGATTCTGAATGTAACGTGAGTCCTGAACTTGCATTCCAAATGGTGATTAGTTATACAAAGGAATGGCAACATTTGAAAGTACTGGCCCAGGCAGCACTCCTTGCTAAATCTAACCTAATCTAGGGTCACAATGCTATAGTAGTTCAGACAAGTTTTATAAAAAATGCCATTACATAACCAAAATAATTTAATGGCAATATTTGATGAAGCACGATGTGCAGTTTTGTGTGTCTGATGCATTGTAAAATTTTGATTCTTGTTTTTGAAGTAAAGTTAAATAAATGAATCAATTGCACCAATTTGGCACGCAATACAATGGATTCATCGCACCAAATGCGATAACATTTTAAAATTGTTATTTCTTATAGCAGATTTTAAGAAATTGGGAAATAGTTAAACTAGCCAGTTAACCTCTACAGCACCAGTGAATTTTTATTCTTTAAATTCATGGAATAAAATCTGGAAGTTTGCTACAAGGGGTTGAGGGGTTTGAATGAATCACAACTACAGCAGCTTTGAACACACCTGCATATATTATTTGTTTCTCTGTAACACAAGATATTTGACTTTGCATTTGGAAAGTACATCAAGAGGAACACCAAAAGAAAATGTGGACCCATTTTGATGGATGCGTGATGCAGGAAATGGCCATTGCAATTTGTCACAGTAGATGTGACAACATGACCTAACAGTTGGGGTGTGAACATTTATTCACATGATTAGATATTTTGAGTTAGAGTTGGGTGGATTATCGTGGAGGGCAGGGGATATTTTAGATGACACAGACTAAAGTATGTGGAATGTGAACTGAAGATCCAATTTATTCCCATTGGGAAATAGTTAAACTAGAAAGCAGGGAGAGGAGATGAGAAGCATAAAATGAAGCATTAAAAAATATAATCCTAGGATAAATAGCTGTGTTGAAGGGAATGAGGTGTAATGCGTGGCTATATTTTCCGCTGTAGGTAAAGTTTAATGAAAAAGTACAAATCAGTTTAATGAAGAAGTAGAACCAAGTTAAATGGGGAAAAACCAATAACAGGATTTTGTTTTGTTTTTAATCTCCTCTGACTGCCTTGCTCTGGTGCTTAAACGTGTCCATGAAAGTTGCTTGTTAAATCCTTGTTGAAGAGCAGTCCAGAGAAGCTCATGCAGTTTGCTTAAATAAATTTGAAGATTGAATTCCTCAGTCATATCTGTGACTTAAATTTAGTGCTGCACTGTCAGAGATGCCGTCTTTCAGATGAGATGTTAAACCAAGACCCCTCTCTCTAAGGTGGACATGGCACTATTCGAAGAAGAGCAGGGAAGTTCTCCCTTGTGTTAAAAACAGAAAATGCTGGAAATACTCAGCAGGTCAGGCAGCATCTGTAGAGAGAGAAACAGAGTTAACGTTTCAGGTCGATGACCCTTCGTTAGAACTGGCTTTTGTATTAGAGTTCTCCCTTGTGTCCTGGCCAATATATATTTCTCAACCAACGTCACTAAAAAAACAGATTATCTGGTCGTTATCACATTGCTGTTTGTGGGACCTTGCTGTGCGCAAATTGACTGCCGCGTTTCCTACATTACAACAGTGACTACACTTCAAAAGTACTCCATTGGCTGTAAAGCACTTTGGGACGTCCTGGCATCGTGAAAGGCGTTAGATGACTGTAAATTCTTTCTATATGTCAATGTTCAAATAGAGCACTGGCAAAAGCAACATGAGATTTAGTGGTTGGGAGGTGGTGGGCAAAATGTGGAGAGAATGCAACTACATCCTCCTCATTACCCCCACTCCAACCTCACCCAACTCCCAATGACAACTTACACATTCAATGAATGAACTTAGAGCTGACAAGACCTCTGTAAATGTACTCATTTAAATGAGTGAATATTTTATTCATTCCATTAACTTTTTTTTTTAAAAAAAGCTAAAGCTTGCATCTTCATTTTCCATATACGTCTTCTCCAAATGAAGACTTACCAGCTGTCAGTTTATTCATTAGAGTATGGGGGTCACTCTGCCGGCAGGATTTAGGTCAGGTTGGAGCTGCTACCCGGAGTCATTAATTACACAATTAACTCAATTAATTGCTTAACTGTAATAAAATGTTCTTTCTTCACAAAATACTTGTCACCAGCCTGTGCCTTTGTTTATTAGATGTACATCATGCCTCTCAAATCGAACACACAGAGTTAGTCAATTGATTGGACTGTTACAGCAATGACAGGTTGTTTGTTCACGAGCTTGGTCGGCAAACACTTACATTTTTTATTTAACAAAGACAATGCTATTTGTGATGTTACAATATTTCCAAAATAAAAACACAATTTTCCTGGTTGCAGCTACTTTAATAAACCAGTGCAGAAGTCTAGTACTGGCATTCTCAATGCACGCAAGACACTGTGGATACACAGGAATGGTTTCCATTCAGGGTACGGCTCACTCCATAGCTGGGCAAACAAACTGTTTGTCCTATGTACTGGTGCAGTAGGTACTTACTGAGTCAGAAATGTGGGGGTGATTTTGCCAGCCCTGGGGAGGCAGGTAAGGAGGCGGGACTGCCGGGAAAATGGCAGAATCTGGGGGCGGGTACCCATCCCGCTGAACTGTCAAAAGCTGCAGCCTTCTGCTTTCTGCTCAGGAGAGATCAAGTGAGCCTGAGTGGAAGGGCTCAACTTAAAAGACAGATTGTCAGTGTTTGACAGCTTCACAGTGACGTCAAACAATGACATTTCATCTGTCAAAAGCTCTTGATAGATGAAACGTCACTCGCTGACATCACCAGTAACCGGCTTTCCTTCAATTGGCCTGCTAAGCCCGCTGGGCGGACTTAACATGGTCAATCAAGGGAAAATAGTGTGGGTTGGCCACAAGTCGATGGAGGCGGGACTAAAACCCGACAAGTGGGAGTCCCACCTCCAAAAGCTCCCCATTGAGAAAGTCCAGCCCTTTATTCCAGGTGTACTCTGATTGGTTGGCTTTCTGTTGTCCCAGCCAATAAAACCATGAAATTGACAGCAGGGAATTCTCATCCGACCACCATTTTAATTGGCAACTGCTAAAATCTACAACAAGATACAGAATTAACATTTTTTTCAAAAAGTGAAAAGCAAAATTGCCCCTCAATGATTTCAAGTGAATGTTTAGATGAATGTTTGTTTGTCACTGCTTCTGCTCCTCTGGGATACTGAAGCTGCCACATTCTGTTGCAAAACTGGGAGAAATGGATGGCCACAGTGCCAGTAAGTCTGGGATCTGGTCTCTGTTGTACAGTATTTTATATAGTTAGGTTGAAATAATAAATTTGAGACACTAAGAAAAAGACACTTTTGTATTTAAGAAGTTTTTCTCTGGGGGTACAAGATCCAGCACTGCCAATGCTCACAAGTTTGAGAAGTATTTAATGATATTGTATCATTGTTTTAATGCATATGATTCGCCGAGATTGAAGTGCGAAAGACAGAAAAATTCTAAATCGTTCATTGAAAGATAGATCCTGTCTTTTGGGCAAGAAGTTTAGTTGTGTTTTTAATTCCAATTGACAATAAAAGTGTTCACATTGGAAGGGAAGGTAAACAGCATTTTTTTTTTAAATCTAAATTTAATATAGTGGTGGTATTTGTACTGTTAGTGAGGGAGTTTCCAGGGTGGGGCGAAGAAGAGGTAGGAAGCTACGGTGTGTATAAAGAGGACAGATTAAACTCAGAAGGGAGGAGGGCCCCACCAAATTAGGACCATCGTGTCAATGTGAACAGGCCAACTTCTCTGCAATACCTTCTATCTCGGTGAATCATATGCATTAAAAACAATGGTACAAAATCATTAAATACTTATCAAACTTGTGAATGTTGGCAGTGCTGGATCTTGTACCCCAGAGTAAAGCTTCTTAACACAAAAGTGTCTTTTTTTGGTGTATCAAATTCATTATTTCAACCAAACTATATAAAATGCTGCAGAGACTAGGGGCTGGATTTTCATTGAGGAGGCGGGTAGGAGGCGGGACTACAACTTTTAGCGTTGTAGTCCCGCCTCCATCGAGTTCTAGCCAACCCACGCGATTTAGACTTGATTGACCTTGTTGAGCCCACCCAGCGGGCTCAGCAGGCCAATTGACGGCCACCCGGCAACAGGTGATGTCACAGATTGAAATTTCATCTGTCAAGAGGTTTTGACAGATGAAATATCAGCGTTTCACAGCTGTTTGAAGCTGTCAAACACTGACAATCTTACTCCAGGTTAATTCCTTCCTCTCAGGATGATTTAGAGATCTCCCCAGAACAGAAAGCAGAGGCTGCAGATTTTGACAGCTGGCGGCCATTCTGCTTTCTGTCCCAGAGAGATGAGGGACTCCCGAGACCTGAAGGAAGGAAGGCTGTAAAGGTAAGTAAAGGTTAGTAGAACTTCTTTAAACACTTTACACAGATCAAACACACTTACCTCTGCACTCATGCACCCATCACTCACCTGAACACCTGACATCTCGACCCCTCCAAGCCCTTCATCCCGATGGCCCGCCTTGCTAACTTGGTATGGTTTGGAGCCGTCGGGACTCCCACATTTGAACAATGAAAATAGGGATTAGGCTAAAAACTGCCTGTTAACTACCTGTTAACAGGCTGTTAATTGGCACTAATCCTCTTCCCGCCTCGGGGAGGCGGGTCCCAGTGCGGGGCAGGTACCCGCCTCCTTTGAAACTGGCATGGAGGCGGGTTGGGGGTGGGATGGGGTCGGGACCCCCGATTTCAGGATTTTAAACCCCACACGCCTCCAATCCCGCCTCCACAGCCCAATGAAAATCCTGCCCTAGGTCCCAGACTGTCTGCACAATTACGTCCACAATTGAATAAAGACATTTATCATTGAGTGTACTAGGAGCAATCTCTAAGCAAAAAAAAAGTGCCATTGCAACAAGCATAAAGTGAGGCCCAAAGATTAGAAATAATTAAAATCAGGTTGTATCCCACAGACAACAGTGTAAAGTGATCTTCAATAGCCAGAGTAAGGAGTGGCAATTATACATAGGGCTGAACTTTCTAAAATAGCAACATTGTTTTAGGTTTATTCACCAATGTTTGAATCCTGATAATGTGCAGCTTGAAAAAACAATGCCCAGGATTACAATCAAACAGCATTTACAAAAAAGTCAGCCACATCCTGAAGGAACAACACTAATCTAAACATTGCAAATCTTCTCTATGATACTGAATTGGGAGCTACATGAAAATAAATAAGCAAAGTTTGGAAAGAAGTTGGCCTGTTCAAATTGACACGATGGCCCTAATTTAGTGGGGCCCTCCTCCCTTTTGACTTTACTCTGTCCTCTTATACACACCGTAGTTTCCTACCTCCTTTCTCCCCTCCCACTCCCCCAACCCCGGAAACTCCCTCACTACCAGCAAGGTTCAATTCAGGCTGTGAACTCATTAGGCATTTATAATGAGGGCGACCTTAAGAATCCCACAAGGCCGGCTGAGAGCCATGTCAGTGTCAGTGAGCCCTACAGAGCCAACGGGGAAATGGTCAAACTTGGGCTTTAAAAGTCTGATGGTTGTAGGGAGAAAGAGAGCGCAAGCAAGGAGGCCCAGGGCCTGATAATCTACATCCTAGGGTACTTAAGGAAGTGGCCCTAGAAATAGTAGATGCATTGCTGGTCATCTTCCGAAATTCTATAGACTCTGGAACAGTTCCCATGGATTGGAAGATAGCTAATGTAACCCCACTATTTAAAAAAGGTGGTAGAGAGAAAACAGGGAATTATAGACCGATAAGCCTGACATCGGTAGTGGGAAAAATGCTAGAGTCCATTATAAAAGATGTAATAGCAGAGCACTTGGAAAACAGTGACAGGATCGGACAAAGTCAACATGGATTTACAAAAGGTAAATCATGCTTGACTAATCTACTGGAATTTTTTGAGGATGTAACTGGTAGAATAGATAAGGGAGAACTAGTGGATGTAGTGTATTTGGACTTTCAGAAGGCTTTCGATAAGGTCCCGCATAAGAGATTAGCGTGCAAAGTTAAAGAACACGGGATTGGGGGTAAGGTACTGTCTTGGGTAGAGAACTGGTTGGCAGACAGGAAGCAAAGAGTTGGAATAAACGGCTCTTTTTCCAAGTGGCAGGCAGTGACTAGTGGGGTACCGCAGGGATCGGTGCTAGGACCCCAGCTATTCACAATATATATTCATGATCTAGACGAGGGAACTAGATGTAATATTTCCAAGTTTGCCGATGACACAAAGCTGGGTGGGCGTGTGTGCTGTGAGGAGGATGCAGAGGTTGGGTGATTGGGCATTTGCATGGCAAATACAGTATAATGTGGATAAATGCGAGGTTATCCACTTCGGTGGCAAAAACAGGAAGACAGATTATTATCTGAACGGCAATAGATTGGGAAAAGGGGAAGTGCAACAAGACCTGGGTGTCCTTGTGCACCAGCCGCTGAAGGTAAGCATGTAGGTGCAACAGGCGGTTAAGAAGGTAAAAGGTATGTTGGCCTTCATAGCGAGAGGATTCGAGTACAGGAGCAAGGATGTCCTACTGCAGTTGTACAGGGCCTTGGTGAGACCACACCTTGAGTATTGTGTGCAGTTTTGGTCACCTTATCTGAGGAAGGATGTTCTTGCCATGGAGAGAGTGCAGCGAAGATTCACCAGACTGATAGCTGGGATGGCAGGAATGACGTATGAGGAGAGATTGGGTCAATTAGGCTTATATTCGCTAGAGTTTAGAAGAATGAGAGGGGATCTCATTGAAACTTATAAAATTCTAACAGGACTAGACAGACTAGATGCAGGAAGGATGTTCCCGATGGTCGGGGAGTCCAGAACCAGGGGTCACAGTCTAAGGATAAGAGGTAAGCCATTTAGGACTGAGATGAGGAGGAATTTCTTCACCCAGAGAGTGGTGAACCTGTGGAATTCTCTACCACACAAGGCAGTTGAGGCTAATTCATTAAGTATATTCAAGAAGGAGTTAGATATATTTCTTAAGGCTAAAGGGATCAAGGGATATGGGGAGAAAGGAGGGACAGGGTACTGAATTTGGATGATCAGCCATGATCGCATTGAATGGCGGAACAGGCTCAAAGGGCTGAATGGCCTACTCCTGCTCCTATCTTCTATGTTTCTATGTTTCTATGCTACATCTGAACTGATGCTGACCAATAATAAGGACATTAAGGCAGGATCTGTTGTGGGGGAGCAGCTGGAATCATAAGGTTCAGGGTAAGGAAAGGGGAAAAAAAAGAATAACAGTTGCATTAGATAATTAAACTGAGGAAGGTTGATTTCAGGAGGACGCACCCGCAGGTATGAGGAGAATAGGGCAGGGCTAAAAAAAAACGGGGGCAAAATGGAACAGATGTAAAAAGATAATTGAGAAGGCCTTGGCAATATGTATAACTAAGAGTTGCAGGAAGAATATGAATGACAAAGGGTCAATACATCAACATTTAAAAGTGGTAGCTGTTGATTAGATTTGAAGAAACTATCTCTGAAGATATGAAACAAAGGAATGGAGCACTGATCATTATTACAGGTAGAAGTGCACTGTTTTATTGTATACTCATGTAAATTTGCAATGTGAATCTTTGGAACTGATTAATGTCACTTGACACAGTGTACAAATAAGTCATCTTTAACTGTGTTGCATTTATTTGTATAACCGACTTCTATTCATCCATATTTTCTACCTTTTGATTAAATAATTCAAATGTTCTCCTTTCTTCCCCTGAATGCATTGACTCTTCCTGGGTGATGGTTCCACAGGCACGTGCTGCCTTCCAGATCCTCACCTGGGAGCCTAGATAGTGAGCATTGGCAGGCTTTGACGCAGTGAATACAGATCTGGAATGAAACATGGGACCTGCTGCTCTCTCTGACTTGGTGCGACATCGGATGGTGCCTTTATCTACTAGGCCATTGGGGGAGCTCTTCTACCATATTTAACTCTGCTGGCCTTATATTTACATATTTTCCAATCATCTGTCTATAACCCAAATAAGAATTCCTCCCACGTGTTATAACTGCACAGAGTTGCAACAAGGAAATTCCGGGAGGTAGCAGTGAGAGATCCAACATGTCCACTATTTTGTTTGGCTTATCCGCCATCTTGTTTCTTTGCCCACCTCAATGACATAAATGTTCCTTCCCCCCAGCAGTGTACAATGAAGTATGAGCCTGTCCCCTTCCATAATAAAATGGACTTAATGGAGGCACTCCTCCATGAAGCCATGCTAGAATGTGTAGTCAAATGTTGTATTTGTTGCGTATTTCATGCATTGGTGATTTCAAAAGGTACATGCAGAGATTTTGCTTGGTGGGGGAATGACACATTTCCATTAGCGGCTGTGACACTCACTAGCTAACTTTATTTTCCAGTAGCAGAAACAATATGCAATCGAAGTCTGAGCAATCACTCACCTATATTACTGCCTGCACCATTCAGACAAAGGCAGTGAGTAACATGTAATTTAAAGATTCCTTTTCCACAATTATTTCTCAACTGGTAGACTTATTGTTATATCCTTTTTCTATCAGGCGTCATAAAATTTCAAACATAAATTTAGTGGAATGTAACATCAAAACACATACATTAATGTTGAATGAGAAAATATTTAGTAATATTTAATAATCATAAAGATTACGTATAATTGTGCAGCCAATATAACTAGCACCCTCTATTGAAAGGACAGTGGGGGGAATTTTAACTCCAAAAAACAGGTGGGTTGGGGCCAGGTGAGAGGTTAAACAGTTAGAAATGTGAATCCCGCCCGACTCAACCGGCCTCCAATCGCCCACTTTCGATTTTAACGGAGGCGGGATGGGGGTTGGCCCGCCAACCCGCTCCCAGGAGGTGGATTGGCACTTTAAATATTATAATGAGGCAGGAAGCCTCGGATTTAACCTGCTGTTCAAGTTTAGCTGTGGTCAGCTGTTGCGAGGCAAGGACAGCCTCAGTGAGCAATCCTCATGGGCCGGGAGGGGCCCCAACCCCACTGGGATCGGATCCCCCCCCCCACCTCCTGGAACATACAACCCCCTCCGGTCGGTGATCGCACCCCCCCCCCTTTGATCCGCCCAACCCCAGGTCGGTGATTGTACCCCCGCCGGCTCGCATCTCCCCGGATTCGGGGATCGACCCGCATTCCCTGCCTGACTGGAAGCGAGCCTGTTAATCAGGCTGACTTCCGGACAGGGAACCTGCCCATGAGGCCACACGCACGCTGTGGAGTTACAGCATGTGGGGAAACCCGGACTTCCTGACCAGTCTAAATGTCAAAATGCCGGCCATAGTGTTTGGGTCGTTGACTTTCTTCTTTTTCTTCACTTCTCCGCAGCACTATCTTTTTTCTCTTCCTCTATACTCTTTACTAATTAACATTATCATACTCATAATACGATGGATCAAATAATGCACAATGGGCTGGATTTTCATAGGGAAGGTGGGGTCGGGGGCTGGTGCTACGATGAGGGTGGGAAACCCGGGAGAACGGGTTCCCCACAGGCCCTGCTGGCTGAAACGGCAGGGCCTGATTTGCATCTGAAGCCTCTGCTTCCCGCCCGCAGCCAGCCAGATGGAGCGGCACTAGGCTACACAGAGGAGGGAGGGAGGGATCGGGTGGGGGCTGTAAATTGACTGTGCATAAACTAAAACTGTTAAGAACAGACAGCTCCGACAGAATGGATTTTAAGTAGATGCTTTAGCAGTGATGGTGGTCTGATACGGCGTTCCTTGCTTTTTATGGCTCGGAACTTGCGGTCAGTGGCGAAGAGAAGGCAGTCCCTGTGTCGAGAACTTCAGGTCTTCCGACGTTCAATTCAAATCAACAGAAGTTAGTGGGGATCCCCTAGTGCGATGACGTCAACAGGCTGTCTAAGCAGCCAATCAAAACGCAGAATTCTCACAGACAGCGAACAAGGAAGTGAGTAAGCTCTTAAAATTCTACATTTAAAAAATGTTAGAGAGAGCAAAACAAAGGTTCGGGCTTTCGCACGGGGAAAAGGCAAACCTGAAATAAAGATGAACAAACTATTTTTTAAAATGTAGGTTTTTTTTAAGTTTCTGAAAATTTTTAATTTTTATTAAAATGGATAAATTTGACACTGCACAAAATGTAATTCGTTTTTCAAGCCCATAACCTTTATTTAGCAGTCAATACGTTGTTAAAACCCCAGTTACACCTAATCCCTTTGGGTCTAACTTTTAGTGGGGAATTTAACAGCGTGATTACTGCGGAAGAGCCGAAGTTTTCATCAGTTTCAATGATTTGAGAGATTTCACTGATTGCCGGCTCTGTGGGTGGGGGCACCGCGCAGCCTGTGTCGGAGCAGTGAGTGACAGACCGCAACTTCAGGGGCCTAGAAATTCACTGGCCTTAGCGCCGCTTTTGAGGCGCTAGAGGGCCTAGCGCCGAAGTTATGGCCAGTTTAGAAATTGACAGGGGCCCTAAATCGGCGTTAGGCCGGTCGCGCTGCGCCGGCACCGATGACGTCATCGGTGTGCGCAGCGTCCCGGTTGCCATGGTAACCCGCCCGAACTCGGAAATTGAGTTGCGGCCGCCTCGCCCGTGGCAGCCGCAAGCAACGTTCTGGCAGAGGTGCCTTACAGAACTTTGCGCCGGCGCATTAAAGGCCCCGCGGCGGCCGGCCGCTTTCCCGCCGGCCGCCTGGCCGCAGCTCCCTCCCCGGACTTCCCCCCCCGCCCCCCCCCCGGAACAGAAGCAAGCCCGGCACTTGTCCGAGGTGCCGGGCTCATTTTTAAAAAGATTATCGCGGGCCGCGGCCGGGTGCAGGCAGCTCCTCCTTAACGGAAGGAGGAGGCCTGCACTTCCCGAGCCTGCCGCACCGCAGCGGGCGCCGCAGCGCCGGAATAGCGCCGCAATGCGGCGCATGGCACCAGTTTTGAGGCGCTGAGACCCCTCAGTAGCGCCGGCAGCCGTTTGGGCGCGGCGCTACTGAATTTTTGGCACGCGCAGGGGGACTTAGCGCCGGCACTAACTTCCGGCGCTAAAGCCCTCGCTGCGCCAAAACCGAATTTCTAGGCCAGGATTTCTACATATGCGTCAAACCCCGAAGTTGCGGTCAGTTTCACAGGCGAAATGACGGCGAACGCTGCCAGTCCGCCGTCATCCCAACCGCAAATTCCGGGCCTGTGTGTTGTGTTTTTGCTGTAATGAGTGCCTGAGTATAAGGGAGTCATTTTAAACTAACTTGCCGGGCGGGCCACCCACGGGATCGGGTGATACTCTGGTTTTACACCCCATCCAATATTACTCTCTGTTGACTTCAATGGAGATAAAATCAGACATGGTTTAAAACCAGCGTTGCACTCAATCTCGTCAGTTTCCCGACAGGCAGGTTAGATTAAAATTGGCCCCTAAATGTCGGAATTTTCTGCCTGGATACAAAGGCATTTTCCAGAATCAATTCAAGGTGATTGCTTAACCTGGCACAATCCGATATTTGTCCAAGTTAATTGTCTTTTCCTTCCCAGTTGGTAAGAGATGTCTGAAGACATCTCTAGTGATAGTGTGATAGCAAAATACTGCGGATGTTGGAAATCCGAAATAACAACAGAAAATGCTGGAAAAACTCAGCAGGTCAGGCAACATCCGTGGACAGAAATTTGAGTTGACGTTTCGGGTTCGACCCGAAACGTCAACTCAAATTTCTGTCCACGGATGTTGCCTGACCTGCTGAGTTTTTCCAGCATTTCCTGTTGTTATTTCTAGTGATAGTGTCACTTCTTGGTCAATGTGTCACAGGGAATACACTTAACTGGTCAGTTTTCACCCCTTCATGTTCAAGTCCCACTCCAGAGACTTGAGCATAAAGATCTGGGCTGACACTCCAGTGCAGTAATGAGGGAGTGCTGCACTGTCGGAGGTGCCGTCCTTCGGATGAGACGTTAAACCGAGACCCCGTCTGCTCTCTCAGGTGGACGTAAAAGATCCCATGGCACTATTTCGAAGAAGAGCAGGGGAATTCTCCCCAGTGTCCTGGTCAATATTTATCCCTCAATCAGCATCACTAAAACAGATTATCTGGTCATTATCACATTGCTGTTTGTGGGAGCTTGCTGTGCGCAAATTGGCCGCCGCGTTTCCTACATTACAACAGTGACAACACTCCAAAAAGTACTTCATTTGCTGTAAAGCGCTTTGGGATGTCCGGTGGTCATGAAAGGCGCTATATAAATGCAAGTCTTTCTTTTTTCATACAAAGGATGAGCTGTTGGCCAGAACCTTGGTGCATTTACCCACTGAGGCCTCAGCATTGCTGCTGTTATTCAAATATACACTCTTCCAATGTTTGTGTGGGGGACAGGAGGTTGTTCTACTTTGCATTATTTTTATTTTTTTGCTCCATCGGTAGCTGCCAGTGCAGACATTAGCTGTCAATAGGCAGCTTGTCCTTGTCGGAGGATAGCATTCACACCGAGAGGGGGAGTAGCATTTGTGGCAACATTACTGAGCTGATTCCAAAGTAATCTACTGTTAGTTACCAGAACATGGCCAGTAGATTGTATAATGTACGCATTTTAAAGGCAGGTTTCATTTCTAAAGCTGTTACAGTGAAATATATTTTCCGGTCCATATTGATAGTAACAACGCTACTGCTTTCCAACCATCAATATCAACCCCGTGGCCATCCCATCGCAACATGAGCAGACGAACATCTGACTTTCCTTTGCCAACTGAGGTTACTGGCTTGCAAGACAGAAAATCCTGACAGCTCAGAGACTATACAATTCAATAAGATGTCTGCAATTAAACTTTCCCACTCTAATTATTGTTAGCACGGAATCTAGTGCACTGCAGGAGACTTATTTTTCACACTAAGACTTTTGGCACAGCGACTGCAGCTATGATATGTTCTTGTCCCAGAGCTGGCTACAAGCCCACAAACCTTCCGCAGACATGAACTTCCGCTCAGAAAGTGACAAGGTTATGGACAGGTTGACCTTGCACAGAGCTGCATAAGAACCTGCCCCGGGGCAAAGGAAGGGGGAGGGGGATAGGATGGCATACAAGATCTGTTTTTAAAAAAAAATCAATCCATCATTTCTGGACCATGAATGGATTTCAAATGACCTGCAATTAGTATCTCTTCACCCTCATACCCGTCCAAATATTGGTCATTTTTAGCTATTGTTCAATTAAGTTACATCTCTAAAAAAATAACCTGTTAAAATTAATTGAGGGAAATATTGGTACTAAACTCCTATTCAGTCAAAATGAAACAGTGCTACGCTAACAGTCCTTTCATATACTGATTTCTTATACTGATTTCAGTATAGTATAATGGGAAACCCCGAGAGCGCTCTGCTGTGACTGCAACAAGCTGTCTAAGCAACCAATCACAATACAAAATTCTCAGCCCGGTCAAGGACAATATTAGGACAGTTTTGTAAATTCTTATCAACTGGAGAGCTCTGACTTTAACTTTTGTCCACCAGCCCTGTCGTTTTAGTATGTTATATACCCAATGCTATACAAATTCCTGATTGCAGGGCTTCACTGGTAACTCAGCTGAATAAAACAGTGCATAACTGAGCCATGCAGCCCAGGGAGATCCCAGGTTCCACTCTCGGTTTGTGCTGAGTTGCCTGATCTCAGCCAGAGGAAAATCACCCTGGATTCCTCCTGCAGATCACTGTCCAGTGGCCCTTGCTAGAAGTGCAGTCTTGGACATCAGTTGAGGCCATGATTAGGCTTGGACGTGGTGGCCTCACAGTCAGCTAGCCTGTCGCCACTCACTGTTCAGGGTCACACATGAAGAATGATCATTTGTTCAAGCTATTTGTGGTCAAACAGTGACAATGGAACTGTATCTCAGCAAGAAGTCAACACCTTCAGCAAAGGAGGGTTGATGAAAAGGGAGGTAGCAAGTATGGCCCGGAATTTGCCATCAGCGGCGAAGCAAAGGCATTCGCTGGTGGCCCTGAAGAAATCTACCCACAAAGATCTCGCGATCTCTGTGGTGAGAGGTTTGCCTTTTTCCACATGTAAGTGATTTCAGTGTAATATAACGGGGACTCCCGAGAGCGCTCTGCTGTGACGTCAACGAGCTGTCTAAGCAACCAATCACAATACAGAATTCTCAGCCCGGGAACCAGGAAGTGAAGAAGCTACTTTTATTCAGACTTTTTAAGAATGTTACAGAGAGCAAAACAAAGATTGGGGCTCTCACAGGGGGAAAAGGTTAAACAGAAATAAATACAAACAAACTTTAAAAAAATATTTTGAAACTTTTTTTTCAGTTTCTTAAAAATTGTAATTTTTATCATAATGAGGAAATTTGACACTCCACAAAATTAAAATTCATTTTTTAGGGCGATAATGTTTGTTTATTAGTCAATACGCTGTTAAAACCCCAGTTACTCCTAATCCAACAAGGTCTATCATTTAATAGGATATTTAACAGCGATATTACCGTGGAAAAGCCCAAGTTTTCGCCAGTTTCACTGATTGCACTGATTGCCGGCTATGGTGGGCCACAGTGCAGCCAGTGACGGAGCAGTGAATGACTCACCGCAACTTCAGGATTTCCACGTTTAGATACGCATGCACTAAATCCTGAAGTTGCGGTCAGTTTCAAAGGGATAATACAGCGAACGCTGTTAGTTCGCTGTTATTATCCACCGCAAATTCCAGCCCTATATATTATTTTGCTCTTTTGATGGACGGCTGTACTGACCATTAATCACAGCGTGCTATATTAGGGAACTCGCACATCAATATAAAAACAGGGAGACATGGCAGGGACCAAGATTAAAATCCAATACAAAAGAGGAAATTAATCTCCTCTTCGTGGAGGTGATTCAAAATGGAGTCAGTTTGTTGTGAACAAGAAGTGTCTGCCTATCCGTGGGAGTGGCAAGAGTGGCGATCAACAGCCACTCCAACCAACAGCCACTCGACCAACAGCCACTCCGACCAACAGCCACTCGACCAACAGTCACTCCGACCAACAGCCACTCGACCAACAGCCACTCCGACCAACAGCCACTCCGACCAACAGCCACTCCGACCAACAGCCACTCCGACCAACAGCCACTCCGACCAACAGCCACTCGACCAACAGCCACTCCGACCAACAGCCACTCCGACCAACAGCCACTCGATCAACAGCCACTCCGACCAGCAGCCACTCCGATCAACAGCCACTCCGATCAACAGCCACTCCGACCAACAGCCATTCCGACCAACAGTCACTCGATCAACAGCCACTCCGACCAACAGCCACTCCGACCAACAGCCACTCCGACCAACAGTCACTCCGACCAACAGCCACTCGACCAACAGTCACTCGATCAACAGTCACTCCGACCAACAGCCGCTCGATCAACAGCCACTCCGACCAACAGTCACTCCGGCCAACAGCCACTCGATCAACAGTCACTCGATCAACAGTCACTCCGACCAACAGCCACTCACCAACAGCCACTCCGATCAACAGTCACTCCGACCAACAGTCACTCCGACCAACAGCCACTCGATCAACAGCCACTCCGACCAACAGTCACTCCGACCAACAGCCACTCCGACCAACAGCCACTCTGACCAACAGCCACTCCGACCAACAGCCACTCCGACCAACAGCCACTCCGACCAACAGCCACTCGACCAACAGTCACTCGATCAATAGTCACTCCGACCAACAGCCACTCCGACCAACAGCCACTCGACCAACAGCCACTCCGATCACAGCCACTCGATCAACAGTCACTCCGACCAACAGCCACTCCGACCAACAGTCACTCCGACCAACAGCCACTCCGGCCAACAGTCACTCCGACCAACAGTCACTCGATCAACAGTCACTCCGACCAACAGTCACTCCGACCAACAGTCACTCGATCAACAGTCACTCCGATCAACAGTCACTCCGACCAACAGCCACTCCGACCAACAGTCACTCCGACCAACAGTCACTCGATCAAAAGTCACTCCGACCAACAGCCACTCTGACCAACAGCCACTCGATCAACAGCCACTCGATCAACAGCCACTCGATCAACAGCCACTCGATCAACAGTCACTCCGACCAACAGCCACTCCGACCAACAGCCACTCCGACCAACAGCCACTCCGACCAACACTCACTCGATCAACAGTCACTCCGACCAACATCCACTCGATCAACAGCCACTCCGACCAACAGTCACTCCGATCAACAGCCACTCCGACCAACAGCCACTCCGACCAACAGTCACTCCGACCAACAGCCACTCCGATCAACAGCCACTCCGACCAACAGTCACTCGATCAACAGCCACTCCGATCAACAGCCACTCCGACCAACAGCCACTCCGACCAACAGCCACTCGACCAACAGCATTTCTTCTGCAAACGGCATTGGTCGGGATAACAGAAAATGACAAGCTCAAAATAGAAGGAAAGTCACTGTCTAATGGTCAGCTCAGCGCAGAGGATCACAAAGGGTAATGGACCTTCTTGGTCCACAGGAAGTATTTGACTATATGACGGCTGCATTCTGAATCCCTGGAATGTCAAAGCTGTTAAAAATATTCAGCTGAATAACCCTGGCTTCTGACTATGTTTTTGTCATAGTATATGGCTAATCAAAACCTATTTGATATATTTATCAAGTTTCTTCCCTTCCATTTTCTCCCCGCCCCACCTGCCCCCTCTACAAAGACTCACTCCAATCTGGAGGTGATTTTTATTTATAAAATATGAATCTAGATTTTTGTTTTAAAAATTCTTGGCCAATAAATGGGGGTCGATTTTCCCGCAGGTGTGGGGAATTGTCGGGTTCCCCGAATGTCGTGGTTCCCACACGAATCTAAATGGGTCTGCCACATTGATGCAATTTTCCCTCAATTGGCCAATTCATTTCCAGTGTGTGGGAACCCTTGCTAATTGACTATTTCCAGTCAGAAAGTCCCACAGTATGATGTCGTGGTGCTTTCAAGGTCCACAGCAAGCACTGCATTCTCTGAAGGCTTCCAAACGAACCATACAGGATGGCAGAGGAGCCTGCAGCAGCTGTGGCCAGTGCCAGACCCCGAGCTGCCTCCAAATTCGACGAGGCTTCACTGCAGGCATTATTGGATGGGGTTAGGGCCCACAGGGAGGTCCTCTTCCTTAGGGCAGGGAGGAAGAGGCCTCCCACTGAGACCAAGGCTGCATGGATGCAGGTGTCAGCAGATGTCAACTCGCTGGGAGTCACCAGAAGAACCTTGGCATTACATCTCTAACTCCTTCCTTTACCCCCCCACAGTACCATCCAGAGCCCCTGTCCCCACTGTGGAGGAGGAAGAGGCTGTGCAGCCAGACTCCTCAGAGGAAGCTCCAACCTCTGAGGGCGCAGCGTCAGCAGAAGTAAGCGCATCCAGCACCAGCGTAGACACTCACACCTCGGGGGGACCTTCGGGACATAGAGTAGTGTTGTCACCTGGTGTTTCACAGCTCACAAGTGAGCATCAGCAGATTGTGGAGACAGGGACAGCAGTGGAGAGTCCTTGTCGGAGGGCGCAGGACTCTGCCAGCTCAGCTCAGCTGCGCTGCATGTCGACCCTCTGCCTCTGGGTCCATCTGCAAGAGAAGAGGTGATGGATCTCCATGCACAGATGCAGGAGTCTCTGGCAGGTTTTGTCTCCAGGGTCGCTGCGAGTGTGGAGTGAATGGAGGAGTCCAGAGCGAAGATGAACTGAGCCATTGTGTAGTCATTGGCGCATGAACGCATCACCATGGAAAGGTTGGCACCCTCCGTGGAGGAGATAAGTCGCCAGGGTATGGAAAACATGGTGGGTGTTCATAATAGAATGACATCTCCTGAGGAGCGATGGGCATCTATTGAACAGAGAAACCAGACCTTCATGGAAGTCCTTCTGAGTAGGACTGCCAGTGCAGATACGGGTCCCCATGGGCCCCTAATGCGCAGCAAGGTGCTCTCAAGCCACATCCAAGCGCTGGCCCCTTCTGGCCTGTGCAGCTTCAGGTGAGTGAGCAGCAGCCTGGTGCTCCTGCTGCTGATGCTGCTGTTCCTGGTTCTGCTGCTGCCGCCTCTGCTGCTGGAGATCCTCTAATGGCATGAAGGGAAGGGAACAAAGGCCTCCCATACTTCTGGTAGATGCCTCCATTGAGGAAGCGCTGAGTGAGGGTGCCGAGAGGTGCTTCCCATTGAGCTCACACTGGAGATGTGGGTGAGGCTCCAACCTTCCACAGCTGTGCCTAAGCTTTGACCAAGTTGCCCCAAGCCTGAAACAACAAGGTCCTGCAACCTACAAATGCTGTCTGATTAAATCTCTTCTTTCCTGATTGACCTGCAGCTGAAAGTAAGCAAGCCGACATTGTTCACGCCAGGTTTCATCAGCAGGGTTCCCACTAGGCGTGTTTAACATGGGGAAAGGCTGGAAATAGCAAGGGCCCCTTAAAATGGCATTATAGATGCCAATTATTGGTGATTAGGCTCCCGACGACCAGTCCCGCCTGCTGCGGGCGGGACTGATTCGGGTCGGATTGAAACGCCAGGGTGAAAGTTGGACGGGGCGGGGAATCAGGCGGGGGGGGGGGTGGGTGGTCGCGACCCCCTATTTTTGAGATTTCCCCCCCCCACACACGGCTGAAACCCCGCCTGACGGCTCCAGGAAAATCAGCCCCATGGTAATAGAATACTGAGTCCAGTGATCCAAAGGGTGATCCATTCTGAGTACAGGCTGAGCCAGTGAGAGGCCTTTGTGGAGTGCCAAAACATCGACCTCCACTAACAGCAGACAGCAATGGTGTCGAGAGGGGCCGAACAAGCGGAGGAGAATGGATGGGACAGGGGTGATGATGCCAAAGACTTGGAACGACCAGTTCTGGCCAAAAGGCAGCATAGAGTCATAGGGGGAGAAATTGAGTATAGCCCCGTTTGGGGCACCAGCCTCGCCAGGGCACTAAAAGTAGCGCCCCGGAAACATTCGCGCTCCCGCACCGGAAATTGAGTTGTTGCGCCACAAAGGGAAACGCGGCGCTACTGGAGGTGCCCCGCATCCCTCTTGGGGCGCTGCGAGTGAATATTGTGGTGCTACGTGCCACAGCGCCACACGCTGCGGCACATCGCACTGCAGTATTGCAGGCCTTCCTCCCCTTCTTAAAGGGGAGGGACCTTGTGCAGCGCGATCTGGGGCCCTGCTGAGCCCCCGAGGATCAGAAGTGCAGGCAAAAGAGCCCGGCACCGAGGAGAAGTGCCGGGCTCTTGGAGCACAGCCGGCACTCCGCGGAGTGGGGGGGCGTTCAGGAGGCCGGGGATGGGAGCGCAGGCAGGTGCTGGCAGGTGGCCAACAACAAAAATGGCCGCCCCACACCTCGCCATTAATTTGCGCCTCCCCGGCCGCAGGTAGGCCCCCCTGAACCGGTCAGACATAGCGTCCGGCGGTAAGTCAGGGGGCGCTGCCAAATATCGTGGCCGGGGCATCAGTGGGGCACTGCACACACCGATGACATCATCGGCAGCGGCGCAGCGCTAACGGTTAGCGCCACCACTAACGTCCCGTGGAATTTAGCGGGAGGTGTGGGCAGTGCCGTGCCCGGGCGCCAGTTGGCTTGCGACCCACTTAGCACCCTCTTAAGGCGCTAACGGGTGGCGCAACCTACTGAATTTCTCCCCCATAGAGTCATAATGGCACAGAAGGAGGTCATTCGGCCCATCGAGTCTGTGCCGGCTCTCTGTAGAGCAATCCAGTCAGTCCCATTCCCCCGCTCTATCCCCGTAGACCTGCAAGTTTATTTCCCTCAAGTGCCTATCCAATCTCCCCTTGAAAACATTGAGTGTCTCCACTTCCATCACTTTGTTGGCAGCGAGTTCCAGGTCATCACCACTCGCTGCATAAAAATTTTTTCCCTCACATCCCCCCTGTATCTCTTGCCCAAAACCTTAAATCTGTGTCCCCTAGTCCTTGTACCATCAACTAGTGGGAACAGCCTCTCCCCGTCTAGCCTATCCAAACCTGTCATAATCTTGTACACCTCGATCAAATCACCCCTCAACCTCCTTTGCTCTAATGAAAACAAATCCAGCTTCTCCAACCTGTCCTTGTAGCTAAGATCCCCCATCCCCAGAACCATTCTGGTAAATCTCCTCTGCACCCTCTCAAGTGCTTTTGCATCCTTCCTAAAGTGTGGTGACCAGAACTGGACGCAATACTCCAGTTGTGGCTAACCAGCGCTTTATAAAGGTTCAGCATAACTTCTCAGCTTTTGTACTCAATACCTCTATTTATGAAACCCAAGATCCTATATGCTTTGTTAACCACTCTCTCAATATGTCCTGCCACCTTCAGGGACCTATGCACATTAACTCCCAGGTCCCTCTGTCCCTGCACACTCTTTAAAACTGTGCCATTAAGTGTATATTGCCTCTCCCTGTTCCTTCTGCCAAAATGCATCACCTCACACTTCTCTGTATTAAATTCCATCTGCCACTTGTCTGCCCATTCTGCTAGCCTTTCTATGTCCTGTTGCAGTCGATTGGTATCAATTACAGTTGAGAGGCCAATTGGGGGAATAGCAGTTGCATCCATTTTTTGATTAAACCTTTGTGACGTCCCGTCACTCCACGTTAAATTGAGTGATTTGCTAACCACCAATGCCCAGGATGCAGCATGATGCCCTTTACACCCCCAGTCTTCACCTCAAAGTATTCTTTCCTACACAGACCTGCATGGAATCACCACATTGGACCCATTATGGGCTGCTTGTTGATACCCGTTTGTCATGGTACCCAATGGTCATTCTAACTTCTTTCCATTCTTTTTTAAGGAGAAGACAACCATAATAAATAATGTGAGAAATGCCACCGGTGGGATCCCTTTCTGGCCTATGCTGTTTCACCCACAACATGGAGCAACTGCTTACAATCCCGGAAAGGGATAGAATCGAGAGAGTTGGAGAAAGCAAAGTAGGGGGTGGGGTTGGGGCAGCTGCCAGGAAAGTAAACATTAACTTGAGTAATGCAGTGCAGCTGGTTGCAACAAGCTACACATTGCACAGTTAGGGTGGTTCCTTTCCTGTTGGCATAGATGATGGCATTGATGAAAGGACCATGTACTGTACGCATGGCCTGTTGTGGCCTTTTAAATTTACTTCTGCCTTTTCTGTCGACTAGCAATGCTGGATGGCATGGTGTGATTACCATCCATGATAGAAATGGGCCGTATGAATTTCCCACATCCTTACCGCCCTACTTAGATGCTCCCTCGGGTTCTTCCAGCATCAGTCAGTATTCAGAGGAACATTTACCTTGTCATATTTACTATTGGCATTAAACACTGCATGTTGCCCAAGCTTGTCTTCAAAGGGTATTATGAGTATAAACATCCATACACTTCAGGTATGAACACTTCAGTTTTGTCTGACAGAGGAGACACACAACTGTCAACCCTGCAGACTGTATTTTGTTGGTACACGAAGGACTTAAAACTGTTTTCTTTCAGTGAAAAGTATTTGTTTTATCCCAAGTTCTGCAAGGAACTTTTGAAGGATGCCACCTGGCTGGTCTGTCTGTTTAATCCTTCGCGAACTGGCTCCAGAATTATGCATGATGTATTTGAGTGGATTCAATATCTCACTTATATTGCAGCTTTTATAAATAACTCTCAACATGTTTCATGGTTTAGTCTGTTACAGAAAGTGCCTGGCATCACTGATGTTATCTGTCTTCTGAAGTGATGTGAGGTGTAGCGAATTCCTACATACTCTCCAGTCACAATAAAAGGATTCATTGTTCGCCCAGGGCACACTATCCTCGATTACTTCATGCATAACATCATGTTTCAGTTCCTCAGAGGTGCAAGCTTACCTATATGAGCAGACTTTTGTATTCAGCATGAAAAAAATTGTATCGGGGGTGAGTTGAATCTTAACACTGCAGGAAAGATTAATAAAGAAATAATTGAAATGCAGAATTTTCAAGAAATTAAGAGCTTAGCATAAATCATATACTATTAAGGGTTTCAAGATAATTAAGGGATTGAGATCACACAATGAACCAATGAAGTGAAACAATCATCTGAATCCTGTGATGAGATCGCTGCTCTGATATCACTGTTTATATAATTGAACAGTTGGATGTTCTACCATTTTATAACAGCTAGTTTGTTCCTTTAAGGCCACCAAGACTAATTTCTATAAATAAGAACAAACCTGAGATCAGTTAGAGTTAATTGCTGTCGGTGAGTTTAGTTTGCAAATTGCTAGTTATTTGTAGATGTCTAGCTGCAGGTTAATCTGTAAACTGCCTTACAAACAACAATAACCTGTAATCAACCTATTTACTTTTGACACTTTGAACTGTGATGGGTGCTCTCAAAAAAAAGAAAAGACTTGCATTTAATTAGCGCCTTTAATGGCCACCAGACGTCCCAAAGCGCTTTACATCCAATGACGTAATTATGATGTGCAGTCACTGTTGTAATGTAGGAAACGCGGCAGCCAATTTGCACATAGCAAGCTCCCACAAACTCTTCTTCTTCTTAGGCAGTCCCTCGGAACCAAGGATGACTTGCTTCCACATTAAAAATGAGTTTGCAGGTGGCTGATGAGTCCAATGCGGGACCTACAGTCTCGGTCACAGGTGGGACAGACGGTGGTTGAAGGGGGCGGGTGGGTGGGGTGCTTGGGTTGACGTGCGCTCCCTGCGCTTGGCTTCCGCTTGCTCCTGGCGAAGAGACTCGAAGTGTTCGGCGACTTCCCGGATGCTTCTCCTCCACTTTGTGCGGTCTTGGGCTAAGGATTCCCAGATATCGGTGGGGTTGTTACACTTTTTCAAGGAGGCTTTGAGGGTGTCCTTGAAGCGTTTCCTTGGCCCACCTGGGGCTCTCTTGCCTTGCCGGAGCTCCGAGTAGAGCGCTTGTTTTAGGAGTCTCGTATCGGGCATGTGGACAATGTGACCCGTCCATCAGAGCTGATCGAATGTGGTCAAAGCTTCGATGCTGGGGATGTTGGCCTGAGCAAGAACACTGACGTTGGTGCGCCTATCCTGCCAATGGATTTGCAGGATCTTGCGTAGGCAGCATTGGTGGTACCTCTCCAGTGCTTTGAGGTGTCTGCTGTACATGGTCCATGTCTCTGAGGCATACAGTAGGGCGGGTATCACTGCTGCTCTGTAGACCATGAGCTTAGTGCCAGTTTTGAGGTCCTGGTCTTCAAACACTCTCTTCCTCAGGCGACCAAAGGCTGCGCTGGCACACTGAAGGCATTGGACTTCGTCGTTGACATCTGCCCGTGTTGACAGTAGGCTCCCAAGGTATGGAAAGTGGGACCTGCGAGAGGCACAGAGCTCCGAGAGCGGGAGAGGCTGATTTAAACAGAGCCGAGAGCAGGAAAGGCGGACCTGTGGGAGGCACAGAGCTCCGAGAGCGGGAGAGGCTGATGTAAACAGAGCCGAGAGCGGGAGAGGCGGACCTGCGAGAGGCACAGAGCTCTGAGAGCGGGAGAGGCTGATTTAAACAGAGCCGAGAGTGGGAGAGAGAAGAAAAAAGTACTCGAAGTATGACGTCACCAGAAAGCAGGTAAGTGATTGGTTGGTGAGTATTTCTCTCTTTCTCACTTTTTCTAAACTTAAATTTATAGTTTCTAGGGTCTCTGTTGTGTAGAGGGGACTGCTGGTAAACAAGGGCCCTTGAGTATATCATTTAATTGTAGTGTAATCGGTGGGATTGATTTGATTTAATTTTATTTGAATTAATTAAAGGGTAAGTCATGGCAGCACAGCTCGGCGCACTGGTATGCTCCTCCTGCAATATGTGGGAAATCAAGGACACTTCCTGTGTCCCTGATGACCATGTATGCGGGAAGTGTATCCAGCTGCAGCTACTGGCAGACCGCATTGCAGCGCTGGAGCTGCGAATGGATGCATACTGGAGCATTCGCGATGCTGAGAATGTCGTGGATATCACGTTTATTGAGTTGGTCACACCGCAAGTAAAGGCTGCACAGGCAGGAAGGGAATGAGTGACTGCCAGGCAGAGTAGTAGGTGCAGGCAGGTAGTGCAGGGGTCCCCTGTGGCCATCCCCCTCTCAAACAGATATACCGCTTTGGATATTGTTGGGGGAGATGGTTTATTGGGGGAAGACAGCAGCAGCCAACTTCCTGGCACCGTGGGTGGTTCTGCTGCACAGGACGGGAGGAAAAAGAGTGGGAGAGCTATAGTAGTAGGGGTTTCTATTGTAAGGAGAATAGATAGGCATTTCTGCGGCCACAAACGAGACTCCAGGATGGTATGTTGCCTCCCTGGTGCAAGGGTCAAGGATGTCTCGGAGCGGCTGCAGAGCATTTTGGAAGGGGAGGGTGAACAGCTAGTTGTCGTGGTGCATATAGGTACCAACGATATAGGTAAAAACCGGGATGAGGTCCTAAAAGCTGAATATAGGGAGTTAGGAGGTAAATTAAAAAATAGGACCTCAAAGGTAGTAATCTCAGGATTGCTACCAGTGCCACATGCTAGTCAGAGTAGAAATAGAAGGATATTTCAGGTGAATACATGGCTAGAGGAATGGTGCAAGGGGGAGGGATTCAAATTCCTGGGACATTGGAACCGGTTCTGGGGGAGGTGGGACCAGTACAAACTGGACGGTTTGCACCTGGGCAGGACCGCGACCGATGTCTTAGGGGGAGTGTTTGCTACTGCTGTGGGGGAGGGTTTAAACTAAAATGGCAGGGGGTTGGGAACCTGTGCAGGGAGACAGAGGAATGGGAAACAAGGATAGAAGCAAAAGACAGGAAGGAGAAAAGCAAAAGTGGCAGTCAGAGAAATCAAGGGTTTAAATCAAACATGGCCACAGTAAATAATAATTCTAAAAGGTCTAAGAGTGTTAAAAAAACAAGCCTGAAGGCTTTGTGTCTTAATGCGAGGAGCATTCGTAATAAGGTGGATGAATTAGCTGCATAAATAGATGTAAATGGATATGATATGATTGGGATTATGGACACATGGCTCCAGGTGACCAAGGCTGGGAACTCAACATCCAGGGGTATTCAATATTCAGGAAAGACAGGCAAAAAGGAAAAGGAGGTGGGGTAGCATTGCTGGTTAAAGAGGAGATTAACACAATTGTAAGGAAGGATATTAGCTCTGATGATGTGGAATCTGTATGGGTAGAGCTGAGAAATACCAAGGGGCAGAAAACGTTAGTGGGAGTTGTATACAGATTTCCTGGAGTGTATTCATGTTTTCCTGGACCAATATGTCGAGGAACCAACTAGAGATCAGGCCATCTTAGACTGGGTACTACGTAATGAGAAAGGATTAATTAGCAATCTTGTTGTGCGAGGCCCCTTGGGGCGGAGCGATCATAATATGATAGAATTCTTCATTAAGATGGAGAGTGAAATATTTGACTCAGAGACTAGGGTCCTGAATTTAAATAAAGGAAACTACGATGGTATGAGGTGCGAGTTGGGTAGGATTGATTGGGGAATGTTACTGAAAGGGTTGACGGTGGATAGGCAATGGCAAACATTTAAAGATCGCATGGATGAACTACAGAATTTGTTCATCCCCGTTTGACATAAAAATAAAACAAAAAAGGTGACTCAACCATGGCTAACAAGGGAAATTAGGGATAGCATAAGATCCAAGGAGAGGACATTTCTTAAGACTAAAGGGATCAAGGGATATGGGGAGAAGGCAGGGACAGGGTACTGAGTTTGGATGATCAGCCATGACCTCATTGAATGGCAGAGCAGGCTCGAGGGGCCGAATGGCCTACTCCTGCTCCTATCTTCTATGTTTCTATGTTTCTATATTTCTATGGTCCACGTTGTCCAAGGCCTTGTCGTGGATTTTGATAATCGAGGGGCAGTACTGTGTGGCGGGGGCAGGTTGGTAGAGGACCTTTGTCTTACGGATGTTTAGTGTAAGGCCCATGCTCTCATACGCTTCGGTGAAGGTGTTGACGATGGTTTGGAGTTCAACCTCCAAGTGAGCGCAGACGCAAGCGTCGTCTGCATACTGTAATGCGACGACAGAGGATGGGATGACCTGGGATCTGGACTGGAGGTGACGGAGGTTGAACAGTTTCCCATTTATTCTGTAAATTAGCTCCACTCCAGCGGGGAGCTTACTGAGGGTGAGAAGGAGCATTGCAGCAAGGAAGATCGAGAAGAGCGTTGGTGCGATGACACAGCCTTGCTTGGCCCCAATTCGTACATGTGGTGTCTGTGGTGGAACCGTTGGTCAGGATCACGGCTTGCATGTCTTCGTGAAGCAGGCGGAGGATGGTGACAAACTTTTGAGGGCAGCCGAATTTGAGGAGGACACTCCATAATCCTTCACGGTTGACAGTGTCGAAGGCCATTGCAAACAGCAATGTGATAATGACCAGATAATCTGTTTTAGTGATGCTGATTGAGGGATAAATATTGGCCAGGACACTAGGATAACTCCCCAGCTCTTCTTCAAAATAGCATCATGGGATCTTTTATGTCCACCTGAGAGAGCAGACAGGGCCTTGGTTTAATATCTCTTCCAAAAGACAGCACCTCTGTCAGTGCAGCACTCCCTCAGTATTGCCAGCCTAGATTTTTGTGTTTAAGTCTTATGGATTGGGACTTGAACCCACAACCTTCTGACCCAGAAGTAGTGATGCTACCAACTGAGCCACAGCTAACACTTAAACACTTAAGTAAACAAAGATAGATATGATACTTGGGCGCTGCTGAAATAGATTTATGCAAATTTTTGCCAGCTGCAGATTGTCATGCTGGGTATCAACTGGTCTGGGAAGTTCATGAAGGTGACATGAGATGATGTCCTATTGAAGGTTATGGGATAGAAAAGCATCTTGGATGGTAGCACATAATAGGCGATATCACATAGATCGACCATTATATGCCCTCTGCCTGATATTCAATTCCATTGACTTCAATAGGCAAATTATTATATGAAATTGTTTATTGGCTACTCTTTATTTTTTTTCAGATCTGATAAAACAGCATACTTTAATTATCATTTTCATGGACCAAAATTTGTTTGTATTAAAATAATAAAATAATTCAGGAAATTGACTCGAGGTCCTTTTTTAAAAAAATCACAAGTCCACAGTAGACTAAAACAATATTATAGCCACACTTGGCCACTGTACTCTTGCAGTGTTTAGAAGCATAGATTTTCTCATAAACTCAACAACTGCACTGTATCTTTGTTAAGTACACAACAGGAAGCTTTGCAGCAATCTAAACTGCTTCAGAAATCCCTCCTTTCCACAGCACCAGCCCCCCCCTGCCACTCGCCCCCACCACCGCCCCTTTGAGACAATGCCAAAATGTCCGTTAAATCATACAAGATCCTTGTCTGCATTTACATCTCCAGTTCAAGAGGGAAAAAGAAGACAACCTGATAGGGACCAGTACAGTCAACTTCCCAAAGCTAGCATATCCTAACAACCTATGAGGGGAGCAATCAATCAGACATCCATCCTCCCCCCTGGTGTTCCTCATTTTCAGAGGACAGCACCATCAGACAGTGCTAAAGAGCAGCAAGAGGCCCCAGGTCACACAAAGGCCAATACAGAGAAAGCGAAGTGCAAGACAGCCTAATATAGAAACTGAAATTCCACCAAGCTCAAGCAGAGGCCTTTGCTAGTTTAGCTCCTCGTCTAGATGCATCTGAGGAAAAGCTTGAATGAACGGCCCAAAACCTGGCCAATTTCAGCAATCCTTCAAGAAAATATGGAACTGGATTATTTGACGCATTAAGACCACTGCTTCCATGGACCACTTATGATTTTCCATGTTGTAGAATTTTCCCAAGCCACTCAATCCCTGAGGTAATTTTCAATGAGCATAAAACTCTGTGAGATTCCTCCCCTACTGACAGACATATTAAAGAAAAACGGCAAAGCATCAAAACAAATTTACAATCCACGATATTCAACTCTGTCCAGTTGCATCCCACAGAAAAAACAGCTTTTCTCCCAGTAGCATAGGAACCATTCCATTCCAGTCAGTATTTAATCACCTGTGTCTATATTTACGCGTATGACCTTTAGTAATATTTATCAAATTCCTTTTTTAAATGGACGAAATAGCACAGTATTAATTGCTTTTGAATCTATTCCACATGTCTAACATTCTGTGGGGAAAGATTGTGTTAATAATTGATCTCGTTTGACTCGTATCCCAGCAATAATTCCAAAAAACCAGTTACCTCAGCCCTGCTTTATGCACAGCATTCAACAAACCTACAAACCTTTTTTGGGATCCAATGAAAACTTTTGCTCAGCCAGATAGAAGGTAGAAAACATTTGCTTTGCCTCAGGGCAGGTGTGAGGAAACTACAAAGGCAGCGACTATTTATCATAACTCCCGAATCCCGATGACTCATGCAAAATGCAGAAACAAGTTTAGCAAAAAAACAAATTCAACTACACAGAGTGTCCACATGTTTTTCTTTCATTTAAATTACTCAGAACTAAAGATGATCAGCATTTATTATGCTTACTACTTTATGTCATCTGAGGTTTGCCTGGTGTTTAAGCAACCAACTGAGGAAGCAATTCACAGAATTTTACCCAAATGGATTAGATGATATGGGCTTCCACTGGAATATTGGTAATTCAGTCCAGATCTGGCCGACGACTTGGTTTTCTTTCCTCCCTCTCTCCCTCTCTTCCTCTCTTTCCAGTTACACTTCTGTAAACCACAGGGACCTTTTGCTTTATTTTCTGCTGCTGTTAGGCAGTCTTTAGGAAGAATATATATGTACCTGTCCATCTAACTAATACAACTGTTACCCGAGAAACATATTTGCACATTGAGGAGCTATTGATTCTAATAATGTTACCAGTCGGTATCTAAGAGGGTTCATGGTTAAGACAGCAGTTGGTCTCGATGGCAGTACGCCACAATCCCAATAAACGTTAGTGGGTTTAGGAAGGGAGAGAATGCGCACCACAGGCAAGATTGAGAGAGCCAACAAGAAGCATAATTGCATTCTTGTTGGTCAGAGAGAAACCGATGGATGAAAGGGGCAGAGAAAGAGATGCAGCAAATTACAACAAATAAGAGAAAGAGACGGAATCTGGAGTTGAGCGGAGAAGAAAAGATGGCTCCTGATTTGTCTGAAAAAAGACTATGGATATATCAGTGCATGATAGCAGGTTCACAACATGTGGATTCCCTTTGCCGAGAACTCTAGCTAGCATGTGGTTGGATCTTTGATGAATTAAATGAACATTTTCAGAAGTCTAAACCTTCAAATACCAATTTCTTATTTTGTGATAAATTTTTGCATCCATTAATAAACAGAAAGACTTGCATTTATATAGCGCCTTTCATGACCACCGGATGTCTCAAAGTGCATTACAGTCAGTGAAGTACTTTTGGAGTGTAGTCACTGTTGTAATGTGGGAAACACGGCAGCCACTTTGCGCACAGCAAGCTCCCACAAACAGCAATGTGATAATGACCAGATATAATCTGTTTTTGTGATGTTGATTGAGGGATAAATATTGGTCAGGACACCGGGGATAACTCCCCTGCTCTTCTTCAAAATAGTGCCATGGGATCCTTTACACCCACCTGAGAGAGCAGACGGGGCCTCGGTTTAACGTCTCATCCAAAAGACGGCGCGTTCAACAGTGCAGCACTCCCTCAGCACTGCACTGGAGTGTCAGCCTAGATTTATGTGCTCAAGTCCCTGGAGTGGGACTATGAACCCACAACATTCTGACTCAGAGGCGAGAGTGCTACCCACTGAGCCACAGCTTATGAGAGACCCTGTCCTTTAAAAATGAAGGGAGGAAGTCTCCGCTTGTTTCCACTAGTTTTCCAGCGCAATCTGGACGGAATTGGTGGAACCAGCGCAAAAGATTGGGGAATTTAAAACATAGGTAAGTTTGTGAGGTGTTTGGTTTCCTCATCCTTACAAGAGTTCTTTGAGTCTGGGTTTTACAGGAACAAAATGGTAGACAACACAAAGGTTTAGGTTCAACCCAAAACTGCTAGTTTATTAAAACAAACAAAACACAGAAAAAAACCTGTTGAGATTTGGCTGATACTTACAATCACCCATACGGCCGATCGTTACCGTTGTGGATTATAGGCCTGGATCGGAGATGACCGTCTTCCCTTCCTTCTTACACCTGGCAGTTGCTATAGTCAGAGCTAACTTCCGAGAGAGAGAGAGCTTCCCAGAGAGAGCTTCCGAGTGAAAGAGAGAGAAAGCTGTGGTGTGGTTCCTTCTTATAGTTCTTTTAGTCACTTGGCCCCATGCTGGGCCTCCCCCAACCAGTTTTGGTTGTCAGTTTGCTGAACTGTCTGACATTCACACCTCGTCAACCTATAATTCAGTCACCGGAGGTGTACAGAGTTGTGAGATCGAAGATAACTCCTTATCTCCTCTCCCGCTTTCTGTAACACACATTTATTTAGATTTCTATTACTGTTGATGGGCGGTTGGCTGATTGTCTGCTCGGGACTTGTGTATCTTCCATTCATGTCAGGAAGTCGATCGTGACCCCCATTGTCTCAGTTAAACTCAGAGCATTGTCCAGATGTTAATTTTTCCCATCGAAACCAATCATGATTCAAGGCCTCACAGTTCAATGTCAATGTCCTTTTCAGAGTTAATCATGAGTCAAAGCTTTCATTGTCCAGTATCAATCTGTTCTCCAAGAACTGCAGACTTTAATGACTGGCACCTTTTCTGTGCCATGAAGTTTAACCGTTTCATGTCCTTACCACTGGGCCAAACAGGCTTCCAGCATTTTGCTATTGTACAGGGTTTTTTGAAATCTACAAGTTACACCCCAAACCACTTTTGTTTATGTTTTCCGCGATCTTTCGCGCTGGTTCAAGATTGAATTCGCCCAAATCAGGCCCCGCCCACAACGCTGGCCACGCCCCCAGCTCAGAATTGCTCGATTCCGCCAATTGCGCTGGTTCAGGAAGGGTCTTCATATCCCACTCATTTTCTGAGGTGCACTGGCACTGGTAGGCACATTAAGAAGATTTTCATATCAAAAAATATTTAACTTACTAATAAACTGACTAGTGTACACCACTGAAACTATTAAAGGGCTCAGTATAGTTAGTTAAATAACTTTCATTGATTTTAAATCAGGTTACTCACAGGCGGGGGAGCGGACAGCCTTATTAAAAATGCTTATTTTTGGTGTTAAACCCATTTTCAGCTGTATTAATAAAACTGCTCCAGGTTACCACTCTTAAATACATCAACGAATGCTTCTCAATGGAAAGAAGATAAAAAAGAAACAATTTCCATCTATTACGCAGCTCGATTGCACTGGTTCAGGGAAGATTTTAGGTTTGCGATTATACCTAAGGTGCATGGCCAATCTCAAAGGTCCCGTGCAGGCCTCTCACCGGCTTTTCCACTGTAACTACCGTGCCTGTGTAGAAATTTAAAGGGACCGCGCATTTAAAGAAACAGGATGCGCCGATCAAAGCGCAGCTTACAGGAAACTTTGCTAACCCCAGAGCAATTTCAAGTGCATTTTTGGCACAATTTCGCAATTGTGCACAAAGCAGAAGCTCTATCCCGAAATGTTTTAACAGTCTGGGAATACAGTGTCAGCCTTGAACATTCCCAGGTCAGAAACGGTATGGGCCAGCTGCACTGTAACTCTTCCTCATCCCAGCCTTTGAAGGGCATCTCCTAAAGCATCAGTGCAAATTCTTCCACTTCTCACACCAAGTCGGCCAATTTAGTAGACTGAACTATGGGTTGTCTTGTGCTGCTGCGTAGAAATACAAAGACGTTACAACACAGAAGCAGGCCATTCTGCCCAACCAGTCCATGTCAACATTCGAGCAAAGAGTTCTAATCTCATTTACCCCCTTCATCCACCTATTCAATCTAATGTTGAGTATTAACCTAGCTTCTGCCTCAACCACTAACACTGGAAGTGAATTCCACAGCTCTCCGTATAAAGAAATTTCCCTTGCTCTCTGTTCTAAATCTTACACTTAATCTTGTATCTGTGGTCCCTGTAGGGGTTTGCAAAATTCCCCTATTTTTCCCTGAAGATTGAAAATACTGTTCCACATCGTGGATGAAGAATTATATGTTTTGAATTGCCTCTGGGTAGGACAGTGTTTTTTTAAACATACCCAGAATCGTGAAAAGCTGCATTGGACAGAGCAGCACTTGGGCAACATCAGGGTCTAAGACATTACATTTTTATTAAAATGGTACCTCTGAGTTTCGAACTGTATATTTCAAAGAGGTTTTAAAATGGCCATCAGTAAAAACATGGCAGAGAAAGCATGGCAAAAGGACAAAGAAGCAGCTTGGAGTATGTCTGTGTGGGAGGATCTACAGTGGCAGTCAAAGACCTGCCAATCAAAGGGAGGTTCCCTTCTAAGCAATCGATGTTGTTTATTGACATAAGAGATTAGCCCACTTGAGACTAACCGCAGGACAATCGATTGAAACTGCTTCTGTTTACACAGCAATTCAGCCATTCAAAACACTCACAGACAATGAGATACTGAAGCCATGGAACGGATTTTGATATGCAACAGTTTAGGAATTGAATGGGTTTTTGAATCACCCATCATTCTGGACAATAGGGCAGTTGCATTCCCTTTTGTTTTAGCCCAGGTGAGCTCCGGATGTGGGCGGGAACATTTTGGCCCCACAGTGCAGACACATTAACCCATTCCAACCACTTTGAATCAACCAATCACAGCGTTTCTCTTGTGTATTGGAACTTTGGGCGCGAATTTTGCAGACAGACTTTTCCAGGTATAAAGATAGCTCCTGAGAAGCTATCTCTCTCTTAGCTCTTACTTCGCTGGACCCCAGGTGAGCAGGTTTTCTGACTCCTCAGTAAGGCAACCTAGTTAGGGGGTGGTAAATAAGGGGAATTGCTAAGATTGTTTAATCAACATTGTAGCCATTTAATCCCTCATTTTTGCTGTCTGCCTTCCCCCATTTAAGCAATTTTTACTGTAATTACTGTGTTCGTGTGGTATAGTTTGATATTTGATTATAGTTTCTTTTAGTTAATAAAGCTTGATTTTTCTCTCATCCAGACCATTTGTCCGTTTTAATATCATTAATTATAAGTCCTTCAGTCAGAACTGGAAGGTGGGGTAGCGATTCGAAACCGCTGTTTGAAAATTGGTTTATTGGAAATTGGTTTACAGTGTAGCAGCAAGGCTGCCTGACCAGGTGAAGTACCGTAAACCAGGTAAAAGATTGGAATTGGTCAGAGTGCAGGCAAAGGCTGCAAGACCAGGTAAATTACCTTAAACCAGTTACTAGATGCCCCCCTACAAAATGGCGACCGCGGCAGGACAAGAGGCAGTTTTTGATATAATAAATGGTCTGGATCTGGAGAAAGCATCAGTTATTGCTTTTCTTGTTTTTAGCCTGTGGGCAGCCCTGCGGAAGGTAGTGGCAGTGTGTAAGCTGGCTTATTATAGTATAGGTGGCCAGGTTAAAGAGGCCGAGAATTGGGAGTCCCAGCTTGAAAAATGCCAGGCAGAGATAGAGTGCCTTGTGCAGGAGGTCACTGAGACCAGAGATAGCGAGATGAGACTGCGGGAAGAGAATGTCCGCCTCATGTCAGAGGTTACAGAGTAGGAGGAAAGGGTTAGGGAAGTAAAGACAGCTTATAAGCTGGCCTGCACCCAAAGGTTTAGTGAAGCAGATCATGGCCCCTGTAGGGCAGAGATAGAAAGCCTTAACGTGGCTTTAAAGGGAGCAAGGGGAATGATTTGCCTGATCAGCCCAAAGGCAGGTCAGCTGGATTTTACTGGCAGCCCAAGTAGAACCATCCCACAGGCAGCACCCAGAACGGTGCTGGATAGGGAGTTAGATAAACCTGGGGCTCCATATCAGAAAGAGTGGCACCAGGAGGGGAGCCATCCCTCCCAGAACAAGGTCACTTGGTACAAGTGCGGGGAGGAGGGCCACTGGCACAGGGATTGTAAAAAGCCTGGGAGAGATGATACAGCCAGGCACCCCGCAGCCCCAACTCAGAAGGCAGAGACAGACACAATCGAGTCTGTCCTGGAGACGTTAAAATCTCTCATGAAGGTCAAGCAGGGAAAGGGGGCAGCCATCAGTGGTGCTGCAGCCCTCTCGCCCACCTCTGCCTCCCCACAATGACTGGAAAGAAAGGGGTTTAAAATCAACCCGAACCAGGCAGCTGGGAGTGAGCCTAAGAATAGGAATCCTCAGCCCACAGTAGGTTCAAGTTCACAGGCAAGTGCTGTGGCTTGTGTGGGGGGAGGAGCCATTCCTGGGCGGAGTAAGCTGTTAAAGCCAGGGAACAGTGAAGGAGAGTTCTGGGACTCCTGTAGAGCAGGTCCAGTAGCAGAAATCCGGGACAAGGGAGGCACAAAGGGGATAGTTTTGGCCCCAGACCAAAGGCAGGTCCAAAATTCCCCATTTAAAGCCACCCAGGTAAGGGAACATGAGTTTGCTGTTCATGCAAGTTCAAGTTCACAGCCTGTAAAGACAGGCACTGTGGCTTGTTTCCAGGGAAAAGTTGTCCAGCCCACAAATTGGGACACTTCCCTGCCCCAGTGGGACCCTAGTTTTGCCCAAAGTCCAAATTTGAAAAGGTTAGGTGGCTCAGAAACAGAGAAACAGCAGCCTGGGATTAGAAATCAGCAGGCTGCTGCCAATCCATTCACTGAAACTGTTCGCGCAAGCGCGGTTCCCCAGCCCGTACCCCAAGCGGCTCTTCCTCAGTTTTCCCATGCAGGCGCGGTCGCGCGCCTGAGGGGATAGTTTTGCCAACAGGAGGGCCGCGCAGGCGCAGCCGCGCACCTGAGGGAAAAGGTTCCCCAAAACCGGGTTCGCACAGGCACAGTCGCAGACCCGGAACCCCCAGCGGCTCTTGCTCAGTTTGAGGCCGAGCGCGCAGGCGCAGTCGGCCGTTTAAAGATCCCTGCTTCCCAAACAATACGCGCAGGTGCAGCGGCCTGCTTGGAAGACTCAGCGGTTCTTCCAACCCTTTTTAGCGAGATAGTTTGCGCAGGCGCAGTTGCCTGCGGGACCCCAGTGGCTCCTCATAAGTTTTCCTGCGCAGGCGCAATTGCCTGTTTGAAGCCAGAGGCTTCACAGCCTCTGCCGCGGGACTCCGAAGAGGAAGTTCACGCAAGCGCAGTTGCCGGCGGGACCAGCGCGGCTCTTCTTCAGGAGGTTTGTGCAGGCGCACTCGCCTGCTTGAATACAAAGGCTTCACAGCCTCTGCCGAGGGACTCAGGGGAGGAGATTCACGCAGGCGCAGTCGCCTGTTTAAAGGGACCAGCTTCCCAGCCAGCCTCTAGAATGGTTCTCCCCCATGATGTGGGACCCTGGGGAGGCAGGGATAGTAATTCCTCTTAAAGGGGACACAGGGGGGGAGCTGGAACCAGGTTGTGGACCTGGAGAGGAGGATTTGCAGCCACCAGCAGCGGGTGGTGAGGGAATACCTGCCCCCAGCACAGGAGTGGGCAGGGAAAAGGAGGCAAACCCAGAGTACCGGCAGGCTGCCAGGTATCTTATACAGTGCAGGCTGTTGGCACCAGGGGGAGAAGGTTCCCAGCCAGCTAGGGCTGCGACCCTGGCTCAGGGTCCGCCAGCCAAAATTTCCCCCACAGAGACGCCCCTCAGAAGGTCTCAGTGGGTCCGCAAGCCTGAGACAAGATGGTCACCCACTTTACAGTGGAGTAAGGCCGTCTCCCGAACCAGGGAGAAGCCAAAGAAGAGAGGTCCCATACCAGCAGCCATAAGCTGCGAGGGACCAGAGACAGGAGGCAGTCCAGCTTCGCTGCAGCCAGCAGCAATCTGCGACAGTGCCAGAGATTAGCCTGGCTGTCCGGAGACGGGCAGCATTTGTATTATAGCTATGTGTGTATATAGCTTGTTTAAAGGTTTGTATTTTAAGTTTAGAATGTTTCAAATGTTTTGAGTTTAAGTTGTTTATAAGTGTGACAAATGTTTGTATTTTGGTCCGAGGTCAAGGGACCCGACCTTGTCTCCACCTAAGGCAGCAGGTCAGTGAGATCTGGCTGCATGTCTTTTTAAGTTTTGCAGGAGAGTGGAAGAAGAAGCAGCCCTGTTCACCCAGCCCGAGCTGGGCATCGAAGGAAGATGTAGGTACAGAATGTTGGGGATCACCTCATCACTGGACGAATCCAGAGGGAAACCCCGCAGCGACCTTCGGGAGAAACCGGACAGGGTCCGGAGGAACTTGCCTACTCCTCCTACGCGGAAGAGATGGCCCCAGCTGGGTGGGGCACGGCCCCCAACCCAGCACTATCCTGACCGAAGTTCACTTACGGGAGACCTCGCTGTTGAGGAGTAATGATGGGGAAGCGCGGGCGCCTTGTCAGAAAGGGACGCATTCCATGGGAGTGGGTGGTGATGGCCCGGGAAAGATTGTAAAGGGAGGGGGAGGCCCAAGAGTTGCGTGGGTGCGGTCGGGGGAGGGAGGAGCTCACCCAGGGGCCCACGGGTAAAGTTAGTGTAAGTGTGGCTGGGGAGGATGAATGGGTGGCCGGATCTGGGATCCAAGTTTGAGCGTGGGGCCAGCGAGAGCTGCCACACAGGCACCCATCATTTTCTGCAGCCAGTCAAGGGTAGACGGGAGGGGGAGGGACTGGGAGTCGTGATCCCATACTCCCCGGTCTCGGTCTGTGCCAAGGTATCTTAAACATGAGGGGTACCCCGCCTCCACAAAGGGACAAGGGAACAGCTCAGGGCTGGCAGAGCAGGTTGGTCTGTAAATCCATTCTGTCTGTTTCAAAGTTTAAGACAATCAAAGGGGGGTGGAAGGTACATTTACTGCCCGGGTGGGTGGAGCAATACCCACTCGAATTTTGCGACCCATCATTGGCACATAATGGTCGGGGTTTGTTTAAGCATGTTGTTCAAGATTTTTTGTATTTTGTGTTACAGCCCCAAGTTGAGCAGAGGCGTAGGATCCTCTCCGTGCTTGGGATCATTTTGTGACAACTCCAAGTTGAGCAGAGGCGTAGGACCCTCTCTGTGCTTGGGATCATTTTGATTACATTGTGTAACTAAGATTGCAACATTTTGTAATAGGTTATAATGTAAAAGGTGATTGTAAATTTTGATTGCATTGTAATTGTACAAGCGTGTAGGGGTATGAGACCCCTTATTGTAAACTGATGTATCTGTAATATGCCTACCGTATCACGGTTTTTTCTCGAATTTTAGGGGAATAGACGGTTCGGGGGATCAGTGGCAGATAGCTATTAGGTAAATACAGGGGATGGTTGTTTGTGAGGGGGTCTGGAAATTTTGCTCACTCCTTCGAGTTGATACTTCAATCAAGTTGGGAGTATCAAAAGGAAGGAATGTAGGGGTTTGCAAAATTCCCCTATTTTTCCCTGAAGATTGAAAATACTGTTCCACATCGTGGATGAAGAATTATATGTTTTGAATTGCCTCTGGGTAGGACAGTGTTTTTTTAAACATACCCAGAATTGTGAAAAGCTGCATTGGACAGAGCAGCACTTGGGCAACATCAGGATCTAAGACATTACATTTTTATTAAAATGGTACCTCTGAGTTTCGAACTGTATATTTCAAAGAGGTTTTAAAATGGCCATCAGTAAAAACATGGCAGAGAAAGCATGGCAAAAGGACAAAGAAGCAGCTTGGAGTATGTCTGTGTGGGAGGATCTACAGTGGCAGTCAAAGACCTGCCAATCAAAGGGAGGTTCCCTTCTAAGCAATCGATGTTGTTTATTGACATAAGAGATTAGCCCACTTGAGACTAACCACAGGACAATCGATTGAAACTGCTCCTGTTTACACAGCAATTCAGCCATTCAAAGCACTCACAGACAATGAGATACTGAAGCCATGGAACGGATTTTGATATGCAACAGTTTAGGAATTGAATGGGTTTTTGAATCACCCATCAATCTGGACAATAGGGCAGTTGCATTCCCTTTTGTTTTAGCCCAGGTGAGCCCCAGATGTGGGCGGGAACATTTCGGCCCCACAGTGCAGACGCGCTAACCCATTCCAGCCACTTTGAATCAACCAATCAACCAATCACAGCGTTTCTCTTGAGTACAGGAACAAGGATGTCTTGCTACAGTTGTACAGGGCCTTGGTGAGACCGCACCTTGAGTATTGTGGCATAGGGGGCACAGGGGAGCACGGTGGCATAGTGGTTAGCACTGTTGCCTCACAGCGCCAGGGACCCGGGTTCGAATCCGGCCTCGGGTGACTGTCTGTGTGGAGTTTGCACATTCTCCCCATGTTTGCGTGGGTTTCCTCCGGGTGCTCCGGTTTCCTCCCACAGTCCAAAGATGTGCGGGTTAGGTTGATTGGCTATGATAAATTGACCCTTAGTGTTAGGGGGATTAAATACGTGGGGTTACGGGGATAGGGTGGGATATGTGTCGGTGCAGGCTCGATGGGCCGAAATGGCCTCTATCTGCACTGTGGGGTTTCTGTGATCTGTGATTTCTGTGATTGTGTGCAGTTTTGGTCACCTTACCTGAGGAAGGACGTTCTTGCCATGGAGGGAGTGCAGCGAAGATTCACCAGGCTGATACCTGGGATGGCAGGAATGACGTATGAGGAGAGATTGTGTCGATTGGGCTTATACTCACTGGAGTTTAGAAGATTGAGAGGGGATCTCATCGAAACCTATAAAATTCTGTCAGGTCTGGACAGACTAGATGCAGGAAGGATGTTTCGGATGGCCGGGGAGTCCAGAACCAGGGGTCATAGTCTAAGGATAAGGGGTAAACCATTTAGGATGGAAATGAGGAGGAATTTCTTCACCCAGAGAGTGGTGAACCTGTGGAATTCTCTGCCAGAGAGGGCGGTGGAGGCCAGTTCATTAAATATATTCAAGAAAGAGTTGGATATATTTCTTGAGGCTAAAGGGATCAAGGGATATGGGGAGAAGGCAGGGACAGGGTACTGAATTTGGATGATCAGCCATGATCTCATTGAATGGCGGAGCAGGCTCGAAGGGCCGAATGGCCTACTCCTGCTCCTATCTTCTATGTTTCTATGTTTCTATGTATTGGAACTTTGGGCGTGAATTTTGCAGACAGACTTTTCCAGATACAAAGATAGCTCCTGAGAAGCTATCTCTCTCTTAGCTCTTACTTCGCTGGACCCCAGGTGAGCAGGTTTTCTGACTCCTCAGTAAGGCAACCTAGTTAGGGGGTGGTAATTAAGGGGAAATTGCTAAGATTGTTTAATCAACATTGTAGCCATTTAATCCCTCGTTTTTGCCGTCTGCCTTCCCCCATTTAAGCAATTTTTACTGTAATTACTGTGTTCGTGTGGTATAGTTTGATATTTGATTATAGTTTCTTTTAGTTAATAAAGCTTGATTTTTCTCTCATCCAGACCATTTGTCCATTTTAATATCATTAATTATAAGTCCTTCAGTCAGAACTGGAAGGTGGGGTAGCGATTCGAAACTGCTGTTTGAAAATTGGTTTATTGGAAATTGGTTTACCGTGTAGCAGCAAGGCTGCCTGACCAGGTGAAGTACCGTAAACCAGGTAAAAGATTGAAATTGGTCAGAGTGCAGGCAAAGGCTGCAAGGCCAGGTAAATTACCTTAAACCAGTTACTAGATGCCCCCCTACATCCCTGTTGGCTCATGGTCAGTACACACTGTACTGAGTCTGCCCAAATTCATTTTTGTGTGGGACCTTTACAGCAGGCAAACAGAGGAGAACTCCACCCCATCATTGTGGGTCAGATTCAAACTTAAGGCCCAAAGGTGTAAAGATTATTCTAACTCCCTGACCCATCTGATGTCTGAAATGTCAGTTTCTAAGAAAATATATTAGATTAATGAAAAGTAAATCATATGTAATAAAAAAATGAACTTGCATTTATATAGTGCCTTTCAATGTACATAAGTGCTTTACAACCAATGGATTACTTTCCAAATGCAGTTACTGTTATATCGGTAAGTGCAGTAGCCAATTTGTGTACAGCAAGGTCCAACAAAGAGCAAAGAAAAGAATGACCAAATGTTCTGTTGTTGCTGGTGTTGGCTGAGCAAGGACTGTTGGCCAGTACAACAACAACAAGACCTTGCTGCTACATTTTTTAAAATTCGTTTATGGGATGTGGGCATCGCTGGCAGGACAGCATTTATTGGCCATCCCTAATTGCCCTTGAGAAGGTGGTGGTGAGCCGCCTTCTTCAACTGCTGCAGTCCGTGTGGTGATGGTGCTCCCACAGTGCTGTTAGGGAGGGAGTTCCAGGATTTTGACCCAGCGACGATGAAGGAACGGCGATATACTTCTAAGTCAGGATGGTGAGTGACTTGGAGGGGAACCTGGAGGTGGTGGTGTTCCCATGCACCTGCTGCCCTTGTCCTTCTAGGTGGAATAGGTCACGAGTTTAGGAGATGCTGCCGAAGAAGCCTTGGCGAGTTGCTGCAGTGCATCTTGTAGATGGTACACACTGCAGCCATGGTACAGAATATTTGGCCATTCATTTCTTTGCTTTTTGTTGGACCTTGCTCTGCACAAATTAGTCAAAACTGGCAAGATATCTTGTAAACTATACAAGGATGAAGTAAAACAACAACAACAACAACAACGTGTATTTGTATAGCGCCTTTAATGTAGTAGAATGTCTCAAGGCACTTCACGGGATTATTATAAGACACAAAATTTGACACCGAGCCACATAAGGAGAAATTAGGGCAGGTGACCAAAAGCTTGGTAGGTTTTAAAGGAGGAAAGAGAGGTAGCGAGGCGGAGAGGTTTGGCAGGAAATTCCAGAGCTTAGGGCCTAGACAACAGAAGGCACGGCCACCAATGGTTGAGCGATTATAATCAGGGATGCTCAAGAGGACAGAATTAGAGGAGTGCAGATATCTCAGGGGTTGTTGGGCTGAAGGAAGTTACAGAGTTAGGGAGAGGCGAGGCCATGGAGGGATTTGAAAACAAGGATGAGAATATGAAATCGAGGCGTTGCTTAACCGGGAGCCAATGTAGGTCAGCGAGCACAGGGGTGATGGGTCAACGGGACTTGGTGCGAGTTAGGACACAGGCAGCCGAGTTTTGGATGAGCTCAAGTTTACGTAGGGTAGAATGTGGGAGGCCAGCCAGGAGTGCGTTGGAATAATCAAGTCAATCCAAAGGCATGGATGAGGGTTTCAGCAGCAGATGAGCTGAGGCAGGGGCGGAGACGGGCAATGTTATGGAGGTGGAAATAGGCGGTCTTAGTTATGCTGCAGATATGTGGTCGGAAGCTCATTTCAGGGTCAAATATGACACCAAGGTTGTGAACAGTGTGGTTCAGCCTCAGACAGATGTTGGGGAGAGGGACAGAGTCAATGGCTAGGGAACGGAGTTTCTGGCAGGGACTGAAAACAATGGCTTCGGTCTTCCCAATATTTAATTGGAGAAAATTTCTGCTCATCCAGAACTGGATGTCAGACAAGCAGTATGACAATTTAGAGACCGTGGAGGGGTTGAGAGAAGTGGTGGTGAGTAGAGTTGGGTGTCATCAGCATACATGTGGAAACTGACACTGTGTTTTCGGATGATGTCACCAAGGGGCAGCATGTAGATGAGAAATAGGAGGAGAACACCAGAGGTAATGATGCAGCACCGGGAAGAGACACAGATGCAGGTGATTCTCTGGCTATGATTAGATAGATTAGAATGGAACCAGGCGAGTGCAGTCCCGCCCAGCTGGACGATGGTGGAGAGACGTTGGAGAAGGATGGAGTGATCAACCGTGTCAAAGGATGCAAAAAAGTCACAGAGGACGAGGAGGGATAGTTTACCTTTGTCACAGTCACAAAGGATGTCATTTGTGACTTTGATGAGAGCTGTTTCACTACTGTGGCAGGGGCGGAAGCCTGATTGGAAAGATTCAAGCATGGAATTGCAGGAAAGATGGGCACGGATTTGGGAGGTGACAACACATTCAAGGACTTTGGAGAGGAAAGGGAGGTTGGAGATGGGGCAGTAGTTTGCAAGGACGGAGGGATCAAGGGTTGGTTTTTTGAGGGGAGGGGTGATGACAGCAGTTTTGAGGGAGAGGGGGACAGTACCTGAGGAGAGAGAACCGTTAACAATGTCAGCTAACATGGGAGCCAGAAAAGGAAGTTGGGTGGTCAGCAGTTTGGTGGGAATAGGGTCGAGCCAGCAGGAAGTGGGTCATATGGACAAGATGAGCACGGAGAGGTCATGAGGTAAGATCGGAGAGAAACTGGAGAAAGATGTGAGTTCAGGGCTAGGGCAGGGGGGAATCTTAGAGTAAGTTTGGCCTGTTGGGCAAGGGGAAGGAAGGGAAGTGGCAGAGGCAGCTGAACGGATGGTCTCAATCTTAGAAACAATGAAGTGCATGAGCTCCTCACACTTGTTGTCGGAGGTAAGGGCCAGGCACCAAAGATATGTCTCTACTGGGAGGAGTGGGTGGGAGAAGGTTGGCTCCTGAAGAGGTGGTGAAATGAAAGAACTGTTTTGGATAGTTAACATTGGATGGCTTGTTCTGGAGAGAGATGGGAGCATGTGACCTAGAAGCTGGCACTTTTCCTGTTGTTTTCCTCAGAAATTGAGTTGATTTGACTTGTCAAAATTAAACATATTGTGAGATTATACATAATATACAATGGAGGAGAATTTCCGAGAGGCCTCTCCTGATCGCCCACTATAACAATAGCAAAACACCTGAAGAAACAGCATTAAATGTCACTTTTAGACATTTATGATTGATAGAACCCCTGCATATATGTATATATTTTTCATGATTAACTAGTCGCCTTCCCTGTAGCTTATTTCAATTGTAGAAACAATACTTAAAGATTGTTGAATTAAGGCAAGGCGCATGGAATTTTATGCTATTTTGATCTAAAACCTCCTGTGGAGTATTCCAACGTCTCCTGCTGTGTTACGAAGTCTAAATCTAATCCAGCGACACTGCAAGAAATGCCTCTTACTGAAGCAGCATCTCAGAACGTAAATGAGATTGGAGGGGACAGGTCTGCTTTTCCTCCTATTCCACTAATGCAAGGGGCACTGCAATTCCTTTTAATAAAAAAAAATGTCATTTCAATTAAAGCATCAGGTGGCAGACTCCCCTTCTCCCCCCAAGGCAGGTTTATGGTAGTTAATGGAAGGCAAGACGCAGATGATTTTACAATTATATGTATGTATGCTCAAATGGTCGTGCTGTGTATCTATCTTTGAAGGATTGATTCCGATTCTGTCCCAGTTGCCAGTGCCCCACAAATAGTCAATGGTTACATAAACACCATTCTAAATTCTTTCATGGACAATATTATGCAATTTTTAATGCAAAGCAGCACAATGTACTGTTGTGGCTTAGGAAGAAGCTGGAGCTGGTAGACACCTAACAATTGCTTCACCCTAGAGACAGAGAGCAGCTTAGACATTTTTTTTCTCCCGTTCATTCAACTTATTTCCATATTGATTTAATTCTGTATTCATTTGCTATTTTGACACAATGATCTATTGGAAATTGACAGCAGACCTCCGGGACTAAGATTTTTTTTCTGGTGCAGGTAATTCGCATGAATCGGAGGCTGGATATGGTGCTACGGTCAGAGCAGATGAAGAGTATGTACATGGTGGAGCTGACGGTTTGCCGAGAGACACTTGACCGAAGGCTAGTGAAAGATGCAGAGTTAGTTACGAGCCTTGGCTCAGTGGTAGCACTTGCGTCGCTGAGTCAGAAGGTCATGGGTTCAAGCCCCGTTCCATAGACTTGATCATGTTTCGCTTGATGCTTTTTCATGTATGACCAGAGCAAAAAAGGGATTGCATAACTCTGTATCGGAACCAAGATTTGGGGGATCTTCGCTTTTTATAAATATTTGTTTATGGCCCCATTGCTATTGTTTTGAGAGACTTCAGAGCCCCTGATGAAAGCTCACACTATATGTAATGCTGCTCTCAGGCAGTAACTCATTGATGAGAGATTCTCATGAATGTTCCCTCCCCTCCCCAATGCACCAACAGTCACTCTATCCATCTAACCCAGTCCTCAACTACCACCTGAATATCCTCATATAGTCCAACTTCGTGGGTGTTGCCTCAGGTGACGAAGAATATCAAGACCAACAACAATCCAAGAAAAATATATTTACTATACCAAGATACTTCATCATTCCTCATTTAACAATTGTTATACTGAACATTAGAAAACTAAAAATCACCCTTGTGCAAAGCCCGAGTGTGCGCGCTAACCTATTCTAGTGCTCCTATGAGGTACATCAAGGGAGGAAAAAGGCTGCTGAACTTCCATTGAGGACACCTGAGATGGCCGTGGTGGGAAACCTTGAGTAGCTCTGACCCTAGAGGGCCCAGTCTTATATTGTAGTATCTCAGCGGCGCCTGAGGTAGTCAGGCCCAACTAGCTCTCTGGCACCAACATATGCACTGGTTAAGAGTGTCGTGAGAGAGCAGGTGTGCTGTCCTCTTGAGTGAGGACAGCATCTGCCTCTCCCATAGAGCCAATGCCACTCTCGTGGGGCTGCACCTCAGCACTCCCGCTGCTCTGCGCGCGAACAGAGTGCAGGAGTGATGAGAAGCTGTTAAAGCCTCTATCTGCACTGTCCTTCATGCTTTGAAAGCCAGAGGACATGCTGGAACTCAAACCCAAGGTGGCAGCAGTCTGAGCTTCCATCGAATCTGCCAGAGCTGCCAGCAGAGACTCGACCATTGCGAGTCTCAGTGCAATGTTATTCAAGCTGACCACACAATAATAATACAATAATACAAATCGCTTTATTGGCATGATAAGGTACATCTTATGTTGCCAAAGCATCAAAATACATTTATGGTTGAACACATAAACGCGGTTCCATTCATACAGTGTATAAACAGGTATATCCCTGAGTTTATAAATATATTTTCGCCTTGTTTATATATATTCTTGTCTTAGTTTACTGGTTGTCCCTCTGTTCATGGCAAGCTGTAACATAGTGTGCCGCCAGTGTTACACAGCTTCTCTCCTCCCCCAGTAGGAATGATTGACTGCATGGTCTGCATGTCATGCCTAAGGTCCCCGCAGAAGTTGGAGCTGGGCCCCTCCATGCTCTGCCACTGTACATAAGCTAGCTGGCAGGCTGCTCATTGCAGTGAGAAGTTCATCCTTTAGAGGCAACAGTTCTGTAATGTACAAAAGCAAAATACTGCGGATACTAGAAATCTGAAATAAAAACTGAAAATGCTTGAAATACTCAGCAGGTCAGACAGCATCTGTGGAGCGAGAAACAAAGTTAACGTTTCAGGTCGATGACCTTTCAGCAGAACTGGAAAAAGTTAGAGATGTAACTGGTTTTAAGCAAGTGCAGGGCAGAGAAAGGTGGGAGGGGGGGAAAAAGTACAAAAGGGAAGGTCTGTGATAGGGTGGAAGGCAGGAGAGATTAAATGACATAAGGGATGATGGTGCAAGGTGAGATCAGCTGGTAATGGGTCAGTTCTCTTCTGTAGGCTGGGTCCTCAAGGTCTTCTTCGCCACCCTCTACAGCAGGGCTAAGATGCGAGATCGCCCTCCAGCAACATGCTTCCTGGGGTGTCATATCCACCTGCCTTTGCTCCTGCACACTTGTGGTCAGTGAATCTCCCAGTGCAGACCTCTGTACTCTAGCCTCTGGGCTGGTGCTTGCTTGGGTAAGGTTCAGTGATGCTAGATCTTCTGGAGGGATGTCCTCCTCTCCCTCCAGTCCCGCTGTGCCTTCTGGTGTTCCAGGATCTGAAAGGGAAGAGAGGGACAATTAGTGGCAAGGGTAAGCAGTGACAGAGGAATGACTTTCTGATGCATCGTAAGTGAGATTTTAATGAGAAGGGAAAGCGGATGAGATGGCCAAAACCCCTGAGGGACGTGTCCTTTAGCCGCTCCAGCAGTAACACTCCGGACACGCCCTGTGCTCACAATTTCCTTGACCATCCCTTCCAGAGGGGACAGGATGTATTTAGATGCGAGGTCTCTTGTCGTTGCCTGCTGCCTGTTATTGCATGTCCTCTTCTCCCGCAAGAAAGATGGGAATGTGTTAGTGTTAGCCTGGTGAGATGCTTTGAGGAGTTGCATGTCAGGGTAGAGTAGTGTTGCTGGTGTGTGAAGGATTGCACAGGTGTAAGGAGGTGAGGGAAATAGTATTGAGGATAGTAACAGGTGTAGAGTGATACAGTAGCAGCAGAAGGAGGTGGAGTGAAGTGAGCAGCAGTGATTGGAGAAGAGTGATAGGAGCGAAGGGTTGTGAGTGCTGAGGTCACAGGTAATGCAGGACTAAGCAGAAAGTTAGAAGTTAGAAGTCTTACATTAGAAGCTACTGTCAGGTCATTGAATTTTTTTCCTGCATTGCAGCCGGGTGGAGGCCCTTAACCTCTACAAGGATCAAGAATCATTCATAGATTTACGACATTTTCCTTACAGGAGTTTCTTACTGCAGTAGCAAAAATGCTGCAAGAATAATTGATATGTTTGTTTTTGCGTGAATGATTTCTCTCTTACATCCTGTTTGCACTATAGTGGTGCAATAGCCTGCCCCGGTCACTGTTTAAACTTTTCCAAAAGCTACACAATGTCTAAAGTGGTTAGTTGTGAACCCTCTAACTTGCCAGCCGTTTCCTTCATCTGTGGCAAAAGGGCAAGGCTATGAATGAAGCGCACTTGTATCGTTCCTGTCAATATCCTGTTATTTACATCGAGTAATTCGATATAGTGGCAGGTGTGTGAAACACAGCATATCGTCTTTTATCAACAAATATTGAATACAAAGGCGAGTTGCACTTCATTTATTTTGTAAAATATTTTAACTTGCTCCTGGCATGGAACTTGTAGTGTAAAAAATCCTAGATGTCACTAACAATTAATTATAATTAAAATAAATATTTTTGGATTCCTGCAGACTATTTCCTTTGTGCTTTGGAACTGTCTGAATTACATTAGAATCTGGCTTCTGGATTTCTGTAATCTTCCAATTATCAGTTTATTGTAAAAACTGCACATTTACAATTATATTGCATGTTAATCTGAAATATTTTCCTCTTTATAAAAATGTGTTACTTACAATCATATTCTCTTCCAAAATTTGAATAGAAAGGAAAAGGTTTTATTTGTGCCTACACGTTCCGAGCCCTGTCAGATAGACTTGACTCCAGTGCGGAGGTAAGGGGGGCTGACAGGGCTGTAATAGTCTAACTGACTGGTCACACAGCTGCTTAGGTAGCTGACGATATTGGATCGTTACTCGAGCTGAGGTGTGAGTGATCATAGCAGCACCTTTAATCTACAAGCAACTGGGGAAGCACCAGTGTAATCAAACAGGAAATTCAAACCGCAGGTGTAAACTGATATCGAACCATTCTGCCCACTGGAGTAATGCTGGGTATTATCCACAACCGCTGCCTCACACCTTTCACTTCTCAATGTCCTTCACAGCTTTCAACGTGTACGTATATCCTCCTCTCTTCTACCTCCCACCACACACGTTCTCTCCTTAAACCTCTCTTCATCTCTTCCACTCTCTCCTCCTTTAAGACGCTCCTTAAAACCTACCTCTTTGACCAAGGTTTTGGTCATCTGCCCTAATATCTCCTAGTGTGGCTCGGTGTCAAATTTTGTTTTCGAACGCTCCTGTGAAATGCTTTGGGACGTTTTACTACTGTAAAGGCGCTATATAATTACAAGTTGTAGTTGTTGTTGTTCTTCTTCTCCGGTGGTACTAGTGGGGTGTTGTTCAATAGCCCTCTCATATCTTGCCTAGGTCACCCTTTTTCATGACACCGCCCAGCTAGTGTCAGCCAGCAGGAATGAAAGCCCTGGCTTACTTTCATCCTTCAGCCCAAAGGCACTGCAAGTAATTGTATTGCTCCTACAAGACCCCTGCCTGAAATCAGTTCATTCAGCAGAGATAGAAGCCGCGATTTTGCTCACCTCAGCAGGTCTGTGGCAGGTGATGTCGGTGGCGGGTCTCGGCCCCGCTGCTGGCTCCATCCCGGCCTCCTAAATGACTTTCTGTTTATAGGGCTTATTAAGCCCGCCCAGTGAGTTTCCCGGCCAATTGACGGAAACAGGTCTGATGACGTCATTTATGACGCGTTATCAGCCAGTTTCCTTAAAGGGACCATGGCCAACTTTATTTTGACATTTGTGCTGTCAGTGTTCTACAGCAACGAAATGCTGCAAACACTGACAATCTCTGCACAGAGGTGCAGGGCTGCACCCAAGTTCTCCCATGACTCCCTCCATAAGCATATGGAGGGAGTCACAGCACGCAGGGAGGTTCTCTTCCCTTCCAATGGGTGGAAACGACCTCCCCCGGACACCAACGCAGCCTGGTTGCACATTGCACAGGACGGTACAAGCAGGGATGTCGTCAGGAGGACCAGGCTGCAGTGGCGCAAACCTTTCAATGATCTCAGTAGATCACGAAACGTTAGTACAAAGCCACACTCAACCTGATCCTGCTGTGCCACTTATCACATCCCCATCACTCTACCTTCCCTACCTCACTCCTGCACATCCTTACTCACACCAACTTACCTTGCACCTCCACCCATCCCTCTCTATTTACATTATCACTTCCCCATCTCAATAGCCAACCCTCACACTCACCCTCATCCGAGTCCAATCATGCCAACTAACAACACACAAGGGTAGGCACTTGAGTGTTTTAGCCAATGCTCATTTAAAGTTTCTGTTAATGTAGTGTCAGACATTGAAATCTTTATTTTCAACATTTTGCGTTCTTGGACAGATTTGTGTGCACCTTTGGAAGTGTCTTAGTGAGTTACAGTGAATGGTAAGACATAACGGTACCCCCCGCAATGGTGATAAGTGTGAAAGGAATGGCTTGAGCATTGTCGGGATGCTTTATGTTGTTGGTGTGGGGTGGTGCCAACCTGGTCCATCATGTGGCAGCCAGGGTGTACAGCATCAAATGAAATATATATGGCCATGATGAGGCCATCCCTGGCCTCCCGGGCAGCAATGTGGTTGGGTGCTGATGCCCTCTGTCCTGTGCAGCATCAGGTGATTGCGGAGAAGGTTGGTGCTGCTGGTGATGTTGGTGTTGGGGCTGATCATGGTGAGATTCTGAGGACCAAGGTGAGAGAGTTTCAAGGGCACCGATGCTGATGGAATAGCTGGCAGGTGAAGTAGAGATGACAGAAGCGATCTGTCAATGGTGGGAGAGGTAATGAGGTCTGACTGGATGGAGACTTGTGTAAGGAGTTGCAGCATCCTGAATCTGTAGTGGAAATGCAGTTTAGAGAAGCTAGTGGTTAAGGAAACATGTCTCAATTAGCTGGGAGCTTTGACTTGACAGTTGAAGCTGTCAACTCATCAGCTAATTCAATGGCAAGTGACCTCCTGCCTCAGCTTCACAGGTGAGGTCGAGGCACAGCGGGAAACTGTTGGGCGACCTGTCAAATTCAAAGAGCTGGGGAAAAAACCATTGCTAAGTGGCTGTAAACAAGCCACTAATGATTTTAATTGCCTCCCCCGCCGCTGCCTGTCGGGTCTGCTCAGCGCTGGCAGACCCAACATCGGGAAAGTCCAATGTGTGTGTTTTGACAGTGGGTTCATGGCCCGCTGTCAATCATTTAAAACTTAACAGCTGACCCACCACCCATCCCGTCTACTGAGCGCCGGCAAAATTCCGGCCAGAGAGATAGAACCCGGACCCTTCCTGCTCTGTTGGGCTATGGGGTGCATCAATCCACCAAGCTGTCAGGGGAAGCTGTTCATTCTCTCTTTCCAAAGTTAAAGACGAAAGTCAGAACGCATAATAAATGATTTACACAAAGGTGAATAGATTTATAAAACAAGTTGCCTCTAGGTGAAATCTGCTTATATATCATGTATTGAGTGTTAACATCAAATAATTAGGAACGTGTTATGCTTGTAACAGGGTTTTCTGATTGGGGGTACTGAAGGGAAAGGTGGCTGGTTTATAAGGGAGTGTAGTGATTGAAGCAGGTATATATTTATTTACAAAAAAATATACATAATTTCTCTGGAAAACTATTCAGAAAAATGAATAAAACGTGGCAAGCAGCTTACCCACCAAGACGTAGGCACAAAACGTGACAAGGAAAATATCTTTTAAAACAGACCAGAATGCTGCAGGTTTGATCGCCTGTCCACAAGGAGTCAGATGATCTCTACTGGGCCTGTAGTTCGGGTTCCTGCTCCTAATTGCCATCTACTGACCCCACCCCCTGCTGAAAACACACACACATCGGTGTGTCATGAAAGCACATCTGGGCTTTCAACTATGATACCCTCCTTAGTTAAATAACCCATCTAGACTCACTACCTAGGCTCATGTATGAATCATGAGCATTTCAGTGAGGTACCAGGGGATTGTGGTGCCAGTAAGAGGCATTATAAATAGAGGCATTCACTGGGCAATCATGGAACACCATTTTTATCCCACGACTGAATAATTGACAAGTAACACTGTTGCTCGTTAATTCCCAAGGTGAGCCAGATAAATGGAATATTCAGTAAGTACCCATTTGAGTATTCCATTTGTACAACTCATTTAAATTTGTTAAACAGTTAACTTCTTTGTTTTTAAAATATTATTGATTTAATTTTAGTGGGACTATTACTAGTGTGTAGCACTTCACTCCTCTGCCTAAAGTCATTTGATAAATGTCATTCATTGATAGCATTAACAATCCTTATAAAATGTTCTTGTATTGCTCTATGCTTACACAAAGTGCAGTACACCTTTAGCAAACCTTACAGAAGATGTCCCTGCTCTCTCTTTACATTATTGTTGTCGGGAACAGTAGCGTAGTGGTAACGTCACTGGGTTAGTAATCCAGAGGCCTGGACTAATGATCCAGAGACGTGAGTTCAAATCTCCACCACGGCAGCTGCGGAATTTAAATTCAGTTAATTAAATAAATCTGGAATAAAAAGCTAGTATCAGTAATGGCGACCATGAAACTATCGGATTGTCGTAACAACCCATCTGGTTCACTAATGGGAAGGAAATCTGCCGTCCTTACCTGGTCTGGCCTATATGACTCCAGACCTGCAGCAATGTGGTTGACACTGAAATGGCCTAGCGAGCCACTCAGTTGTAAAAAACCGCTACAAAAAACAATAAAAATGAAACCAGACAGACCACCTGGCATCGACCTTGGCGCCGGGTATGGACATGACAATGGCACACCCAGGCCAGTCGACCCTGCAAAGTCCTCCTTACCAACATCTGGGGACTTGTGCCAAAATTGGGAGCGCTGTCCCACAGATTAGCCAAACAACAGCCTGACATAGTCATACTCACAGAATCATACCTTTCAGCCAATGTTTGAGGGAAAAACGTACTTGATCTTGTCCTCACCAATCTACCTGTCGCAGATGCATCTGTCCATGACAGCATTGGTAGCAGTGACAAAGTACCGTCTTCACACTGAGGACACCCTCCATCATGTTGTGTGGCAATACCACCGGCTAAATTGTCAGCTGGGGCTCAGTGGGTAGCACCCTCGCCTCTGAGTCAGAAGGTTGTGGGTTCAAGTCTCACCTCCAGGGACTTGAGCACATAAAGCTAGGCTGACACTCCAGTGCAGTGCTGAGGGAACGCTGCAGGTGCCGTCTTTCTGATGAGACATTAAACCGAGGTCCCGTCCGCTCTCTCAGGTGGACTTGAAAGATCCCATGGCACTATTTTGAAGAAAAGGGGAGTTATCCCCGGTATGCTGGCCAATATTTATCCCTCAATCAACATAACAAAAACAGATTATCTGGTCATTATCACATTGCTGTTTGTGGGAGCTTGCTGTGTGCAAATTGGCTTCCGTGTTTCCCACAATACAACAGTGACTACACTCCAAAAGTACTGCATTGGCTGTAAAGCACTTTGAGACATCCGGTGGTTGTGAAAGGCGCTATATAAATGTAAGTCTTTCTTTTTAAATGGGATAGATTCAGAACAGATCTTGCAGCTCAAAACTGGGCATCCATGAGGCGCTGTGGGCCATCAGCAGCAGCAGAATTGTATTCCACCACAATCTGTAACCTCATGGCCCGGCATATCCCTCACTCTACCATTACCATCAAGCCAGGGGACTAACCCTGGTTTAATAAGGAGTGTAGAAGAGCATGCCAGGACCAGCACCAGGCATACCTAAAAATGAGGTGCCAACCTGGGGAAGCTGCAACACAGGACTACATGCATGCTAAAAAGCAGAGAAGCAGCATGCTATAGACAGAGCTAAGCAATTGCACAATCAACGGGTCAGATCAAAGCTCTGCAGTCCTGCCATATCCAGTCTTGAATGGTGGTTGACCATTAAACAGCTAACGGGAGGAGGAGGCTCCATGAATATCCCCATCCTCAATGATGGCGGAGCCCAGCACGTGAGTGCAAAAGACAAAACTGAAGCGTTTGCAACCATCTTCAGCCAGAAGTACGCAGTCCTGAGGTCCCCACCACCACAGAAGCCAATCTTCAGCCAATTCTATTCACTCCACGTGATATCAAGAAACAGCTGAGCGCATTGGATACAGCAAAGGCCATGGGCCCCGACAACATCGCAGCTATCATGCTGAAGACTTGTGCTCCAGAACTAGCCGCGCCTCTAGCCAAGCTGTTCGAGTACAGCTACAACACTGGCATCTATCCGACAATACGGAAAACTGCCCAGGTATGTCCTGTCCACAAAAAGCAGGACAAGTCCAATCCGGCCAATTACCGTCCCATCAGTGGTACTCTCAAGCATCAGCAAAGTGATGGAAGGTGTCGTCGACAGTGTTATCAAGCAGCACTTACCAATAACCTGTTCACTGATGTCCAGTTTGGGTTCCACCAGGACCACTCGGCTCCAGATCTCATTAAGCCTTGGTCCAAACATGGACAAAAGAGCTGAATTCCAGAGGTGAGATGAGAGTGACTGCCCTTGACAACAAGGCAGCATTTGACTGAGTATGGCTTCAAGGAGCCCTAGTAAAACTGAAGTCAATGGGAATGGGGGGAAAATGCTCCACTGGCTAGAGTCATACATTCAGGCTTGGGCTGATAAGTGGCAGGTAACATTCGCGCCACACAAGTGCCAGGCAATGACTATCTCCAAAAAGCGAGCGTCTGACCACTGCCCCTTGACATTCAACATTACCATTGCCAAATCCCCCACCATCAACATTCTGGGGGTCACCATTGACCAGAAACTTAACTGTCCCAGCCACATCAATACTGTGGCAACAAGAGCAGATCAGAGGCTAGGCATCCTGCAGCGAGTGTCTCACCTCCTGACTCCCCAAAGCCTTTCCACCATCTACAAGACACAAAGTCAGGAGTGTGAGGGAATACTCTCCATTTACCTGGATGAGTGCAGCTCCAACAACACTCAAGAAGCTCAACACCATCCAGGACAAAGCAGCCCGCTTGTTTGGCACCCCATCCATCACCTTAAACATTCACTCCCTCCACCGTACCGTGGCTGCAGTGTGTACCATCGACAAGATGCACTGCAGCAACTCGCTAAGGCTTCTTCGGCAGCACGTCCCAAACCCAGGACCTCTACCACTTAGAAGGACAAGGGCAGCAGGTGCATGGAACACCACCACCTCCAAGTTCCCCTCCAAGTCACACATCATCCTGACTTGGAAGCATATCGCCGATCCTTCATCGTTGCTGAGTCAAAAAGCTGGAACTCCCTCCCTAACAGCACTGTGGGAGTACCAGCACCACACGGACTGCAGCGGTTCAAGAAGGCAGCTCACCGCCACCTTCTCAAGGGCAATTAGGGATGGGCAATAAATATCGGCCTTGCCAGTGAGGCAAACATCCCATGAACGAATAAAAAGAATAAAAATATTAAATATTGGTCATTAACGCAGCGCAATCTGTATGTCGTGGTTATGCCGATATACTGATCAAATCCTGTTTGCCACAACCTATTATTAAGTTCAGGTATATCGAAGAGGGGAAAAGCACTGCATCATGGAGTTTGCCAATCCCTGCTGCAGCGTCAAAGGGGAAAAAAATCAAGAACCATTGGATTTAAGTATCGGCCTAATGTCAAATACAAATGGAACAGTTATGAACCTCGTCCCATAACACAGGAAGTTAACATTATGCCTTTAGATTTGTTGTAGCTCGGAGCGAATGCAAAGTTTGCTGCCAGTTGGAGATGTATACCCACCCACCTTTACTATTGAGGCTTGGAAAGCATGGCTTATATGTAATTGTTCAGTTGCTGTGTCTTCAGGGAGGTACATGGAAAACATGGAAATAACTATTTTTGCCATTTCTGCCATGCCTGCACACTCTTTCAATGCACTAAAGCTTTGGGGCACAATACGAGAGGGCCACACTAATACCCAGCACCAAATCAGTTCAAAGTTCACAGAAATCACAGAAACTCCACAGTGCAGATAGAGGCCATTTCGGCCTGCACCGACACATATCCCACCCGATCCCCGTAACCCCTGCATCAACACATATCCCACCCTATCCCCGTAACCCCACGTATTTAATCCCCCTAACACTAAGGGTCAATTTAAGTTGTGCTATAAAAGAATACTGCCACCACAAACAGGATGCTTTGCCATGCTCTCCCGCACGGAGGGAGGAGGAGCGGGCACAGGGTGTTTTTTTCCGCATTCTAATACGTTGATAAATTGAAATAAAAACAGAAATGCTGGAAACACAGGTCAGGCAGCATCTGTGGAGAGAGAAACAGAGTTAAAGGGGGGAATTTTAACCTCCCAAAATGGGTGGGTTTATGTCGGCTGGGATGTGAACATTTTACAAATCTCAAACCCAACCCTAGCCTGCACACTTCTGGTTCAAGCGGAGGTGGGATGGGTGGGGCAGGGCAACCAGCCCGTTAGCAGGAGACGGGTTGGTCATTTAAATGTTACTGTTACATTGTTATAGTATCACATCGTTAAATGGAACTACTTTGGTATGGAACTACTTTGGTATGGTGTAGTTATATTGCTATGTGGCACACTGTGCACGGGCAGTGCACAGTGCAGCGTCGGACATCTTGTATCACTCCACACCATGCGGCAGCACTGAAACAAAGCAAATACAGCTAAGTAAAAAGCACTAACTACAAATGAACTAAAAGTGTCTGTAATATATATAGTATAAGAACACAAGGAGACACAACATGGTGGCAGCGGTATAAGTGAGTACAAAATTGTGCTATACGAACTACGAATAAGACAAAAAGTGATTTTATGAGCTGATTGAGAGTGAATCATACGGGAAACTAAAATGACTGTGCAAATGCAACCCCTCATGAAGGTTAGTTACATTCTGTTGTGGACAGGAGAAAAAGGTCTAGATTTGTATAATAGCTGGAGTTTGACTGAAGAGGAAAAGGAAAACACTGCGACAATTTTTGATAAATTCAGCAAGCATCTAGAGCCTAAATCCAATCACCGTATACACAGATACAAATTCCAGAGTCTAAGACAGGAACCCGGTGAAACAGCTGACAATTTCCTGACAAGGCTGAGAAATGAAGCCAGCAAGTGTAAATTTAAGGAAATGGAGGAAAGGCTTGTGGACCAGCTAATATGGGGGTCAGCGCATGTAGAGGTACAAAAAGCCCTGATAGGAAAAGAAAAGCTCAGAATAACAGAGGCTATAGATACTGTGAGAGCTCATGAAGCCATGAAGCAGCAAATGAAAACGCTGATTTCTCAAACGGCTGATATGCGGACGGCTTCTGAGACGGACAACAGAGTGGATGCAGTGAGAGAAAAGTACAACACACAAAGACATGCACATGACAATGGGAGAAACATGTGCAGAAATGGTGGAAGACCACACGATTACACAGACAAGAGGAAATGTCCAGCATATGGAACAAGCTGCAATGCATGTGGCAAACTAAACCATTGGGAAAAGAGGTGTAGAACGAAGAAAGACGGAACATACATCAAAAACAAAGGCGGACAGCAGAACCAGAGAAAGAAACACAATATCCATGCCATGGATGAGCAGGATGATGATGATGATCACGACAATGCACTAAACATCGAAACCATAAAGATACAGCTTCACGAGATGTCCAGAGCGGAAAATACTCCGAGGAGAGAATTGCACACCATCATCCAAATCAAAAAAAGGGTCAAAGGTCGGCCCACACCATCAACTTAAAGTTGAAGCTGGACACAGGGGCTCAGAGCAACATTCTCCCATTGAGACTGTACCAGCAGATCTTTCCCGAAAATCTGAGAGAAGATGGCTACCCGAAAAATGGTTGTTTAAAGGCAAGTAATGTCACGCTGACAGCATACGGGGGGAGTGAGATTAAACAACTCAGAATAACCTTTATCAAAGGGACACATAAAAGAAAGAACATCAACTGCATGTTCTATGTCATCGACACTGAGGGGCCAGCGATCCTGGGATTAAACAGCTGCGAGAAGTTGAGATTGATCTCAGTGCATCACGAGCTGACGGAAACGCCACTGAAGATAGACAGCCACACTCCACTGGAGAACCGCCCACAAATCAAGAGTAAAAAAGACTTGATAGACATGTATCCGGAATGTTTCGATGATACAGTGGGATGTTTTGGAGATTTCCAATACCACATCACCATCGATCCAGAGGTAAAGCCCATTATCCATGCTCCACGAAAAGTACCCATCGAGCTGAAGACAAAGCTTGAAAGAGAGCTAAAGGAGATGGAAGAAAAGGGAGTGATCGTAAAGGTCACTGAACCCACAGACTGGGTAAACTCAATTGTGGTACGAGAAAAGCCAAACGGGCGTCTCAGAATATGTTTGGACCCCAAAGATCTAAACCAGGTGATAAAGAGGGACCACTATCCCATCCCAACGCTAAAGGAGATTACGCCATCACTGGCAGGAGCCAAGGTTTTCTCAAAACTAGATGCCAGAAATGGATATTGGAACGTGAGGTTGGATGAGGAATCAACAACACTGACAACATTCGACACACCATTTGGGCGTTACAAATTCCTGCGGCTACCATTCGGGTTAAAGGTCAGTCAAGATATCTTTCAACAGAAAATAGACGAGACATACAGAGGCTGTGAAGGAGCTATAGGAATAGCTGATGATATTCAGATCTATGGAGCAGATGAAAGAGACCATGACATGCACCTACATGAGGCCATGGAGAGTACCAGGAAGGCTGGCATCAAGTTAAATGCAGATAAGTGCATAGTTAATGTCAAGGAATGCCAATTCTTCGGTATGATTTATACACCAGAAGGAGTCACGCCAAATCCAGAGAAGATTGCGGCGATTGCTGAAATGAAACCACCCAAAGACAAGAAAGAGCTGAGGAGTTACCTCAGCTTGGTCCAATACATGAGTTCTTTCATCCCACACATGTCGGAACATACAACAAATCTCAGAGAGCTATTGAAAGAAAATGCCGAATACCAGTGGTCTGAATCACACAAAAGGAATTTCAAACAACTTAAAGAACTGTTGTGCAAAGAAACAAGTCTGTCATATTATGACAGAAGAAAACCAGTCACTCTGCAAGTAAACGCTTCTACCAGAGGACTAGGGGCAGCTCTGGTGCAGGAAGGAAAGCCGATAGCTTTCGCATCAAAGGCCTTGACGTCAGCCGAGACGAGATACGCCAACATAGAAAGAGAACTATTGGCAGTAGTGTACGGATGCGAGAAATTCCATACATACCTATATGGCAGGCGATTTACAATAGAGAGTGACCATCGTCCACTAGAACAGATCTATAAGAAGAATCTGTGCAAAGCGCCTGCAAGACTGCAAAGACTACTTCTAAGGATCCAAAGCTATGACTTCACACTTAAATATAAGCCAGGAAAAGAAATGGTGCTAGCAGATGTGTTGTCTCGATTGTCACCATATGAGAAACACGAGGTGGAGGGCCTAACAGTAAAAATCCACCACCTACAATGTTACCCCTACAAAGCTCAGTCAAATCAGAGATGAGACTAGCAAAGATGAGGAGTTGCAACTACTCACACAACAAGTAATACAGGGGTGGCCAGAGAGAATCCAGCAGGTACAGGCAACAATTCGTCAATACTGGACGATTAAAGATGATGTTGCAGTAGCAGACGGTATTCTTCTTGCTGGATCGAGGATCATCGTGCCAAAGACGATGCAGACACAACTTCTCCATCTCATACATGAAGGCCACATGGGAATGGAGAAATGCAAGCTGAGAGCCAGATCAGCTGTATACTGGATAGGCATGTACAAAAATATCAAACAGATGGTCTCTGCATGTGGTATATGCCAGAAATACAGAAATGCACAATAGAAAGAGGAGATGATACCTAGTGAAATACCGTCAAGACCATGGCACACTGTTGGGGCAGATCTCTTCATGTGCAATCAAGAATGGTATCTCATAGTGGCAGATTACTATTCCAAGTTTCCTTTTGTGAGAAGGATGAAAGACTTGAGAGCCACAACTACCACCAGAGTTGCAAAGAGCTTGTTTGCTGAACAAGGAATCCCGGAAAAGGTAATCTGTGACAATGGAACCCAGTTCACATCGAGTGAATTCAGAGCTCTGGCAGAAAAGTATGGGTTCAAAATAGTAACCTCATCCCCACATTTCTCAAGGGGACACGGGTTCATCGAAAGACAGATCCAGACTGTCAAGAGAACTCTCATCAAAAGTAGTGAGATGGGGGAAGACCAAGACCTTGCCCTCCTATCACTCAGATCAACACCACTGAAAGCAGACATGAAATCACCTGCGGAATTGCTGAATGGGAGGAAGTTTAAGACTACACTACCAGCAAAAATACATCCTCTCCAGGACCAGGAGGACTTCAGACAAAAGCTGGCAGAAGCACAAATCATAGGAAGCAAACATTACGATAAACATGCAAAGACGCTACCAGAATTGCTGAATGGACAATCAGTGCATGTGCAAGACCCAGTGTTGAAAACCTGGAATCCAGCCAAGGTCATTGGAAAAGCTGATACTCCAAGATCCTACTTCGTAGAGACTGAACCTGGTAACCAATACAGACGGAACAGACTCCACATCAGACCTTCACCTGAACTGGATAAGCAGCAGACAACACCAGCAACATTGACAACACCAGCTACCACAAGCAGTGCAACACCAGAAACAAGCGCTACAAATCAAACAACCATGAGCATGCACACTCCAACTCCAAAGGCGACAGCAACAACAACAACGAGAGTGGAACACACCAAAACACCGCAGAGAGGAATGGTCACCACCAAATCCACAAGATGGAGGGACAACATCCAACCACCTGAGCGATATCGCGAATAAAAAAAACTCACGATTCTTTGTAGTTGATAATAATAGTTTAGATATAATATTTGTTAATTTAAATTGTTAAATTTCGGGGGAGAAATTGGGTATGTAGCGCCACCTATTAGCGCCTAAAGAGGACAGTCAGTGGCTGTAGCGCCACTGGCCGCGCCTCCCGCGATATTCAGCGGGGCGCTAATGGTGGCGTTAGCCTGTTGCGCTGCGCTGCCACCGATGATGTCATCGGTGTGCGCAGCGCCCCGATCACGATATTTGGTAGCGAACGCCGCTGTAGCGCTGTTCGCTACCCGCGCCCGGTTCACAGGGCCTTGCTGTGCCGGCAGTGGCACAAGTTAAGGTGGAGGTGCGGGGCGGCCGCCTTTTTCGGCGGCCGCCTGCCAGCACCTCCATCCCCGGCCTCCTGACCACCCCCCCACCCCGCGGCATTGCCGGCTGTTTCCCGAGAGCCCGGCACTTCTCCTCGGTGCCGGGCTCTTTTGCCGGCACTCGCGATCGGGGATCGCGCTGTTGCAGGCCCCTCCCCCTTAACAATGGGAGGAAGGCCTGCAGTATCGCAGCGTGCCGTGCCGCAGCGTGTGGCGCTGCGGCACGTTGCGCTGCGATATTCAGTTTCAGCGCCCTAAGAGGGATGCGGAGCGCTTCGAGCCTCGCCCCGTCTCCCTCTAGGGGCGCTGAAACTGAATTTCTGACGTTCGTTAATGCTCCGAACGCTGTGCAAAAATCAGCGCCCAGGCGAACTTGGCGCCACTTTGGCGCCTCAACCCAATTTCTAGGCCTTCATGTTTTCGTTTTTTGAGAAAGAGGGATGTTACATTGTTATAGTATCACATCGTGTATCACTCCGCACCATGCGGCAGCACTGAAACAAAGCAAATACAGCTAAGTAAAAAGCACTAACTACAAATGAACTAAAAGTGTCTGTAATATATATAGTATAAGAACACAAGGAGACACCACAGTTATAATGAGGCTGCATGCCTCATATCTTATCTGTCTTCCAGGTTTAACCCTGGCCAGCCAGGTTTCCCGGGCCTCGGGAAACCCGGCAGCTAAAGTGAGATGAGGACTGCTGCGTGGAAGAGGTAAGTGCTTTTCCAGCACTGCTTGTGGGCCAGGAAGAGCCAAATTTAAAAGACGTCCCACAGTTAATATCTGCTGGACATCCGGGAAACCCACTCCAACACGCTTCTCCGTAAATATCGGGCCTATTGTATCAGAGGTCCTCTCAAATTCATCTTTTTCTCTTCCTATGGGTTTCTCTTAAAATAATGGTAGGTGACAACAGGAAATCATGCACCTCACAGCAGCTTGCATCAAACACATTGCAAGCAACAGCACAGATCCCAGCAGTCTGAGAAATCTGGGTAGGAAGTTTGAGGAAGGAGACCCTGGTGATGAACCACTCACAAGTGAGGAGAAGCACATGGCGACGAGGAACAGGAAAGATCTGGCCAGGCGGAGACCCCAAGGTGCTTCCCCACTGAATGAGCAAGGGTTTGGTACCTGACTGGACCTTCCTTCAGATAGAAAGTTAATGGAGGGGAAAAAGGACTAAAAGCAGCATGGGAACTGCCTGGATACTATTAACATGCAGTATCTTGTTACTGTTGCCAGATACCGCCTGAACGTTGACGGAATGGAATCCTTTCCTGTTCCCATTTGGGGGGTTATATCCAAACAGCTGCATGTGCACCATTTGTAGTGCCCTGGACCCTTGGAAAGCTAGTCAGCTAGAAAGCTAGTCAGCTAGAAAGCTAGTCTGCTAGAAAGCTAGTCAGCTAGAAAGCTAGTCAGCTTTAGTCTGCTAGAAAGCTAGTCAGCTAGAAAGCTAGTCAGCTAGAAAGCTAGTACGATAGCAAAATACTGCAGATGTTGGAAATCCGAAATAACAACAGAAAATGCTGGAAAAACTCAGCAGGTCAGGCAACATCCGTGGAGAGAAATTTGAGTTGACGTTTCGGGTTTGACCCTTCTTAGTCTGCCTTCTCTCCAGTTGGTATCTTCTTTCTATTTAGAAATTCATGAAACTGTTTCTCTGGCAAGCATGCTTTATACTGTAGACTGTCTTACCCAGCAGTATATTCTCTGTGGTTGCCTGGAAGATTCCTATAACATAGAAACTTAATGTTGTTATGAGCTTCACTACCACAGGGAACAGCCACCCCAGTCCTTAAGGTTGTTTGTAGGTTAGTAGAGAGTAGAGAGATCTCCTCCAACATATCCAGTTAGGACAGGCCTGGTCGATAAATGTGGGTCTTTGGGTCTTGATGGAGGTGCACATTCCACCTGAGGAGTTGTTGAAGATTTTACCCCCTCATGAAATCTTCCCCTCCTCCAAGTCACACAGCAGAATTAAAACAGCCAAAGGGATTCACATCCTTAAAGCTAAGTCACCTGCAGCTTGAACCAACTGGCCTGGCAGAATCAACTGTTATACAATTTTTGCAGGTATGCACAAGTCAAAAAGCTATGCTGAATGCTAAATACAAAAGTACTTAAATGCTTAATGCAAAAACAGTTCCCACAGCACCTATAACAAAAACCTTGTTTAAAGGATTAAACCAAAGCAGGCCAATGGAGCAGTCAGGTGCCCATTTTCTAGGGGTGAGGTGTGCACTGGGGTGGAGCTCAGTCAACCTCAGAAAATTCAGCAAGGGATATACTTAACATAATTATCCCGTTTAAATGAAGTGTAGCCTCTTGTGGCTCAGCAAATTCCCAGACCACCAAATTAGGAATGATGCCAATCGGGCACACGATATCACATGCCCGATTCCATGCCCCACTGCAGTCCGCAGCCCAGCTCCAGATCATAAACCCAGCCTCATAAAATCACAGCTATCATATTCTTTCAGACATAAGGGGACAAATTCCTGATTTAGTGACAATAATGAACTGAAAGGTTTGTGAGTATTGGGGTTTTTTAACCATGCCAGTGGTTGCTGTGTAATCAGGCCCTCCTTGTATGTGTGCTTTGCCATTTATTATGACTGATTTACAATTATTTCACAATAAATTCATACATTGTCAATATTTCAATTTAAAAATCACTGACCGCGTGCCTAGCATCTCTGTTGCTCAATAACGTAGCTTTACTGGTCAATTTTGCAAGACTCCATTCCGAGCACAGAAACTGACGAGCAGCAGGAGCAGTAGCGCAGAAAGAACCACAACCCTGCAAACCCGACTTCCCAGCCCACGTTCACCGCAGGGGAGGCTCGGCACTGGGAACGGAAACTCGGAAATTCACCACTGCTATCCTGCCTTATTATTCAACAACAGGAGTGGGCCTTTGGCGTAGCAGTAGCATCCCCGCCGCTGGGCCAGAAGGCGTAGGGTTTCGAATCCCGCTCCAGACAGTCCCGGCAAGTGGAGTCGGAGCTCCGGCTCTAAATTCTGGGTTGACATCCAGCGGGATATTTGCGTCCATGGGTGTGGGTGGCCCCCCCCCCCTCGTATGGGTTGTGGGAGCCCGTAAAACCCTCCCACCATAGGACTAACCACCCTAATGGCTGGTACGAAGATGGTTACGGTCACGGAAGGAGCATTAATCGCGGCCAGAAATCCTTCCATCACTTCATACAGTTCCCCAAAGGGAACAGTGTGAAGACACGTACGACGACGATTCAACAACTTGCATTCCTATATGGCACAGTAATGATATATTACCTTCTTCTTCTTCTTAGGCAGTCCCTCGGAACTGAGGATGACTTGCTTCCACATTAAAAATGAGTTTGCAGGTGACTGATGAGTCCAATGCGGGACCTACAGTCTCTGTCACAGGTGGGGCAGACAGTGGTTGAAGGGGCGGGTGGGTGGGGTGCTTGGGTTGACGTGCGCTCCTTGCGCTTGGCTTCCGCTTGCTCCCGGCGAAGAGACTCGAGGTGTTTGGCGCCTTCCCGGATGCTTCTCCTCCACTTTGTGCGGTCTTGGGCCAGGGATTCCCAGGTGTCAGTGGGGATGTTACACATTTTCAAGGAGGCTTTGAGGGTGTCCTTGAAGCATTTCTTCTGCCCACCTGGGGCTCTCTTGCTGTGTCTGAGTAGAGCGCTTGTTTTGGGAGTCTCGTATTGGGCATGCGGACAATGTGACCCGTCCATCGGAGCTGATTGAGCATTGCCAAAGCTTCGATGCTGGGGATGTTGGCCTGAGCAAGAACACTGACGTTGGTGCGCCTATCCTGCCAATGGATTTGCAGGATCTTGCGGAGGCAGCGTTGGTGGTACCTCTCCAGTGCTTTGAGGTGCCTGCTGTACAGCAGGATATATTGCTACCACATTGGCCAAAAAAGGCCTAACCTTTGAATGAAATTACACAGTCACAACATTTCCCAATCATGGAATCAGTTTTTAATATTCTTCCAAATGTAATAATACTGTAACTCATCATCTTTACTTAACAGAGGAGGTCATTGTGACGTTGGACGATAGTGTAAAACGCACAATATCGGCTCCGCCACCTGTTAGACACTTCTGATTAAACGGAAAGCGGATGGCCAAGCCGATGGCACATGTCGCCCAAATTCAAAATTACTGCCCCCCCCCCCCCGGCCCCACAACCCCCGTAGCCCAGGTTTTTAGTATGTTCGGATGAATTCCACAACACAGCTTAAAATATAGCATGGTCAAGCCAGCAGCCAAGGTCTAGTAACCTAGTAACATCGGCAGAGGTATAACTGAGAGCCTCTTAATAAGGCTGGCATTTTTAGTGTACTTGGGAGATTTACAGGTTTAAACGACTGGCTTCTATCAGCAGCTTTTACAGTGACAAAATTGACCTTTGTGGCAAACAACGTTCAGGACTTAATTAAACCATCTTTTTGATTGCCAATGGCTCTACGTTTTTGAGGTGGGGGTGCCTCAAAATTAAAATTGAGTCACGACTGGCTCTTTGACTCATCCTCACCTGTGATATGTAATATGTGAAATAACAACAGAAAATGCTGGAAAAACTCAGCAGGCCAGGCAACATCCGTGGAGAGAGAAACAGAGTTAACGTTTCAGGTCGAAGACCCTTCGTCAGAACTGAGAAAAAAGCAGGAAACGAAACGGATGAAAAAGCAAGTTTGGGGGCTGGGAAATGGGGGAGGGGATGAAAGAACAAAAGGGGAAGGTCTGTGAGAGGTGAAGAGACATTAAGAGATATTCAAGGCGAGATGAGATGGTAATAGGACAGGTAAAGAAACAAAAGATGGCTCTAGATGAAGTGTGAAATGCGCTGGCAGAGTGAGAGGCAGCTGCCAGCATCCGCAGTATTTTGCTATCATATGTAATATGTGGCTTGGCTCCCAAATTGTCTTTATTGCAGCCAAGTTCTGCTAGCCAAAGTGTTATCTTAAGGAACACTAGACTAATAGACAATTAAAAATTAATCAAAAGAGCAATTGTATGGTGCAGTCTGCAGCCCAAAATAAAACCCTTTATTAATCGTTGGCCACCAAAATTTGCGTCAGCTCCTGTGCTTGGCCACCAAAACTGGGGACAAGCCGCAGAAACCTGTCAATTAAACTGTTGCAGTTGGGAGACATTGGCCTAGATATTAGTCTGGGCCCATTTTCTGGCCCCGAGTCAGCAAAGTCGAGAAAATTGGTCCTCGGGGCCTAATTTGACATACTCGTCTCGAGCTGCCGACGCTGGTCGTGACGCCACAGGTCGCTCGCCCGAGTGACGACATCAATGTTGGGCTGCCTGCCTCGTCACCAAATTAGCCCTCAGGTAAGTCCCGAGAGGGGGGCTATTGGAGTGGGCTACAGCGGGGGCGGTGCGGGGGGGCCATCACAACTCCTGTCGGAGTCGGAGGAAGAGCACTCCTGCTCCTTCTGGCTCCACAGGGTGGGTTCACTAACAGAAACATTTTTAATCACTTACCTGGAGTTGGCGGCCACAGGGGCCGCTGAAGGACCCTCAGCGGAGCAGGTGCGCGACTGCCCTGTTCATTGCCAACAAATTTCTCAATGGGGTCCTTCAACATTTGTTAGGCTCTGAAACTACATATTTAAGGGGCAGTCGGACCAACAACTGTGCAGAATGGGCGTAAGACATCCCACTGCAAAATTGTTATGCTTTTGCGCCTGTTGTATGCCCTAAAAACAGATGCAATACAAACCAAATTGTACCCCTTTGACCGCTGTTGAAAACACTGGCAACATAGAGCCCACCTTTACTGTCACTTTTTCTCTCAGTTGGATTGGCATAATAACACATGATGGCATTTGCAGACTGACAGCTTGTCTGATGAAATTGAGAATGTATTTCAATCCTTATTCAGTTGGCAGAAAGGCCCATCTACAGGGTACAAGCTGTGCCATCTAGTTCCAATCTGTGCTTACCAAGGAGTAGGAGGAGACATTGCTCCGCAGTAGTGTTACATGTATTGTAAGCTTGCAGTGCATTATAATTGAGATTGTTGTTTGCTTCACTGTGCCAAATGTTTTTTTTTTACCAATCATGGAAGTTCTTCAATGGGCCATCAGATGGGCTTTATGCTGCAGTGGTATATTACATGTTCTATCTGAAGGGATGAAAAACTGGCAGGACCAGTCATCCTTGCAGAAGGGCATCTCCTGGAGGATGCTAAAACTGTATCAGTTACAGAGGCTATGGAGAAACCTGTCCCATAATGTGTACATTACAACAGTGACTACACTTCAAACGTAGTTCATTGGCTGTAAAGTGCTTTGGGACATCCTGAGGTTGTGAAAGATGCTATATAAATGCAGGTTATTTCTTTCCTTCTTTCTTTCTTTTCCTCCTTTCTTTTCTTTCCTTTTTTCTTTCTTTTCTTTCCTTTTTCCTTTTCTTTCCTTCTTTCTTTCCTTCTTTCTTTCATTCCTTATTTCTTAAGAAATGGGAAGAAACACAAATTAGATGATAAAATCTGGATGGGAATGAGCTAAAGTCAACAAGCTCACCCTAATAGCCTAATGTTGGAACACGATTGTACGAGATGCCACAGACAGGGCACGTCAGCTAACATTGGCTTGCAGGCTTCCTCTGGACGATGAGTTGCTCTGCTGGGAGGCTGAGCACAACGTTGACCAAAAGAAGAGGGACCCCCACTAACAGGAAAGAAAGCAAATGGAGGAGGGTTTCCATCACGGGCTGAACTTCGAAACTGGCTCCCCTCTCGCCAGCTGGCCAAAGTGCAGCACTGCCGGGGGCCATGGAGATCTCCGCATTCGCCCACCCATCATCTCTCCCAGGTTCTAGTGTGCACAGTCTCAGAGGATACAAAGGGGAAATAATGGAGAGAAAATACACTGAAAAAGCATTCCCCCAAAAAACTTACCCCAACCTTCAGCTGTTACGGTCGGTAATAACTGTAAGAATCACCTAATAAATTTGAAAGGCTGTTTTCTTTCTGTTGTATTTAGTTAAATCTCTTCACATAAAGAAGGGGATTATTTGTTCTTTTAGAAAAAAAGAAAGCACTTCTTTAACTTAATAAAACACAGACCATTCAATAAAAAGCAATAAAACAAATGTGGTCTAAACCTCCCCAGTCTGGTCAAGCAGTAGAATAGAGCAGAGTTTCTAAAATATCACTGGAACTAAAACATTTTTATGAGGATGCATTCATAGGCCACGATTCAAATGTCATGCATGTTTCCTTAATCCCAATAGCCGTGAAAGTGTTGTCTCAATAAGGCAGCTGTATTAGCTGCAATCGAAAAGTTTTAGGCTTGACACAAACTGGCTTTACTAAGAGGGGATCATGAGCCAGACAGCTGCACTGTGAATAACCTGAGAGGGATTCGTGGCTTGATCCACTCTGGAGTATAAACTGTTTTTTCTCGCCACCCTTCTATTCAAATGTTTAATGCAGAAAAGAGCAGCAAAATGGTACAAGTTTAAAGAGCATGCAAGCAAATTGGCGACAATGGAGGGGACAAAGGAGTTCAAACGATTGAAGTTAATCTCTAAGAGTTTGGTAATTAATTCAGTAAAGCTGTGTGAAAATTTGGATTAACCTCTCCCTCTTAAGAGAGTGAATGTCCAGGTTTAGCATTGGGAAGATCGAAATGAAATGGATGTTTAGCCAGTTCCGATACTCTGGACGAATATTCTAAACAGGAATACCTTTATGAAATGAAGATCAGCTTTAGCATTCAGCAGGGTGAAACTGCTTTGTTCTCAATGCTACCGAGCCACATTTCACACCTTTTATTGGGGCCAATGGTACAATTAGTGTTGCCACTTTTAAATTTGCTGGTGCCCATTTCTGTTGTTTCCCCTGGTACTGTTCCGTAGGTTTATATCATAATGTTATACATGTGACTGCTCGGTGATCAGTATGTTCCTTGGTGGGATGTTTTCCTTTAGTTTTCTCCTAGGTGCCAGGATGCTGGAGCGCTCTCTCTTCTAATTTTCATTTCTGTTTCACGAAGGGAATGCAGGATCATTCTCAAAGTGGTCAGGAGCCCACAAAATAATTGCTATCATCTGACAGTTGCAGCGATTTGCTTCCTTCCTACCACTATGTTGTTCTTTTCCTAGGACAATCTGGTCCATGTACTTCTCCGAGCCCATTTCATTCGTACTCCAGATCAGGAAGAGTGATTTGTGGGGTACAATAATTTTCCACTGTTCTTCAATATCTTTTCCCAATCCCCACCCGCCCCCCCCAACTCTCAAGATGGATCAAGTGGTCCAGCCAACCACCAACAAACAGCATTTATTCATTGAGGTTGGGGGAGGGGGTAGCCTCTTGGAACTTCAAAGTATTAAAACACATGTTGAGTGAAACACACCTGCAGCATTGCCATTCCCTCCAGAGAGGCCACAACTTATCTCCAAGTTGCAACTGCCCCACGCCAAGCACTTTAATGTAACAGACCTTTAAAATTGTGGCCAAGGACACTCCAGTGGACCATCATGTAATTGAAATAATAAATGATTCCACCTCAAACCTGTTTAGGGTGACCCTGCATCTCTGACCAAACTCGATTGTATAAATACCTTATAAAAATAATAATCTACCCTCGGTTGTCAGTGGCCTGGGAGGTCAACCACTGGAGTTCAAGGAACCACAGAAACACCAGTTTCTACTCTTGGGTAAAGAAATGAGAGCTGGAATTCCTTTCCACAAAACATTTATAAATTCAGGTGTCAGGGTGAACCTCGGTGAAGTATGGGAGCCACTTATCATGACACAGGCAGCAGCCGAAGGTTGATAGACTTGGGTGTGTGGGTCTTGAACCCTCACAGTTAGAACACCCCAAGACTTCATACTTTTACGTTGCGATCATCCTTCCCAAATCAGTGACCTACAAGGAAAGTGTGTAAAGCTGTTCGTGTTCCTAGTCTTTCCCGACAATGGTCAGCCGAGCCTGGTTATTCTTTACTCACTACGATACTGGCCAACATACCCCTGTTGTGAAAGATATTATGAGATCAATAAAAGCATATTTTGTTTAAAAAATAATGAGAAGACCCAGCAACATTTTAGAAAATATCCCCATCTCTTCATACCGTCTCTCCTTGATTGTGTGACCCCACAGCACATATCCATGTTTAAAAAATTTGATAACACTTCAAATCGCCATAAAATTGTTCACGGGGGGAAAAAAATGTGCAAATAGCTCTGGAGTGCAAATGTTTTGCAAATAGCCTTGTTATCATTATTATTAAGCTGCTGGGATGTCACTACAATAGCTGATCTGAAGCAATATTCGAAATTTGACTACATTTTGAATATAATTCTGCCAAATGTTTTCAATGAATTGCAATTGTTTCACATGTGTTTCAAGAATGTCACTCATATATGTGAAGTTTTATTGATTGCGCGGTATAGGGCATTGCGGTTCAAACCGAACTATAGGGCTATGTTTGTTTAATCCTATATCTAGATTTATCATGAGGAAGGTTTCCTGTTTATTTATCATTTCAAAAAAAAAACAGCCTACGGCAGTGAGGCTGCTGTGTTTCTCTGCTACGAGAAGTTGAGCAAGACAGGCTACACTCCTGTAATAAAAATCCACCTTCTGCACCAGCTCTGCACAAACTCACATTTAGCACAGGCCACCAATGTAGCAGATTTGTAGAACCTGGTTACCTTTGGAGCACTGATGTGCTTTGTGCTCCCCCTCCCCTCCCCATTTTTATTTTTTGTGTAGCACGTTATACCTTTCCAATCCAAATTAGACTTGAACATAAGAAATCGGAGCAGGAGTAGGCCATTCGGCCCCTCGAGCCTTCACTAAGGTTATGGTTGATCTGATCTTGGCCTAAACGCTACTTTCCTACCCACTCCCCATTAACCCTTGATTCCCCTGTTTTTCAAAAATCTATCTATCTCCACCTTGAATATATTCAATGACTCAGCATCCTGGGGTAGAGAATTCCACAGATTCACGACCCTCTGAGAGAAGAAATTCCTCCTCATCTCCATTTTAAATGGGTGACCCCTTATTCTGAAACTATGCCCCCTAGTTCGAGATACCCCCACGAGGGGAAATATCCTCCCTGCACCTACCCTGTCAAGCCCCCTTAGAATCTTATATGTTTCAATAAAATCACCTCTCATTCTTCTAAACTCCAATGAGTATAGGCCCAACCTGCTCAACCTTTCCTCATAAGACAACCCCTTCAACTCAGGAATACCTTTCCAATCCAAATTAGACTTGAGGTCATCCAAGGCTCTGCTGCCCGTGTCCTAACTCACACCAAGTCCTGTCCATTCATCACCCTGGGCTTGCTGACCTACATTGGCTCCCAGTTAAGCAACGCCTCAATTTTAAAATTCTCATCCTTGTGTTCAAATCCCTCCATGGCCTCGCCTCTCCCTATCTCCGTAATCTTCTCCAGCCCCACAATCCTCCCAGATATCTGCGCTCCTCTAATTCTGGCCTCTTGAACATCACTGATTTTAATCACTCCACCATTGGTGGCCGTGCCTTCAGCTGCCAAGGCCCTAAGCTCTGGAATTCCCACCCTAAACCTCTCCACCTCTCTATCTGTCTTTCCTCCTATAAGACCTACCTCTTTGACCAAGCTTTTGGTCATCTGCCCTAATATCCCCTTTTGTGGCTCGGTGTCAGATTTTGTTTGATAATGCTCCTGTGAAGTGCCTTGGGATGTTTTACTGCATTAAAGGCGCTATATAAATACAAGTTGTTGTTGTTGGTGGTGTCTAAATCTCCCCCTCCTGACCCCCACTACTCCATTTGTGAAGCACTGTGAGGTATTTTGAAATATAAAAGTGTGACTTCTTGTTAGGCATTCAGCAGTGGTGCTATAAATACAAAGTACAGTAACTGGCCACCAACAGGCTGGATGACTCAGGCAGACTCCTCAGCCATTTATGGGCCTGTGGACTCCTCCCTACAATACAGTTTTCACAGCACCATGAGTACTTTTGCTCAACGTCTTTCTTGAAACGGCTCTGCAATAGAAATCCACCGTTAATGTGTTTCATTTTCTTCTCTCCTTCAAATACTTCTGTGTCTTGCACCATTTTTTGGCTGGGGAGACTATGGGGAACCAATAACAGGCTCCCTAGGCCTCTGGGATCCTATAGCCAGCTGCTTGGCAGGATTTAGGAATTGCCTGAGCTAACCCATCTGTCCCACCTCATCATCGTCCCCGTGTAGAATCATTTGCCCTCCTCTTGGCTGCATGGATAATCCTCTGAAACTTGATGTGTGTGGGGTGCAAACCCAGATTCTGGCGCTCCATATCACTTTGAGTTGGACCACTGGTGCCATGTTACCTTGCCATCTGACTGTTTATGATGGAGTTTTTTTAAGTTTAAATAGTAACTCTCATTCCCCCATACCCACTCAAACAATTCTGTAAATGTTGACAATTCCAGAAGTTGGATCTGTTCAAAGTCTTGGTGCATGAGAGAGAATGAATACCTCAAAAATACTTTGTAATTACTCGTACTGCTATTATATATAGAAGATAACATATAATGTGGAATTTGTCATGGTCATGTAACCTTGTGAAGAAACTAAGTTTACATAACCAACCACAGAAGTAAAAACTTGCAGATTATCAACACCATCTCAACCACTGACTGTTACAGCCTTGAAGCAAACGCTAGATGTGTTATTCTTTACTGTAGTTAGAAATATAACATGTTATGACATTTTGCTGTGCCTTGCATTCAACCACTTTCTGTATTTTGTTTTGCTGGTGGGATGTCCTGATAGATAATGATGGATGGTTAACTCTTGCTTGTATATGATCTAATTAGTGGAGTGGTGTTGCTGGGAGGTATTTTGCTGACTGATTCAGGGCAATACTTTAACTTCTATCAATTGGAAGCAGGTAGAACGTGGAAGTCCAGGTACAGAAGCAGTTACAGCACTGGTTTCCCAATCAAACATTCGTTGGTTCAAGCCACAGGGTTTCAGTAGCCGCAACTACAATACGAGTTTAATCAGTTCTAGTCCAGGCTGTTAGGTAAGTGGTCTCGTGATGGCCAAGGGCTGTACTAGTGAATGGGGTGGGTGGGAAGGGCTTGATAACAACTGACATTATCCATACCACCCCTCTAACTGCCCAAGCTTATTTTCCTACGTCACATACACAGTGCACATTTGGGTTGTCACGCGTCCTGTTTTGGACTGAACAGACTGATTTATTTTTGAGTGTTGTTTTCCAACCACTTCTAAAACTGGACATGGTTCTTTTTAAATATATTTCTATTGGTATACTCTAGTCGCATGTTTTGATTGGGGAAAAAAAGGGCATTGCTAGTATTTTAAAAGCAGCAACATTAAAACTGATGCATTACAGCAACAGAATTTTAAAAATATCAATATATTTGAAGTTCTTGCATGATAGGAAACAGGTTACCATGTTAGCAACTACAAAAGAAATTCAATACTCAGTGTACATGGTATCTTAAATGCAAATATCTACGAGGGCAATGAGTGGCAAAGTGAACCTGGCTGACCCAGATCAGTTTAAAGTTAATTGAAGATGATTGTTTGCTGTTTTAAATGCCTTCTACTGATAAGGTCCCGCCCAGGTACGCTGCCCCTGGGCTAGGGAGTGGGGCCAACCCACGGATAATCATCTTTTGTCTCTCAGATCATTTAGCTCGGTCGGCCACCCTTTCAGCCATGCATGAAAATAAAACTAATCTGATTAAAACAGAAGGGGAAACACATCAAAGTTTACTAACAAAGGACAGGGACAGGCAGAAATCCGGCCGCTCCATAGCCCTCTGCTGCTCTGTTTAGACACGTTAAACATAAGGGAATAAAGCAAGGTGCAAGAGATGAATAAGCCGAGCACATGGCAATTAAACGCTGCTTAAACACCCCCAAGGTATGGCAGCATGCTTTCCGTCACTTTAACAGACTCTTAAGGAGACAGTCCACCTTCTGTAGTGCACATACTGCGGGTGATGCTCAGTTCATATTTTCCTCCAAAATGATTTGAAGCAAACCAGGAAACCCACACAAAAAAACACTCCTGGGACAAGATTCTGTGACACCTCTAGGAATGGTCCAATATTGTCTGCCTGACCGAGCCCTGCCAACCAGCTGGCATGTTTCTGTCACTGTTTGAATAACCTGCAACGATCCCGGCTGTTTCCAGGAGCGGTGAGGCTTGCTGACCACACCCCAACTATTAATCACAAGTCAATGCACCTATGCAGTAGAGAGAATAATGTTGTCAGTGCTCACGTTGGCTATTTGCTCTCATTTTCTTACTTCTACCAGGAAAATAGAGAAGGGTTAGAAAGAAAGACCTGCATTTATATAGCACCTTTCACAACCACCCAGCCGTTCCAAAGCACTTTACAACCAGTTAATTACTTTTTGAAGTGTAGTCACTGTTGTAATGTAGGAAACGCGGCAGCCAATTTCCACACAGCAAGGTCCCACAACCAGCAGTGTAATAATAACCAGTTAATCTGTTTTTAGTGATGTTGATTGAGGGATAAATATTGGCCAGGACTAACTCCCCTGCTCTTCTTTGAAATAGTGCCATGGGATCTTTTACGTCCACCTGAGAGTGCAGGCGGGGCCGCGGTTTAATGTATCATCTGAAGGATGGCACCTCCGACAGTGCAGCGCTCCCTCAGCACTGTACTGGGAGTGTCAGCCTAGATTTATGTGCTCAATTCTCCTGGAGTGGGACTTGAACCCACAACCCTCTGACGCGAGTTCTACCCACTGAGCCACAGCTGACACGAGGAAAGATTTAACTGATTACAACTTCCTTTCATCATGGAATATATGAACGAAATTCATTGATATTTAATTATGGTGCGAAACAATTAATTATCAACAACGTAATAAATAAAATAAGATTTTAAATAAAATAAGACTACTCGATTTTCAGAATGAAAGATGCAAAGAAATACTTGAGTGAGTTTGATGTTCAAAGTTTGTTAGTATTGAGAAGGTGATGATCTCAATCTCACAGGACTCTGGGACTCAATACAAGCTCCTGTGATTTGTACATTCAAGGCAGTCTCACAGAAGAACTCAATTTTTTTTATTGAGAAACCAAAGGAGAAGGCCAACGACACATAGAACAAGAGAGCAGCATGGTTCAAAACAGTAAAAGAGAAGACTGGGTAAAACAGGAAGTTAAGGATCGATGTTGCCATTCTTGGGTCTTGAAGATTGTGGGAAGAACGAAAGTCCCACAAAACAACATTGAGAAGACCAAACACATGATGAACATGCTTTGACAATGCAAAAGCAAAATACTGCCGATGCTGGAAATCTGAAATAAAAACAGGAAATGCTGGAAATACTCAGCAGGTCAGGCAGCATCTGTGGAGAGAGAGAACCAGAGTTCACGTTTCAACTCGATGATGAAAAGTGCTGCCTGACCTGCTGAGTATTTCCAGCATTTTCTATTTTTATATAATTTGACAATATGAGCTTATCCTTCCTGGCCAATTTACTGACCATTTAGAAAAATCCATAAAGGCTTCATCGTTGAACAGTTTTAAGGGATATAAACTATTTATGCGCACTGTATTCAAGGAATAGCATGGTCTGAACATTTATATTGGTTCCTGTTAAGCTGAAAGTGAAATTGTTTAAACCTTCTCAGCGAAAGCTGAATAATTAAAGATGCGCTCAAAGTTTGTTTCAATAACGTACGGCCAACTCTTACAGAACTATGCTGAGGAGCACATGCTCCGACCTGGTCCAGTATGATCCATGTTGAACATGGGCTTCTACCAGAATCTAATCCAGTCATGACAGCTCCAGTGGCTGAGCACACCGCTGTGTGGCCCGAGCACCTGATTCAGGGCAAACCTGAATGTTTATATTGTGGCGGAGACCACATAGGGACAATAACACAATGTATAGCCAATGCTGTTATATGTACCTAAACACAATTCACTTTGTATAGCAATGTTGTGATATGTACATGCTGGGTTGGGTTATTGGTGCAGGGTCCCTTTAAGAGCGTCGGGAACGTCATGACGTCGGTTGCGTGATGACGTCATAGCCCCTGCACGGGGCTGAGCCTTCAGACCTCGTGGAGATTGATTAAAGTAAGACACGTTTTGTTTTTGCTTAAAGAAAAGTCTCAGCCTGTTGATTTCTGTCGACTCCAACAATATCCTCAACACTACAAGGAGCAAATCAACAGCAGACCCCCATTTGTTCTCAGAGAAGATCAAGTCCTCAGCGGCCACAGCCAGCTTCACCCCAAGATTGAGTGATCTGAGGAGAGTAAAAAGAACAGAAAACGCTGGAGATGCACAATAGATCAATCAACAGCTGAAAGTGAGCGCTAAGTTCAAGTTTTGGGTGGAACCCTCGTTCTGTTTGAACTTTAGCTGCAGAAGTATTGTGACCACTGGCAGCAGTCCAGCTCCGTGAAGATAATGAGCATAATTTGGATTGTTTCTCATGCTCTTACCTGTCCAAATCATAAGCATTTTAATGGTCACCAAGTGCATTTGCCAGATGGTGATTCCTATTCATTATCAATAATCAAAGCACCTCAATGAGCCATTCTCAGCTGAAAGGAGCAAGTTTTTAATATTCGCCTATAATGTCCATTTGGTGTTAATATGACTGGGGAGGGGGGTTCAAAATACACTAGCATTTTTCACCTGATCTCTTAAAAAAATAGCCTTTTAAAAAAAAAGGTGGCACCGTGTTCTTTAGCCATTGCTTTGGCCGAGTCAATTTGATATTAGCAGCTGCATCGAATCAGTGCATCGTGGCCCACTGTTCATTGTGGAGTATTTAGTTTTTATTGCTGTTTCTCCAGACAGGCTTTGGAGTATTTATTTTTTAATGTAACCAGTGTTACGCTGTAATTACACTATTAATTAGAAATGAGCCCAAATTAAAAGCTGGGGCTAGTTTCCGAAACACATCTGAGATTTTTTTTTTACTCATAATTATTAATTCCAGTCATTAACCATGACTAATTTGACTGTGACATTACTTGGAAAACTGTTCTTTAATTTCTTGGCCCTAACTTTTATAACAAGGCCATTCTCTGCCAAAAGTGGGTGTGTTATGTGTCCTGTTCCATCCGTGTCTAACATTCATGGCTTGTTTGCTGCTGGGGTTTGAGTGTACAATGTTAGGAACGTTCCCCCCGCCCACCCCACTGTTCTCCTTAATGGCTAAAGGTGCTCGTTCATGCTGGGGTACAGGGCACCAGTTGTTCTGCAACACTTCTTCTCGTGTGTGAGCCTCGACACACAGAGTGTTGGTCCGCTATTCAACTGTGGGCGGCATTACAGCCATGCCATTCCAGTCTGCATCTCATGTCCACACAGACATACTGTCGAGCAGGAGTCACCAGATACTGATCATAAGCAAGAACTCTAGCTGATTATCTCCCTCCCAAGCCCAGAGGCCCATTTTATCCACAGCATAGATTAGCCAGCTCAGCATAGGCCTATAACCATACTGCCCCATTTTCTGCTTGAGATCAGGGAGAGATATTTGCCTGATGTTTCTCCTCAGTTGGCTGTTTAATTTTGATGTAAAGACGAACCTCAACTTCACTTCGACGTTACATTACGGAAAGTCCCTTGCGATAGTCAAAATGAATGCAGAGACATCACAGCAGGGATGGTAACAGAGAGCAATTAAGTAAAACAATTGGAATAGTGCATTAAAAAATATATATATATAAATAAATAAGTGCTAGAACCCAACAGCTTAAGCTTTGACTTTGATACGATGATTGTGCTTTTGAAATTGCCTGAAACATCCTTTTGTGTGTCAGCGGTGGCTCAGTGGGCAGCACCCTCGCCTCTGAGTCAGAAGGTTGTGGGTTCCAGTCCCACTCCAGAGACTTGACCACAAAAATCTAGGCTGACACTCCAGTGCAGTACTGAGGGAGTGCTGAACTGTCGGAGAGTGCCGTCTTTCGGATGAGACATTAGCCAAGGCCCCGTCTGCTCTCTCAGGTGGGCATAAAAGATCCCATGGCACTATTTTGAAGAAGAGCAGGGGAGTTATCCCCTGTGTCCTGGCCAATATTTATCCCTCAATCAACATAGCAAAACAGGTTATCTGGTCATTATCACAATGCTGTTTGTGGGAGCTTGCTGTGTGCAGATTGGCTGTTCCATTTCCTACATTACAACAGTGACTACACTCCAAAAAGTACTTCACTGGCTGTAAAGCGCTTTGGGACATCTGGTGGTTGTGAAAGGCGCTATATAAATGCAAGCCTTTTTCTTTTAAAAAGCATATCCCACCTCCATCTTCCATTTTGGAAGATGAAATTTATGGTTTGGATAATATGGCAATGAGAAGATTGTTGAGTTGGCCTCTGACAGGTTTTGTAAATTATATTCTGAAACAATAATGTTTTCTCTATTAAAATATTGGCAAAGTTCGTTGAAGAATCAGCATTTTTTTTCTTCTCTTCTGCAGCTTAGGGAGTGTGATTTCCTAAAACTTTAAGAAGTGACTTTGCCAATATTCCACCACATTCAGCTAATTCCCTGAAATAAAAGCCTTCGACAGAAGAGAAACATTGTCTGATGCTTACAAAAGTGCCGGGGGGCCTGTTCCAAAATCAGATTGTTTTAACACAGCAAATTCTTCAACTGACTCCAGTATCTCCAAAAGCCAAGACTTTTATCAAAGAAACGACAGCACATTGTCTTAAAGCTATTGAAGTGCCCTACATCAAAGAATTAGTGGGAAATGGAAGAAAAAGATGTTAAGCAATAGCATTTCATGACTTTAAATCTTCAATGCATGTAAACTCGAAGAAAGACCACACCTGGAGTGCTGTGTACAGTTTTGGTCTCCTTACCTAAGGAAGGATATACTTGCCTTAGAGGGAGTGCAATAAAGGTTCACGAGATTGATTCCTGGGATGAGAGGGTTGTCCCATGAGGAGAGATTGAGAAAAATGGGCCTATATTCTCTGGAGTTTAGGTGATCTCATTGAAACGTATAAAATTCTTGACAGGGTAGATGCTAAGAGGCTGTTTCCTCTAGCTGGAGAATCTAGAACTAGGAGTCATAGGGCGTGAAATTCGGTTACGCCCCGTTTGAGGGTGGTAACTGAGCTAAGGCCGGACATTTAATGCCCGGTGTGGAAGTACCACCCCGGCCGCTACATTCGGCTTACCGCCCCGTAAAGGAAGTGGAGTGCAATCTCGGACGCTCCACTTCCTGGTGGGACGGTAACCAAGGCGATGTCGGGGCACGATCGGCAGCGCTCCTCGGAGGATCCACGGAACACTGCCGTTTTTCAACGCCCCTCCCCTTCAGTTAATGTGGAGGGCCACTGCACTCTGCAGGGCCTCTGATGGCCCACAATAGGCCACCAGGGTGGCGTGGTGTCATGGCCGCAGCCTGGCGGGGAGATGCGGTGCTGGGCTGTGCGGTGGCGGCCAGGACCACGCCACGGCCCACCATGGAGGGCTGACCTGGAGGTCAGCGAAAAAAGAAAATGGCGGCACGGGTCGCGGCCGCACTTCCCCTTTAAATACCGCCCCACGAGCGGATGTCGACCCAGTTTGCGACCCGCGAGGCTGGTGCTGACATCGCTCGTGGCAGCCTCGTGAGGCGCAGCTGAATTTCTGCCACGAGGCACGGCGATGATGGGCAGCAGTGAATTGTAGGAGCATGTGCAATTCTGAGTGGGTTTGGGTGAGTGCACACAATTGTATTCGTCTTATCAATGCTGGCTATCCTTTCTCCGTTTTAAGAGCCAAAAGTCGTAGGGGGAAAAATTCGGTTGGTTTGTGCCTCCCGTTAGCGCCTTAAGAGGGCACTAATGGGGCGCAAAGCAACTAGCGCCCGGGCGCGGCGATGTTTGCGCCGCTCACGAAATTGACTAGACATTTTGCGGTGGCGCTAAACACTACCGCCACGATCTCCTGCGCCGGCAGATCGTGACGTCAGTCGAGTGTGCAACGCCCCGGTAGCACCCCAGACCGAATATTGAGTGGTGCCCCCTGCCGCTAGCAACGACAGGTTGAGGGGAGCGTTTTGCAGTTGAGAAGGGACTGGGGGAGAGTTATTTAAAGGTGACCGCTTCCTGCCTTTTTTTGTTGGCGAAATATTTTCACCACGCATTCTGAGTGAGAGAGAGAGACTGCAGGAGATATTCAAAGCTGTGTCGAGGAGTTTTGGGTACTGAGCAGCACTTTGCAGGTTCTTTTTTATTTGATCTTCCTTGCATCGATTTAGACGAGACTATGGGGGCTGCACTCTGAGCTCTTTCCCTGGGCCTCTCCATTGTTCTTTCCAACAGATTTCTCCAGGCCTAGATTCAAGGCTGCAATGAGCAGGGTGTGGATGGAGAGCAAGATCGACCCGCCCCTTTAAGAACTGGCCAGCGCCAGTGTGTCTGTGTTCCATTGCTGACTGACATCGCATGAGCTTCACCAGCGCTCTGAGGTAGCGCCTCGCTCCTCAGCCTTTGCACCTTAAGACAGGTGTGCTGTGCCAGATTTTGTGTTCCAATCACTTCCAGGGGCGATAAAAGCCAAGTTTGCAGTCGGAGGCAATAATTAGCGCCAGGCACTAAACTTTGCGCCCGGCCATAATCGTGCCCCAAACGGGGCGATACTGAATTTCTCCCCCGTAATCTCTAATTCCAAGAATGGATCGTTCTTAACAGGATCAGTTGTAGCTGGCTTATATTAAAACAATGGACAGATGTAGCAGCACACCAAAGTATGGAGAGAACAAATAGAAATGGTTATGCATGATGCTCCTTATACATTCCCCCTCCCCATACCCCACAAATGGTTGTGCTTTCAGCTGCCTAGGGCTCATGCTCTAGAATTCTCTCCCAAACCCCTCAGCCTCTCCACCGCCCTCTCCTTCTTTAGGACCCTCTTTAAAACCCACCTCTTTGAGAAAGCTTTGGTCGACCATCTTAATATCTCCTTCTTTACCACTATGGTTGCATTTCAAGTGGCTGCCTACCCTATTCTCCCAGATATTCCAGCACCTGGCAGACTTCTGGGGAATGCCAAGGCTCCCTGGAGACTCTACAGCTTCCCCTCGGCCTCCTGTGTAAGGATGCTGAAAGCAAAAATTTTAATTAAAATTTACCCATCTCCAGGGGTACAGGCCGCTTCTGCTCTGCAGGTCAATTCAACGCCCCCCCCCCCCCCACCCCCCGAGCCCCGGTGAGCTACTGCCCTTCTGGAAGCCAATACAATCTATCCAAGCCAGTGTACCAATCTCCAGTCTTATGTTGCATCCCTAATGGGTCAGGGAAGTAGGTGCTCCCAGTGTAGGGAGTCCTTGGCCCAGGCCCCAGCCCCACTACCTCTGGCATGGATACACACTTCTGAGGATGTCTGGGATTTCCCAGCTGAGGTCAGTGTGTCTCGGTCCTGGCCTTTTTATGAGCAAATTTGGCCCCAGTGCGTGTGCAGACGGTGTTTTTGGCAAGTTTTGGAAGTGGCCTTGATAATGTAGCGTGAGTGGAAGTTGTCTGAGTTGAAGTGCACAGAGAAGGGTCTGTAGAAATTGGCATATCAGTAATGGGAAGAAGGAAGGTGTAGGCAGGACTGTTCTTGCAGTAACCAGATGTGGTAGTCAAAAGAAAGCCTCTCGTATCAGATTTTCACAATTGTTTCTTCCAGCTGGCAATATCAAATCAATCAAATCAAATCAAATCAAATCAACTTTTATTGTCATTGTTAGTGCACAAGTGCAGTACAACGAAATGTAGGCTTGCGGCTCCCGAGAGTGTACATTTAGATTAAGACATTTAAACATTCAACATACATTTGGCTTGTAATACAGTAACATGCAGCTTCAGCCAGTGTTCCTCTTATCAATGCCCTTGCTCCTGATGAGGTCCTTTGCCTTACAAAGAGGACACCTCATATCAACGCCAGCTTTGCGACTCTTGCCAGATTATACTTCAGGAAGCAGACCAATCCAGGTACCTGAAGTGTCACATCAACATGGCTATGGTGCGTTCAATGATGATTTTGGTGGATAAATGGACCTCATTACAATGCTGCTCAGCTGGGCTTGTGGGAAGGCACTTTAACGTCATCAGCCAAGATTCTAGAGGATAGCTTTTATCCCTAAGGAGCTACCCAAAGTCTTGGCTTTCTGGATTAAAGAGTGCCGACACTGTGGAGTTCATTAAAAGAAAGGCATCACGCAGCTTCAAGGGAAGCAAGTATTCCCATCTTCTCAATGTGCGCAGCAGGCAGCAAACAAGCTGCACATTGAGAGGGTGGTGTCCTTTGCTGTTGGCATACAGCTAGCCATTGAAGGGATCGCATATAGTCACATGGTTGCCATCTATAACACCTTGGACTTAGCGGAATCCTGTCATTTGGTAAAATTGCAGCGTTCTGTTATGTTAGTGCTGGTCGCTTAGGGCGGTGGTTCTCAAACTGTGGTCCATAGAGACTTTCCAGGGGGTCCACAAAATACCAAGCAAGGCCAGCCCTACGGGGGGTTGGGGGGGGGGGCGCCGTGGTCAAGAGTAAGCGAATGAGCAGTGGCCGGAAGTGGGCTTGGTGCGAGCTGGGAGGCAGGAGCAGAGTGCGGCCGCCACGGGTACAGTGCTGAGTGGGCTGGCTGTCTCACCCAGGAGGGGAGTGAGCATGGAGGAGCGCCGAGACTGGCACGGAGATTGCCAGGCAGTTACCAAGGCTGGTGGTGGGCACCAAAAGGTTGATCGGTGGTAGTGTGGCACATCCATCTCACTGATATCTGTGTAAAAACCCGTTTTCTTAAAAGCGTTATTAAAACCCTCTTGACAGGCAGCACTTTCATATTATGAGTATTATATAGTATTATAATTTAGATAGGGGGTCCCTGATTCCTAATCCATTTGAAAAGGAGGCTCTTCAACCAAAAAAGTTTGAGAACCACTGCCATAGGGAAGCTGATGAATTTACTAGTTTAAACAGAATTGTAACTCAATAAGTTTGTCTCTTTAAATTACTTTTACCTCCAGGGTAACATCTAGCAATCCTGGATGCCAGTTTTATATTGGCATGATAGAGACTCAGTCTAAACGAGCCATAATGATAGGAAATGGGATGTGTGCCGTCAAGAGGTCCACCGGAACTGACCATGGAAAATTGGTCAGGAACGTAAGCGGGTGGGGATCTCTGCCTCATTTCCCGCCAGTCACTCAATGACTACCTGTGCTTCAGGATCCATCGTTGCAAACACCTGCTCCGCCTGGCCCACAAGGATGCCACAGAAAGCTCATTTTTATCAACTTATCTTGGCCTCTTCCGACCACTCCGCAGACTCCCGCCATGAGTGAACTGTCAGGGATGGCCCCTTGCAGGCCTCCCAATTCAGGAAGTAAAAATGTTGTCGGGGCGCTGATGATCCCATCGGACCACGACTTTTCAATGTACATTAGGCCCCCGCGTGCTGGGGTCGGGCGGCCCTCCCATGCCTGTTGTCAGGTAAGTTTCGATGAACAGGGGAGGGAAAGCGGGGCGACCCCCACCCCCATCTTAAACTCCCACCCACCCCCGCCTGCATCATTCTTACAGGGCTGGGGGGGGTGGGTTTACATCTATCCCCTCAATCCACTCCCTGGTTTTTACAGGATGTGACTCCACAACACAAAGCGTCCACTATTCAACACAAATTAGCACTACCTTTGCAACCTCAAACAACCACAAGCAAGGCTGATATGGGAAGTGTAAATCTCACCCTGAAGCAGTATAAGGTAATCTTCAGAGACTGGATAAATCTATATTGCTGGGACAGAGCAGACTGAGTTCCATTTTCTGGCCTGTGATATATCTGGAAAATGTTGCATTCATCGTCACTGACACACCTCACCTTGATTTCATTTCTCTTGATCCTGCTTTCTCTTTTATTTTAAATAATTTTTAAAAATCAGCAATCCATTGTGTCTGTGTTTTTGTTGGACATTTCTACAAGTGATCAAGGGAATAGAGAGAGAGAAACAACACACATTGTTCAAGAAAAGTCTAATCGTCAGAGATGATTTTTTTTTTTGCTTTTGTTCCATGATGCTTACAGTATCAGGTCAGAATTGGCAATAAACACCACTGGTCTATACATTCATCCATTTGCTAATGTTGGTGAAGAAGTTGTCGTGAGCATAAAGCAGGGATATTTGTGCTTGTGATGTCAACAGTGTAGCATGACAATAGGCGTTCATGTGAAATTACAGGAAATAAATCTACACCTTCCAACATAAGAACATGCAGATTGCAGCCATGTAATTTTCAGGAAATGTAGGGTGAGAAAGGAATTTGCATATATTATAATTCAATATATTTTATCAGTTATACAATACCTACTTAGTAAACACTTCAGTGCAGTGCTGAGGGAGTGCTGCACTGTTGGAGGTGGCATCTTTCAGATGAGACGTTAAGATCCCATGGCACTATTCGAAGAAGAGCAGGGGAGTTCTCCCGGTGTCTTGGCCAATATTTATAACTTAACTGACATCACTATATATATATATACTAAAACAAACAGATTATCTGGTCATTATCTCATTGCTGTTTGTGGGAGCTTGCTGTGCACAAATTGGCTGCTGCGTTTCCTACATTACAACAGTGATTGCACTTCAAAAAATACTTAATTAGCTGTAAAATGTTTTGGGATGTCTTGAGGCCATAAAAAGCATGATATAAATGCAAATTTTTTCTTTAAACCTGGATATTTGCATTGACCATATTAATTTTTATTGCTTTTTTTTTTGCTCAGTCAGTTGTCGAAGTTTAGATGTGATTCACACCAGTCACAGTAAACAGACTGCAACACTAATGGAATGAGGACACCAGACGACAGATCAATATCTAAATGACTCTGATTAAATCAAAATGGGGATACAAGAGCTACAGTACTTTATACACGTTCACTGAGTGGGCACAGATAGACGGCCTATATGCACAAAAAAGAGCTGCATCAGTGGCACCAGAAATCGTCAAAAAACAACTCAAGTGATGGACTAGTTCCATCAGAGACACAGCAGAAGAGAGGCAGCTGAGACTGCAGACTGCACAAGGGAGGAGGGCCGGGCTATTGTGAGGCCTCAATGGCGGCAGTCTTACCCCAAAACTGGACAAGAGTGGATAATGATGACAACCATGGTGGTGGCTCACAGTAAGCCTCTGTGCTATTCTTGGGATAGGCTCAAGCACAGCAGGGAAATCTGTATCTAAATTTTGGCTTTCATTGTCCTCCAATCTCCAGATGTAAACTGACATCCGATTCATTTATCAATTGCCTAATGTACATGTTTCGGGTTTGATTTTGAGCCACTGCACCTGTACTCAACTATTCTTAAGCTGCCCCTACACTAACATCTGAATGTGAATGGAGGAAACTTTGAAAACTCTAAATGAATCTGAAGTTCCTCAGTTTGGATCCATTTAGGTTTGGATATTACAATCAGGAGCTCGTCCCTGACCTGTAGTTTATATAGAGGCTCTGAATCTGTTGCACGTTGGCTGGTTGTCCCATTATTGATTCAGACCGTGCTACATCGTGTCCTTGAAACCTGGTACTGCAACATAATAAAAAAATAGCAACCAAAATGAACACCACTCGCCAATCAAAATGATCAAGTAAATTCATGACTATTTGGGAGCCTATTTCATAACCTGTGGAGCTTGACCACAATATCAGTCAAAGTCTTCAAAAGCAAAAAGGAGAATATTTGAGTGCAAAAAATGAAATAGTCCTCTCACCATCCTTTCCTTTTATTTTCTATTCTGTATGAAACTGTTAATGTACATCTTTGTAAAAATCTACACTTGGCCTTTTTTTATTGTACAAATAATTAAATTGTATTATTGTATCAAATATTAGATTAAAGATCTTACTGGTACTCTTATAGATTGAGCTGTCCTGTTTACATTAGTGTGTGAGGTGACACCAGGTACAGGGACTCTTATAGATTGAGCTGTCCTGTTTACATTAGTGTGTGAGGTGACACCAGGTACAGGGACTCTTACAGATCGGGCTGTCTTGTTTACGTTAGTGTGCGAGGTGACTCCAGGTACAGGGACTCTTATAGATTGAGCTGTCCTGTTTAAATTAATGTGCGAGGTGACTCCAGGTACAGGGACACTTATAGATCGAGCTGTCCTGTTTACGTTAGTGTGCGAGGTGACACCAGGTACAGGGACACTTATAGATCGAGCTGTCCTGTTTACATTAGTGTGTGAGGTGACTCCAGGTACAGGGGCTCTTATAGATCGAGCTGTCTTGTTTACATTAATGTGCGAGGTGACTCCAGGTACAGGGACTCTTATAGATCGAGCTGTCCTGTTTACATTAATGTCCGAGGTGACTCCAGGTACAGGGACTCTTATAGATCGAGGTGTCAGTTTACATTAGTGTGTGAGGTGACTCCAGGTACAGGGGCTCTTATAGATCGAGCTGTCTTGTTTACATTAATGTGCGAGGTGACTCCAGGTACAGGGACTCTTATAGATCGAGCTGTCCTGTTTACGTTAGTGTGCGAGGTGACACCAGGTACAGGGACACTTATAGATCGAGCTGTCCTGTTTACATTAGTGTGCGAGGTGACTCCAGGTACAGGGACTCTTATATATCGAGCTGCCCTGTTTACATTAGTGTGTGAGGTGACTCAGGGTATAGGGACTCTTATATATCGAGCTGTCCTGTTTACATTAGTGTGTGAGGTGACTCCAGGTACAGGGACTCTTATATATCGAGCTGTCCTGTTTACATTAGTGTGTGAGGTGACACCAGGTACAGGGACTCTTATAGATCGAGCTGTCCTGTTTACGTTAGTGTGCGAGGTGACTCCAGGTACAGGGACTCTTATAGATCGAGGTGTCTGTTTACGTTAGTGTGCGAGGTGACACCAGGTACAGGGACTCTTATAGATCGAGGTGTCTGTTTACGTTAGTGTGCGAGGTGACTCCAGGTACAGGGACTCTTATAGATCGAGGTGTCTGTTTACGTTAGTGTGCGAGGTGACTCCAGGTACAGGGACTCTTATAGATCGAGCTGTCCTGTTTACGTTAGTGTGCAAGGTGACACCAGGTACAGGGACTCTTATATATCGAGCTGTCCTGTTTACATTAGTGTGTGAGGTGACTCCAGGTACAGGGACTCATATAGATCGAGCTGTCCTGTTTACGTTAGTGTGTGAGGTGACTCCAGGTACAGGGACTCTTATAGATCGAGCTGTCTTGTTTACATTAATGTGCGAGGTGACATCAGGTACAGGGACTCTTATAGATCGAGCTGTCTTGTTTACATTAATGTGCGAGGTGACATCAGGTACAGGGACACTTATAGATCGAGCTGTCCTGTTTACGTTAGTGTGCGAGGTGACTCTGGGTACAGGGGCTCTTATAGATCGAGCTGTCCTGTTTACATTAATGTGCGAGGTGACTCCAGGTACAGGGACTCTTATAGATCGAGCTGTCCTGTTTACGTTAGTGTGCGAGGTGACACCAGGTACAGGGACTCTTATAGATCGAGCTGTCCTGTTTACATTAGTGTGTGAGGTGACACCAGGTACAGGGACTCATATAGATCGGGCTGTCCTGTTTACATTAGTGTGCGAGGTGACTCCAGGTACAGGGACTCTTATAGATCGAGCTGTCCTGTTTACGTTAGTGTGTGAGGTGACTCCAGGTACAGGGACTCTTATAGATCGAGCTGTCCTGTTTACGTTAGTGTGCGAGGTGACTCCAGGTACAGGGACTCTTATAGATCGAGGTGTCTGTTTACGTTAGTGTGCGAGGTGACTCCAGGTACAGGGACTCTTATAGATCGAGCTGTCCTGTTTACGTTAGTGTGTGAGGTGACTCCAGGTACAGGGACTCTTATAGATCGAGCTGTCTTGTTTACATTAATGTGCGAGGTGACATCAGGTACAGGGACACTTATAGATCGAGCTGTCCTGTTTACGTTAGTGTGCGAGGTGACTCTGGGTATAGGGGCTCTTATATATCGAGCTGTCCTGTTTACATTAATGTGCGAGGTGACTCCAGGTACAGGGACTCTTATAGATCGAGCTGTCCTGTTTACATTAGTGTGTGAGGTGACACCAGGCATAGGGACTCATATAGATCGGGCTGTCCTGTTTACATTAGTGTGTGAGGTGACTCCAGGTACAGGGACTCTTATAGATCGAGCTGTCCTGTTTACATTAATGTGCGAGGTGACTCCAGGTACAGAGGCTCTTGTATATCGAGCTGTCCTGTTTACATTAGTGTGCGAGGTGACTCCAGGTACAGGGGCTCTTATAGATCGAGCCGTCTTGTTTACGTTAGTGTGTGAGGTGACACCAGGTACAGGGACTCATAGATTGAGCTGTCCTGTTTACATTAGTGTGCGAGGTGACTCCAGGTACAGGGGCTCTTGTATATCGAGCTGTCCCGTTTACATTAGTGTGCGAGGTGACTCCAGGTACAGGGACTCTTATAGATCGAGCTGTCTTGTTACATTAGATGTGTGTAGTTACATACTAACTGTTGGCTCCGTTAGAGACTGAGCTGTCTTGTTGATATCACAGTCTCACAGTGGGGCACTGTGTTCACTGTTAATGGACTGCACCCATCCGTTGCACTTTAAACTGAACCACTGCGCATGGGTTGACATAACACGCTCACATGTGCTCTAACATTATTCACGATAATCAAAGGGTTAATTAAATTTACTGCTGTGCAAGAGGCCACCGAATGCTGAATGAGTTAATTTCTGAACTGTATCGAAATAACCTTTTGTTACTGTTGCAGCCCTGATGCTGCTCCAGAGCGGAGTCGAGTCCTAATTTGCCCAGAATAATTGCAGAGAGTCTGATTAAAACCCAGGTGTTGAGAGAAACTCAATCTTATTTCCCAGGGTGATTCTATCGGTTAAAAAAAAAATGTTTTTCTGCAAATGAAAAAAATGCAAAAAGATAACAGAATTCATTGCTCTTAAAATTTTAAATTTAAAAAGTTAATAAAGCTCAGGCTGGAAGATGATAGGAATTTGCATTTCGCAGATTAACATGCACAAAAAAAGCAAAAATCCTTTTGCCTCAGGTAATAATTTGAGAAACCTTTGCATATTTTATTTAAAACCAGGCCGAGTTTAGCAGGGTAATAACACAGACAGATGATGATTAGAAGGTTAGGCCTGGAGGGCTCACAGCTTGGGCCCTGCAACTCCTCACACACAAAGGACTGCTGAAGTGCAGATTACTCTAATTGCCTGTCACACGTTTGTCAAATGTTCTGTGCAAATATTATGCACAACTCTGCCAACCTTTTGAATATCTCTCTAACAACTTTTTTTTAAACAGACAAGTTTCGGCATATTGTGTGTTACGAAACTGTGAATTTGTTCAGTGTGGCGTGCTACTTGTCGTGTCAGGGACCCCTGAACAATAATTGAAAAAACTGCACCCAACAGAGGGATTTACCAGGAACGGGCACATTAGCCCAGTTGATTTTTGTAAAGTGAATAGCAGGTTTGCCGTAAAATTGTACTGTCAAGAGGAATCACTTAACCCTTTTAGTACTTGGGCCCTCAAATATTTACAAGTCCTTCTAGACTCTCGCATATTGCTTGCAAAAAGAAAAAAAAACCTTTTGGAATATTCTACTTCTGATATCATAAAGAAAAACAAGAGGGAAGTGGAGTATGTAGAAACTGTTTCTTAGCGGAAGAGTTTTGCGAAACACAATGGAAAATGTTTTGCACTCATTTCATTTTTGTAGTCCTTTGACAATTGACATCAATCCACATGGAAGGTTCTGGTGTCAGGGTTCACATTAGTTTACAGGTTTAAGTAATTTATTTAAATGTGACAGCCCCATACTTAAACTTTTGAAGTAGCCTTTAGGTTTTGAGAGCACAATTTGTGGAACACAACCTGGGAGTGGAAGGAACTCAAAGCAAAAAAACACTTGTATACAAAATAAACCTCCGCCTCACCTGTATGATTGAAGGGTCCAAACACAGGGATAAGTACAAAGGATCCCCTGTTTGGATTCAATTCAACTACAGTGTTGGGAATAAAGTTCCTTTCTTAAATCTCTTTCAGTCTCGGGAATTTCTTTTCAAAAACAGTGGGTTGGAGTTTCCGCTAAGTCACCTCAAATCAGCCAAGCCAGCGCGGAAGGTCAAGGAATTTCAAGCGCAAATTATGCCCAGCGCAAATCAAGTTTCCGCGATCTTTTGCGCCGGTTTAAAAACCGTCACGATGGAAGCCAGCCCCGCCCCAGATCGAATTAATCACCATGGCGAGTTTCCGCTAATTGGTCCTGTTTGCGGGCCTTTGAGGAGGCTCTTAAAGATTTTAGACGCAAGGACACTAATAGGCACCTTTTAAAAGCTTTTTAATTTACTAAGAAACTGACGACTGCACACCAATGTAACCAGTAAATGGTTCTGTATAGTTTTTTAAAGTCATTTTCAGTGATTTTAAATTGGGTTACTCACAGGTGGTGGACTGGACACACTGATTAAAAATGCTTATTTTTGGTGATAAACCCATTTTCAGCTGTATTAATGAAACAGCACCAGCTTACCACTCTTTAATATATCAAGGAAACTTTTTTAATGCACATTTTTTTTTCTCCAGAATTACATTCTAAAACGCTGCCTGATTGCGCTGATTTGTGGAACAGTTTACATTCGGAGATATGCAAATGTGTTTGAGCAGAAGCTTGAGCAAAAAATTCTATTAGAAAATTAGCACAATTTTGAGTGCAATTTGCGCCCGGATCGCCGATTGCGCCCAAAAGCAGAAACTCTACCCCAGTGTGTTTCTGCCTAATGATACAAGGTATTGCCCTGTAGTTGAGAGTGGAGAAATAAGTGATTATAGTGCAGATCTGTCTCAATATAATGCTATTCTCAAGAGCCAAGTATTTTAGTAGTGAATCAAGGGAAGCGCAGTATGTGATATCTTACAGAAGGCTGGGAATCACTTCCTCTTTCTGCCATTCATAACTAAGAACTAAAGATATATTATAAGTTCCATATTTACCCATGACCAGAGTTAACTTTAATTTCTTCTCTGTCAGACTGCTGCAGCTGTGAAATGGGTTTCTGTAAAATCTGCTTTCTCTTCATAAACCCTAAATGGTTTTCTCTGTATAAACTGGGGCTGCTTGTCTGGGTATTACCGTCAAAGTAAGAAATAACTTAACATTTATGTAGTACAGTAATCCCTCCCCAACCGCGGGGGATACATCCCTGAAAACCCCCGTGGTTAGTAAAACCGTGGTTGGCAAATACAGTATAAATGTTCAAATAACACAATAAAAAAATATATAAAAGCAATAAAATCATGTTATTTACCTTAATCCTAAATTAAAAACCGCGTATACGCAAACTTCGCTGCCGCGGTTGGCAAAAGTTGTCGCAGAGAGGAAACCGTGTATACTTGGAATCCGCGTATGGCAAAACCGCGCGGTTGGGGCGGGATTCCTGTACTCTATCACATCTCTCAAACATCCCAAAGTGCTTTGAGGGTGCAGTCAGCCTCGGCTCAGTGTCGGGTCTCACCTCTGAGCCAAAAATAGCAGGTTCAAATCCCACTCCAGCGACTTGGGTACATAATCTAGGTCAACACTTCAGTTGCAATACTGAGGGAACGCTGCATTGTTGGAGGTGCTGCTTTTTGGATGAGATGTTAAACCATGGATGGCCCTGTCTGCCCTCTCAGGTGGACGTAAAACACATTCCGTGCATTATTAAAAGAAAAGCAGGGCAATGTCCAGGCCAACATTTATCCCTCAACCCACATCATTAAAACCGATTATCTCATCATTTATCTCACTGCTGTTTGTGGGATCTTGCTGTGAGCAAATTGGCTGCTGTATTTCCTTATATTACAACAGTGGCTACACTCAAAAGTACTTCATTGGCTGTGAAGCATTTTGGGGAAGTCCTGTAGTTGCGAAAGGGACTACATAAATGCAAGTTGATTCTTTCTTTCTTACAAGGCAGCCAGTTTGCATACAGCAAGATTCCACAAGCAGCAATAAGGTAAATGACCTGTTAATCTGTTTTTGGTGGTGTTAATCACGAGAGGAATGTTAGCCAGAATACCAGGAGAACTCCAAATTCTTCTAATATTGCCATGGGATCTGTAATGTCCGCCTGAATCTAAGGCAGGACTTTGGTTTAACATCTTATCCAAAGGACAGCATCTTTAACAATATACCCCAGCCCACGCCCCCCTATCCCTCAGTGCTGCACTGAAGTGCGCCAGTATGAATCAGAGCTCTTAGTAATACAGTGCTAGTTTAGCATATCGAGATCCTGATGAAGTTGACTGAAGTTAAAAAAGCCACACCATCAATACTCAACCTCAGTCTATGACTCTCGCACACTTTTCAAGAACCAGATGCAACAGGAAGCAAGGCATACAAGATCACCAAATAGAAACAAAATTAAGCAAAACGAACTATCTGACGAGAGCCAGGCAACCATAAAAATAAACGACGCATATTTGTTAATTAGCCATCAAAGTCTCTTTGCAAATGAGCAAATCCATGTGGAATTACATCGTCACAAGCTGTAAAGAGCTCTGTTCATTTGAGCCAGACTGTCACAAATTTTTTCCACATTAAAAGACTGAAGTATCTATAAACTATGACACAGCAGTGAAATCTTAGTTCAAAGGCATTTTTACATTCTGGTCAGGTCATTTACACTGGGGAGTTCCGTCAACTGCGCCAGTCCCAAGAGTCAGGATTCCCAGACTGGGCTGAGTTAGAAGCAACAGTCCAGGTGCTACCACTAGCATTTGTGCTCCAGGCTAAAGGAAGAAAAATCAGCCAAGGCTCCGACTCCAGAATGCTGTCCAGTAACCCCTGCTCGAAAAGAAATGTGTGTGTGTGTGTGTGTGTGTGTGTGTGTATGTGTTGCATGGCCTTCAAATGAAGGCAAGATTAGGTTTGGTGATGTCCTCCATGCTCATGTCTAGGCTCACACATGAGGGATAGTCATTTGGGAAAGGTGCTGGAGGGGGTACCAGTAAAAGCCAGGATTTTCAGGAGATAAGGGAGACAAAATTGTTGGTCACTTCCAGTAGGGATCACGGGATGAGCTGTCGATGGGGTAGGGGGAGGAGGCAGGTAGGGCCGTAACCAGTTTCCTTTCCCCTGTCCAGGGATCATGAGGTCAATTGTAGTACTGTCCCAGAACTAACTGAGATCTAAAACTAGGGGTCATAAATATAAGATAGTTACTAATAAATCCAATAAGGAATTCAGTAGAAACTTCTTTACCCAGAGAGTGGTTAGAATGTGGAACTTGCTACCACAGGGAGTGCTTGAGGTGAATCGCATAGATACATTTAAGGGGAAGCTAGATAACTACATGAGGGAGAAAGGAATAGAAGGATATGCTGATGGGGTGAGTTGAAGTAAGGTGGGAGGAGGCTAGTGTGGAGCATAAACACCGGCATAGACCTGTTGGGCCGAATGACCCGTTTCTGTGTGGTAAATTCTATGTAATTTACAAAATGTGATAGTGGGGCACTTCCTTGTTTTATTTTTTATGCAATAGGCCAAACACTAGTGCACCCATGAGCGCTGGTTCTGCACTCCCAGGGGGAGCAGCACTCATAGGGAGCACATTATGGGCGATTTTCTTCCCATTAAAATGAATGGGTGATAAATCACGGGCTGCGCGGATATGATTTCCTGCGTTGCTCTCCCTTTGACCATCGATTCCCCACTGGGAGCGCAGGAGCACGGAATTGGGGCTCCAGTCCACACTGCGATTATTTGCCGGAACATTTGGTGCAGTTGGGTCTTTTTCTGCTGCCCCTATCCATTTCTGGTAGATTTTTGCCTTTGCAAGAGGGATGTTGAAATGAGTTCACTTTGCTGGAAGTTCCACTGGATTGTGGGAGCAGCACCACGTCTGCAGCAGATGTTTATCCCAAAACATATTCTTTGTCAAAAGATTTGCAGCTCCTTGATAGCAAGAGCATTTCAGAAAGTAAATGATGTAAAAAGCCAGTTGCAGTACACTTATGCACAAATTAACATTTACCACACAATCTGAAAGAACAATACCCAGACAACTAGCACCAGTTGCCTGAATCATTCCTCTCGTTTTCCCTCCCTGGTGACTGGCAACCATCCAGTACCTTACCCAAGTGGCCATTCATTATGCTCGAGTCGGCACAGTGAATGTCAGTGTCCGAGTTAACCTTAGGGGTCTGTCAAAGCCGAGCTCGATTCTGCCCTCACCTGACGCACATTCTCGCTCGGGAACACCACTTCCAGTAGGTGTTGCTAGATGGCAATTAGGAGCAGGAAGCCTGCCTGATGTTTGGAGTCAAAGGTGCTGAGGCCAATTGTAACACCACTACCAATTCCCCAGGTAGAAATCAGGTGATTGGGCGCACCGCTGACAGCAATGCGTTTCGCTCCTGGAATATAAAGAGTTTCCAGTTAAAATTAAAGATTTGTGGCCAGGCTGAGAATTTGGCACTGGACTCTGTAAAATCCTGCCAAATGTTCACTGATACAGCCTGTACTGACATCACCCTGAGTTGGAATATCTATAAATGTGAGAAGTCACACAACACCAGGTTATAGTCCAACAGCTTTATTTGAAATCACAAGCTTTCGGAGCGCTGCTCCTTCGTCAGGTGAAGTCTTGTGGTTTCAAATAAAGCTGTTGGACTATAACCTGGTGTTGTGTGACTTCTCACATTTGTCCACCCCAGTCCAACACCGGCATCTCCACATCATGGAATATCTATAAACAGCTGGTTTGCTTCTCTGATCTAGGAGAATGCCTGTTACCATAGAGCACCAAACCACAGGGCTTTTATCAAGCGTTATCACATCAGAACCTTTTTTTAAATGTACTCAAAAAGTTTTTAATCTTTTCATTGCTGCTTGGCTCCTTGTAGTACCTCACTCCTGGTTTAGTGCCATAGATTCCCTTGGTAAATGCAGATCAGAATCATAGGTTTACACTGACTAAGTAAAGGACCTGTTATTCCGAGAGCCTGAATCTGTTCATTTATTAACTCTATTTTAGCAGATAAATTTTGGTGTAAAAGTCTGTATCTGGTTTTGGAATTTGGATTTGACGGTTTAAATATTGTTAACTGGCTCATGGGTGCACGGGATCCAAACTAAAGGAAGAACAATATAAAAGTGGCTGAAGTCAAATTCCATTATTATTATATCAGATTCTGGGACTTTTAGCAGTGCTTTGGGGCTTAAATTCTGCAATTTCAATTCTTTTTCATGAAAGTAGAGAACCAGTAGCTTTGGTGAGGATTCTTGCTGTAGGAAAAGAAAAAGTAACGGTAGGAAATTGTTGGCCTTCATGTTGTCCTTGTAATCAAATTTGTTTTGGGAACGCTACTTTGATTTCAGGGCTGATCGAATTGTTCTTACTCTAGGGCACAATGCAAAGATTTCGCTTCTTCAGCAGCGCTTATGAATGAAGACTTTTTATCTATTTACACTTTTTGTGTCTTTTTTTCCCATTTATTTTCTTTCTCCCCTCCCCCCACCCCCACCCATCCAGGCCGAATGTATTTCCCAGGCAGCTTAGAGGAGGCTCACTCCTAGTCTTCTGCCCACAGCTCTTTGGAACCAGTTACTAGGGGGAGCGTGTTAGATTTCTTTTTCTCTTGATGGTGCAAGGAGATTGGGAATTATCCTGCAGGGAGAACTTAAAGGCTTTAGAGAAGGTGCAGAAAAGATTTACAAGAATGGTTCCAGGGATGAGGAATTACAGTTATGTGGATATACTGGAGAAGCTGGGGTTGCTCTCCTTGGAGCAGAGAAGGTTGAGAGGAGATTTGATAGAGGTGTTCAAAATCATGAGGGGTCTAGACAGAGTAGATAGAGAGAAACTGTTCCCATTGGCGGAAGGGTCGAAAACCAGAGGACCCAGATTTAAGGTGATTGGCAGAAGATCCAAAGGCGACCTGAGGGAAAACTTTTTTACACTGCGACTGGTTATGATCTTGAATCCACTGCCTGAAAGGGTGGTGGAGGCAGATTCAATCGTGGCTTTCAAAAGGGAGTTGGGTAAGTACCTGAAGGAAAGGAAATTGCAGGGCTACGGGGAAAGGGTGGGGAAATGGGACTAGCTGAATTGCTCTTGCAGAGAGCCGCACGGGCTCGACGGGCCGAATAGACTCCTACTGTGCTGTAGCGATTCTATGATTCTAACTACAAAAGGCAGTGACTGGAGAGCCAATATGTTGTGCTACCAAACTTTAAGTCAACCTCCTGAAGTGAGCCGTGTTCTGAATTCCAGACCTGTCTTTGGTGTTAAAAGTAAGGTTATGGGTCTAAACTTGTCACGCATTTGGGCATAGACAGTGTTTACTATTAGTCTGTTGTGAACCGAAGAGGATATTTGGCTGCTTTATTTTTTAATGAGCAATTTTCATAACATGGCTCTAGGCAAACAGTTTGCACAGATAAGACCTCACTTGGGTCTTATTTATGCATTATAAAAAGAAAGGTATTTGCTTCCTCTCTTCCCCCCCACTGCTGCCACCCAAATATATTCCCCCCTCTTCTCCTTAAAGGCAGTGACTCATGTTGGGATGTGGTTCCCAATTTGCCAACAGACCTCCAGTAGACTCTCAAGCGGCCATTCTTCTCAAGTGAGCTAAGACACTGAGTGCTAGCAGGATATTAAACTGTGGCTGCTCCAGCTAAACCCAATCTTGTCCTACACTTTCCAGCAAGGAAAGTATTTTCAAAGTTTTAAAAAGAACTTTCTCAGAGGCTCCATCTCACTCACAGTTTTTAAAAGACAAATGAACAAACACAAAGGAATATCAAACACAAACTGGTTGATTTGATGAAGGGGGTGTTAATGGGTCCAGCAGTGGGCAAAAAGAACAAATGGCTGCAAAAGGGAGCAAACAGTGTGAATCCAGCCAGTTACAAATGTGTCTATAACTGCAACTGCACACGATGCACAACTCCAACAAAGGACTTCTAGACTTGTCCCAGATGAACATATGATCACCTGCAGATCCTTTTCCATATATTTCCGCAGGGATGTCCGACCATTTTGCCTGTGGTCAATATTTGTATCACACTATCGATCCTTTTGTAGGTACTCCCGGTACTACCTAATTCCAGAATGAATAAGTATAAACATCTTCCCCTAACCTGAGTTGTCTAATCTCAACTCTGGCAGAAGTTGAAGCACTACAATTGGCCTCAGTGCCTCAGGCTAGGGAAAGGAAAAATCAACCTGGGTTCCCTCACCTGAACACTACCCACTGACTCATGCTGTATATGTGTGTGTGTGTGTGTGTGTGTGTGTGTCCATGTGTAGAGGTTGGGTAATAAAAGGACTATGCTCCATGATTGAAGAGTTTCCCAGCACTCAGTTTCTAGGCGCAAGAATGAAGAATGGTCACTTAGGCTCGGTTAGGATGGATTCCAATGTTTGTTAGAACTCCAGCAATGAGTCCGTGCTTTCAAGAGAGCAGAGTAGAAAATTGGAATAGAAACTCCTGCTTAATCCAAACTCAATCCAGAACCTATCTGGAGTGTTTTCTGTACATGAAGAGAATTATAGAAAAATAAGTTGTTGAGTGATTTGTCCATAATTCATGCTGCACATTTAATTACAAGCTGACTTCATTCAGCCCCATTTTTGCTCCAATCTTTAACATGAACCCCTTGTTAATACAGATTTAATGTACATCAATGTCTCAGGTGGAATCAGGTCTTTTGTCTTAAACCTTTTGACTGGAGCAGTATTTATTGGAGTTTCATTCCCCCACCTCCCCATGATGAATTGTCTTTCATTTTGCTGTTTGTGTGGAATTTTCAACCCCAGGCAATTGACATTGCATAAAGGGAACCGGTTATCTGCTCTCACCCTTGCCTTTGCATGTCAATGGTATTGAGTGAAGTATTTACAATAAAAATCCAGGAGTACTTCCCCAGGGATTGCTGCACTGTTTCAGTAACCAGAGCTCACCTGTCACTTCGGCAACACCCAACAACATCATAGTTATTGGAATGTCTGAACTTTTTTTGTGGGGGATGGAGGATTCTGGCATAACAGTGATAGGTAACAGTGCTGAACAATTGCACAACTTTCCTCCTTGCATGTACTGCCAACATCAGCAGCTCGCAGGTTTAGGTTAAATGAGGTTGGCTCCTGCTAAAAGATGGCCTTTAAAGTGTCTTTACTTCAGTTTGACATGTCCATTTCCCATAATGGGCATATTCCAAATGAATTTGATCCATTCTACTTGTTGCCAAGTTTATGTAGTAAATTCAGCCCACTGGGAACCGGACTAATGTTGTCTAACCTTGCATCCTTTAAAAGAGCATCTTTTACATCCTCAGGATGTCCCAAAGCTCTTCACAGCCAATTAATTATTTTGAAGTGAAGTCACTGTTGTTATGCAGGGAAAATGCAGCAGCCAATTTACATGCAACAAGGTCCCCCAAACAGCAGTGAATTATATAACCAGTTAATCTGTTTCGGAGATGTTGGTTCAGGGATAAGTGTTGGCCAGGACACCAGGAGCGCTCCACTGCTTTTCTTCAAATAGTGCCATGGGATCTTTTACATCCACCTGAACAGGCAGATGAGGCCTCTCTAACATTTCATTTGAAAGGCGGCACCTCCAACAATGCAGCACTCCCTCAGCACTGCACTGAAGTATCAGCCTAGATTATGTGCTTAGGACCCTTAAAAGCAGTTAGAGGGGAAAAACTTTGTTTTTCTTCCTGGTTTTCTTCCCTCCTCTTTTGAAGGTACTGGGGTACGATTCTACAGGAGTCTGCCAGTACCTCGCCCAAAAGAAAAGAAAAAATTGCATTTATATAGCACCTTTCATGACCACCAGATGTCCCAAAGTGCTTTACAGCCAATGAAGTACTTTTTGAAGTGTAGTCACTGTTGTAATGTAGGAAACGCGGCAGCCAATTTGCACACAGCAAGGTCCCACAAACAGCAATGTGATAATGACCAGATAATCTGTTTCAGTGATGCTGATTGAGGGGAAAAAGTTTGGCCAGGACACCGGGGATAACTCCCCTGCTCTTCAAAATAGTGCCATGGGATTTTTTTACATTCACCTTCAAGAATAGATGGAGCCTCGGTTTAACATCTCATCCAAAGGGCAGCACCTCCAACAGTTCAGCAGTCCCTCAGTACTGCACTGGAGTGTCAGCCTAGGTTCTTGTGCTCAAGTCTCTGGAGTGGGACGTGAACCTGCAACCTTCTGACTCAGAAGCAAGGGTGCTACCCTTCTTCTCTTCTTCACTGAGCCATTGGCTGACACACAAAAGGTCATTCTTCATCTGTGAGTCTAGACAATGAGGTGCTGGCGGCCCATTTTGCCAGGGGGTATCACAACTGACCCAAAGTCTCTGCCACCCACCCACCCACAGCCCTTGTTCTCCAGTGTAAACAGAATACTGTGATAAGTCTCCCAAGGCCAATTGATATGTCATTATTCAGATTATGAGATAATGTAAAAATGATGTGAGCCCAAGCTTATAATATTTAATTCATGTTGTGCTTGAAGACAAATTGAGCTGCTATTTTTTGCATAGGATCCCGATTGCCATTTCGGGTGACAACCAGGCGGAGTGTATACATTGCACACAACTAGTTTTACTGCTGGTACAGCCAAAGTGGACCAAAAAAGGTATGTTTTAAATTATTTTTCAGGGGCCAGGAGGAGCAGAAGTAACATGAGCACTACACCTGGTAATGGGGCACATATCATGGAAGACATGCTTTTAAAGGCAGTGCAGTACAGTGCACCTTCGCACCAAGTTTACAAACTAAAATAAAGCAGAAATGACCAATGTAAAAAGCGCGTGGTTTCTGCATTTTTTTTGGCCATTCTTTTACTGATGAAACTATACCCCACTGTACAGTGGCTGCTTGGAGCTGAAATCTTCGCCAACCTTTCTGGATAATATAGTGACAGTGTTTCAGATTTGGGTGTAACATAAATCCCTCTGACACCTGCTACACTACACTAGCATAGTCCAGACAAAGCCAAAGTTACCTGGCAGACAGCTGAAGTACTCTTAAAAAAAGGCATTCTTTTCATTATCCTAGGTATACTGCAACATTTTATTTAAATATCAGGTCAAATGAAAATACTCAGAAGCTTGTGGGTTCAAGACACATTCCAGGGACTTGAATACATAATTCAGGCTGACCTCAGTGCAGTCCTAGGCCGCGATTCCGCTTACCGAGGCAGGTCCAGGGCGGCCGAGGTCAGTGGCGGGTCCCGACCCCGCTGCTGGCTCCAGCCCGCTCTGTGAAAATTTTTTACGCTGATTGGGCTTGTTAAGCCCGCCCAGCACGTTTGCCGACCAATTGAAGGAAGCGGATCAGATGACGCATCATCAGCCAGTTTCCTTAAAGGGACCACGCGCAAGTTGATTTTGACAGTTCTGCTGTCAGTGTTCTACAGCATTGAGGTGCTGCAAACACTGACAATCACTGCGCAAAGGTGCACGGCTGCACCCAGACTCTCCCATGACTCCCTCCATATGCTTATAGAGGGAGTCACAGTCCGCAGGGAGGTCCTCTTCCCTCCCAATGGGCGGAAGAGACCTCCCTAGGACACCAACGCAGCCTGGTTGCACATTGCACGGAGAACACAAGCAGGGATGTCGTCAGGAGGACCAGGCTGCAGTGGCGCAAACCTTTCAATGATCTCAGTAGATTACAAAATGTTACTGCAAAGCCAGTCTTAACCTTATCCTGCTGTGCCACCCATCACATCCCCATCACTCTGCCTTCCCTACCCTACTCCTGCACACCCTTACTCACACCAACTTACCTTGCACCTCCACCCATCCCTCTCTATCTACATTATCACTTCCCCATCTCACTAGCCACCCCTCACACTCACCCTCATCCTAGTCCAATGATATCAAATAACAACACACAAGGGTAGACACTTGTGTGTTTTAGCCAATGTTCATGTGAAGTTTCTGTTAATGTGCTGTCAAACATTGAAATCTTTATTTTCAACACTTTGCGTTCTTGGACAGATTTGTGTGCACCTTTGGAAGTGTCTTAGTGAGTTGCAGTGAATGGTGAGACATAACGGTACTCCCCACAATGGTGATGAGTGTGAAAGGAATGGCTTGGGCATTGTAGGGATGCTTTATAGTGTTGGTGTGGGGTGGTGCCAACCTGGCGCATCATGTGGCAGCCAGGGTGTACAGCGTCAAGTGAAGTAAATCTGGCCATGGTGAGGCCATCGCTGGCGTCCCGGGCAGCAATGTGGTCAGGTACTGAAGCCCTGTGTCCTGTGCAGCACCAGTTGATTGCGGAGAAGGTTGGTGGTGTTGTTGGTGTTGTTGGTGTGCCTGGTGCTGCTGGTGTTGGGGCTGATCATGGTGGGGGTCTGAGGACCAAGGTGAAATATTTTCTAGGGCACTGATGCTGATGGAATAGATGGCAGGTGAGGTTGAGATGACAGAATCGATCTGTCAAAGGTGAGAGAGGTTGTTCCAATGAGGTGACCCTGGATAGAGAATTTGCGCCAAAGACTTGCAAGCTGCATAAAGCTCAATCTGTCTTCCAAATGCAGTAAGCAACAGCTTCTAACCTTGGAAAGTGAATAGCTGTGAGATGGGAGCTTTTATAGACCATTTGCCGCTGTCAAGTTTAGAAATCATCCCATGCTGACACAACACCCAACCTCCTTACCCGACATGATCCATGAGCAACGGGGAAGCCGTTGTCAAATTCTAAGGGGGAAAAAATTCAGTTGCTTTGTGCCTCCCGTTAGCGCCCCAAGGGGGCATTAACAGGGCGCAAAGCAGCTAGCGCCTGGGCACAGCACCGCTAACACCTCCCGCGAAATTCAGCGGGAGGTTAGCGCCGACGGTAGCCGGTAGCACCCCGCGGCGCTGCGCCTCTGGCAATGACATCATCGCCATGCACAGTGCCCTGCTCACGCCCCAGCTACAAACTTGGTTCGTGCCCCCTGACCTACCACTGGATGCTAAGTCCGACAGGGTCAGGGTGGCGTTTTTGCGATGCGATATTCAATGGGAGCGCCTCAAGAGGGAGGGGGAGCGCTTCCAGTAGTGCCCCGCCTCCTGCTTGGAGCACTACCATTGAGTTTCAGGTGCGGGGATGCTAAGTTTTTCGAGGCGCTAAAAGTATGTGCCCTACCGATTTTCCCAGCCGAACCACCACCAAATGCGCCCCGACCCCCTGAAAAATTCTCCCCTAACTCGTGAAAGGCACTATATAAATGGAAGTCTTTCCTTCTTGAGGTCATGGGGAGCTGGAGCTTTCATATGAGTAGCTTGAAACACAAAAGTCAACAGTAAAAATGGTAAAAGAACCCCAAATGTATCAATTATTTTACTCTGTTAAAGCAGTGATTAATAATATATGATACAAAGTACTAACAATCACAATATGTGTTAGATTACAACCAGTGATGTCCAGGTGCATTTTACAGTGCATTTGTAGCAACATTACCCAGATAGGATGGACCAGACACTCCCTACACCAGGTATTAGGGCCATTTCTATATAAGGGTATAGCATTGTAAAAATGGTATTTTATAGTCTACACCTTGGACCTCTCCACTGCAAATACCAATCTGTTAATCCTTCATATTATCGACTGATTATTCATATTATTGAAGTCAATGGAAAGAACAATGGTGCGGGGAGTATAATGTGTGGACGTAGTGTTAGCACTGTTGCCTCACAGCGCCAGGACCCCGGGTTCAAATCCGGCCTCGGGTGACTGTCTGTGTGGAGTTTGCACATTCTCCCCGTGTTTGCGTGGGTTTTCTCCGGGTGCTCCAGTTTCCTCCCACAGTCAAAAGATGTGCGGGTTAGGTTGATTGGCCATGATAAAAATTAAAAAAATTAAATTAAAAAAAATTGGACCTTAGCGTTAGGGGGATTAAATACATGGGGTTATGGGGATAGGGCTTGTGTGGGATGGCTGTCGGTGTAGGGACCGGGTGCTAGGGTTTGGATGATCAGCCATGATCTCGTTGAATGGCGGAGCAGGCTCGAAGGGCCGAATGGCCTACTCCTGCTCCTATCTTCTATGTTTCTATGTTTCTATGATCCATTATCACCTACTCAATGCCCCTGTCGAAGCTGAATTTCAAACCCCCTTGATTTTCATGCTCTGAGCTGCTTGAGATGTCTCATTGTTGAAAATATAAAACATTTCCATAAATAATTATATTTAAGCAGCATATTTTCACATACTTCAGTGGTGGGATACTACTACACAAATGTTTAATGAACTTGTCCAAAATTCCACTCTCTGCTATTTCAATGCAGGCCATAAAATTAAACATACAAAGAAATAGGGCTGAAAACGTTTCTACAGTCCATATGGCCGATCCCAAAAGCCAGTAACCCTCCATCACCCATTCCCGCAGATACCAGTACCCCTCAATCACCCACTCCCACAGATACCAGTACCCCTCCATCGCCCACTCCCACAGATACCAGTACCCCTCCATCACCCACTCCCACAGATACCAGTACCCCTCCATCGCCCACTTCCACAGATACCAGTACCCCTCCATCGCCCACGCCCACAGATACCAGTACCCCTCCATCACCTATTCCCGCAGATACCAGTACCCCTCCATCACCCACTCCCGCAGATACCAGAACCCCCTCCATCGCCCACTCCCGCAGATACAAGTACCCCTCCATCACCCACTCCCGCAGATACCAGTACTCCTCCACCCATTCCGCAGATACCAGTACCCCTCCATCACCCATTCCCGCAGATACCAGTACCCCTCAATCACCCATTCCCACAGATACCAGTACCCCTCCATCGCCCACTCCCACAGATACCAGTATCCCTCCATCGCCCACTCCCATAGATACCAGTACCCCTCCAATGCCCACTCCCACAGATACCAGTACCCCTCCATCGCCCACTTCCGCAGATACCAGTACCCCTCCATCACCCACTCCCACAGATACCAGTACCCCTCCATCACCCACTCCCACAGATACCAGTACCCCTCCATCGCCCACTCCTACAGATACCAGTACCCCTCCATCGCCCACTCCCGCAGATATCTATCCAATTTTCCCTTAAATTTTGCCACGCTATTTGCCTACACTGTCTCCCTGTACAGGCTGTTCCACAAATTCATCATCTTCTGTGTAAAGTAATTAAATCTAAGTTGTCTCTGCACTTTTCTTCTTCTAAACTTGAAGCCATGTCTCCTGGTTCTAATGTCTGTTCAATGTTGCAGACATTCCTTTAAGCATTTTGAATACTTGAATAATATCCCCCAAAGCCTTTTCTTCTCCAGAGTAAATAACCTCTGGCTGTTCAACCACTCCTCATAGCTCAGATGCCATATTCTAGGCACCTTTTCTGGCTGTCCTTTCTGCGCTGTTCCCAATACTTGGATATCTTGTCATAGTACGGTGACTAGAATTGTACACGGTACTCCGGTTGTGGTGAAAATAGTGCCTTTTATCTGGGACTTGTGTTCTATCCATCTTGCTATACATTCCAAAATCCAGTCAATTTTTCTTACGACTGCTGTACATTACGATGCTGCCTCATCAGATCCTTCTCCTGCCAACACCCCCACTGGATCATCAGTGATCTGCATTAAAGCGCTCGATAGGGTGTCTCCAATATGGGTAACCACCACATTGATTAGCCAGTCTGTCAAATCCAGCAGGATCAATCTCCTGTAAGTGACTGCCCAAGTTCTCAATGGCATCAGTTACAGCTGTCACGAGATATCTTTTTTTCCTCCCTCTGTGCTTTGGGGATTCCCTTGAATGGCTGTAAAGACAACACTTGCTCCATAGTACATTACATTTCTGTAAATCACTCACGCAGGACTACAGTAATATTGGAGGTGCACTGTTGCAGGCTGTACCACCTACTGCTGCAGGGTCCTCATGGCAGACTCAAAGGATGTGGAAAATGCCTCCTGCTCCAGTCTGAAAGCAAGCCCAGTAGATACTGTAGCCCGTACTGTATTGTAATTGAGGGAAGTTGTAGGTTAGAAAAGTAAGAATTGGCATTGCCATGGAAGGTCTAAATATGAGGGTGGAAAATTTAAGTTTGAGGTGTTGAAAAAGACAACATAGATTAGCGAGAACAGGGGAATTTAGTGCAGGGTAGGATATAGATAGCAGAGTTTTGGATGAGCTGAAATTTATGGAGGGGAGGGTAAAGAATGGGATCTTCTTGCATCCAGTTACGATTGATTAGTTTCCATGCATTTCTACTGTCGTTGATCCTCATTTTAGCTTTAGAACTATCGAACTGGCTGCGTCCTGGTTGTAGTTGGCTTCAGCTTGGTCGTGTGCATTTTTCAAATGCCTTCTTGCGTGTTATTTTATGACAAGATCTTTGCTGCATGCCGGTTTCAAGTGTTCTCTCTTTTCTATAACTAGGAAATGATTTTTATGGGGAGATCAAACGCAGATTGGGTGACCGCTTTGCGGAACGCCTCCGTTCAGTCCGTAAGGGTGACCCCGAGCTTCTGGTCGCCTGTCATTTCAATTCACTGTTCCATTCCCACTCGGACCTCACCGTCTGCGGCCTCTTGCATTGTTCCATGGAAGCTCACCATAAACTTGAGGAACAGCACCTCATCTTCCAATTAGGCACTTTACAGCCTTCCGGACTCAATATCGAGTTCAACAATTTCAGATCATAACCTCAGCCCCTATTATATTTTTATATTTTTTATCCACACTTTTGGTTTGTGACTTTTCCTTTGTTTTCTCTCTCCCACATGGCAGCTGTCTCTCACTCTGCCAGCGCATTTCACACTTCATCCAGAGCCATTGTCTGTTTCTTTACCTGTCCTATTACCATCTCGTCTCACCTTGAATATCTCTTAACGTCTCTTCTTTCATCCCCTCCCCCATTTCCCAGCCCCCAAACTGCCTTTTGTTTCATTTCCTGCCTTTTCTCTCAGTTCTGTAGAAGGGTTTCGACCCGAAACGTTGACTCTATTTCTCTCTCCACGGATGTTGCCTGGCCTGCTGAGTTTTTCCAGCGTTTTCTGTTGTTATTAATGATTTTTAAGTTTGGGTTTTTTCAAGAGATGTGCTTTCTTGGGGATTATTTGTCTGCTGTTTTGGCTATTGCTTTTACCAGGAGTGAATATTCTTCTGAAGGTGTTTTCTCTGCTAATCTGTTGATCATCCTTATTCCATCTACTCCTGCCTAAATTTCTGCCTGGCACTCTCCGACTTGTTCTTGGAGCCCTTAAGCTAGAATTGTATGGTCTGACCCGACGATATTAAAAGAGTTGTAAGCTTCAACATTCCTAACACTGTTTTTCCACTTTTTCCATACTAAGATGTAATCCAGCTGGGCTTTCTTACCATTTGGGGATTTATATGACGAAAATTTTCCTTATTTCATGGCAAAGTTATTACTTGTAGACCAGAGGCTGAATTCTATGTCAAGAAGTAATTCTCCGTTTCCATTTGCATCATGATGAAATGAGTAGCAAATTATTTCTTTACTCAGCCCTGTGTTTATCTCACCTCCAATAATCAGGAAATTATGGGGTGGGGTAGATTCTGTTGTCTTCACAAAATGTGAGTATTTCTGCATCTGGACTACGGTTGGTTGGGCTGTAGCAGGTTATTATGCTGACGAGTGGGTTGCCAGGAAATTCTGAAACAGATATTCTACTATTAATTACATGGACAGATTGAAGACATTTTGCCACGTACAGACTGAGCAGGAATCTTACTCCTCCTATTGTGGTTCCTGCATTTATTTTTGCTGGAGCCACAACTAAAATCCATCCATCATGAAGATCCTGGTATTTTACTCCTTCATTCTCATGATAGAGGCGATGTTCCTGTAGACAGATCACCTGGATGTCATACTTCTGTGCCCTTCCTACTAATTCCCTTTTTGCAAAACTTGCATTTAAGGTGCAAACATTGAATGTGGACACTTTTATTATCATACATTTAATGAAATTAATGCTGGTTTTCAGATCTCTGTCAGCCATAGCCCTCCAATAGTTCTATGAGGTTTTGGGGTTATGTCATCAGATGTTTTTAGACACATCAACCTGTAGACTAGCAGCATTAGGTCTCGAGGCAGGGACTTGAAACCTGGTGTTGTGTTTCGGATTGTCCATGGTTGCTCTTTCATTGACTTGTTACGTGCTGCAGTTGCATCATGGCTTACAGGTTATGGATGTCATTGGCTAATTCAAGGATTAGCTCATCTGCCTTTTGATGGCATTTCCTCCAGCGAGGGTCCAACTCCCCTCTTCCAGGCACTCATTCACCCAAAGCCGCTGACACATTCTGGAGGTGGCCAGATTACTTGACCGCCATCCGGCACTCACCGTTGACCAGTCGCAGGTAGCACCGCCTACGTTCATTACGGTAGCCGGTTTTAACAACTGGCCTGACACCTTTTATCAACTGGCCTGACACATGGTAGCCATCTAAGTGATGTATGACAACACCACAGCAATAGCCCGTTTGATTGGCACCCCATCCACCACCTTAAACATTCACTCCCTCCACCACCTGCGTACCGTGGCTGCAGTGTGTACCATCTACAAGATGCACTGCAGCAACTTAGAGTCATAGAGTCATAGAGTTATACAGCACGGATAGAGGCCCTTCGGCCCATCGTGTCCGCGCCGGCCATCAAGCCCTGCCTGATCTAATCCCATATTCCAGCATTTGGTCCGTAGCCTTGTATGCTGTGGCATTTCAAGTGCTCATCCAAATGCTTCTTAAATGTTGTGAGGGTTCCTGCCTCCACAACCCTTTCAGGCAGTGAGTTCCAGACTCCAACCATCCTCTGGGTGAAAAAGTTCTTCCTCAAATCCCCTCTAAACCTCCCGCCCTTTACCTTGAATCTATGCCCCCTAGTTATTGACCCCTCTACTAAGGGAAAAAGCTCCTCAGCATCCATCCTATCTATGCCCCTCATAATTTTGTACACCTCAATCATGTCCCCCCTCAGCCTCCTCTGCTCCAAGGAAAACAAACCCAATCTGCCCAGTCTCTCTTCATAGCTGAAGCGCTCCAGCCCCGGTAACATCCTGGTGAACCTCCTCTGCACCCTCTCCAACGCGATCACATCCTTCCTGTAGTGTGGCGACCAGAACTGCACACAGTATTCCAGCTGTGGCCTAACCAGTGTTTTATACAGTTCCATCATAACCTCCTTGCTCTTATATTCAATGCCTCGGCTAATGAAGGCAAGTATCCCATATGCCTTTTTTACCACCTTATCCACCTGTTCCGCCGCCTTCAGGGATCTGTGTACTTGCACACCCAGATCCCTCTGACCCTCCGTCTTGCCTAGGGTCTTACCATTCATTGTGTATTCCCTTGCCTTGTTAGTCCCCCCAAAGTGCATCACCTCGCACTTTTCCGGGTTAAATTCCATTTGCCACTGTTCCGCCCATCTGACCAACCCATCTATATCGTCCTGCAGACTGAGGCTACCCTCCTCGCTATTTACCACCCTACCAATTTTTGTATCATCCGCGAACTTACTGATCATACCTTTTACATTCATATCCAAGTCATTAATGTAGACCACAAACAGCAAGGGACCCAGCACCGATCCCTGTGGTACCCCACTGGCCACAGGCTTCCAGTCACAAAAACAACCTTCGACCATCACCCTCTGCCTTCTGTCACTAAGCCAGTTTTGTATCCAATGTGCCAAGGCACCCTGGATTCCATGGGCTCTTACCTTCTTGACCAGTCTCCTGTGCGGGACTTTATCGAAGGCCTTACTGAAATCCATATATACCACATCCACTGCGTTACCCTCATCCACACACCTAGTCACCCCCTCAAAAAATTCAATCAAATTAGTCAGACATGATCTTCCCTTGACAAAGCCATGTTGACTATCCCTGATTAATCCTTGCCTCTCCAAGTGGAGACAAATTTTGTCCCTCAGAATTTTTTCCAATAATTTTCCTACCACTGATGTTAGGCTCACTGGCCTGTAGTTCCCCGGTTTTTCCCTACTTCCCTTCTTGAATAATGGTACTACATTAGCGGTTCTCCAGTCCTCTGGCACATCCCCTGTGGCCAGAGAGGTCCTGAATATATGTGTTAGAGCCCCCGCAATCTCTTCCTTTGCCTCACACAGCCAAGGCTTCTTCGGCAGCACCTCCCAAACTCACGACCTCTACCACCTAGAAGGACAAGTGGGAACACCACCACCTCCAAGTTCCCCTCCAAGTCACACACCATCCTGACTTAGAAGTATATTGCCAATCCTTCATCGTCGCTGGGTCAAAATCCTGGAACTCCCTCCCTAACAGCACTGTGGGAGTACCTTCACCACACGGACAGCAGCGGTTCAAGAAGGCGGCTCACCACCACCTTCTCGAGGGCAATTAGGGATGGGCAATAAATGCTGGCCTTGCCAGCGACGCCCACATCCCATAAACGAATGCAAAAAAAAATCTCGGATGTTGATACAGAGCCTTTTCAGATGAAAGCAGGAATTCAGATGAAAGCAGAGATATGCTGGCACCCTTTTTATTTATCATCGTGCTAGATTATGTAATGAGGAAAACAGCAAACTTCCAGGAAAGCAAATATGGTTTTACCATCCAGACAAAAAGAAGTCAAAGATATCCAGCAAGAACGATCACAGACTTGTATTGTGCAGATGGCATTGCTCTCTGCAGTGACACAGCAGGAGATGGGTAGAAGTTAATAAACAAGGTTGAAGAAGCAGTATAATTTGGTCTTCAAACGAATGGAGAGAAAATCAAATGTATGATGCTAAATATCAACAAAGAAACAAGAGAACTGAGAACTGCAAATTGAAATATTGCAGGAGGTCAACAACTTTAAATACTTGAGATTGTAGATTAGAACAACAGAAATGGATATCAACTCCAGAATAGGCAAGACTTGGTCAGATTGCAATGAAATGAATAGATTTTGGAAGTGAAGAGAGCTGGTCAGGAAAGATAAGATCAACATATTCAGAAGCACAATAATTTGTACAATAATCTTGCTGACAGTAATTTCTAAAACTCACACTCACCAAAAACTAGGTTGAGACGATCGAATCTCGATTCACATTACAACTGGCCGAGAAGACCTTTATCATGTCATTCTGGGTTTGATCAGAACTCCAGTTCCAGCCTGATATTCAATCCCCATATATGCTATCATCTGCCCCGATATATATGAGATCAGCAGCATCTGAATACTTCAAATAGATTACTGCCTTGTAATCACTCTTGGATATCATTATTCATATTATAGTCATCGTTCAGTATTCATGATTATCTCACCCCACTAACACCTTTAGAGTGACTAGTATCTCAAGTGATCCATCAAAATCTGCAGCTACAAAACCCATAATACTCAACTGCTTAAAGAACTAGTGGAGCTTCATGAACTATTTTTGGTCCCAATTTATTATAAAAAAGGACTTATGCAGACACTCCTCCAATCAACTTCCTACACTCTTAAGTTTCAAATATTGACTGACAGCAAATCACTGTAACACTTTAAAAAAAAAAGAATTAAATAAACTCCTTGCTGGGTTACAGTTCCACAAGTGTCAGGCAGCTCACTGGACCCTGAGATGAGCAAGACAGTGAGTGTTAGCAGACAGATCCACCATGAATGATGTCTCGGTGAAGCCCAATCCTGTTCTTAGCCGATGTCTACAGAAACATAATTCCCAGCAGGCACCACTTGGTACAGATCAGGAGCGGGAACTCTGTCTGGTTTTCCTCTCCCTAACCAAGGGATGCTGATGCGAGCTATAGCACCCTGACCGCTGCCCAGCTGAGGAACGAGATATTTTTAACAATGGGACTATCCGAATAGTTCACTAACATCCAGGTAGTTCTCTACAGTAGTGATAAAGCAGTTGATTCAGCTAAAGTCTTCACTGGTTATACCCTACAATATGGTATCCAGCTTTAACATACATGCCTCCAGGATGGTGTGCAATTAGATTTCCGTGGCAATCTCCTTCTTGTGCAATTAATAAAAATTACACATCTGTGTTGTGTTTTTTCATGTAATTTATTTTCTCATGACAAACACATAAATAAAGAGCACCATGCAATAATTATACAGCCCATTAATGAGAAGACACAGCCATTAATCAGCTGTAACATAAGCCGTAGAGTAATTATGTGCAGATTGTATAAAATGCAGTGAATCAAAGAACTACACAATGGCATTCTCTGTTATATACCTATGGGTGGCACCTCCATGGCGAGTTCCCAATCTTGGTTGAACTGTCTTGGAAAGATAGCTGTTTCTTCACACAGAGAGACGGGAAGTCAGAGAGTGAGTGACCCCTCCAGACACTCTCTCATATCACATGTTAACTGTTGTGTATGTACCTTTAAGAGAATAACTGATCTCAGACTGCAGTACCGGCAGTGACCACCCCTGTATAAAAGGCGCTAGTAAGCCTCTGTAGTTTCAGTTTCCCGATTGACTCCTTTCAGTAAAGACTTGTTTTGTTCAACTCCTGCTGTCCGTGTCTCAATCATACACGGACATAATACTGGCGACGAGCAGATACGAACTTACCTACAGTCTGCACCACCTCCTGGGATCCATTCCTGCAGCGAAGTGAGCAGAGGCCGAGGCCAGAAGGAAGAAAAAAGCAGTAGAAACGGGCGTCGACCATGGGCATTCGCCCCTGTGTTAGAGGAGTTGAAGATTGCTGGAGAAGCTGTCGAAAGCGGGGCCTGGTTCCTGTCGACGGTGCTTCAGCTAATCGGGCTGGTGGCAGGTAGTACACTGATCCTTCCTGGGCTGCAGCGGTCGTGAACTCGAGCGGGTTGCTTGCAACGGGGCCGAGCAGCGTTGTCGGGAAGAGGAGAGAGAGAGGGTGGAGCACACAGGGCGCGGCCGGTGCTACGAAGCCGGGCTGCGTATGGACCCGAGAAGAGGGAGGCAAGAGTCCCACAGGGTTGTTCCACGACGGGAAAATAATAAAAAAAGAAATATTAAACGCGCAGGAAACCGCGAGGAGCTGCAGGTTGCAACGGAAACCGCGGAAAGCAGTGCTAGCAACAGCGGGGAAGAAGGCAAAAGCGCAGGAGGCGCCATCTTAATCAGCGGGGAAGAAGGCAAAGCGCGGGAGGCGCCATTTTGTTAAATCGGGGAAGAAGGCAAAGCGCGGGAGGCGCCATTTTAGATTTTCAAGATGCCGAAGACTGGCTGTATCACTGCCTTTGATAATACAATAGAGGACTGGACCACGTATGTGGAAAGAGTCGAGGTATATTGCGAGGCAAACGAAATAGCCGATGAGAAAAAGGCATCGGTATTGCTAAACTTAATGGGCGCTAGAACGTACGGCCTATTGCGGGACCTGATTACTCCAGCCAAACCGAAGGCGAAGAGTTTTAACGAAATTGTTGCTGTCCTACAGGAACACCTAAACCCTGCACCGCTGTTGATAGCCGAAAGATTTAAATTCCACAGGAGAACTCAGCATAAAGATGAGAGCAATGCTGAGTACCTTACGGAACTACGCAAGCTATCAAAGCACTGCCAGTTTGGAGCAGGACTGGCAGATACACTACGGGACAAATTTGTCTGTGGACTCCTGAGTGAAGGAACACAGAAGAAGTTACTCTCAGAGAAAGAGCTGACGCTAGATAAGGCTTTCAGCGTGGCAGTATTGTACGAAGCAGCAGCCAGGGGAGCTGCGGAAATTCAACAACAGCCACAGGAATACGGCACCCACGAAATGACACGGGGATTTGCAAAATGTTATCGCTGCAGCAGAACTAACCATGACCAGAAGGACTGCTGGTCCAAGGACAAAATATGCAGGCAATGCGGAAAGATGGGACACATTGCATGAGTTTGCAGGTCTGGGAAGAAGACCAGCGACAACAAAAAGGCTACTAAGGAACCGTACAAGAAAGTACAAAAGATGACAGACAGTAGTTCCGAAGACCAGATGAACGATAGTGAATCCGGGAACAGGAGACTAAGCTGTCTCAAACTTCACAATGTAATCGCAAAAGAGGATCACCGAACCATTTGGGTCACCCTCACGATAGCAGGGTCCCAAGTTAAAATGGAATTGGATACAGGATCAGCGCTAACCGTCATGAATCGACGAGACTACGAGCGGCTATTTTCACACATACCCTTGAGAGAGACATCCATCGTCTTGACGACGTATACGGGGCAAAAAGTATACCCCAGAGGAAAAATAAGGGTGCCTGTCGAATACAACGGCAAGAAAATATGGAAATTGTATCTCTACATACTGCCAAATGGTGGACCACCGTTATTGGGACGTGAATGGATCAGGAAGATAAGCTTAGATTGGCACTCCATTCATGCAATGATGGTGGACGGTAAAAAAGATGAAGACATCACTCCTGGACGATTGTCAACAATCTTAGGTAACGCCAAAGAGGTATTTCAACAAGAACTGGGTACTCTTAAAGGCGTAACCGCCTCGATAAAAATAGAAGAGAATGCAATTCCCAAGTTTTTCAAAGCAAGACCGGTACCATATGCAATTCGACCAGCCATCGAGGCAGAGCTGGAGAATCTGGAGAAGGCAGGCATGTTTTCTAAGGTCGACTGGAGCGAGTGGGCGACACCCATCGTTCCTGTCATGAAGAAAGCATTGAGCAATAAGTCTGAGGAGCCAAGGAAGGTTCGCATCTGTGGGGATTTCAAGGTGATGGTGAACCCAGTCCTTCACACAGTACAGTATCCTCTTCCAAGGATAGAAGACATCTTCGCCTCACTGTCTGGAGGGAAGCGTTTTACAAAAATTGACCTAGCACAAGCATATTTGCAGATGGAGGTTGAAGAATCCTCTAGGAAGTATCGCACGATAAACACTCACAAAGGTCTTTACCAGTATCATCGATTGGTATTCGGAGTAGCGTCAGCTCCGGCGATATGGCAAAGAGCGATGGAACAAGTCCTGCAAGGGATTCCGGGGACTCAGCGTTACTTGGACAACATCCTAGTGACAGGTGAAGATGACAGTGAACACCTTAACAACCTAGAACAGGTGCTCACTAGACTACGGGAACATGGGCTACGAGCCAACCGCCCCAAGTGCGAGTTTTTTAAGAAACAGATATCGTATTGTGGCCACGTGATTGATGAAGAGGGGTTACATAAGTCCCCTGACAAAATTGAAGCGGTTGTTAAGGCCCCAGCGCCTGAAAATGTGTCGCAACTGAGGTCATTCCTCGGATTGGTGAATTACTACCATAAGTTTTTGCCGAATTTGTCGACAATTCTGCACCCACTGAACGCCCTGCTATGAACGGGAGTAGCATGGAAATGGAGCAATGACTGTAAGCGGGCCTTTCAGAAGAGTAAGGACTTAATCACTTCAAGAGAAGTATTGGCTCACTACAACCCAGCACTGCCGATCAGACTGGCGTGTGATGCGTCTCCCTACGGCATTGGGGCGGTACTGTCACATAAATTCCTTGATGGTTTAGAGAGGCCGATAGCTTTTGCGTCACGCTCGTTAACTTCTGCCGAGCGTAACTACGCCCAGATTGACAGAGAGGCCCTCAGCCTAGTGTGGGGGGTGAAGAAGTTCAATCACTACCTGCACGGTCAAAAATTTACTCTACTAACCGATCATCAACCTCTTGTCTCCATTTTCAACCCTCAGAAGGGCGTACCGATAATGACAGCGCAACGGCTGCAGAGGTGGTCCCTTTTCCTAGGGGCACACCAATATGACATCGAGTACAAAGGAACTAAACAGCATGGGAATGCTGATGGATTGTCACGCCTACCGTTGCCGACGGTGGAAGAAGAAGACCTTGCAGTGGATCCAGTGGAGTTATTCCACTCGACCATAGTCGAATGTCTCCCTGTGACGAATGCAAACATAGAAAAGGAAACACAGAATGACCCGACACTATCACGGGTCTATGATTTAATGGTGAAGGGATGGCCAGCACATGGCGAACGACTGCTGCCAGCATTCTCGCCGAGAAGAGAACAGCTGTCAGTGTGCAGAGGAACCTTGATGTGTGGATCCAGAGTAGTAATTCCACCTAAGTTGACGGATAGAGTGCTCCATGAGCTTCATGAGGGTCATCTGGGTGGGGTAAAAATGAAGAACTTAGCCAGAGCGTTTGTGTGGTGGCCGGGAATCGATAGAGAAATCGAAGAGATGACTAAGAGCTGTGCAGGATGCCAGAAGGTCCAAAACGCCCCACCACAAGCTCCTCTACATCCATGGGAGTGGCCCTCATCTCCATGGCAAAGGGTGCACATTGATTTTGCTGGTCCCTTCATGGACTCGATGTTTTTAATTGCGGTGGATGCACATTCAAAGTGGCCAGAGGTAATAAAACTGTCCTCAACCACCATGGAAAAAACGATCACAGTTTTACGAACCATATTCGCCAGGAATGGGCTGCCTGAACAGATTTGCTCTGACAATGGACCACAGTTTGTGTCTGAAGAGTTCCGGAGGTTCTTAAAGAACAATGGTGTTAAGCATTACACATCTGCCCCATATCATCCAGCCACTAATGGATTGGCCGAGAGGTTTGTTCAAACATTCAAGAAGGCTATCAAGGCAATGTGTAATGAAGATATACCCCTACAACACAAGGTGGACAACTTCTTGTTTGCCTACCGGAATGCGACACATGCGGTTACCAACCAAACTCCAGCCATGATGTTCTTCAATCGAAGACTACGATGCCGCTTGGATTTGGTTAAGCCAAACGTCTGAAGAGATGTGGAGAACAGGCAGTTTCAGAGTATGAATGAAAGGCCGACCAGGAGTTTTAAGATAGGTCAACCAGTTTTGGCCCGGGACTACCGCACTGAGAAATGGCAGCCAAGAACGATTTGTACACGGCAAGGACCTCTCATGTATACCGTGGACGTTGGAGAGAGCATTGTAAGATGCCATGCTGACCAGATTCTAGAGTCACTGGAAAACGTCAACTCCACGCCATGATCTGATACACCTGGTAATGAAATCGACGTACCAATTGCAGCTACCGCAGAATCGGTGATATTGGAAGCAGATGAACCAAACAACGACATTGATCCCGACTCAACCTTGCCAGAGGAACCTGATACCCCAAAGAGGCGTTATCCAGACAGAATCAGGAAGCCTCCTCAAAGACTGAACTTATAATTGCTTAAACTTAACCAATGTATCTAGCAACCGTAATTGTGATTGTAATTAGTTATCATTTAGTTGTTAAATGAATGTTTTGTACTGTTTATCTAAAAGGGGAGGAATTGTTGTGTATGTACCTTTAAGAGAATAACTGGTCTCAGACTGCAGTACTGGCAGTGACCACCCCTGTATAAAAGGCGCTAGTAAGCCTCTGTAGTTTCAGTTTCCCGATTGACTCCTTTCAGTAAAGACTTGTTTTGTTCAACTCCTGCTGTCCGTGTCTCAATCATACACGGACATAATATTAACCAACTCAAGAATCAAGCAAAGAAGACCGCCTGAATCTGTTGGAACATTTAACAGTCAATAACAGAGGCCATAGGTATCCTCGAAGAGAATATTTATTGTATGTATGGCACCTGTAATCAGCTGTGGCAATTTCTTGCTAAACCTCTCAAAGCAAAACCTCAAATATAAATTTTCTTCTTTAAATGACAAGCTACCTAGAGACTATGCACCACACTAACAGCCAGAGTCTATTCTGACAACTGGTGCAGCACTAGGATATACCAAAAACAGACACGCTACACAAAATTCAAACAGCATTGTTATGGACAAAAACAGATACCAGGGTGCGATTTCAAGCCTGTCATGGAATCTCAGGGTTCAGACGCTGAACCTCTGTCAACTCTGCTCGCATTCACCACAGCTGACTGCACTAGCCTGTTTTACAGCTCTAGCCTGTTTCCTGTTATCTGTACAGCCTACAAATACTACAAGAATTCAATCCTTCCCCAGGAATGCATCACACTGGAAGCTAAAACTCCCACTTCTTTTTCAACTATCCAAATCAGACACTATAGCCATACTTGGACCAGGAGTAGATCTTTTGCCCCTCAAAATACCATGAATGTAGGTACTCCTGCCCTCTATAAACTGTACCAGACATATCAGACTACACCACATAACATGCACGTCTTCTGCTGGCTATTTGTTCACTGTGATAGAGCCTCCCCCCAAAAAAAGTAGCAAGGCTAAATTCAGGACTTCAATATAAATGAGTTGAAACTTATAGACAACCTGATAGGGCTTAAAACAAATAAATCCCCAGAGTACGATAGTATTTACCCCAGAGTGTTGAGGGAGACTAGGGAGGATATTAGCAAAGTATTGACAATCACTGAGAGAGTAAATGGGCACTGGGGAGGGATCAATAGAATGAATAAGAGATTGGCTGAAGACAGAAAACAACAGGTACTGGTTAGAAGAGTTATGTTGGGGTGGGGAGAAATACTGAGTGAGGTTCCTCAGAATTCCATGTTGGACCACTGCTTTTCTAATTTCCATCATGTAACTAGTAAAATAGATAAAGGAGAACCAGTGGATGTGGTGTATTTGGACTTTCAGAAGGCTTCGATAAGGTCCTGCATAAGAGATTAGTGTGTAAAGTTAAGGCACATGGGATTGGGGGCAAGGTATTGACTTGGATAGAGAACTGGTTGGCAGACAGAAAGCAGAGTTGGAATAAACGGGTCTTTTTCCGAGTGGCAGGCAGTGACTAGTGGGGTACCACAGGGATCGGTCCTAGGACCCCAGCTATTCACAATATATATTAATGATCTAGACAAGGGAACTAGATGTAATTATCTCCAAATTTGCAGATGACACAAAGCTGGGTGGGTGTGTGTGCTGTGAGGAGGATGCCGAGAAACTCCAGGATGATTTGGACAGGTTGGGTGATTGGGCAGAAGCATGGCAGATGCAATATAACGTGGATAAATGTGAGGTTATCCACTTTGGTGGCAAAAACAGGAAGGCAGATTATTATCTGAATGGCAATAGATTGGGAGAAGGGGAAGGGCAAAGAGACCTGGGTGTCCTTGTGCACCAGTCGCTGAAGGTAAGCATGCAGGTGCAGCAGGCGGTTAAGAAGGCAAATGGTATGTTGGCCAACGTAGCAAGAGGGTTTGAGTACAGGAACAAGGATGTCTTGCTCCAGTTGTACAGGGCCTTGGTGAGACCACATCTTGAGTATTGTGTGCAGTTTTGGTCGCCTTATCTGAGGAAGGATGTTCTTGCCATGGAAGGAGTTCAGCGAAGATTCACCAGGCTGATACCTGGGATGGCAGGAATGACTTATGAGGAGAGATTGGGTCGATTGAGCTTGTACTCGCTGGAGTTTAGAAGAATGAGAGGGGATCTCATTGAAACTTATAAAATTCTGACAGGACTGGACAGACTAGATGCAGGAAGGATGTTCCCGATGGTCGGGGAGTCCAGAACCAGGGGTCTCAGTCTAAGGATAAGGGGTAGGCCATTTAGGACAGAAATGAGGAGGAATTTCTTCACCCAGAGAGTGGAACCTGTGGCATTCTCTACCACAGAAGGCAGTAGAGGCCAATTCATTAAATATATTCAAGAAGGAGTTGGATATATTTCTTAAGGCTAAAGGGATCAAGGGGTATGGGGAGAAAGCAGGGACCAGGTACTGAATTTGGATGATCAGCCATGATCGCATTGAATGGCGGAGCAGGCTCGAGGGGCCAAATGGCCTACTCCTGCTCCTATCTGCTATGTTTCTATGTATCAGTGGCTTGGATTCAGAAACCAAATTCAAATTGGTCAGAAAATAGTCTCTTAATATGAGCTGACATATTTCATGACATCATGTTTCCCCATCCAACCACAATTTCAACACAACTTCCATTTCTATGGCTGGTTCTCTGCAACTATGGTCCTGAGCTTTCCGTACCATTTTAAGTATATGGCTAAATGCTTTTTGCATCAAATCAAATCAGTAAGAATTGTTTGTTTTACACCATAAACCACATTGTGTATTGGATTTATAATGAAAACTCAATAAATCCTCCATCGCTAAGTGACAGTAGCAGCCTTTCGCTAACTCCGAAATGGCGGTTTACTAAGAATTCAAAAGCCTTTAAAAAAAAGTCTCTGTCATTCCCTTCCTTATACTTTGTAAATAGCTATTCTGGTGTCAGCTGTGGCTCAGTGGTAGCACTCTCACCTCTGCGTCAAAAGGTTGTGGGTTCAAATCCCACTCCAGAGACTTAAGAACATAAGAAATAGGAGCAGGATTAGGCCATTTGGTCCTTTGAGCCTGCACCGCCATTCAATAAGATCATGGCTGATCTTCTACCTCATCTCCACTTTCCTGCACTATCCCCAATTCCCTCAATATTCAAAAATCTATCGATCTCTGTCTTGAATATACTCAACGACTGAGCCTCCACAGCCCTCTGGGGTAGAGAATTCCAAAGATTCACCACCCTCTGAGTGAAGACATTTCTCCCCATCTCAGTCTTAAATGGTCGACCCCTTATTCTGAGACTGTGACCCCTGGTTTTAGACTCCCCAGCCAGGGGAAACATCTACCCTGTCAGGCCCTGTAAGAATTTTTTATGTTTCAATGAGATTACAAAGCTAGGTGGAAATGTAAGTTCTGAGGAGGATGCAAGGAGGCTTCAAGGGGATATAGACAGTGGGCATAAACATGGCAAATGGAAGATAATGTGGAGCAATGTGAAGTTATCCACTTTGGTAGGAAAAATAAAAAGCAGAATATTTTTAAATGGTGAGAGATTGGGAAATGTTGGTGTTCAGAGGGACCTGGATGTCCTTGTACACAAATCACTGAAAGTTAACATGCAGGTACAGCAAGCAATTAGGAAAGCAAATGGTATGTTGGCCTTTATTACAAGATGATTTGAGTATACGAGTAAAGATGTCTTACTGCAATTATACAGGGCCCTGGTGAGACCACAACAGGAGTATTGTGTACAGTTTTGGTCTCCTTACCTAAGGAAGGATATACTTGCCATAGAGGGAGTGGAACAAAGGTTCACCAGACTGGTTCTGGGATGGGGAGATTATCCTATGAGGATAGATTGAGAAGACTAGGCCTATATTCTCTAGAGTTTAGAAGAATGAGAGGTACATAATCTAGGCTGACACTTCTGTGCAGTACTGAGGGAGTGCTGCACTCCTGGAGGTGCTGTCTTTCGGGTGAGATGTTAAACCGAGGCCCTGTCTTCCCTCTCAGGTGGATGTACATGATTATATGGCGAGATGAGGAGAATCTTTTTTACATGGGCTATTTAAGGGGTACAACTAATAAAGGAACTCAAACGTAAAATGACAGAGATTTTAGTCACCAGTGGAAACTTAAACATGGAATAAACCGAGACCATTCAGCTCAATGATCAGCTCCTGCCATGGACCATGTACAGATTACTCTCTCCTATCATCTCTCCTGCTTTTTTAATCTCCTGAGGGAATGTTCTGTATAAATATTTCCTGATGTCCAACGGTTATCCAGCAAATCTTCAAATTAACTATCCATTCCCAAATCTACGCTAACTAACCCTGGCTACCCTTGCAGAAAGCAGAAACTACCCTGCCTCAATCTTCCTTGTACAGACCAGCAGCACAGGAATGATGGTGTTCCATGGATCAGCTCAATCTATACCGAACTTAGCCTTCAATCCTTTCCTAACCAGATATTTATCCAGCTCTTTTCTGAACAAGTTAATTGACACGACATAAGCTGCCTGTACTTGGGAGTCTGTACCGCACATCCACTACTCTATGGGGAGGATAACAATTCAACTCCTCTTGCTTGAGGCTTGTTCATTTTAAAGCTGCATCCTCTAGTTCTGCCCTCACAAGCCAAGTTAACCTTAAAATGCTCAATAGGAACTAAATGCAGCCCAAGGCTTTTAAACTGAAGGAATCACTGGGTTCCTTGTGCTTAGCCTTTTCCAACAGTGGATTTGTTCGTTTCAGCACCTCAATAAATCAATATATTTTGAGGAATAAAACTATGGACTATTTTCATGCTGTCCTGTTGGAGTGGCCCAACTGTTCACGGTCCTGATTCCAGAACTGTAGTCCGACAATCTGAGGGGAAGATCAAGTCAATGGCGCCTCCTTTAAATAAATAAAAATTCTTGATGCAGGTTACTCAGGATCTGGAGATGAAGCTGTAATGACTTTAATTATGGTGTGATGCTCCTTCAAATATAAATTCCTAAATGCAATATAAAATATGACCATATTTCCCAAACCCAGGACCATGAGTAAAAAAAACCGGGAAAGCCCCAAACCTTCAATGAGATACAGAAAAATATCCAGCATATACTGATAACCAATAAAAGGGAATGATGTTAGTGCACATCAAACTTTGCTACTGTGGCCAAGGCTCCTTAAAACCTACCTCTTTGACCAAGCTTTTAGCACCTGTCTCAATGTCTCCTTATGTGGCTCGGTGTCAAATTTTGTTTCATAACGCTCCTGTGAAGCGCCTTAGGGCGTTTTACTACATTAAAGGTCCTATATAAATGCAAGTTGTTGTTGTTGTTATTCTCGTTGTTGTAGTAGGATGTGACCGGAGTCCCCTCACAAGTAAGGTACTGGTGGATTCTCTCTCCCCAGGAGCCATACCTCAGCGTGAATCACCACCGTCAGAGAAAGTGCAGAAAAAAGGAAGGAATTTGGGGCTAAATACACCAGTGAACTGAAACTATTATAAACGGACAAATAGACTGGGGCAATTTAACAGTGAGTCCTTTTTCGACCTCATTAAAAGCAGACAAGGTAATTGTTCAACTTTAACACTGTGATAAAGGCTTCTCAGTAAAATCAATAAACTGAAGAAGGGACTGAGTGAATAAACGTGGGTAAACCCTCCTTATTGGTGACCATTATCGTCATCCCTTTTGTGAAACTGCTGGATGAAGGTGAGAGGCCGTTGGCGTGAAATTCTAAAACACCAACAGCAAGAAATATTTCCCCTGTAATTATAGTGTTCTGTTGGTGTGTAAAAACAGCAATTTTAAAATCTCCTGAAATCATTTTTTTCCCGAGGATGCAGATGAAATATTTGCCTGCTGTCGAGCTGTCTGAGGGTACCTGCTACCAACCCAAGGACACGTCGCTGACTATTATTAAATTTGTACCAAAATAAAACACTTTACCTCTGCAAAAATATGGCAATTTGGTAGATAATGAAAAAATGACTGGGGGGCAGAGCTGCCTGCCTCTCTGAAAAATTACCGCTTGTTTGTCTGATTTCTTTGCTCCTTCCTCCAAGCCTTCGATCATCTGTTCAGGTGAACTCGGGGCGAATTCATTAGAACCTCTTCACTGACACCTCAGCCGGCGGCTTTCTGCACCGACCCCGCAACCCCAACCTCAACTATTGAACACTCCGAGAAAAAAAATAAAACTTTATTTTCAAAGGAACAGAATCCTCTTTAATCCTCTGCCTACAGGCGTCAGACCTGTGTAAATTATAATCAGTTCTTCTCGGGAACTAACCTTTCCCCCCAACATCCACCGACCCAAAATAAAACAAATCACTGCTGATCTCTGTGGAATCAGAATATATGGTGATGGCTTCAGTTCACTTAAGATAAACTGTTGCCTTTTGCCACGTCTAAACTGGACAGCGAGCTGAAAAGAGGCCGAGCATGAGCTGCTGCTACAAATTCATTGAAAATCTTAACTAGTGATCTGGAATGCACTGCCTGAAAGGGTGGTGGGGAGCAGATTCAATCATAACTTTCCAAAGGCGATTGGATATATACTTGAAAAGGAAAAACATTTGCAGGGCTGCGGGGAAAGGGCAGGGGAGTGGGATTCATTGGAGAGCTCTTTCAAAGGGCTGCACAGGCTCGATGGGCCAAATGGCCACCTTCTGTGCTGTACAATTCTATGATTCTGGCGCACTCACGTATGAAGACACAAAAGTGAGAGCCTGTGTGTTTGAATCTACATGCATGGATATGGGGCAAGGACAGGATCAAGCTCCACTGTGATGAATGGTTAAATAGCCTCCCTACACTCCCTGGCGAAATTCGCACATGAATAACAGACACTTCAGCAGAGAAAGCTCCAGTGTCTAGTTTACATTTCATAAAACGCTCATGTGCCAACCCCAAGTTAAGAGTGAATCCTGTCCACTCTATATTTCATCATGCATTCAACCATTGCTGCCCTCTCCATGCAAGCCCCAGCACGCACAGGTTCACCCTCCCAGATCTACTTACTGAATCTAAACTGAGTGACTGGAATTTGTAATCGTTCTTTTGAGACCTGTGACTGTTAGAAAGAAATAACTGGCATTTATATAGCGCCTTTCATAACCGCAGGACATCCCAAAGTGCTTTACAGCCAATGAAATGTACTTTTGAAGTGTAGTCACTGTGGAAATGCAGAGAATGCGACAATCAATTTTCACACAGCAAGCTCCCACAAAAAGCAATGAGATCATGACCAGATAATCTGATTTTTGGGATCAGAGAAGCATTGAAAATCTGTTCTGGAAGTATTCCTCCCCCACGCCCCATCCAATCACTCACCCCAGCGTTGGTAGTTTCTCTTCATTAAGGTTTTCTCAACAACTTTTATTCTTATTGGAGGTGTTGCAATGTAAATCGAACTTTTCCCTGTTGTTACTTGATCCAAACATTGAGCCATGGGGTTGTTACTCTTAGAGCCTTTGCATTATCTTTTTGGAGAGGGTGAGCAGCCAACTTTAAAAAAAATTAATTCTCAGAATGTCGACATTTTTTGGCAAGGCCGGAATCTATTGCCCATCCCTCATTGCCCTGAGGAGGAGGTGGTGGGCCCTCCTCTTGAACCGCTGTAGTCCGTGTTATTCATTGTAGCAGTTTGATACAACTGAGTGGCTTGCTGGACCACTTCAGAGAGATATTAAGAGTCAACCGCATTGGACTGGAGTCACATATAGGCCAGACCTAGTAAGAATGGCAGTTTTCCTTCCCTAAAGGATATTAGTGAACCGTTTGGGTTTTTAATGACAATCTGACAGCTTCACGGTCACTTTTACTGATACCAGCTAGACTGTACTTCTATAAGCACCACAATCCGTAGCAACCCCGAGCGGCCATTTTATATGGGTGAGTAGATGAGTCAGCACTTTGAAAGTGTAAACAACAGAAAGTTGTGAGCACAATACTGAGTCCAGTTTATGACTAAATCTGTACAAATGAACTGATGGGAACTTATGGTGCTCTTAAAGCTTGGTATCGTGAAATTGGATATGGAGCTTAATAAGCAGAGATACAGAATCAAAGATCTGTACCCTGGCCCCCCTTCCCTCCCCACCCCGATTTCCAGTCAGTTTTGCCAAATTTCCACCTGTTTATCATAATATTTAGGCTAATTTCTGCAAGACAGGAGGGAAAACATTGGAAAGAAACCTTTTGTAAACTTATATTTCGTGTAATTTGTCCCAATCCTTTCATATGTTCCTGTAATCTGAAAAAAACACCTTAAAAAATGATGTGTGGCCACTTTATTTTGAAGAAAAACATGCCACTGAAATCCATTTGTCAGCATGCCGGGATTGTATGTGTGAACAATACAAATCCAATCTGTGATCCCTGCCTACAGCAAGCGACCATGGTAGCGTTATCCAGACCTCACTATGGTCTGGCACTTGTCCACCTTGTTGTGTTATTCACCCTTCTGTTGCTTTTAGCAACATTTGATGACTCGGGATGAAGCAGCATTGAACGCAATGTCAATGGAAAATCTCATCCTTGAGGCTTATCTGACAGTGAGCACATCCCTAGTAGCATGGCGGGAATGCAAGGCTACCAGAGAAATCACACCACCAAGGGGCAAAGGAAACATCTGCAACTTACACTCCTGGAGCTGTAACTCAGGCACATTCCTCAATGAGAGAGACTTTTTTTTTTATTTACAGGTATTTGTACAAGGACTTACAGAACATGATGAGACAGGGTACAGTTTAAATTATATAAAGACTCACAGCACATACAGGCAGGTGTGTAGTCAGCTAGGTATCAGCACTGCACAAGTGCCAGGTCTTAACTGGATCATGCAGTACAGCTTTTAGGCTATGTTCTGAATAGGGAGTTGCTACAAGATCGCCAAAAAAAACATCAAGGTTAATTATCTGAGCATATCATCTAGGCTGAAAACAGCATCTAGCTTGACAATCCAGTGCAGGAGTGAGGGAGTGCTGCATTGTCACAGGGGCCGCCCTTCAAATGAGAACTTAAAACCAAGACCGTGTCAGTTTATTTTGGTGGTTCAGGAGGACAGTAAAGATCCCATGGCACTATTCAAAAAAGGAGCATAGAGTTCACCAATGTTCTGGCCAATTATCATCCTTCAACCAACACAGGCAAAAAAAAAGCTGTCTCATTGCTGTTGGTGGAGTCCTCTTGGATGGCTTCACAACCACAGTCAATGCTTTTCAAAGTAATTCATTGTACAGTATGTGAAGTGCCGTGAGGTGTTTGAGAGAAGTGATAAGGCATTATATAACTGCAAGACCTATTTTTGTAAATTCCTGCTCAATTACCACATTTCCTCACTGCTTAAGAAAAGGCTGACATTCAACAGCATTCCCCCTTGCCTACAACATTCGACATGCAGGGAATCAGGATGGATTATCCAATGTCAATCCACTGGTTTAATTAAGCAGTAATGACAGAGTGATGTTATAAGTCATATTTTCTGTAATTATCGCCATATCAAAACTGGACACAAATAATGCCAACATGCTATTGGTGTCCAACGTTGCTAAGGAATTGTGCGGAACAACAGCTAACTATTCGATGCAGTCTTAAATACCGGTTAAAATTTACCAGTTATGGGAGGACCCCGCACTATTAGTTATGAAATGGAGCAGGTGAGCCCTTCATACTGCTGTAGGTTTGCCAGTCCTGCAGCATTTGCAAAATTCCTGTGGCAGGCTCCAGAAGGCCAAGCAGAAGTAACATAGGACCCAACAAAAATATTCTAATTAGGGTGACCCCGAGAAATCTGCTAAGGTCAGTGCCAAGTTCAACGGGCAACTTCCAGTGAAACACTTTGGTCCCACAAGCGGATTCATCGTGAACAAAATCAAGTAATGACATTTTTAAGATATAGTTCCCTTCAAAAAAATAATTCAATGCACCTATGGTCACAATAAGGGACCATTTTTGTTTATATTTTAAAACAATAATAATTGCAGAGAACTTTGCTGCAGCAATGTTACTCAGCCCTGGAGAGCTTGGCACTAAGACGGCTGGGTGCACAGCATTGTAAAGAAGAGTGAGGCCCTCCCATGAAAGCATTGCATTGATTGGATGGAGCACTCTGAAAACAGCAAGAAATCCCGCAGCTCTCACCAAACTGCTTTAAAATGTTCATCAGTAAATCCATTCAAAGTGGGCCACATATGCCTCAACACAATTTCCATTGGAAGACAGACAGCAAAACAGTTTTGGGGAAAATTGGCTCGAGCCCCCTTTGGGGCGATAACTTCGCCAGGGCACTACTTTCGGCACCCTGGAAACGTTAGCGTCCCCGTGCCCGAAATTCAATGGTAGCGCCCCAAGCAGGAGGCGGGGCGCTACTGGAAGCGCTCCCTCTCCCTCTTGGGGCACTCCCATTGAACATCGCAGCACTATGTGCTGCAGTGCCACGCGCGTGTACTGCAGACCTCCCTCCCCTGATTAAAGGGGAGGAGCCTAGCGCAGTGCACACCGGGGCCTGCTGGACCACCGGGGAGCAGGGTGCCAGCAAAAGAGCCCGACACTCGAAAGGAGCGCCGGGCTGACCGATCGCGGCCAGCACCCCGCAGGAGGAGGCAAGAGGGGGGCAGGTGCTGGCAGGTGGCCCAAAGAAAATGGCCGCCCTTTAATTATCACCGCCCCACCGCAAAAACGCCACCCTGACCCTGTCAGACATAGCGTCCAGTGGTAGGTCAGGGGTGCGAGCCAAGTTTGCGGCTGGGGCGTGAGCGGGACGCCGTGCATGGTGATGACATCATCACTGGAGGCGCAGCACCGTGGGGCCCATCGGCTACCGCCGCCGCTAACTTCCCGCTGAATTTCACGGGAGGCGTTAGCGGCGCCGTGCCCGGGCGCTAGATGCTTTGCTAATGGGAGGCGCAAAGCAACCAAATTTCTCCCCCTTTAGGCCAAACTTTCAACTTCAGCAGAGGCCATAAAACAGGCGTGGTGTGTGACGAGCAGCTGATTCGTTACCGCCCATTTAATCAAAGTTGAAAGTTCTGCCCTTTTCTATTGTGTATCATTAGGAGCTGTGCTCTGCATTGTATATGCAGGTGAATTTAACCCACCCTGCCTGGTGGGAACAGGGTGGCCGTGCAGTTAAAATCACCTCTGAAGACTTACTGCCCCCGCTTTAACTCTTCACTTGTTTTAGGCAGCCAAGCTAACCGCCTGACTCAGGCGGGAACCTCATTAATATATGCAAATCAGGGTCCTACGTTATCATTAGGTCCCCAGTGGATATTAACCACCAAAGGCCGCCCTGCCTAGTAAAACCTGGTGTTGCACTTTGGTAGGAGGACTTAGGAGCCTGCTTACTCTTTGGAAAATTAAGAGTCTAAAGAGGGTTGAGGTATAAAGGGATCCAGGGGTACAGATTCACAAATCATTAAAAGTAGCAATGCAGGTTAACACAGCCATAAAAAGTGCAAAGCACTGGTGTTCATTTCCAGAGGAATAGAAATCAAAAGCACACAAGTTATGGTAAACTTATATAGAACCTTGGTTAGACGACACCTATTGTGCACAGTTCTGGTCTCCATATAACAAAAAGGATATAGAAGCAGTGGAAAAAGTGCAAAAAAGATTTGCAAGGATGATACCAGAACTGAGAGCATACAACTATCAGGAAAGGCTGAACAGGTTAGGTTTTAAAAGTTATGATGATCGTCTTTGCCTCAGTCAGAGTGGGCTTGTTGCCACATTGTTGCCAATTAGTACCTTTACAGCCAGATAAATCAGCCATTTATCTGTCTGTAAAGATGTTAAATGGTAAGTTTCCTACATTACAACAGTGACTACACTTCAAAAAGTACTTCATTGGTTGTAAGGCATTTTGGGACGTCCTGAGGTCATGAAAAGCGCTATATAAATGCAGTTTATTTTCTTTTTCTTTCATTTGAAATTTTATATACGCCAGCGAGCTGCCCCCATCGGTCACCATGACATCCTAGAGCATCAGAAATTTGATTAAACTGGCTGGCCACAGGCAGCAACCTGCAGCAGTGGTCCCAGCCCAGCTGAGGGAAAGACAAATTAGATGCACCTTCTTTTTGTTCCCCAAAAGTTTCACAAAAGAATTCAGCCCGTCGTGCCTGTGCTGGCTCTTTGAAAGAGCTGTCGTGTTTAGTCCCACCCCCCCGCTTTTTGTCCGTGACCCTGTAAGTTCCTCATCCTCACGTACCTGACCGACTCGTTTTAAATTATTTATGGAATCAGCTGCCACCACCTTTTCAGGTAAAGCTTTCCAGATCCCGACAACTCTCTGAGTGAAAAAATGTCTCCTCATCTCCCGTCTAGATCATTTGCCAATGATTTTAAATCTACGATCTCTGGTTACTGACCCACTCACCAGAGGGGATAGTTATTCTCTAACTACTCTATCAAAAATAAGTAGGAGCTTATGCTCTGGAGTCAGTGCTGGTGAGCTCAGGAGGACTCCTACACAAGCTGCTGGACATCTCCGCAGCAGAAACAGAGAACCACAGAGGCTTTACTTGATAAGAGTGATTTCCCCAGTGTCTTGAGATCTATACTACTTACATGCCATCTGTGATCACTAATATTGTCATGTCTGCTAAAAGATGCCATTCCGTGAAAGGTGCTACAATATCATTACAGATATGTGCCTTGAGTACCCTGACAGCACCAAGACTCTTTTACCTTTGCCAATTATAGACTAGGCTTAGGGAAGGAGAATGACTGAGTGGCAGACAGTTCCTATGTAAGGTTACAGTATGCAGACGACGCTTGTGTCGGCGCTCACTCGGAGGTCGAACTCCAAACCATCGTCAACACCTTCACCGAAGCGCATGAGAGCATGGGCCTTACACTAAACATCCGTAAGACAAAGGTCCTCTACCAACATGCCCCCGCCACACAGTACTGCCCCCTGATTATCAAAATCCATGACAAGGCCTTGGACAACGTGGACCACTTTCCATACCTCGGGAGCCTACTGTCAACAAGGGCAGACATTGATGACGAAGTCCAACACCGCCTTCAGTGTGCCAGTGCAGCCTTCGGTCGCCTGAGGGAGAGAGTGTTTGAAGACCAGGACCTCAAACCCGGCACTAAGCTCATGGTCTACAGAGCAGCAGTGATACCCACCCTGGGAATCCCTGGCCCAAGACTGCACAAAGTGGAGGAGAAGCATCCGGGAAAGTGCCGAACACCTCGAGTCTCTTCGCCGGGAGCAAGCGGAAGCCAAGCGCAAGCAGCGCAAGGAGCGCACGTCAACCCAAGCACCCCACCCACCCGCCCCTTCAACCACCGTCTGCCCCACCTGTGACAGAGACTGTAGGTCCCGCTGAGAACTCATTATTAATGTGGAAGCAAGTCATCCTTAGTTCTGAGGGACTGCCTAAGAAGAGAGAAGAAGAAGAAGATGTAAAACTATGGATAACAGTGTCTGCTTCCTTTTCAGGCAACAAAGGTTATGGTCTCAAACTGAAGCTCACAGCTCCAGTGTCAAAGCTCCCCAAAGCATGTACAAGACAGGTATGACAGGACACCGCAAGGATGGCCATAGAATACATATTTGGCATTTTAAATATTACATTTTGAAGTTTAGATCACCATGACCTAAACAACACAGCTCTCGAAGGGTCTGAAGACACTTTGTAGCCTGTTGTGTCCTGTGCATACGACAACACTTTGGTCTACTAATCTTCACCTCCGGGAGGCCAGCAATGACAGGTAGTCCGTGCAGCTGCCAGGTACGTTCAGAATGCCATCATCGGTGACACCTCTTCCTTTCGGTCAGCAGCCGCATGTCCAGGAATGGTGCATTACATTGGGTTAGAAATATGAGTACAGGTATGCACGGTCACATTTTCCTGTAGCGCTTTAGGAGACAGCTGCCACGGTAACATGCGCAATCCCCACAGCAACACTGAGGAATTTTTTTTTTTTTGGTGAGGGGGGGCCAAGGTCTCTGGCTTGCTCCTGTACCTCACCATTAAAGGTGCTGTAATAAAAACAGAAAATGCTGGAGAAACTCAGCAGGTCATCGACCTGAAACGTTAACTCTGTTTCTCTCTTCACAGGTGCTGCCTGACCTGCTGAGTTTCTCCAGCATTTTCTGTTTTTATTTCAGATTTCCAGCATCTGCAGTATTTTCTTTTTGTATTAAAAATGCTGTATTGAGCTCTCTCGTCCAGCAGCTGACAGACAACAGGCACGCACCCTCGGCCCGGTGGGTCTGACGGTTTAATTCAGTATCTACTGCTTGTGCCGAGGGCAGATCAACTTCAGCACACAGAAAACAACTTTAAAAATTCAGACTTTTAAACTATGTACCCAAGCTACATTAAAATTTTACCAGATCGTCTGTGATCTAATATTGATGGTTTCCACTGAATGACGTGTTCTGTGCTACTTCCCTGCTATTGTGCTAATAAGATTGAGGATCTTTCTGCACACACAAAGATGCCTGCAGACATACCAGGCGATCAGAGAAATGAAATAGAAAGAAAATCCCAAGGGCTGAAATAAAACAGGAAATGCACAGCAAGTCGATCAGCGTCTGAAAGGGAAAGAAAGAAGAGGTAATATTTCAGGGAGATCCTTAACTGAAACACGTGTCTCCATTTTGAAGCCTATAAATAAGCCTCCCTGGGATCACTCTTCCCACTGAGTTTCCTTATGATTGTACAAAAACAATTCTGATGATGTCGCAGCAATTTCCTGATGACTAACTTGCCAATATAATAAAAAAATGAAATTTAAACTTTAAAAAGTCAGTATTTACATTCCAGTGCTAACACACTTATATACAAGCAGAATACGTTAAGGACATAAACAAATCCATAAAGTGGAAAGGCCACTCAGCCCATCAAACTCACTGCATGCAGAGTCTTTGTACGGTTATTCTATCGTGCAGTCCCACTGATATAAGAAAACTACTAGGCACTTGGTCTAAGCGTTAAACAAAGCTTTAATCAACTGTTTTACAACATGGAGATCTAGTTGTGTCCTTCACTAGTTCCTGTTAAGAATGTCCTGCGCAAGCTGGGCCCGTGCCCGAGTATTTATACTCTCCCTGGACAGCGCCACCCGTAGGCCGCTCAGTATTATTTCATAAGTCTTTTTTCACAAATGACTGATTCATGTCGCCCACCATCAAGTTTCTTCCCTTATCCCCACAAACAAAAGAAATCAGGCGGTGCTATTAATTATCGTTGCAACGCTCAATGTTCCTTCTCAACAGATGGCACTCTAGCTATTGAATCAATGATCTTTTCTGAGGTCTGTTCCATATGTGTGGTGAAAAAGGTTTTAGTGATAGGCATGTGAATATTGTACTGACATCCTCTAATTCTCTGCTGATTGTTCACAGGTAATGCATAAGTATTAATACATCCACACTGACAATGGAAATTTTTTGAATATGAAAAACGGAATTGTTTTCACTGTGACGATTGACAACTTTCTGAAACAGCCAACTAATTCTGACTGCATCAACCAAACCCATTGTCTAATTAAGCAAAATCCAGTGAAACAATACAATTTTGTATACCCCCTTGCTCTTTATAAATCGCTCATTTGTACAAGTATTTCTGCTCCAACGTTATTGAGCCTCGGCTCCCCACATATTCATGCTGCTTATTATGCTTGTAATGTCCACAGCACATACTTTTTATAAGACACGGGTGAATTTATTATGTTAGAATACAAAAAGACATGAGAATTTGGTTTTAAATCTCAGCTCCAAATGTCCCCTGCTGACCCACTGAAAGTGGAGAATGTCAAAGGTGAGTCCTAAACTGTCATGGTTCAGTCCCCTGTCTTGGAAACAGCGTGGCGATCGAGGCCACAAACTACAGGCTAATGTTTCTCATTATTCTCACCATTTTTTGAAATAAGAAATCTTAAAATTAAATATGGAGAGGGATAGTAATTTTTGCATAATGCGATTTCTTTGATATTACATAGAATTACATAGAAATTACATCATGAGAACAGGCTGTTCGACCCAATCAGTGCCTTTTGGTACTTTATCCTCCACACCAGCAGTAGTCTTAATCCCATGTACACGGTCTGTTCCCGTATCCCTTTATCCCTCTTTCCTTCAACCAGTTATCGAACGTAATCCTAAAAAATTGACGTGGGGTCTCTGCTTCAATCATTAACTCTGGAGAACTCTGAAGAAGAGCAGGGGAGTTCTCCCGCTGTCCTGACCATTATTTATCCCTCAACCAACATCACCAAAACAGATTATCCAGTCATTATCACATTGCTGTTTGTGGGAGCTTGCTGTGCGCAAATTGGCTGCTGCGTTTCCTACATTAAAACAGTGACTCCACTTCAAAAGGTACTTCATTGGCTGTAAAGCGCTTTGGGACGTCCAGTGGTCGTGAAAGGCGCTGTATAAATGCAAGTTTTTCTTTCTTTAAGTGCAGTCCACAGCCTCTCAACCCTCTGTGTAAAAAGTTTCTCCTGCTCTCTGTCCTAAATCTCTTACATTTAATCTTATATCTATGTCCTTTTGTTCTAGACACCAGTCAGTTTCTATCTACACTGTCCCATCCCTTCATAACTTTAAACACCTCTATCAAATGAGGCACTACAGGCCCTACACTACAGGCACATGTTTTCAGCAATACGTGGACTATAGGCATTGGGTTGACCAATTTCTATGTTAATCAATAGATTGTGTTGCAAAGTGGTGCAACCAAAAATGAGTTTCCATGATCAGAGATCCAAGTGGACTAAATGAAAAGCTATTTGGCAAAGATGGCAGAAAGTTACTGAGACGTGTAGCTACCAAGAGAGCAATAGCCAACAAGCATTTACCAAAATCATTTCAACATCAGTTTAAAAGCAGGAAGAAAATCCTCTTTCCTTTTTCACCTGGTCCCTGGGAGTTTGAGTTTACAGAAATGCTGCACAGACTGAACACAGCTCCCAGTTAATTATCTGCCAACACAGTTTATCTTTTCCTTTGTGTTATTTTAATTAATGTCGATTTCCTCCAAGCGAAGCAGCTGTCATGTAAATAGTGAAATCTTGCCATCCCATCCATGATCTGGAACTCACGTGAAGAAGGGAAGATTGGTGCTTCTTTGTTTTGCTTCTCTGCACTAAGCTGTGGAATGGTCAGAACCCCTTCGCCCTCTCACTCACAGCATGCACAGGCAGCACAGTGCTGACAAAAAAAAGATAACATCTTCCAGTTAAAAAAGAACGTTGTGCTTGGTTTTTAACAATAGTGTCAGTTTAAAACATTTTTTAAAATTGCTCGACAAGCTTAAAACTTCGCTTTAAAACCTGGGCCTCGATTTAAACCCACCCCCGACGGGTGGGAGAGGGCCGAGGAGGGTTGACATATCGGAATCAAGCAACCCGGCCACATTCCCAGCTACCGTGATATTTACAGGCACTGTGCAAGGCTCCTGCTAAAAGCAGCCCGGGGCCTACTTAACATGCATTTTTAATCTCAACACAGGGGGAATCCCGCGCTCACTGCAGCAACACGGTGGGAGGAGCCGACTGGCTAGAAGAGGCCTAGGTAAGTTTTGGAACCTTGCCTTCGGCCTCCCCAGCCCCGAGCACCCACCTTCCCGATCGCTGACATCAGCAAGCTCCCCTCTCCCAATCGCAGCCTCAGCCTTCCTGCGCAACCCCCCCCCCACAACCGCAGACCATATCCTTCTTCTCCGCAACCCCCCCACCAATCGCAGCCTCAGCCTTCCTTCGCACCCCTCCCAACCCAACCACAGCCCATATCCTTCTTCTCCGCAAGCCCCCACCAATCGCAGCCTCAGCCTTCCTGCACACCCACCCCCACCCAATCGCAGCCCATATCCTTCTTCTCTGCAGCCCCCCCACCAATCACGGCCTCAGCCTTCCTTCGCACCCCTCCCCAACCCAATCACACCCCATATCCTTCTTCTCCGCAACCCCCCCACCAATCACGGCCTTAGCCTTCCTTCCGCCCTCCCCCCACCGCCCCCCCCCCCCACCCCCCCATCCCTCCACAAACCCGATTACGGCCTGGATCCTTTTATCGCCGCCCTCTCCCAATCGTAGTCTGAGGCTTCCACCATCCCCCACCCCACTAATAGCCAGGGACCATTCCCACGGGTCCCCGGCCGTGACCGCCTGCCGCTAAATTTATGCTCCCGCCCACCAGCCAGGCAGGCTATCTGGCCAGCTGTCGGCCGGCAGTCTGCGCAGAACTATTTAAATGAGGCCCTGCGCTTTAGATCAGCAGGGCCTCCCCATCCCCGGCTTTGCCGAGGTTCTCGCTACCAGGCTCCCCGGCACTCTTCCCGCCTCCCCGTTACTATCGGGGCCCTAATGTCAGCTTAATACTCAAGGAACCCATCAATAAGGATCATCTGCAGTCATCTTACAGCGGCACAGTCAGCCTAAGGATAAATGCAGAGCTGTTATTGAAACTAAGGTCTCAATCTTGCCAACCCTGGGAAGGCGGGTATGGAGGCGAGACTGCCGGGAAAATGGCAGAATCTGGGGGCGGGTGCCCAACCCGCCACCTACCTGCCTCCATGCCATCTTGCCAGGAGGTGGGTAGCCGACCTGCGCCAGGTCCCGTCTCCTGGAGGCGGGAAGGGGATTACAGCCACCTAACTGCCTGTTAACAGGTAGCTAACAGGTAGATAAGAGGATTATCCCCATTTTACCCACACAAGTGTGGGCTTCCCAAAGGCTGCGAACCCCGCCAGGGTCACCGAGGCGAGCAGTGGGTCTGCGGGGGTCAGTGGGGTGCAAAAGTACACTGCGAAGGTAAGTGATAGGTGCAAGTGTGGAGAGGTGAGTATGTGAGGTGAGTGGAAAGTGTTAGAAAAGGTTTACTTACCTTTGTTTCTTCCTGCAGGCTTCAAGAGTTGGGTATGCGGAGAGTCTCACATCTCCGTGGCAGAGATGACAGATGGCTGCTGCATTCTCCAATGCAACAACCATCTAATTTCTGCTAAAGAAAGGTTTGATGAGTCTTGAATTCAAGAACTCATCAAACTACAGAGACCGTTAGTGTTTGACAGCTTCACAGAGCTGTCAAACGATGACAATTCATCTGTCAAAATTTTTTGACAGATAAAACGTCATACGCTGATGTTCTCTGTAACCAACTTCCCCTTAATTGGCCTGCTAAGCCCGCTGGGCGGGCTTAACAAGGTCAATCAAGGGAAAATAGCATGGGTTGGCCACAAGTCGATGGAGGCGGGACAGCGACCCGACAAGTGGGAGTCCTGCCTCCAACGCGCCCCCATTGGCGAAATCGCCCCCCTTGTGCCTGGAAAACCAGGTACCTCCTGCTCACAAGTTCACTAAATACTTATGAACGAGGAAGGCTTTTCAGCCCATCCTAATTCATCATCCAGAACAATCCTACACTCCCCCTACTGCTGCATCTAATTGTTTCTTGTCACCTCCACCACTCTGCTCAGAGTCAATTCGAAGTGTTGATCACATTCTGTGTGAAGAAGAATCTCCGGGTATCAGTTCTAAAGTTACCTTGTATTAGTTTGGGCCTGTGTCCCCTTGTCCTACTCGCACTGTTTAATCTAAAGGTGTAATCCGGATTCATTTCTTCCAAACCATTTACTAACTTATATACTTCTACAGATCGCCTCTCGGGTGCCTGCTCTAAAATCTTCTACTCAAACATAAGCATGCTTTCCATTGGGCCAACAATATTGTCATCTCTTTCACTTCAAAACTTTCTGTAATTTTGGCTCTAATTACAAGCATCAGATTTAAAGCTCTTAACGGGACCTCGGGAACCTGCAGGAACATTTCCTGGCACACTGACCTGGAAAGGAGTGTGGGGGCCTGTCTTCTTACGGTGTGGGTCAGCAGACAGGCAGATGCAGAGCTATGCAAGGATACTTGCAGCTACTATGCAGCATCGGGCTGGCACATGCAGTGACAGCAATGGTTAGTTCTGAATTGGGACTTGGATGCAGCTACTTGTAGGCATGCTGTAATGTTGAAGTGTGGGGAGGTTACCGTAGAGTGGTACAGAGGGTAAGCATTTGATGCAGCACCCTCGCCACTTCATCACCCATCAGGCAAAATGTTGGGTGTTGGGTTGCTCTTTCACTTGTCGTCAGATTGATACCAGCACTGAGGATTTCCTTTCCCTTCACTTTGGCTTACCATTTCTTAATCCGTGCCCCTTCACCCTTGCAAAGCCTTTTCAGACCCTTTCAGAATTTTAAGAACATAAGAACGTAAGAAATAAGAGCAGGATTAGGCCATTTGGCCCTTCGAGCCTGCTCCGCCATTCAATAAGATCATGGCTGATCTTCTACCTCATCTCCACTTTCCTGCACTATTCCCATATCCCTTGATTCCCTTAATATTCAAAAATCTATCGATCTCTGTCTTGAATATACTCAATGACTGAGCCTCCACAGCCCTCTGGGGTAGAGAATTCCAAAGATTCACCACCCTCTGAGTGAAGAAATTTCTCCTCATCTCAGTCCTAAATGGTCGACCCCTTATACTGAGACTGTGACCCCTGGTTCTAGACTCCCCAGCCAGGGGAAACATCCACCCTGCATCTACCCTGTCAAGCTCTGTAAGAATTTTGTATGTTTCAATGAGATCACCTCTCATTCTTCTAAACTTTAAGTAAGTAGATCAAAACTGTACACAATACTCCAGGTGTGGTCTCACCAGGGCCCTGTATAATTGCAGTAAGAAGTCTTTGCTCATATACTCAAATCCTCTTAAAATAAAGGCCAACATACCATTTGCTTTCCTAATTGCTTGCTGTACCTGCATGTTAACTTTCAGTGGTTCGTGTACAAGGACACCCAGGTCCCTCTGAACACCAACATTTCCCACACCCTCACCATTTAAAAAATACTCTGCTTTTCTATTTTTCCTACCCAAGTGGACAACTTCACATTTCTCCACATTATATTCCATTTGCTTTACACTAGAAAATTGTACACTATTACCACTTCAAGGTGGATGTGCACCAATTCTTGACCATTTAGAACTAACTTACATGTGCAGGTGAAAATGGGCAGCTTTGATACACGGTACCAACGGAGGGCAATGGTGGCTGTAAGCAACAATGTACCCTTTCTCAAAATCTATTGAAAACCCAAGGTGTAGGAGGAAGAGAAACCTAAACAAGATAAAGGCTCCCACGCACTTTAAGCTGAACATATCAGCTTCTTCTGAGGCATGTTTATTTTTGGCTTCACCAAGTGAATTTCTTGACATGTGAGAAGGTTATGGCGTTTGCAGCAAAGAGTGATGTTCGGAGAAAGTTGGAGGCCGCGATTTCCCCTACCTTGGCGGGTCCATGGCGGGCGATGTCTGCTGGCTCCAGCCCGCTGTGCGGAATGATTTTACGTTGATTGGGCTTGTTAAGCCTGCCCAGCGCGTTTGCCAGCCAATTAAAGGAAGCGGGTCTGATGATGTCATTTGATGATGCGTCCTCAGCCAAGGACCATGTGCAAATTGATTTTGACAGAGAGACTTGGGAGTATATGTGCACAAATCGTTGAAGTTGGCAGGGCAGGTTGAGAAAGCGGTTAAAAAAGCATCACTGAGTAGGCTTTCAGATTAAGATTGACCATTTCGGCAATGAGAAGCCTGCCGCCACCTATTGAACCAGTATGAGTCGCAGGGAGAAAATAAGGGGGAAAATATCTTTTAGTTGCCTTCAAAAACGGCCAAGTTGATGCGGTTTTTTTGAATAAAAATCACTACTTATATTTTTACAATCGCATTTGTATTTAAAAGAATGAATTTCTTCAGTGTTGTGACTGTTACTTTTGAGCAAGCTGAATGATCCATGGGATAAGAGATAAATAATGATCAGTGGTTTCTCATTGTCCTGAGGGAGGTTTTTAACTTCATAAAAACCATGTATTAAGCTAATTAAAGGACCAGAATATCATTACATTTTCAGATATTTTATATTTCTAGATCTCTAAAACCTTCATTAGATACAGTGACAAGCTGAGAGGGAGGTTAGTCAGAGGAGCAAACAGGTTGTGATTCGTGGTTGTGATCATTTGAGATGGTTTCAATATTAGATATAAAACGGCAAAGTGAAAGTGCGGCTGCATGAGGTGGGTTGGAGGAGCATTGGCCAGTTTAGTACACAAGGCACCTCTCCAGAAGATCTGGCAGGATATGGTGATCTGGGTTAACATTGTGCACAGACCCCACAGGGTCTAGAAACAGATACAGAAGTAAATGGAAGATCATAAGAAAGCTGCCAAAGTATGGCCCCCAACAGGACCATATACCAGTAGATGGCCAAAGGACTTGTGACACAGAGGCCGGAATTTTGCCGGCGCTCAGGGGGCGGGTTTGGAGGCGGGACATTCCGGCAAAATCGCTGTCAACCCGCCATCAACCAGCCTCCAATCAATCTTCCCAAGTGTTGGGTCCCGACACCTAGCGGCGGGAAGAGGATTATAGCCACTTAACTGCTTGTTAACAAGTTGTTAACAGGCAGTTAACAGGCTTTTCCAATTTTGACACTTCTACTGCGGGCTTCCCGATGTCCAGACACCACGCCAGATAAGTGCGGTGTGTTGCGAGTCTGCTGTAATGTTTATGCATTGATGACAGCTGCAGAAGTGGTGTGAAGGATCCAATGGTGCACTGGTGAGTTTCAGAGGTAAGGAAATGTTGGGAAATTCATTTTTAATGCATTTAGACTTTTCTGTAGGTAACAGGTTTTGAATTGGCTGTCTAGTCCCACCTCATTGGGGGAACCTCTCTCACCAGTGACAGATCGCTTCTGTAACCTCACCTGCAGCTGCCATCTGTTCTAGCCTAAGGAAGGAGTCACTGGAGAGCCTGGGTGCAAGAGTTCGCCTGTGAACAGTGATTGTCAGTGTTTGCAGCACCTCAATGCTGTCAAACACTGAAAAATCAACTGTCAAAAAAAATTGTGCATGGTCCCTTTAAGGGCAGTTGAGGTAAAATTACGTCTGTGGGCCGGATGTAGTTGGGGCGGGACTGGAACCCGGAAGGCAGCTGACCCGCTCCCAAGCCGCCTCGAAGCATAAAATCGCGGCCAAAGTGTTACACAGCCAACGTGCCACACAGTCAACCTGCTACACACACACTACTGGCCTTAGATACCTTTCACCATGCATGCACGTGTCCTACTTCTCACTTCTCACTTAATGACACATCCCCACAATTACAAAAATATCATATACACAATTTTGCAATGCAAACTCTGTTTGAAGGTGTGTCGAAGCCAGCGTTGTAAAATGTTTTCCTTTTCTGTTATTGTAAGCCTGGAAGAGGGCCGATTAGAACTACCAGTGGCCCAGAACAAACCAGCACCTTGCACCTCACCAAATTTTTCCAGCACCAGCACAGCTATACACATCCCAGAGGATGCAGCTAATGAGTTTAAACAGGCAGAACTAAGTGAGTTACAGGGTACAGCTGAGAAGGAGCTACTGGTGTTGTAGCTTCTGTGGAGCACCTTGGGATGTTTTACTACGCTAAAGGCGCTATACAAATGCAAGTTGTTGTTGAATCCGATGGCTGCCATCAATGACCCCTGTATCCTGGGAAATGCAGCAGAGCGGTGAAATTGGGCAGCCATGTCATGATGTTGTTACTATTCAGTGGGAAAGGAGAAGAAGTGCTAATCATGTTGACAAATTCTTCAGTCATCCATTTAATGCATCTGTGGACAGCTGATACTTAAACGGTCCTCGTGTTGGCCAGAGGCAGAAAAGCTGAAGATGGCAGTGACCTTGACTTATATCTGGCAGTGTGGACAAGTTGACTAGAAGTGTCCTTATAGTAGATGTCACACCTCTTCAACTGCTGAGCAGAGGAGGTTGCTCTTGGTCATTGCCAGATAGTTGTGCCAGGGCTGCAGATATTGTTGGCATAATGACAGGTGCAGACGGTCCAATTTTGGTGCCAGCTGATATCCTTGGTCTGCCTTCTTTCATTTTGTATCACATCAAGCAATAAATACCACAACTGGGGCAAGTTAAAAGCATCATTAATTTTAAATGGATTTGCCAACCAGCAAAAGACTCATTGTCGCAACCTTGTCGCTCTCTTAGCTGCAGTGAAAGTTTATATTCTGAGCCCCTTTTCATATCCCCTCTCCTTAAGGATCTTCCTATTCAGTTTTGCGTCTAAAGCGTCTTGGGATGTATTTTCTGCATTAAAGGCACTACATAAATGTACATTGTTGTTATTGTTTTTGTTAAGTTAGACATTCCCTAATTGTTTGCCCATCTGAGCTCTCAGGCGGATATAAAAGATCCCATGGCACTATTCGAAGAAGAGCATGGGAGTTTTTCCAGTATTCTGGCCAACATTTATCTCTCAACCAACATCTAAAACAGATTATCTAGTCACCTATTTAATTGCTGTTTGTGGAACCTTGCTGTGCACAATTTAGCTGCCATGTTTCCCTGTATTATAACAGTGACTGCACCTCAAAAGTACGTCATTGGCTGTGAAGTGCTTTGGAACATCCTGAGGTCATGAAAGGTACGATATGAATGCAAGTCTTTCTCTTTTTCTATGTTTAGATCATTAAAAAAAAAAGCATATTAAGCCACTTAAAACAGAAGCAGAGCCTCAGAAAACCTCTACCTTTTGATGAGCTCCTTTGGGGCAGGAATTGATATGTGTAGTGCCCGTCTTTCAGGCATAAAACACATCCCAATTTAGCAGCAGGATGGCCTGTGCCCAATCTGCGCAGGTGTTGGTCCCACTGCCAAATTCATAGGGCCCATTCTTAGGCTTTGCAGGCGAATGCCTAAAACAAGCTTTAGGCCCCTTGAATTTGTAATTTAGGGACCTAACGCCGGTTAAAGGATGCCTTTCAGAAATTTGTGATCAATGATCGGGGCAGGCATCGGGCCTGTCCCGTTCAGGGTTCTTCAATGGCCCCCACACCCGCCGACCAAAGGGAAGTTTTACATTTTTGTTTAAAATGGGCCCAAACTAATTTTTACCCCAATGTTTCCCTTTTATGCCCACTTCATGCAGGTGCACTAAGTACACTGGGCGATCAGAGAGGATTCAGAGGAGATTTACGAGGATGTTGCCTGAACTGGAGAATTTTAGCCATGAGGAAAGATTGGATAGGCTGGGTGTTTTCTCTGGAACAGAGGAGGCTGAAGGGAGACCTTATTGAGGTGTATAAAATTATGAGGGGCCTGGATACAGTGGATAGGAAGGACCTGTTCCCCTTAGCAAAGAGGTCAATAACCAGGGGGCATAGATTTAAAGTAATTGGTAGAAGAATTAGAGGGGAGATGAGGAGAAATTTTTTCACCCAGAGGGCGGTGGGGGTCTGGAACGCACTGCTCAAAAGGGTGGTAGAGGCAGAAACGCTCATTACATTTTAAAAAGTACTTGGATATGCGCTTGAAATGCCGTAACCTGCAAGGCTACGGACCAAGAGCTGGAAAGTGGGATTAGGCTGGATAGCTCTATTTTGGCTGGCACAAACATGATGGGCCGAATGGCCTCCTTCTGTGCTGTAAACTTCTATGATTCTATTTCTATGATCAGTAAAAAGTGCACTAGGAATGATTGACATGCCATTTAAATGAAATTGAATATGTTAATAAAGTTCTTGCTCATTTGTGCAAAAATGCTGAAGCAGGAAAATTGCACATTACCTGAATCCAGTGGGGAGCCAGCAAAATTGAAATTCATGCCACTTCATGCCCAGTCGTGGCAGTAGAACTGATCCTGCCAGTCAAAATACCACAGTCATTTGTAACTACAGGGTATTTGTCAAAGTACCGACTATCTTCTGGAACTTTTTTCCCAGTTTGAAGTTGAAAATATCACGGGCTGGATTTTCATTCAGGTGCGGGTTGGTGTCGTGTAATCTGCATTTCGTGTTATCCACACAAATCTAATTCGATGTGGGAGATTGATGCTATTTTAACTAAATTGCCCAATTGAGTTCCAGCTTGTGAGAAACCGTGGCAAATGAGTTTCTCCAGTCTGAAAGTCGCCTCCAATGACGTCATCATTGCTGCTGCATTTAAGGTCTGCAAGAAGCCTTGCTTCTTCTGCAGACTGCCAACCTTCTGGCATTTCCTGATACACTGAGCTCGAAGCAGAATGGCCAGAGAAAGACCGAGGTCTGCACCCCGTTTCAATGACGTTGCCCTGCAGGCTTTAGTGGAGGGAGCAAGAGCTCACAAGGAGGTGCTCTTCCCTTCATCAGGGAGGAAGAAGCCTCCCCAGCAGACATAGGCTGCGTGGCTGCAAGTGGCAGAGGAGGTCAACTCCTTATCGGCTACCCGCAGAACCTGGATACAGTGCAGGAAGAGATTTCATGACCCTCAGCGCACTGGAAAAGTGAATATGAATTTCCCATCACTCTCAATCTGATCCCCATTGCCTTTCCTCACCAGCACTCAGCTTTAGCAATCTCTTCCTCCACATCCCACTTGACACTGACATCCATGCACCCTTACCCATTCCCTCTCTCTCTATGGTCACATTCACCTAACTATTCGACTATGCAGCCCTCACACTCCCCATCACTCTGATGCTATGAAAACAACTGACAACACACAGGGAGGGCCCTTGGTCTTGCCACCTCACTCCATCTTTGTCTCCTTCTAAGCATCTATGCTATGGATTCTCTATACGCCTTCATTCTCACTCAACCTCCACTTGTCTCCCTCATTGCAGGAAAAGAGAGCTCACAATAAAAGAGAACGAGCGAGGACAGGAGGAGGGCCACCCTCTGTAGCCCACCTCACCCCCTGAGAGGAGGCGGCCCTGGAGATCGCAGGAGTGGAGGACGACGCGCATGTGGGGGACAGACAGATGGGTGCATCACACCAAGCTGGTGAATGAATAGTTTTCCATCTCTCTCACTGATATTGCATGAGTTGCTGATAATGTTTCGGAAGCTCTAACAGATGGACTAATGATCATCTGCAATATGCAATGTGCATGTAACCTTGGCATCACATCTCTGACTCTTTCCTTTACTCCCCCATCGCAAGCACCCGTCCCCACTAGCCAGGAGGAACAGGCTGAGCCTCCAGACTCCACAGAGGAAGCTGCAACTTCTGAGGGCGCAGCTTCAGCAGAATTCAGCGCACCCAGCACCAGCGCAGACACTCACACCTCGGTGGGACCTTCTGGACATAGAGTAGTGTTGTCACCTGGTGTATCACAGCTCACAAGTGAGCATCAGCAGATTCTGGAGACAGGGACAGCAGTGGAGAGTCCTAGTCGGAGGGGGCAGGACTCTGCCAGCTCAGCTCAGCTGCATGTCGATCCTCTGCCTCTGGGTCCATCCACAGTATCAGCGGTGATGGCAATCCAGGAAAAGATGCAGGAGTCTCTGGCAGGTTTTGTCTCCAGGGTTGCTGTGAGTGTGGAGCGAATGGAGGAGTCCCTCGCTAACATGAGCAGAGCCTTTGTGGAGTCATTGGCACATGAAAGCATCAACATGGAAAGGATGGCAACCTCCATGGAAGTGCTAAGTCGCCAGAGTGTTGAAAACATGGTGAGTGCTCAGAATGGACTGACATTTCTGGAGGAGCGATGGTCAGCTATTGAACAGAGAAACCAGACCTTCATGGCAGTCCCTCTGAGTAGGACTGCCAGTGCAGATACGGGTCCCCATGGCCCCCCTGATGTGCAGCAAGGTGCTCTCAAGCCACTTGCAAGCGCTGAGGGGGACCTGACCCATGAGAGGGAAGTTGGTGGCAGACATCAAGGAAGTGGGGGCTCCTCTCCAAGTGCTCACACTTCCATGCCACTGCAGAGCCCTCGGTCAGAGCCCCACCAGAGTCCACACCCAACTGAGATCGGCATCTCAACCCCTGCACAGCCGCAGGAGCAGCAGACTGTTGACGAGATCTCACAGGTTTGCCACCCCGAGGACTCCCGCCAAAGGTGTCGAGACAGGAGCAGCAAGAAACTGAGCAAGGGGCCTCCACATCTGCTGAAGCCACAGGGGAAGCACCACGTAGGAGCACGCGTAAGAGAAAGATACTGCACAAATAGTCACAAGGGTAGTCACTTGGGTGAAATTTGATGTTTTTTGTGTAAAAGCCATCATATGAATCATGTACATAAAAAATCTGATGGCTACTGCTGTAGTTGTGGCGTGTGTCATTTCGCAAATGGGACTTCCACATTGAGGGCTTAGGATTACTTGCAGGTGTCAGTATGGTGGTCAGATTGCTAGGAATCAGCTTGTGCGTGGCCATTGTCGATGCTCAGGTAAGAAGATGCAAGGCAAAAGTGCTTGAGTGACTAGGCTAAGCAAACCTGGCCAAGATGAGTGCGTTCCTTGCATCCCGGGCAGCTATATTCTCGCTTACTGCTGCCACTGGTTGATGGGCCTCTGCAAGATGTTTGTTTTCGCTCTCCTCCTCCTCCTCATCTGAGGAGAATATGTGAAGAGCCACTTGGTCCTCAGGAATCTGCAAGCCATGACGCTGTGCCATGTTGTGAAGTGCACAGCAAACCACGACGGTTCTGGAGACCCTGGCTGTTGAGTACTGCAGGGCTCCACCTGATCTATCCAGGCATCTGAAGCGCATCTTCAGCAAACCGATGGTTTGCTCGATTATGGCTCTGGTGGACATGTGGCTGGAGTTGTAGCTCTCCTCAGCTTCATTGGATGGTCTCCTCAATTGCCTCATTAGCCATGTCCTCAGGGGATAGCCCTTGTCTCCAAGTAGCCATCCATTAAGTTGGTCTGGTGGACTGAATAGCGGAGGCACACTAGACTGGCGCAGTATGAAGGAGTCATGGCAACTGCCAGGGTACTTGGCACAAACATGCAAAATTTCCTTCTTGTGGTCACACACCAGCTGAACGTTAAGGGAGTGGAAGACCTTGCGATTGACAAAAATACCTGGATTGCGATGGGGTGCCTTCAAGGCCACATGTGTGCAGTCAACGACGCCCTGCACCCTTGGAAAGCCTGCCAGATGAGCTAATCCAACCGCACGCGCCGTGACACTTGCTTGATCCTTGGTGAAATGGATGTGATTGTGTATGAGGGCAAAGAGGGCATCGGTTACCTGCATGATGCAAGTGTGTGCGGCCACCTGGGAGATGCCGCTGATGTCTGCTGCTCATCCCTGGAATGAGCCTGAGGCAAAAAAGTTGAGTGCTGCTGCTCAGACATGTTGAGATAGCTGACCCTGTGTCTGTAGACCCTGTTTGGGGGGTATCTCCTGCGCCGATGGGCTTCCATGCGCCGGCCGATCCTGGCCTGTGGGTGAGCAGCAGCTTTGCGTGCCTGTTGTTGCCGCTGCTGTTGGGGCTGCTGTTGTTGTTGCTGCTGCTGTTGGGGCTGCGGTTGTTGTTGCTGCTGTTGTTCGGCCTCATCTAATATCCAGAAGGGAAGGAAATAAATGGCTCTCATGCTTCTGGTAGATGCCTCAGTTGAGGAAGCGCTCAGTGAAGGTGGCGAGAGGGGTTTCCCAGGAGGTCACACTGGAGATGGGTGTCAGGCTCCAAACTTCCACAGCTGTGGTTATGCCTTCTAAAAGTTCCCCCAGACCTGAGACTACAAAGTCCTGCCACCTGCAAATGATGGCTGATCAAATCTCCTCTTTAATGGTTGACCTGCAGCTGATAGTCAGCAATCCAATTGTGTTCCCACCAGGTTTCACCGTCGTGTTTCAGAACAGGCGTGTTTCACATGGGAAAAGGGTTAAAATCACAATGGCCATTCAAAATGGCATTATAGAGGCAATTTAGTGCTTGTTAAGGGCCTTAACGGCCTATCCCGCCTCTTGGAGGCGGGACGGAGACGGGACCATCAGACACGAATTTTTGAAAATTGTGTGGAGGCGGGATGGAGGTGGGGTCGGGCCCGCCCGCCAGTTTTTGCAATTTTAACCACCCGCACGCCTCCAATCTCGCCTCCACGGCCCAATGAAAATCCTGCCCCACAACTTCAAAATGAGATCCACTCTTTCCAAATTATACAAAAATTTATTTGAAAATGTTACAAATATTCAATGATGACTGGCAGGGACGTTTCAAGATTTGCAATGTAGAGTATTTGAAGGAGTCCATCGAAATGACCTTTTTTGGTCCAAGCTGTGGATTCTGAAGCAAATTTTAAAGCCTTGTTTCCAGTGCCACGCATTATGTATGTGTGTGTGTGTGTGTGTGCTTTATGGAGCCTAGACCATTGGAAATCAGTTATTTTAATCTTCCGCTCAGGCTCTGATTAATGACCTGTGAAAACAGCTTCTGGAAGTAAAGATTTTCCTGATGCTAATGCCATTGATTTATGGGATTATTACTTCTATTCCATGCGTTGCAGTGAATTCCAGAGCTGTGGTACTGGTATCCTGCTCGTACCAAAAATATATTCTAGGGTTTTGACGTCGTCCTGTTAACCCTTTGGAGGACTGTGGTACCTTGACTAATACATGACCCAAATATTACGTCACAGTAGAGCCTCTTAGTGGACAAGCCAGAGAAGCATGTAAAATATTTCCTTTTCCCAGTCATTTTCAGGAAGCAAACAATGTCGGATGTGTGAAACACAATGGAAAATGTTTGAAGTGCACATCAGGGCAGTCAGCACTTGAAATAGAGCGAACTAAGAATTAAATAGAACCTGTGAAATTTATAGAAATATTTTCTATTATAAAAAAGTAAAAATTCCAGGTTTGAAAAAGCAACACAAATATATATATATATACTATTCCTTAAATATTACCCAATAGATATTTAATTTATACAACAAAAGCATGTTTCAAAGTGAAGGCTTTCCACTTACTGCGAGCAATCATTGATTGCGGCACAGAGACTTGTAGCAGTCTTTTATTGGCCATTCACGTTGGCATGCTGCTTACTGTCCGAATGTTCTTTCACGAGCAGTGTGATTTCAACATCTGGTAACAAAAGCCTGCTGCCGATCTCCCCAAAGCAGTTAATAAATACCATCAGTAGGTGGGAAACATTAACTTTGAAACTTGTTTTTACTGTGCAGATTAAATTATTAAAACTAACTCATGTTCGTAACTAGATACTGAATGAGTGCCTGTGTATTGGATACAAGTTGATTGGAACCTGGAGTTTAAATTGGATATCCATTAACTGATATGAACTGTACCAGAACTTTTGCATTTGCTCAGATAATAATCTAAAATGCAAGAACTTTATTGTGTCTAGACCACAGAAAACTCTAAATTGCTAGGACTCATTTTTCTCTCACCACACAGTCCCACTAGCCTGGGTACAAAGTCATTTTTAAATGTGAATCATTTGTGCAGAGGCATAGTCTCGCTCTTTTCCCTCAGAGCTCAGTATAAATTGTGAATATTAACCTGATTTCACATACAAATCTATGATTAATCACATACAAGTCTGTGATAAAAGTGCTCAATGTCGTACACCCTGCAAGCGGCAAGATGGGAGTTACAGGGTCAGGAAAAAGAGATTGTGAAGCACTTAAAGACGATAATATTGTTGAGGAGGTTCTCAGACCTGAGAGAAGGTTGTTTAGCAGGTTGGGTTTTTTTTAAAGCCTCTCAAACTAAAGGAGGCACAATGGTGTAGAAATTACCTATAAATGAAATGGTACATCCCAAGTCAATGGGGCCTGGAAGGAATGTCAAAAGTGTTTCAGGAATGTCCACCACAGAACCCAAAAGAAGCTGGCAAACAGCAATGAACTCCAATGGCATAGACAGTCTAGTATTGAGAGCAAAACAGGTGAAAGAACTAGATATAATAAATGTTTCCTTACACAACATGTTAGTGAGGAAACTAGGGATAACCGGGTATTAGATTTAGTTTTTAGCCGTGTCCCTGATGCAGTATCAGGCCTCAATATGTGGGAATACATGAGCAATAGTGATCACAATATTACTAGATTCAACTTGATCAGCCAAACCAAAGTTGCTGAAAACTTAATGCTAGTAGCAGATTACTAGACTGGGCTAGATTTACAAAGATGGCAGATGTTTTGAATCTGGTCGAATGGCCAACCCAACTAAACAGATGCACGACTAGCACAGAAGAAAAATGGAGTATCTATAAAACTATCCTAATCTTTGTTTGAGACTTTCAACATGGCTTCTGGAAAAGAAGATCATGTCTCACCAATCTAGTTGCATTTTTTGAGGAAGTTCTTCTTCTTCTTAGGCAGTCCCTCGGAACCGAGGATGACTTGCTTCCACATTAAAAATGAGTTCGCAGGTGACTGATGAGTCCAATGCGGGACCTACAGTCTCTGTCACAGGTGGGGCAGACGGTGGTTGAAGGGACGGGTGGGTGTGGTGCATGGGTTGACGTGCGCTCCTTGCGCTGACTGCGCTTTACTTCTGCTTGCTCCCGGCAAAGAGACTCGAGGTGCTCGGCGCCTTCCCGGATGCTTCACCTCCACTTTGTGCGGTCTTGGGCCAGGGATTCCCAGGTGTCGGTGGGGATGTTACACTTTTTCAAGGAGGCTTTGAGGGTGTCCTTGAAGCGTTTCCTCTGCCCACCTGGGGCTCTCTTGCCGTGCCAGAGCTCCGAGTAGAGCGTTTGTTTTGGGAGTCTCGTATCGGGCATGCGGACAATGTGACCCGTCCATCGGAGCTGATTGAGCGTGGTCAAAGCTTCGATGCTGGGGATGTTGGCATGAGCAAGAACATTGACGTTGGTGCGCCTATCCTGCCAATGGATTTGCAGGATCTTGCGGAGGCAGCGTTGGTGGTACCTCTCCAGTACTTTGAGGTGCCTGCTGTACATGGTCCATGCCTCTGAGGCATACAGCAGGGCGGGTATCACTGCTGCTCTGTAGACCATGAGCTTAGTGCCGGATTTGAGGTCCTGGTCTTCAAACACTCTCTTCCTCAGGTGACCGAAGGCTGCACTGGCACACTGAAGGCAGTGTTGGACTTCGTCATTGACGTCTGCCCTTTTTGACAGTAGGCTCCCGAGGTATGGAAAGTGGTCCACGTTGTCCAAGGCCTTGTCGTGGATTTTGATAATCGGGGGGCAGCACTGTGTGGCAGGGGCAGGTTGGTAGAGGGCCTTTGTCTTACAGATGTTTAGTGTAAGGCCCATGCTCTCGTACACTTCAGTGAAGGTGTTGACGATGGTTTGGAATTCGACCTCCGAGCGAGCGCAGATGCAAGCGTCGTTTGTATACTGTAATTCGACGACAGAGGATGGGACGACCTTGGATCTGGACTGGAGGCGACGGAGGTTGAACAGTTTCCCGTTTGTTCTGTAAATTAGCTCCACTCCAGCGGGGAGCTTACTGAGGGTGAGATGGAGCACTGCAGCAAGGAAGATCGAGAAGAGCGTTGGTGTGATGACACAGCCTTGCTTGACCCTGGTTCGTATGTGAATTGGGTCTGTGGTGGAACCGTTGGTCAGGATCACGGCTTGCATGTCGTCGTGAAGCAGGCAGAGGATAGTGACAAACTTTTGAGGGCAGCCGAATTTGAGGAGGACACTCCATAATCCCTCACGGTTGACAGTGTTGAAGGCCTTTGTGAGATCAAAGAAGGCCATGTACAGCGGTTGGTGCTGTTCCCTGCATTTCTCTTGTAATTGACGTGCGGTGAAGATCATGTCCATTGTGCCCCTTAGTGGGCGGAATCCACATTGCGACGCTGGGAGCAGCTCTTCGGCCACTGGGTGAAGGTGATTGAGCAGGATTCTTGCGATGACTTTCCCTGTGGCAGACAGCAGGGAAACTCCTCTGTAATTACCGCAATCGAACTTGTCACCGCCGTAATTGTGACCATCTTCAAGAAAGGTGTGGAAGTTACTTGGTTGGTGGATGTAGGTAGCCGGATTGACATTGTGGCCTAGAAATTGGATCGCGCCTGAATCGGGGTGTGATCCCGGTGCTGTGCACACTGCATGCGCCATAGGAAGTTGGTTCGCTGACCTCATTTGTTTATTACTAGTGAGCTGCAGATGCCAGTCATGACCCCAGAGGCAGCTCACCAGTCCTGGGAGGCAGCTGGTTCAACCAGTTTAGACATCGGCTGAGGTCATAAGGAGTGTCGGGTGAGGGGAGGTGGGCGAGCGGTGGCCTGCAGCAGCCCGGGAATGTAATATGGAGCCGAGAGGAGCACTCCTGTTCCACCCCACTTCACAATAAGGCAAGCAAAAAAACTAAAACTTATCTTTCCAAACCGGGCAGGCAGCTGAGAATACTGGCCGCAGCGTCCACGGCACATGGTGCAGCCAGTCGCATGCGAGTTTTGCAAAAGGGGCTTCAAACAGGCAGTAGGAGGACACTCCATAATCCCTCACGGTTGACAGTGTCGAAGGCCTTTGTGAGATCAAAGAAGGCCAAGCACACGCATGGCACCCGCCATATTGGACAGTTAGGCGCCCGTTTTAGGCCTCTAAAACTAGCAAAATGCCATTGAATTTCTAGGGCTGTTCACCTTGACTTTCAAAAAGCTTTTGACCAGCTGTCACACAATAGGCTACTTGATAAAATGGAGTTCTGTGGGATCAGCCGGCATATTTTGAGTTATGGATAATGAATTGGCTGCATTTTTGGTAGTGGTTCTGCCTGGGAACTGAAGGGATTGGTGTTTGAGCAGTTGCTCTTCACCATTTTTATCAATGGTCTGGATCTGTTCACAAGTTCGTGGATGATACAAAAATTTGTGTGACTATCAGGACCTTAGATGAGAAAAATAGATGACAAGCAGATCTAGATGCAATGGGGGAATGGACCCATGTCTTGCAGATATCATTTAATAAAGATAAGTCTAGTGTTATGCACATGGGAAGGGCTAATGCCCTGCATGTATATACTGTTCAGGGTTGCAAACTTAAGGCTGTTGAGCAGGTGAAAGGCCTACCTGAATCTCTGAAGTTTCACGACCAATGCCGCGAGATTGTAGCACAAACAAATGCTAGGATGTGTTGTGTATGTACCTTTAAGAGAGAACTGTTTTACAGCTCCTGTATACTGTAGTACCAGCAGTGACCACACCTGTATATAAAGCTGGAGCAGGCTTCTGTACTTCAGTCTTGAGACTACTCTACTCCAGTAACTACCTGTTGATTGTTAAGTTACAGCATCCATGTAGTTCTTGGGGAAACATCCTATTTAAAGAATCACGGATCTAACAGTGGCGATGAGTGTCGATTCGAATCTACCTGCAACTCTGCATTTCCCTTCGAGGATTCGCTCCGGGAGGGCGGTGGAAGAAAGTCGAGGCCAGAAACATGGGCGTCGACCACGAGCAACCGCCCAGTCGTCCGGCAGAGAGTGAACATCGCAGGGGAGGCTGTGGAGAGCCGGGCTTGGTTCCCCAGCCACGATGATCAGCAATAGACTGACGACAGGTACAGCGCAGACCCTTCCCGGACAGCGGCGGCTGGAGCTGACCGACGGCAGAGAAAAAGCCGAGCAGCGTCGACGGGGTAAGATAGAGGGTGAAGCGCACAGGGCGCAGCCGGGGGTTGAAAACTGAGCGGCGTCGAGGAAAAACAAAACGGAGAGAGAGAGGGTAAAGCAGCAGCCGGGTTCAGGACCGAGCGGCGGAAACGGGAAAGGCGCGCAGAAGAAAAAAAAACACGCAGAGCACAGCCAGGGCTCAAGGGCTGAACAGTGTCCGCGGAGAGAAGAAGGGAGAGTACGGGAGATGCCATTGAGCCGCAGAGAAGAAGGAAGAGCGCGGGAGACGCCATTTTTAGAAGCCGCAGCGGAGAAGAAGGGTGAGCGCGGGAAGACAGGAAAGCATGGGAGACGCCATTTTGTGCCAGCGGAGAAGAAGGGAAAGCGCGGGAGATGCCATTTTTGACAGTTAAATCACATCCAGGGATGCCGAAGAGTGGCAGTATTTCTACGTTCGACAATGAAGTCGAAGATTGGGCGACATATGTGGAACGTATTGAGGTGTACTGCAGGGCGAATGAAGTGCCAGATGCTAGGAAAGCACTGGTTTTGTTAAATTCCATGGGTGTGTCGAAGTCTCGACTCCCGAGTAAGACTCTTAAACACAAAGTATCATCAAAGACAGGCTTTATTTGCTTGCAAGGGAAGGGTTGTGTAGTCAAAGGCTACATCAGACCTCTTCGAAGTAAAACAGAATTTGTAACACATTTATACAGTACAGAGACAAACAGGCTTTCTATGCCACATGACATAGTATTGAATCATACCTGATTACAAAGGCACAGACCTTGCGAATTATTGGAACAACGTATTCCAGGCTTCGTTAGAATAACGAACAGAAATACCTTGAGATATGATTAATTAATCCTTTATTATGGCATCCTTCTGTTCTCCCACTGTACCAACTGAGCCTGTGGGCCGATGTTTACCTTATCCTGTCCTTGGCTATTTGTTTGGTAAACGAGGCTCCTTGTTAAGCTTGTCACAGATAAGGAGTACGTATGTAGCATTCCTAAATTGTCTCATCCCCTGGCCATTTGAGTTTTTATTCTATGCCTAGGAAGCCATTTTGTGTCTAAGTGAGAAACTGTACTTCCACAGGTGCAAAAACTTATGGGTTACTGCGAAACCTAATAACCCCAGAGAAGCCTGTGAATAAGAATTTCGAAAGCATAGTAGAAATCCTACAGGACCACTTAAACCCCACACTGCTGCTGATAGCAGAACAATTTAAGTTCCATAAAAGGAACCAACACAAACACGAAAGCAATGCTGAGTACTTAACGGAACTGCGCAAGCTATCGAAACACTGCCAGTTTGGAGTGGGACTAGCAGATACGTTAAAGGACAAGTTTATGTGTGGGCTACAAAGTGAAGGAACCCAGTCCTTCACACGGTACAATATCCGCTTCCACGAATTGAGGATATTTTCGCCTTGCTATCTGGAGGTAAACGCTTCACCAAAATTGATCTAGCCCAGGCACACTTGCAAATGGAGGTAGAAGAAGCCTCGAAACAATACCTCACGATCAACACTCATAAAGGTCTCTATCAATACAACCGGCTGGTGTTCGGGTAGCATCGGCTCCGGCTATTTGGCAAAGGGCGATGGATCAAGTCCTGCAAAGGATTCCAGGGACCCAGTGTTATTTGGACGACATCCTGGTCACGGGCAAAAATGACAGCGATCACCTCGCCAACTTGGAGAAGGTGCTCACCAGATTAAAGGAATATGGGCTACGAGCTAATCGCCACAAGTGCGAGTTTTTCCAGAAGCAGATCTCGTATTGTGGCCACGTCATCGATGAAGAGGGGTTACATAAGCCCCCTGAAAAGATTGAGGCAGTAGTCAAGGCTCCAGCACCGGAAAATGTGTCACAACTGAGGTCGGTCCTTGGGCTGGTAAACTACTACCATAACTTCTTACCAAATTTGTCCACGGTATCACACCCACTGAACACCCTACTGCAAACAGGGGTGCCATGGAAGTGGAATGACGAACGTAGACGAGCTTTCCAGAAGTGTAAAGAATTGATCACATCAAAAGAGGTGTTGGTCCATTTCAACCCAGCACTACCAATTCGGTTGGCATGTGATGCATCACCCTATGATATTGGAGCGGTGCTGTCGCACAAATTCCCAGACGGGTTGGAGAGGCCAGTAGCCTTTGCGTCTCGGTCACTAACCTCAGCCGAGCGCAACTACGCCCAGATTGACAGGGAGGCCCTCAGCCTAGTATGGGGAGTAAAAAAATTCAACCAATATCTGCATGGGCAGAAGTTCACCTTGCTGACTGACCACCAACCACTTATCTCCATCTTTAATCCTAAGAAGGGCGTTCCAGTGATGACTGCACAACAGTTACAAAGATGGTCCCTGTTTCCAGGGGCGAATCAATATGAAATAGAATATAAAGGCACGAAACAGCATGGAAACGCTGATGGGCTATCGCGCCTGCCACTGCCTACTGTGGAGGAAGCACCAGCAGTGGACCCTATCGCGTTATTTTATTCATCAATAATTGAACGATTGCCAGTAACGAACGCGGATATAGAGAAGGAGACCCGCAATGATCCGACACTGTCTCGGGTATATGATTTGACGGTGAGGGGATGGCCAACACATGGCGACTCACTGTTGCCAGCATTCTCATCCAGAAGAGAACAGCTGTCAGTATGCCAGGGGACAGTGATGTGTGGATCCCAAGTGGTGATTCCACCCAAGGTAAGGGAGAGAGTGCTAAATGAGCTTCATGAAGGTCATCTGGGAGGGGTGAAAATGAAAAGCCTTGCTAGGGCTTGTGTGTGGTGGCCGGGGATCGATCAACAAATCGAGGACCTAACCAAGAGCTGCTCAGGATGCCAGAAGGTCCAAAATGCACCACCACATGCCCCTCTACACCCATGGGAGTGGCCCTCTCCATGGCAACGGGTGCATATTGATTTTGCTGGTCCATTCATGGACTCAATGTTCTTAATAGCAGTGGATGCTCACTCGAAATGGCCTGAGGTGATAAAAATGTCCTCAACCACTACAGAGAAAATGATTGCAGTCCTACGGACCATATTTGCCAGGAACGGCTTGCCAGAGCAGATTTGCTCTGATAATGGACCACAGTTTGTATCCGAAGAGTTTTGAAAATTTATGAGAATGAATGGGGTAAGGCATTACACATCCGCCCCATATCATCCAGCCACAAATGGATTGGCTGAGAGGTTCGTACAAACCTTTAAAAAGGCGATAAAGGCCATGTGCGACGATGAAATTCCACTACAGCATAAGGTGGACAATTTCCTATTAGCCTACAGAAATGCGACACATGCAGTTACCAACCAGACCCCGGCCATGATGTTCTTTAACCGAAGGTTGAGATCTCGTCTGGATTTGCTCAGACCCAATGTGCGAAGAAATGCTGAGGATAAACAATTCCAGCACATCAATGAGAAGCCGACAAGGAGCTTCAATGTAGGACAACCAGTCTTGGCCCGTGACTACCGAACAGAGAAATGGCAACCCGGAACGATATGCACAAGGCAGGGGCCATTAATGTACACAGTGGATGTCGGGGAGAACATTGTGAGATGGCACGTCGATCAGATCTTAGCGTCACAGGAACGAGTCAACCCCATGTCTCGAGTACCTGGGGATGAACCCGACATACCGGTAGCATCTACCTCCGAACCAGTAGCAGTGGAAACCGATGAACTAACCGACGAAAAGGAGCCAGAATCGCCTCCGCACCAAGAACAAGAACTTCAGGAAGGCGCTATCCCGAAAGGATCAGGAAGCCGCCCCAAAGACTGAATCTATAAATGGACTATTTTCAGTTAATGTTGCATGTTAAAAATGTTAATTGTTAAATGAATGTTATGGTACTGTTAATCTAAAAGGGGAGGAATTGTTGTGTATGTACCTTTAAGAGAGAACTGTTTTACAGCTCCTGTATACTGTAGTACCTGCAGTGACCACACCTGTATATAAAGCCGGAGCAGGCTTCTGTACTTCAGTCTTGAGACTACTCTACTCCAGTAAATACCTGTTGATTGTTAAGTTACAGCATCCGTGTAGTTCTTGGGGAAACATCCTATTTAAAGAATCACGGATCTAACAGGATGTATTGCCAATTCAATCAAATACAAAACAGTAAGACCTTTATTAAGCTTCCTGTAGAATACAGTGCCCAGTTTTGGTCACCTCGTATAGAGGCCCTGGAGAAGGTTTAAAGACACCTAGTTTAAGAGCACTTAGTTAACATGCTAGGATCAAAAGCTGTTTTTTTTTTACTCTAGTAAAGTGTAGACTTCATTGAGATTAGTTTGAGGTCTCTAAAATAATGAAAGTATTGTGTCCATGTGGAAAGGGAATTTCAGTTGGATAGGTTAGGGAAGATCAGGGAATGTGGGTTACATGTTAGGATGTATTTTTTTTCGACAGAGAGTCATTGACCAATGGAAGAAATTGCCAGCTTGTACAATTAATGAGGATTTGCTATAAACATTCTAAAGGGAACTGGATGAGTTCCTAACTGTCGCTGACATCGCAGTGTATAAAAAGGTAGGTATAGAAGGACAAGTCTCCCAGTCAATATACTCTCCTGGAACTTGTTTCATCACCTTCAGGAGTTGGAGTGAAATTTCCCAGAGCGTTCGTTATTTGCCTATACAGGCCTAGGGCATTATTTTCTCTTTTTTTTGGCCTCTGCCAAGAAATTACGTGGCTAGCTGGGGTGGGGGGTGGGGTGGTCGGGTTGGAGTGAAGGGATAATTACAAGTCCTAGCCCTGTTCGGGCTACCCCAGATCAGGCGTACTCCCCAAACGTTCACCTTCAACTAAAGTTAGAGATAGCCGAATTCTATAAGATGCTTAATTGGGTCTAAAGGTCCAGGCTATCTCTCCCTAAAGGAAAGGAATGACCTGAAGATATTACCGTCCTCCAGATAGCACTTTTAATAAGATTAACTAGACTGTAACCTTCCGGATATTATGAGGGTCCGGAATACCCCCCAGAACTCTGCAACTCTTCACCAAAGAATGTACAGAGATTTGAGTTCGCAAGTTTATACAGAAATACTTTGTGAGACAATTCTAAAAAATATATAAATTTATTAAAGAACCAACATGTAGTTAACAGCTGGTAAGTCCATCGCAATATTACAGTTCAAAAACAAATAGCTTACATTTCTTATTTCTCAGAGATCCTTATTTTCAAATCTTAACTTCTTTACATTTCTACATTTCTTACTTATTTCTAAATCCAGATTATCCACCAAAATCAAATTATAGCACCGTTTGATCCCCGAGACTCAAAGTTAAAAAGTTACAGATGGTGCCTGTAAAGTTGAGAAACGCTTGGACCATTCAGCGACTTCTGACTTTCTGTTTGAAAAGGTATATCTTTTATACCCTTTTTGCAGTGGTTTATTCTTTGAAGTTCTCTGCTGATGTAAGCTAATTGTCTTTATTGATACCTCTGTTGAATGCTTTCTAGCTTACTGTCAATTCAATTATTGCATGCATAATTATGTTTCTACCTTTAGGTGTTCCAAAAACTATCATAAAAACAATATGACAGCAATGGTTTCTGTTTGATGCCATTCTTACCGAAGGTTTTCCATTCAATTCTTAATATTGGCTTTACTGGTTTTAGCAGATGTTGAGTCTCCTAACTGCTCCAAGTTCAATACAAACACAATGTAATTGCTTGGTGTATCTATTGAAGTCATATCTTCAAAGTGTTCTTGTTGGTATCATATTTACTATGTATAAATTAAAGACACTTTGACTGAGTGTTTACTTGTTTTCTAGCTATCTCAATTGGTTGCATATTTAATCTTATGTTTCCTGTCTTCCAAGTTTAACATAAAAACTATTTGACCAGCAGGTGTTTCTTTTACTTGATGTCATCTTTTCAAAGGCACATGCCTCTTTTAATAATAAATAACTGTTGTGTCTGGGAATAATAAGACACAGACTGCAGGAGAAACGGTACAACAGGTGTTTACTCAACATGGCTCACAGTGGAACTGCCTGTACAAATTACTACTCAGTGCTATATACAGGTGTGGTCACTGCCGGTACTACAGTATACATGAGCTGTAAAAAGTAGTTCCCCCCTTAAAGGTATATACAATACAATTCCTCCCCTTTTAGATTAACAGTATCATAACACTCATTTAACAATTAAATATCAAACTAATTACAATTAACACTTTTGACATGCAACATTAGCTGAAAATAGTCTATTTATATATTTAGTCTTTGGGGAGGCCTCCTGATCCTTTCTGGATAGTGCCTTTCCCGAGTGTCTTGCTCTTGGTGCGGTGGCGATTCTGGCCCCCTGTCGTCGGTTGGTTCATCAGCTTCCGGTGCTACTGTTTCTGGGGTAGATGCTACCTGTACGTCGGGTTCATCACCAGGCACGTATGCGCGAGGCATGGGGTTGACTTGTTCCTGTGACTCTAGGATCTGGTCAGCATGGCATCTCACGATGCTCTCCCCAACGTCCACTGTGTACATTAGTGGGCCCTGTCGTGTGCATATCGTTCCTGGCTGCCATTTTTCTGTTCGGTAGTCGCGGGCCAAGACTGGTTGCCCTACATTGAAGCTCCTTGTTGGCTTCTCATGGATGTGCTGGAATTGCTTACTCTCAACATCTCTTCGTACGTTTGGTCTGAGCAAATCCAGGTGAGATCTTAACCTTCGGTTAAAGAGCATCATGGCTGGGGCCTGGTTGGTGACTGCATGTGTCGCATTCCGGTAGGTGAACAGGAAATTGTCCACCTTGTGCTGCAGTGGAATGTTGTCATTGTACATAGCCTTTATTGCCTTCTTAAAGGTTTGTATGAACCTCTCAGCCAATCCATTTGTGGCTGGATGATACGGGGCGGATGTGTAATGCCTTACCCCATTCTTTTTCAAGAACCTCCGGAACTCTTCGGACACAAACTGTGGTCCGTTGTCGGAGCAAATCTGTTCTGGCAAGCCATTCCTGGCAAAAATGGTCCGTAGGACTGCAATAGTTTTCTCCGTGGTGATGGAGGACATTTTGATGACCTCAGGCCATTTCGAGTGCGCATCCACGGCTATTAAAAACATTGAGTCCATGAATGGACCAGCAAAATCAATATGCACCCGTTGCCATGGAGATGAGGGTCACTCCCATGGGTGTAGAGGGGCCTGTGGTGGTGCATTTTGGACTCTCTGGCATCCTGAGCAGCTCTTGGTCAGGTCCTCGATTTGTTTATCGATTCCCGGCCACCACACGTAAGCCCTGGCTAGGCTTTTCATTTTTACCCCTCCCAGATGACCCTCATGAAGCTCATTGAGCACTCTATCCCTTAACTTGGGTGGAATTACCACTCGGGATCCACACATCAAGGTCCCCCGGCATACTGACAGCTGTTCTCTCCTTGTCGAGAATGCTGGCAACAATGAGTCGCCATGTGCTGGCCATCCCTTCACCGTCAAATCATATACCCGAGACAGTGTCGGGTCATTTCGGGTTTCCTTTTTGATACAAGTGTTAGTTACCGGTAGGTATTCAACTATAGTCGAATGGAATATTTCGACAGGATCCACTGCTGGTGCTTCCTCCACAGTAGGCAGTGGCAGGCGTGATAGCCCATCAGCATTTCCATGCTGTTTCGTGCCCTTATATTCAATCTCATAGTGGTGCGCCCCTAGAAAAAGTGACCATCTTTGTAGTCGTTGCGCAGTCATCACCGGAACGCCCTTCTTCGGATTAAAAATGGAGACAAGAGGCTGGTGATCAGTCAGCAAGGTGAATTTCTGCCCGTGCAGATAGTGGTTGAACTTTTTCACTCCCCATACTAGGCTGAGGGCCTCCCTGTCAATCTGGGCGTAGTTACGCTCGGCTGAGGTTAGTGATCGTGACGCAAAGGCTATTGGCCTCTCTGAGCCGTCCGAGAATTTGTGCGACAGCACTGCTCCAATGCCGTAGGGTGACGCATCACATGCCAACCGAATTGGTAATGCTGGGTTGTAATGGGCCAATACCTCTTTCGATGTGATTAGTGTTTTGCTCTTCTGGAAAGCTCGTCTACATTCATCACTCCACTTCCATGGCACCCCAGTTTGCAGTAGGGTGTTCAGTGGGTGTAGTATTGTAGACAAATTTGGCAAGAACTTATGGTAGTAGTTTACCGTCTCAGGAACGACCTCAGTTGTGACACATTTTCTGGTGCTGGAGCCTTGACTGCTGCCTCAATCTTCTCTGGGGACTTATGTAACCCCTCTTTATCGATAACGTGGCCACAATACGAGATCTGTTTTCTAAAAAACTCGCATTTGGGGCGGTTAGCTCGGAGCCCATATTCCTGCAATCTAGTGAGCACCTGCTCCAGGTTGGCAAGGTGATCACTGTCATTTTTGCCCGTGACCAGGATGTCATCCAAACAACACTGGGTCCCTGGGATCCCTTGCAGGACTTGTTCCATTGCCCTCTGCCAAATAGCCGGAGCTGATGCTACCCCGAATACCAGCCAGTTGTATTGGTAGAGACCTTTATGGGTGTTGATTGTGAGGTATTTTTTTGATGCTTCTTCTACCTCCATTTGCAGATACGCCTGGGCCAGATCAATCTTAGTGAAGCGTTTCCCTCCAGATAGCGAGGCGATAATATCTTCAATCCGCGGAAGTGGATATTGTACGGTGTGAAGGACCGGGTTCACTGTTACCTTAAAGTCCCCACAGATGCGAACCTTCCTTGGTTCCCCAGGCGTGCTGCTCAACGACTTTTTCATCACAGGGACGATGGGTGTAGCCCACTCGCTCCAGTCTACCTTGGACAGTACACCTGAACGTTCCAAACCTTCCAGCTCTGCTTCGACGGCTGGGCGGATCGCATAAGGTACCGGTCTGGCCTTAAAAAATTTTGGATTTGCGTTTTCTTCAATTTTAATCATCGCTGTCATGCCTTTTAGTGTTCCGAGTCCTTGCTGGAACACTTCTTTCGCATCAGTTAGGATCTTTGACAGTCGCCCAGGTGTGACGTCGTCATCCTTTTTGTCAGCCACAGTCAGTGCCTGTATGGAATGCCAATCCAGTTGTATTTTCCGGATCCATTCACGTCCCAGTAATGGTGGTCCTCCATCTTGCAATACATACAGGTCTAGTTTTGGTGTTTCCTTACCGTTATATATAACGGTCACCCTTATTTTTCCTTTGGGGTAGACGTTTTGCCCCGTGTACGTCTTCAAAATAATTTTTGTGTCTCTCAAGGGTATGTGTGAGAATAGCCGCTCATAGTCCCGTCGGTTTATGACTGTTAGGGCTGATCCTGTGTCCAATTCCATCTTTACCTGGACTCCTGCTATCTTGAGAGTGACCCAAATGGTTCGGTGATCCTCCGTTGTGATCACATTATGTAGTTTCAGACAACTCAGTTCCCTGCTTTTGGAGTCGTTATCACTCTTTTGTTCATCTGAACTATTCTCCGTCATCTTATGTACCGTCTTGTACTTTCCTTTGGTCGGTTTCTTATTGCTGGTTTTCTTTCCCGACCTGCAGACTTGTGTTATGTGTCCTACTTTTCCACACTGTCTGCACACTTTGTCTTTGAACCAGCAATCATTCTGGTCGTGTGTTGTTCTGCCGCAGCGATAGCACTTCTCTGTTCCATATGACATTTCGTTTGTGCCATATTCTTGCGGTCTCTGTTGTATCTCTGCAGAACCCCGTGCTGTTGCTTCATATGATACCGCAATGCTGAAAGCCTTTTTCAGCGTAAGGTCCTTTTCAGATAAAAGCCGTTTCTGGGTTCCTTCACTTTGAAGCCCACACACAAACTAGTCCCTTAAGGTATCTGCCAGTCCCGCTCCAAACTGGCAGTGGTTCGATAGTTTGCGCAGTTCTGTTAAATAATCAGCATTGCTTTCATCCTTATGCTGGTTCCTTTTGTGAAACTTGAATCTTTCTGCTATCAGCAGCGGTGTGGGGTTTAAATGTCCCTGTAGTATCGTTACTATGTCTTCAAAACTCTTTTCCATTGGCTTCGTTGGGGTTACTAGATTTCGTAATAAACCATACGTCTTTGCACCCATTAAACTTAACAATACCGATGCTTTCTTGTCATCTGACACCTCATTTGCCTTGCAGTACACCTCTATTCGTTCGACATATGTAGTCCAATCTTCGACTTCATTGTCAAATGCAGTGATACTGCCACTCTTCGGCATTTTGGGTGTGGTTTAAAATGGCGTCTCCCAATGGCTTAAAATGGCATCTCCCGCGCTTTCCTTCCTCCCCCGCTGCTGCCAACGCCGCTCCCGGCGGTTCTCATGGCAATGGCGGCGCCCTGTAGGTTTCGCGCGCTTCTCCTGCGCTGCTGCCAATGCCGCTCTCGGCGGTCCTCATGGCAATGGCGGCGCCTCGCGGCTTTCTGCGCATCTCTCTCTCCCTCTCTCCTACGCTGCTCGGCCCCTGAACACCGGCTGCGCCCTGTGCGCTCTGCCCTCTCTCTCTCTCCCCCGTCGACGCTGCTCGGCCCTTTGCTGTGCCGCTCAGTCGGGCCCTAGCCTGCCGCTGTCCGGGAAGGGTCTGCGCACTACCTGTTGCCAGCCCGTTTCGCTGGACCACCTTGACTGGAAAGCCAAGCCTGGCTCTCGACAGCCTCCCCCGCAATTCTTGAGTCTCTGCTGGATGACTGGGCGGTTGCCCGTGGTCGACGCCCGAGTCTCTGGCCTTGACCTCCAATCCACTGATCTCCAGGAACGAATCCCCGGGAGGTGATGCAGAGTTGCAGGTAGGTTCGAACTTGCCTTGTCGCCAATGTTGTGTCTGGGTATAATAATACACAGACTGCAGGAGAAACGGTACAACAGGTGTTTACTCAATGTGGCTCACAGTGGAACTGCCTGTACAGATTACTACTCAGTGCTATACGATAGCAAAATACTGCAGATGTTGGAAATCCAAAATAACAACAGAAAATGCTGGAAAAACTCAGCAGGTCAGGCAACATCCGTGGAGAGGAATTTGAGTTGACGTTTCTTCCTTGAACCGCTTCTTCCTTGAACAGAGGCCCGACCAGTCCCCATCCACCAGGACCCTCCTCCGCCTGGCTGAACTTGTTCTCACATTGAACAACTTCTCCTTTAACTCCACTCATTTCCTCCAAATCAAAGGTGTTGCCATGGGTACCCGCATGGGTCCTAGCTATGCCTGCCTTTTCGTGGGCTATGTGGAACAATCTTTGTTCCAGTCTGATGCGCTATCAATTACTGAGAAAGACTGGAAGTTAAGAGAGTAACAAACAGGCTTTTATTAGCTAAAGAACGAAGGCATGCCTCTAGTGGTCGACCGGTCCTGAACACCTGGGGAACTGCAGAGCACCCGCCTTTATACCAGGGCATATGGGTGGAGCCAGGGGCGGAGCCAGCTGAGGCATGCACAGACAGGTACAACAATGGGCAAGAGTGAACAACAGTGAAGTGAACAACAGTGGAGTGAACAACAGTGAACAACAGTGGTTTACCACATTCACCCCTTGCTTAAAAAAATGAGTCCGACTGGGTGAAGTGTATTAAAAGTTCGTATAATTAAGTCTTTCTGGGGGTCTTGTATGCTGTCGTGATCGTCGTGGCGATGGCTGAGGCGGTGCAGCTTCCGACGCCGAGTCCCGCGTGGGCCGGAGCACTGGCGTGTCGTCCTCATGGGTGTTGAGTTGGTTGGTGATCAATGACGGGTCACGGGGCCACGGCGTGCCGTCTACAGGGGTTAGGTATGGGTCCGTTGCCGCCGGTGCATTGTGGGTAGCGGTGAAGGGCAATGGTAGTGGGTAGTGGGTGATGTTGGTTTCAGGGGCCCCCGAGGGTGCGAGGTCTCGTATGGAGACTGTGTCCTCCCGCCCGTCCGGGTACGCAACGTAGGCATACTGAGGGTTGGCGTGGAGGAGGTTGACCCTCTCAACCAGGGGGGCCATTTTATGGGTCCTCACGTGCTTCCGAAGTAGGACGGGCCCTGGAGACATCAGCCATGGTGGTAGCGAGGTCCCCGATGTGGACTTCCTAGGGAAGACGAACATTTTTTCGTGAGGGGTGGCGTTAGTGGCAGTACAGAGCAGTGACTGAATGGAGTGGAGCGCATCGGGGAGGACATCCTGCCAGCGGGAGGTTGGAAGGCCCTTAGATTTTAAGGCTAGCAGGGCGGCCTTCCAAACTGTCGCTTTCTCTCTTTCTACCTGTCCATTCCCCCGGGGGTTGTAGCTGATGGTCCTGCTCATGGCAATACCTCTCACGAGCAGGTACTGGTGGAGTTCGTCGCTCATAAACGATGAGCCCCGGTCGCTATGGATATAGCTGGGGAAACCGAACAAGGCGAAGAGGTCGTTCAGGCATTTAATGACCGTAGCACTGGTCATGTCTGGGCAGGGGATGGCAAACGGAAAACGGGAGTACTCGTCGATGATAGTGAGGAAGTACGCGTTGCGGTCAGAGGAGGGGAGGGGCCCTTTAAAATCGACGCTCAGGCGCTCAAAGGGGTGAGTGGCTTTTATCAGGTGTGCTCTGTCTGGCCTATAAAAGTGCGGTTTGCACTCGGCACAGACTTGGCAGTTCCTGGTCATGGTCCTGACCTCCTCGATGGAGTAAGGCAGGTTGCGGGCCTTGATGAAATGGAAGAACCTAGTGACCCCCGGGTGGCAGAGGTCATTGTGGAGGGCCCGCAGTCTATCAACCTGTGCGTTGGCACATGTACCTCGCGATAGAGCATCCGGGGGCTCATTGAGTTTCCCGGGCCGGTACAAGATATCGTAATTGTAGGTGGAAAGTTCAATTCTCCACCTCAAAATCTTGTCGTTTTTGATTTTGCCCCTCTGCTTGTTATTAAACATAAAAGCAACTGAACGCTGGTCAGTGAGTAGGGTGAATCGTTTTCCGGCCAGGTAATGCCTCCAATGTCGCACAGCTTCCACAATGGCCTGGGCCTCCTTTTCGACAGAGGAGTGTCTGATTTCGGAGCCTTGGAGGGTTCGTGAAAAGGCGGCCACGGGCCTTCCCGCCTGGTTAAGGGTGGCGGCCAGGGCAAAGTTGGACGCATCGCTCTCCACCTGGAAAGGGATGGACTCGTCCACCGCATGCATGGTGGCTTTAGCAATGTCCTCTTTGATACGGTGGAAGGCTAAGCGGGCCTCTGCCGCCAGGGGAAAAGAGGTGGACTTGATAAGTGGACGGGCTTTGTCCGCATAATTAGGGACCCACTGGGCGTAGTAGGAGAAAAACCCCAGGCATCTCTTCAGGGCCTTGAGGCAGTGGGGCAGGGGAAGGTCCATAAGGGGACGCATCCGGTCGGGGTCGGGGCCGATGACTCCGTGTTCCACAACACAGCCAAGGATAGCGAGGCGGGTTGTGCGGAATATGCACTTCTCCTTGTTATACGTAAGGTTTAGGAGTTGGGCAGTGCGGAGGAATTTGTCGAGGTTGGCGTCATGGTCCTGCAGGTCATGGCCGCAGATGGTCACATTGTCCAGGTAGAGAAAAGTGGCCTGCAACGCATTCTGGTCGACCATCCGGTCCATCTCCCTTTGGAAAACGGAGACCCCGTTGGTGACGCCGAAGGGAACCCGAAGGAAGTGGTAGAGGCGGCCGTTTGCCTTGAAGGCAGTATGCGGTATTGTGCGATCTGATTGACCATATCAGATATGCGGGGGAGGGGCTATATATCCAGTTGGGTATATCGATTAATTGTTTGGCTGTAGTCAATGACCAGGCGCTGCTTCTCGCCGGTCTTGACGACCACAACCTGGGCTCGCCAGGGGCTGGTGCTAGCTTCAATAATCCCCTCCTTCAGGAGCCGCTCCACCTCAGATTTAATAAAAACTCTGTCACCAGCGCTGTATCGCCTGCTTTTGGTGGCGATGGGCTTACAGTCGTGGGCGAGGTTAGCGAACAACGGGGGGGGTGACTTTAAGCGTGGAGAGGCTGCAAAAGGTGCGCGGCAGGCAATTTGAAAACTGCTGGTTGCAGACTGTGAGTGGGGGAAGGGGTCCACCGTACGCCATCGTGACACTCTTAAGGTGGCACTGAAAATCCAACTCCAGTAGAACGGCAGCGCAGAGATGGGGCAGGACAAGCAGTTTAAAGTTTCTGTACTCTGTGCCCCTCACCGAAAGGGTCACCACGCAGTAGCCGCCGACGTCCGCTGAATGGGACTTGGAGGCCATAGAGACCCGGTGGCGCGCTGGCAGGACCGGGAGAGAGAAACGCCGCACCGTGTCGGGGTGGATAAAGCTCTCCGTGCTCCCGCAGTCGAAAAGGCAGGTCATGGCGCGGCCGTTTACCTTAATGTCCATCATGGACCTGGCTAGTTGGTGAGGTCTAGATTGGTCCAGTGTAACGGAGGCCAGCGTAGGGTCAGGCGTGTCGCTGCAGTCATCAGGTGAAGCGGTGGGTGAGTCAGGGGCCCGTTGCAAAAATGGCGGCCGGAACGGATCACCCATGGTCGAAGGCGTACAAGATGGCGTCCAAGATGGCGGCATCCAAGATGGCGGCCCGCTCGGCCCACACGCAGCACTGCTGGAGTTTGGGGTAGGTTTAGCCTTGCAGACGCTGGCGTAGTGCCCTTTCTTCCCACAACCAGAGCAAGTAGCATTTTTCGCCGGGCAGCGCGCTCTGGGGTGTTTGGCTTGGCCACAGAAGTAACACTTCGGGCCCCGGGACATTGCTGCAGAAGTTGGGCCGTTGGCGGGATGTGCCGGGGGTGGCGCGGCGCAGGGTGGCGGTCCTACCGTGTCCCAGGATGGCGGCGCCCGCGCCATCCACGATGTGGCCGCGCGGTCAGGGGAGTAGGCGTCCATATTCCGGTGGGCCACGTCTAGCGAGAGTGCGAGGGCCGTGGCCTTCTTCAGGTCGAGTTCGCCCTGCTCCAACAGTCTCTGCCGGGTGTAGTTGGACCTGAGGCCCGCGACGAAGGCGTCCCGGACAAGTTCCTCCGTGTACACCGCGGCCGACACCTCTTTACATTTGCAGGCCCGGCCGAGCACCTTCAGCGCCCGTAGGTATACTCCATCGATTCCCCGGGTTGCTGTTTGCGGGACCCCAGGAGGTGTCTGGCGTAAACCTCATTTACCGGGCGTGCGTACTGTTCTTTAAGGAGGTCGAGAGCACCCTTGTAGGTAGTCGCATCTTGGATGAGCGAATAAGCTTGGTGGTTCACCTTGGAGGTCAGAATTTTTAGTTTGTCGCCATCGTTTTGAACAGTTTCGACGGAGGCTTCTAGGAAAAATTCGAAGCATCGCAGCCAGTGTGCAAACTTGGTAGATGAATCCGCCTCTTGAGGGTCTAGTTCCAGGCGTGCTGGTTTGAGGATTTGCTCCATCGAAAAAAAGTTTAGCTAATAAAATTGATGCGCTATCAATTACTGAGAAAGACTGGAAGTTAAGAGAGTAACAAACAGGCTTTTATTAGCTAAAGAACGAAGGCATGCCTCTAGTGGTCGACCGGTCCTGAACACCTGGGGAACTGCAGAGCAGCCGCCTTTATACCAGGGCATATGGGTGGAGCCAGGGGCGGAGCCAGCTGAGGCATGCACAGACAGGTACAACAATGGGCAAGAGTGAACAACAGTGAAGTGAACAACAGTGAACAACAGTGGAGTGAACAACAGTGAACAACAGTGGTTTACCACACAGTCCTACTCGGGTCCCCTCCCTCACCTCTTTTTCCGATACATTGATGACTGTATCGGTGCCGTTTCCTGCTCTCGCCCCGAACTTGACAATTTCATTCACTTTGCCTCCAATTTCCACCCTTCCCTCACCTTCACATGGTCCATCTCTGACTCTTCCCTTCCCTTCCTCGACTTCTGCGTCTCCACCTCTGGGGATAGGTTATCGACCAATATTCACTACAAGCCCACTGACTCCCACAGCTACCTGGACTACACTTCCTCCCACCCCGCTTCCTGTAAGGACTCTATTCCATTCTCCCAGCTTCTCCGTCTCCGCCGTATCTGCACCGACGATGCCACCTTCCACACCAGTGCTTCAGACATGTCTTCCTTTTTCCGCAACCGAGGATTCCCCTCTACCGTGGTTGACACTGCCCTCGACCGTGTCAGTTCCAACTCCCGCACTTCTGCCCTCACCCCTGCCCCTCCCTCCCGGAACCACGATAGGGTTCCCCTTGTCCTCACCTTTCACCCCACCAGCCTCCACATTCAACGGATCATCCTCCGGCATTTCCGCTACCTCCAAAGTGATCCCACCACCAAACGTATCTTCCCCTCCCCTCCCCTTTCAGCATTCCGTAGGGACCGCTCCCTCCGAGACACCCTAGTCCACTCCTCTATCACCCCAAACAGCCCTTCCCCTTCGCCTGGCACCTTCCCGTGCAAGCGGAGGAGATGTAACACCTGCCCCTATACCTCCCCCCTTCCCACTGTCCAGGGCCCCAAACACCCCTTCCAGGTGAAACAGCGATTTACTTGTACTTCTCGCAATCTAGTATACTGTATTCGCTGCTCACGATGTGGTCTCCTCTACATGGGGGAGACCAAACGCAGATTGGGTGACCGCTTTGCGGAACACCTCCGTTCAGTCCGTAAGGGTGACCCCGAGCTTCCGGTCGCCTGTCATTTTAATTCACCGCTCCATTCCCACTCGGACCTCACCGTCCTTGGCCTCTTGTATTGTTCCACGGAAGCTCAATGTAAACTCAAGGAACAGCACCTCATCTTCCGATTAGGCACTCTGCAGCCTTCCGGACTCAATATCGACTTCAACAATTTCAGATCATAAGCTCGGCCCCCATTTCATTTTCCCTTGTAATTGTTCCACTCCTTTGCCCCCCCCCCTTTCCTTCTGTTTCTCTCTCACACCTGGCAGCTATCTTTTGCCCTGCCAGTACACTTTACACCTAATCCCAGCCCATTACCATCTCGTCTAGCTTCTAATCTCTTTTACTTCTTTTGTTTCTTTTATTCTTTTGTCCGATCGCAGCCCTGCCTTCGATCTAGTTTCTTTTCTTTCCAGTTTTGAAGAAGGGTTCAGCCCGAAACATCAACAATTTCTCTCCACGGATGTTGCCTGACCTGCTGAGTTTTTCCAGCATTTTCTGTTGTTACTCAGTGCTATATACAGGTGTGGTCACTGCCGGTACTGCAGTATACATGAGCTGTACAAAGTAGTTCCCCCCTTAAAGGTATATACATTACAATAACAACAGAAAACGCTGGAAAAACTCAGCAGGCCAGGCAACATCCATGGAGAGAGAAATAGAGTTAACGTTTCAGGTCGAAACCCTTCTACAGAACTGAGAAAAAAAGCAGGAAATTAAAAGATTAAAAGGCCAGTTTGGGGGCTGGGAAATGGGGGAGGGGATGGAAGAACAAAAGGGAAGTGAAGAGACATTAAGAGATATTCAAGGTGAGATGAGATGGTAATAGGGCAGGTAAAGAGACAAAAGACGGCTCTAGATTAGGTGTGAAATGCGCTGGCAGAGTGAGAGACAGCTGCCATGTGGGAGAGAAAAAAAAGGGAAAAGGCACAAACCAGAGGTGTGGATAAAAAATATATAAAAATGTAATAGGGGCCGAGGTTATGATCTGAAATTGTTGAACTCGATATTGAGTCCGGAAGGCTGTAAAGTGCCTAATCGGAAGATGAGGTGCTGTTCCTCGAGCTTACGCTGAGCTTACGTGGAACAATGCAAGAGGCTGAGGACGGTGAAGTCTGAGTGGGAATGGGGCAGTGAATTAAAATGACAGGCGACCGGAAGCTCAAGGTCACCCTTACAGACTGAACGGAGGTGTTCTGCAAAGCGGTCACCCAATCTGCATTTGGTCTCCCCAATGTAGAGGAGACCACATCGCGAGCAGCGAATACAGTATACTAGATTGCAAGAAGTACAAGTAAATCGCTGTTTCACCTGGGAGGGGTGTTTGGGGCCCTGGACAGTGGGGAAGTGCCTCTTTTAATGTTTGTGTTTCTGTTCAACGTGTTATAAGCTAACACCTTAAACTGGGTCTTCCATTGTGTTATTCCCAAACTCCAGACCCTCTGGAATCGCCAATGGTTATTTCAATAGGGCCATTGTTTTAGTATATTTAACCAATTCACATTTCAAAGCTTGTGTGTTTACAACTTTGTTAAACAACTGATCTTTATCTCAGAAGCCTGTTTTCTGTTTGCAGCCTGTGTCTCTGAGTTTCTTTTAGATTTTTAAACCCAGTTTCTCATGTATTAATGTCAGAAATCATAGGATGGTGTATTTTTCTGAAATATGGCTTATTCCCTCACAGGAGGGGAGAAGGTGGATGGGGGGCATGTGGTGCACAGTATGGGGTGGGCTTGATTGCCCAGCTGGGATTTTCTTGTCTGTTGTATTTGTATGTTTTGTATGACTGACTGACTGAGCCGACAACTTCAACAGCAACAGAAATCAGGCGTCCCTCACCCGCCCATTTGAACTTGGCTGAAACCTGCGCATATTCCTGGGCTCAGTAGATATAAATATGTTGGGTGAGTGGCAAGTGGGAATCGGCGCTCCCACCAGGTCGGCGGAGGGAGGTTGTGCGCTGCTGCAGGACTTTAAAAGGACTACGGCAGTGCACATTCCGGCCAGTATTTTGACCTGCTGGCTGCTCTGAGAAAGAACAGCCGCAAAGCCTCCAGTCTGCCACCCTCAAGAAGGGACAAAATAAACATTCCAGAGGTTGCTAGCTGCCCCTTTTACAGATCCTCTGATCTGAAGGGAAAGGCAGCAGCCGCTACTGCCCAGTTTCTTTGTCTTCGGGCAGGAATTTTCAATCCCAGAAAATGACCTGGGAGGTGTACAATTTCACTTTCACTTGCTTTGCATAGAAATTAAATGTTTTCACCCATGCTGGGGTGCCCCAGGAAAGACATATCAAGCGTAAGGGGTCGGAAACCTGGCATTATGGGTCTCTTCTCCTTTTTCATTATTCTAACACCCTGAAAACTGGGGCACGTGGGCCTTTGGAATGAGGCAAACCAACTCCCTTCAGTCATTGAGCTAAGGATGTTTGTAGAAGTTGTAGAAGTGGGAGACAAGTGGCCTTCAATATCTGTTGTTGAGGTCATACCTGTGCAGTGTGTACATGTTCTGAGCCATTTAAATTTTGGGAATCTTATCCAGTATCCAAAATTATGACAGGTATAACGAGACAGGCCTTACATGTGAATCCCGTGAGATATACGTAGGTTTCATGCACACGCTCGAAGGTAACGTATTAAAAATTGGAAGTCACATGTGTTACTGTAAGCAAAGGTTCCGAAATAACTGAGTTACAACTTTCATTTTAAAGTCCAATCAAACATCACTGCTACTGTTAGTTTCTAGTTAATGTCACCATACGTCTATAGTCCAAATATTTGTTATCTTCTTATGCTCTCTACAAAGTCAGAGATATATAATCTATCAACTCCATTCACCTCCCAACAAACTACGTTTGGGTAAAGCAATGAGGGAGTTCCAATTCTTCCAACCATTTCCAACATCCCAGCAACACCTAAAGACATCTACATTAGGGTTAATTGCAGTGACCAAGGGCACTCCAGGCGTCAGCGGGGAAATTCAGGAGGAAAACAGAAGAACAGCAAAGATGAAAGCCATGCAAAGTCTTTGGCCACATTCGAAGATAGTATGCAAGACAGAATCGCTCAGAACAGAGCGGCAGGGAAAATGGTGATATCAAAAGCCGTCTGCTCTAAATAGTGTCACATTATTTAAAGTATGTTCCAGGTGCATTATGACAAAATCGAAAAATGAGAACCCTCCTTTGAATAAAATGATTAACTGTAGAGTTGGCTCTAATACTTCTACCCTCGTTAGAGACAAGGACAGCTTCAGACTCAGCAGGATATTGAAGATCTAAAAGTAATTAGCCTTTTCTCTTAAAGGATGTCTGCCATCCTACAAAGTGTAGCCATTTTTTATTTCATTTTCTTTTTGCTCTGCCAACCTTTTCCCTATTCTCCTCTCCTGCCAGTGTTGACTCTTTGCTGGAGTATAATTGCACTGTCACCAAGCAACCATTATTAATGTCTGAGCATCAACAATGTGTGTCAGCAGGCTAATTGACCATGGTGAACAACACAGCTAAGCCCAATCTTGTCCTCGCCTGACGTCCACACACACATACATCCAGCAGTGGTTTTATGGATAGCAATTAGGAGCAGGAAGTCTGTCCAATATTCCTCTCCTCAGACCAGGGGCGCTGGGATAATTATAGTGTTTTTACTGCCAAACTGGCTAAGATCAACTAACCTAGTACAGACTGAGGGTCAAACCTGGGATCATAAGATAGATGCAATGGAGGAGGTTATTTGGTCTATCTTAGTTCATCCATCCAGAATAAAGTACTTACATTCACTCCATCCTGTTATCTAATTGATTCTTGAATGTGTCTAAGGTTTTCATCTCCACTGCCTCACTCTACTCTTTGAAGAAATGGGTCTGTCTGATAAGCACAGTTATTATGGACCACAAAGAGGTGGCAAACAATTTGAGAAGTATATAACGGTGTATCAGAGATTTATCTCCAGGTGTTGAAAACTGCAATCTTCTTGTGCCAAGTATCCAGTGAGTAATCCAATGTACCTCTTTATATTGCTGTTGTACTGGATTTCTGGCACACACTGGTTGAGGCACCAGTCAGATTTTTAGCCTCTAACCATTGTTGCCTGAGAAAAGAACAAATAAAATCCATTTCCACGATGGTCGTAGGTAAAAGCGAGAAGTATATGACTTTGGCTACGCTTTGACAGATGATGACTTTAATGGATACGCAGCCAACAACCTCGCAAGCTGCAATGTTCTGGTGAGTAAAGATTCAGGCAGAATGCAAGCACACCACGGCTTGATCCCGAGGAAGAGGTAAACAAAAAGGTGATGATTATTTTTTGACATCAGAAACTACTCACGTGTTCACAGAAGTTAATCCTTTCAATTTGTGAAATATGATTGCTTCTGTGGGAAGAGTACATAGTTCGACTTGTTTATAATCCCAGGGCTCTGGGGACCCCAGCTATGCTGTGCAAATCCTTCTGAGTCTGTTCCGACTGCTGCTATTTGGGTCCTTGGGAAATGATATGGCAATCTGTCACCTTGGCCAAAGCACCTTATTAACCGACTAATACAATTTGGCATGTGAGAAACTAGTTGATTGGTGTCAAAGCCCAGAAATTAGCACCGTAATTTTAAGAAAAATGATAAGCAATAAGGTTAACCTTGATACTTGTGGCCCTTGCCATGACAGACACTGGTCCAGCATATCATTGGCAGACACCTGAAAGGTGTCAGTAACGCAAAAGGTGAGATCTCCTGTCATCACTGCTGTTGCTGGCAAGACTATAATCACTGACGATTGGCTTCCTGTGTTAATCCTTAACTCTTGCTAGGAGTCGACAATAGTATAGAGCAGTATCTTCGTAGACATTCATTTTAATAAGCTCTCGACCAGTAAATCTGCACATCAGGATATCATCCGCACTTTGCTGTTTACTTCTTCTCCCCTGTCCTAATCAAGAATGTGCCAGTTATTCTGTCTATGTCCTGCTTCTGAGATTGCCACTTACAATATGACGTGCCTATAGTTAAGACTTAGAAAAAGTATTCAGAATTTGCAATTAGTGCAGAACTTGGCAGAGAGAATGCCTCACGCCATGCAAAACTGGCTGATTGCAGCAACTTAATCAAAACACCCATAGGGCCAAGCTTGGCAAGGCACAAACATCTGGGCAATCTTGAAACCTGTTAAATGGGCGCAATGGGCAACACCAAAATATACAAAAACAAGAACAGTAGTTTCCATAACAAAGAGCCAAATAAAATAACTTAGTTGGCAGCCTAGGTTAATCGTATTAAAGTAGAGCCTCTTTGTAAAAATGTTTTCAAAGGGTGTACAGAAATCAAATGATTAAGTAGCTTTTAATGAGGATTATCGCCGGGAACTTGGTATTGCAGGCAGACCGCTGTGGTTTTTGTGGAAAAGTAGATCCTGGGAGAAAATGATGGGGTTGTAATACAATCAAAGGGTTCAGATTATGTCATATTATCATGGTTCATAAACACCATTGTAAGTCTAAGATAATGTTACTGCCTTCACTCCTTGTTCTTTATTTTGATATTCTATTGTTTGCAGGTTTTCAACTGTGTGTGGGATTTCCTTCTTGTGATAGATGTTTCTGTATTTACCGTTCCCTGGTGTGTCACCCTCTATACCCTTCCTATTTCCTGTTATGATGTCATGGATCAAGTCAATCATTAGCCCGTTCTTTCGAATTAAGTTACAACCCTGTTGGATCTGGAACAACTGGCCAAGTAAGATCTAATTTCAAAGCGCCGCTGTTCATTTTCTGCACCAGAATAATCTTGGCACCAGCTGTATCAAGCTTCCATGTAGACCAGAAACTGCAGTGGCAAAACAAAAAACGGTTCTTGATGCTCATATTCTCCAGTGATATTAGATTATGTGATGGTCTTAACATTATTTCTAGGTTCAAGTAGCTCAGCGAACATATCATCAATCATCAAGTTGTGTTTCCGTCCTCTAACTACCTTCTATAAAGTGGGGTGTAAAATCTGCTGGCCTCAATGCAGTTTCCTTAATGTTTCCACCAGCTTGAGATGTGTATCCAAAACGGAATTTTCAGCATATTTCACTAATTCTTCAGACATGGAAAAATGACCATTTCTTTTCTTTAAATTCCAGTTTTATTCCCTCTTTTTTCCAGCTTTCCTGAAGCTGTTTGCTGGGGTTCAGTTCTACAGGTGTTTTCCACTCTCCAAGATTTATGTTTAGACATGTTTAGGAGTACCAGGGGGAACCAGGTGTATTTAATAAAAATGTCTAAGATCAGTGTAAAACACTTTTATAAAGTTCACCAGCTCCATCTGACCTCACTGAGCTTCAGGGACACTGTGGGAAATGCACTCCATCAAAAAAAAATACAGCCCTGTTGTGCGAACCTAGATAGTGTGTGTTGGCAGGCTATTTAACTACAGGGGCATCACAGCCAAGCCTAATTGTGTCCTGAACCAACATCCACATGCATGCACTTTCCAGCAGGAGTCATTGGATTGCAATAAGCAGAGAAAAGCCTTGCTGATTCTTCCTCTTCCAAGGCCAGGGACACTGAGGCCAATTCTAGTGCCCAAACTTCTGCCCTGGCAAATTTGTGGCCTTCTAGTGTTTATGACTTAGCACTGCAGCAAGCAGTGCCTTTATCCACTAGGCCATTGACCGAGCTATATTTTCTTTATAGAATATGGAACATGTAAAACCCAGAACAATATAATCCTTCATGAGGAAAACTGATCCACAAGGAAATGTTCCTTGGAGAGAGCAGCACACATATAATTAGTTAGAGAAGTGGAATACAAGTCTACTGAGGTTCTGCTGGGGCTGTACAATGCACTAGTTGAGCGCACATGGAGTACTGTGTACTGATACAAAAGGGATGTGTACGGTGGGGGGGGGGGGGGAGGAGCATCAGGAATGATTCCAAGTGTAAGGGAGATGATCTGAGGAAAGGTTAAATAAACTCAGTTTCTGTAGTTAAGAGAAAACCATATACAAAATATTAAGAATGCAAAATATTAAATGGATTAGGTAAGGTTAATCCTGAACATTGCACTAAAATAAGATAGGTTAATGAGACCAGCAGCAATAAGTATAAACTTGTGAAAAATAAATTTTATTCAGATATACTAAAAGGAACTTTTTCACACAAAGGGTGATCAATATCTGGAATGGTTTACAAGGCAGTGTAAGAGACTTTGGTGGCATTAAAATATAGTTGTGGAGGCTTGGCTGGAAGAGCCAGAATACTGGAGATCAGTTGGCCAACCTTGTGCTTCTTGTGCTTTAATGAACCATTCTGTTTCTAGCAGGAGAATTTAACAGTGTGTGTTCCAGTGAGGTGAAACACCAGGGTCCTTCTCTTCAGTGCGTGTTCCAGCGAGGTGAAACAACAGGGTCTTTCTCTTCAGTGCGTGTTCCAGTGAGGGGAAACAACAGTCCTTGGGCTCGAATTTCCCTGGGCCGCAGAGGCGGGAATGGAGGTGTGTGGGGTGTTAAAATTGCAGCATCGGGGGGTACGAACTCTTCCCACCCCAACCCGCCTCCATGCCCGTTTCCCAGGAGGCGGGTATCCGACCTGTGCTGGGAGCCGCCTCCCCGAGGCGGGAAGGGGATTAGTGCCAATTAACTGCCTGTTAACAGGTAGTTAACAGGCAGTTTTTGGCCTAATCCCTATTTTTACCCCTGAAGTGTGGGACTCCTGATGGCTCCAAACCACGCCAAGTTAGCGAGGCAGACCGTCAGGCTGAAGGGCTTGGAGGGTTCGAAATGTCAGGTGTTCAGGTGAGTGATGGGTGCATGAGTGCAGAGGTAAGTGTGTTTGGTGTGTGTAAAGTGTTTAAATAAGTTTTACTTACTAATGCAGGCTTCCTTCCTTCAGGTCTCAGGAGTCCCTCATCACACCGGCACAGAAAGCAGAATGGCCGCGAGCTGTCAAAAGTTGCAGCCTCTGCTTTCTGTTCTGGAGAGATTTCTAACTGAGTCTGTGGAGAAGGACTCAAGTTAGAAGTCAGATTGTCAGTGTTTGACAGCCTCACAGAGCTGTCAAACGCTGATATTTCATCTGTCAAAAGCTCTAGACAGATGAAATGTCAATCCCTGACGTCACCTGTAACCGGGTGTCCCTTAATTGGCCTGCTGAGCCCGCTGGGCGGGCTCAACAAAGTCAATCAAGGGAAAATCGCGTGGGTTGGCCACAAATTGATGGAGGCGGGACTACAACCCAAAAAGTGGGAGGCCCGACTCCATCACGTCCCCATTGACAAAATCCAGCCCCTTCTCTTCAGTGCATGTTCCAGTGAGGTGAAACAACAGAATCCTTCTCTTCAGTGCATGTTCCAGTGAGGTGAAACAGAATCCTTCTCTTCAGTGCATGTTCCAGTGAGGTGAAACAGAATCCTTCTCTTCAGTGCGTGTTCCAGTGAGGTGAAACAGAATCCTTCTCTTCAGTGCATGTTCCAGTGAGGTGAAACAGAATCCTTCTCTTCAGTGCGTGTTCCGGTGGGGTGAAACAACAGAATCCTTCTCTTCAGTGCGTGTTCCAGTGAGGTGAAACAACAGAATCCTTCTCTTCAGTGCGTGTTCCAGTGAGGTGAAACAACAGAATCCGTCTCTTCAGTGCGTGTTCCAGTGAGGTGAAACAACAGAATCCTTCTCTTCAGTGCGTGTTCCGGTGGGGTGAAACAACAGAATCCTTCTCTTTAGTGCGTGTTCCAGTGAGGTGAAACAACAGAATCCTTCTCTTCAGTGCGTGTTCCAGTGAGGTGAAACAGAATCCTTCTCTTCAGTGCGTGTTCCAGTGAGGTGAAACAGAATCCTTCTCTTCAGTGCGTGTTCCAGTGGGGTGAAACAACAGAATCCTTCTCTTCAGTGCGTGTTCCAGTGGGGTGAAACAACAGAATCCTTCTCTTCAGTGCGTGTTCCAGTGGGGTGAAACAACAGAATCCTTCTCTTCAGTGCATGTTCCAGTGGGGTGAAACAACAGAATCCTTCTCTTCAGTGCGTGTTCCAGTGAGGTGAAACAACAGAATCCTTCTCTTCAGTGCGTGTTCCAGTGGGGTGAAACAACAGAATCCTTCTCTTCAGTGCGTGTTCCAGTGAGGTGAAACAACAGAATCCTTCTCTTCAGTGCGTGTTCCAGTGAGGTGAAACAACAGAGTCCTTCTCTTCAGTGCGTGTTCCAGTGAGGTGAAACAGAATCCTTCTCTTCAGTGCGTGTTCCAGTGGGGTGAAACAACAGAATCCTTCTCTTCAGTGCGTGTTCCAGTGAGGTGAAACAACAGAATCCTTCTCTTCAGTGCGTGTTCCAGTGAGGTGAAACAGAATCCTTCTCTTCAGTGCGTGTTCCAGTGGGGTGAAACAACAGAATCCTTCTCTTCAGTGCGTGTTCCAGTGAGGTGAAACAACAGAATCCTTCTCTTCAGTGCGTGTTCCAGTGGGGTGAAACAACAGAATCCTTCTCTTCAGTGCATGTTCCAGTGGGGTGAAACAACAGAATCCTTCTCTTCAGTGCGTGTTCCAGTGAGGTGAAACAACAGAATCCTTCTCTTCAGTGCGTGTTCCAGTGGGGTGAAACAACAGAATCCTTCTCTTCAGTGCGTGTTCCAGTGAGGTGAAACAACAGAATCCTTCTCTTCAGTGCGTGTTCCAGTGAGGTGAAACAACAGAATCCTTCTCTTCAGTGCGTATTCTAGTGAGGTGAAACAACAGAATCCTTCTCTTCAGTGCGTGTTCCAGTGGGGTGAAACAACAGAATCCTTCTCTTCAGTGCGTGTTCCAGTGAGGTGAAACAACAGGGTCCTTCTCTTCAGTGCGTGTTCCAGTGGGGTGAAGCAACAGGGTCCTTCTCTTTAGTGCGTGTTCCAGTGAGGTGAAACAACAGAGTCCTTCTCTTCAGTGCGTGTTCCAGTGAGGTGAAACAACAGGGTCCTTCTCTTTAGTGCGTGTTCCAGTGGGGTGAAACAACAGGGTCCTTCTCTTTAGTGCGTGTTCCAGTGAGGTGAAACAACAGAATCCTTCTCTTCAGTGTGTGTTCCAGTGAGGTGAAACAACAGAGTCCTTCTCTTCAGTGCGTGTTCCAGTGAGGTGAAACAGAATCCTTCTCTTCAGTGCGTGTTCCAGTGAGGTGAAACAACAGAATCCTTCTCTTCAGTAGCACGTTCTATACTCGAGTGCATAGCAAACATATCACACAGTGCTCTTTTAAAAATATATATTTTAACGCAGTTTGTGGCATTAAACTTGGAACTGATATTGTGTCAACTAGACTGGGGTGGAGTGGTTGATCCAAGGACTGATAAGTGAAGACATTGTGCGCTCCTTTTGTTACCTTTTTTAACATAAATTTATTTTCCATTACAAAAGATGTCAGTTGGCTGTAGGATTCCGGGATGTTTGGATACTAGGGGAATAAAGGGTTTTGGGGATAGTGCGGGTAGGTGGAGTTGAGGTAGAAGATCAGCCATGATCTTATTGAATGGCGGATCAGACTCGAAGGGCCGAATGGCCTACTCCTGCTCAGTGTCAGCTGTGGCTCAGTAGGTAGCACACTCGCCTCTGAGTCAGAAGGTTGTGGGTTCAAAGTCCCACTCCAGGGACTTGAGCACATAAAATCTAGGCTGACACTCCAGTGCAGTGCTGAGGGAGGGCTGCACTGTCAGAGATGCCGTCTTTCGGGTGAAACGTTAAACCGATGCCCCATCTGCTCTCTTGGGTGGATGTAAAAGATCCCATGGCACTATTTCGAAGAAGAGCTGGGGAGTCATCCCTGGTGTCCTGGCCAATATTTATCCCTCAATCAACATCACTAAAAACAGATTGTCTGGTCATTATCACATTGCTGTTTGTGGGAGCTTGCTGTGCGCAAATTGGCTGCCGCGTTTCCCATATTACAACAGTGACTACACTTCAAAAGAACTTCATTGGCTGTAAAGTGTTTTGAGATGTCCAATGGTGATGAAAGGCGCTATATAAATGCAAATCTTTCTTTCTTATGTTTTCATTATAACGCATTAGGTTTTTTATGGTGTTACAGGGTTGTGGGAGGCCAGTTTGATAACACATATTCTCAGAGGTAAGGTCAATGGCAGGAGGAACTAATGCACTGGGAGGGAGGGAAAACTGGAGAGACAGTTGTCCGCTGATCACTCTTGTGTATTCATTCCTTCAAGGATGGTTCAGAGCAGCACTGATAAAGACAAAAGCAAAATACTGCGGATGCTGAAAATCTGAAATAAAAACAGAAAATGCTGGAAATACTCAGCAGGTCAGGCAGCATCTATGGAGAGAGAAACAGAGTTAACGTTTCAGGTCGATGAACCTTCGTCAGAACTGGCAGGAGGAACGAAGTCACTGGGAGGGAGGGAAAACTGGAGAGACAGTTGTCCGCTGATCACTCTGATAAAGACTTGGGGGCAGATCTAACCAATCTTTCAAGTGAAGTTGGTTAGTGACCCATGTAGCAAATTAAAGGGAATTTTTACTTCAAAAAGATATTATTTTGTGGTATTAGCACCCAATTACTGCCACCTTTATTTAAAGGAGCCCCTTGAATTCTTTCATAGCAACTTCAAAATAAATACAATGCTAGTCTGTGTTGCAGCACTCCTTTATACTGTGCTGAAGTGCTCCTTTATAGAGTCCATGAGGTCACACAAGGTCTACTGATTGATGAGATACATAGTGAGATATCGGGAACTGGAAGTAATGCTGACATCACATGACCTTGGGTCAATAGCGGACATATGGAACAAGAAATTATTTAACTGCACTACATTGTCTTATAAACACAATAACAACCAACTAGGGGACTTGAAATATGCCAAAATGATTCAACTCATAATCCAGGAAACGCACACTCCCCACTGCTCATTGGTTGCACCTTCCAAATATGAATTAGTGAATTATTTTACAGGAGCTCAGGATGTTCCAGTTCTATTAACGTCACACTGGAGTGAAGGATCCTGATTGTTCTGATATATTGGAGAGCTCGGTGGTGATTTACACTGCAGCTTTGACCTCAACTCAGATTTTAAAATGTATTAAAATATATGTTTTTGAAATAATATGAATTGACTTAAACATGGTGGCCTAGAAATTGGGTTCTGGTCTTGCCAGGGCTGTAGCGCCAGAAAGTTTGCGCCAGTGGTAATGCGGCAGCGCCCGACGAAAATTCGGGTGCGCCGGGCCCAGACGGCGGCGGGCGCTAAAACCCTCCTTTAGCGCCTCAAAACGGGCGTCAACTTGGGTTTCCCGGCGCTAATCCCCCGCTGCGGCACCCGATGCGGTGCGGCAGGCGGGGGAACTGCAGGCCTCCTCCTCCTGTTAAGGAGGAGCTGCCTGCAGCCGACAACTGTCCGGCGGATTGACCCGACATCTGAGCCCGGCACCTCGGGGAAGTGCCGGGCTCGCATGAGACACTGATCAGGGCCGCGGGGGGGGAATGCAGGAGTCCGGGAAGGGAGGTGCGGGCAGGCGGCCGCCGGGAACGCGGCCGGCCGCCGCTCCACCTTTATGCGCCAGCGCACACTGGGGGAAGACTCTGTTGCCAGAGTCTTAGTTGCGCCTGCCACGGGCGAGGCGGGCGCAACTGAATTTCGGCTTGGGGCCGGGTTACCACGGCAACCGGGACGCTGCGCACACCGATGACGTCATCGGTGCCGGCGCAGCGCTACCGGTCTACCGCCGCGGAAGGGCCCCAGGCAATTTAGGAACCGGCGCCAATTGCAGCGCTAGGCCCTCTAGCACCGCAAAATCGGTGCTAAGGGCACTGAATTTCTAGGCCGGTGTGATTTGCATGATCTACAGTGAAATCATAACAGATTTTGGGAAAGGTTTTCCTCTGCACATTATTGGTAAGCTGCTGCTATACTGGCCTTAAAGGGTTTGTTAGAGCTGTTAACTCCTAACCCAGAGGTCTCGCACAGTCAGTGGGCAACCCCAATGTAAACCTGCTGGGTATGCTAAGCCCAGCCACCAGGACGAGCCGTTGATTTGTACCAGGTCTTCCCGGTGGACAAATGTAACAAGGCCAGTGGGGTTGTCTCTGCGCAAGGTTTGTGCATTGGGAGCCATCAGTGCTGTACCCCCTAGTACCCCACCCACAGTTACCCCCTGCCGAAGCCAGTATCATAACGCTTTTAATGAAATCATAAACTTGGGTTTATGATTTTGCGGCAATGAACCCCCCACCCCCACACCCCATCCCACCTTCTGTCACAACTGATTAGAATGTCTCTTGAGTTGTGGACTGAAACACAACTCCACACCTCATATGGATGCCACCATCCTCCGCCTGCTTCACGACGACATGCAAGCCGTGATCCTGACCAATGGTTCCACCACAGACCCAATTCACGTACGAACCGGGGTCAAGCAAGGCTGTGTCATCACACCAACGCTTTTCTCGATCTTCCTTGCTGCAATGCTCCATCTCACCCTCAGTAAGCTCCCCACTGGAATGGAGCTAATTTACAGAACAAACGGGAAACTGTTCAACCTCCGTCACCTCCAGTCCAGATCCAAGGTCGTCCCATCCTCTGTCGTCGAATTACAGTATGCAGACGACACTTGCGTCTGCGCTCACTCGGAGGTCGAACTCCAAACCATCGTCAACACTTTCACCGAAGCGTACGAGAGCATGGGCCTTACTCTAAACATCCATAAGACAAAGGCCCTCTACCAACCTGCCCCCGCCACACAGTACTGCCCCCCGATTATCAAAATCCACAACAAGGCCTTGGACAACGTGGACCACTTTCCATACCTCGGGAGCCTACTGTCAACAAGGGCAGACATCGACGACGAAGTCCAACACCGCCTTCAGTGTGCCAGTGCAGCCTTCGGTCGCCTGAGGAAGAGAGTGTTTGAAGACCAGGACCTCAAACCCGGCACTAATCTCATGGTCTACAGAGCAGCAGTGATACTCGCCCTGCTGTATGCCTCAGAGACATGGACCATGTACAGCAGGCACCTCAAAGCACTGGAGAGGTACCACCAACGCTGCCTCCGCAAGGTCCTGCAAATCCATTGGCAGGATAGGCACACCAATGTCAGTGTTCTTGCTCAGGCCAACATCCCCAGCATCGAAGCTTTGACCACGCTCGATCAGCTCCGATGGACGGGTCACATTGTCCGCATGCCCGATACGAGACTCCCAAAACAAGCGCTCTACTTGGAGCTCCGGCACGGCAAGAGAGCCCCAGGTGGGCAGAGGAAACGCTTCAAGGACACCCTCAAAGCCTCCTTGAAAAAGTGTAACATCCCCACCGACACCTGGGAATCCCTGGCCCAAGACCGCACAAAGTGGAGGAGAAGCATCCGGGAAGGCGCCGGACACCTCGAGTCTCTTCGCCGGGAGCAAGCGGAAGCCAAGCGCAAGCAGCGCAAGGAGTGCACGTCAACCCAAGCACCCCACCCACCCGCCCCTTCAACCACCGTCTGCCCCACCTTTGACAGAGACAGTAGGTCCCGCATTGGACTCATCAGTCACCTGCAAACTCATTTTTAATGTGGTTCCGAGGAACTGCCTAAGAAGAAAAAGAAACTTGGGTTTATGATTTCGCGACAATGAACCCCCCACCCCCACACCCCATCCCACCTTCTGTCACAACTGATTAGAATGTCTCCTGAGTTGTGGACTGAAACATAACTCCACACCTCATATGGATGCCAAAGTGGCCATGTATTTTCCTGAAAGATATTAAGAGATCGAGGGCTGGATTTTCAGTTGCTTGCGCCAGCAGTTAGCGCCTTAAGAGAAGTGAATTTCGGGCGCTATGCGTGTAGCGCCCGGGCGCAGCGCAGTTTGCGCCACGCCCCAAATTAAGTTGGCCGTTAGCGCCGGCGCAAAGTTTAGCGCCCGCCCGGATGCGCGCGCAGAAAATGACGTCACATCCTCATGCAACGCCCTTTGGCCGCCCCGATTCCAAACTTCAGTCGGACCGCCCCATTGTGCGGCTGGCGGCCGGAGCGTTTGAAAAAAGGAACGCAACACAACCAGCGCGGGCCCCGGGGGGCGCAAATTAAAGGGGACGTACCCTCCAGTATAAAGCCCAGCCATTTTTCAGCAAACACTCTTGTGCAACGCATTTGTGGACACACAACAAGGAGGATAGCTAACTGGTTTCAAGCAGCAACAGCTCAGGTATTTTTGGACTCAGGCCAGAGCGCTGCAAGTGGCCTTTTGGAAATTTGACTGTTTGCCAGGATTTGATGGGGGTTGCATGGGGTGCCAACGCGGAGCTGCAGCGCCATGTCCGTAGGGCTCGCAGACGCATTGTGAGAGGGGCAGCCCTGGCTAGAGGCAGAGGGGGCTACAGGCGTCGGCCACGTAGGCCTTACCCAGTCAGGCTATACCGCCAGCAGCGCTCCTACCTAAACATGAGTGCCGCGCGATGTGTTAGAAGGCTCCGATTCCGAAAGGAGGTGATTGCAGAGATCTGCCACCTGCTTCGCAGAGATCTGCGTCCAAAGCTCAGGTGCAGGACGTCTCTGTCGGTGGAAGTGACGGTGACGGTGGCATTGAACTTCTATGCCACCGGCTCCTTCCAATCCGCTGCTGGGGACATAGCAAACATCTCCCAGTACGGCGCGCATCGCTGCATCCGCCAGGTGACCGAAGCACTGTTCAGAAGGAGAAGCCAATTCATCTCCTTCCCCATGGCCCTGCAGAGCCAGCATCAGCGCGCCTTGGGATTTGCAAGACTCGGGGACTTCCCCTTGGTGCAGGGCGCCATTGACTGTACACATGTGGCTTTGCGGGTCCCTCTGGAGCATGGCGAGCAGTATCGCAACAGGAAGGGCTACCATTCTCTGAATGTGCAGCTGGTGTGTGACCACAAGCAGCGCATCATGGCTGTCAATGCCAGCTTCCCAGGCAGCAGCCACGATGCGTTTATCCTGCGGCAGAGTACTGTGCATGACATGTTCGAGGCACAGCCTCCCCCAAGAGGATGGCTACTCGGGGACAAAGGCTAACCTTTGTGTACCTGGCTCATGACCCCGCTCCGCGCGCCCAGGACCGCTGCTGAAGAGGCCTACAACGAGAGCCATCAAACCACCCGCAACATCATCGAGCAAACTATTGGGGTCCTCAAGCAGCGGTTCCACTGCCTTGATCGCTCCGGAGGAGCTCTGCAGTATTCGCCGGACCGGGTCTCCCAGTTTGTGGTAGTTTGCTGCATGCTACACAACCTGGCTATCCGCAGGACTCAGGCACTGCCACCTGACGTTGGAGCAGCACCTCAGGAGGAGGAGCAGGAGGAGCAGGAGGAGGAGGAGGAGGAGCAGGAGTACGTTCCCAGGAGGGAGCGACCAGGGCCAAGGGCCGCGCGACGCCACCTTATTACACGTTACTTCTAAGCCCCCTGTCAGGGAATGCCTTGTGGCCATGAGGGAAGATGAATGCAGCCGCTCCACAAGCCCTCAGCCGGCGAAGCCACCAAACACTAACAAGAACAACCATGGAGACTGTATGAATAAAGATAATTATTTATTACACAAAAATGAAAACCCCTTCCCACATGAATCCCCAAAAACAATCAACGGGCCCCACAAAAAGCCCAACAAATGACTCACTCCCACAAACTGGGGAGGAGTAACTCCACATTTGTACAAACCTGGCCTCAACCTCGGCCTTAACACAAAAAATAAGCCCACGAACCAAACAACCATGGGCAAAAGAAAGATGGCCACCGCCATATAAAACGAAAGCTGGCCACACCCTCTACTGAGTGGCCCGCGAGGGCGAGACCTTGTCCAGCCTTTTGCCTCCCCTGCCCGGCCTGCTGCTCCTTCGCAAGCTCTGCCCAGTGGCTGCTGCGAGGCTGGGGGAAGGCGCCTGAGGCTCAGATGTCCTTCCGCCAGATGCCGCTGGGGGGCGGCCTACACGGCCTTTGGGCATCGAGGGGCCGGCTGCTGAGTGGCGCACCTGAGCCTGGCCAACATCAGCTCCAGCCGCTTGCCCTTGACGCCCCAGTGGGGGAGTGGCGGCGACGGATGGCGCAATGTGGGCAAGCTGGCATCTGGGATGCGCTGGCTGGTGATGTGGCGCGCTGGCACTCGGCCGGGCCCGCACTGCAGGATCCGCAACAATCAGCCGAGGGGCGGCTCGCTGGGATGCTCCAGCGCGGCGGCTGCCCTGGCGATGCCTGCCTGAGACAGCGCGTGTGGCAGCAGTGAGTGCCCCTGTTGTCCTGGTGCGCGCCCGCATCACACCCGCCAGGGTCTTGACGGCATCAGTGAGCATGCGGCCACTCGCGGCAGTGGATGCCCCGAACTCACGCACACTGGTCGCCAGCGACTCGATGGCCTCAGGCATGCACCCCACCACGCTCATGAGCTCCGTGTGGCGCCAGTCCGAATCCTCGGCCATCTTGTCCAGCTTCCGCGCCTCCTCCGAGGTGAAGGTGTCCGGACTGGAGTCGGGACGCTCCCGCTGGGGAGCAGGGGACCGAACTAGGGGAACCTTGCCACGTTGGTGGCGGCGAGTGTCCCGATCAACTGCACTCCCCTCTGATCCTTCCCCCCTTGGGGGGAAGGCCGCGGCCCACGCGCACGGCTCCTGGGTGGCTGGACGCCACTGGTCCCAGAAGCTGCAATCCGCTGCGACAGTTGGTCCAGGCACTCGTCCAGTGAGGACGTGTCAATCATTTCGTCCTCTCCTGTGGGGCCTGAGTGTTCCCCTGATGGTCCGGCTTGCTCTTGCTCCTCCTCCTCCTCCTCCTCCTGCTCGGAGGGGCTGTCACTGGCAGCTTCAGGGTCCTGGTCGTCACCAGCTGAAAGCAGGAATGCACAAGAGTAGCTTCAGAGTGAGGAGACGGCGTCAGCGAGGGAGTCAGGACTGGTGGCATTCAGTGCATTGGTGGGACAGTGGCAAAGGAGGTAGCTCGGATGCGCAAGTGCGACGCGAGAGGGCCAAAAGGCGAGGTCCTTACCATTGCCGAGCAGTGGAGGGTCGGCTACTCCGCACGCTGTGGGCACGATCAGCCGGGCTCCCATGAGCCCACACACGCGCTCCTCCAGGCGAGTGAGCTTCTGCAGCTTGGCGCGGCCTCCCCTGGTCCTGGCACGGGCCTGGCGATTATAGGCAACTTTAGCCTGCAAGAGAAAGGACGGGCTGTAAGTACGGAGTGTAGCCCTGATGTAGTGTGCACTGCCTCCCATGGTGGAATAGCTTGGCCAGAGTGTAGCCCTGATGTAGTGTGCACTGCCTCCCATGGTGGAATAGCTTGGCCAGAGTGTAGCCCTGATGTAGTGTGCACTGCCTCCCATGGTGGAATAGCTTGGCCAGAGTGTAGCCCTGATGTACTGTGCACTGCCTCCCATGGTGGAATTGCTTGGCCAGAGTGTAGAGTGCAGAATGGGCAATTGATGCTCATGACTGTCCCAAAGCTGCTGGCTGAGGGCTGGCCATTAGGACTTTCAGCTCCCTTTGCCCATCATGTCAGGTGTACATGCAAGAATGAGGAGGAGACTGGAAAGGGTACTCACCCTGACAATCCTGGTCAGGTCGTTGTATTTTTTACGACATTGTTTGTGGGTCCTGGGGGCATCGCCGCTGAACGTCACCCTGTTGGCGATCTGCTTCCAGGCTCTGGTGTAATCTTGGTGGTTCGGATTCCTCCCAGTCTCTGGGAACAAGATCCTGCGCCTCTTCTCCAGAGCTGTCACCATTATTTCCAGATCACCCTCTGAGAAGCGCAGGGCACGCTCACGGGCCTTCTCTGGCGTTGCCATGACTCCCTGGGGCTGAGCAGCAGTGTTGAGGCCTCTTTGCAAAGCTGCAGTGTGCAGGGCGTGGCAGCAGACCAAATCGTCCCTTCCCCCTTTAAGAGCTGGTCGGCGCCACGGGGTCTGCTGTCAATCAAAACATGACCGCACCCGCGCTGCGCCCTGCCTCGGCGCTATCCCTCTGCACCGCCGGCTTAGCGCCTAAAGATAGTAGTGGAACGCCTCTTTTAGCGCTCCACCAACCTCTTAGGGCGAAGCCACTGAATTTCCGGCAAGGGGGCGCAACCTTGGGGCGGGCGCTAACTTCGGGCGGGCGCTAACGTTAGCGCCCCAAAACTGGCTATACTGAAATTCTAGGTCCGATTGTTTTACATCTTAACATTTGCAGATTCTCTAACAAACCTCAGTATCTGTTATTGTTCAATAAAGTAGCAAAATTATGCTACTTATAATTATTGTACCTTCCTGTACATAATCTGTCACAGCACAATACGATTTTTCTTATATTCTCATACCTACATTACTGACACACACCTACCTACACACCTCAGTATGTTCGCTAGTGTCCAAAAATTGTCCAAACTACGGTCTGTTTAATTTTTGATGCATTCTATAGCACAGCACCTTTGCATGTTATACATTTAACAGCTTTCCACTATTCTTATGATTCCTCACACTTTATGACATCGCTAACTAACAGACTTGCCTTTAAGTAAATTTAAAATCTACAAAACAAAAGGTCAACAAAAGGGAGACTGACTCTTTCGACCCTGCCTATGGATAAAGATTAATTCGGTCCTTGATTACTGAAAAGAAAACTAATGTTCCAGAGTGATAATTGTCCTCTGCTGTGACCCTTACCCCCTGCTATTCTGCACCTTGTCCTCCATATGTACACAGGTCAATCCCATCAGCGGTGACTGCAGAATGTGCTGTATCGCCTGGGGCACAATCCACTCGACAGCCTGGTGCTTCCAAATGGCTTTTAACTCATTACAAACACACGGAGGCTGACAGTTGGCAGAAATCACACACAGCGTCTTTAAAAAGAGATTGTATCCTTTTTTTTAACTGTCAGGAGCTACCAGCTCTGTCGAAGCAAGTAACAAATATATTCCGAGCATGCTTCACCAGAAACATATTGCAGTGTTTGGGAGCATTCTACCTTATGAACACGCTAAGTTGGGACAACTTAGGGAATATACCATAGAATGACTATATTATATAATAAAATAAACTTTTAAAACCAAATTCAAGTTGAAAAAAAATGGTTGATAGGCACCCACCCACGAGGGAAAGAAGGTTTGCTGCTGTCTCTAAAATATTTTAATAACTTCAAATCTGCTTTTAAAAGTGTGTTAGCAATGATCATTAGCTGAAAATGCTGAAGGTGGAAAAATGTAAAGGAGAAAGTCAGTGTAAAAAGTACAGTATTGGAGAATTACAATACTGTGATTAAGAGACATAAAATAGATTTTACAGTCTGTAAGCAGCATTATATCAGGAGAGTGTTATTTTGTTTCTCTGTCGATGACAGAACCTTATACAATATGTTATATCTGAGATTATTAAAGACTGTTATCGTGATAGGCATGTATTATATTTTTGTTCCCTATTATTGAAGGAGAAATAAGCAACTCTTGTCCTGGAGTGGTGAACAGCGCTGGTCATATCAGAATCTTGTGGTGCGGCATATATAAGCTAAATAATGACAGCTCAATTCCACGTGGTATGATTTGTATATATGACTCCGGTATAGGGACACTGTAAGCTAGATGATCTCAACTTTCCTCTTTTGTTGATTTTTAAAAAATTTATTCACGGGATGTGGATGTCACTGGCAAAGCTAGCATTTATTGCCCTCGAGAAGGTGGTGGTGAGCCACCTTCTTGAATACAACTGAGTGGCTCGCTTGGCCATTTCAGAGGGCAGTTAAGAGTCAACCACATTGCTGTAGGTCGGGAATCACATATAGGCCAGACCGGGTAAGGACGGCAGATTTCCTTCCCTAATGGACATCAGTGAACTAGATGGGTTTTTATGGCAATCCAGTAGTTTCATGGTCACCATTACTGATACTAGCTTTTTATTCCTGATTTATTTAATTAATTGAATTTAAATTCCCCAGCTGCCGTGGTGGGATTTTGAACACTGGTCTCCAGATCATTAGTCCAGGCCTCTGGATTGCTAGTCTAGTACCATAACCACTACCGCTACCGTACCCCGTTTGTGCCTGTTGTTGACCATTGTGCCACTTTATACCTCAGAAATTTCCAATCTAAATATTATAAAATAAACAGCAATTCCCACATCTGAGACCCTTTTATAAATCAAACAATCACAATGAATTCTGTTTTACTTTATTTTCTCCCAGTTAGGATATTGGGAAGTTACAGGGGTTGCTTCCTTTCCTCCAAATCTTGACCCTCCTCTCCCGACGACCCTCCTCTGCTCTCCTGCTGTGGTGAACTTGCACAAGCTGCCAGCCCTTAAGTACCTCATCCAAGTCACCATTCTTCACTTGTGAGCTTATCCTTGTCACACCATGCCCGTGTACACGTCTATGGCTTTCTATCGACATACTTTTCAACTTTGCTTAAATTTTGATTTGAATTCCAAATCCAAATGACTTTCTTGTATTTGCAGCCTGGTTGAGGTCTGTACAGAATATCGACGACTTTTCTGATAAAATTCTTCAAGTGCAATCAAAATTAAAAAATAACGGCAAATAAAGATAGCAAAACATCTCCCCGTGCTTTACAGGGTTAGGATGGAGAAACACCGAGCAGGAGTAAGGAGAAGAGTTCGGGGATGTGTGCTGAAGGCATGGTGGAAGAGATAGATTTTGAAGAGGTTTTTGAGAATAGGGAGAGATACAGCGAGGTGGAAGGGTTTAAAAATAGAATTCCAAAGTGCAGTTGCACAATGGCTGAAGGCTCTGTCAACAACGGAGTGAAGGGAAAGTGGGACACAGAGGAAGCTGGAGTCAGAGGAACAGAAGGTGTGAACTGGAACGTAGGGCTGGTGAAGATTGCAGGGGTAGGGTGAGGCAAGGCCACGGAGGTTAACATTTAGGGTGGCACCCTTGGTCAGAATTGATACCTGAGTGTATATCAAAATAGATTCAAGAGGGTTAAAATCCGCCGGGTGCAATCCGGCAATTACGCCACGATTGATCCCATCGGTGACCACTAGGGGTGACCACACTGGAGTTCGCAGGGCCAATGGGAGGGCATCTCATCTGCATGGGGCTGGAAGGCAGAATTGCCACTATGCCCTATGCTGCTGAAACCGCTGGCGCCTGCCGGTGCCCAGGCCGTCTCCCCGCGACCCCATTCCCTGCACCTAAGGACACTCGTGTAAGGGACAGCATACTTCTCTGGCCTAGAACCCCCCACCCCAACCCCACTCCGGTGGGGCCCACTTGAGGCCAGTATGCCTCATCTGACTGAACAGACCAACCTCCAGATTTATGCCCGGTCCCATAGGGGCCGTGGAAGCGGGAACACCAGCTGAGCGAGTGCCCGGCCATGGGCCCACCCCTTTGTGTCATTGGGGTGCTCATTTAAGGTTCATGCTGTAATTGCCACTCACCTCAATGGGGCTGAATATCTGATGGAGTGTATAACGGGTGGCCGATGCGATTCCGCCTGTTTTGCGCTACTACCTAAAACAAATTTCTATCCCATAGCCTCGTTTTCTGACAAAATATTAAACAGCTGACATCAGCATCATTGTATTCTGCTGATATACCAGTAAGTGGCAGTTACAGTGTGAACATTAAATGAAGCACTCAGTGTATTTTCTATTCACTACATAATTAAAGGCAGAACAATTTATTTGTATAATTAATGTCATTTATCTAATGCATTATGAAACCATTTAAAGTTATGTACTTGGTACATTTCATCAAATTAATTAGTTTAAACAAACCTCAGGACCCAAATTTACTGCAAAATAAGTTGTTTGGAAAATCTTTTTAAATGAATTGAGTATATGTTAATTTTAAAAGTGGTTGTGATGATTTTATTCAGTTTACTAAAAATCCTGGTGATCAAATTACTGCAGACACTGAGAGCACTGTATTATCAGTTAAATTGGAAATTACATTTTGAGCTTACTTCACGTCTAATGCACACTTCATTGCTTTCAACTTCCAGCAACTGCACATGCCTCGTAGAAGACACTGCTGCAACTGCAGAGCATAATTGCACACGGTACGGAGCAGGCCACACAAGAGGTCGTGGGAGAGATTTTCAACTTGCCGCCCGGGAGTAAAACTGGCGCTGTGGATCGGCCGCCCCTTAGAGAAACCGCCCGATCTTCCGACTCAGAGGCGAGAGGGCTATATTTGAGCAGAGGCTAACGCCTGTTACAGCATTAAAGGGGGCAAGAATAGTCTGGGAGAATTTCTCTGCACAATGGGTGCATTATCATGGAGTCTTCCAGATGGGCTGGAGGGTTTAATGTACATCAGTGTACTGATCAACAGTAGAAAGGGGCGCAATCCGCAATTCCCGATCAGTATACACAGACACTGCATGGCTGCCTGTCTAATCTGCTGAAGCCTTACTGCAGAATGGGTTAAATGAACCCTTTTACATTACTGGTGCCCCCGGACGTGCCCCAGAGAACATTTCCTTCAGAAGTCTTTGCTTCCTAAATAAGAACTGTTCTCTCCTGGAGGCTATGCACAGGCAAGCTTCAGGCTCATTCGAGCATGTGGCCATTTATGTTCCTTCTTCACAAAGCCAAAGCGGACGTTGTGAACATTTCATTCTCCTGAACGTCTAATTGAAACATTCAGGGCAGCTTGGTGCCAGTGATGCCTATCTAGAACAAACAGAAAGGGGTTTGTTTTCCCCAGAAATGAATGGAAACAATGTTTATTTTAAAAACTGGTGGAGTGGGAAATGACCATTTCTAGTCATGATTCTATTTCCTTCTTGGAAAAAGGCCAACTCCTGTGCTTTATTTGGAGGGGGAGGGAGGGCAGGAATTTGGTAGAAGAATGCCCTTCGTCTTAAATCAGCTTCTTATCATACGGCTAACCGACGCCCACTCTGCTAGGGATCAGGTCCAGGTCTGTGAGGGATGCTGACTCCATTGACATGATATTCAACTGAACACGGTCTGAGGGGCAGTGTCGGCGCCACCGACTGAGCGTGAATAAGCACGGTCATCACAGAGCAACGCAGAGGGCAGGGCGGTGATGCTGTTTTCTTTGCTCAGGCGCTTTATTCGGAAGGAAGGGGTGGCCGTGTAACTGGCCCAAGTGGATTCTCGCAGCGCTTTGCTGAGCTAGCCTCAGAGTGTATCCCGTTTTCAGGAGCGAATCTGGATGAGGCACCACTAAAGCATCGAGCACTTGCCTTATGTTACTGTGGAGGAGTGCACAGTTTGCTTCCCTGTCCTCCTAAAGGAAGGAGCTCACAAGAAGGTTAAGTTGTCAGCAAGCCATGCAATCTCAAAGACAAACTGAAAGAGAACAGACCAATTTTTGGAGTGAGACTCACTTTTAGAATTCACCCACCTTCCCTTATTTTAAGCACTATGGGGGAAAAATTCGGTTGCTTTGCGCCTCCCGTTAGCGCCCTAAGAGGGACGCAAAGCAACTAGCGCCCGGGCGCAGCGCCACCAACGCCTCCCGTGAAATTCAGCAGGAGATTAGCAGCGGCGGTAACCGTTAGTGCCCTGCGGTGCTGCGCCGCCGGCGATGACGTCATCGCCATGTGCAGCACCCCCCTCGCGATCTTCGGTAGCGCCCCCTGATTTACCACCGGACGCTATGTCCGACAGGGTCAGGGGGGCCTACCTGCGGTCGGGGCGGCGCTAATTAAAGGCGAGGTGCCAGGCGGCCATTTTTGTTGCTGGCCGCCTGCCAGCACCTGCCCCCGTTGCCGTCCCCAGCCTCCTCTGCACCTCTGCAGCCCCCCCCCCCCACCCCCATGGAGTGCCGGCTGCGCTCTGTGAGCCCGGCACTTCGAGTGCCGGGCTCTTTTGCTGGCACTCCCGGATCTCTGGTGGCCCAGCTGGGCCCCGGGTCGCGCTGCACAAGGCCCCTCCCCTTTAAGAAGGGGAGGAAGGCCTGCAGTACCGCAGCACGACGTGCTGCAGCACCAGCACTGCGATATTCCCTCGCCCCCAAGAGGCGCTCCCATTCAATTTCAGCTAAGGGGGCGCTAATTTTTTCAGAACGTTAAAAGTAGCACCCCGGCGAAGATAGCACCCCAAAGGGGGCACGACTCAATTTTTCCGCCTTTATTTTTGGATGTGTATCCCTCCAATTTTCACCCAACCTTCATGTCTTAACCTGGACAATGAATATCCGCAGACTATTCAACCAAGGAAAGCACTACAACCAAGTCTAACCATACATTCATGTGCACTTTTCAGCAAGGGTCACTGCACAGTGATCAGGAGTATCTGATTTTTTTTTCTCCCGCCTTAGTCCACGGGTACTGAGGCCAATTATACCCAGCTGTGAACAGAAAAACTCAGTAAAGGCCAGTGATCAAATCTGGGCTCCTTGTGGTCTTTTATATTGTTGTCAGTTCCCACAGCACAGGTCTTGCACATTGGATTCACCAAGACTCGAGTCCAAGAAAACATGATTAAGAAAAACACATCTTTGTGGATGCCAGCCTCAACAAATGCAGGCAGTTTACACTGGCATTGATGCCAGCTGCAGAAGATCCACACAGGACGTAACCGATTGGATAGTGGTTGGAGCTTCGGGTTAAAAGACCTTCAATTCCATCGGCTCGAGCCTTGCCTGGGGAGGCTAGTGTGGGGCAGGTGTTTGTGTTCAAGTGCTGCAGCACCTTTGTGCTCTACAGTGCGTGCACATCCCCTGCAAGAATAAAGCAGAATGCACCGAGTGCCTGGCTTTCTACGCAGTGAAAGCGGGGTTTCCACCGGACTACTAACCTCTTATCTTTGGAATTCTTTACCCCAGAGAGCTGTGGAAGCTGAGTCATTGAATATATTCGAGGCGGAGATAGACAGACTTTTGAGCAACAGGGGAGTCAAGGGTTATGGGGAGCGGGCAGGAAAGTGGAGTTGAAGCCAAGATCAGATCAGCCATGATCTCATTAAATGGTGGAGCAGGCTCGAGGAGCCGAATGGCCTGCTCCTGCTCCTATTTCTTATGTTCTTATACTTCTGGAACCAGTGGCACAAACACTCCCCAAAGGCACTGATATTCCAACGCTCTCCGGGCCAGCCTCCCACCTTGCACCCTCCGTAAACTTGAGCTCATCCAAAGCTCTGCTGCCCGGATCCCAACTCGTACCAAGTCCCGTTCATCCATCACCCCCTGTACTCACTGACCTACATTGGCTCCCGGTCCGGCAACACCTTCATTTTAAAATTCTCATCCTTCTTTTCAAATCCCATCTTATCTCTGTAATCACCTCCAGCCCTGCAACACTCCGAGATCTCTGCGCTCCTCCAATTCTAGCCTCTTGCACTTCCCCGATTTTAATCGCTCCACCATTGACAGCCGTGCCTTCAGCTGCTTGGGCCCTAAACCCTGGAATTCCCCCCCTAAGCTTCTCCGCCTCTCTCTCCTCCTTTAAATGCTCCTTAAAACCTACCTCTTTGACCAAGCTTTTGGTCACCTGTCCTAATATCTCTTTACGTGGCTCGGTGTCAAATTTTGATTGATAGTCGCTACTGTGAAACGCCTTGGGACTTTATACTACATTAAAGGTGCTATATCAATGCAACTTGTTGTTGTTGATATAAACCAGTCAATGGCTCAGTCCCATGCCGGACAGCAAAATATCTCAAATGAGTCATTACGGAGTTTTCAATGGTTTTCGCTTACAAACCTGAGTGAAATTTTTCCCCATTGACTCTGAATGAAGAGAAATTTCAGGTTAATACACAGCAACACACTCAGAGGTCGGTCTTGGAGGATCGGAAATAAAGAAAAAAAATTTAAATGACACAGACACAGATTTCTAGCTAGGGATTAAAACTCATTTTAATAACATATTCTCATAAGTGGTCCTGATGCTCCTTGACTTTAGCTGGCACTGCGACTCAATCAATTGGGAGGCAGAGACCCATCAGACACCAGTTAAAAGGGGGAGAATTCAAGTCTGAGGGTAACTTTAACCTAACCTGACCATCGGGAAGCTGACGGGATCGTGTCAGCCACCCGGTTTTACACCCCGTCCGATTTTACTAAAGCAAAGAGGGAGTAAAATTGGATGGAGTGTAAACAAGGGGCCGACCTGATGCGGTCAGCTTCCCACTGGGTGAGACAGGTCAAAAAGACTCCCTGTGACTTTGATTTTACAGCAGATAACCGGAAAGGCCCCCTGTCACCCGTAAGAGCAGCCTGACTGGCTACTTACCTGTTTTCAATTGGACTCTTAAGAGGCCTCACCTGAACTCATGCTGAACCTTGACTATTGTAATAGCAGCAATCCAGGCTGGAGGCTTCACACAGTGAGAACAAAGAGCAACACGAGAGAGAAAAAAATTGTGAGCCAAGCAGCACCACTACTATTTGAATAAGTAGAAAATTACAAGGTTAAGAGCCACATGGATTGTGCAATATTCACGTCAATCCTACAGTGTTTCTTTTTGTTTGTTTTCGGTTGCTGGCCCACAAATAACAATGGGAACAATAACATCAAAGTTAGTTTATGCTAATGTGTGTATTTGGTGATTGTAGTCCAACTGTAAAGATGGCGGTTGAAAGCCAAATTGCAGTGAATTTATAATTTGGTCCTTATTTCCAATGCGCTCCTCCCAATGGCTTGAGGGTCTCTCAGTTGATCATAGTTATTGAGCAACGTGAATGTACACTGGACTAAAACCAGGGGGAGGGGGATTTTAACCCTACCTGCCTGGTGGAACCGGGCCTGTGGACAGTTAAAATCGCCCAAGTTACTTACCCACCGTGAAGTCACCAGAAACCGACTTATCTTAATTTTAATCAGCTCAACTGAGCAGACAGCAAGGATGCCCACCTAAGGCTGGCAGGGTCCATTTGTACACATGCATGTCGGGTCCTGATGACATCATTGGGGTCCGACTGCAATTTTTACTCAGTGGCCTGTGCAGGAAGCGGCAGTGAGTTTCCCGCCAGCCTAACCCAGCAAGGCAGTGGCTTGTGGGGCCAGGAGTGGGACGGTCGATCCCGCCACACAAATGCTGTCGGCAGGCAGCCTCCGGGCTGCGCGATTTTTCCGCTGTTTCCCACCAACTTCCCGCTCGGAACGGGTGGTTGGAATGTCCCCCAGCAGGACTTAAAGGAGCCCCACCATTAAAATCGGCCGACCGGTAGGAAATTAGCTCACAGGCACAGCTTCGGGGAAACCCGCCAGCAGTTAAAATCCAGGTCCATTATTTTAGATCTCTGCAGTGAAGTTGGAAAATTCTAAAGCACCAATATTGGTGCTGGTATCAACCTAGATGTGTAAATAATTCACCCCTCCACTGCAGTTGAGTTCTAAATCCTAAAATCACCACTAAAAGTACAACGTAAAACATCCATTTTCTAGTCACAGTAATAAAATGCGGTCAAGTGGCACAAATAACATTAAAAAGTATTGTTGTAAAGAATACACAGTTAGGCCCATTGGTATTAAGTAACTTTGGCACCTGCTGTGAAAATTTCAATCAAAATACTCCCAAACTGATCACCTGATGCCACATTACAATGTATTCATTTGCCGTCTTAGATGACATTTAACATATAATACAAATAAAGGATTTTTTAGTGTCAATCCTGTCATGGTCCAGTTCTCTGAAGTCAAACATTGTGCCGTAATCTTCACCATGGCAACAGTGCTTGTATAACCACAGTCAATATGTAATGTCTCCACATATTTAAATATAACTAATATATTTACTATTATATTATCCTGCATTACCTACAGTTTTACTTAATCTTTACTATAAAATGAGGGAAACCGTGCTCAGATGCTGAACTCACACAACTATGATCATTATCACCCATTTTGGGTTATTTTGCAAGAAATAAAATGGTTGATATATTGGCTTTAGTTGCCTCTCTTGCTGTTTTATCACTCTGGGGTTAGTAGGCCTTCCACAGATGAGAAATAAGCTGTCTATCCCATTGTTGCTGATGTAACATTTATCCAGCATTGCTGTGACATGCCATTGCTGGAAATTAAAAGTCTTTCAGTCTTTGAAGGGTTAAGCCTAACCTAAGTAGGCCATCAAAATGGCTGCTGTTTCTTTCATCTCTACATTACAAGCAGCCTGACCTTGTGGTTGCTGGGTGTGGGATGGGGCGAGGAGTATAGCCAGTGGCACAAAGCTCTATACACAGTTCACTGGAGCAGTGGATTTCTTCAGCAGCTCCGTGAAGCCTGTAATTAGCTGCATTTTCATGTTAATTAGCCTGCTCCTTCAGAACCTGCAAAAAACCTCTCGAGGTGTGCTGCAACCTAACAAGGTTAAAGCGACAGTATCCCTTATGTTGCCCCATACAGACTGGATCCAAATACTAGAACCAGTCAAACCTGCCTCTCTCCATTACAAATCCCAGCCTGTGAAGCGATAAGGATGACAGTTGTACAGATAGAGTATTTGACTGCTAACAAAGAGGACTGAGATTTTTAATACCAGTATTTAAACTCATTTGCCCTTATTTTCCTAGTTCACTTAGACAGTGCCAGGCAGAAGTAGAGTATGCTCTACAAGGGGACTAAATTCTGGAAAGCCCTGACCACTGATGCCACCTCTGGAGAAATAGGTATTTAAAACGATGATGGGAATTGACTGGGGGATTTTTCCCTCTAGGGATCAGGAACATAAATGAGATAAGCATAAGTTTCAGAAAATGTCTTAAATCCTCCACCAGCTCAAAGGAGGGAAGATTTGGGTTGGGCAGAGTGATCAAGAATGAGTGCATCAAAATTTGACAATGAAGGAGAAATCTAAATTTTTTTAAGAGTAGAGAATGCTAAAAAGTAATTAAAATATAGAAAGTTAGAAAAAAAGTGAAATAATTAAAAATAATTAATAGAGAGTATGGGCAGAGAGTAAAACATTTTTAAAATGGCTACCTTGCGTTTTCTTGTGCTATTGATTGTTGGGATGTGTTTGATCCCAGGTAACTTCATGATCACATGGTTAGCTTACACAAATCAGCGACACTGGAGGGACTCTGCATATGCAGTCCACAGTGACACATTTTTATAGGCAGGTCGACTCACGACTCTTAGGCCGGAATTTTCCTTACCTAGGCGGGCTGGGTGCGTGCGGGCCGTGTAGCGAGTCGGAACTGCGTTCTTCTTATCCCGCTCCTCAGAGCGACTTTCAGTGAATGGAGCTTATTAAGGCAGGCCTGCACGTTTCCTGGCCCGATGAAATGGTGCGTGTCTGATGACGTCATCGATGACTTATTTCCAGCAGGGATATTTAAAGCAGCCTTGGTCACATCGCATTTGAAGGTTCATGTAAGAGTGTGCAGGGAGGATACATCACGATTTGGTTATTGCTCAGACTTGCAAAGATGGCTTCAGAAAGAGGGCTGCACCCAGATTTCAGATGACTCGCTACATATTCTTGTGGAGGGAGTCAGAGCAGGCAGGGAGGTCCTCTTCCCTGCTGATGGGCGGAAGAGACCTCCCCAGGAGACAAAAAGAGCATGGCTCCAAATTGCAGGGGAGGTGAACAGCAAGGATGTGGTGAGGCTGAACTGGGTGCAGTGCCAGAAGCGCTTCAATGATCTCATGAGATCAGGAAAGGTGAGTGCAAAGCCACACTCACCTATATCCTGATGTGCCTGTCACCACATCCCCATCACACTGCCTTCCCAAGCCTGCTTCTGCACATCATTATTCAAACCAACATATCTTGCACGTCCACCCATCCCTTTCTCTCTTCTTCTTAGGCAGTCCCTCAGAACCGAGGATGACTTGCTTCCACACTAAAAATGAGTTCTCAGGTGACTGATGAGTCCAATGCGGGACCTACAGTCTCGGTCACAGGTGGGGCAGACGGTGGTTGAAGGGGTGGCTGGGTGGGGTGCTTGGGTTGACGTGCGCTCCTTCCGCTGCCTGCGCTTCGCTTCCGCTTGCACCCGGCGAAGAGACTCGAGGTGTTTGGCGCCTTCCCGGATGCTTCTCCTCCACTTTGTGCGGTCTTGGGCCAGGGATTCCCAGGTGTCGGTGGGGATGTTGCACTTTTACAAGGAGGCTTTGAGGGTGTCCTTGAAGCGTTTCCTCTGCCCACCTGGGGCTCTCTTGCCGTGTCGGAGCTCCAAGTAGAGTGCTTGTTTTGGAGTCTCGTATCAGGCATGCGGACGATGTGGCCCGTCCATCGGCGCTGATCGAGCGTGGTCAAAGCTTTGATGCTGGGGATGTTGGCCTGAGCGAGAACACCGATGTTGGTGCGTCTATCCTGCCAATGGATTTGCAGGATCTTGCGGAGGCAGCGTTGATGGTACCTCTCCAATGCTTTGAGGTGCCTGCTGTACATGGTCCATGTCTCTGAACTATACAGGAGGGCGGGAATCACTACTGCTCTGTAGACCATGAGCTTGGTGCTGGGTTTGAGGTCCTGGTCTTCAAACACTCTCTTCCTCAGGCGACCGAAGGCTGCACTGGCACACTGAAGGTGGTGTTGGACCTCTTCATCAACATCTACTCTTGTTGACAGTAGGCTCCCGAGGTATGGAAAGTGGTCCAGGTTGTCCAAGGCCTCGTCATGGATTTTGAAAATTGGGGCGCAGTACTGTGTGGCGGGGGCAGGTTGGTAGAGGACCTTTGCCTTACGGATGTTTAGTGTAAGGCCCATGGTCTCACTGGAAGGAGACACCGTGGGACACACTCACTGAACGGAGACACACTATAAGGAGGTCAGGACCCAGGAGCGAGGTTGATGCACAGGAGCGAGGTCGGGACACAGGAGCGAGTTCGAGGCCCAGGAGCAAGGTCTGGACCCAGGAACGAGGATGAGGCCCAGGAGTGAGGTCCAGGCCCAGGCCCAAAACCGAGGTCGGGGCCCAGGAGCGAGGTCGAGGCCCAGGAGCTAGGTCGGGACCCAGGAGCGAGGTCAAGGTCGGGACCCAGGACCTAGAAGGAGACACTCATTGGAAGGAGACGCACCACGGGACATACTCACTAGAAGGAGACGCACCGCGGGACACACTCACTGGAAGGAGACGCACCGCGGAACTTACTCACTAGAAGGAGACGCACCGCGGGACACACTCACTTGAAGGAGACGCACCGCGGGACACACTCACTGGAAGGAGACGCACCGCGGGACACACTCACTGGAAGGAGACACCACGGGACACACTCACCTCTCTCTCCACGTACATGCTCACATTCCCCCTCTGACTAACCACCCCTGATACTCACCCTCATCCTACTGCAATCATACCAACTAACAACACGCAAGGAGGCCATTTGGCATTGGCACTTTGGCATTGGCACCACACTCCCTCATAGTCACCCTCTACAGATGTAACCCACACATTCCTTACACTCATGCCACCACTCTCACTCAAACTTCCCATTGTAGGGATATTTTATGGTGTTGTTGGGTGGAGGCGGGGGGGATGTGGGTTGTAACATTTGCATATTGAATTATCATTGGCCCGCAGGCATCTGTAAGGAATACCTATTATATTCACATGTGATCACATGCTGAGTTGTCATTGGCCTGCAGGCATCTGTAAGGACTACTATTGTTTTGAAGATACAGGCTAGGGGTCCTAATGCCAGGCTTTTCCCCATGGTGCTGTATGAGTAAGATCACAGACCTAATGCTTATTAAAAGAGTTAAACTGTAATACTCCGTTGTCCTGCAAGTTATTATTTTTATACAAAGTGTGTAAAACAAGACATGGTGTCAGAACAGGGATTGCAAATGGACATTGTTGGAGCTCCCTTGCCTCGAATAAATTGGGAATCTTTGAACTTACATAGAGAATGGCGCAAGTTCAAGCAACACGTGGAGTTGATATTCTCGGGTCCGCTGAAAAGCAAAGGGGAGGAAGAAAGATGCAGCTACCTACTCCTGTGGATCAGGGAAAAAGGGAGAGACATTTTTAACACATGGTCTCTCACCGCGGATGAAGCAAAGGTACTGAAAAGTTATTTTGACCGTTTTGAATCATATGTGATGCCCAAGACAAATACGATATTCGCTAGGTACAAGTTTCAGGAGAAAGTACAAGGAGCTATTAAGCCGTTTGAACAGTTCGTGACTGAGTTAAAACTGCTGGTAAAAGACTGTGAATATGCAGATAAAGATGAGATGGTCAGAGACCGCATCATGTTTGGCATACATTCAGCTAAAGTGAAAGAGAAACTTTTGAATGTTGGGTCCGGGCTAACGCTGGACAAAGCTATGGACATAGCTAGATCGCACGAGATAGCCCAAGAACAGTTGAAAACCATAACCGGCGCCATGAGCAGCTCGCGTGAACAGACAGTGCACGCAGTTAATAGACACACACCAAAGAACACCGCCCAGAGAGCGTGTTTCAGAACAGAAAGAACAGAGAGAGTTCTAAAAATGAGCGACACAGACATAAAACGCTTCAAAAACTGTGGATATTGTGGAAACAAGATGCATGGAGAAAAGGAGCACTGCCCTGCCAAAGGAAGTCAACGTGCTAAATGTGATAAACGGAACCACTTTGCTAAAGTTTGCAGGACTGTTTTTGGAAGAGCAGTACACACAGTGAGTGACAGCCAAATGCCAGATAGAGAGCCAAATGCAGAGGAACTGTTTATTGATTCTGTGTCACAGAAAAAACAGATTTCAGAGACTGAGCAAGCCTTTGCAGATATTGAGATAGGAAAACAGGGCACAGAGCTTAGGTTTAAACTACACACTGGGGCTCAGGTTAATGTAATTCCTCTAAGTGAGTATCACAGCTTGAAGGATGAGCATGAGCTACAGCCCACCTCATGCAGACTGACCAGCTATGGGGGTAAGCAGCTCATTGTAAAAGGCACATGCGTGATGAAATGCAAGTACAAAGAAAGCGACATGATGTTGGACTTTTACATTGTTGACACTCGAGCACCTCCAGCGCTAGGTCTAAAGGCATGTTTAGACATGGACCTCATCAAGCTAGTGCTATCATTGACAGCACCAGTTGAGAAGCAGACCGTCATGGAGGAGTTTGCTGATGTTTTCAAAGGAATCGGACTATTCCCAGGTGCATGCACTATTCACCTTGACCCAGCAGCAACCCCTGTGGTTTGCCCACCGAGAAGGATACCCCTTGCTCTACGTAGTCGCCTGAAGGAGGAGCTGCAGAGCATGGAGAATACAGAAATCATCGTCCAGGGAACAGAACCGACAGAGTGGGTCAACGCGTTGGTAGTGGTTGAGAAACTACGTACAGGCAAGCTCAGAGTCTGTCTCGACCCCAGAGATTTGAACAAGGCTATCAAACGCCCTCACTACCCTCTACCAACGCTAGATAACATCACACCCAAGCTAGTAGGAGCACGTTACTTCAGTGTAATGGACGCACGATCAGGATACTGGACGATCAAGCTCACGGAAGAGTCATCTAAGCTAACAACGTTCAACACACCATTTGGACACTACCGATTTCTGCGTTTACCATTTGGTCTTATCTCAGCTCAGGATGAATTCCAGCGGAAGGTCGACGAAACCTATGAAGGCCTCGACAGAGTAGTCGCAATCGTAGACGACATCCTCATCTATGGCAGGAATAGAGAGGAACATGACAGGAACCTCCATGCGATGCTACAAAGATCACGGGAGAAAGGTATCCGGCAACCCCGAGAAAAGCATAATCGGATCCACCGAGATCAGTTATTTCGGGCATCACCTCTCAACTGATGGCATTAAGCCGGATCCAGAGAAAATCTCCGCCATCAAGAAGATGGAGTCGCCGAAGAACCGCACAGAGCTAGAGACAGTACTAGGCATGGTTAACTACTTAGCCAAGTTTGCCCCGAGCTTCTCCGAAATCAATGCACCCATGCGTCAGTTGCTCAAACAATCCAATGAGTTCCTGTGGGACAAACAACATGACACAGCATTTCAGAAAATGAAAGACCTAATCACCAGAGAACCAGGACCAGTTCTTGCCTACTTCGACCCCAACAAAGAGCTCAGACTACGTGGACGCGTCAAAGTACGGACTAGGCGCAGTATTACTGCAAGAAGGAAAGCCCATCGGCTACGCTTCCAGATCTCTCAAAGACAGTGAAATCAACTAGGCTCAAATCGAGAAAGAGCTATATGCAATTCTGTTTGGATGTAAGCGTTTCCACCAGTACGTCTATGGCCGACAAGTCATTGTGGAATCCGACCACAAGCCCCTCGAGTCAATCATGAGGAAACCACTAGCCGCAGCCCCACCAAGGCTACAGAGAATGATCCTTCAGCTACAGAAGTACGACTTCACAATCATTCACCGTCCAGGCAAAGACATTCCTATCGCAGACACGCTCTCCAGAAAGTCTCTTAGCTACCAGGGCAGCAGCCTCAGTGAAGGCATGGATGTGCAGGTGCACATGGTGTAAACAGCTTACCTGTGAGTGACTCAAAACTGAAGGAGATCCAAGCAGGAACAGAGAAAGATGCACAACTCACACTGCTGAGCAAAGTCATACATGAAGGATGGCCTGAGGAAAGGAGGAAATGCCCTAAGAGCATATCTGAATTCTGGAACCACAGAGATGAACTGTCACAAATCAACAGAATCGCCTTCAAAGGGGAGAAAATCATCATTCCTACCAGTCTCAGAGAAGAGATGTTTACCAATTCAGGAGCATGCTCAGTTTCATACCACACAAGGTCAGGACGAGAGGTCAAGCCTAGAGTTATCCTTGACTTGTGAACTGTCAAAGGGTGTAGGCGGATTGCTGCCCTAAAAAAAATGTACATCGTTATTGAAACGCTGAGATATTTTCAGTGCTAGTTAAATGCTGAGTTTACTTATATGTTTATGCTACCGAGAACATTATGTAGAAGAAAAGTTTAAAAGTAATGCATAACATTTTTCTTTTAAAAGGGGATGTAACATTTGCATATTGAATTATCATTGGCCCGCAGGCATCTGTAAGGAATACCTATTATATTCACATGTGATCACATGCTGAGTTGTCATTGGCCTGCAGGCATCTGTAAGGACTACTATTGTTTTGAAGACCCAGGCTAGGGGTCCTAATGCCAGGCTTTTCCCCATGGTGCTGTATGAGTAAGATCACAGACCTATTGCTTATTAAAAGAGTTAAACTGTAATACTCCGTTGTCCTGCAAGTTATTATTTTTATACAAAGTGTGTAAAACAAGACATGGGTGGATCCTGGCATAGCATATGGCAGCAATATAGGTGTAATGCTGGAAGTTAAGTAAATCTGACCATGAGGAGGCCATCCCTGGCCTCCTGGGCAGCAATGTGCTCCGGTGCTGCTGGTATCTGGACCTCAGGTTCCTCCTGCTCCTCCACACCGTATTCCAGCTGATGCGCCTCCTCCTCTGAAGAGGCTGTGTGCTCTGCGCCTTGCTCTTCATGCAACGCTAATCCTCGTTGCTGCGCTATGTTGTGTTGCGTGATAGCCTGAGCCTCCTTTGGCACTGCTGCTCAGCCATGTTAAGGAAGCTCATCCTCTGCCTGTATACCCTGTGTTGGGGGGTATCGCCTCCGGCGAGTTGCAGCCTTGCACTGATGCCCTCTGTCCTGTGGAGCATCAGGTCGTTGAGGAGAGGGTCGTTGGTGTTGATGCTGCTGCTGCTGCTGATGGTGTTGGGGCTCATCTTGGTCCGATTCTGATGACCAAGATGAGACAGTATAAACAGCACCCATGCTGATGGAAGAGCTGGCAGGTCAAGTAGAGATCAAAGAAGCAATCTGTCAATGGTGTGATAGTTAGTCGCAATGAGGTGAGAATGGCTTCCGAAGTTGCAGAAAATACTTCCAAATGCTACACACCTAAATCTGTGCTCAAACTGCACTCAGTAAGAGTGTCCTTAGGCAAATAAAGAGGTGTCATGTAGGAGTATTTATTGGGATTCCCATGCTCTGCATTAATCACCTCGCTCAATGGCCACTGAGCTTCCGCCTCAGGTTGACAGACGTGGTTCCCGAGCTACGTGATTCCCATGGTCAACCAGTGAAATTCAAAAGGTCTGGTTAAGACAACAAGGTTTTAATGAGTCGCCCGTCTCTGCCATTCAAATCGGTGCCACGCTGGCAAACGCATCCAAGTTAAAGGCGGAATGGCGGCGGGTTCCTGACGAGCTCCCTTTTTCTCCGACTTTTACTGTCAACCCGCCTTTAGTCCCGCATACAAGGCAGCGGGAAAATTCCGACCTTAATCTTTTTAGATATTTTCGCTGAGAGTTTCCACTTCAATGCTCCTGGTCCAGGCTGGGATTACTTATCGGGAAATTCCACAACCCCGCCATGATTTCTCAACATTAATTTTAATAGCAGGAAATTCATGGAATGGAAGTACAGAATTTCCTGATATGCCGATATGGGGCAGATAGGCTGAATTGAAAAATCCCAGCCTATAAGTGTATATTTTGGTTTTATACAGTTAATATTGCAGTAATAAAGTGTGTAGCTTTGTTACTATAATATTACTGTATGTTTCAGCATCGAGGTGACCAGCCAGTAGAGCTTGGAATTTCCCTGAGCCTGCAGGCAATGTAAAAGTCAAATTTATCTCTTCTCTAATTTATTTTTCACGGCTCTCTTTTATATCCCCCTCACTCTCCCCCACCCCGCCACTATGATGCATCCAATTTTTGATCAAGGGGGCAACCAAGATACTTGTTCACAGTCCTTTACCATCTGTACCAGTGTTCGGAGGGGCACGACAGGTGGATTCTTGAGCTTTTTCTTCATCTTCAAGGGAAGTACATTACTTCCATTCTGTGCTTCACTTGCAGACAGTGCGACTGAGAGTGAGAACAAGTGTTGGGAACCTCAGGTGCAAAAATAGCAACCTTCCCCCTCCATGGGATGGCATTCAAGTACACAAAGTGGATTTGTGTCGCGTAACATTACATGGAAAATACCACAGAATAACAGCAGGAGAGATTACTGTCTATTCCAGAAGGTTCCCTTTTCTTCAGATTCTTAGAACAGACTAAACTGCTATTTGTCTAAATAAGTTGATTTAATCACCCAGAAATTGGAGCATGCAGATGAAAAAAACGGGCGCTCCTTCTGTGCTGGGTATACGCTGCATGCTATATCGGCTGCCCGTGTCCTAACTCGCACCAAGTCCCATTCGCCCATCACCCCTGTGCTCGCTGACCTACATAGACACCTGGTTAAGCAGCGCCTCGATTTCAAAATTCTCATCCTTGTTTTCAAATCCCTCCATGGCCTCGCCCCTCCCAATCTCTGTAATCTCCTTCAGCCCCACAACCCCCCGAGATAACTGCGCTCCCCTAATTCTGCCCTCTTGGGCATCCCTGTTTATAATCGCTCAACTTGTGGTGGCCGTGCCTTCGGTTGCCTGGGCCCTAAGCTCTGGAATTCGCTGCCTAAACCTCTCCACATCGCTACCTCTCTTTCCGCCTTTAAGACGCTCCTTAAAACCTACCTCTTTGACCAAGCTTTTCGTCACCTGCCCTAATTTATCCTTATGTGGCTCGGTGTCAATTTTTTGTCTTATAATACTCCTGCGAAGCACCTTGGGACGTTTCACTACGTTAAAGGCGCTATATAAATACACGTTGTTGTTGTTTGGTTAGCGCGCGCACTGTTTATGCAATTCAGGGGTCGAACACTTGTTTCAGGCTCCTTTCCAAAATTGGTCCGCGACTGACCAAAGTGTGTGCTTTGTGTGCTGTGGTCAGTTTCCTCAGATGCACAGCAGCGGTCTTTGAAAGGGCCGCAGGAGGCGGTCACCAAATCGGTTGGTAAAAGAATAGGCCACGAAGCCGGGCGTGAACCATTGCTAGGCTGATAAACTGAGATTAGTGGGGTTGATGGTTATTGTGATGAAATATTCCATTCATCACTCATCAGTATTTCTCTGCCTGTGACTGTGGTTGGTTTCAGTTTCATTTCCATTGTATTGTACTGTGTGTAGGGCTCCGCCCATACCTGGCTCCTATGTAACCTGGCCCAGCCTGCAGCACATCCAGTACGGCAGACCTCTGGATGGAAGATACATTCTCCTCTATGTGTTACCTTCTAAGTCAATAAAAGCCTTGTTTTGTTTCGCTAACATCGAGTCTCGGATTTATTGAGGCACATCAGTTATAATGTGTATTTAAGATTCCTAAGTTGTTCTTTAAGCAAACTTGGATTTACTAAACTGAAACTAATAAAATCTAATTTGTACAATATCCAGTTAAGCTCCCACTATGGCCTAGTGAGTTTATCCCGGGAGTAGCACCACCCGGGAGATCCCAGGTAGGACACTGGTCTGTGCTGGGTTAGCTGATCTCAGCGAGAGTCGCAGTAGTGGGGGGGTACTAGAAATGGCCTCAGTGCCCGTGGGTTAAAGAATGGAAAATCAACTCAAGTTCCAGCTCCTGATGATTATCCAGTGACTCCTGCAGCAAGTGTGTATATCAGGTGAGGACAGGGTCAGGCTGCCACTTAAATAACGCCACTTGCGAGAGGCAATGGAGACAGACCGGTGCTCATGGAACATGCCCAAGCAAGGAATGAATGGCTTCAGCAGCAAAGGAAGGAAATTGGTGGGAAAATATAGATTTCTGTAAAAAAAAAGGCTTTATAACACCATGAACAGCTCTGCATTCCACACTGTCATCCACACATTGGGCTGGATTTTACCAGCCCTGAGGAGGCGGGTTTGGAGGCATGCGAGTTGTTAAAATCGCCAAAAATGGCGGGTGGGCCCAATCCCGCCTCCAAGCAATTTTCCCAAATACGTGTTTTCTGACCCTCTTTCCATCCCGCCTCCAAGAGGCGGGATAGGCCCTTAAGGCCCTTAACAACCACTTAATTGCCTCTATAATCCCATTTTGAGAGGCCTTTCTGATTTTTAGACACTCCCCCCATCCTACATGCCTCCTCTGGAATACGCCAGGTAAGGCTGGCAGCCTCACAAGTGGATTGCTTACTAACAGCTGCAGCTCCACATTACAAAGGAGTTTTCAGCAATGATCATTTGCAGGTGGCAGAACGTTGATGTCTCAGGTCTGGGGGAACTTTTAGCAGTCATACTCAGTGTTGTGGAAGTTTGGAGCCTGACGCCCATCTCCAGTGTGACCTCCTGGGAAACTCCTCTCCCCACCTTGACTAAGCACTTCCTCAACTGAGGCATATACCAGAAACATGGTGACCATTTAATTCCTTTCCTCCTGGACATCAGATTCGGACGAAGACCAGCCGCGGCAGCAGCAGAACCATGAGCAACAGCAGCACCAACAGCAGGAGCATCAACAGGAGCGCCAAGCTGCTAGTCACCCATCTGAAGATGCACAGGCCGGAAGGCACCAGCGCGCGACAACATTGCTGCCCGGGTTGCAAGGGACGCACTCATCCTGGCCAGATTTGCTTAGCCTGCTCAATCAAACGCTTCAGTCTCACTCCTTCTTACCAGAGCATCGACAATGGACAAGAACCTACGGAATCCTATCATTCTGACCACCATTCTGACAATCGCAAGGCGCCCTAAGCCCTCAATGTGAAAGGCCCATTTGCAAAATGACACAGGCCACAACTTCAACAGTTTGCCATCAAAACACTTTATAATACAATCACAATGATGGCTGGTCCAAAAACAAAACAACACAGCACCCAAGTGACTACCCTTGTGACTACTTGTGCTTTAAGTTCCTCTTACGCGTGCTTCTACGTGGTGATTCCCCTGTGACTTCAGCAGATGTGGAGGCCCTTTGCTCACTCTCTTGCTGCTCCTGTCTCGACGCCTTTGGCAGGCGTCCTCTGGGGTTGCGAACCTGTGTGGGCTCGCCAACAGTCTGCTGCTCCTGCGGCTGTGCAGGGGCTGAGACGCCCATCTCAGTTGGATGAGGACTCTGGTGGGGCTCTGACTGAGGGCTTTGCTGTGGCATGGTCATGTGAGTGCTTGGAGAGGAGCCCCCACTTCCTTGTTGTCTGCCACCAACATCCCACTCATGGGTCAGCCCCACTTTAGAGCTAGCAAGTGGCTTGACAGCACCTTGCTGCACTGCAGGGGGGCCATGAGGACCCATTTCTGCACTGAAAGTCCTACTCCAGAGGACTTGCATGAAGGTCTGGTTTGTTTGCTCAATGGCTGACTATCGCTCCTCAAGAGATGTCATTCTATTCTGAACAATGACCATGTTTTCAATACCCTGGTGACTAAGCTCCTCCATGGACGTAGCCATCCTCTCCTCTACCGTAGCCATCCTCTCCCCTACGATAGCTAGTCTTACCATGGAGGTAGCCATCCTTTCCATGGAGGTAGCCATCCTTTCCGCGGAGATGCGTTCATGCGCCAATGCCTCCACAAAGGCTTTGCTCATGTTCGCGATGGACACCTCCATTCAGTCCACACTCGCAGCGACCCTGGAGACAAAACCTGCCAGAGACTTCTGCACCTGTTCCTGGAGTTCCAGCACCGCTCTCCTTCTGGATGGACCCGGAGGCACAGGGTCTACATGTAGCGGAACCAAGCTGGTAGAGTCCTGCGCCCTCCGACGAGGACTTTCCACTGCTGTCCCTGTCACCACCATCTGCTGATGCTCACTTGTGAGCTGTGATACACCAGGTGACAACACTACTCTATCTCGCAAAGGTCCCACCGAGGTGTGAGTGTCTGCGCTGGTGCTGGGTGCGCTGAATTCTGCAGACGCTGCGCCCTCAGAGGTTACAGCTTCCTCTGAGGAGTCTGGAGGCTCAGGCTGTTCCTCCTGGATAGTGGGGACGGGGGCTTTCGATGGTCCTGTGGGGGAGTAAAGGAGTTAGAGATGTGAGGCCAAGGTTACATGCACATTGAATATTGCAGATGATCATAAGTCAATCTGTTAGAGCATCAGAATCATTATCAGTGGCTCATGCTTTGTCAATGAGAGAGATTCCAAACTATTCTGTCACCAGTTTGCTGTGATGCGCCCGTCTGTCCGTCCCCCACTTGGGCATCCTCGATCCCGGCGATTTCCAGGGCCACCTCCTCCCAGGGGGTGAGCTGGGCTACTGAGGGTGGTCCTCCTCCTGTCATGGCTCTTTCCCTCTCATTGTGGGCTCTCTTTTCCTGCAATGAGGGACACAAGTGGGGTTTGAGTGAGAATGAAGGAGCGAGTGTAGTGAATGCATAGCATAGATGCTTAGAAGGATACAAAGGATCCTCCCTGTGTGTTGTAAGTTGTTGTTGTCATGGCATCACAGTGATAGGGAGTGTGAGGGCTGCATGGTCGAATAGTTAAGTGAATGTGACCATAGCGAGAGGGGGAATGGGTAACGGTGCAGGGATGTCAGTGTCAAGTGGCATGTGGACGAAGAGGTTGGCAAAGCAGAGTGCTGGTGAGGAGAGGCAATGGGGATCAGATTGAGGGTGATGGGAAAGTCATACTCACTTTTCCTGTGCGGAGAAGGTCATGAAACCTCTTCCTGCACTGCAGCCAGGTTCTGTGGCTCATCGAAATGGAGTTGACCTCCTGGGCCACTTGCAGCCACACAGCTTTTGTCTGCTGGGGTGGCTTTTTTCTCCCTGAGGAAGGGAACAGCACCTCCTTATTACAGCTGGTTCTGTACACCAGAGCTTGGAGGGAGGGCTCATCAAACCGAGGAGCACACTTTTGCTTGATCATTGACATTTTCCACAATTCAATTCCTTCATATAAATTGCAGTCTCCAGAAGAATCAAGGCTGTTTGCATTGATGACGTCATCAGAGGCGACTTTCTGTATGAAAAGACTCATTGGGCCAGTGGTTCCCACACGCAGGAAATCAATTGCCCAATTAGGGGAAAATCCCACTTTTTCAACACATCACCTAGGAGTCGGGATCCTGACACGATTTCAACCTGACACGCCTGACAAAATCCAGTCCAGCGTGTGTGAAGCATAAAGCACGACAAGAGACACAGGGATAAACTTTGAAGTTATCGACCAGCAAGATTGAAATCAGTGGAAAGGTAAATTGGGCGGTTTCTATAACGGGCGGCTGATCTGCAACATCAGATTTTACACCCGGGCGGGAAGTTGAATATCCAGCCCACGAACAGATCTGCTGCAAGCATGCTTTACACCCGGGTGGGAAGTTGAATATCCAGCCCACGAACAGATCTGCTGCAAGCGTGGACATTTTTTTGCAAGTTTGCGAGCCGTAATTCCACAGGTTGATGTTTTTATCCAGATGAAGTTCTGTACAGCTGCCGCTTTATACATTTTCAGAACTTTTCTTTCTTTATAAATATAAAGCAAATATTTTACCTCTTCCCAAAGTCATAAGTCAGAGGGAGTCAGGGACTCGGATGGGCAATGAGCATTCTGCCACACCCCTGCTTTGTGCTGTGCTTGTCAAAATTGTTAGCATTTGTGTTGGTGGAGTCCTTACAGAGCACAGCGAAGAGGGTGCTTTACAAGGGTAGCTGAATGATACTGAAGTAAAGTTGCCAGTCATTCCCATTTGCAACACTTTCACGGTATGTTCTTTCAATTCCTTCCTCCCCTCCTAACGCCACCCCCCCCCCCCCACCCCCGGTCTCCGCACCTGCTTAATATCTGTTACTTTTCCAGTTCTGATGAAGGGTCCCAGACCTGAAACGTTAACTCTGTTTCTCTCTCCACGGATGCTGCCTGGCCTGCTGAGTATTTCCAGCGTTTTCTGTTGTTATTTCAGATTTCCAGCATCCGCAGTATTTTGCTTTTGTAAAGTTGCCAGTCCACTGATTCAAGGATGGCTGTTGCCAGGTCACATTTTACCCACATTGGGGGTAATAAAATGGGGCCAAGCTGCCAGTAGTGTAAGGGTTCACCTACATTACAGGAGGTAGGGCATTAGCTCCCTTCCTCAATGGCAAACCACTGTTGGTCCACTTTCAAAATATTGTACACTGATTCTTGGAAAACTACGACTAAACCAGACATGTTTGACAAACAGGACGATGATTATGTTATGGACTCACTTCTCTTTGTGGTACACTGTTCTTGTTGCAGGTGCTATTGTGCTATCTATATCATCACAGAATTCCCTTTTTTTGCCCCTGAGCCTCCCATCCAGTGCTTTCAGAAGTGGTTGAAAATAAAACCTCTATTATATGCGCTTATGAACATAGCCCTGCTGTTATCCCTGCTGTACAGCTCCTTGCATTTGTAATGAGTAAATGAAATTACTTAATGTTGAGCAATTTTTACTGACCTGGAAACAAAGATGGCAGTTGAAAACAGCAGTATTGAATGCTGCGTTCTCCCGCATATCTAAACCGTAATCTAAGATTCTAGAGTACTCACTACAAGTCACATTCGTTTTGCATTATGTTGCGGCGATATTAGTATCTAAAGCCTGTTAAATTGAGTGAATGTAGTGCAGATGAGACATTTTACAATCATCAAAAGGTCTCTTTTGCTCTGAGTCCAGTCAATTTACCAAGCTTTAGATGTTTAAAGTGCTACAGTATAATGGAATAAAATGGCATCTGTTTTTTTCCGTAGGAGGGCGGAGGAGAATTAAAGATATGATTTGTCAGGTTTCTGTTATTTTGATACTTTCTTTTCTGCACTACAAAAGAATGACAGACTGCAAGATTTATCAGAAGCGTCACAGAACCGTTGGTGATCAATGTGTCAATGATTCATGTATTTTGTTGGTGTTTCTGCCCCTTTTGTGTCATGAAACTCTCTGTGTTGGTTATCTATGTGCATTACTACTTAGTGCTCTCCTGGTTAAGGGATTATCACTGGTAGATGGCTACTGTCAGCAATTACAGAAGGGACTGCTAGCTGTATCCATGACAAACCCTAATGGACCTGCATTAGATCAGGGCTATCTATTGGTGTAGTTGCACTAGGCTCATTCTTTTCAGAAAAGGCTACTGTGACTTGCATAGGGCTAAATGACTACTGTTGACATAAATGCAAACTTGTTGCTGTAGTAGTCCATGTATAACATTGCTGGAGGGATCTCTTCCCCATGACCATGAATCTGTCTGAGCATAAAACATTGGGCATCTAAGGAGATCTTAGAATCTTTTCCTCATGGTTGTCCGTAGTCAGTCAAGACTTCATCTTGGAGTTGGTCCCCAAAGCCTCTGTAGCAACAATGGAAGCATTCGTGAGACATGCTTCTACTGTGGGATGTGGCCTGTGCAATTCGAGGTCTCTGCTGCAGGTGCCATTTGTTCAATGGGAGACGTCAGTGCAGGCAATCATTACTCCATGGCAATTACTCATGAGAGATGACAATTTGTGTACTCAGGTCACCTTCCACTATCTGTAAGAAGGAAAATAACTTCTTGACACATTCCTACTGTAGTACTGGCCTCCATTTTAATAAAGAAAAAACTTGCATTTATGTAGCACTTTTCACAGCCTTAAGGACGTCCCACAGCGCTTTGCAGCCAATTAAATACCTTTTGAAGTGTAGTCACTGTGGTAATATAGGGAAAGCTAAATCACTGAGGTCTTATTCCCATACAATTTAGGAGGGAATCAGCATGCTGGACCTCTCCCGTGTCTCAGTTGTCCTTCATTAAGCACTATGACTGTTATCTCTTTGTTAACCATGATTGATGTTTCAACCTATGGTTCCTTCTCAACATTACCATTTATTTCTCCTATAGGGTGTGTCCCTGCAGTGGTGACTGATTCAAGTTGGGGCGGTGCTGGTCAGTACTCTAGAAAGTGGTGCTCTTCAAGTTTTGCAGAAGGACTTGCTCTGTGAAGACAGCAGGCGGTACATTATGAGTAAATAAGGATACTTGTCCATATGGGAATGGCACCGACATGATATGCAGTAATATGCGCTTGGGCACAATCCCTGTGTGTGGATATGTCTATGTAAAATATGCTGTAAAACACAGAATACTTGAATAATATGGTACATACCACAATTTCTTCGCTGTCTTGCACCCTCCATATACAACACCCCCAAACAGCTCAACAATAGCTTGATCGCACGGAGCCAGTGTCTTATAGTATCTCCATGATTAATTATAGGTACATTTTTCCGATAAACAGCAGAGATGGGGAGATTAAGATGCAGTGACATAACTCATGGAAATTCTGTCCTCGGTACTTTCTCTTTCCCGTTGGGGGATGGATAATACAATTTACACAGCCCTGCTATTTTACTTCTGCTACATTATTTGCTGCGCCCATGCTAATATTTCCCTGTGTCAGTATACCATTTTTTTGCACGCCTATATATCTTTAACAACTCCGACTTTTCTTCATATGTGCCATGTTGCAGCTTTATTCATGCCTTAACCTTTGTGCTCTTGTAAATTCTCCCAGACACCATTCCAACTCCATTGAGTTGCTGATACAGAGGTCACCAAATCTCTGATGTATTTTTTCTTCTCCATTGCATATTTGGGAGTCACACTCCCACCACCAACAATGCCCTTGCTATGCTCCATTGCAGAGTGCATGAGGATTAATAGCACCTGGCCGTTGAGATGAGATTTTCTCATGGCGTTGAGTCATTGTCTACTACAGTTGCACACTGCACAGCTAGGCGAATTACCTTTCCAGCATTTATACCAGTTAAATGACTCATTAACTGCTCAAGAAGCATTAAATTATTATTGCGGTCGGCTGCTATTTTTCATTGTCGCTAATAAAATTGCGGTTTCCAAAATTGCACCTTCCAAAACGTATGTTCCCACAATTTCTTCAGCAGTTTGTTAGTCTTGACAAAAGAAGAAACATTTTCTAAAAAAAAATAGGAATTTCAACCCTATAATATTGATTTGAAAAGGGAACCTCCAAAATACCTATAAATCAAAAAGGTAAAGCAGTCACCTTCAGCAGGAGATTCTGATAGCACGATCCCATTGGAGTCGTGACATTCAAATACAATGGATTTATTCCACAGGACAAAAAATAAATGAAAACACCACTCAACTAAACGAGCAAGTAGAAGTCACCAGTCAGGGGCAGGACTCCAGGATGAGTTTAAACTTTTTACTGAAACCTGGGAACCTCATAGTGACAGCAGATCATTTCACTCATGAGAGAAGCCTTCTTGTCTCAGCACCTGTGGCCCTCCGGAATGGCTGCTGATAAGAGGCAGTCGACACCTACGGCAAACAGCACTGTTCGGAAATAAGTACACACTGGAATCCTATTCTATATAATAGGTTAGGAGGGATGTACAGATGGCTTACCCCCAGATATGTAGTAACTATATAAGTTATTTTTATATATCTATATAGTCATGGCTGATATCTACATATCTGTACATATATATGTAGGTGTCAACCTTGGCTCAGTGGTAGCGCTCTTGCCTATGAGTCAGAAGGTTGTGGATTCAGAGTCCCATTCCAGACACTTGAGCAGATCATCTAGGCTGGCACTTCAGTGCCGGCAGCGCTGTCTTTCTGATGAGACATTAAACTGAGGCCCTGTTTGCCATCTCAGGTGGATGTAAAAGATCCCATGGCAGTATTCAAAGAAGAGCAGGGGAGTTCTTCCAGTGTCCTGGCCAATATATATCCCTCAACCAACAGCACTAAAATGCAGATTATTTGGTCATTATCTCATTGCTGTTTGTGGGAGCTTGCTGTGCGTAAATTGGCTGCCACGTTTTCCTACATTACAACCGTGACTACACTTTTAAAGTACTTTTTGGGCTTTAAAACATTTTGGGATGTCCTGAGGTGATAACATTTGCTATATAAATGCAAGTTCTTTCTTTCTTTCTAACAATACTAAGTGAAGAATAATTTAGGTCTTGCTAACAAATGTATTTACGTCAAGAGCATTCTTGTATTCCAGCTGCATTCAGCACATGTTATTTTGACCACATTTTGCAAGATATAATTTGTACTGTGTCTCCTAGGAGGCAAATGAAAGGGTTAACTATTTTTTCTTTTAAACCACTGAATTATAATTCACGATGCCTGGAAACATAACTGTGCAGGATGAAGTTGAAGATTAAAGTAAATGATTAAAATAATTAAATACTTCAAGTTGACAAGCAGAACCATAATTTTGCCTTCAGACATTTGTCTGTAATTAGTTAATTAATCCTAACGCAAATTAGGAACAATAATGAGCCAGTGAAGCTGAACACATCAGGCATCTCAGAATTAAAAAAAAATCTTTTCCTTCTGCCTGGTCTCTGCTTTGGTCTCCTGCTAAACCACCCTTTAACTGAGTTACAGTGCAAAATCATTCATGTCATACTGACAATCGAGGACAAATTGTACCTTAGAAGTACTGGATGTCCTGTTATAGACTTTTAATTTATTGTGCAGTTAATATTGGTATCTTCCTACTATTGTACTTCATCAGAATGAGAATATACAAGGGTGATGGCAAGAACTTGCAAGACAGTGACATAATTTTGGGGTTGAGATGTGTCAGGAGAAGTGAGACCAAAACTGACCTGCCGATGCATGTTCTCTGAACCCTGCGATTAGGCTGTACCCTTTAATCACCCGCCCCCCTCCACTGCCACACCTTTTTGAATATATATTTGGTATACAGAGTTTCTAAGTAATCAAATATACATTATTTCTCAATAAACCAAGTACCACTCTTATCTTGCTCATGCTGCTGTTGAGTTGAGGGAGCTGATACAATAGCTGTGATGCACCATCACTAGTATGGTAGCCTTATCATGAAAGAGAGTGCAAATTTCTATAGAGATTAAATATGCAAAATATAAACACATTTTCAACCAGAAACTGATAAATAGAGGATAACAGATACCTACAAAGCAATATACATTGAGTGGGTTCAGATAATATTATTGTTAAACACAAGAGACAAGCTTGAGCAGATTATGAATGTCATGGTCTGAAGCACAGGCACAACAATGGTATTGGCAATGCTAATACAATGTCCCCTTGTCATCAGTGTAATATTCTATTGGCATTGTTTGGGATGGAATTTTAAAACCTTCTGGAATGTGGTGCCTGCCAATAAAGATGGTATTGTTATATATTTAAACGACATATCATATGAATTCCAATATTATTTTTGTTATTCTTCACAGCACATAAAGTTAAAAAGATTTACGGAATGTGTATGATTTAAGGAAGAGGTTTGAAGCTAGCAAGTGATTGATGCAGTTTAAATTAAATGATGAATATACAATCTGGCTCAAACTGAAATGATTTGAAGTCTGATTTTACCATTTACTACCAGGAAATCCAATGCATTTTATGTATTACAAAGAGGACATTGCACATTACCATGTATCACACACCATCATAAATACAGGAACATCGCTACTATGTCTAATATAAACTGTAAAAACAGAGCTTAATGGACACCTGACTATGATTACAAGACAATAATCTAATCATGGGACTCAGAAGACATTATAAATTGTACCAGTGAAGCTCATGTAGTTAATAACCATGCTATGAACTCTAGGATTAGATTACAGTATTAAAATGATCACTCTAAGGTGTCTGTTACTGTTTCCATTTTACGTGGAAGTTTCAGTCTGATTTTATGCAAACTGTGGCTGCCAGTGTGCTCCTCATCACTAATATGTGATAATGTTCTCCCTGAAGGATCTACGGCTAGAATGTCATTAAACTGGCCTATTGACTATCAACTAGATAAGTCTGAGGCTAAAATTGCTTCACCGTTCTGACACACTTACACTGAAGTGCGGTGGGAGTGCAGTGAAAGGACCCAGAATTTGCCCAGGACTTGGATTTGGCAGGGGTCAGGAAATCAGCCTGGATCTCCGAAGAAGGGTGATATTTAAAGTTTTTGATTGTTCCACTTGCCTGGGGGGAGGGGGGTGGATGAAGAGGGGGGCAAGGAGAGGTCTATATGGGGTCGCCAGGAATGGGCCTCAACACCTCCATGTCAGCAAGTGCCAGAGTTTCCAGCAGCATAGGACAGGCTGGCACTGGAGAAGTGCTTGTAGTGATGTGGGTGCCTGCCCATTGACCCTATGAAGCCTAGCAGGGTTAGCACTGGATGGCAGGTTTCCAGTGTAACTGCTGGTATCACACTCGGTGGATTTTGGGGGCCTCTATATACAGTGCACATTATACAACAGAACAGAGCTGCAATATCACTGCAGTGTCAGCTTTGTGTGATTTAATCATCTGCATCTACTGAACAACCAACACAATTTTATTAAAGTTCACCTGAAAATGTTGTCATTCCACAAACACATTAACATAATTACTGTATTAAAAGAAATCAGTCATAAATCAAACTAAAACTCAATTTTACATATAACAGCTGATGAGTGGTGCAATACAAGGGGCTGGATTTTCATTGAGGAGGCATGTAGGAGGCGGGACTACAACTTTCGGGCCAATTAAGGGCCACCCAGCAACAGGTGACATCACAGACAGACATTTCATCTGTCAAGAGCTTTTGACAGATGAAATATCAGTGTTTCACAGCTGTTTGAAGCTGTCAAACACTTGATAATCTGTACTCTAAGTTAATTCCTTCCTCTCAGGATGATTTAGAGATCTCTCCGGAACAGAAAGCTGAATGCTGCAGATTTTGACAGATCGCGGCCATTCTGCTTTTTGTGCCGGTGAGATGAGGGACTCCCGAGACCCGAAGGAAGGAAGGCTGTAAAGGTAAGTACATGTAAGTAAAACTTGTTTAAACACTTTACACACACCAAACACACTTACCTCTGCACTCATGCACCCATCACTCACCTGAACACCGGACATCTTGACCCCTCCAAGCCCTTCATCTCGTGGTTTGGAGCTGTCGGGAATCCCACACTTCACCAATAAAAATAGGGATTAGGCTATAAACTGCCTGTTAACTACCTGTTAACAGGCAGTTAATTGGCACTAATCCCCTTTCCGCCACCGGGAGGCAGATCCCAGCGTGGGCCGGGTACCCGCCTCCTTTGAAACTGGCATGGGGGCGGGATGGGTTCGTGCCCCCGATTTCAAGATTTTAACTCCCCCACACGCCTCAAATCCCGCCTCCACAGCTCAATGAAAATCTTGCCCAAGGACTTTTCGCTAAGTAATGATCCATTAAAATTCACCCAGATAGCTCCCCTGCTGGCTCAATTGGTAATGTAGAACTGAGCCATTCAGACAACAAAGTCCCAGGTTCAATCCCCACTCTGTGATAGGAGAGCTGATCTCAAACAGCAGTTGGGTGTTAACAATTGACCTCCATCCCCGTGCAAAGGGAGGAAAAATCAGCAAAGTGCTCCTGGTCCTGAATGCTATTGAATGATTCCTGCTAGAACGTGTGATTCTGCAGATACCAGGTGAGGACAAGATCAGACCAGGCTGTGCTGCCAATTGTCATCAAATAGCAACATTCATTGTCTAAGTCAATGTTACTCATCAACTTTTTGTTGAAGGACTCAATTATAAACAATATTTTGATCCAGAGCACTCTCAAGAATGCTGTAATGTGCAGTACAAGGGAGTGGTGGTAGGAGGTTATAAGAACATAAGAAATAGGAGCAGGAATAGGCCACTTGGCCCCTCGAGCCTGCTCCGCCATTCAATAAGATCATGGCTGATCTTGGGCTCAAAGCCACTTCCCCGCCCGCTCCCCATAACCCTTCACTCCCTTATCTTGCAAAAATTTGTCTATCTCCACCTTAAATATATTCAATGACCCAGCCTCCACAGCTCTCTGGGGCAGAGAATTCCACAGATTTATGACCCTCTGAGAGAAGAAATTCCTCCTCATCTGAGTTCTAAAAGGGCGACCCTTTATTCTAAAACTGTGCCCCCAAGTTCTAGATTTCCCCACGAGGGGAAACATCCTCTCTGCATCTACCTTGTCGAGCCCCCTCAGTAACTTATATGTTTCAATAAGATCCCCTCTCACTCTTCTAAATTCCAATGAGTATAGGCCCAGCCTGCTCATAAGTCAACACCCTCATCTCTGGAATTAACCTGGTGAATCATCTCTGAACTGCCTCCAATGCAAGCATATCCTTCCTTAAATAAGGAGACCAAAACTGTATGCAGTACTCAAGGTGTGGCCTCACCAATACCCTGTACAGTTGTAGCAGGACTTCCCTGCTTTTATACTCCAACCCCTTTGAAATAAAGGCCAACATTCCATTTGCCTTTTTGATTACTTGCTGTACCTGCATGCTAACTTTTTGTGTTTCATGCACAAGGCCCCCCCAGGTCCCTCTGAACTGTAGCATTTTGTAATCTCTCTCCATTTAAATAATAATTTGCTTTTTAATTTTTCCTGCCAAAGTGGATAACCTTGCACTTTCCCACATTATACTTCATCTGCCAAATGTTTGCCCACTCACTTAGCCTGTCTATATCCCTTTGCAGGTTCTTTGAGTCCTCTGCACAACTTGCTTTCCCATCCATCTTTGTATCATCCGCAAACTTGGCTACATTACACTCGGTCCCTTCTTCCAAGTCATTAATGTAGATTGTAAATAGTTGAGGCCCCAGCACCGATCCCTGTGGCATCCCACTAGTTACCGTTTGCCAACCAGAAAATGACCCGTTTATCCCGACTCTCTGCTTTCTGTTAGTTAGCCAATTCTCTATCCATGCCAATTCCGTGAGCTCTTATGCAGTAACCTTTTATGTGGCACCTTATCAAATGCCTTCTGGAAATCTAAATACACCACATCCACTGGTTCACCTTTGTCCACCCTGCTCGTTACCTCCTCAAAGAACTCCAGCAAGTTTGGTAAACATGATTTCCCTTTCATAAAACCATGCTGACTCTGCTTGACTGCATTATGATTTTCCAAATGCCCTGCTACTGCTTCCTTAATGAAGGGCTCCAGCATTTTCCCAACGACAGATATTAGGCTTCTATGTTCTCCACCATGTCTTTACAAAATGCCCACCCATACGAGTAGACGCACCGGGCACCTGATGTCACTTCTGGTGGAAAATGCTGGAAGTGGCGGTGGATGTTGGAGCCCACTGACTTTTGGCTGGAGAGCTGGCGTATCGCCAGTGGAAAATTGGTCAGTTAATTCTTTTACTAAACCATTCTTTCACTAAAAGGATTTTTCTTTAACTGTACACAAAAAGGAATGTATAACCTTCCTCTTTTCAGTGGTTCGTGCACTTTCTCATTAAAACGCACTCTGAAAGAACACTTCTACAATTTTGCTAGAAGTATCAAACAGAGGAAATCTTCATCAACACTTTCAGAGGATTCTTTACCTGCTTATTAATGAAGGATTGCATAATGACACAGTGCGGGACTGAACCTGGAGGAGAACATCATCTTAAAATTGAAAAGGCGTTTTTTTTAGAATTAAATAGAAACATTTTCTCCATCGATGGCAAGTGACAGAAATGTGTATGATTTTGAAATTGCAAAGAATAATCAGTGCTCAATGACTTAATATCAGCAACAAAAGACTTCTCTTGTCATGACTATTTTGACCAAAGGTAAGTATAAATATCTGTACCAATCTCTGGAACAAGTGTGCTTGTCAGAACTACCGTAGCATGAAGTGAAAAGCTAAATACTAATAGGGATCCCAGTGTGTTCATGCTTACACAAACGTACACCTTCAAATGTATTTTTGCCACTAGAATAGGGGTAGCAGTAGATGAGTGCATAATCTAGGCTAACACTGACAGAGTGCAGCATTGTTGGAGGTCCTGCCCCTTGGATGAGAAGTTAAATAAAGACCATATCTGCCTGTTCTGATGGTTTGGGTGGATGTTAAAAATCCTGATGTGGAGATGCCGGTGTTGGACTGGGGTGGACAAATGTGGGAAGTCACACAACACCAGGTTATAGTCCAACAGCTTTATTTGAAATCACAAGCTTTCGGAGCTGACGAAGGAGCAGCGCTCCGAAAGCTTGTGATTTCAAATAAAGCTGTTGGACTATAACCTGGTGTTGTGTTAAAAATCCTGTTACACTATTCGAGAAAGAGCAGGGAGTTCCCTGAATCTCCTGGCCACATTCCTCCCTCAAACAATACCGGTTAATATGATTTATTTTTAAAATTTTAAAACCAATTCTCGTGATATGGACATCTCTAGCAAGACCAACATTTATTGCCCATCCCTAGTTGCCCTTGAGAAGGTGTTGGTGAGCCTTCTACTTGAACCGCTGCAGCCCGCGTGGTGAAGGTGCTCCCACAGTGCTGTTAGGTGCAGAGTTCCAGGATGATGTAGGGACAGCGATATATGTCCAAGTCAGGACGGTGTGTGACTTAGTTCAGGAACTTGGTGGTGGTGGTGTTGCCATGCACCTGCTGCTCTTGTCCTTCTAGGTAATGGAGGTTGCAGGTTTGGGAGGTGCTGTCGAAGAAGCCTTGTGCATCCTGTGGATAAATGTAAGAAGTCACACCCCAGTCCAACACCGGCATCTCCACACCATCCTGTGGATAGTACACACTGCAGCCATGGCACACCGGTAGTGGAGGGAGTAGATGGGCTGCCGATCAAGCGGATTGCTTTTTCCTGGATGGCGTTGAGCTTCTTGCTAATTGTCGGGTCCTGCTGTGAGCATAATAGCTGCCCCCATTTCAAGGTGACACATGTAAAGTGCTGTGAGAGGTTTCTGAGAAATGTGACAATATAAGTGCAAGATTTTCTTTTTTTTAAACACACATTTTGGAATTGCATTTTCTTCTGTTGTCTGTGTTTTCCATGTCTGCATTAACACTCACACAGAATAATGAAACCGTCCGATGATTTTCAATTATTCAATACCCTTCTGTTGGTCTACCTGCAATTTATCTTTAGGGGCTTTTATATTGGTCTTCCTTTCATTTGGAATTCAGGAACCCAGCATCGGTGAGCTGGTTCCTGTCATTGATGCTGTTAAATTCATTTTTTAGACTGGCAGCAGACTTGCAGACCCAGATAAAATTGGATCCACAAGTCAGCCACTGGTCTACACAAAGCGACTTTAACAACAATAAATACTCCAGAATCTTTAGAGGAGTACAGAAAGTGCAGGGGTGCAATTAAAAAGGATATTAGGAAAGCAAAGAGAGAGCATGAAGAATTCTTGGCAAGTAAAATCAAGGAAAACGCAAAGATGTTTTATAAATATATTAAGAGTAAGAGGATAACTAAAGAAAGGGTAGGGCCTATTAGAGATCCTGAGGGTAATTGGTGTGTGGAGGTGGGCGACGTCGGTAGGGTTCTTAATGAATACTTTGCGTCTGTTTTCACAAAGGAGAGGGGCGAAGCAGACATTGCTATCAGGAGGGAGGAGTGTGAAATATTAGATGAAATAAACATAGTGAGAGAGGAAGTATTAAGGGGTTTAGAAGCTTTAAAAGTGGATAAATCCCCAGGCCCGGATGAAATGTATCCCAGGCTGTTAAGCGAAGCAAAAGAGGAAATAGCAGAGGCCCTGATCATCATTTTTCAATCCTCTCTGGCTTCAGGTGTGGTGCCGGAGGACTGGAGGACTGCTAATGTGGTACCCTTGTTTAAAAAGGGAGAAAAGGATAGACCGAGTAATTACAGGCCAGTCAGCCTAACCTCAGTGGTGGGAAAATTATTGAAAAGAATTCTGAAGTACAGGATAAATCTTCATTTAGAAAGTCACGGATTAATCAAGGATAGTCAGTACGGATTTGTTAAGGGAAGGTCGTGTCTGGCAAACTTGATTGAATTTTTTAAGGAGGTAACAAGGAGAGTAGATGAGGGAAGTGCGTTTGATGTAGTGTATATGGGCTTTAGCAAGGCTTTTGGCAGAAGTTAATGGGATCCAGGGTAAAGTGTCAAGTTGGATTCAAAATTGACTCGGAGACAGCAAGCAGAGGGTAATGGTTGATGGGTGCTTTTGTGACTGGAAGGCTGTTTCCAGTGGGGTGCCGCAGGGCTCAGTACTAGGTCCCTTGCTTTTTGTGGTATATATCAATGATCTAGACTTGAATATAGGGGGTATGATTAAGAAGTTTGCAGATGACACTAAAATCGGCTGTGTGGTTGATACTGAAGAAGGAAGCTGTAGACTGCAGGAAGATATCAATAAATTGGTCAGGTGGGCAGAACAGTGGCAAATAGAATTCAATCCGGAGAAGTGTGAGGTAATGCATTTGGGGAGGGCTAACAAGGAAAGGGAATACACATTAAATGGTAGAACACTGAGTAGTGTAGAGGAACAAAGGAACCTTGGAGTGCATGTCCACAGATCCCTGAAGGTAGCAGGCCAGGTAGATAAGGTGGTTAAGAAGGCATACAGAATGCTTGCCTTTATTATCCGTGGCATAGAATACAAGAGCAGGAGGGTTATGCTTCAACTGTATAAAACACTAGTTAGGCCTCAGCTGGAGTACTGCGTGCAGTTCTGGTCACCACATTACAGGAAAGATGTGATTGCACTGGAGGGGGTACAGAGGGGATTTACAAGGATGTTGCTGGGAGTAGAGAATCTTAGCTATGAGGAAAGACTGGATAGGCTGGGTCTGTTTTCCTTGGAACAGAGGAGGCTGTGGGGAGACCTTATTGAGGTGCATAAATTATGAGGGGCATAGATAAAGTGGATAGAAAGGACCTATTTCCCTTAGCAGAGGGGTCAAAAACCAGGGGGCACAGATTTAAATTGGTGGAAGGTTTAGAGGGGATTTGAGGGGAAATTTCTTCACCCAGAGGGTTGTGGGGGTCTGGAACTCACTGCCTGAAAGGGTGGTAGAGGCAGGAACCCTAACCACATTTAAAAAGTACTTGGATGTGCACGTGGGATGTTCTAACCTGCAGGGCTACGGACCAAGAGCTGGGAAGTGGGATTAGGCTGGATAGTTCTTCGTTGGCCGGCACAGACACGATGGGCTGAAATGGCCTCCTTCGGTGCTGTAACTTTCTCTGATTCTATGATTCTTACACAAATGTTGAGACACAGACGTCAGACTCCAAAGTAAAGGAAGAGCAACACAAGAGCAATTTTTAATGAGACCACCAAGAACTTTCTTTATATGAAGGTATATGTAAAAAGGTGGTATTAACATATGGGGGAGGCTCCAGGCTGGTTGAACAGGTTGTGCAGAAAACTCTGTGGCAATGTTGCCCCATTAAACACCACAGCCCTTGACGTAAGAAAACTACTAGGCACTTGGTCTAAGCGTTAAACAAAGCTTTAATCAACTGTTTTACAACATGGAGGTCTAGTTGTGTCCTTCATTAGTTCCTGTTAAGAATGTCCTGCGCAAGCTGGGCCCGTGCCCGAGTATTTATACTCTCCCTGGACAGCGCCACCCGCAGGCCACTCAGTATTATTTCATAAGTCTTTCTTTCATGAATGACTGATTCATGTCAGCCCTTTCACAGGTTCACATGGTAGAGGCAATATAATCGCTGCAGTGTGAGGTTTTGTCATGTGATGTTTGCATTTTTTATCTCAGGATTATGGGGGAGTGGATTTTAACATGGGTGAGCGGGAGGGTGTGGGTGGGAGGGGTTAAATGGACAAAAGTTTTAAGCGTGTCGAGAAGCTGGCTCCAACCCGCAGACTTCCGGGTTTTACTGAGGTGGGACAAGAGGCGGGCAGCCAACCCGCTCCCAGGTGGCGGGTGGGCATTTTAAATGATAATGAAGCTGGAACCCATGGATTTAACCTGCTTTGCAGGTTTTTACTGCAGCCAGCCGGGTTTCCCGAACCCCGGGAAACACGGCAACTGCAGCGAGGCGAGGACAGCCTCGGGGAGCAATCCTTATGGGCCGGGAAGACCAGGAGTGCTTCCTACCTGCCCCCCAAGCTCCCCCACCATCAGACCACCATACCCCTCCCCCCACCCCCAGGGTCGGATCCCCTCTTGGGATCGGAGCCCCCCCAGAGTCAGGAATCGACACCCCGCCCCCACCCTTGGGATAGGACCACCCCCCCACAGGGTTGTGGATCCCACCTACCTGGTCCTGCGGCCTCCTCCAAAGTGCTCCACAGCATGTGGGGATTCCCAGACTTCCGGGTTTCCCCATCCGAAATTCCACCCCACCCCCCGCCTACACAACCTGCCCCAGTAAATATCCAGCAAAACTACAAAAATAGTTTGTAACCCAAGATAAAATCATCAAAGTATTGCCTGTTGCATCCTCTGTGTAACAGAGTGTTTGTAACATTGCACTACAGGAACAAATTTTAGTCGATTTTAACATGGGGCAGAAATTAGGGGTGCGGGGGCCAAAGCGAGTAGCAATCCATCGCCCCCGCCACATCCCAAGTGTGAGGCCCAGGAGATTTTATCCCGGGCCTCATTAGCATGCTCCGACACTGACTCCCACCCAAAGCTGGCGGGCGGCAGTCTAAGTTCTTAGGGGGCCAGGCTGCCACCGAAGAGCCGTGGAAACAGTCCTTGGCAATGGGGAGGGTGGGGGGGTTGGGAAAGTCCATGATCGGGGACGGGTATGAAGCCAGGGTCAGGGGAAGCCCAGGTTATCCTTGTGGTACTCCTGCTCCTCCCGTTCCACAAGCAACCTTTAAAAAGTAAAAAAATATTAACTTACCTGGGCCTCCTGAAGTCAAGGAACCTGCCTGCTGCCAGCTGTTGCTGGCGAGGTTGAGACTGTGCGGTCCATTGTCAGGCCTGCAGTTAAAATGGTGTGGCGTATTGGGGATGCTACTTCGCCATTTAAATTAGGCCCTCGCTCCTCTGAAGCAAGCAGGTTTCCCGTGCCTGAATTCAGGCAAGTTAAGATGCGAGGGGGGAACGTGGGAATGAATTGGGAATGCGGTGCGAACCATCCCACCATCTTAACCCCTGATCCCCCAAATCTATCATCGTTCCCGCCAGGTAGGGATCAACATCAGGCCTAATGTTTTATAAAGTATTTGTTTGTTCCCAATGGAAGCAGAGGTTCCTGTGGACAGGGGGAGCAATTAAATTTGGCGTTTCCCAATTCACACTGTACAACCACATTGCTTGTCACCTGAACAGAGAACTGTATTAGTGATGGTTCTATTGAAGACATTCATGTTGCCGTCAACCAAACACGCTGTTAGAAAGAAAATTCACAACAGTCAGGGTTGGCGGTCAAGAGAAGAACAAAAAGCAGAGCAATCAGAATCAACTGGAATAAAAAAAATACATCAGTCAGATGTCGCTATTTTTAAACAAGTCCCCGAACTCTGACTGGATCAAGACTGACCTTCAGAGAACGAACAGAATGGCCTAGAAATTGAGTTGACGCCGCGCCAGGGCTTTAGCGCCGGAAATTTAGCGCCGGCGCTAATTCCCTTGCGCGCGCCAAAAATTCAGTAGCGCCGCGCCCAGACGGCTGCCGGCACTACTGGCGGGCGTGAGTGCCTCCCAATGGGCGCTGAGTGCCGAATTGCGGCGCTAATCCGGCGCTGCGGCACCCGATGCGGTGCGGCAGGCTGGGGAAGTGCAGGCCTCCTCCTCCCGTTAAGGAGGCGCTGCCTTCACCCAATCGCTGGCCGTTTGATTTTTTCAAAAATGAGCCCGGCACCTCGGACAAGTGCCGGGCTTGCAGGCCAGACGCATCTGTTCCGCGGGGGGGGGGTGGTGGAGGAGTCCGGGGAGGGAGGTGCGGGCAGGCGGCCGGTGGGAAAGCGGCCGGCCGCCGCGCGACCTTAATGCGCCGGCGCTAACTTGTGTAAGACTCGGTTGCCAGAGTCTTAGTTGCAGCTGCCACGGGCGAGGCGGCCGCAACTGAATTTTGGCGCTGGGGCCCGTCGGCATGGCAACCGGGACGCTGCGCACACCGATGACGTCATCGGTGCCGGCGCAGCGCTACCGGTGCAACGCCGCTTTAGGGCCCCAGGGAATTTTTCAACTGGGCATAACTCTGGCGCTAGTCCCTCTAGCGCCTCAAAAGCGGCGCTAAGGCTAGTGAATTTCTAGGCCAAGGAGTTTTTCCAGCGTTTTTCCTGAAGCAAGTTTTGTGTGGCTGCCGTGATTCTTTTTCTTCTAATTTATTACCAATGACAGCTGAAAGCGCATGGCCCAGCGACTGGACGTGAGGATTGTCAGATGGAATCTGTTAAGGGCTGAGACATCATCAGCGTTCCTGTACTCCACTCTGTGTCAGTGGTGATTATGTGACAAGTCAAATAATGACTGACAGCTCCCAACCCACTGAACTGTGCATTTCTACAGCACATCTTCCCCAGTCTGTAAAACCCATTTCACATCCAGTTTTATACACATCTCACCATTAGACAATAGAGTTTGCACTCTGGGAACTTGAAATCTTATGAGCCCAATAAATAATTACCAGTATGTTGATAACAGTGAGTCCTTAGTAAATTTGTTACATATTTTATGCAATAATGTTTTATAATCAATATTTATTGTTCATTAGAAACTGTTTCGACTAAAATCATCCCAAATTGCCAGAATTCAGAGACATTATAAGGGTCTATTGGACACAGCCAGATTCAGACAAAAGCAAATATGATACCAGCTTAATTCCCACTTAAGTAGGAAATTCCAATGTATCATACCCTTTTGTTCATTTTCCTTATATAGGACCACAATGCACTATAGAGCTCACATTCTATGGAAATAAAATGTATCGGATCACTTCCAATTCTTTGGAATACAATGAGGGTGAAATTCGACCTGGGTGTGGAAACAAAACAGGTGGAATCACATTTGCCGACTGTTATACAACACGCCCGATATTTAGTTCTATTGAACTCAATGGAATGGAATATCGGGCGGAGCATATAACGGGTGACCGATACAATAGCCCCTGTATTGCGTCCCTGCCCATAAGCAATTTCACTCCCAATGTATTATAATCCTTCCAATTTAATCCCGATATATAGAAATATAATGCATCCTATCCTTCTCCATTCACTCATTGTATATAGAAATTAAATGTGTTGTTTCCTTACTCAAGTTTAGTATAAATAAACCAAATCTGAGCAATCGCACTATTGTTACCTAATCAATGCTTAATGTCACCTAAAGACAACAGTGATTTGCCCCATCGCTAATCTATGTGTACGATAGCAAAATACTGCAGATGCTGGAAATCCGAAATAACAACAGAAAATGCTGGAAAAACTCAGCAGGCCAGGCAACATCCGTGGAGAGAAATTAGAGTCGACGTTTCGGGTGAAAAAGGGTTCACCCGAAACGTTGATTCTAATTTCTCTCCACGGATGTTGCCTGGCCTGCTGAGTTTTTCCAGCATTTTCTGTTGTTATTGCTAATCTATGTGTGCTTGACTAGTAATTCACGAGTGGGAGCAAGGGAAATCAGGAATAAATCAATAACAGGATGGAAACAAAGAGAAAAGTTTAAGAATTAAGAGTATCGCACAAGAAGTGTACTGTAGCACACAACATTAAAGTGCATTAAAGCTTAGGCCCTAAGCTCTGGAATTCCCTCCCTAAACCTCTCCGCCTCTCTACCTCTCTTTCCTCCTTTAAGACCCTCCTTAAAACCCACCTCTTTGACCAAGCTTTTGGTCATCTGCCCTAATTTCTTATGTGGCTCGCTGTAAATTTTTTGTCTTATAACATTCCTGTGAAGCGCCTTGGGGCTTTTTACGATGTTAAAGGCGCTATATAAATACAAGTTGTTGTTGTCGGTGTATTGGTTTGAGTGCTATTTTTCCTACGGTGTACAGCTCAACACCAATGTATTATAATCCTTCCAATTTCTGCCCCATTATCTCAAATACAAAGAAATGGAAAACTCTAAGGAAAAGAAACCAGGTTCCACATGTACGTTGACAACACCCAGCTCTATCTCACCACCACCTCTCTCAACCCCTCCACTATCTCTGATTTGTCACACTGCTTGTCCAACATCCAGTATTGGATGAGCAGAAATTTCCTCCAATTAAATATTGGGAATTCCAAAGTCATTGTCTTCGATCCGCGTCCCAAACTCCGTTTCCCGGGCCACCGATTCTCGAGCCACCGATTCTCTAGCCACCGATTCTCGAGCCACCGATTCTCTAGCCACCGATTCTCTAGCCACCGATTCTCGAGCCACCGATTCTCTAGCCACCGATTCTCTAGCCACCGATTCTCTAGCCACCGTTTCTCGAGCCACCGATTCTCTAGCCACCGATTCTCTAGCCACCGATTCTCGAGCCACCGATTCTCTAGCCACCGATTCTCGAGCCACCGATTCTCTAGCCACCGATTCTCTAGCCACCGATTCTCGAGCCACCGATTCTGTAGCCACCGATTCTCTAGCCACCGATTCTCGAGCCACCGTTTCTCGAGCCACCGATTCTCGAGCCACCGTTTCTCGAGCCACCGATTCTCTAGCCACCGATTCTCTAGCCACCGATTCTCTAGCCACCGATTCTCGAGCCACCGATTCTCGAGCCACCGATTCTCTAGCCACCCCTCTAACCTGTTCACTGTCTGAGGTTGAACTGGACAGTTTGCAACCTTGGAGTCCTATTTGACCTTGAGCTGAGCTTCTGACCTCATCAAAATTGTAATCATGGATCATAGAAATTTACAGCACAGAAGGAGGCCGTTCAGCCCTTTGTGTCTGTGCCGGCCAAAGAAGAGTTATCCAGCCAAATCCCAGCTCTTGGTCCATAGCCTTGTAGGTTACGGAACTTCAAGTGCACATCCAAGTACTTTTAAAATGCAATGAGGTTTCTGCCTCTACCACCCTTTAAGGCAGTGAGTTCCAGACCCCCAAGACCCTTTGAGTGAAAGAGGTTCTCCTCAACTCCTCTCTAATTCTTCCACCAATTACTTTAAATCTGTGTTTTAAAGTAGGTATTGAACACTGCTAAGGGAAATAGGTCCTTCCTAGCCACTCTATCTAGGCCCCTCGTAATTTTATACACTTCAATTAAGTCTCCCCTCAGCATCCTCTGTTCCAAAGAAAACAGCCCCAGCCTATTCATAGCTAAAATTCTCCAGTCCTGGCGACATCCCCATAAATCTCCTCTGTACTCTCTCTAGTGCAATCACATCTTTCCTGTAATGTGGTGACCAGAAATGTACGCAGTACTCTAGCTGTGGTCTAACTAGTGTTTTATACAATTCAAGCATAAACTCCCTGCTCTTATATTCTATGCCTCGGCTAATAAAAGAAAGTATCCCGTAATGCTTCTTAACCACCTTATCTACCTGTCCTGCTACCTTCAGGGATCTGTGGACATGCACTCCAAAGTCCCTCTGTTCCTCTACACCTCTCAGTATCCTACCTGTTATGTCTGACATTGGGGATAGGTACTCGATTGCCTTGGCCTGAGCACATGAAGTTTGATAGTGCTGTTGTCGTTATATTATGTCTGACATTGGATATAGGTATTCGATTGGTTTTGCCTGTAAGAGTGTGGTTGCATCAGCCATTAAAAGCAACATGAGTTGAGTTCTACATACGGCCTCTGGATTATCTTTGCAAATGCAACACTACCATTTATTGTGTATTCCCTTGCATTGTTAGCCCTCCACAAATGTATTACTTCTCCAGATTGAATTCCATTTGCCACTTTTCTGCCCACCTGACCAGTCCATTAATATCGTCCTGCAGTCTACCGCTTTCTTCCTCACTATCAACCTTGTTTTCAAATCCCTCCATGGCCTCTCCCCTTCCTAGCTCTGTAACCTCCTCCAGCCCTACAACCCTCCGAGATCTCTGTGCTCCTCTAATTCTGGCCTTTTGTGCATCCATTCACCGCTTCGCCATTGGCGGCCATGCCTTCAGCTGCCTAGGCCTTAAGCTCTGGAATTCCCTCCCTAAACCTCTGCGCCTCTCTACCTCTCCCTCCTCTTTTAAGACGCTCCTTAAAACCTACCTCTTTGACCAAGCTTTTGATCACTTGTCCTAATATCTCATGTGTCAAATTCTGTCTGATAACACTCCTGTGAACGTGCCTTGGGTTGTTTTACAACGTTAAATGTGCTATATACATGCAAGCTGTTGTTCTGGTATCAAAAGTTCAACAAACTCACCTAAATGTAGTGTTCCTATAGCTTTAGTGAGAACTGGGGTTTTACTTTAACTCCTAGCACTGAAACTACACATTCTAAGGCTGTTTGCTATGTAGTAATTACACTCTCAGGAAAAATTAACCTGTTTTCCTGTTGCACATCCATCGTGCTTTACTACACAAACATTTGATGTGAAGGGGTGAGTGGCGAAGATTTGTCATTGGCACTGAATTCTGGGATCGTACTGTGAACTTTTGAAATGATGCCAATACAAAATCGCAGTGAAGTGGTAAGACTAGCACCACTTCAGGCTAACCATAAATCGGCAGGAAACATTCAAAAACCCTACATGTAAATATGCCTTAAAGGGACCTGTCAAATGTGGTTATTGTGTCTTGATTACATTCACCACAGGCGAGAGCAGTGGGTGAAAGCAATCCCCGATAACCTCAACCTTTAAGGGTCAATCCCAGTTACTGACCCTCTGCAATCCTGACCGTCTTTAGTAAATAGCAGTGTGAAGAGATGATGACTGTTAGATTCTAACTGGGGAGGGTGGAGGGGTTTAAATTACCTTGTAAAAGGGGAGATCTTTAAAAAAAAATCACAGTTCACAATTTTTACGCACCGGAGCCCATGAATCTTTGAAGCCACATGGTATGAGTGTTTGTACACCTTGTCCGAAAGATTCATCATAGCCTTTAACATTGCGAATTGAGTGATGAAACCTGACAGTTAAATAGTGTAATTCGTAATTAATTGAAACATTTCCTCAATTAAAAAGATTATAATACCACTCAGCATTAACAATTCACATGGACTCCTGATATATTTCTAGACACATATTCCTGAATAGTAATTGAATATTGATGCACAAGCATACCTGTGAGATTATCACCTTCTTCCAATTGGGCATTTAGTGCTGAGAAATGGCCAGTTGAAGTATAGATTTTATATGGAAAGAGATTTTCAATCTGATTAAATACATCTCCAAAACTGAGTTCCTGTGAATATACTTGTGATCTGCAAGTTTTGAGGATTGTGGCAGTCAGCAAGGATGGGATAGCACTGATGGAGCAGGAGAGGTGTTATGGTTAGAGGAAAGAATGATTTGTGCTGCTATCTGTTTGTGCTCTGGGTCTATTCAGCATATTTGTGTGTGCTTTGTGCAAAATGTAATCACTGTCACAGTATTATTTTGGAATACCTATCTTTCAGATGGTCCAGTGAGCCAGCATGTATTAATGCACTTGCCAGAGAGTAATACAACTTGCACCTGCAAACTCTTGCGTCCATAATGTTTCCAATCTCAGCTGGGCTATGGGCTTGTTCGTCTTAGAGCAGAGAAGGTTAAGAGGTGATTTAATAGATGTTCAAAATTATGAAGGGCTTTGATAGAGTAGATGGAGAGAAACTCTTTCCACTAGCAGGAAAGTCACTAACCAGAAGACACAGATTTAAGATAATTAGCAAAAGAACCAGGGGAGAGATGAGAAATTTGTTTATGCAGCAAGTTGTTGTGATCTGCAAAGCACTGCCTGAAAGGGTGGTGGAAGCAGATTCAATAGTAATTTTCAAAGTGAAATTGAACATGTACTTTAAAAGGAATAAATTAAATAGCTCTTTCAAAGGCACGATGGCTTCCTTTTGTGCTGTATGATTCTATGTGGTGGGAGAGAAGGTGCAATGGTAGGAGAAAAGGGAAGTCAGAAGATAAGTCAGCATCTATAACTCCTGGCATCCAGTTAAACAATGGTGTGATATGGGGAAAGGATCTAAACATGTAAAGTGTTGTCACCAAGATTTCACTGGAGTATGATAACAGGCATGTGCAATTTTTATACTTGAAGTGAGAAGGATGTACAGCAATTAATCCTTTCAAACATGTGTTGTGTCTGGAGAGAGTTGTTTGAGGTGCATAAGACCACCAGGTTGATGTATTAGTGGCTATAGGTCTATCACGGGTGTATCGCACAAGAAGTGTACTGCATCACGCAACATTAGAGTGTTTTAGTTTGAGTGCTATCTTTTCTACCGTGTACTGCTAATATGTTAAATAACCCCAGGGAGGGAAGAAAATCACTAAAAATATAAAGGAAGGAATAAAGGCATAAGAGTATTTAAAAATACAACTGAAATAGCATCGAAGTTTTACAAATCTAAAAAAAACATTGCATTCTACACTTTTGGCACCTCTCCATTACAACTAATTATGCAAACCTTCTTCAATAATTCAGTGAATGGGGTTAAAAACAATGTTCAGAGTACTTGGGAGGTGTATTGATCTGTTTCACTTGTGTCTTCAGTTGTTTTTAAGATCTCTATTGACAATTTTATCAAATAAATATGTTTTTGTCTGCAGTCCATGACATTTCTTTTATTATCAGCAAATGCTGTGAACATGTGATGAAGGAAAATAGTGGTTATTTTTCTTTATAAAAACATCCGGCTATACAACCCAGATGTTCATTTGTGCTGAAATTGTGCTTATTAAAAATTTACGCTTCCTTTACCTACTCATTACCAGGTACTTATACAATATTATTTTTCTCTTCCCATTGTTTTCTTTCCTTATTTAATCATCTTCAGGATGTGGCATCACTGGCAAGGCTGGCATCTATTGGCCATCCCAGGTTGCCCTGATTTGTTAGGTTTTCTCATTAATTACTAATCTTATTGGAGTTGCTGCAATGTAAATAGGACTTTTCCTTGTTACTTAATCCAAATATTGGATAGGTTGAGCATCCAGTTTAAAAAAAAATAATTCTCGGGATTTGGACGTCGGCATTTATTGGCCATCCCTTGTTACTCTGAGAAGGTGATGGTAGGTCTTCTTGAACCACTGTAGTCCGTGTTATTCATTGTAGCAGTTTGATACAACTGTCTGGCTTTCAAGGCCAATTCAGAGGGCACTTAAGAGTCAACATCCTAATATAGACTGCGATAGTAAGAGTGTAAAGGACAAAGAAGGGGAGGAATTCCTGAAATGTGTACAAGACAGCTTTTTTGATCAGCGTGTTTCCAGCCCAATGAGGAAGGAAGCAGTGCTGGATCTAGTTCTGGGAGAGTATTTGGGGAACAGTGATCATAATATCATCTAGTCTTCTTCTTAGGCAGTCCCTCGGAACCGAGGATGACTTGCTTCCAAACTAAAAATGAGTTCTCAGGTGACTGATGAGTCTAATGCGGGACCTACAGTCTCTGTCACAGGTGGAGCAGACGGTGGTTGAAGGGGCGGGTGGGTGGGGTGCTTGGGTTGACATGCGCTCCTTGCGCTGCCTGCGCTTGGCTTCCGCTTGCTCCCGGCGAAGAGACTCGAGGTGTTCGCCGTCTTCCCGGATGCTTCTCCTCCACGATCATCTAGTATAGTTATAGAAAATGACAAGGTACAATCAAGCGTAAAAATACATAGCCCTCCTCCAGTTAACTTCAGTGAGTTGAAAATAGATCTGACCCAGATGGATTGGAATCAAAAATTGGTAGGCTAAACAGTAATTGAACAATGGGAGGCCTTCAAAGAGGAGATAGTTTGGGTACAAAGTAGACACATTCCCATGAGGGGAAAGGAAGGGCATTGAAAGCTAGAGCTCCCTGGATGACTAAAGAAATAGAGGTTAAAATGAGACAGAGAAAGAAGGCTTATGACTAAAATTCACAGTAAGCTGCGCAGTCGCACACCGCTCCGGGGTCCCATGCAACTTTTCAATAGAAAACCGCGCATGCGCGGTATTTTGAATGGGCTATGCAGCCCCTTAAAGGGGCCACGCGGCCCCCAAAAAAATTACAGGGAACATTGCTTATGACAATTGTAAGATTCATAATACAGTAGAGAACCAAGCTGAATATAGAAAGTACAGGGAATAAGAGGGGCAAAGAATATGACACTAGATTAGTGGCTAACATAAAGGAGAACCCAAAAGTCTTTTATAAACACATAAATAATAAAATGATAGTCAAAGGAAGGGTGAGGCCAATTAGGGACCAAAAAGGAGATATTCTTGTGGAGGCAGAGGGCACGGCTGAGGTAATAAATGAGTACTTTGCATCTGTCTTCATGAGAGAAGAGGAAGCTGCCAATGTAGCAGTAAAGGAGAAGATAGTAGTGATAATGGATAGGATAAAAATAGAGAAAGAGGAGGTACTTAAAGAGCTGGCAGTCCTCAAAGTAGAAAAGTCACCTGGTCTGGATGAGATGCATCCTAGGTTACTGAAGGAAGTAACGATGTGAATTGGGGAGGCTCTGGACATAATCTTCCAATCCTCCTTGGATATGGGAGAGCTGCCAGAGGACTGGAGAATTGCAAATGTTACACCACTGTTTAAAAAAGGGGTGACGGATAAACCCAGCAACTACAGGCCAGTCAGCCTAACGTCGGTGGTGGGGAAACTTTGTGATAATAATCCGGGACATAATTAACTGGCATTTGGAAAAGTATGGGTTAATAAATGACAGTGGTACCACCGGTTGTCCCTTACATTGAGATACATAATTCCCTTTAACTTACCTTACTGTATGTATCTGTTACTATACTCAGGCTTCTCTCCTGTACACTGCGTGATGACGTCACGCCGTCCATCACGTGACTCCTCAACGGCAGGAAGAACGTGATGACGTCATGACGTCAGAGCTTGGAACCTTCTGGCAGTAGAGCTCGGAACCTGCTGGCAGTTGAGCTCAGAACCTGCTGGCAGTTGAGCTCGGAAACTTCTAGTCAGTCCTCGTGGCGTCCCCGCTGGGGAAAGACCTACACCACGGTGCTCCTACAGTCAGCCATCTTATCTGCTACCTTACCTGTTGTATTTAACCTGTTCCTGTAAATAAACAACTTATTTATAGTTCGTCAAAGTTGAACTCGATTATTTAGTGGCGATGCACATGAATCGCTACATTGGTGACCCAACGACGTGAGTACGGGAGCTCATCAATTCCAACACTACAATTGGTGAACCCGTATCCGTGAACGATTTTCACGGTAGCAACGCGCGCCTGAACCTCATCTTCCCACAAGACGACCGACGCACAACCGACGAACAACCACGGAACAGCAACCGCCTAACACCGATTCCTCCAAAGGCGACCCCATCTTTGCAAATGTATTCGCAAGGTAAGCGCAGCCTGGAGCAGATCCCGTTTGACACGGACAAAACTCAACCGGACCCCCTTTTTTTTTGTGAGCAATTTTCACAAAAGAAGCACGCCATGGAAGCACCAGCCGTTTTGCTGTTGCTGACGCAATCCAGGGAGCCTCAGTCTCCCTCGTGCTTTATAAAGGTAGAAGCCCCGTTCGACGAGAACATCGATGTGGCGCCAACCACGCACTTGCTTACGGTCCCCGTACTCGTCTTTCCTACCGCCACACGGATCGTCCGCCTCTACGTCCAAAGCAACAGCAAGTATACATCTCTCCAAGCGCGGGGTACAGCATGTTCTGGCACACAAGATCGGAGCGCGCCCTGCGGGGATACCACGAGGACTCACCCCCGCGAACCACGAGGACCCTGCCCTCGTGAAACACGAAGACTCGTTCCCCGCCGACGACGCACCAGCCCGTCAGCCTGCTGGTTGTGTTACCTACCACACTTTTCGGCGAGAAAGAGAAGCGTGCCGCCTTCTTGGCAGTTTTCCCCTCAACAAACGCAAACATCTACTGACGCTGCAAACATCGAGGACGGGTCCAACGGGCATCCCGCGACCGCGATCATCCACGTGAAAGTTGCTGTCCGCACCGATCACTGATCAACGCAGCAACTTTTCACCCTCCATTGTGTTATCGTCATAGCACTATGGCACGCACCGTTCCGCGCGTTCCAGCCTCCTGAAGGTTTCGCTCACCTGTCGGCGAGTTCACCGACCTCGCCTGTCAAGTCCTTCTGGATTGCTCGTTTGGCGTTCCTGCAGAGTTCGTCAGAACAAGGACTTCTTTCAACATCAACGGAGCCATCGCCCGCATCCGCCCGACCTGCCCGTCACTCTGACAAGGCCTGCTGTTTCGCACATCTCCACGGTCCTTCGCCTGACGGATACACTTTATTCGCCACGACGCGCGTAAGGATCCGCTCACGAGCAGCATCTTCAGACCTCGCCTACCAAGTCGAGACAGCATGACCACCGTGACCACCAGCTCATCAGACCATCTCATCCTTGGACTTTCGTTAAAGCGAATTCTGGGGGGGGCCTATTGTGGTGGTACCACCGGTTGTCCCTTACATTGAGATACATAATTCCCTTTAACTTACCTTACTGTATGTATCTGTTACTATACTCAGGCTTCTCTCCTGTACTCTGTGCGATGACGTCACGCCATCCATCACGTGACTCCTCAATGGCAGGAAGAACGTGATGACGTCATGACGTCAGAGCTTGGAACCTTCTGGCAGTTGAGCTTGGAACCTGCTGGCAGTTGAGCTCGGAACCTGCTGGCAGTTGAGCTTGAACCTGCTAGCAGTTGAGCTCGGAAACTTCTAGTCAGTCCTCGTGGCGTCCCCACTGGGGAAAGACCTACACCACGGTGCTCCTACAGTCAGCCATCTTACCTGCTACCTTACCGGTTGTATTTAACCTGTTCCTGTAAATAAACAACTTATTTATAGTTCGTCGAAGTCGAACTCGGTTATTTAGTGGCGATGCACACGAATCGCTACAAGTGACGGATAAACCCAGCAACTACAGGCCAGTCAGCCTAACGTCGGTGGTGGGGAAACTTTGTGATAATAATCCGGGACATAATTAACTGGCATTTGGAAAAGTATTGGGTTAATAAATGAAAGTCAGCATGGATTTGTAAATGGCAAATCATGTTGACTAATTTGATCGAGTTCTTTGATGAGGTAATGGAGAGGGTTGATGGGGGTAGTGCGGTTGATGTTGTGTATATGGTCTTTCAAAAGGTGTTTAACAAAGTACCGCATAATAGACTTGTTAGCAAAATTAAAGCCCATGGGATTAAAGTGACATTGGCAGCATGGATACAAAATTGGGTAAGAGACAGAAAGCAGAAAGTAGTGCTGAACTGTTGTTTTTCAGGCGGGGGGTGGGGGGAGTATATGGTGGTGTTCCCCAGGAGTCGCTACACCCGAGTCTAGGTCATTTATAAAAATTGAAGAGTAATTGTCCCTTGGGGAAACCACCTCCCAGTCTGAGAAACATCCATCCACCACCACCCTTTGCTTCCTGTCACTGAGCCAATTTTGTATCCATACTGCCACTTTCCCCTTAATTCCATGGGCTTCCAAATATTTTTTTACAAAGCAAGTTGTTCTGATCTGGAATGCACTGCCTGAAAGGGTGGTGGAAACAGACTCAATAGTAACATTCAAAAGAGAATTGGATAAATAATTAAAGGGAAAAACTTACAGAGCAATGGGGAAAGACCAGAGGAGTGGGATTAATTGGATAGCTCTACCAAAGAGCTCATACAGACATGATGGGCCAAATGACCTCCTTCTGTGCTGTATCATTCTATGATTCTATGGGGGTGATTTTGCCAATGGGGAGCTTTTGGAGGCGGGGCTCCCATTTGTCGGGTTTTAGTCCCGCCTCCATTGACTTCTGGCTAACCCACGCTATTTTCCCTTGATTGGCCTTGTTAAGCCTGCCCAGCGGGCTTAGCAGGCCAATTAAGGGAAATCCGGTTGCAAAGATTGTCAACGTATGACGTTTCATTTGACAGATGAATTGTCATCATTTGACAGCTCTGTGAAGCTGTCAAACAGTGGCATTCTCTGTAGTTTGATGAGGTCTTGATGTAGTTTGATAGCCAAAGGAAGGGTGATGAGGTCTTTGATGTAGTTTGATGAGGCACCCGCCCCCAAATTCTACCATTTTCCCGGCAGTCCCGCCTCCATACCCGCCTCCCCAGGGCTGGCAAGATCGCCCCCTGTGATTCTAACATTGGTGGTGGGACTGGAGTACATTCAGGCCAAACCATGTAAGGAGGCAGGTTTCCTTCCCTAAAGAACAGTAGGTAGGTTTTTCAACAATTTGATAGCTTCATGATCACTTTTTTTACTTACTTAATCAAATTAAAATTCCCAAACTTATGTGGGATTTGAACTCATTAATTTATGTGGGATTATTAGTCCAGGCCTCTGGATTACTCCTTCAGTAACATAACCATGACCCTGACCCGTTATAACATTCAAGCAATAAACAGAGTGACTCATTCAGGCTTAATTCAAAACTTTAACAAAAACTGGAAACAAAGATTGTACAATAAAGACAAAAAATGCAATTAAAAAGAATATTATTGCCAGGTCATTGAGTTACAGGTTCAATTAATTAGTGTGAGACAGTGGGATAATTTATTTAACATTACAGAGTTTATGATTTTTTTATCTTTGTTTTTGGATGGAGCAGATTCGATAGACCATATGGTCTTTTCTTATCTTTTTTTCTATGTTCATATATTTTTATCAATTAAAACCAGTAATTCACAGTCACAGATGCAGTAGCCTATGCTTACGCCACACCTGTCTGTTTACCAATCTTGCTTTACTGGTTTATGGATCTGGGGTGCAACTACTGCAACAATCCTTTCCAATATTATTGCACCCATTACAATCCTCTTCTGCCTATTGACTGCTTGCCTACTTGTCTCCTGGGTGCTTTCTGTCTCTTTCATCTTACAGCTTCTTCCTTTCCTGTGCGCTTTTCTGTCTTTCTCCAAGTCTATTTCTGTCTTATCATTGTCCTGTTTCTGTAACCCGACTCTCTCATTTCTTCCTTCTCAGTTACGGTGTTCACCAGTGTGAAGACAGGGACCAATAACCACACACTGAGCCCGTGTGATGGACCACAGCACTGATGGTGCCAAATCACCAATCACCTTTCCTCATTGGGCCAACATTTGCGATCGGAGGCTTCTCGCGGGCGGACGCCTTCGACCTGCAAAATTTCTACGAACGTACCTGTTGGCCCGGGAAGAATGGCGGCTTGCGCCCCTGGGCCTCACCGGGTCCACGCGGGCAGAGCCCCACGTATCCCAGGGGTGCATGCAGTTCGTAGGCGCTCCTGGGATCACGTGGGCCGGCCCAACCAATAAAAGAAGAGAATCCCCATTCATACCTTTGACAGGTCCATACGTACAGAACTGTCAAAAGTATGAATGGGGATCACTTAAAAATATACCAACACATGAAAAAAAAAGTTTTTAATTACATATTTTAAATTAATTAAAATTCCATTTAATTAAATATTTTAAACAAAAATTTAATTTTTTGAGAATAAAAAATTTAATGTTTTTACGGGGCTAAAAATAAACTTACCTTTTTGAAGAATATTTTAAATTAATGAATGAGTAATAAAATTTTACTTTTCAATTTTTAAAACTCTTAAGCTGGTAAAAGCAGGCCTTACGCTTGCTTTTACCAGGTGTTAGAATTTGACCGGCTTTCAGCGGGCGGAAGTTGTGCAAATAGCGCGACTCTCCACCCACAGAGGCACTTTTCTTGGGCATGCCGAGGATCTGGCAAGAGAATTTTTGACAGATCGCAAGCGCCGAGTTTCAGCGCATGCGCTTCGCATGCCTAAACCCGGCACTTGCGCAGCGCATACGCACCTGTAGGGGTTGCAAAATACGGCCCATTGTAATGTAAAACACTAGGAAAAATAATTAGGAAACCAGGTTAATCTGCGTTAAACCGAGTCAATCAACCTGCAACAACTTTATCAGACCTCTGACTTTAAATCTAGTTTTCCTACATGCTGTCTCCTTCCTACTCTCCGTGTATTTCAAAGTATAGCTATCTTAATCTAGCACGTAACAACGCCTGAGTAGCTTAGTTTCCCCGTGTCCATTCACGCTTCAGATCCAAGCCCGTCATTTCCATTTCCCCTTTTCTCTCCCTTTTCCCCCTCTTTTCTCTTTACCCCTCCTGCCTCATGCCTCCTTTCCTTTCACCACTCTTGGGTACTCTGTCCTCACAAGCTCCAATCCGTCAGCATTGGTTTCCTTTCCTACTCTCCTGTCGCTGTCTCAGGCTTGATTCCCTCTTAAATAATGCTACAGCTTCCCTCTGTGCCTCTCTTGGCACCCTCTAAAGGGCCTGACATGAATCTTGTCATTCATGTGGAAATGACTTATGAAATAATACTCAGTGGCCTGCTGGTGGTGCTGTCCAGGGAGAGTATAAATACTCGGGCATGGGCCCAACTTGCTCAGGACATTCTTTAACAGGAACTAGTGAAGGATACAACTAGATCTCCATGTTGAAAAACAGTTGATTAAAGCTTTATTTAACGCTTAGACCAAGTGCCTAGGAGCTTTCTTATGTCAGGGCCCACTGAGGCACTCATCACTGCCTGCTAACGAGCATAATAACATAAGACCAAAAGAAATAGGAGCAGGAGTAGGCCATTCGGCCCTTCGAGCCTGCTCTGCCACTCAATAAAATCATGGCTGATCATCTACCTCAACTCCACATTCCCGCACTATCCTCATATCCCTTGATTCCATTAGTATCCAAAAATCTATCGATATCTGTCTTGAATATACTCAACGACTGAGCTTCCACAGCCCTCTGGGGTAGAGAATTCCAAAGATTCACAACCCTTTAAGTGAAGAAATTTCTCCTCATCTCAGTCCTAAATGGTCAACCCCTTATTCTGAGACTGACCCCCAACTTCTGGACTCTCCCACCAGGAGAAACATCCTGTCAAGCCCGTTAAGAATTTTATATGTTTCAATGAGATCTCCTCTCATTCTTCTAAACTCTAGGGAATATAAGCCTACTCAATCTCCCCTCATAGGACAATCCCCTCATCCCATGAATCAGTCTCGTGAACTTTCATTGCACTCCCTCTAAGGCAGGTATATCCTTCCTTAGGTAAGGAGACCAAAACTGTACACAGTGCTCCCGGTGTGATCTCACCAAGGCCCTATATAATTGTAGTAAGACTTCTTTACTCTTAAACTCCAATCCCTTTGCAATAAAGGCTAACATACCATTTGCTTTCCTAATTGCTTGCTGTACCTGCATGTTAACTTTCTGTGATTTGTATACAAGAATACCCAGGTCCCTCTCAATACCAACATTTCCCAGTCTCTCACCATTTAAAAAATATTCTGCTTTTTATTTTTCCTACCAATGTGGATAACTTGACACTTCTCCATATTACATTCATCTGCCATGTTCTTGCCCATTCACTTAACCTGTCTATATCCCTTTGCAGCCTCTTTGGGTCCTCCTCACAGCTTACTTTCCCACCTAACTTTGTATCATCAGCAAATTTGGATACATTACACTCTGTCCTCTCATCTAAGTCACTGATATAGATTGTAAATAGCTGAGGCCCAAGCAGCGATCCTTGCGGTACCCCAATAATTACAACCTGTCAATCCGAAAATGACCAGTTTATTCCTAACTTCTGTTTTCTGTCTGTTAACCAATCCTCAATCCATACTAATATATTACCCCCAATCCCATGAGCCCTAATTTTGTGTAATAACTTCTTTTGTGGCATGCTATCAAATGCCTTCTGAAAATCCAAATGCACTACATCCACTGGTTCCCCTTTATCTACCCTGTTAGTTTCAACCTCAAAAAACTCTTAGCAGATTTATCGAACATGGTTTCCCTTTCATAAATGCGTGTTGTCTCTGCCCAATCATATTATGATTTTCTAAGTGCCCCTACTACAGCAACCCTAACTGCCCCATCCTACACTCACTGACCTCCATGCCCAGCACACCTACCAGGGGCTAAACTTGTCAACCTCCTTCCCATCCCACTCATAGTGCATAGCACTGACCCTGTGAACTCTGCCAGTGGTTTGGCTATCACCGTCCTTTCGGCATCTCCCTCCAGAATGTATGTTCACTTGTGAACAAGGCCCTTACAATCCATGAGCTTATTGTGGATGATCACATCGACATCAAGGCCTTGACGGAGACATGGCTGAGGAGAGATAGCACCTTTCCCCTTAATGAAGCTTCTCTGCCTGGCTATACATTTCACCACCTGCCCCGCTCAAACTGCCACAGTGGTGGTGTAGCCCTTATCTCTTAATCACACCTTGGTCTGCCCCCCTACTCCTCTGGCAAGTTCTTCTCCTTTGAGCATCTCACCTTGTTCCATCCCTCATGCCTCTCATTAAAAATCCTCGTTCTCTACCACCCACCCAAGTATCATGCCAAGTTTCTCACTGAGATATCTTCACCGCTTTCCTCCCTCAGCCAGTGCATTGAGCGACTTTTCATCCTCGGTGATTTCAACCTCCATCTCAACTCTTCTTTCTCTCTCTCCTTTGAGTTCACTGTCCTCCTTTCCTCCCGCTCTTGTTAAGCGCCTTGGGACATTTTGCTATGTTAAAGCCGCTATATAAATGCAAGTCGTTGTTGTTAATGTTTTAAATACTAATGTAGCTGGAGATATGCTATAATAAAAATGCATATTGGAACAGCAAAGCATTATGGAAAGCACGCAATCATAATGTGGCCAAAATAACGCACTCGCTTGTGGTTCTCCTAAGTTATGTAACCCGTACCTTCATGTAAGCTATGCTTCCCAAGAGGAATCCTTTACTTATTGTATGTGTGGGCTGTCATAACATGGAATCATAGAATGCTACAGCACAGAAACAGAACATTTGGCCCATCAAGTCTGTGCCTGTGTTTTTTTCTCTACCTAAACCATGAACTCTAATCCCACTCGCCTGCTCACTCCTCATGCCCTTCAATAATTTGCTTTTACAAGCGATTATCTAATTCCTTTTTAAAAGAATTTATGGAGTCTGTTTCAATGATGGTTTGTGTTAGAGAATTCCACATTTTAACTACCCTGTGTTTAAAGAAGTTTTTTGTGATTATCTTAAAGTGGAAACAATCTATCACTATTCACTTGTATTTTGTTTATATCCTTCATAATCTTGAGGTCCTCTATCAGGTCATCCCTTTGTGGTCAGCGTGCAATCTTTTTATGTCATATTGTGGGATAATAACTTTAATGTGCGCATTATTATATGCAAACAGCTTTGATTGCAAGGACAATTCTATGAGAGTGGAGAGTATTTATACATTGCTGGGTTCAATCATTTAAGATCTGTTGTCAATAGATACAAGTTCAAATAGTGGCTATCATTTTTTGACTGCTTGCAACCTGCCGGTCGAGGTTGGGGGCAGTGTGCTGCTCCTCAAGTCTCTCCAGATTTCCCAGCTATATTCTGCTCCATTCACGCCTGCAGATCAATCGATTGGAGAGAAAGTTAGTGATAATCACATGGGCTGTCACTGCAGACAGCAAGTTAGAATCCATTTTCACCTTCAAATACAAATCGATTTCTCATGGTTTCCTCTGCGATATTACACTCAAATAACTCTTTCACAGATACAGACTGACTGTGAAGAGTAATCAGTGACTCACACACACTCTAAAGGATAGCATCATTCAGCTTAATTTTTCTAGATGCACTTTAACATGTTTTGTGGTAGGTTATTGACTGTATACAAGCTGTTATTGTTCATTCCCCAGTCTCCCACTACGATTGCAGTGTGCCCGATATTGCTAGTCACTTTGGGATAATAGACTTTATGTGATATCTCAGCATTTGGCATCATCCTGAACTTTATTTGCAACTTTCAAGGCAAGCAAGTGTTCTCTAACATATACCTCTGTCCAGATGATTATCTGTAAATTCCCATTGTAGGATACCACACATAAGCACCACAGAAAATGTCAGCATGAGGATTCTTCCAACCCTAAGACAGGACAGGGTGGGAAACATGATTTTCAGTGAATTTTGCCATACAGATATCGAAGTAGAAACTACCCAAAAGTCATTCATTTCCTTACAGGGCACATTCAGTTTCATATAATAACAAAATCAGGTATATATTCATTAATGAAGGTGGAAAATATTATCTATTTACTTTAGCTATTTGACAGTGCTGCACAAAATCATAATGGGCCAGTAATTCCGTTCCCAACGCGTGAGTACGGACGGTGTGCTCACGCGTGTGGCCGGAGGAATTGTCGGATTCCAGCATGCACAGCGCATGCGCGGGAAACCGGCATTTCCTCTCCATCGAACTAAGGGGTTAAGAGGTCCAACGCGTGCGCGCAGGACTCTGCGCGCACGCGTTGAACTTCCTTCGTTTTGACAGGTTTGCGCGTGTGCAAGGGCCTGGACTTTTTGGAAATGAAAAAAGGAGGCGTAAGGAGTAGATTCTTGAAGGTAAGTGGTCTAATATTTAAAATTATTAAATTTTTTCCACAGCTTCATTGTTTTTAACGGCATTACAGTAAGGTAAGTTTATTTTTAGACCCGAATTCGTGAAAAAAAAATTCAAAATTTTTAAAAATTGTTTTAAGTAGTTTTTTAAAGTTATTTATAGTTTATTTAATTATTGGGATGTTTTTTAAAATTTTAATTAAAGTTAAAGTAGTCTTTTGGGCGCCCGTACTTTTCATGAGTTTGACAGTCTTTACTATCAAACTCATGAATGAGTTTCCCCTCCCCTGATTGGCTGCAGAGTGCTCACCTGATCCCAGCCGGCACATCGCACTAAGTACGCCGCTGGATCAGGTAAGCACATCGCGCCGACATCAGAACCGGGCCTGTGACAGGAAATGCAAGCAGGCCCGGGCTTCAGATGTCAGCGCGCAGGGTGAGTGCAGATCGGGGGCTTGTACGCGCGGCAAGCACCCGATCCTAATTTTGTGGAACCGGGCAGGCATAGACCCTGTTTGACTGGACATAGAAATAATGCCCCTACCAGGTATCATGACTCTCCATGCAGGCTTCTAGACATCAGATACATTAAGTTATATTGGAATACTCGTAATTTTCAGCCTCTTATTGAGAAAATCATCGTTCTATAGCTGGAATCGGGGTAACATTTTGAAAGACCATATCAATAAGCAAAATTATGCAATTAACCTTTCATTACGATGCCTTGTCAAACCAGTGGCCCAATGCCCCAAATGATGACGACAAAGTGGTTCAAAACCAGTTCATACCATGGCCATTACTTAGCATCCAGTCGATGCTACTGACAGACTGATTCATAGAAGGAAATATTCAACTGAGAGATTGATTTAGTTGGATTAACAGGAATAACTGATTTTTATAGAAACATAGAAACATAGAAGATAGGAGCAGGAGTAGACCATTTGGCCCCTCGAGCCTGCTCCGCCATTCAATGAGATCATGGCTGATCATCCAAATTCAGTACCCTGTCCCTGCTTTCTCCCCATATCCCTTGATCCCTTTAGCCTTAAGAAATATATCCAACTCCTTCTTGAATATATTTAATGAATTGGCCTCTACTGTCTTCTGTGGTAGAGAATTCCACAGGTTCACCACTCTCTGGGTGAAGAAATTCCTCCTCATTTCTGTCCTAAATGGCTTACCCCTTATCCTTAGACTGTGACCCCTGGTTCTGGACTCCCTGACCATCGGGAACATCCTTCCTGCATCTAGTCTGTCCAGTCCTGTCAGAATTTTATAAGTTTCAATGAGATCCCCTCTCATTCTTCTAAAAAATGTTGTGTCTATTATAAGAGAATGAGGTGAAGTACATACTTTGATGTGTTGCTGTTGGTGACAGTGTTACATTACAAGTGGACTGAATGTTTTAAGTTTCCCCCTTCCTAAAAGACCATGGGCTGGATTTTCATTCAGAAGTCGGGAAGGAGGCGGGACTACAACTTTCGGGTTGTAGTCCCGCCTCCATCGAGATGCGGGCAATCTGCGCGATTTTCACTTGATTGACCTTGTTGAGCCCACCCAGCGGGCTCAGCAGGCCAATTAAGGGCCACCCGGCAACAGGTGATGTCACAGACTAAAATTTCATCTGTCAAGACGTTTTGACAGATGAAATATCAGTGTTCCACAGCTGCTTGAAGCTGTCAAACACTGACAGTCAACCTGAGTCCTTCTACACAGACTCAGTTAGAAATCTCGCCGCCACTGAAAGCTGCAGGCTGTCACTTTTGACAGATCGCAGCCATTCTGCTTTCTGTGCCGGTGAGATGAGGGACTCCCGAAGCCTAGAGGAAGGAAGGCTGTAAAGGTAAGTACAGGTAATTTAAACTTCTTTACACCAAACACACTTACCTTTGCACTCATGCACCCATCACTCACCTGAACACAGACATCTCGACCCCTCCAAGTCCTTCAACCCAACGGCCCGACTCCTCTAACTTGGCATGGTTTGGAGCCGTCGGGAATCCCACACGACAACCTTCAAAATAGGGATTAGGCTAAAAACTGCCTGTTAACTACCTGTTAACAGGCAGTTAATTGGCACTAATCCCTTCCCGCCTCGGGTCGGCGGGTCCCAGTGCAGGGCGGGTACCCGCCTCCTTTGAAACTTACATGGAGGCGGGTTTTGGGCGAGATGGTGTCGGGAGCCCCGAATTCGGGATTTTAGCCCCCCCGCACGCCTAAAAGCCCGCCTCACGGCACGCTGAAAACCGACCCCCATGTGTGTGAAATTGGTTTACACCAGGAGCGCAAATCTACTCTTAGCGAATGAGCAGCCCGTTTCATATTATGCCTGGTTTTTTAAATTGACCTCAATGGAAAAGAAAATCGGGCACGGTGTAAAATGGGCAGCTCAATTTCACCCCCCCGCCGCATCCCCCCCCCCACCCCCACCCCTTATCTTAGTGAATGCTGGACTCACAAGCAGAAAAATCTCTAATTTTTATCTTATGCTTTCAGCAATAACTTGTATTTATTTTGTGCCTTTAATGTAGTAAAATGTCCCAAGATGTTTCACAGGAGCGTTATCACAAAATTTGACACCGAGCCACATAAGGAGCTATTCGGACAGCTGATCAAAAGCTTGGTCAAAGAGGTAGGTTTTAAGGTGTGTCTTAAAGGAGGAGAGGGAGGCAGAGAGGCGGAGAGATTTAGGGAGGAAATTCCACAACTTAGGGCCTAGGCAACTTAAGGCAAGGCCATCAATTCACATGCTTACTTAGATGGTCATGGAGAAACAGTGACTGTCATTGTAAAGAAAACCATAGATCAGACTGTGCAGACCTCCTGGTTAATGGCTCAGCAGGTTTAACCATTGAGTAGTACAGCAATGCAGACTAGGAAGGTTCCAGGTTCATTCCATGTTCGGTTAGCTGTTTTCAGCCAAAACGGAGTTAGGAAATTTGCCCCGGTAGCCTTGGATTAGGAAGAAAAACAATGCCAGAGTTCCTGCTTCTGATCCCTATCCTGCTCTCCCTGCCGGGAGTCCACTGATGTGCCTCAATGAATCCGAGACTCAACGTTAACGGAGCAAAGCAAGGCTGGGTGTCCCCGGTGGCCTCCTGGGTCTCTGCCGGTGGCGCCGCCAGGGTTGTTGAAGGGGTAGTTGGTGGGGGCACCGTTGGTCGATGTTCTTCCGGGGGTGATGAAAGGATAGTGGGTGGGTAAGAGTTGCTGTGATCGTTGTTGCTGTTGTTGTCGTGGTTGTTGTCGTTACCGGCTGGGGCGACGTCTTTTATGGACACGGTGTCCTCCCTTCCGTCGGCGTGCCGGACATACGCGTATTGGGGGTTGGCGTGGAGTAGGTGCACTGACTCCACGAGAGGGTCCGTCTTGTGGCCCCTCACATGCCTTCGTACAAATACCGGACCTGGGGTGGAGAGCCATGACGGCATGGATACGCCTGAGGTGGATTTCCGGGGAAAGACAAACATTCGTTCATGAGGCATGGCATTAGTGGCAGTACACAATAGCGACCGTATCGAATGGAGCACATCTGGGAGGACTTCCTGCCAGCGGGAGATAGGGAGGCCCTTGGTCCTTAGGGCTAGAGTGACTGCTTTCCATACTGTCCCGTTCTCTCGCTCCACCTGGCCGTTACCCTGGGGGTTGTAGCTGGTGGTACGGCTCGTGGCGATCCCCCTGGACAGCATAGAGAGATAGGAACAGGAGTAGGCCATTCGGCCCCTCGAGCCTGCTCCGCCATTCAATGAGATCATGGCTGATCTTCGTCTGAGATCATAGCTGATCTTACCAGTTCAGTACCCCGTCCCCGCCTTTTCTCCGTAACCCTTAATCCCCTTAGCCTTCAGAAATATATCCAATTCTCTCTTGAAAATATTTATTGAATTAGCCTTCACAGCCCTCTGTGGCAGGGAATTCCACAGGCTCACCACTCTTTGAGTGAAGAAATTCTTCCTCATCTCTGTTTTAAATGATTTGCCCGCTATTTTTAGACTGTGGCCCCTGGTTCTGTGCTCCCCGGCCATTGGAAACATTCTCTCTGAATTCAGCCTGTCCAGGCCTGCCATAATTTTATATGTTTCGATGAGATCCCCTCTCAATCTTCTAAACTCCAGTGAGTACAAGCCCAAACTATTTAATCTCTCTTCGTAGGTCATTCCCGCCATTCCAGGTATCAGCCTGGTGAATCGCCGTTGCACTCTTTCCATGGCAAGAACATCCTTCCGCAGATGGGGCGACCAAAACTGTACACAATACTCCAGATGCGGTCTCACCAGCACCTTGTACAGCTGTAGTAAGGTATCCCTATTCCTATACTCGAACCCCCTTGATATGAAGGCCAACATACCATTTGCCTTCTTAATCGCCTGTTGCACCTGCATGCTCTCCTTCAGTGACTGGTGCACAAGAACACCCAGGTCCCTCTGCACTTCCCCATCTCCCAATCTATTGCCATTTAGATAATAATCTACCCTCCTGTTTTTACCCCCAAAGTGGATAACCTCGCATTTATCCACATTATAGTGCATCTGCCACGTATCCGCCCATTCCCCCAACCTGTCCAAATCGCACTGTAGCCTCCTGACATCCTCATCAGAGCCCACCCCTCCTCCTAGTTTAGTGTCGTCAGCGAATTTGGAAATATTGCATCCAATTCCCTGATCCAGATCATTTATATATATTGTGAACAGCTGGGGTCCCAGGACAGATCCTTGCGGCACCCCGCTGGTCACTGCCTGCCACTCCGAAAACGAGCCGTTTATTCCAACTCTCTGTTTTCTATCCGCCAGCCAGTTCTCTATCCACGTTAATACTTTGCCCCCAATCCCATGAGCCTTAATTTTGCATGATAATCTTTTGTGTGGAACCTTATCGAAGGCTTTCTGGAAGTCAAGGTACACCACATCCACTGGCTCTCCCCCATCTATTTTACCAGTTACTTCCTCAAAAAATTCCAGCAGATTAGTCAAACACGATTTACCCTTTGTAAATCCATGTTGACTCTGTCCGATCCTTTCCCCATTTGTCAAGTGCTCCGCTATTTTATCCTTAATAATGGACTCTAGCATTTTGCCCACAACCGATGTAAGGCTTACTGGTCTATAATTCCCTGCTTTCTCTCTACCCCCCTTTTTAAATATTGGGGTAACATTAGCTACCCTCCAATCCACGGGTACTGTTCCCGAGTCAATGGAGTTCCGGAAGATGATCCTTAGAGCATCTGCTATCTCCAGGGCCACCTCCTTAAGTACCCTAGGATGTAGTTTATCAGGCCCCGGGGATTTGTCGGCCTTCAGTCCCCTCAACTTACCCAACACCATATCCCTAGCATGTACTGGCGTAGCTCTTCACTCATGAAGGACGCCCCCCTATCCGTATGGCTGTAGCTCGGCATACCGAACAGACAGAACAGAGTGCCTGATGAATGGCATATTTCATCACATCCACATGTGTGGAGGTGGGTGAGGTCAGGATCAGGTTCATCTGAGGACAGCGTCAGGTCCAGCTATGATACCCCCATGCCCTGGTTGCATCGTCTGCCGGCATTTATTGTCACAGTTCGCACATGAGTAATGACTCTAGGGTATGGTGCTGGAGGGTGGCTGGTACCTCTGGAACCTGCAAAGAATCAAAGCCATCAGAAAAGAAGGTAAGAAGATTGTTTGAGACAAATTAGCAAATGGTTTTCAAAAAGATAAAATTGGGGCAATCAAAGAAATCAAGAATACCATTTATTTCAAAAGGAGATGGAGCTGATTTAAAATTCCACATATCGGTTACAGTTAGTGTCTAGATTTGACAGCGCTGCATTACTCATAATCATAAAATCAAGGGGCATTCCAAATCTGTTTTGTTTACAGCCACTGTGTCTCCATGATCATCTAGTGTTAATTCAGACAAAGCATAAGATAAGGATTTTTGCTTGTGTGTCCAGCATTCACTAAGATAAGGGGTGGGGGTGGAATTGGTCTGTGGCAGTGGCACGAAATGGGCTCATTGCCAATGAGCAGCTAATTGCCAATGAGCAGCTCATTTTAGCAGCTCATAAAACAGGCTGTCGATTTACTATGAGCCCTTTTTGCGCTACTGGTGTAGACCAATTTCACCCCCATGGTCTTTTAGGAAGAGCGATCTTCAAAAGCTCAAATAAATTGCCAGAAGCTAAGGGCTCGATTTTAATTCCCAAGTTGGGTTGCGTGGTGGGCGGGTTCCGGAGCCGCTTCTGGCGGGATCAGCTGCTGATGTCCGATTTTGATTTAATCAGCTTGTTGAGTTCAATGGGGTGCGCTGGCCGGTCCAATGAGTGCGATCGGGTCGGCTGGCCGCCTCTGATGACGTCATCAAAGCAGCTGCTTTTAAAGCTGCCATTCAGCCTAAGCCTTTCTCTTCTGGATTCTGATACTCAGTGAGATTGATCTATACACAATGACTTCCTCCAGAGGCAAGGCAGCTCCTCTATTTAATGATGACTCCCTCCATGCTCTTGTGGATGCTGTCATAGGACGCAAGGAGATTCTCTTCCCTCCTGATGGCCGGAGGAAGCCTCCTCAGCAGACCAAGGCAGCCTGGCTGCACATTGCTGAGGAGGTCAGCACAAGGTCCATATGTTCACGCTCATGGATCCAGTGCCGAAAAAGGTTTAATGATCCTGTGCAAACATCAAAAGTGAGTATCCCATCACACTTACCTTCACTCTGCTTCCCTTGTCTTCTCATCACCAGCACTCTGCATTGTAAGCCTCCTCCTTCACATCCCACCTTACTCTTACTTCCCTTGCACCCTTACCTATCCATCTCTGTCTCTGCACTGAATCACTTCAGCAGCCTGCCTATGCACCCCTTAGACTCGCTCTCACTGTTATGCAGTGACAACAACTAACAACGCACAGGGAGCTAGCTTCCTCTTGGCACCTTACATTGGGCCAGAAATTCCAGAACGGGGCTTGCAGCGCGTGCAAGCCCCGTATTTGCACTTACCCCGCGCTCCTGCCGATCAGCTTCTGGGACGCCTGAACTTGGAGAAATTGAAAGCACATTCCCGGGCAGCGTATGACGTCACGCCGCCCAGGAGTGCAGCCAGCGCGGACCCAGGAGCGTGCAGTGTAAGTGAGACACGCCCCTTGAGGTCTCAGTTTCACTGGACACGCCCCCAATGTTTCTGTCAAGCTGCTTTGCTTTTTTACATGCAAAGCAGCAGTTTAAATAGGTTTTTGGAAGTTTTTTGAAGATTTTGGTAACTTTTATAAACTTTTTAAAATGTTTACATTATTTTGAGTAATCTGAAGTAGTTTTAAAGAGAATTAAAGCAATTTAAAGACTTTTAAAAGCCCTAAAAGAATTTTTTTAATTCCATTTATTTATTTAGCAATGTCGTCGTCATACGTGTCTTCACACTGTTCCCTTTGGGGAACTGTATGAAGTGGTGGAAGGATTTATGGCCGTGATTAACACTCATTCCGTGACCGTAACCATCTTTGAACCAGCCATTAGGGCGGTTAGTCCTATGGCGGGAGGGTTTTACGGGCTCCCACAAGCTATACAAGGAGGGGGGGCCACCCACACCCACGGACGCAAATATCCCACTGGATGTCAACCCAGAATTTAGAGCCGGAGCTCCGACTCCACTTGCCGGGACTGTCTGGAGCGGGGTTCGAAACCCTACCCTGATCTGGCCCAGCGGCGGGGATCCTACCGCTATGACAAACGCCCAATCCGATTAGCTACGTGAAATGGCAGCATAGGGCTCCAGTCACGGGGAGGGAAAAGGCGCAGGAAACGTATGGGTGTCACCTTTTGTGCGGAGTGGGCCTTTTGCGTAGCAGTAAGCATCCCCGCCGCTGGGCCAGAAGGAGTAGGGTTTTGAACCCCACTCCAGACAGTCCCGGCAAGTGGAGTCGGAGCTCCAACTTTAAATTCTGGGTGGACATCCAGCGGGATACTTGCGTCCGTGGGTGTTGGTGGCACCCCCCCTCAGATGGGTTGTGGGAGCCCGTAAAACCCTCCCGCCATAGCACTAACCACCCTAATGGCTGGTTCAAAGATGGTTACGGTCACGGAATGAGCGTTAATCACGGCCATAAATCCTTCCACCACTTCATACAGTTCCCCAAAGGGAACAGTGTGAGGATACGTGCGATGATGACCTCTTGCGCAATGCACCTCCTTGGACCCTCAATCGCAGATGCGAGGGGGCAAGTCGTGCAAGTGTTAAATTTTTTATTTTATTGACATGTAAAATGTTGGCCCAATAATTCCCTTCCAAATGCGCTAGTACGGTCGGGGTACTTACGCATCTGGCCGGATGAAATGCCGGTTTTCAGCATGCACAGTGCATGTGGGGAAAACCGGCATTTCCTGTCCTCTGAACGAAGGGGTTCAGAGGCAGAACACGTGCGACTGCACAGGCAGCACGTGCGCAGTATAATTCGCCGCTTTCATTAATGCTTTCAGTGAGGTCCAGTCATTACAACTTACACATGAAAAAAGCATGGGTACAGTTGCTACAGAGGCTGCGGAGGAAGATATTTCTTATCGTGGAGCTTCTGAAAGTATGTATGTCTGTATATATTCCTTTGCGTGTTATGTATATATTCCTTTACTTATGTGTATGAATGTATTATTTAATTATGACTTTCAGAGAAAGTAACTTATTGGAAAATCATAATTAAAAATATACATTCATAATAAAGGAATATAAAACATACATACATATACGTAAAGGAATATATGTGGACATACATACATAACTCATTCTCACATTCCATTCACACAGCCACAATTGCTCCTTCTACCTACCGTTCTGAAAACCCTTTAAAAAAAAAAAAAATTTAACTTTAAAACTTACTTAAAATTTCTTAAAATATCTTCCCTCCCTTTCCCAAACAAAAATATTGCATTTCAAAAGCTCCACGATAAAATATATCTTCCTCCGCAGCCAATGAACCACTTTACACTTGCTTTTTTTCAGTGTAACTTCTAAGGACTTAACCTCACGGATTTCATGAATGAAATCCACGAAGTTCACTGATGTGCCTCAATTATTCCGAGACTCGAAGTTAGCAGAACAAAAGTAAGGCTTTTATTAACTCAGAACATAACACGTAAAATAGAGAGATGTCTACCTTCAGGAGGCTGATGCCGGACTGAAGTTAGATTACAAAGGAGCCAGGTATGGGCGGAGCCCTGCACACAACCAGTTCCAGCACATTCCAATACATAATACATGAGGACTGGGGGAAGGGAAAAGACACAGAAAGCAGGCAGTTACAAGACACAGAAAACAGGCAGTGATGAATGGAATATATTTCATCACATTCACCCCTTCTATAGATTTAGTCTGTTCGGGGGTTTGATAGTCCTCTGCGACCGACGTGGCTGTTGTGGTGCCGCGGGTGTCGGCTGGGTGTCCCCGGTAGCCTCCTGGGTCTCTGCCGGGGGTGCCGCCGGGGTTGTTGAAGGGGTAGTTGGTGGGGGTGCCGTTGGTCGATGTTCTTCCGGGGGTGATGAAAGAATAGTGGGTGGGTAAGGGTTGCTGTGATCGTCGTCGCTGCTATTGCCGTGGTTGTTGTCGATGCCGGCTGGGGCGACGTCTTTTATGGACACGGTGTCCTCCCTTCCGTCGGCGTGCCGGACATATGCGTATTGGGGGTTGGCGTGGAGTAGGTGTACTGGCTCCACGAGAGGGTCCGTCTTGTGGCCCCTCACATGCCTTCGCACGAGTACCGGACCTGGGGTGGAGAGCCATGACGGCATGGATACGCCTGAGGTGGATTTCCGAGGAAAGACAAACATTCGTTCATGAGGCGTGGCATTAGTGGCCGTACACAATAGCGACCGTATCGAATGGAGCACATCCGAGAGGACTTCCTGCCAGCTGGAGATAGGGAGGCCCTTGGTCCTTAGAGCTAGAGTGACTGCTTTCCACACTGTCCCGTTCTCTCGCTCCACCTGGCCGTTACCCCGGGGGTTGTAGCTGGTGGTACGGCTCGTGGCGATCCCCTTGGACAGCATGTACTGGCGTAGCTCTTCACTCATGAAGGACGCCCCCCTATCCGTGTGGATATAGCTCGGCATACCGAACAGGCAGAACAGGCTGTTGAGGCATTTAATGACCGTGGCGCTGGTCATGTCTGGGCAGGGGAAGGCGAATGGGAAACGGGAGTATTCGTCCACAATGTTCAGGAAGTAAACATTGCGGTCGACGGACGGGAGGGGGCCCTTGAAATCTAAGCTGAGCCGCTCGAAGGGCCGTGTAGCTTTGATTAAGTGGGCTCTATCTGGGCGGTAGAACTGAGGCTTGCACTCAGCGCAAGTGCGGCAGTTCCTGGTCAGAGACCGAACTTCCTCAATCGAGTAGGGTAAGTTACGGGACTTTATGAAGTGGAACAGCCGCGTGACCCCTGGGTGGCAGAGGTCGTTGTGGAGGGTCTGTAGCCGATCCTCGGTGGCGCTGGCACACATCCCTCGTGAGAGGGCGTCAGGGGATTCGTTAAGGGCCCCTGGCCGGTAAATGATGTCGTACTCGAAAGTGGAGAGCTCGATCCGCCACCTAAGAATCTTATCATTTTTAATCTTCCCCCTCTGTTTATTGTTGAACATAAACGCTACCGATCGCTGGTCGGTAAGTAGGGTGAAGCGTTTGCCGGCTAGGTAGTGGCGCCAGTGGCGCACTGCCTCCACGATGGCTTGGGCCTCCTTTTCCACGGAGGAGTGTCTGATCTCGGGGCCTTGGAGGGTCCTCGAGAAGAAAGCTACGGGCCGCCCCGCCTGGTTGAGGGTGGCCGCCAAGGCGAAGTCGGACGCATCACTTTCCACTTGAAATGGAGTGTTCTCGTCCACTGCCTGTAGCGTGGCCCGCTCAATATCCTGCTTAATGCTTTTGAAGGCGGCGTGGGCCTCAGCAGAGAGCGGAAAAGAGGATGCTTTCAAGAGGGGGCGGGCTTTGTCGGAGTAGTTGGGGACCCATTGGGAATAGTAAGAAAATAACCCCAGGCACCTTTTCAGGGCTTTGGGAGTGTTGGGCAGGGGCAGCTCCCGTAGGGGGCGCAATCGGTCGGGGTCTGGTCCGATTTCCCCATTCTCCACCACGCTGCCCAGTATGCAGAGGCGCGTGGTGTTGAAAACGCACTTGTCCTCGTTATAGGTGAGGTTGAGTTTTTGTGCGGTTTTCAGGAGCCTCTCGAGGTTCGAGTCGTGATCCTGCTGGTTGTGACCGCAGATGGTGACGTTGTCGAGGTAGGGGAAGGTTGCCTGCAAGTGGTGGTCATCGACCATGCGATCCATCTCCCTCTGAAAGACCGAGACCCCGTTCGTCACCCCAAAGGGGACTCTGAGGAATTGGTAGAGGCGTCCGTTCGCCTCGAAGGCGGTGTACGGGCGGTCCTCTGGTCTGATAGGGAGCTGGTGGTACGCTGACTTGAGGTCGATGGTGGAGAACACCCGGTATTGGGCGATTTGGTTCACCATTTCTGATATGCGGGGTAGCGGGTAGGCGTCTAGTAGGGTGTACCTGTTGATCGTTTGACTATAGTCGATCACCATCCGTTTCTTCTCGCTACCCCTTACCACTACCACTTGGGCGCGCCACGGGCTGTTGCTGTGTTCAATAATGCGCTCTTTCAGGAGCCTGTCTACCTCGGTCGCGATAAACCGCCTGTCCTCCCAGCTGTACCTCCTGCTTTTGGTCGCTATTGGCCGGCAGTTAGGGGTAAGGTTCGCGAATAGCGAAGGCGGCTTTACCTTCAGGGTAGCCAGACCGCACACTGTGAGGGGCGGCTGGGACCCACCGTACTTGAGCGTGATGCTTTGGTGGTTGCACTGGAAATCCAAACCCAAGATCACGCTCGCACATAGATTCTTCATGATTAATACTTTAAAATTATCATACACAGTTCCGTTAACGCACAATTGTACCGTGCAGTAACCCAGAATGGTCGATGTCTGGGTTTTATCGGCCATAGAGATGGTACCCTGAGCAGGGACCACCTTTAGGGAGAGTTGTTGTGCCAGTTCAGGGTGGATAAAACTCTCCGTGCTTCCACTGTCAATTAAGCATTTAACCCGGCACCCGTTTACCTCGATGTCCACCATTGATTTGGATAGCGGATGCGGCCTGGTCTGGTCCACTGTGACCGATGCCACTGTAGGGCCCTGATCGAGACAAGATGGCGTCCACGCTGTCTGCTCATAAGATGGCGGACCCCACGAGGTCGGGCGAGATGGCGTCCAAGATGGCCGCTCCCACGGCGCACACGCGGCGGTGGCGGGTTTTCCGGCGGTTGGTTTTCCGGCGGGGTTCCCTCTGCACACCTTCCCGAAGTGCCCCTTCTTACCGCACTTAAAGCAGGTGGTGCCTTTCGCCGGGCACAGGTTTCTGGTGTGCTTTGGCTGCCCGCAGAAGTAGCAGTTGGGTCCTTGACGCGTCGCGGCTGTCGTAGGGCTTCTGGGGGGGGAGCTGGGCCCCGCCGGTGTCGGGCTGCCGGGCGGGGAAGATGCCTGCCAAGATGGCGGCGCCCTCGGCGCACACGTGGCGGCGTGGGCGGCGCGGGCTGAAGAGTAGGCGTCTGAGTTTCTCTGGGCCATCTCCAGGGACCGCGCGGTGTCCGCAGCCTGTTTCAGGTCCAACCCCGTTTTTTCCAGCAGTCTTTGCCGGATGTGAGTGGAGCTGAGGCCTGTGATAAAGGCATCGCGAACAAGCTCGTCGGTGTACACTGCGGCTTTTACATCTCGGCACTTACAGTCCTTGCCAAGCTTTTTCAGGATGCTTAGGAACTCCTCCACCGATTCCCCAGGTCGCTGTGCGCGAGTAGCGAGTAGATGCCTAGCATACACCTCATTCGTAGGCTGCTGGTAATGCGCCTTTAAGGTGTTGCAGGCGGCCAGGTACGCATCGGCGTCTTGGATGAGGGGGTAAACCAGGTGGCTTACCCAATTCCGTAGCATTCCGAGTCTCATCTTCGCAGTGTCCGTAGCGTCTTTGACGGCTGCGGAATTGTCCAGGAAGAATTCCATACAGTCAAACCAGTGTCCGAAGCATGCTGATGCGTCCGGAGCATGTTGATCCAAATCCAAACGTTCGGGTTTCAGGAGTTGATCCATAGTGTTGAAAATTGAGTTAATAAAATTGATGTGCCTCAATTATTCCGAGACTCGAAGTTAGCAGAACAAAAGTAAGGCTTTTATTAACTCAGGACATAACACGTAAAATAGAGAGATGTCTACCTTCAGGAGGCTGATGCCGGACTGAAGTTAGATTACAAAGGAGCCAGGTATGGGCGGAGCCCTGCACACAACCAGTTCCAGCACATTCCAATACATAATACATGAGGACTGGGGGAAGGGAAAAGACACAGAAAGCAGGCAGTTACAAGACACAGAAAACAGGCAGTGATGAATGGAATATATTTCATCACATTCACTGCCTGTGCAGTCGCACGCGCTCGAGGTCTGGAAATGCCGGCGTTCCCCGCATGCGCTGTTCATGCTGAACGCCGGCATTTCCAACGGCCAGAAGCGTGAGTAAGCCGACCGCACTCACGCTTCTGGCCTGGAATTTCTGGCCCATTATCTTTGTCTCCCTCAAAGCTTCTATGGTAGGGATTATTCACACTCACTCCATCACTGTGGTTGAAACATCGCTTGTGTCCCTCCTTGCAGGAAAAGATAGCCCACAATAAGAGGGAGAGAGCAATAACTGGAGGAGGAACACCTACCCTAGCAACATTGACCAATGCTGAGGAGGCTGCATACGAGATTGTTGGAGGTGGCGAGTGTAATGTATGTACCTTTAAGGGGGGAGCTATGTTTTACAGCTCAGTACCGGCAGTGACCACACCTGTATATAACACTGAGTAGTAATCTGTACAGATCAGTTGCAGTCTGAGCCACGTTGAGTAAACACCGTTGTACCGTTCTCCGCAGTCTGTGTCTGATTATTACACGGACATAACATTGGCGACGAGGCAGGTTCGAACCTACCTGCAACTCTGCATCACCTCCCAGGGATTCGTTCCTGGAGATCAGTGGATTGGAGGTCAAGGCCAGAGACTCGGGCGTCGACCACGGGCAACCGCCCAGTCATCCAGCAGAGACTCGAGAATTGCGGGGGAGGCTGTCGAGAGCCAGGCTTGGCTTTCCAGTCGAGGTGGTCCAGCGAAACGGGCTGGCAACAGGTAGTGCGCAGACCCTTCCCGGGCAGCGGCGGGCTAAAGCCCGACCGAGCGGCACAGCAAAGGGCCGAGCAGCGGCGATGGGAGAGAGAGAGAGAGGGCAGAGCGCACAGGGCGCAGCTGGTGTTCAGGGGCCGAGCAGCGTCGGAGAGAGAGAAGCGCGCGAAACCTACAGGGCGCTGCCATTGCCACGAGAACTGCCGGGAGCGGCGTCGGCAGCAGCGGGGGGGGGAAGGAAAGTGTGGGAGATGCCATTTTAAGCCATTGGGAGATGCCATTTTAAACCACACCCAAAATGCCGAAGAGTGGCAGTATCACCGCATTTGACAATGAAGTCGAAGATTGGACTACATGTGTTGAACGAATAGAGGTGTACTGCGAGGCAAATGAGGTGTCAGATGACAAGAAAGCGTCGGTATTGTTAAATTTAATGGGTGCAAAGACGTATGGTTTATTACGAAATCTACTAACCCCAACGAAGCCAATGGAAAAGAGTTTTGAAGACATAGTAACGACACTAAAGGAACATTTAAACCCCACACCGCTGCTGATAGCAGAAAGATTCAAGTTTCACAAACGGAACCAGCATAAGGATGAAAGCAATGCTGATTATCTAACAGAACTGCGCAAACTATCGAAACACTGCCAGCTTGGAGCGGGACTGGCAGATACCTTAAGGGACAAGTTTGTGTGTGGGCTTCAAAGTGAAGGAACCCAGAAATGGTTTTTATCTGAAAAGGACCTTACGCTGGAAAAGGCTTTCAGCATTGCGGTAACATATGAAGCAGCAGCACGGGGCGCTGCAGAGATACAACAGAGACCGCAAGAATATGGCACAAACAAAATGTCATATGGAACAGAGAAGCGCTATCGCTGCGGCAGAACAACACACGACCATAATGATTGCTGGTTCAAAGACAAAGTGTGCAGACAGTGTGGAAAAGCAGAACACATAGCACGAGTCTGCAGGTCGGGAAAGAAAACCAGCAATAAGAAACCGACCAAAGGAAAGTACAAGAAGGTACATAAGATAACGGAGAATAGTTCAGACGAACAAAAGAGTGATAACGACTCCGAAAGCAGGGAACTGAGTTGTCTGAAACTACATAATGTGATCACAACGGAGGATCACCGAACCATTTGGGTCACTCTCAAGATAGCAGGAGTCCAGGTAAAGATGGAATTGGACACAGGATCAGCCCTAACAGTCATAAACCGACGGGACTACGAGTGGCTATTCTCACACATACCCTTGAGAGACACAAAAATTATTTTGAAGATGTACACGGGGCAAAAAGTCTACCCCAAAGGAAAAATAAGGGTGACCGTTATATATAACGGTTCGGAAACACCAAAACTAGACCTGTATGTATTGCAAGATGGAGGACCACCATTACTGGGACGTGAATGGATCCAGAAAATACAACTGGACTGGCATTCCATACAGGCACTGACTGTGGCTGACAAAAAGGATGACGACGTCACACCTGGGCGACTGTCAAAGATCCTAACTGACGCGAAAGAAGTGTTCCAGCAAGGACTCGGAACACTAAAAGACATGACAGCGACGATTAAAATTGAAGAAAACGCAAGCCCAAAATTTTTTAAGGCCAGACCTGTACCTTATGCGATCCGCCCAGCCGTCGAAGCAGAGCTGGAGAGTCTGGAATGTTCAGGTGTACTGTCCAAGGTAGACTGGAGCGAGTGGGCTACACCCATCGTCCCTGTGATGAAAAAGTCGTTGAGCAGCACGCCTGGGGAACCAAGGAAGGTTCGCATCTGTGGGGACTTTAAGGTAACAGTGAACCCAGTCCTTCACACCGTACAATATCCACTTCCGCGGATTGAAGATATTTTCGCCTCGCTATCTGGAGGGAAACACTTCACTAAGATTGATCTGGCCTAGGCGTATCTGCAAATGGAGGTAGAAGAAGCATCAAAAAAATACCTCACAATCAACACCCATAAAGGTCTCTACCAATACAACCGGCTGGTATTCGGGGTAGCATCAGCTCCGGCTATTTGGCAGAGGGCAATGGAACAAGTGCTGCAAGGGATCCCAGGAACCCAGTGTTATTTGGACGACATCCTGGTCACGGGCAAAAATGACAGTGATCACCTTGCCAACCTGGAGCAGGTGCTCACTAGATTGCAGGAATATGAGCTCCGAGCTAACCGCCCCAAATGCGAGTTTTTTAGAAAACAGATCTCGTATTGTGGCCACGTTATCGATAAAGAGGGGTTACATAAGTTCCCAGAGAAGATTGAGGCAGTAGTCAAGGCTCCAGCACCGGAAAATGTGTCACAACTGAGGTCGTTCCTCGGGCTGGTAAACTACTACCATAAGTTCTTGCCAAATTTGTTTACAATACTACACCCACTGAACACCCTACTGCAAACTGGGGTGCCATGGAAGTGGAGTGACGAATGTAGACGAGCTTTCCAGAAGAGCAAAACACTAATCACATCAAAAGAGGTATTGGCCCATTACAACCCAGCATTACCAATTCGGTTGGGATGTGATGCGTCACCCTACGGCATTGGAGCGGTGCTGTCGCACAAATTCTCGGACGGCTCAGAGAGGCCAATAGCCTTTGCGTCACGATCACTAACCTCAGCCGAGCGTAACTACGCCCAGATTGACAGGGAGGCCCTCAGCCTAGTGTGGGGAGTGAAAAAGTTCAATCACTATCTGCACGGGCAGAAATTCACCTTGCTGACTGATCACCAGCCTCTTGTCTCCATTTTTAATCTGAAGAAGGGCGTTCCGGTGATGACTGCGCAACGACTACAAAGATGGTCACTTTTTCTAGGGGCGCACCACTATGAGATTGAATATAAGGGCACGAAACAGCATGGAAATGCTGATGGGCTATCACGCCTGCCACTGCCTACTGCGGAGGAAGCACCAGCAGTGGATCCTGTTGAAATATTCCATTCGACTATAGTTGAATACCTACCGGTAACTAACGCTTGTATCGAAAAGGAAACCCGAAATGACCCGACACTGTCTCGGGTATATGATTTGACGGTGAAGGGATGGCCAGCACATGGCGACTCACTGTTGCCAGCATTCTCGACAAGGAGAGAACAGCTGTCAGTATGCCGGGGGACCTTGATGTGTGGATCCCGAGTGGTAATTCCACCCAAGTTAAGGGATAAAGTGCTCAATGAGCTTCATGAGGGTCAGCTGGGAGGGGTGAAAATGAAAAGCCTAGCCAGGGCTTATGTGTGGTGGCCGGGAATCGACAAACAAATCGAGGACCTGACCAAGAGCTGCTCAGGATGCCAGAAAGTCCAAAATGCACCACCACAGGCCCCTCTACACCCATGGGAGTGGCCCTCATCTCCATGGCAACAGGTGCATATTGATTTTGCTGGTCCATTCATGGACTCAATGTTTTTAAAAGCCGTGGATGTGCACTCGAAATGGCCTGAGGTCATCAAAATGTCCTCCACCACCACGGACAAAACTATTGCAGTCCTACGGACCATTTTTGCCAGGAATGGCTTGCCAGAACAGATTTGCTCCGACAACGGACCACAGTTTGTGTCCGAAGAGTTCCGGAGGTTCTTCAAAAAGAACGGGGTAAGGCATTACACATCCGCCCCGTATCATCCAGCCACAAATGGATTGGCTGAGAGGTTCGTACAAACCTTTAAGAAGGCAATAAAGGCTATGTACAATGACAACATTCTGCTGCAGCACAAGGTGGACAATTTCCTGTTTGCCTACCGGAATGCGACACATGCAGTCACCAACCAGGCCCCAGCCATGATGTTCTTTAACCGAAGGTTAAGATCTTGCCTGGATTTGCTCAGACCAAATGTACGAAGAGATGTTGAGAGTAAGCAATTCCAGCACATCCATGAGAAGCCAACAAGGAGCTTCAATGTAGGGCAACCAGTCTTGGCCCGCGACTACCGAACAGAAAAATGGCAGCCAGGAACGACATGCACACGGCAGGGCCCACTAATGTACACAGTGGACGTTGGGGAGAGCATCGTGAGATGCCATGCTGACCAGATCCTAGAGTCACAGGAACAAGTCAACCCCATGCCTCGCCCATACGTACCTGGTGATGAACCCGACGTACAGGTAGCATCTACCCCAGAAACAGTAGCATCGGAAGCTGATGAACCAACCGACAACAGGGGGCCAGAATCGCCTCCGCAGCAAGAGCAAGACACTCGGGAAAGGCACTATCCAGAAAGGATCAGGAAGCCTCCCCAAAGACTGAATTTATAAATAGACTATTTTCAGCTAATGTTGCATGTTAAAAGTGTTAATTGTAATTAGTTTGATATTTAATTGTTAAATGAGTGTTATGGTACTGTTAATCTAAAAGGGGAGGAATTGTAATGTATGTACCTTTAAGGGGGGAACTATGTTTTACAGCTCATGTATACTGCAGTACCGGCAGTGACCACACCTGTATATAACACTGAGTAGTAATCAGTACAGATCAGTTGCAGTCTGAGCCACGTTGAGTAAACACCGTTGTACCGTTCTCCGCAGTCTATGTCTGATTATTACACGGACGTAACAGCGAGGACCTGGAAGTGGGCGATGGAGAGATGGGCACACTAGAGGAAGCTGGTGACATAATAGAGTTTCACCCCTCTCAGATTGCAATGGCATATGATGTTCATAGAGATTTGCGTTGTATCATCTGCTCAAAAGGATGTGTCTGTATCAGATGTCTAAATCATGCCTTTACTCTCCCACAGGACCATCGAGCGCCCCCCTCCCCATGATCCAGGACGAAGAACCAGAAAACTCCTCAGAGGAACCTGAAGGCTCTGAGGGAGCAGCATCACCAGGAGTCAGCACACGCAGCAACACACACCTCGGTGGGACCCTCTCGAGTTAGAGTAGTGTTGCCATCTGGTGTATCACAGCGCACAAGTGAGCATCAGCAGATGGTGGAGACAGCGACAGCAGTGGAGAGTCCTCGGCGGGAGTCACAGCAATCTCCTAGCACTGCTGAGCTGCATGCAGACGCTGTGCCTCTGGGGCCATTCAGAAAAAGAGCATCTCGGGAAATACAGGAACAAGTGCAGGAGTCTCTGGAAAGATTTGCCTCCAGGGTTAGTGCAAGTGTGGATAGAATGGAGGAGACCATCTCTAACATCAGCACTGCCGCGGTGGAGGCAATGGCGCATGAACGTACCACCATGGATAGGATGGCAACCTCCGTGGAAAGGCTGGCTACCTCAGTGGAAAGGCTGGTTACCTCAGTGGAAAGGATGGCTACCACCATGGAGGAAATAAGTCGCCAGAGTCAGGAAAACATGGTGACTGTTCAAAATAGAATGTCATCTCCGGAGGAGGGATGGGCAGCTATTGAGCAGAGACCAGAGCTTCATGGACGTCCATGTGATGAGGACTGCCAGTGCAGATACGGGTCCTCATGGTCCCCCTGATGTGCAGCAAGGTGCTCTCCAGCCACTTGCCAGCACTGAGGTGTGGCTGACCCATGAGAGGGATGTTGTTGGCAGGACACAAGGAAGCATGGGCTCCTCTCAAAGCGCTCACACAACCATGCCACTGCAGAGCCCTCGGTCAGAGGCTCACTTTGTGGAGACAACTGAGATGGCCGTTTCAGCCCCTGCACAGCCACAGGAAGAGCAGACTGTTGAAGAGCCCTCCTAGGCTCCCAAACCCAGAGGACACCCGCCAAAGGCGTCTAAGCAGGTGAAGCATCCTAGTCAGCAAGGTGCCTCTACATCTGCTGAAGCTACAGGGGAAGCACCATGTAGAAGCACGCGTAAGAAAAAGATTAAGCACCTATCACAAGGGGACTCACTTGGGTGGTTTGTCTTTTTTTTCTGACTGGTGTTGGTTTATTATCCTTTTGTCATGTGTAAGAAAAAAATTATGGAAAATAGTTGATTGTATGTGTTCTGGGAAATGGCAAAAGCGCATTGAGGGCTCAGGGCAACTTGCTTTTGTAATGCTGATGGTGAAAGTGATAGGAAATAACAGGGTATAGCAGTGATGATGTATGACGTTGGACAAATGTCGCCTACAATTACAGAGCCATATGGTAGCCACCTATAGTTTAAGAATAATCTTATGCTAATGTGGCACAGGCAGCAGTGAACTGGAGAGATGCTGCATTGGTCACAACAGGGCATGCAAGGTGTCCCTCGTCCTCCTCCTCTTCCCAGGAAGATCTGCGCTGAACCACGCAGCTGCTGCTCCTCCGATTATGAGGACCAGGATGAGAGGACATAAATTTTCCCCATCCCCTTGCTATAGATTTCATTTGAGTCAGTCAAAGTGGCCTGAAATTATTCCATTAAGGTCACACTGCAGGTGGATGTCAACTTGAACAGTCACAAGGTCAGTAGATGTGCAAAATCTTATCCCATACCTACAACAGCAAAGTTGTTGCATTTGAATGGCAGCCATTTTTCAGGGGCGCTTGTAAAGTGCTCCACCAATGAATACAAATCATGTTCTCCAGTAACTCATCTCCTTGAACCTGGCCTGTTTCTGACAAGTCGGGAAACAGGAGCCAGAAGCACAAAAATGGGAAACCACTATCAAAATAGGATTAGCAAGGCAGTTAACAGGCTCTTAACTGCCTTAACTGCCAGTCCCACCGGTTCCCGTCGGGTCAGTTTTGTAACGACTAAACAGACACTCACGAAAATCGGGTGGGGGTAGGATGAAGGCGGGTTGGGTGCCTGAAGCCATTTTTTCCGATTTTTGCTACAGATCCACCTCCAAAACCCGCCTCCTCGGGGCTATTAAAATCAAGCCCTTAGTGTTTCCCAAGGCAATAACACAATACAAAATGCACCCATCATCCCCTGCCCCACCTGGAACCAGTTTACTACTCCAACCCTAATTATATGTGCTACTACAGGATGGCAACATTTTACCAAGATGACAAGCCTGTGAATGTGTAGGAACAATATCTGTGGAACAGCTATTCAGTAGTAACATGTTCTATCTAAGCCTAGGTCTGAGCCTAATGGGCATTGCATGTCCATTTCCCATGTTAGGAATGTAGTGTAGATACTAAATATATGCTCTTGTTATAGTGAAGATTTGAACCTTCAGTTTTATCTTGTTAAGTTAATGAACAAATATTGGGTTTGAACCATCCATTGAATGGATTCCAGTGACTAAAGTAATTTATGATTCTAAACCCTGGGGGTCATTTTAACTTTTTGTGATAGTGTAAAACGGGCGATATTAGGTCGGCCGCCTGTTATATACTTCAATAGAAAGGAAAATCGGGAAAGATGCATAACGGGCAGCTGATCCAATGCCGCCCATTTTACACTATTGCCAAAAGTTAAAATTACCCCCAATCACTCTACTAGTCATAGCTTTGAACAACTCCAGGCAGTAGCAGAACAAGTACAAAAGCAAAATACTATGGATGCTGGAAATCTGAAATAAAAACAGAAAATGCTGGAAATACTCAGCAGGTCAGGCAGCATCTGTGGAGAGGGAAACAGGCGCTGTTACATTGTTAACTTTTTCCAGTTCGGACGAAAGGCCATCGACCTGAAACGTTAACTCTGTTTCTCTCTCCTGGCCTGCTGAGTATTCCCAGCATTTTCTGTGTTTACTTAAGCTCTGCCAGGATCTGTACTGGAAATCTGTTCTCCGTTTATGAATTTCTTGTGGGATTCCTGCATTGTAGTGATTGCACCATAAAGCTGAACACATTGGCCCGTATTTTCCGATGTGTACGAGCTGTGTACACACCCGTAGGGACATCGGAAATGCCGGTTTCAGGCATGTGAAGCGCATGCGCTGAAAACCGGCACTTCCGATCTGTCAAGAATGCTCTTGCCCTGGAGAAGGGCCTCTGCGGGGGGAGAGTTCCACATTCTGCAGAACCGCCAGCTGAAATCCTTTAAAAGTCTTATGCCTGGTAAAAACAGGCGTAAGGCCTGCTCTTACCAGCATAAGTTTTAAAAAAGTTTTTTTTTAAATTTCACTCATTTATAATTTAAAAAATACTTTTAAAAAAGGTAAGTTTATTTTTAGCCCTGTAAAAAACTTTAATTTTGTTTAAAATATTAAATTGAATGTAATTTTAACTCATTTTAAAAACGTGATGTTTTTTAAAAAATTTATTTAATGTTTTGATGTCTTTTTTCAGTGATCCCCATTCATACTTTTGATGGGTCTATCTGTCAAAAGTATGAAGGGGGATTCCCTTCTCCCATTGGCTCGCCTGGCCCACGTGATCCCAAGGACGCTTGCGAACCGCTTGCGCCCCTGGGCCTCTGCGCGCGCGCACCAGGAGAGGCCCAGGATCGGAAGAGTCCGGACCTCGGAAGCCCTCAGGTAAGGGCGTAGATTTTTTCCCGATAGGAGGCTTCCGCACGCAGGTAGCCTCCTATCGGAAATTACAGGCCATTTTGTGTAGCTATTTGCCCTTTTACTTGTTGCTTTTGGAATAAGGCATTGGTACTTTGTAACTTCTATCTTTGCAATCATGGTGTAGATAATACTAGGCATCTGTCTCTCTTCTCTACTTCAACCTTGATTTCCTCTACCGATCTTAGTGTTTTGAATTGTTACTTTGCTATTTTCTGTATTAGTTCACTGTATATTGATTGATATGTTATTACCTGAAAACTTTTAATAAAAATTAGTCAAAAATTTATCAGCACTCTAGATTAAAGTTGCTGAATTTGTTTAACAAATGAAAAATCTGCCAAGTACCACTGCAGGCAGTTGGTTTTTCAAATCGCAGATTCAAAATGTTCGCAAGTTGCATTCCCCAAAGGAGTGTGCTGTCATATCAGGGTGAGATTGGACTGAGTAATTCAGGAGGATTTACACTGTTGTGCTAGAATGTGGTTCTTGTCAATTTATCCCAGCATCAACCTGCCAGTATAAATAGTGCCCTAGACCCAGGGTTACAGTCACTTAGATCTTGCTTTGAATTCAATAGGTTGGGGTCCTCATCACTTAAATTAAGCCAAAAATCTGTACAAAGGCTCACTTGTATATTTTTTGTGGTATAACTTTCTCCTGCCATGCAACTTTCCTCTTATTTTTCTCCCCAGCAATCATATATATACCTATGCTATTCTCCTTGGCCTGTCAAAAGGGAATCTTAGAGAGTCCTCTCAATAGATGACATGAATGTCACTTCTTGATCAACCATAGAGGTTTCTTTCAGCTGCCTAGGCTCTAAGCTCTAGAATTCCCTGCCTAAACCGCTCCGCCTCTCTACCTCTCTTTCATCCTTTAAAATGCTCCTTAAAACCTACCTCTTTGACCAAGCTCGGTGTCAAATTTTTTGTCTTATAATACTCCTGTGAAGTGTCTTGGGACGTTTTACTATATTAAAGGTGCTATATAAATACAAGTTGTTATTGTTCTGCACACAAAGCAGTCAAGATTCACCTCATAGGAGATTCAAACTCGGGACTACTCAGGACTCCAACAGTCTAGCACTGTAGCAATGTCACTACACAAACAGAACCTAGTCTACACTGCAGACCTTCAAAACAGTTGTAACTACTGCATATCTGCAGTTAAGATCCACACTGGTTTAAGTCTTCAGACACTCATAAAGAAGAATGCTGTGCAATACATAGCCATGATGATCCCCAATTGTTATGCTTGCCAGCCACTCCACCTTAACTAACTGTAAGCTTTCCAATACTGAGACACAGTTAAATATTGGCTTGGGTACATTCCAGTAATTAGCATATACAAACAGAAGTATCATACAAATTGAAGTACTTATGAAACAGTTAATTGATCATAGTGGAGCCTCTCTATTGATGCCACACACAGGTCCGACAACAAATTGGCCATAGTTCACAGATGGCTGCTTAAGCCACAAGTTCATTTGTTAGGTCATTACAAGAGGCCTGCCTTTTACCATGACAGGAAACGAAGAACAGTCAGCCTCCGTCTCCAGTTCCAACGCTCATTCAGTCCTGGGTCATTTTATGGAGGTGCAATTCAGTGACCAGACTGCACAGGCGTCTGCTTGTGGTTTCTTCCAGACTCTCGCCATAACTCCAGCGGGAGACGACAGCAGCGGCTCAGTTGCAACAGGTCTCCGCCATTTCCAGGATTTTCCGCCTTCAAATGCCATCAAGGGGCAGAGACAGGAAGGATGGGGATTCCTTACGCCAGGAGTACCTGCTTCTCTAGCTCATTTGGGAGCTAGCGTAGTACTACGGTCCAGTATACGCAGTGAAATGGGGCAGACCAGCCTCCAGATGGGAGTAAGTTGGCCCCACCAGGGAGGGGAGGGGATGACAAGGAAGTGGTCAGCAAGGGGCTTGGACTCCTGAAGAATGGAATTTTCTTTTTAGATTTCATGATCGGTCCCCTTATATGAGGTGGCCAACAGGACATAGCTGCAGTATGGAGGGGGCCCTGGCAACAGCCCCCAGTGGCTTGTAGGCACTGGATTTTTCAGCGGGGTGGGGCAGGCAGGCACTGGAGATGCACTGGCTGTTGAATCCGTGAATCTTGATGTATGGTGTCCTTCAATAAATAGACAGAGACTGCAGAGGAACAATCAACAGGTGTTTACTGGATGAGGGTTACTCTAAAACTAACAGTACAGATCCCTACTCAGGGTTATATACAGGTGTGGTCACTGCCGGTACTACAGTATACAGGAGCTGTAAAAAGTAGTTCTCCCCTTAAAGGTACATACACTACAATTCCTCCCCTTTTAGATTAACAGTACCATAACATTCATTTAACAATTAACACTTTTAACATGCAACACTAACTGAAAATAGTCCATTTATAAATTCAGTCTTTGGGGCGGCTTCCTGATCATTTCTGGATAGCGCCTTTCCTGAGTGTCTTGCTCTTGGTGCGGAGGCGATTCTGGCCCCCTGTCGTCGGTTGGTTCATTAGCTTCCGATGCTACTGTTTCTGGGGTAGATGCTACCTGTATGTCGGGTTCATTACCAGGTACGCGAGACATGGGGTTGACTCGTTCCTGTGACTCTAGGATCTGGTCGACATGGCGTCTCACAATGTTCTCCCCAACATCCACTGTGTACATTAGTGGCCTCTGCCGTGTGCATATCGTTCCTGGTTGCCATTTCTCTGTTCGGTAGTCGCGGACCAAGACTGGTTGCCCTACATTGAAGCTCCTTGTCGGCTTCTCATTGATGTGCTGGAATTGCTTATTCTCAACATCTCTTCGTACATTTGGTCTGAGCAAATCCAGACGAGATCTCAACCTTCGGTTAAAGAACATCATGGCCGGGGTCTGGTTGGTGACTGCATGTGTCACATTTCTGTAGGCTAACAGGAAATTGTCCACCTTATGCTGCAGTGGAATGTCGTCATCACACATGGCCCTTACTGCCTTTTTAAAGGTTTGTACGAACCGCTCAGCCAATCCATTTGTGGCTGGATGATACGGGGCGGATGTGTAATGCCTTACCCCATTCCTTTTCATAAATTTCCGAAACTCTTCGGACACAAACTGTGGTCCGTTATCAGAGCAAATCTGCTCTGGCAACCTGTTCCTGGCAAATATGGTCCGTAGGACTGCAATCGTTTTCTCCGTGGTGGTGGAGGACATTTTGATCACCTCAGGCCATTTCGAGTGCACATCCACGGCTATTAAAAACATTGAGTCCATGAATGGACCAGCAAAATCAATATGCACCCGTTGCCATGGAGAGGAGGGCCACTCCCATGGGTGTAGAGGGGCATGTGGTGGTGCATTTTGGACCTTCTGGCATCCTGAGCAGCTCTTGGTCAGGTCCTCGATTTGCTGATCGATCCCCGGCCACCACACATAAGCCCTAGCAAGGCTTTTCATTTTCACCCCTCCCAGATGGCCTTCGTGAAGCTCATTGAGCACTCTCTCCCTTAACTTGGGTGAAATTACCACTCGGGATCCACACATCAAGGTCGCCTGGCATACTGACAGCTGTTCTCTTCTGGATGAGAATGCTGGCAACAGTGAGTCGCCATGTGTTGGCCATCCCTTCACCGTCAAGTCATATACCCGAGACCGTGTCGGGTCATTTCGGGTCTCCTTCTCTATATCCGCGTTAGTTACTGGCAAGCGTTCAATTATAGTCGAATAAAATATTTCGACAGGGTCCACTGCTGGTGTTTCCTCCGCAGTAGGCAGTGGCAGGCGTGATAGCCCATCAGCGTTTCCATGCTGTTTCGTGCCCTTATACTCTATTTCATATTGGTTCGCCCCTAGAAAAAGGGACCATCTTTGTAGCCGTTGCGCAGTCATCACCGGAACGCCCTTCTTTGGATTAAAGATGGAGACAAGTGGTTGGTGGTCGATCAGCAAGGTGAACTTCTGCCCGTGCAGATAGTGGTTGAACTTTTTCACTCCCCACACTAGGCTGAGGGCCTCCCTGTCAATCTGGGCATAGTTATGCTCAGCTGAGGTTAGTGACCGAGACGCAAAGGCTACTGGCCTCTCCGAGTCGTCCGGAAATTTGTGCGACAGCACCGCTCCAATACCATAGAGTGATGCATCACACGCCAACCGAATTGGTAGTGCTGGGTTGAAATGAGCCAACACCTCTTTTAATGTGATCAATTCTTTGCACTTCTGGAAAGCTCGTTTACATTCGTCATTCCACTTCCATGGTACCCCCGTTTGCAGTAGGGTGTTCAGTGGGTGTAGTACTGTAGACAAATTCGGCAAGAACTTATGGTAGTAGTTCACCAGCCCGAGGAACGACCTCAGTTGTGACACATTTTCCGGTGCTGGAGCCTTGACTACTGCCTCAATTTTTTCAGGGGACTTATGTAACCCCTCTTCATCAATAACGTGGCCACAATACGAGATCTGCTTCTGGAAAAACTCGCATTTGTGGCGATTAGCTCGGAGCCCATATTCCTTCAATCTAGTGAGCACCTGCTCCAGGTTGGCGAGGTGATCACTGTCATTTTTGCCCGTGACCAGGATGTCGTCCAAATAACACTGGGTTCCTGGAATCCCTTGCAGGACTTGATCCATTGCCCTTTGCCAAATAGCCGGAGCTGATGCTACCCCGAACACCAGCTGGTTGTATTGGTAGAGACCTTTGAGTGTTGATCGTGAGGTACTGTTTCGAGGCTTCTTCTACCTCCATTTGCAGGTACGCCTGGGCCAGATCAATCTTAGTGAAGCGTTTTCCTCCAGATAGCGAGGCGAAAATATCTTTAATCCGCAGAAGCGGATATTGTACCGTGTGAAGGACTGGGTTCACTGTCACCTTAAAGTCCCCACAGATGCGAACCTTCTTTGGTTCCCCAGGCGTATTACTCAACGACCTCTTCATTACTGGAACGATGGGTGTAGCCCACTCGCTCCAGTTCACTTTGGACAGTACTCCAGAACGTTCCAAACCTTCCAGCTCTGCTTCGACGCCTGGGCGGATCGCATAAGGCACCGGTCTGGCCTTAAAAAACTTTGGGCTTGCATTTTCCTCTATTTTGATCATCGCTGTTATGCCTTTTAGTGTTCCGAGTCCCTCCTGGAACACTTCTTGTGCGTCAGTTAGCATTTTTGACAGTCGTCCAGGTGTGACGTAGTCATCCTTTTTGGCATCTACAGTCAGTGCTTGTATGGAATGCTGTATCTTCCGGATCCATTCACGTCCTAGTAGTGGTGGTCCTCCATCTGGCAATACATATAGGTCCATTTTTGGTGTTTCCTTGCCGTTATATATAACGTTCACCCTTATTTTTCCTTTGGGGTAGACTTTTTGCCCCGTGTACGTCTTCAAGACAATCTCTGTATCTCTCAAGGGTATATGTGAGAATAGCCGCTTGTAGTCCCTTCGGTTTATGACTGTTAGGGCTGATCCTGTGTCCAATTCCATTTTCACTTGGTCTCCGTCTATCTTGAGCGTGACCCAGATAGTTTGGTGATCCTCCATTTTGATTACATTATGTAGTTTCAGACAACCCAGCTCCTTGCTTCCGGAGTCTGTATCACTTTTCTGTTCATCTGAACTACTCTCCGTCACCTTATGTACCTTTTTGTACTTCTCCTGTGGAGATTTCTTGCTGCTGGTTTTCTTTCCCGACCTGCAGACTCTTGCTATGTGTCCTACTTTTCCACACTGTCTGCACACTTGGTCCTTGAACCAACAATCCTTATGGTCGTGTGTTGTCCTGCCGCAGCGATAACACTTCACTGCTCCATATGACATTTCATTTGTGCCATATGCTTGCGGTCTCCATTGTATCTCTGCAGCGCCCCGTGCGGCTGCTTCGTGTGATACTGCCATGCTGAAAGCCTTGTCCAGCGTAAGATCCTTTTCTGATAGAAGCCGTTTCTGGGTTCCTTCACTTTGAAGCCCACACACAAACTTGTCCCTTAAAGTATCTGCTAGTCCCGTTCCAAACTGGCAGTGTTTCGATAGCTTGCGCAGTTCCGTTAAATACTCAGCATTACTTTCGTCTTTATGCTGGTTCCTTTTGTGAAACTTAAATCTTTCTGCTATCAGCAGCGGTGTGGGGTTTAAGTGGTCCTGTAGGATTGCCACTATGCTTTCAAAATCCTTTTCCACTGGCTTCTCTGGGGTTACTAGGTTTCGCATAAGCCATACGTTTTTGCACCCATGGAATTCAACAATACCAGTGCTTTCCTGGCATCTGGCACTTCATTTGCCTTGCAGTACACTTCTATGCTTTCTACATATGTCGCCCAATCTTCGACTTCATTGTCGAACGCTGTGACACTGCCACTCTTCGGCATCCCTGGGTGTGGTTAGACTGGCTAAAAATGGCGTCTCCCGCGCTCTCCCTTCTTCTCCGCTGTGGCTCAAAATGGCGTCTCCCGCGCGCCCCCTTCTCCGCTGCGGCTCAAATGGCGTCTCCCGCGCTTTCCTTTCTTCTCCCCCCGCGGACGCTGTTCAGCCCTTGAACACCGGCCGCGTTCTGTGCGTTTTCCTGCACGCCTCTCTTGTTGACGCCACTCAGTCTTCAACCCCGGCTGTGCCCTGTGCGCTTTACCCTCTCTCTTACCCCGTCGACGCTGCTCGGCCTTCCCCTGTGCCGTCGGTCGGCTCCAGCCGCCGCCATCCGGGAAGGGTCTGCGCCGTACCTGCTGCCAGCCCGTCTCGCTGGAGTCTCCACCGGATGGTCGACGCCCGTGCCCCTGGAATCGACCTTCTTCTGCAGAGTTGCAGGTAGGTTCGAATCAACTCGTCGCCAATGTTGAATCCGTGAATCTTGATGTATGGTGTCCTTCAATAAATAGACAGAGACTGCAGAGGAACAATCAACAGGTGTTTACTGGATGAGGGTTACTCTAAAACTAACAGTACAGATCCCTACTCGGGGTTATATACAGGTGTGGTCACTGCCGGTACTACAGTATACAGAAGCTGTAACAAGTAGATTTCCTCTTAAAGGTACATACACTACACTGGCAGTGGCATGGGTGCTGTCCTGTCCTATGCAGATAGGGTGTCCTCATACTGACCCCACAAACCTCAGCAGGTTCAAAGCTGGAGGACGTGATCCCAATGAAACCATCACGTTGGCGGCCTGTAGCATATTGGGGACCATTAACATTTGTTTACTCTTGGTGGCTACAGCAAAGTGTGAAAGCTACAAGACAGGTGGTCATTTTATAAAGGTTACAGTGAAGCCTCTACTTAAGGTATCAGATATCAGGGCTATCAGGACAGAACTGGAGCAATCTATTACTTGGAACTATTTGGAACAGATATTAATATTGTAAGTAACTTCCCATAACACACATTTTATTGCATTTGTTCCATTATTTTTAAAGTACAACAGCACACCAAGGTAAAATTATCTTGCAGCAGCTGGATATACATAAATAATTTAAGATGCTGGGATTTAGGCTTGTGGATTATGTACTTCCTAATAATAATCTATATTAAAAAATTGAGTGTCGGGCATGCAAGTAAAAGAATGAAAATACTTGGGCATTTTACTGCCAGAAAATAGCACTTTTAATGCCAGTGGAATAGACCAGGCAACTAAAAGATAATGGTCCATCTATATTATCCATCTATCAACTATTTAATTAAAAATATTGTGTTGTCACACACTTCCTGTTTACAACCTGTCGTCTTGAATTTTGGTTATGTTTTCCTGTCAACATTCATCATTGTCAATTGCTATGTCAACATTTCCCATTCAATTTTGCTATGTCAACTGTCACAATGTAGTTGCAGGATCTGACCATTAGGTGGCTCTGTGGGCTGAGTATCTGTGGTCTGTCCCAAACCTCCCAATAGCTTGTATATTAAAAAAAACTTAGTTATCAACCAACTATGGGCAACGCCATAGGTCATTTCCTAATAATGTCAAAAATAGTGTCAACATGTCCAGACATCACACTTTGTTACAGATGAAGGACAATCTTAAAGTGCTAGGTACTTCTGAGCTGCAGCCTGAAATTGACAAGCACATTCCAGTCTGCAAAGTTCCCTGCATAAGCAGCAATTAAACTCTAAGTGCCCTCGGGCTCTGTTTGCATAAAGCAATTAAACTTTCTAACCTTAAAGGGGCAGACTAGTGTAAATAAATCTCCATCTTAACAGCAGAATAATACATGATGCATTACATGATATAATATTCCTGTCATTATAAAACATCTGCTAATTACTATTATGTCCAGTTATTGAATACCACTATATATCATTTAATTTACTGTGAGCAGTATCACAGCACATCCATTAGTCTGTGACATATTAAAAGTTTTACATCCAGCAAGCATACTTCACAATCCAGAAATCGCAATTCAAACTGTCAGCCTTTGTTCCACCTTAAACACAGAAACAGCTAGTCATTGGCCTAAAAGCACTTACAACTAACTGCCCTCCAATTGACTTCAGTTTGAGTAGCTACAACTACCAGCATTTGCCTATTTAGAACAGTGGCCCTAATGGGACAGGTTAGGTTAGCAGCCAAACATCATGGCCTGGATTTTGCATTCGCCGTCATTACCCCTCTGAAACTGACCGTAACGTCAGGATTTAGCCCGTGCGCAGATAATGCGGAAATCCTGAAGTTGCGGTCAGTCATTCCTTGCTCCGCCACAGGCTGCGCTGTGGAACTCCCCATAGCTAGCAATCAATGAAATCAGTTGAACTGATGAAAACGTAAACATTTCGGATCTAATTGTGCTGTTAAAAACCCCATTAAAAGTTAAGCCTTGTTGGAATAGGTGTAACTGGGTTTTAACGGCGCATTGATTGCTGAACAACCGTTCTGGCCCAGAAAAACACATTTTATATTTGTGGAATGTCAAATTTCTCCATTATGATAGAGAATAATTTTTTTTAAGTTTGTTTATGATATTTCAGCTTCTACCTTAACCCCATGTATATGTCCTAATCTTTATTTCGCTCTCTGTTAAATTTTTAAAAAGTGAATTGAATCAGTGCTTTTTATTTCCTGGTTTACTGTCTATGAGAATTCTTCAATCTGATTGGCTGCTTAGACAGCTTGACATCACTGTTGCATTGCACTGGGGATCCCCTTTTGACAGCGTTACAATTAATTTAACGTCGAGAAACCTAAAGTTCTCGCCACAGAGATCGCGCGATCTCTGTGGGCAGCTTTCTGCGTGGTCAGTGGCGATCGCCATCGCTTCGCCGCTGACCGCAAATTCTGGGCCCCGAACTGTGCTCCAGACTACTCCTGAAGACCACCATGACATATCCACTAGTATCAAAAAAAGATATATACTTCAGAAAATACACACCAGATCTGTGAGTATCTGCAAAGAAAAAAGATAGGTAAATGTTTCAGGTGTATATCCGTATCAGCCAATGGGGACTGTTAACTTGTATTTCCTCTTTTCTGATCCGGACTGGCCGGCTGTGTATTTCCAAGATTTTCTGGTTTTATTTCAGATTATTAACACTTGGGCTTTTTCTTTTTATCTCATTAGCTGTTCAATCTTTTGCAAAAATGTATTTATAAACCATTAACTATAATGTCAAAAAGAATTTAGCTTCACCACCAGAGGAATGCGCCCCCACCCGCCGAGAGAATAACCCACCCACCTATAGCAACCCCCCCACTGTGATAATAACTCACCCACACAGAGCAATCCCCCCCACTGTGATAATAACTCACCCACACAGAGCAATCCCCCACACTGTGATAATACCTATCGGGAAAGATTGAACAGGCTGGGGCTCTTTTCTCTCGAAAGGAGAAGACTGAGGGTTGACCTGATAGAGGTCTTTAAGATAATGAAAGGGTTTGATAGGATAGTCGTAGAGACGGTGTTTCCACTTGTGGTGGAGACCAGAACTAGGGGCATAAATATAAGATAGTCACTAATGAATCCAATAGAGAATTCAGGAGAAACTTTTTTACAGAGATTAGAATGTTAATCTCACTACCAGAAGGCGTAGTTGCGGAGAATAGCATAGATGCATTTAAGGAGATGCTTGATAAATATATGAGGGAGAAAGGAATAGAAGGATATGTTGATGGGGTTAGAGGAAGTCGGGTGGGAGGAGGCTCGTGTGGAGCATAAACACCGGCATGGACCTGTTGGGCCGAATGGTCTGTTTCTGTGTTGTAAGTACTATGTCATAGCTCACCAACCCTCCTCTGTGATAATAACCCAGCCAGATCAACCCTCCTCTGTGATAATAACCCAGCCAGATCAACCCTCCTCTGTGATAATAACCCAGCCAGATCAACCCTCCTCTGTGATAATATCCCACCCAGAGCAACCCCCTCCGTGATAACCCACCCAGATCAACCCTCTCTGTGATAATAACCCACCTAGAATAAACTGCCCCCCCCCACCACCCCACTGTGCTAATAACCCACCTAGAATAACCCCCACCTCCCACAGTGATAATGTTTGCTAACATTGTTAACGGTTCTCTCTCCTCGGGTATTGGCTCTCTCTCTCTCTCTCCAATCTGCCATCATCCCTCTCCTCAAAAAACCAACCCTTGACCCCTCTGTCCTTGCAAACTACCGCCCCATCTCCAACCTCCCTTTCCTCTCCAAAGTCCTTGAACATGTTGTCACCTCCCAAATCCATGCCCATCTTTCCCGCAATTCCATGTTTGAATCCCTCCAATCAGGTTTCCGCCCCTGCCTCAGTACTGAAACATCCTTTGTGACTGTGACGAACGTAAACTGTCCCTCCTCGTCCTTCTTGACTTGTCTGCAACCTTTGACACAGTTGACCACTCCATCCTTCTCCAACTCCTCTCCACCGTTGTCCAGCTGGGTGAGACTGCACTCAATTCAATTCAATTCAATTCAAATCGCTTTATTGGCATGACAAGTTATATCTTATGTTGCAAAGCATCGAAAAACATTCATGTTTGTTCACAAAAATACAGATCTATCCATAGTGTATAAACAGATATATCCCTGAGTGTATAAATATACTTTCATATAATTTATATATACTCTTTTCTTATATTTAGTGGTTGTCCCTCTGTTTATGGCAAGCTGTAACATAGTGTGCCGCTAGTGTTATACAATTTCTCTCTTCCCCTAGTAGGTATGGGAGTTTTTGGTCGTCATTCAAATTTCTGAAATCCGGGCATATTTTTGTGAATTTTGGGTAGAAATTCTCCCTTATGCCCTGATATTTTCTACAAGCTGTGAGGAAGTGCATCTCTGTCTCCACCACTCCCTGACTGCAGTGAGAGCATATCCTGTCCTCTCTTGGTTGCCGGGTCTGTCTGTGTCTACCTTTTTCGATCGCCAGGTTATGTTCACTAAGTCTGTACATTGTCAAAGTTTTTCTCAGTTTGCTATCCTTTACCATGGTCAGGTAATCAGCCATGTTGTATTGTCTGTTTAGGGCCAAGTAGCAATTGAGTTTGCTTTGGGTTTTTGTTGTTTCTGCCCAATATGACAGATATTTTTCCTTTTGCTTAGCGACGATTGTGTTGGGTCGAATTCTTTGTGTTACGCTGTCACTGTCCTGGGGCTGGTTAGTGTTAGTAGTTACTTCACTGAGTCCCAGGACTAGTTGACTGAGGGTATTCTTCTTTATGGTCCTCTCTTGGCATTTCAGGGCTTCGTAATGATAGCATTGGGGGTTGCTCATTTCTAGGTGTTTCCAAAATTTGGTGGCTCTTTTTTGGATAGTGATTATTAATGGATATTGGCCTAGTTCTGCCCTGCATGCATTGTTTACGGTTTTCCTTTGAGTCCGGAGGATACTTTTACAGAATTCTGCATGTAGGATCTCAATTGGGTGTTTGTCCCATTTTGCAAATTCTTGTTGTGTTAGCAGTCCCCACACCTCACTGCCATAGAGTGCAATTGGTTCAATTACTGATTTGAAAATTTTGAGCCAAATGCTAATTGGGATTTCTATTTGGATTGATTTTTTAATGGCATAGAAAGCCCTTCTTGCTTTCTCTTTCAGTTCATTCACAGCCAGTTTGAAATTTCCCGTAGAACTGATTTTTAAGCCCAAGTATGTGTAGTTAGTGGTTTGTTCAATTTTGGTTGTTCCTAGTGTGAAATTTATTTTGAGTCCCTGATGTCTGGATCTTTGCTGGAACACAAGGACTTTGGTTTTTTGGGGATTTATTGTCAGGGCCCAAATCTGGCAGTACGACTCCAGCAGATCCAGGTTCTGCTGTAGACCCTCCTTAGTTGGTGACAGCAGAACCAGGTCGTCTGCATAGAGGAGGAATTTAACCTTGGATTCATATAGGGTGAGGCCGGGTGCTGTAGATTGTTCAAGTAGTTTTGCCAATTCATTTATGTAAATATTAAAGAGTGTCGGTGAGATTGGCGAGCCCTGTGTCACCCCCCGCCCCTGTGGGAAGTATTTTGTTTGTTTGTCTCCAATTTTAACTGCACATTTGTTGTTTGTATACATTGATTTAATTATATCATATGTTTTTCCCCCTACCCCGCTTTCGATAAGTTTCAGGAATAAACCGTCATGCCAGATGGAGTCGAAAGCCTTCTGGAAATCTATAAAGCATGCGTAGATTTTGCTTTTGTTTTGATGAACGTGTTTGTCAATTAGGGTCTGTAGGGTGAAGATATGATCTGATGTTCTATAGTTTGGCAGGAATCCAATTTGGCTTTTACTCAAGACATTGTGCTCCTCAAGGAAGTTTATAAGTCTTTTGTTTATGATGCTACAGAATACCTTCCCCAGGTTACTGTTTACACAGATGCCTCGATAGTTATTTGGGTCGGCTTTGTCCCCACTTTTGTATATGGGCGTTATGAGTCCATTCTTATCTATCTAATCATAGGCAGAGAATCACCTGCAACGGCTTCTCTTCCCGCTCCCACATCTTTACCTCTGGTATCCCCAAGGATCTATCCTTGGTCCCCTCCTATTTCTCATCTACATGGCGACATCATACGAAAACACAGCGTCAGTTTCCATATGTTCGCTGACGACACCCAGCTCTACCTCACTACCTCTTCTCTCGACCCCTCCACGGTATCTAAATTGTCAGACTGTTTGTCCGACATCCAGTTCTGGATGAGCAAAAATTTTCTCCAATTAAATATCGGGAAGACCGAAGCCATTGTTTTCGGTCCCCGCCACAAACTCCGTTCCCTAGCCACTGACTCCGTCCCTCTCCCTAACATTTGTCTGAGGCGTTCCCCTCTCCAACACCACCCCCCCGCCCCGAGATATCTGCGCTCCACTAATTCTGCCCTCTTGAGCATCCCTGATTATAATCGTTCAACCATTGGTGGCCGTCCCTTCTGTTGCCTAGGCCCCAAGCTCTGGAATTCCCTGCCTAAACCTCTCCACCTCTTTCTTCCTTTAAGACGCTCCTTAAAACCTACCTCTTTGACTAAGCTTTTGGTCACCTGCCCCAATTTCTCCTTATGTGGCTCGGTGTCAATTTTTTTTGGTCTTATAGTAATCCTGTGAAGCGCCTTGGGACATTTTACTACGTTAAAGGCCCGTTAGAAGAATGAGAGGGGATCTCATTGAAACTTATAAAATTCTAACAGGACTAGACAAACTAGATGCAGGATGTTCCCGATGGCCGTGGAGTCCAGAACCAGGGGTCACAGTCTAAGGGTAAGGGGTAAGCCATTTAGGACAGAGATGAGGAGGAATTTCTTCACCCAGAGAGTGGTGAACCTGTGGCATTCTCTACCACACAAGGCAGTGGAGGCCAATTCATTAAATATATTCAAGAAGGAGTTAGATATATTTCTTAAGGCTAAAGGGATCAAGGGGTATGGGGAGAAGGCAGGGACAGGGTACTGAATTTGGATGATCAACCATGACCTCATTGAATGGCGGAGCAGGCTTGAGGGGCCGAATGGCCTACTCCTGCTCCTATCTTCTATGTTTCTAAATACAAGTTGTTGTTTTTTTAAAATTTGTTCATGGGATGTGGGCACCGCTGCCAGCATTTATTGCCCATCACTAGTTGCCCTTGAGAAGGATGTTGTTAGAATAACCCCAGCCAGATCAACCCTCTGATGATGAGCTTGGAGACCACATCACCAATTTGTAGAGACTGGGACCCCTGCCTTGTAGGCATGAGGGCTTGTGACTGTACAAAGAGCTGAGAATTGAGCTCTGTAATGTCATTCACTGTAAATAAAATGTTCAAATTTTAAAATTAAAAAAAAACCTCATGATGATGATGACCCCACTGCCACTGGGTCCCAGCCACCAGCACAGCCTGGGCTCACTCTCGCCGCCTCTCGCGGTGCTGGCGGGCCGGCTGACGTCACCAGCGCCGGTGAGTGGATTTGCTGTCTCAGAGGGTGGCCGGTGCTCGTGTTGCTGCTCAGCCCCAACTCTTCCCGCGACTCGGCCTGCGCCATGGAGTACCTGGTCGGTATGCAGGGCAGGGACTTCGTCCTGGTGGCGTCCGACACGGTGGCCGCCAGCAACATCGTCGCCATGAAGCACGGTAAGGCGGCAAGAGGGTGGGTGTCGCGGCCGGCGGAAGGCCGCAGGATGAGGCTGGGCCTCGGCCTGGATCAGCCCGACAATCCCGTTATCGGGGAAAGGGCCTGGGAGCTGCGGCACTCGGCACAAAATGGCAGCGTTAAAGTGAACCCAGTGAATGGGTAAATGTTCTTCTGTTGCGATCAGCGTGAGCAGCCTTCAATCCAATGAGAATCATCATGATAATAAAAAGAAAGACTTGCATTTATATAGCGCCTTTCACGACCTCAGGACGTCCCAAAGCACTTTACAGCCAGTGAAGTACTTTTGAAAGTGTAGTCACTGTTGTAATGCGAGAGGGAGGGGAGGGGGAAGAAAAGCTGCAAGTTCTTGAATTCTGGAAATACTCAGCAGGTGGGGCAGCATCTGTAAAGATAAAAGGCAGATCATAGAATCAAACCGTAGAGAAGGAGGCCATTCGGCCCAATGTGCCCATGCTGGCTCTTTGAAACAGCTATCCAATTAGTCCCACTCCCCTGCTCTTTCCCCATAGCCCTGCAAAGTTTTTCTTTTCAAGTGTATTCCCGTTTGAAAGTTACTATTGAATCTGCTCCCACTACCCTTTCAAGTAATGCATTCCAGAGTGTAACAACTCGCTGCATAAAACAACTTTTTCCTCATGAAGAAAAAAGACTTACATTTTTATAGCACCTTTCGTGACCACCGGACGTCCCAAAGTGCTTTACAGCCAATGAAGTACTTTTTGAAGTGTAGTCACTGTTGTAATGTAGTTTCATTTTAGTGAAATGGCACTTCAACTGATGGCGGAGAGAATTGTAGTTAGTTGGAATATTTTTTTAAAAGTCTGAATCAGTGAGTTTAGGTTTCGTAGACTTCTAGCATCATACTTCTGTGGCATTATACAGGCCAGGGTTTTTAAACCAACTGAAACTGGCCTGGTTTGGAATTTCTTTGCCAAGAGGAAGAAAAGTGAACAAGTTACAATAGCAATATCACTGAAATCTGCTTGCTAATGGTGGCGTTGTACTGTTCTTGCTGCTATTCGCTCAGCGATTTACATTAACCAGTGTATATACTGTAGTCTGTTGTATAATGTGAACCCCTCAAATTTGAGTGAGCTCTGGATTGTTTGATTTATAATATAAACTAATAGTGTATGTTATATACCATAAGCAACTATAGGTGCAATCTTGCCATGACTGGGTGAGTGATCAGTGCTGGTGTTTTATTTTTAAGTCACTAAGTAACTGGGTTCTCGCAATTCTAATACTGCATTAAAATACTGATCAGTGATGGCGAACAGCATCCTCTATACTGTTTACTATACTGTGGTGAGAAACAGATTGGAACACTGCCTGCAGGCTATCATTCCAACATGATTTTAAAATTTACCTTAAATCTAATTCATATCTAATTAGCAATTACAATATAACAAGAGTTCTGTTAAATCCTCTTAAAAGTTCTTTTGGGCATGTGTTCAAGAATAAATAGTTTAAATAGAGCAATGTGTTTGGTCTTCGTCCCCACAATACTCAACATTAATCTGAACGCTGTATAAAAGATGACATTTAAACATTTGCAGGAATAGAGCTGATACTGTTCATAATTCCTAAAACAAATTGATTTTAATACTTATTACTAGATCATGCTCCTTTTAAGTGCAGCAAAGCATTTTTAGAAAACCATCTTATTTTCAAAAAAAGTGTCAAAACATGAAATGTAGCCATCTGGAATGTGTCAACTATAAAGAACATTGAAAACTTTGCTTATATTAGTTGAAGCTGGAGAAACTGGATAATTTATTTAAAAATTGTATTTTAAGCAGGGGTTGTGTAGGTCTAATGTAAATAGTCACTGTAATTTGATGCGTAAATGAGTTCTTTGTGCAACAAAATGTGGCGCACAAAGTCTACTAGTCCTCAAGTGGTAACATTTTCAGTATTTAGAGAGATATTCAGAATTGTATTGTCCCAGAATGCTTACACCCAGAATATTCAGCTTTCAAATATCCAGCTACGGTTTCATTTTTTTTTCAGTCTGCTCTTTCAGGCCTTGCCTTGGCTCACGGTATTATTCAGCATTATTCAGCAAAGTGAAAGTGAAAGTATAAACGAGGAATAGTGAACTACCATTTCAAAGGGACAAAATGGAGTTAAACATTTATTATCAAAGCTACTTAACTGCTCGTCCTTAACCAAGGAAGGAAAGACCCCCATCCAAGCATCAGTGAGGCAATAAAATTAACTGGTTAACCCCACATTTTTTGGTGGTTTTTATGCTTTCATCTTCTGGGTTGAGATTCAAATCACTTATTTTCTGGGCTCCTACATATCATGGGCTAGATCCAGGAGGCATTCACTGTTGGATATGTCATAGCCCATAACCAGCCCGATTTAATGAATGAAAGGGAAACACTTGTTGATGCAACACGTTTCAAAGTGCAATGATAGCAATTTCTCCCTGATCAGGCACTGATTTCAAACCTAAACATCAGAATTGTTCTGAATGATTTTTTGCCTGTTGAACTTGACATAAACCTCCTGACTACCCTGCCGTAGAGCTTGAACAATATAGGGAGCCATAGAATTGTGAAGTGGAGAAATTAATTTCAAAGTGTCAGAATCTGTTGTGTGCATGTCAAATGATATAAAGCTAACTGCTGGGGCATTTTGAAAATTGCTTCATACTGTAGTCAGGTTTGAAAATTGCTTAGTCCTGTAGTCAGGTTTGCGCAATTCACTTCTCTGGCCTTGCTGCATCGATTGTATTATTTTTCTGTGACCAAGTGCATGTGCAAACTTTTTAGTTGCTCTGTTCATTTAAAATCTTTTAGATTTAGAAGGGTGGATCTCCAGATTTTGTTGTCGGCTATTGCTTTGTGGTTTCTAATTTCCTCTTTTTCCTTGTTTCATTTAGATTATGATAAAATGTTTAAACTGAGTGAGAAGATCATGCTGCTATGTGTCGGGGAAGCTGGAGACACCGTCCAGTTTGCAGAGTACATTCAGAAAAATGTGCAGCTTTACAAAATGAGAAATGGTGGGTAATTGGTATGCCTCATTCGCCTCTTTCAGGACTTGTCAAGATTAAAAATCACTTTTTTTTAACGAGCGGAAATTGTGTATTTGTTTGACAAACAACAACTGAAATATTCATACAACAGTGCTTTTCATTAGTCTTGTCTCTCTATTAACCAAGTGTTGTACTACAGTTGTCTGTTTAAAGCCATTCTGGGTCCAAGGTTTTGAGAGTTTAAATGTTTTCACCTGAATTCTTAGATAATATCCTGAACAGAATATATACTGTTGTCAAACTGCAAACAGACTTTTTTAAAAGTCTGCACAGTTCTGCCTCACTCTGTATTTCTTTTAGGGTGTCTGTCTGTTTAAAGGGCCAAACTTGCAAGCTTTTGTAATGTTTTTGTCTCAAAATTGCAAGAATATAGACTGAGCAATATGCTAAGCAGCTGAAGAAGTCCCAGATAAAACAAAAAGTTGTGTTTAAACTGGTTCCATCTCTGGATTCAATCTGCTGTAATTTTGTTCATCAACATGCTTTTTTCTGTCGGGAGTCTAAAAATTCTCACATGGTCACCTTTGGTTCCTGGTGCGATGACTCATTTCTTGGCCGCCTCCGCTGCTGCAGTATTGTCAGGAGTTAATACTCCTAGGTGACATTAGTAACTTCCTGGGCTACACCATTAAAATGCACCTGTTTAATTTTTTTCTTGTTGCAACATTGTTCATGGTCATTGAATTTGCTTTAGCTGACCACTATCTTAGAATTGTCAAATCTTATTGTTTCCTGCTACTAGAACACTATGGAAACCTTTTCATTCTTAGGATATTAAATTATAAAATGTCTAACAGCCAGGGCAGACAGAGTAATTAATTTAGGTTTTTATACATTTTATAAATAAGATGCTTTGTGTCTTAACATTGCTATAATCAAATTCAAAGTTTTTTTTCTTTCTTTCTGATGAAAGTTTATTTGATGCCAAAATTCTGGTAGTACCTCATTTTTGACACTTTCAGTTTTAGCTCTGAACTATAAAGATTTGCTCAGAGTTGAGGAATGCATCGGTGTAATAAAACCCTGCTTCAATTATTCATTACAGCACAGTAACTGACAGTTGAGAGATTAAGTTCTGTTAACACACTTGCACTGTACTTGGTGAAATTGCTTCTGTGCACGGGGATTGAAATTAGGGCCGAGCCAGCAATTAGCTTGGTAATTGGTTCAATAATCAGTGAAATATTCAATCAAATATTCAGCTACTCGCTGGGCTGAAACTTGTTGATATTGTAAAGGAATTTGAGATAGTTATTTCTAGTAAAAGAATGTGATTCCTTGCCTTAGAGCTTCAGTAACACAATTGTTACATTGCTACATTAAAACTGTAACGGGGATACATTTTCAAAATTAACTGCTTTATACTCACTTTGGTATGCAGTAAACCTAGCGTGGGTATCAGTTTTCAGGCTAGCCAGTGGCACTTCACATTGGTGTACCAGAATGTTATGGTGTGGGTTCTTTTATCTTCTGTTCGCTACACAGTGAGTTCTTTATCTCAACCAGTCAGAATGGGTCAGGCATAAAGTGAAGGCTAAGGAAATTGGGGAATAACTTTTTTTTGGTCTGTTTTCACGTTAATTCCCGTCGTAAAATTTTCCCTTTTTTTTGTTGAGTAGCTGTTTGAAGGGTAAGATTGCTATACACGCACTAAGGTTTAGTGTAAAAAAAACAATGCAACTATGAAGAAGTGTTTCCTGCTGCTTACCAGCTTTTGCACTAAACATGGGGCAATCTTTTCCATTAACTTAATATTGTGGTGATATACCATCAGCTCATATTGGCTCCATTTTGCAGCTAATCAACTAATTTGATGTAGAATTAATGTTATTTGTTATGGTGAGCAGAACATGAATGAGGAAAAAGTTGTTTAACATATTCAGCTAACTCGGACTGAAATTTAATTTCTGGAGCTATGTTCCATATAGGATAAAGAGATGATTCTCCATATCTTTCCCTAATCAGGACTTGTGTGGTTCTTTAAAACATTCCTTAGATTTGGTCAGCCTCCCTGTGTTCACCCACATCTTGGTACTTCTATGTCACAAATTTGCAACTGAAGAGAATATGACCCTTAAATCAAATGGAGTTCTTGAATCCCTTGTTCTTTGCTGTATACCCAAGGATCAGGGAAAAATGTGCATAAAATGCTGCACCATATCCATGTTGATGGTAGGTTGATTAATTTGCTGCTTAATTGTGCAAAATTAGTACTTTGCATCTTTTGCAATATTAAGGAACATGTTGGGGAAATTTGCATTCAGCGTGCCAGCTTTGGGCATTTTTTGTTGCTGCATCTCAAATGGCCAGAGGTGGCATCACAACTTGGAATTGAGATAAACTGAGCAAATTTGGAATGCACTTGTCAAAGACTAGTGCATACTGCTGTCCTTGATAAGCCACATAATCTCAGTTATAATTTTTGATTCTAGTCCATAAAGAGTGAATTTTTTTTGAATTTTCAGGACTGAAATATTTTAATAACTTCCATCTTAGCTCATAATCTTGATGGGAAACTGATCTGTCTACACATTTTATCCAACATTCATTATAAAAAGAAAAGTAACTCGGCCATGAATTGCATCAAATTCTGTTGCGATCACAGACGTTCTTTCACATTTACACATTTTGTGTTCTTAAATGACGGTCCTTGTTGCCATGAGAGATTGTTAGCTTTGTCAATGTTTTCAGTCTGGTTTTTTTGTTGCACTTTTAACCACTAGCACTATTCTGTTGGCAAGGTTTCATAACTCAAAAGCCTGCCAAGTCTCACTCATTTTTGGAAAAAACAGCTCGTGCCTTCACTGGGGTACGGTTCCAAAGGGTCATCATGTCTGATTCAAACATACGGCACAATTATGAGATAAAAATTTCTTGTGAACTTTGTCAATGAAGCTTAAAAACTTTTTTTTGTTTGCAATTCTCTTTACTGACTAGTTGCAGTTACTGAATCTCCTTTTACAGCATCAAGTTCAAGTTCACAGGAAATCACAGGAACCCCACAGTGCAGATAGAGGCCATTTCGGCCCATCGAGCCTGCACCGACACATATCCCACCCCATCCCCGTAACTCCACGTATTTAATCCCCCTAACACTAAGGGTCAATTTATCATAGCCAATCAACCTAACCAGCACATCTTTGGACTGTGGGAGGAAACCGGAGCACCCGGAGGAAACCCACGCAAACACGGGGAGAATGTGCAAACTCCACACAGACAGTCGCCCGAGGCCGGATTTGAACCCGGGTCCCTGGCGCTGTGAGGCAACAGTGCTAACCACTATGCCACCGTGCTGCCCTGTGTTGTTGTGAAGTCAGCTTTGAATGTTGATTATTTTCCATGCTGTGGGTTAGAATTGGTTTGGAAAACATCTGGCTTAAATGTCTTTAGCCCCATATTCAACTAAACGACTAACGCTCTGGTACTCTGTTGCCATCTCAATTCACATTCCAGTCTGTGTCCTGTTATGTCTTTTTATATCAGCACAGATCTGGATATTTATCTTTGAGAGTTTCAGTTAAATAGGTAGCTATCCATATCTATTGGGCAGGTGGATGGGCCGCCGTCTTAATTGCTGAAATTTCCTATTGATTTGTACCTGTTCTATGCATTTCATTTACAGAACACTGCAAGTGTAACATTTCGACACAAGAAAATAAACCAAGTCTCGGAAACCTAGCATTGTTCTCTCCAAACAATCATTTTGTTAAAACCCAAATACAGATTTGTGTGAACAAGATCAATTAAAGTCAGCTTTCATGATCCATTCTGTTGCTTTTTATCCATATTGACAAATCTTAGAATCAGCTTCTTCCTTGAGCTTATCTCACCAAAGATTGGTAAAATTAAAACTGAAATGTATTTATACAACAACTGCATTGTTTTAAGGGTTTCTTTGTCTTTTCCATGAATTCCACTTCATTTAAGTCTTTCTTTAAAATAAAACTTTTTTCCGTGCCTGCTCAGTTGTAGTTTTAGAACATTTTGGCAAAACACGAGGTGCGCCCTGTGGCTTTCCATGAAACTTGGGCAGGGCTTGTGGGAATCTCTCAAAGTGCATTATATATTCAAACTGCATGGTATATCCACATTGTACACTTTCTGCCCAGAGTTGTGGGCTAGTATATTCTGTGTGGATGAAGTGTTTCCTTACCCATGTTGTTGTGTGAATTCTGCTCATTATCTGGTGAGACGAGGCCCAATACACTTAGTTTACTGCTCTAGCTACAGGTTTGAGTCCCAGCACTGCCCTACTGCTCTAATATAATATATCATCTGTTCTTGATGGGATGGTAGGAAGTGGCATATTGGCCAGGACACTGCTCCTCTTTGAATAGTGGCATGGGGCTTTTTACATCCACCTGAACTGGCAGGTGGGATGCAAGCTTAACATCTCATCCAAATCACAATGCAGCTATCCCCTCTACTGCACGAGAGTTTCAGCCCAGATGATGTGCAAGTGCTGGAGTGGGGCCTGAACGCATAACCTTCTGCTACAGAAGTGAGTGTTTTACCAACTGTGCTAAGCAGACACAATTCTCCTTGCATTTCATGGTATAACATTGCATTCATTATAAAAGTGTCTCCTTTGATATACCATGAGTGATGCCACAGGAGATTTGTATGTACATACAAAGAATTATAATGAGTACAGTTTGACGTGTAGTTTGTTCCAAATTAACTATCGATTAGTGATAAAATGTGCAAGGAAGTTGGAGACCATTCATCTTTGTTTCATCCTTGCAGGTTATGAACTGTCTCCGACAGCAGCTGCCAACTTCACTCGCAAAAACCTGGCAGAGTACCTCCGAAGCCGGGTGAGTGAACGGAACATGACTGCAATGGATAACTTGCAGTGCGTTAGACTTCCTATAAGAATGAATTTAGACTTTTGTTAAGAGATGAATCCATTCTAATTCCAACTTTGAATCTGTTGTGATCTATAGAACAGAATGTTACAGCACAGAAACAGGCCATTTGGTGTAACACGCCTGTACCAGTGTCTTTCTCCACATGAGCGACTTAGTCTATAATCACAATCTCCTGCTCGATTCCCATACTCTTTAAAATTCCTCTTTTATGAGCAGCTAACAAGCAGCGCTTACTCACCAATAACCTGCTCACTGATGCCCAGTTTGGGCTCCGCCAGGACCACTCGGCTCCCGACCTCATTACAGCCTTGGTCCAAACATGGACAGAAGAGCTGAATTCCAGACGTGAGGTGAGAGTGACTGCCCTTGACATCAAGGCAGCATTTGACAGTGTGGCATCAATGAGTCCTAGTAAAACTGAAGTCAATGGGAATCTGGGGGGAAACTCTCCACTGGCTGCAGTCATACCTAGCACAAAGGAAGATGGTTGTGGTGGTTGAAGGTCAATCATCACAGCCCCAGGACGTCACTGCAGGAGTTCCTCAGGGCAGTATCCTAGGCCCAACCATCTTCATCTGCTTCATCAATGACCTTCCCTCCATCATAAGGTCAGAAGTGGGATTGTTCGCGAGTGGGGATGTTCACTGGTGACTGCACAGTGTTCAGTGCCATTCCCAACTCCTCAGATAATGAAGCAGTCCATGCTCGCATGCAGCAAGACCTGGACAACATTCAGGCTTGGGCTGATGTGTGGCATGAATGTTACCTGCCACTTAAGTGCCAGGCAATGACTGTCTCCAACAAGCGAGCGTCTAACCACTGCCCCATGACATTCAACAGCATTACCATCGCCGAATCCCCCACCATCAATATCCTGGGAGTCACCATTGACCAGAAACTTAACTGGACCAGCCAAATAAATACTGTGGCAACAAGAGCAGGACAGAGGCTGGGTATTCTGCGGCGAGTGTCTCACCTCCTAACCCCCCAAAGCCTTTCCACCAATGACGAGGCACGAGTCAGGAGTGTGATGGAATACTCTCCACTTGCCTGGATGAGTGCAGCTCCAACAACACTGAAGAAGCTCGACACCATCCAAGATAAAGCAGCCTGCTTGATTGGCACCCCATCCACTACCTTAAATATTGACTCCCTCCACCACCGACATACTGTGGCTGCAGTGTGTACCATCTACAAGATGCACTGTAGCAACTCGCCAAGGCTTCTTTGGCAGCACCTCCCAAACCTGTGACTTCTACCACCTAGAAGGACAAAGGCAGCAGGCGCATGGGAACACCACCACCTCCAAGTTCCCCTCCAAGTCGCACACCATCCTGACGTGGAAGTATATCGCTGTTCCTTCATCATCGCTGGATCAAAATCCTGGAACTCCCTCCCTAACAACACTGTGGGAGTACCTTTACCACACTGACTGCAGCAGTTCAAGAAGGTGGCTCACCGCCACCTTCTCAAGGGCAACTAGGGATGGGCAATAAATGCTGGCCTTGCCAACGATGCCTACATCCCATGAACAAATTTTTTTTTAAAAATTGTAGCAGAGAATTCTACATTCTAACCAATATGTCAAGAAATTCTTTCGAACATCCTCATTCTTTTTGTGATAGCTTAAATTTATGTCCTCATTACTGCTTCATCAACTAGTGGGAACACTTTTATCACTGCTTAACCTACCATAACAATTCGTAATCTTGAAGACTTTTAAATTGCCCTTAACCTTTTCTGCGGTAATGGAAAAAACCCTGATTTCTCAAGTCTTTAAAACTGTAACTTCCCCTCAGCACATAACATCTGTGCTCCACTTTTTTCATTGCTTTTTTTATTCTTCTAATAATCGGTGCTCTAAACCATATACACTACTCTAAATGCAGTCTTAAGATCTTGTACAAGTTCAGCATGATCTCCTTGCTTTTGTATTATAATCACCTAGATATAAAAACAAGGATTCCATTTTATCTGTGGCCTTACTTGCTGGAGCTGCCACCTTTTTTAAAGGCCTATATATCTGCGCACCAATATACCTCGCTTTTCTACTTCATTTAACTCACCATTTTAAGATTTTTTTTTTGCTATTCTTTTAAAATGATTACTTCTCCTTTTTCTATATTGAACTGCATCTGCCCATCCTGCAGAAGTCCTCTTTCAGCCTTTCGACATCCTCATTGTAATTGCATTGGATATCTCAATGAAACTAATTTTCTGAAATTATTATTTGAAAGACAGTGCTGTAAATCCAGGATCATTTTACTGGAAGTTTAAAAAAAAAAGTAGTTTAGTTTAAGGTGAAAAATATCATTTTAATTAAATGTGCCAAGATTTAACATTTCTATTGGTCACACATCGTAATGTAGCATAACGTAGTGAAACATAGACATGCGCCTGCCATTTTCACCCCTAGCACCGATTTTCCGGTCTAGGAGAAAGTGCCATAAAAAGGTGCCCAATGGAATCCAAGTGCCTTTCTGAGTGTGGGAGTGGGTGGCGGGAAGAGAAGGGGAGACATTTATCTGCAGCCGCTCTCGTGCACTATCTAGCAACTGGTTTTAGAGCATTGTTGACAAAAGCTTACGGGTCGATGAACTAGAGTAACACAAGTGACAGCGCAGGAATTGGAGAAAATGACTTTAAAGAGGGAGTTGAAATGACAATCTGTTCCCAAGCCTCTGCAGTTCCAAAAGAGGCCATGGAGAAGAGAGTGAGAATGGTCAAAGGTGACGAAACATGTGATTTTTCTCCTTCCTGTGAGGAACTGAATTTGTAAACCTGCATATTGTGGCACAACAGAGGTGAATTTCTTAATAAAGCAGTTCACAATATCCAGCTCCATTCCCATTGTCATTAAATGTTTTTTTGTCAATTAAACACTATGAAAAGCAACATTTTTGATCATTCAGTTTATAATACAAGGTGAGAAACATCAAAATAAATAGATTATAGGTTATCAGGGGGTTAACGGACTTTTAAGGCGATTTTTATGGCTGGAGGAGGTTAGTGACGGGGAGAAATGAGGTTGACAATTTTAATAAGAGGCATTGGGGGGACCTAGAACCGATGTAGGTCAGCAAAGACAGGAGTGATGGGCAAGCAGGACTTGGAGCGGAACTTTAAAACTTTTTTTAAAACTTATAACTTCTTCATTAACAGTATTGACATCCCTCCTGTCCACCCCATCAACTGTCAATGATGACAGAAGGAATTGTTCATACCATTTAACGCTTTATATCTTGATCCATAATTACTGTTGCTTTCTGTTTGGTGCATTCAGGAACTTGCCAAGTAGGAAATTGTAGGTTTTCACATCCAACCTAAACAAAATTGTGTGAAATTTTATATATTCCTCACAATGTATGTATCGTCTAAGACTCAGACAAGCAATGGCCCAGAAATTCGGGTCTCCACGGGTGAGTACGCACGGGGTACTCACCCGTAGGCCCGATGGAAGTGCCGGTTTCCTGCATGCACTGCGCATGCGTGGGACATCGGTAGTGAGGAAAATGCTAGAATCTATTATATAAAAGATGTAATAGCAAAGCACTTGGTAAGCAGTGACTGGATCGGACAAAGTCAACATGGATTTACAAAAGGTAAATCATGCTTGACTAATCTACTGGAATTTTTTGAGGATGTAACTGGTAAAATAGATAAGGGAGAACCAGTGGATGTGGTGTATTTGGACTTTCAGAAGGCTTTCGATAAGGTCCCGCATAAGAGATTAGCGTGCAAAATTAAGGCACATGGGATTGGGGACAAGGTATTGACTTGGATAGAGAACTGGTTGGCGGACAGAAAGCAAAGAGTTGGAATAAACGGGTCGTTTTCCGAGTGGCAGGCAGTGACTAGTGGGGTACCGCAAGGATTGGTCCTAGGACCCCAGCTGTTCACAATATATATTAATGATCTGGACGAGGGAATTGGATGTAATATCTCCAAATTTGCAGACGACACAAAGCTGGGTGGGAGGGTAAGCTGTGAGGAGGATGTCGAGAAACTCCAGTACAATTTGGACAGATTGGGGGATTGGGCAGAAACATGGCAAATGCACTATAATGTGGATAAATGTGAGGTTATCCACTTTGGTGGCAAAAACAGGAAGGCAGATTATTATTTGAATGGCAATAGATTGGGAGAAGGGGAAGTGCAAAGAGACTTTGGTGTTCTTGTGCACCAGTCGCTGAAGGTAAGCATGCAGGTGCAGCAGGCGGTTAAGAAGGCAAATGGCATGCTGGCCTTCGTAGCAAGAGGGTTCGAGTACAGGAACAAGGATGTCTTGCTACAGTTGTACAGGGCCTTGGTGAGACCGCACCTTGAGTATTGTGTGCAGTTTTGGTCGCCTTACCTGAGGAAGGATGTTCTTGCCATGGAAGGAGTGCAGCGAAGATTCACCAGGCTGATACCTGGGATGGCAGGAATGACGTAGAGGAGAGATTGTGTCGATTGGGCTTATACTCACTGGAGTTTAGAAGATTGAGAGGGGATCTCATCGAAACCTATAAAATTCTGTCAGGCCTGGACAGACTAGATGCAGGAAGGATGTTTCTGATGGCCGGGGAGTCCAGAACCAGGGGTCATAGTCTAAGGATAAGGGGTAAGCCATTTAGGACTGAAATGAGGAGGAATTTCTTCACCCAGAGAGTGGTGAACCTGTAGAATTCTCTGCCACAGAGGGCGGTGGAGGCCAGTTCATTAAATATATTCAAAAAGGAGTTGGATATATTTCTTAAGGCTAAAGGGATCAAGGGATATGGGGAGAAGGCAGGGACAGGGTACTGAATTTGGATGATCAGCCATGATCTCATTGAATGGCGGAGCAGGCTCGAAGGGCCGAATGGCCTACTCCTGGTCCTATCTCCTATGTTTCTATGGAAACCGGCACTTCCGTTTCTCTGAATGAAGAGGTTCAGAGGTCGAACGCGTGCGCAGGAGAGGCTGCGCGTGCGCATCAAATTATTATTTTTTTTACAGGTTTCTCCGGGAGGGTAAGCCTGCAGAATTTAGAAATATAAAAGTGGTGAATTAATTAAAATTAAAACATTTTTTCCACAAGTTTATTATTTTTAAATACTTTAAAGCAAGGTAAGTTTATTTTTAGCCCCGTTAGAATATAAAATTATTTTTTTCAAAATTTAAATTATTGTATAAAATAGTTATTTCATGTAATTTATAGTTTATTTAAAAAATGTGATGGTTTTTTAAAAATTTATTTGAAGATTTAGTGCTATTTTGGGGCCGTAATATTTATAAGTCTTGACAGCACTTCCTGTCAGACTTATGAATGGAGCATTCCCTGCTCCGATTGGCTGCCCGTGGCCCACGTGATCCCAGGGGAAGCATCAAACTAACTGCGCCCCTGGGATACGCAAGCACTGTGCGCCGGCAGCTGGACCAGGCCCCGCATCGGAATTCCACACGGGCCCACAGCTCAACGGCCGGCGCGCAAGGTAAGTGCAGGTCGGGGGCTTACACCCGCGGGAAGCCCCCGACCCGAATTTCTGGGCCATTATATATTATCTGTACGTTCAGTTCCATTTCTTATAAAGCTAAGCATATAAAAATAATTTTAAATCTGACCTGTTCTCCACATGTGATTGCTGGCTAAAACCTCCCAAACAAATGATGTCGAGACACCGTAACCTGTCTAGAAGTGGGGGAAGTGATATTGCTGCTCTCGAGACTGCCAAACAAAGGAAAAATTTTAATGCCAAGACAAAAATGATCAAATTTAATAAGGGGCTACATGAATATGTAACTTTAGGGAAGACAATGTTTGCCCAGGCTAAGTGAGTGGGCAAACATTTGGCAGATGGAGTATAATGTGGGAAAGTGCGAGGTTATCCACTTTGGCAGGAAAAATAAAAAAGCAAATTATTATTTAAATGGAGAGAGATTACAAAATGCTACAGTTCAGAGGGACCTGGGGGTCCTTGTGCATGAAACACAAAAAGTTAGCATGCAGGTACAGCAAGTAATCAAAAAGGCAAATGGAATCTTGACCTTTATTGCAAGGGGGTTGGAGTATAAAAGCAGGGAAGTCCTGCTACAACTGTACAGGGTATTGGTGAGACCACACCTGGAGTACTGCGTACAGTTTTGGTCTCCTTATTTAAGGAAGGATATACTTGCATTGGAGGCAGTTCAGAGACGATTCACAAGGTTAATTCCAGAGATGAGGGGGTTGACTTATGAAGAAAGGTTGAGCAGGTTGGGCCTATACTCATTGGAATTTAGAAGAATGAGAGGTGATCTGATTGAAACATACAAGATACTGAGGGGGCTCGACAAGGTAGATGCAGAGAGGATGTTTCCCCTCATGGGGAAATCTAGAACTTGGGGGCATAGTTTCAGAATAAAGGGTCGTCCTTTTAGAACTGAGATGAGGAATTTCTTCTCTGAGGGATGTAAATCTGTGTAATTCTTTGCCCCAGAGAGTCATGGAGGCTGGGTCATTAAATACATTTAAGGTGGAGATAGACAGATTTTTGCAAGATAAAGGAGTGAAGGGTTATGGGGAGCGGGCAGGGAAGTGGCTTTGAGCCCAAGATCAGCCATGATCTTATTGAATGGCGGAGCAGGCTCAAGGGACCAAGTGGCCTATTCCTGCTTCTATTTCTTGCATTCTTATTGTAGGACCTTGCTCTGGGATGTTACTTTAAATTCTGAGTAGATGAAACATTCTTTGACGATCAGCTGATTTGGATTTAATGTTGAGTGTGAGAGGGAGGTTACATTCTCTGTTTCTGGCCTTGCAGCTAATTAGGCCCTTTGAGTAATTTCCATTTGTCACAAAGTGTGAACCTATGGGAATTCACAGAATTACTCAAGCAACTTTATTTACCCACAGTGCTAAGCTTAAGCATAGACTGACTGGTAGCGAGGATGTTCAAGTGTTACAGTACCAAATGCAGATTTAGTTCAAACATCATTCATATTCCAGCTTCCCCCAGAGAGCTGACTTTTGGCAATGGCATGTGATGTTAGAGGAAATGAGTGAAAATGGGTGTATAAGATGTCCTACTCAAGCATGTACTGCCTTGGGAGTTGACTGAGAAGTAACATTGATGATACGTCAAGTAATGCTACCAGATTGGATCATCACACAATCCTGATTGAAGATTAGGGGATGGTAATCTCTGTTTTAAAAAAAAAAATTTTAAAAATTTTAAATGTAAGAAATGAATTTTGTGTGTATTCCATTTCCCCATAAAAATCAGAGGACATCATTTAATATACTGTTTGTATGTTTTAATCCATATACCATAGAATTGCACTCGTGTTCCTTGCCATTTTTTAAAAAAATCAGTCAGTTTACCAATAAACTGGTAAATGATGACTATATATCTGTAGCCAATGAACTGCTGTTCATGTATCACTGCATTTGAGAACGTTTACTGCAGTCTGTTGTCATTTTGTGGCTCCTATAATCCTAAAATTGTTCTACTTTGGTATGCTACAATATGGCACATGCAAAACAAACAAAGATAGATTAGGGTTATCTTTATTCTTTGAAAAATACGCACCTTCCACAGGTAATCTTACCCATCCATCCCTGCAGGCACTGGAGGTGCTTAGATTTTTGGAGGAGGGAGGGGTTATAGTTAACGGGTGAAATTCAGTCCATCTCCAAGTCAAAATGAGCTGTCAAAATGAAACGGGTCCTATGGCTTTATAAGACACGGGAGGAGACCACATGCTGCACTCCCTATTTGCAGCATCATGGCAACATTCTCATTTTCATGTGCATGCTCAGTAGGTGCTTTCCCTATCATGGTAAGTTTTCTCATCTAGAGAATAGAGGATGATTATCATTTGAAGAAGGAGGGAAACTCTACATGGATAGCTATCACAGGCTCTCCATGTGCTCTTTGGTGCTTTCAAGACTGCATTCAACAACAACTTGTATTTATATAGCGCCTTTAACGTAGTAAAATGTCCCAAGGTGCTGCACAGGAGTATTTAAGACAAAAAATAATCAGGGATGCTCAAGAAGGCAGAATTAGAGGAGCGCAGATATCTCGGGGGGGGGCTGAAGGAGATTAGAGATAGGGAGGGGCGAGGCCATGGATGGATTTGAAAACAAGGATGAGAATTTTGAAATCGAGCCGCTGCTTAACCGGGAGCCAGTGTAGGCCAGCAAGCACGGGTGATTCAAGGAAGTAAGCAGTTGTTGCATGTAGAAGATAAGTATTTTGACATCTAAAAGTGCACTTAATTGGGCTAATGAAAAGATGCAACAAATCTATTGTGCCTTTTCATGTGAAAAACTTATAATTTTAAGAAAGAATGACTTGCATTTATATAGCGCCTTTCACAACCTCAGGCTGTCCCAAAGTGCTTTACAACCACTGAAATACTTTTGAAGTGTAGTCACTGCTGTAATGTAGGCAACGCGGCAGCCAATTTGCGCACAGCAAGCTCCCACAAACGGCAAGGTGATAATGACCAGATTATCGTTTTTAGTGATGTTGATTGAGGGATAAATATTGTCCAGGACACCGGCGATAACCCCCCTGCTCTTCTTCAAAATAGTGCCATGGGATCTTTTATCTCTACCTGAGAGAGCAGACGGGGCCTCAGTTTAATGTCTCATCCAAAAGCGGCACCTCCAACAGTTCAGCACTCCCTCGGTACTGTCCTGGAGTGTCAGCCTAGATTTTTGTGCTAAATCTCTGGAGTGGGACTTGAACCCACAACCTTCTGACTGAGGCGAGAGTGTTGCCCACTGAGCCATGGAAATGAATTATTTTTTTAATGGTGACGTTTCTTGACAAAAGGCCTTTGTGATGTAGTGACTGCAAGTTTTATTATGTTACTATAGACTTCAGCACTGGCTTTAAGATATCACCATCTGCAGGAGCAAATATTTTAAACCCCCCCCCCCCCCCCCCTTTCCAGAACAACACATCTGCCCGTGCCAGTGCTCTCCCTGCTGTGTGGTCCATCTGGAGCAGGCAGGCTGTTGGGCAAGTCCAGACATGGGCAGACTGCGGGGATCAAACACAGGGGACCTCGGCTGCACCTTGCGACCTCCACTAACCAAAAACTTGTTAATTACCTTATTACTGAATTTATTTTAATCACTTGTAACAAGTCACAATTGCAGTGCTCTAGCAAGGGAGTACAGACTCAACCATTCGCAGCATTTACCTGTGCCATATGTTGCTAATCACATGATCAGTGTCAGACACCTAATCAGCTAGTCTCATCAGCCCCCCCATTGCACTTTGCACAGAAGGGTGGGCAAAACATCCCAATTAAATTATCCATAATTGATGATGTTGTATTGGCACTGAACCTTGCCCTCCCTTGACACCTAACGTTTTTAGTTAGCCAGCTGTTTAATTTTCCCTGGTGGATTGGAACTGTGCTCTCAATGGAAGAATGTGTTTAGAGTGAGCTAAAGGATGGAACGGCACTTATTTCCCAGAGCTGCAGTCGTTGCCTGCCCTGGATTCTAGACTGCACAGCCAGCTGCAGTTATTAACTTGACCACACCCCCTCGAGTGATAAAATTCATGATGCTTAATATGTTTGACAGGGTCGTAACCTCTGGAGTCTTAAATTTGTATTTTTGGAACAGTAAGCATGATTGGAGACAGCACTGTAAGGTTTAATATTTTTGCAATAATTTTTGAAATATATTAATGTCAGAGCACAATATGTCCCCCAAGTAGTGCATCAGTTATCGAAGTTAAGTATTTTATGTGAAACCTATTTTCCAGTTAATAGTTGAGATGACTTTTTGAGAAGATGATTGGCAGATATGATTTAAATACGCCATTCCTTATTAAAACAGTGAAATATTTGGATTGCATTAATCTATTGACAGAATGGCACTCTTTCCTTGTTAAATGTGCACTCAGAGTTGTGAACAGTAACATGATGACATCACACTGAACAAGTCCCAGCTCGTTCAGATTATGTTTCTCAGTTCATACGTATGTCAATCTTCCAGTTAATAGACTATGATTAAAAACATGTCATTGTTGGTTTTGTTATGTTGCCTCAGTGGCAACTGTTAGACCCACACAAAGGCCCAGTCTAGAAACTGATCAGGATATTTGGGGTTTCCTTTCAGGGAATTTGGAAAAAGATTTCTAAGCCTTTTTTAGGTAGAATTTAAATACTATCAAAACTGAAGCTTGGACAGCAAGTTGTTGCAACACGTGAAACGTGTTTATTCAAGTAGTGGTACATTAGAATTACCGTGGAGGATAAAAATCACTCCATACAAACTTAATTTGAAAATAGTATTTCTTGAAATTGAGAGCTGAACAGGCAAGTATTTAGTGTCATTGGTGCAGTTAATTTATGCATTCTCCATAAAATCAGATCCAAAGATGGGTAACTGAAATCCAAATTTAGCTTAATCAGTTGGAGTTAGAATATTAAATTTAATAGTGAGCAAGTTTGTCGTCTTTTTTTTCTAAGCTGCCATATGTAAGGGCCATGTGGTTGGCGCTCCTCTAATGGCTGTGTAGCGGTTTCCAGTCAGTCAAACTTGCTCTGTGCAACTCCTTATATGAGCAGGACATTGAGGTAACAATTGTTTCACAGCTGGCCAGAAACATTTTGTTTGTGATTGGTACACTAATTACCAAATCTGAAAATTCTCAGTTTCTTCAACCAAAAAAGTAATTGTGTATTTGCCACTGAATGTTTAAACATGCCCAGAGCTATTGAGCAATCACCAAACTGGCAGCCAGTGAATGGCTGTGTTGGATGGTACAGCACTAAACTTCATGAAGAAATCCTGGTTTAAAATTCTAATCTCGGCTGTCATTCAAAATCTGTCTCTACTAGCAAGTTTGTTTGGAACATAGTAATCAGCCAACTCATGTTGGGAGACCAGAAAATAGATGCATTCTGCCTATCAAAATGCTTCCCATTGGTTAGTAAAACGGCTTTGATGATAGCACTGGAGAAGTCAACGATCCATATTCTCATCAGCCTTCTGGAGGAAAACAATTTTGAGGCAAGAAAGTGAGCAGGGGAATTAATTGTGTATTCCCAATTTCTCTCCCCTAAACCCCTCCAGCAAAAAAACGAAAACTTTATTCATATCTGCCATTTAGTGCAAGTTAAATAGCATCCCTGAACGAAGTCTAACCCACTGAAGCTGCTATTATGTCCCGATTTGCATTTAGATGACCTAAACATTTAACATTTGTGGTTTTGATTACTAAATATAAATAAATGCAAAATTTAAGCAGTGTTTAGTTTCAACACAAACCTTAAAACACTACAGGAACATTTCTGCACCACCATTTGCTGTGTTTAATATTGCTTTAATTTCAATGTAGTATTCAGCATTCCTCTGTTTCAGGATATAAGTAAAACTGTAATAAAGTCTCATTGGAAGCCGGAAAACTGATTTCCGATGACAGATTGTAATCTCTGTCTACTGTACCACAAGGTTTTTTTTATTAAATAAGAGAGCAGAGAGAAAAATTGACTTTTACTAGACAATAATTGAAGCATTTGTCTCCCATTTAGAAAGCTACAAAAAGTCAGTGTGTTTGATTAAGACATGAAGAATTGTAACTACCACCAACTGTATTGTAAAAGAAAAATATATTTGTCCCAATTATTTCATGAATAATATTTAATATTCATGCCTGTCTTTTTCCATGTGACCTTTTTGGGGCATGGAACTTTTTAATGTAAATGTTGATTCCAGGTAGTTTTCTTATTTGCAACATTTTTCCTCTGGCACCATTTGACTCCTAGGATATTTAAAATGTGAGGATTGATTCAGGGACTGTATGTCAACCTATTCAGAAAAGTTTTCTTCTAATGCTATAACATGTGTGAAGTTTATTATTTGGCATTCATTTTATAGAATAGTTATGTAGCATTAGTGCCTCTTTTATGGAACCACTTCCCAACCAGTTCTGTAATTGTGCAAATTCCCATTGCTGTATGGCCCCGTACAGTGGAACAGATTTGGCAACAGCATAATTACTCAGAAATCACAAATGCAGCTTTAAAGCAATTATGCATGTGCAGTTGTTAGAGTTGAATTCCCAGCTTTGTTATTCTGGCTAGGGCCTTCCCCAAAGTCGGGGACGATCCATACAGGACAGCAATATCAAAAACGCAGCCAGAACCCCCCCCCCCCCCCCCCACGCAACGCATTCTACCATTTAGTTTTGCTGTCAGGCACATGGCAAATTCTGTCCCCAAGGATGATTTTGGTACCTCCAACACAAGATTCTTTATGGGGTTGCCTCCTCCAATGCTTTTGCAGTCTGAGTCAATCTTGTACAGTAAAGGTGGCATGAGTCACCTTCCCATTGACTTCATCGCACATTCTCCAGTCTTTATGTTCACAAATACTACATTCAATTTGATGAGATGTCTTGATGTTGCAGTTATCTCTAGCTGTACCCTTAACTTACTGTACCACTTAATTTCTGTACTTTACACTCTTCCCCGTGGCATCCATTTTGAAGACAACTTTTAAGATCAATTTTAACATCATTTCTTCTACATACAGGTTCAGTGTATGAAATAATTCAGATTTTTATTCGCATCTGAAAAAGTAGTACCCTTTCAGTTTTTCATTATTCAGCAAGTTAACTCATCTCATTTTAGAAGATATCTAGCTTTAAAGAAATGTGGAGGATAATTGTGATTAAATATTTCACAAAAAGGTACTCGGCACCTTGTTGAAATCTATTCACATCAGTTTATCATGTGATTTGTGCCATGTTTAAATATTATTTGAACTTTTTTCATTTTTAATGTTCTTGGGAATTAATATGACTGCCAAGGAACATTAATACTCCGACCTGCCTTTTGAGTCTTCTGAGGTGATTGTTCAGGCCAGGGGATTTTCAAGATGGAAGCCAGAGATTAAGTATTAAATGCATGGGGAGTCTAAGACCCACAAGTCTTGATTCAGCAGTGAATCACTAAACCAATAGGTTGTTCAGAAAATATGCATTTTAAAGGTTACCATCAGCCACTGTAGAGAAGTATTAGCAATGCTTGTGGCTGCAAGTCAAATTGTGCAGGAAACCAGTATTTGGCACTTAGTAGCACTTGTGCTATTTTTACGGGTGGCTACGGAATGCGGTGATCGTGGGTTTTATTTTCCTTGTGGCAGCTGATAGTAAATTTGAACCTATATTTAAGTGTGTTCATATTGAATTCTGGTGCTTTAAGTTCCTTGTGCTCTCTGACTACTTAATTACAGCTGCAGCAGGGGCTGAGGGGGGCATAGTTATGGGAGCTGAAGGACTAAGTAGGAAAGTAGTTCCAATCCCTACTGCCAAATGTATATCACTGGTGTGGAAAAATAAGAACTATTTACAGTTCATACATCTCATGGATGGTATGAATAGCCTATTTTATATGGTGTAAATGGAAGAAAGCATTGCAGCTTCTGCAAGAAGCTCTGATATGTTTTTTTAAGACTCCAAAATGTTGTGAAATATTTTACTTGGACCCTTCAAAGGACGTACTTGAATACACTACTATAAAATACAGTTTTAAGCTAGAGAGTTTTACAGTGAAAGCCAGGAAAATTCGTTTTTAAAAGTCTTAAACAACTGATTTTTTCAAAGCTTCCAGTGGGTAATAACTTCAAAGTTTAGAATTTCAGCTTAATTTTCACAATTTCAGAGTTTAATAATTATCAAATTTAATTCTGTAAACTAAAATCAGCACTGATGGATTTTATTTCACGATGACTGGCTGAGACAGATTTATTTAATCTCCACCATTGTGTCCCAATTAGCATGCTTCAGCTGTATTCATCTCTGTTCTGAATCTGGCTCAAAACCTGACTATAAACTCTCATTCATTGTCGGGAACAAATTAGTCTTCTGATGGTTAATCTTTACTCTGAAATAATGATATGTAATAAAATACTCGTTTATTAACTTGGCCCTTTTTCTCCTCAAACACTGCTGAAATTAATGATTTTGATTTACACAAAATATTAAGTGTAAAGTGTCGGGATAACAAGGCGCCTGTAATCCATCGCACATAGGGAATCATTAAATATAACCATTTTAATTAAAAGCTGGTGAAAGAATGTTTAACAGGAGGAACTGTCACACTACTAGATGGTGTGATTTGATCCTGTATGTGTATTCATTCAATGTTTGTACAGTAGTTAACGTAAAGCTATAAAGATACTGAATACATTATTAAAATGCTGTTGAAAGTCCATTATCTGCGCCCCAGTTATCTATCTTCCCAATTTATCCACCAGAATTTTTGTGGAACAAAGCCCTATGTGAGACGCCATCTTGTTGCAAAGCCAAAGAAGGCTAGTTTCCTCCCTCATGTCACAAATCAGCCTCCGCCTCAAAAAATTAAGTTCAGTTTATTTGTGATGCTTTTGTGTTCATACCTGTGCTGAAGGTTATGCTGTCTGTTGCATGCAATGTTCCCTCTTAATTTCTTTTGTGTGCGCAGTCCTTTTAACTAGCTGCAAGGCCCATTCAAATTTTCACGCCTGCACTGTTTGTTCCGTGCAAAAGCCAGTGAGCGGCCTGCGCGAGACCTCTAGGCCACCACACGGCTGCGCAGCTTAGCGGAAATGCTGGTTACCTGCAGGGCCAAATTGTGGACTCCTCATTGTGTTTCCCGTGGTCCACTGGGTTGAGGTGGGGGGTGTCTTACTGTAAGAAATTTTGGGGGGCCGTTTGGCATTACTATAATGTTGCTCTATGATTACTTTTAACCCTTTTTAAAAGTTGAATATCTTTTGCAGCTCTTCGCAGTGCATTCCTGTTAAATCTGTTAGTTAGTTTTGAAAACTAAATAGTCCCATTTCTAAAAGTCTGATTGTTTGAGTGAAACAAGTGAACCTTTTCCAATTCAGAAAGGGAACTGTCCGATTCTTAAAGCCCCACCTGAGGAACTAGCTGCTGTCAGCTCATCTATGCAAAATCATGTAGGCAAATGAGTTAATGAAAATGAACCTATACCACATCAGAATCCAACCTTGTGGTATTTGAGATGTGTCCCGATTGTCATTTGTCTGCAACATTATGACTGGTGCAGCACTATGAATTACTGTGATTTGTGCCAGGAACACACGCTCCTAGACCTGCAAAGCTTCATGTACCATTTCTCCTGCTTCTGGAACTCTGTCCCTTATATGCAGATATTCAAATGTAGAGGATAAAGCATGCATTGGGTTACAGGAAAATCTGACTTGTCTGTCCATATCGCAAAACAGTTTCTCAACGTCCTTTGTTCCCAGCAGCTACTGTAGGCATATTTGAAACTCTGCTCTTGATATTTTTTTTTAAACTCCTCCAGAATAATTGAAGTTCAACAAATCTGCCATTTTGAAAGCTGTGCCGTCAGTGATTGAACATTGTGTTTACTGCAATAGGGGACAAGTTCTGTGACACATCTGGTGTTCTTCTAGAATGATCTAGGCCAGTGCTGCCTCGTGTGTAATTGTTTTGGAGTAAAGTACAGCTAGCTGCATTTCCAGAGAGAAGTGTTAATTCAGTTGCAGGCAGTGTAATCTGTACTGTCAGGGTTCACTTTTACCTCCTTACAATTTTTTTTACAAATTTGAATGAAGATTTATTCCCCAACAATTGTAAGACTAAATTGTGCTGAAGTTTTTTTCCCCCTTTTGAGGGACAATATGTTAATGTCTGAAGTCTAATAAACTGGCCTCTGCTGAATCCTCTCATTTCTGAGGGTCTCGGTATTTATTTTACTGTTTAGTTTGTAGCTTTCTGATGAGGAAAAATGTTAACTTCTGAAAATTTATTTCATTCTTCCAATTCTGAGGTAAGTGTAGGTACTTGTGTACATGCGTGTGTTTCTGTGAATTGAATGTTTTCTCTTTAAACATGATCAGGAAGCTTTGTTGCCATTTCCCTGCCCCATCAAACTGGAGGAGATGGGGAGGGGGAGAGTAATATCTTAGCTTCTCTAATGGTAAAAATTGGGTTTGTTTTTTCTTTTAAGTCTGCAGAATTAGCTTTTTTAAAACAAAATGTTGTTGTGTTACTACTATGGAGAGTGGAAGAGCAAGATAGCAGAGATGATTATGCAATAATAAATAGCATCAACTTTGTTTACTGTTTACAAAGGTTGATTTTTTTCCCCCCACATCACTGGCCTAGTTATGTCACCATGTGTGCTGACTCTGAAGAAAGACCATGTGTCTGTGGGTCATTTCTGTCTGTAATGTCACCAATGCGTAATCCATTATAACTGCTGTGTGCTGATTTCAAATAGTGACAGAAGTGGATCTCATCTGGGAGAGGAAAATTGTACTATAACGATACAATATAATTGGCAAGCTGTGTTGAAACTGTAGCTGCTTTTCTATTACGTGATCCTGTGCTAGTGCCACTGGTTCCCAGAAGCGTGGGTCTTGTGCAGCTGGCCGCAAGGCCAATATTACACTGCAAGGTCTTGTTAAAGCTGGCTGCCAGGAAGACTCGTGTTTAGGGGCTCTTAACAATTCCCAGCAGTTTTGTATTGAGCTTGTAGTCCACTGTACAAGACTCATGTTTTCAGGAATTAGTATGGGTCTTCAGCAATGTGAAAGCTACCTGTATTTATCTAGAGAATAATAAAGTCTGTCAAGTATGTCTTTTGTCCTCTTCTCATCCCACCAAAGATTGAGGGGCAAAACATCTGGTGTTTGCTAGTTATGGAGCTGGACCGTCCGGTTCAAATCTCCATCTTGACTGGCATGTCCGCTCAAACCTCTCCATGGAGGCAAGTTTGCCTGTCCTGGTTGAGTAGACTAAAGACCGGGCTCCTTCAGATACTGCACGGGGTATCCTTGCTAGCTAGTTGACGAAGAAGTGGGATTGACACTTTCTAAGGGATACCTGTATCTGAGCCATCTTGTTTTTTCAACCAAGAAGAATAATGGCCCGAATTTTGCAGGGCTGATGATGGCATATGCAAAAAGCCGGAACTTGCGATCTGTCAAATTTCTCCTGGACAGGTTGTCCGCACGCGCCCTAAGAACACTTGACCAACTATTGCCCAGCGAATGCCCACAAAACCCTTACACCTGGTAAAAGCAGGTGTAGGGCCTGTTTTTACCAGCGTAAGGGTTAAAATAACATTTTTTTTAAATGATTAAATGTACAAAAACATTTAAAATGAATTCATGTAAATTTTGGGCTGGATTAAAATGTTATCTTTCCAACAACAAAATTTTTTTTTGAAATGCTTAGTCAAAGAGGCTTTTAATTCATTTTGAACATGGAAACATTTTTTTAAAATTAGAATTGTTAATTTATTTATTTAATTGGGGATTTCTCATAAGCTTATGGGGATTCCGTTCGTAAATGGAATCCCCATAAGCTTATGAAGAATCCCCCTTTCTAGTTGGTTGACCTGGCCCACGTGATCCCAGGGACGCTTCTGAACCACGTGCATCCCTGGGATCCCGTGGGCCTTTACGCAGGGCGTATGCCTGCAGGCCCAGGACCCGAAGCTCGGGAGCCACCAGGTACTTCGTATTATTTTTCTACTCCAAAGGTACGCCTCCGACCGCAAATTTCGACCCAATGTAGATAGGTAGTGCAGACTTTGAAGAAAAATAGCGAATAATTCTAAATTAAATAAAAGGAGGTTGAACTCTGCTGGTAGCTTGGGGTAGGTGTATGTCATGGTATGGCATTAAGCCCCACATGAGTCTCCTCATTTTGGAGTGGAGGAATCCGAGAAAACTGGGAAAAGAGTTTGGGTTATCAGTTGTTAGTGGTATATTTAACTCAATCATTAAAAAAATCTGACTTGCAGAAAATTTTGATACAGGATATATTATATGGTAACCGTATTGAAACTGTATCAGTGTTTGATTAGCCAGGAATTGAAGCTGATTCTAAAGATGTAGGTATGATTTAAAAACTTAGAGCGTAGAACCGGTTTTATTGCTGCTTATTCCAGATGCTTGATTGTTCTAATTCTTCTACTGAGATTAATCAACACTGAAGAGCCAATACTTCAAACCTTTTGTTATTACCTTCTGTTCAAAGGTAAAATGGCAGCTTCCTAGTTCTGTTCTAGGACGCTTGTTTTTCCCTGAACTTGCAGCCCTTGATTATGATTTTGTTTTTTTCTTCTTCCCCTCTCACGCAAAAAAGGCAGAGGCGAAAGATCTGATGTGCTTTGGTTTTGTTTTAAGAGAAGGTTTGATTGCCAAATAAGTTGTCACAGTAAATGGATGTTTCTTGCAATATTGGAATGGTCTGCTGTGATTGGTCAGGAAGTCAGTCCGTAAAACTTCCCTCGTCAGTATTTTATTCTTTCTCGAGTTGTGCCGGCTGTTGGTGCAAGTTTCTAAAGATTTAATTATGGCTGCTGGGGGTTGGAAGAGGTCCAATATGAGATTAACGCTCCCGCTCCCCTGCTCGGTAGGATACTTCCTCACTCTCTGCTTTCTGCCCGAACTGTGAGTTTGTTTCACCAGATGTCGCAGAGAAACTCATCAGTAACCTGCCTCCTTTTTTTCCTATTTGTTTTTTAAATTTCTTTATTAAACTCTGTTAGCTTGGTTGCCACGTCTGTGTAATTTCACACAGTTTGCTTGCTAACTTTTAATAACTACTGGTGTTTGTTTTTCTTTAATCAAGCCTAACAAATCCTTGCATTTGTTAAAGAATTGATAATGAAAAACAGTGTTTAAAAAAACTGACTACATTCAGCGGCTCAGTTTTGAAGTTTTTTTTAATTTAAAGCTGTCTGTGACTGATAGTAAATCCATTAGAAATAATACTCTCCCAAAATTGATAATCCAGTGAGATTTGGATGTAACAGCAGCTTTTTCAGTCTTTGCTTGAGTTTCAATTGATGCTGTCCTAAACTTCAAAGATTATTTTGTTAACCGTCATTCACATGGTGTCTCTTGCCTGTTTTCTCCCGTGCCCCTTCCACTTGTTCTATGGATGTACTGAATTTAGTACAATCCCCAGATTGGTAGGATACTTCCTCACGCTCCGCTCTCCGCATCCAGGAAGTAAAAACTCTGTCTAATTTTAATTAATGTCAAAGCTTTATTTTAGAATGATAGACAATTGAGAAACCGGTATCCAGAATTTGTTTTTTTTTTAATCTAGAACTGCTGGCGGCTCTGTGTAGCCACCCTTAAGACTTGTGTATTGGCCATTTTTGACAATTGTTCAGTGGGATAAGTTTCATATGCCCTTGGCTGCATCATAGAGGCCTTTTCTTTTGTCTCAGATTGGCATTAGCTATTCTGCCCCATGTGACCTATTAAGCCAATGGAACGTGCATAGCCTGAGGAGCATGACTTGTGTCCATTTTAGACAGGTTTGTAGCACATGGTGTGTTCAGCAACCCCTTCCCATTCCCCTCTTAATTGCTGTGTAATTATGGTTCTCTGTAAAGTACGCATTGTTCCATTGCGCTGTTGACATCACAAGCCCGTCGTTGATTACTGACAACCTTCCCTTACTCACTCTCCTGTCGTCTACCATCAGCCATTTGTCACCAGCTAAAACCAGGGAGGGAAAATACTTTGGACAAATGAGAAATAATGACATGTATGGGACTAAATTGGATATGCCTGGGGTTGTTGGTCTCTGATTTGTATGTACAAGAGTAGCTGTGCCATTTGTCAATATACAGGTCTAAAACAACTCTTGACCACGTTAACAATTTGCTCCTAATCCATCTTTTTGCATAGAAAAAGATATCCTTCCTCCCTTCAAGAAAATATTGAAGGACAGACATAAGCCACAAGTCAGGCTCAAGCAGGTTGTGACTGTCTGCAAAACCCAAAAGTTACAAACTTTTAATTGCCAGTTATTTGTTAATCTTCATATTGATCATTTTAAACTTAGTTATGGGTCAGCCACAGTAGAGTGGTATGGTGTCAATGAAACACTAGTAATGCAGTGTTCTGTGCCTTCAGACCCCATGTTATGTTAGCAGTGCTGCAGCATTACAAGGTTTAATCCCCATCAAGAATTAGCAGGAAACCAGCTATATATTTGCCAGACATTGACTTGTATCAAAGGAAATCACATAATGGTTCAATTTTATTCATTTATGCCAAAATAACTGCACAGTATCAGAATATTCAAGAATTGAGCATTTTTTAAAAAAAAAACTGGAATGGGGAGCCAATAGGTATATGGGAAATGTCATTGACATTTTAAGCCTGGTGAGGTACTTGTATAACAGTTTTAAATCATGTGCTCAATTAAATGTGTAGTTGCTGGTACATGAGTGTTTTGATTCTGGACTTCTATGAATTTTATCTGTCTGATGATAAACCATATTAATCCTAAATTTTAGTTCATTTCCTTTTTTTTTTAAATTGCTTCCAAGTTCCAATTGTTAGTCAGGATGTGAGAAATACATATGAAATTTATTTGCAGAATTAAAAAGTGCTGCTCATAAGAAGAGCTGAGTCAGTTTGTTTTGAGTGGTGATCACCCTCCTCATGAGTCTAACCCACTTTATTTTTTAGACACCCTACCATGTGAACATGCTTCTAGCTGGCTGTGATGAACATGAGGGCCCTGCGCTGTACTATATGGACTACCTAGCAGCTCTGGCTAAAACACCTTTTGCTGCTCACGGATATGGAGCTTTTCTGACACTCAGTATCTTGGACCGATACTATAAACCAGGTGGGTGTAATTTGTGTTGAGAAAAACATTGGAATCATGCTAGATAGCTGCAGATTCTTGTGTACTTACCCTATTTTCCAGCTACTTTGCATCACAGGATTGAAAATACTTTTCTGAACATGTAAAAGCCTTGGTTTACACCGCCATGATGATGTGCAGTTGTCCTGTTTATACTAGCAGACTTGCAAGTTGCCATTGTCGGTCACTGATGTTCCTCCAGCTCTGTGTTGGCCATTTAATTATGCTGATTTAGTCAATGCTGGCTCCATGATTCAACAAAACAGTCAGTCTACTACTTCTATGGCTTATTGATTTAAAAAAAACTTAAATCTGTTTTAATATTCAACAGCTGAGCTGCTCTCGGACACAGTTGTTAACGTTGAGCCTGTCCAAAAAGTCAGACTCGAGTCGGAAGCAAATTCTTTCCTCTAGAGCCGCCAATGTACATTTAGTGAAGCCAGCTGTGAAAAGCTGGTAGAAATGAACTTTCTAAGTACCAAATAATTTAAGAATTAAACATTTTTCCCATTCTGGGGTACAATGAGTCATTTAGTTAATTAATGTTTTCATGAATTGGTTGTAATCAGTGGTTTGAATTTATTTTTTACCAACACACAGTTCAATTGAAACTGAGTGTCTCTACCATTAAGGAGAGTAAGAGGTTGTTTTTCTTTAGGGGAGTGGAAGAGGGAAAGAACAAATTTAAAACGTACCCTAGTCATTTTTCTCCATTACTTTCTTGAACACAATTTGCCATCCCATGATAATTAGATTTTAATCTTGTTTTGTAAATTCCAAAGCACATTGTAACCACTTTAAGATGTCCATGAGCCATAATCCCACTGAAGCAGTTTTAACTGAGGAAAAAATCTTTGTGATTTGAGAATGTACATATCATATGTGACCAAAAAACATTGTATTGGCTAATAAAATGTACAGAAAAGCTTTTGTCCAATTAAAGTGGAATTCTGGAATCACAAGAAATTTACCAGTGCTTGAAGGGTTAAAAACCTTGCAGTTCATTTTAAAACGTGCAATGAATAGACTTGCTCTCGCTGTGTTAAGTGGCATTAACTGTATCGCAGATCCTAATGGCAGAGGAAGCACAGGTCTGTACTCTTAGAAGTAAAAAGCACGTGTCACTTGCATTGATGAATCTAATGCTCAGCAGGAGGCCGGTGAAAGAAGTGCGCTAACTGCAGCCGGCATCTGCAGATGGAGCTCATTTTCACACTGTTTGTAATAAATTGAATCTAAGAGGTGCCTGTCCTTTTCCCGAGTTTGGACCAGGAAAAGGAGGCGGATTCTGATGCGCTTCGATTTCCAAAAACTAATTGATTCGTTCCAGCTTGCGGTTTGAGTGGGCCTGATTCTGTTGGAAAAAAAGAACCCTGCTTTACATATGGACTGTGTTCAGCTGTGAGTCAGATGACTTCTGTTTTCAAGTCTGGACTTTATTTAATTTTGCAGGGGGGGGGGGGGGGTTGTTTTTATTTGAGAAGATTTCAAAAATTGAAACAATGTGTGTTTGCAGATCTCACACGCGAAGAAGCAATGGAGCTCTTGAAGAAGTGTTTGAAAGAGGTGAGGTCCAAATCTGAATACAGTTGTATAGGAAAATTTGTTTTATACAAAGGACAGTATTCAGCTGTGGGATTTCTGAAATTTACTGCATATGGTTATATTTTCACACATGACATCAGCTGATGAGAGAGAATAAGACTGTATAGTCCCTACATTTCCCTCATAATGCTGTTCTCTGATCACGCAGAGTAGATGTGTTCATAGCAGAGCAAGATTTTGTTTTCTTTTAAAGAATGCTGCATGGCTGTTGCTGGGTTTTGAAATTATCATCTGCTCTGGCTAGGCATCCAAGAAAGAACAGTGTGTTCATCCTTCATTTTATGCAAGTGCTCCCTGGCATCAATTGAGTGGGAATGTGGGTTTCCACCTGACCTGAACTGCACTCGCTCACTCGCTCTCTCCCAGCATGCAGTTGTAATCCTGCTATTAACAGATTTTCAAAAAAAATCTGAACCGGGCATGCAGGGAGAGTTCTTGCTTTAAAAGAATTCCTCCTACAGTATCCTCTTCCTTTTGAGGCACAGCTGACATCAGGAGTAGCAAGTGTGAACCTGTGTCCTGTTACTCCATTGCACTCCATCTTTACACATTTCATAAATGCAGTAAAAAAAAAAATATATATTTTCATATTGAACCTGTAAATGATAAAATGCTTCAACTGTCAATCATCACTAGTCAGAATGTTCGTTTTGTTGGATTCACTTGTAATTGTTTTGTATTTTTTCAGATCCAAAAACGATTTATTCTGAATCTTCCCTCCTTTACTGTTCGGATCATTGATAAAGATGGTGTTCATGATATGGAGCAGATTTCTGTGGCAAAAATCTAATTTTACTTTCAGCCTTTTTTTTGCGCTTTTTTTTTTTACTTGCTGAAATTTATTATGTATATGAGCTCAGAATAAAGCCTGAGGTTCACACTGAGTTGTGGAGTTTGTTTGAAAATGTGGTCTCGCACTCGTGCATAAACACACAATTTACACACTTAGTTCAAATTTTATATTGGTACAAAATTGATTGGCCAGGTAAATTTTGAAAGTAGAAAATTATTCAGCAATTTCTAGAGAATATGGAAAAATCAACATTACTGAAATACTATGCATAGAATTGTTTCAGACCCATTAGTGTGCCAGTTTACAGTATCTTTCTGATGGTGTGTTAAATTATTTGAATTGCATCTCACGTAAACTTAATACAGAGGACGGGGGATGTCATAGTCAGCTCATTCTATGAGTAGATCAGCATTTCTTGTTAAGATGCATTGTTGCAGCAGCACAGAGGAAGGTGAACTTTGTATCTGATCCATGCAGTAATACCTGGCCTTGGAGTGCTTGATGATTGAACATGGGCAAAAAGTGAAGAAATGTTTTCATGCTGAACATTGACCTGTATCCTGCTGAGCATAAAACTCTCCCCAAATGTACTTACTAAAGTTGTTTTGAAAAATGTTAGCGTACTCTACCATTATCACACACGTAGATAATCAACTGGGGACAGTTTTCATACTTTCGCTATTACATAAAAGCTTTAAAACTGAAATTCACCAAATGAGGCAAGGGGAATCTTTACATTTGCACAGTTCAATGACTGGGTGGGTGGGCGGGTGCCTATCCTGCCCCGATTTCCCCAGTGTTGTGATGAGTCCAGCCCACTTTACAGAGAAGGTCTGAACACCTGTTTTCTATTAGATAAAATTCATAAAATGTTACACACTTGTTTTTTTTTCTGCTACGGGTCATTAATAGAAATGTGCAGCATTCTTGCAAATAAAATTTATTTCACTCTTATTTCTGACTGAAGTTATTCATTTGTCATTGGAGAGAAGAATTTTAATCAGAATCAAGAGATTAATTTAAACCTATTAATTGCATCAGATCCACTGATCGAAATTAGCTTAAAAAATGCCAGTCATTATTTGAAAAATTGTCTTTCACCGTTTCAATCAGGCAATATTGCAGTGTGTGATCCCACCACTGATTTGCATAAGGTCTTGAGGTCGACCTCAGCTGCTGTATGTGGCCTATAAGTAGTAAGCTGAAATCATTCCCTGGGTGAGGGGCCAACAAAAGCTAATATGTAAACTTTGATTTTTCTGCATTGTTGATCCTGACGATTTTCATTTAATGTAAAACCATATACAGGTGCTGGAGTATTTCTAATATCTATTGAGTGGGGGGAAAGACATTTCCCGTAAAGCTCAGTGGCATCCAGGACTTTCTGCACATGAGCGAACTATCATTTTGAAAGTGGAAAATGTGGAACTGTGGATCATACAGTAAATATCATCTGCCAGTGGCCTCTGTTATGGTGTATAATTGAGGTTCAGTGGTAAGACTGCAATATAACAGGGTTGTTTATGGTTGAGATTGGGGTAACTCCTACCATTTTTTGAACTGAACTGAACCAACAACACTAATTTCAGCTGTCCAAATCCGTAGAACACAGCAGTCAGGATTTTATTGCTGTGTTCTCCTGCCTATTAACATAACCTTTCATAATTCATCATTAACCCCATGACCCTCATACCTCCTCCTATTGCTGAGAGCAGTGGACTTTGCCATAACTTATACCAAGGCTGCTTTATTTCATTTAGCAAGAACCATGGTTTTCACCAGGCTGTTCTGAACCCTCTGTGAAATGCTCCAGTATTTCAGCTGACTTTCATCTGTGGAAACTCCTAGCATTTTGCTGTGGTAAACTGAGTCTTTAGCAGCCAGCCTTGTGGCTTGAACCTGTTACTAAAAGAAAGGTCACTGCTGTAGTGTGGATCTACTGTATCTAACGGGGCTGAATGGAGTGGATGCGTGCAAGGGTTTAAGTGATTTAAAAATTGTGAAACTAAACTATTTTCCTGGTTTATATTTGCATTAACTGGCTCAGCACAGTGTGACTTATCTTACATCTCACAGCATCTGCAATTGTGGTAACAAAATTATCTTTCCTGGCTGTTCACCTGTCCCTTTGTTTTTTTTTTGTGCCTCTGTCTCAATGAGGTGATCTTTATTCAGTGGTGCTCATGTGCACAGAGGTGATTAATAGACATTTGATAATTATTGCTCCAAAATAAACTCATATTAATCAGTTTGAAAGTAACATATGTTTCGCCTGAGGCTGGAGACCCTCCGGCTTCCCCGCTGAGAGAGGCTGCAAGGGTATTACTCCTCTCTTCACAGTAGCACACAACCAGCCAGCAGCTTTCATTGAGAATTTCATGGCATTCAGAGTCTGAGATAGGGAAGAATATGTTGATTGAGGTTGTTACATAAAGCCTTTTTTTAAAAAAAATAAACATTTGGAAGGTGTTTAAAATGATGGGATTCGATAGGGTAGATAAAGAAAAACTATTTCTTCTGGTGGGGGAAATCGAGAACAACGGGGCATAATAAAATTAGCCAGGCCATTCAGGAGTTAAATCAGGAAGCGCTTCTTCACACAAAGGCTTGTGGAAATCTGGAACTCTTCCCCCAAAAGGCTGTGAATGCTGGGTCAACTGAAACTTTCAGGACTGAGGTCAATAGATTTTTGTTAGGTAATGGTATCAAGGGATATTAATCAAAAGTGGATACATGGGGTTGAGATACAGATCAGCCATGATCTAATTGAATGCCATATTAGGCTCGAGGGGCTGAATGGCCCCCTGTTCCCAACTCGTGTCGAACTTTTCAAACCAAAGCTCAATATTTTGAATCAATTTTTAATCAGCAATATTGATATTCACCTAAAATGTGTTCTTTGTGATCTGTTCTCCAAAGCTAAATATAAAATTGTTTGTTAAAAGTTATAAACTAATGTCTGAATGAGTTGGTGTTAATGATTGAATGGGAGGAATCATATTGAGGTGATAACTGCTTTGGAACAACCTTACCTGATAGTTTACTCCATTTCAAGATGCACTAGGTCAAAATTGTCCTGCTCCCAATTCATTTACAGGAAACTTCGTGATATACGGGACCGGCGTGATGCCGATCTATGAAAACTTCCGGACAGACCAGCGCTAATGTTGAAGGATACGGAGGTTTTCATCTCCGTATCTGACAACAAACACTTGCTTAGCAACAGCTTGTAAACAGTCGGCCCATACCTTGGAAGCGTCTCTGTAGCTTAGCAACAGCTTCCGAGAGGCTTTCCAGAGACTGACTGTTTTAAAAAAATAAATAAATAAATAAATAAATAAAATAAATAAAATAAAAAATCCTAACAAAACGGCTGCTGATTTCTGCCGTTCGAGGTTTCCGGACATACAGGAAACTTTGGTTTATCCAGAAGTTGTATCTTGTATAAAGGATATTTAGTCTGTACACCTAGTTCACACTTAGGCTGCATGTATACAACATTATTATTGAGACTGGTGACTAAAGCTGCTTTTATACTATGCAAGACCTGTGTGAGCACCACTGCTTTTAGGCACTTCTGGTCTCATGCTGGCTGCAACTTGAAGGTAAACCTTCCAGATTCATTTAGGCCACCTGCCATGAAGATCCCCACCAGGCTTAGCAAACCTGATAGAATTCAGTATCGGGTTGCAGTGTGCTGCATGAGACCTGTGGATTGGGAGCCAACAATGCAAGCAGAGGTCTTCCAAAGTATAAAATCAGCTTAAATATGTAAAACACAAAGCAGAACTGGAGTTACAATGTTACTTGTACCCTACGTACAAAGGGAGTGCTTTGTGTATGTGTGCTTACATGTACATAAAACTCAGACCCTCCAATAGTTTTTTAAAATGTTTTTGAGCAGATACCAATGTCCATCTGGTAAGAATCTCAAGTGGTGCAAGACAAGCTCCTGGATGGGATCTTGCATCACTTGTCTTTAGTGCAGTCAGGTGATCGAACACAACCTGGCCCCAGAGTTATGCTGCCACTTTTGCATCGATGTGCACCCAGAACCACTTTGCATTGATACAAAAATGGCAGTAATAATTGTAGCCTAAAGTATCAGTGCCCTTTTCTGATGAACACCTCAAACCTACTATCCAAATGATCTTAACAGTTTTTTAAAATTAGATCAGTTTTTGTACTCTACTATCTTCCTATGCATCATCCAGTAAATGTATCAAGCATTTCTTTAAATCCCATTATGTGCAGTGTACTCAATTTAGCAAAACTGGGGTACTAGATAAAGGACTCATCCACCTCTGCTAGCTGCTCAGTTACTGAATTCTTAGGATGGTCCTAGTGTGATTTATACAAGATGCATACTGATGGTAGTAGTTTGATTTTTGTATAGAGAGATAATCTCTCTCCCATCCCACTCATTCCACCCACCACTGCCCTCTTGGACTCTGCCAACAGAACAATCATCGTCTTTCCACATTTCCCTCCTTTAACAAAGTCAGCTACACCATCCACCTTCCCCCGCCCCCCCCCCCCCCCCCCCAATGTTTTTGCTCCATTGTCCAGCTCAGTGGGACGACCCTTGTTTGGTTTCATTCTTACCTATCCAATTGTAGCCAGAGCATCTGCAACAATGGCTTCTCTGCTTGTCTCTGCATTGTTGCCTCTGGAGTCCCCCAGGGACCTATCTTTGGCCCCCTCCTTTTCCTCATACACCTTGGCAAAATCATCTGAAGACATAGGGTCAACTTCCACATGCACAATGACATTCCAATGAGAGGTTAGCAAGGGCAAGAGTGATGAGCAAGCAGGACTTGGAGGATGTGTAAGATCTTAATGATCTCTGAGGTCCTGGACAAGACACCAATAGGCAGCAGGCAGTATGTTTGAGCAATAGATCAAGATTTATTAAGCATACAGCGTAATATACTTAATATTAGGCGATAGTTTTAACGAGTAGTTCGCAGCCCTAGGTCTCTGGAACCTCTCGGACACAGATGACGTCGTCTTAAGTCTGTTCCTTTGTCCTCGCTTTACGTCTGTGTGAAGTTGTTCTTTAAGTATCGCGGTTTTAACCCTGTTCTCATCAACAGTTTGTTTGGCCAGTGTCCATATATAGTCTTTAACAAAATCACCTTTTATAATTGGTTCTAATGGTCAAAATACCATTGTCACTCAGACTAAGGTAGCATCCCACCTTTCCAGTATTTTTCCAACTTTACCATGTTCAGTGTTATCTTGTTTATAGTTTTACACCCCATTGGAATTTACTTTATCTCTTTCATTTTGTAACAACTGTTAAGTCTGTGTGTTATAGTGAGAATTACTACACAGACCACAAGAGTAAATTCAACAGGTCTTTACTGGTTGGAGGTCAGACTATACTGAATACAATATTATTACACTGTGCTTATATACCGGTGTGGTCACCACCGGTATTACGTATACAGCAGCCAAAGAAAGTAGTACCTTTCTTAAGGTGGACCAGGCTTAAGTTCTCTTAAGGTGGAACAGGTTACATACACCACAATCCTCCCTTTTTAGCTTAACAGTCATATCCCCAAATAAACATAACATATATAACTTCAGGTATAACAGTTCAAAGGTTCAGTCTCTCAGGAGGCTTTCTGATTCGGCTTGGATAACGCCTTTCAGTGGTCTCTGATTCTTGTTGAGGTGCCTCCTCTAGTTGGTTGCCAATGTATTGGGTGTCATCATCATCAAATACATTCTCAGCTGAGGTAGATGCTTCAGGTTCATGAACGTCTTCCACAGCTGTCTCTGTCACAACCATGGGTTCGACCCTTGCTCTCGACTCTACCAGTTGATCCGCATGACGCCTTATCACATTATGACCAATATCTACGATGTACATCAGAGGTCCTTGTCTGGCCCGGATTGTTCCGGACTGCCATTTTTCGCTTCCATAGCCCCTTGCCATCACTGGTTGTCCTACGTCGAAAGTTCGAGTGGTCTTGCTGTTAATATGCCGAAACTGTTTGTTTTCCACTTCCCTCCGCACATTTGGTTTTAACAAGTCCAACTTGGACCGCAACCTCCTGTTATAAAACATCATAGCAGGACTTTGGTTAGTCACGGCATGATCGGCGTTTCTATATGACATCAGGAACTTATCGACCTTGTGTTGCAGCGGAATCTGATCATCATTCATGGCCTTAATAGCCCTTTTGAATGTCTGGACAAATCTTTCAGCCAACCCGTTTGTCGCCGGATGATATGGGGCAGAGGTATAATGTTTAACTCCATTCTTCTTTAAGAATTGTTGGAATTCTTCCGATACAAACTGTGGTCCGTTGTCCGAACAGATCTGTTCTGGCAATCCGTTCCTTGCGAATATTGTTCTTAACACCGCAATTGTCTTTTCTGAAGTCGTGGTATTCATCCTGATGACTTCCGGCCATTTGGAATGTGCGTCCACCGCGATTAGGAACATGGAGTCCATGAATGGACCAGCAAAGTCAATGTGTACGCGTTGCCATGGGGCTGAAGGCCATTCCCATGGGTGTAGCGGTGCTATCGGAGGTGCATTTTGCACGTTTTGACACCCAGCGCAGCTTTTCGTTAACTCCTCAATCTGTTGGTCAATACCCGGCCACCATTCGTAAGCCCTAGCAAGACTTTTCATTTTAACTCCCCCCAGATGACCTTCATGTAGTTCTTTTAAAACTCTTTCCCTTAACTTGGGAGGAATAATCACTCTTGTCCCGTACATCAAAGTACCATGGCAGACGGACAGCTGGTCTCGCCTTGCCGAGAATGCCGGTAACAGAGGATCACCCCGTGTTGGCCATCCTTTCACTGTCACCTCGCAGACTCTGGACAGTGTCGGGTCATTCCTGGTTTCTCTTTCAATACTTGCGTTGGTGACAGGTAAACACTCGATAATGGTCGAATGAAATAACTCAACAGGGTCAACTTCCGTCGTGTCTTCATCTTCAGGTAGTGGCAGGCACGACAGGCCATCAGCATTGCCATGCTGTTTTGTACCTTTGAATTCTATCTGATATTGATGTGCCCCTAAGAAAAGAGACCATCTCTGGAGACGCTGTGCTGTCATCACCGAAACACCCTTCTTAGGGTTAAAAATGGACACCAACGGTTGATGGTCCGTCAGAAGTGTGAATTTTTGGCCCTGTAGGTAATGATTAAACTTCTTCACTCCCCATACAAGGCTAAGGGCCTCCCTATCGATCTGCGCATAGTTGCGCTCAGCGGAGGTCAATGATCTGGATGCAAACGCGACTGGCCTTTCCGTGCCATTTGGCAATTTATGTGAGAGTACTGCCCCAATACCATATGGAGAAGCATCACAAGCCAACCGAATAGGCAGTGTCGGGTTGAAGTGAGCCAACACTTCCTCTGAGGTGATCAATTCTTTGCTTTTGCAAAATGCCTTCTTACAGTTTTCGCCCCAGTCCCATGGTACCCCTTTCTGTAAAAGAGCGTTCAACGGATGCAGCACCGTGGATAGATGTGGCAGAAATTTATGGTAATAGTTAATTAATCCTAGAAACGACCTCAACTGAGAGACATTCTCCGGAGCGGGAGCCTTTACAACTGCCGCTATCTTGTCAGGAGACTTATGAAGCCCCTCCCGGTCAATGACATGACCACAGTACGAGATCCGCTTCTGGAAGAACTCACATTTCTGCCGATTTACTCTAAGTCCATACTCTTTCAGTCTGTTGAGCACCAGTTCCAAGTTAGCGAGATGCTGTTCATCACCATCACCTGTGATCAGAATGTCGTCCAGGTAACATTGTGTGCCTGGAATTTCCTGTAATACCTGCTCCATGGCCCTCTGCCAAATTGCTGGAGCCGATGCCACACCAAAAACCAGCCTATTGTACCGGTACAACCCTCGATGCGTGTTGATCGTGAGGTATTGGCGTGACTCTTCTTCAACCTCCATCTGCAAGTACGCCTGCGCCAGGTCTATCTTGGTGAAGTGTTTCCCGCCAGACAGTGAAGCAAAAATATCCTCAATCCGTGGAAGCGGATACTGCACCGTGTGAAGCACCGGATTAACGGTGATTTTGAAATCTCCACAGATGCGAACCTTCCCTGGATCTCCTGGCTTATTGTTCGCAGGACGTTTCATAACGGGAACAATGGGCGTAGCCCACTCACTCCAATCTAATTTAGACAGTACCCCTGAACGTTCTAGTGCTTCCAGCTCCGCTTCAACCACAGGTCGTATTGCATAGGGTACCGGTCTGGCTTTAAAAAATTTTGGTTGTGCATGTTCATCAATCTTGATGTTTGCCGTAATTCCTCTCGGTGTTCCCAGTCCCGGCTGGAACACCTCTTTAGCCTCATCCAATATTCTGGACAATCGTTTAGGTTTGACAGCTGTTTCCCCGGAATCTACCGTTAGTGGTTTCAAGGAGTGCCAGTCCATATTCATTTTCCTAATCCACTCCCGTCCTAGTAGTGGTGGACCTCCTTCAGGTAGCACATATAAGTCCATTACTTGGCTTCCTTCACCCTTGTGGACCACTTCTACCTCTATTTTCCCGATGGGGTACACTCTTTGCCCCGTGTACGTTTTCAATATAATCTCCGTATCCTGTAAGGGAATATGTTGGAATAACCTTCTGTAATCTTTCTTATTCATGACCGTCAATGCCAATCCAGTGTCCAATTCCATATTTACTTGGACTCCTGCTATCTTAAGAGTGACCCAAATTGTCTGGAGGTCTGTATCCTTACCAACGTTGTGTATTCTTAAGCTATCCAGCTCATTACTGCTAGCGTCTGAATCTGACTTCTGTTCGGTCAAACTGTTCTTTGTCACCTTGTGTACCTTTGCATATTTTCCTTGCAGTGACTTTTTATTGCTGGTCTTCTTTCCTGACCGGCATACTTTAGCTATGTGGCCAAGCCTGCCACGCGTTCTGCATTCTTGGTTTTTAAACCAACACTGGTTCTGATCGTGCGTTGTCTTTCCACAACGATAACATTTGACAGAACTCAAACCCAATTTGTTTGTACCGAGTTCCGGTGGCCGTAGCTGCATTACTGCCGTGCCTCTCGCTGCGGCCTCGTGTGCTGCTGCCATAGTGACCGCCTTCTCGAGAGACAGCTCATTCTCCTCGAGCAGTCGCCTTTGTGTATCCTGTTTAAATAAACCACACACAAATCTATCTCGAAGTGCCTCTGTCAGTCCCGTTCCAAACTGACAATATTTTGCTAGCTTACGTAATTCCATCAAATATTCAGCATTGCTTTCATTTTGCAGCTGTCTTCTATCGTAAAATTTAAATTGTTCCGCTAGCATCAGCGGTGTGGGGCTAAGATGATTTTTTAGGACAGTAACAATCTGTTCGAACGCCTTATCTGCCGGTTCATCTGGTGATAACAGGTGTTTCAATTGCCCGTATGTCTTCGCACCCATTAAGTTTAGTAATGTTAGTGCTTTATCTGCCTCAGGAATTTTATTTGCCTTACAATAGTTTTGTATGCGTTCTACATACATAGCCCAGTCTTCTATATCACTGTCGAAGGCATTAATGTTCCCATGTTTAGGCATCGTAGCAATTTATCGTATTTTTAATGTTATCTAAGATGGCGGCTTCCCGCTCTTGCCGTTGTCCTCCGCCCACAAAATGGCGGTTTTCCCGCGCTTGGCGGTCTTCACCCGTCCCCCGACGCTGTCTCTGCTTCAGCGCGGCTCTCACGCCTTCAGTTTCCCCAGACGCTGCGCCTTTAGCCCGAATGCGGCCCTTATCTCCGGTCGCGATCGATGTCCCACGCTGCGCCTCTCGCTCGAAAGCGGCCCGGCCCTTATCTCTGGTTGCGATCGACCTCACCGCCCTTATTCCTCCGTCTTCCCAGCCCCGTCTGTACAGCCAACGCAGTTGACTTTCTGTCGCGTCGCTGCCCGGCTTACCCACCACGAGGTAGTAGAAGAAGCTGACAGTCGCTGATGGAGGCTTCGAGGTCAGGATGTCTTCTGCACTCCGGTTGCTCGATGCCTGCCGCTCGACGTGTCTTCCCGTAGGTGATGAGGGTGGAAACCTCTCTTCGACGTCCTGTCTGTGGACGAAGTCGCCGTGGAAATTACTGCAGCAGGGTAAGAATCGGACTCGTCGCCACTGTTAAGTCTGTGTGTTATAGCGAGAATTACTACACAGACCACAAGAGTAAATTCAACAGGTCTTTACTGGTTGGAGGTCGGACTATACTGAATACAATATTATTACACTGTGCTTATATACCGGTGTGGTCACCACCGGTATTACGTATACAGCAGCCAAAGAAAGTAGTACCTTTCTTAAGGTGGACCAGGCTTAAGTTCTCTTAAGGTGGAACAGGTTACATACACAACAACGTCATCTTACGTACATATCTGAATTTACAACCGACATACAACATGTCTCGGGCAAAGACAACCTGGTGGCGGATTGTCTCTCCCGTGCCCAGCTCCACGCAGTACACCTGGGAGTCGACTATGTTGGTTTGGCAAAAGAACAGAAGGCAGACCCTGAAGTGCAGGCATACCGGACCGCACCTTCCAGCTTACAAGTGGCTGATGTCAGTTTCCAGGCCGCAGGGACCACACTCCTGTGTGACATCTCGATGGGCATCCCACGTCCAATCGTTCCAGTCGAATGGCGCAGGAGAATTTTCGACACTATCCACGAGTTGTCACACCCTGGCATGAGAGCATCACAATGACTCATGGCAAAGAAATTTGTCTGGAAGGGCATGCATCTCGACGTCCGTGACTGGACCAGTACCTGCGTGAGTTGCCAGAAGTCCAAGATACAACGCCATGTTAAGGCCCCAGTCGCCACTTTTCCGGTTCCAGAGCGTCGATTCGACCATGTGCACGTGGACCTGGTTGGTCCTCTCCCTTCCTCTCCTCTCGCGGGTACACTCACCTCCTTACCATGGTAGACCGCACCACCAGGTGGCCAGAGGCAATTCCTTTGGTTGCCACCACAGCGGCAGACATCTCCAGAGCCTTCATCAGGTGAACGGTCTGTGTGAAAGATTCCACAGGTCACTTAAAGCCGCACTGCGTGCTAGTCTCCGTGGGCCTAGTTGGGTGGACAGGCTCCCTTGGGTGCTGCTAGGTCTTCACACGGCGTCTAAGGACAACCTGCATTCTTCTTCAGCAGAGCTGGTTTACGGCCAACCACTCAGAGTGCCTGGCAATTTTCTTCCTCCTCACACGGAACCCTGGTCCCCAGCTCGTCAGCCACCAGGAAGCGGCTAGGAATTTCATCCCAGTGCCTACGTCGCATCATGACCTGCAGCGCTCCCATGTCCCGGTGGATCTTAAGAGCGCAGAATACGTGTTCATTCGGCAGGATGCTCGCAAAAACCTGCTCAAACCGCCTTACACAGGTCCGTTCTGCGTCATCTCGTCAGGTGACAAGTCCTTCACAGTCGACGTCGGCGGTAAGCCTGACCACGTTTCCATCGACCGGTTGAAACCGGTGCATCTGGATCTGAGCGAACCAGTCGTCACCGCTCAGCTGCCTCGTCGTGGTCGTCCACCGTCGACTGCCGGTCCAGTACAGCCACAGTCATCCGCCGAGTCGCCAGTGCCCGCCTCACCGGGTCAACCACAGCCGGCCTCTTCTTCTCCTCCGCCTGCGGCTTCATCCCAGCCAGAGCCAACGGCCATTTCGTCTTCTAGCGCTCCGTTCCAGCTACCGGGGTATCGCAGTCAGTCGGACAGACTCGTCAGACCCCCTTCTCGCCTTACCTTCTCTGTTAAAAGCAATTCTGGGGGGGCGCATGTGGCAGAACCACCAGAGGATTATGGACAATTGTATATAATTCCTTTTATAGCAATGTAGTACAGCTGGGGGCTGCACCTTTAATGTATCTTAACTGTACTAGGGCTTCTTTCCTGTACTCCGCGTGATGACGTCATGCCGTCCGTCACGTGATCTCTCAACGGCGGGAAGAACGTGATGACGTGATGACGTCAGAGCTCGGAACCTTCTAGCAGTTGAGCTCGGAACCTGCTAGCAGTTGTGCTTGGAACCTGATAGCAGTTGAGCTCGGAACCTTCTAGCAGTTTCCAGAGAGGCTTTCAAGCAGACCAGACCTATTTGCATTGTATCCTACAGTTTCCTGTACAGCTTCGTTTGTTCATTAAATGTTATTGTTTTTGATTTTCTGAGTCGATCTCAATTCTTCGGCTAGGAACCCCAGTTCCTACACCTCTATACATTTTACAAAAGCGAAATACTGCGGATGCTGGAAATCTGAAATAAAAACAGAAAATGCTGGAAATACTCAGCAGGTCAGGCAGCATCTGTGGAGAGTGAAACAGAATTCACGTAACGTTAACTCTGTTTCTCTCTCCACAGACGCTGCCTGACCTGCTGAGTATTTCCAGCATTTTCTGTCTCTATGCATTTTAATCTGTCTCGAAAGATATGAAGACACTGGAACTGATTTAATTACAACTTTATTGTGTAATGTCAACCAATTGGGAGTATCCATCCTGTGCTTGAGATTTTCTTCCTACTGTGATATTACAGTGCAATGGAGTAGCCGCTGAATTTTCAGATTGGGAATAGTTTTATCTTTCTGCATTGGTCTAATCAACAAAAGGAAGGATTCAGAAAAGTTTATTTCCTTAATAAATTTAATGACAGAAATATTGGAAAATCTTAGCTGTGATTATAGAGCAACTCAAATTCTGAAAGGTACCGTGTGGTGGCCAAAGATGCGATGCAATTGACCCCCAGAAGCATCAAAATAATATATATATATTTAAAATATGCATCCTCTTAACTGCTATTTTTACCCATGTTTACTAAAATTCCCTTTATTGGCTGTGGCATTAGCCTACGCACCAACAGTGACTGTAATTCAAAAGTAATTCATTGGTTGTAAGATGCTTTGGGAGACACTATGGCCTAGAAATTGGGTATAGCCCCGCTTGAGGCGTTAGAACTGGCGCTGCGCAAAGTTTATAGCCAGACGAAACTTATCGCCGCCTGGCGCGATATTGGGTCGCATCGCCCCCAAAGGGGATTGAGGCGCGAATTCAGACGTTGCACGGGCCTCCTAAGGCGCAAAACTTCCGGCGCTACCCAATATCGGCGCGGACAGGCACAGCGCAGGTGATCTCAATTACCGATAACCACAAGACTTCCAGGCGCCGGCCGGCTCTTAAAGGGGTGGGTCAGTCAGCCTCAGCTTCCACACTCAACGCCCTGTAGGCCTCAGAATCGGCGCTCTTCCTTCTCTGGCGCAAAAAACTTGGTCAGGATGGAGAAGGTGAGACAGAGAGCAGAGCGCTTCAGCACTGAGGCTCTGGAGGAGTTGGTGTCCGCAGTGGAGCGCCGTCGAGATGTTCTGTATCCTGACAATGGCAGGAGGCCAAATCAAAAGGATTACCGCCGAGCTTGGAGGGATGTTTCTCAGAGGGTCAACTCCAGCAGCATGGCGACCAGGAGCCCTGTTCAGTGCAGGAAGAAATTCAACGACCTCACTCGGGTCGTTAGGGTGAGTGTTGTTTATGCAAACTTCTGATTCCCTCCATCTGCACCTGACTTCGCGCACCCTCTTGCCATGATGCCCCAATGGCCATCTGTCAGCAAGCACCCATGGCCCTTTCTGGGCACACACATGCACATTTGACTCAAGGCATCATGTAAGGGCTCTTGCACCATGGGGGGCAAGAGATGCTCTCTCAAGGCATCATGTAAGGGCTCTTACACCATGGGGGGCATGAGATGATCTCTCAAGGCAACCTGGCCCTCAACATCAAGAAAACCAAAGAAATCATTGTGGACTTCAGGAAGTCTAAAGGCGGAAGTCACACCCCCATCCACATCCATGGGGCTGTGGTGGAAAGGGTGGACAGCTTTAAGTTCCTCGGAGTCCACATCACGGAAGACCTCTCCTGGTCCCTCAATACCTCCTCTCTGGTGAAGAAGGCCCAGCAGCGCCTATATTTCCTAAGGAGGCTGAAGGGATGTAACCTGTCACCCCTGATCCTCTCTAACTTTTACTGCTGCACAATGGAGAGCATCCTGACGAACTGTATCACAGTATGGTATGGCAGCTGTAGCTACTATGACCGGAAAGCCCTGCAGCGGGTAGTCAAAACTGCCCAACGCATTACCGGTACTCGGCTACCGACCATAGAGCACATATACCAGAAACGCTGTTTACGGAGGTCACGGACCATCATCAAAGACCCTACCCACCCCAGCCACAGTCTGTTCGCCCTCCTGCCATCTGGGAGACGCTACAGATGCATTCGCACCCGAACGACCAGATTTAGGAACAGCTTCTGTCCCAGGGCTGTCATCCTACTGAACTCCACAAATAAACTCTAAAGCCTGCACATCTGCCAATGCACTTTATTATGTTTATGTTAATGTATTACAAGCCAAATGAATGTTGAATGTTTAAATGTCTTAATCTAAATGTACACTCTTGGGAGCCGCAAGCCTACATTTCGTTGTACTGCACTTGTGCACTAACAATGACAATAAAGTTGATTATTATTATTATTATTAATAACAGAACTTCCCCTTCTTTCCCCTGCAGTCCAAGCTGGCGATGATCCGAAAGGACCAGTGTCGAACCGGTGGCGGACCTCCACAAGTGGTCACTCTCACGGATCTCGAGGAGAGTGCACCAGATTCTTGGAGGACGTCTGAGTGGTCCTGTTACCACTGCAGCTGCCGACCCCCTTCTCGACAGCGAGGGTAAGGCTCTCACCTTTTTCAGCTCTCTCCTTCCACTTGGTCCCCCCGCCAGCATGCTTTCTCAGTGTGCAGCCATGTCAGAGCCTTGCCGCAATCTGGCATGCCTTGCCGCCAACCTGACCTTTTGCTAAAGCCACTCTTCCACCTCCCTGCTTTCAGATGCTGCAGCACCAACTCGGGATCTGCGCCCTGAAGCTGCCAGTGCCAGTGCCTCCGGAGGCGAGGATCAGGAGGAAGCCGGAGCATCCGTTCCAACTTCAGGGGAGCGTACACATCTGCAGACTGGGGATAGTAGTTCCCTGGAGGGGAGGGGGGGGGCTCTGGTGATGAGCCAGTTGCCAGAACAAGCGGCATGCAGCAGCGTGGGGGGGGTAGGCAAGTTCGGCCACCGGCTCCCCGGAGGGCAAGGCAGGGAGTGATAGCTGCTGCACAGAGTGCAGAGGAGGTGCGTAGCCTTGCTGAAATGAGCACCCAGGCCCGGCTCAGGCACACTGAGCTGATGGCTGCAGTGGGGAGGATGCCTCAGTCGATAGAAACACTGGCAAAGAGTGTGTTGGACTTTGGAGCAGCAATGGAGAGGACTGTCCAGGGCTTCGAGGCTGCTATGGAGAGGACTGTCCAGGGCTTCAAGGCTGCAATGGAAAGGACTGTTCAGAGCCTCGGACAATCCCTGGAAAGGTCTGTCCAGGGCTTGTCCGAGGCAGTGGAATGGACTGCTCCGGCCTTGTCCGAAGCAATGGAAAGAACTGTCCAGGGCTTCTCCGAAGCACTGGCACCTGCCACACAGGTCCTCACTGCTGCCACGCAGTCACTTGCTGGCCTCGTCCACACCCAGATTGAGGCAACGCGAACTCTCACTGCAGCCACCCTATCTGCATCAGCTAGGATCACCCCGGGCCCTTCCAGTACCATACAAGGCCAGGAATCAGTAGAGCAGGCGATTGTGGCGGTTGAGCCGAACCGGTCCCCTCAGAGAGCCAGTGTGTCGTCCGACCATGGTGCAGGTGTCCTCTCTCGGCAGGTGACCATTGCTCATGCCACCGCTGGTACGTCTGCAGTGCAGCTGCCACCACCTGCAGGGCACACTGCTTCCAGCCATGCTCAGATCAAGCAGCCAGCTTCCGCACCCTCCAAGACCAGAGGTCGGCCAGGCCATCCCTCAGGGGCTTCTGCGCTTCCAGACAGTCAGCAGGCTTCCCCCAGCCTTGACCCCGCCACTGGGGTTCAATTACGTAGGAGCAGCAGGGAGGGAAGGGGCCGACCGCGAAAGAGAAGTCGTTCTCCATCAAGGGGCCAGCAGTAGAGGGAGGTGCAGAGACGTTTCTTTGGCCAAATTGAAGGACTCCCTCACCTGTTGTGATAGTTGGAAATGGTTTGTTTAGTTTTGTGGCTTTGCCGAAGAGTTAACTGTTATTTTGTTAGTTATGGTTTCTGTTGACATGACGTTGTTATGCTGGAAGGAAGGACTTTTGTGACAATAAAGAAAAGTTTTAATTTGCAATGGTACACGTAACTATTTACAGTCATGCTGGCCTTCAGAGCCTTTCAAAGATCCGCAGTGCGCAGGACGAATGACACCCATCATTCCGCCAGAGGGGCCTGGAACCGAGTCCTGATGAGCCTCTGACGGATGGCCCTTCCACTTGCAGGAGCCCTCCCATCTTCCTCCTCCTCCTCCTCCTTCTCCTCCTCGTCTGCATGCTCCTCCTCCTCCTCCTTGTCCGCCTGCTCGTCCTCCTCCTCCTCCTCCTCGTCCGCCTGCTCTGCTGGACCTTGAGGGACAGCTGGCATTGGCTGGGTGCGTCGAATCCTGTATGTATAAGACTACACTACCCAGCTGTATGATATTAAGACTACATTACCCATGAGGCACTAGGCTACCCACAAGGCAGCAGTCAAGATGGAAGCCTCTACAAGATGCTGTACAAGTCCACATGTGCTCAATAAAAGTAACTAGCAAAAGCTAGCTGTGTTCATAATAAGAATGTCTATTTATTAATGAACATAACACTCCTTCTCCTCCTCCTCGTCCGCATGCTCCTCCTCCTCCTCCTCGTCCGCCTGCTCATCCTCCTCCTCCTCCTCCTCGTCCGCCTGCTCTGCTGGACCTTGAGGGACAGCTGGCATTGGCTGGGTGCGTCGAATCGCCAAGTTGTGGAGCATGCAGCAGACGACGACGATGTGACCCACTTGCTCCGGCAAGTACTGCAGGGCTCCCCCCGAATGGTCCAGACAGCGGAAACGCTGTTTGAGCACACCAATAATGTGCTCTACAATGTTCCTGGTCGCCTGATGGCTGCTGTTGTACAGCTCTTCTGCTGGGGTGGTGGCCAAACGGAGTGGTGTCATGAGCCATGGGCAGAGAGGATAGCCCTTGTCCCCAAGAACCAGCCTCGTGGGTGAGCCGGCCCCTCAAAAAGGTCACAAACTGAGGTCTGCCGCAGGATGAAGGCATCGTGGCTGCTCCCTGGGAATTGGGCGTTGACTGCCATGATCATTTGGCGGTGGTCACAGACCAGCTGCACATTGAGGGAGTGGAACCCCTTGCGGTTGCGGAAGTCCTCAGGATTGAGCAATGGCGCCCGCAAAGCCACGTGTGTGCAATCAATCGCCCCCTGCACCATGGGGAAGTCCGCAATAGCAGCGAAGCCCTGCGCGCGCTCCGCCTGCTTCTCCAGGCTCAGAGGGAAGTTGATGAATTGACGCCTTCGTCTATAAAGGGCAGCTGTGACTTGCCGGATGCAACAATGGACTGCAAACTGAGAGATATTCGCAATGTCCCCAGTGGCTGCCTGAAAGGATCCGGTGGCATAGAAATTGAGGGCAACAGTCACTTTAACGGACACCGACAGAGAGGTCCTGCACCGTAGACGCGGCTGCAGATCCTGAGCAAGCAGGTGGCACAGCTCAGTTACAACCGCCTTCCCGAATCGGAGCCTTCGCACACACTGCTCCTCTGACATTGCAAGGTATGAGACCTGCTGCCTGAATACCCTCGCAGCGTACCCTCGGATTGGCCGACCTCCATTGCCCCTCCTCCTTCTGGCCAATCCCGGCCCTCTCTCCCGCCGTCTCTCTGCCCCTTCACAGTGTCCGGCCATGAGGACGTTGCCATCCAAAGCAGCTCCCATACCGATGCCAGTCGGTCCAAACGCTGTTAGGTGTAGCGCTCCAGCTGCTCCAGACAGGTTTGAAGGTCCCAAGTAGTCTAAGACTAAATTCCCAAAAATCTGCTCCACAGTAGCTCACCAACTCTCTCCAGCAACGATCACAATGAACAGGCCAAGTGGCTGCAGCTTTTATACTAGAGCTGTCCCCTTTAAATAGCGCCCCCCGACTACAAGAAGGGCCTGGTAGCGTTCCATTGAACTGTCACTAACAGCGCTAGGCGCAAAGATTCCGGGCGCCACCCAATATCCGGTCCGGGGCGCCAAAAAGGCGTTGCACACTGAAATGACGTCATGATCTGCCTGCGCCCGCGGGCGTGCGCAAAGAGTTAGCGCCGGCGCTAAAACAATACTCAATATGGGAGGTGGCGCAATATTCACTGCGCCCACCCGAACATTGGGTAACGCCCCAATTCTCAGGCTCTTTAGGCGTTAATCGCTGGTGCAAACAACCGAATTTCTAGGCCTATAAATACAAGTTCTTTCTTTATATGGAACGAAACACTTGAAGGTTGAATTTTACAGAAATGTGTTATACTTTAATATCCAGTGGCACAACTAGCAAGGCAGCAATAATGTCAATGGTGATCACAATGTATCAGTAATGTGATCACACTGATTTCATGCTGGAACATGAGACAAAGTCCACTAATGTACAAGGCTATAGCCAGAGTCTTTATTCACCTGTATTCACTTTTCTTGCAGGTGACTGTTGCAGCCTTTAGCATCCATCACACACATAATCACACTACAGTATCCAATGTGAACCCAGACTCCAGGCCTCACTATGTGCAATAACAACTTGCATTTACATAGCACCTTTAACCTAGAAAAATGTCCCAGTGGCATAATCAGACAAAATGGACACTGAGCCATTAGGAGGGATGACTAAAAGCTTGGTCAAAGTGGGTTTTTAGGAAGAGAGGAAGGCAGAGAAGCTTAAGGGGGGAATTTCAAAGCATGGGAACTAGATGACTGAAGGTACAGCCACCACTGTTGAGGCAGGGGGTAGGGAATGCATGAGGCCAAAGTTGGAGTACTGGGTTGTAGTACTGGAGGAAGTTACAGAGATAGGGAGGGATGAGAATTTTAATGGGAGGTGTTAGATCATCAGGTTCCAACAAAAGGTTAGCAAGGGCAAGAGTGATGGGCAAGCAGGACTTGGAGGTTGCCGTGCCGACCATGGTTCCGCTGTCTTGGCCATCACAAAAGTAAGTGGCTTGTGGTCTACAAAAGCCGTGAATGGGCGTCCTTCCAGTAGGAAGCGAAAATGGCGGATGACCAGAAACAATGCCAACAACTCCCTATCAAAAGTACCATACTTGCGTTCGTTCTTCCGCAATTGGCGGCTGAAGAAAGCCAGTGGTTGCCATGTGCCGTCGACCCACTGCTCCTGTACTGCCCCGATGGCATAATCAGATGCGTCAGTGGTAAGGGCAATGGTTGCGCCCGGAAGGGGATGTGCCAACATGGCTGCAGCAGCCAAAGCGTTCTTAGTGTCGAGGAAAGCCTGGTCCATCTGGGGTGTCCAATCGATCGGGTCTTTGCCCGATTTACCTCTGAGGGCCTCGTACAAAGGTTGCATCAACAATGCCGCCTTGGGGACGAACCGATGATAAAAATTGACCATTCCTAGAAATTCCTGGAGGGCCCTGACGGTCTGAGGAAGAGGGAACGAGGTGACTGCTTCCACCTTCGTGGCCAGCGGGACGGCGCCTTCTGAGGTGATTCTGTGTCCCAGGAAATCAATGCTGTGCAACCCAAACTGGCACTTGGCCGGGTTGATAATAAGGCCATGTTGGCTGAGATGAGAAAAAAGGGTACGCAAGTGCGTAATGTGTTCTTTCGTGCTGTTACCGGCAATAAGGATGTCGTCTAGGTAGACGAAGATGAACGGCAGATCGCGCAACACAGAATCCATGAGACGTTGGAAGGCTTGCGCTGCATTCTTCAGCCCAAACAGCATACGAAGGAACTCAAAGAGCCCGAAAGGTGTGATGACGGCAGTTTTGGGGGTGTCCTGAGGATGCACGGGCACTTGTTGATAGCCTCGGACGAGGTCTACTTTGGAAAAGATGGAATTCCCTGCCAGATGGGCCGAAAAATCCTGAATGTGAGGAATTGGGTACCGATCCGGTGTGGTAGCCTCATTCAGGCGTCTGTAGTCGCTGCATGGTCGCCATCCGCCACCCGGCTTAGGAACAATGTGTAATGGCGAGGACCAAGGACTATTCGAACGTCGAATAATACCCAGGCGTTCCATTGTATGGAACTCCGCCTTGGCGGCCGTGAGTTTCCCGGATTCCAGCCTTCGAGCTCTTGCATAAACGGGGGATCCTGTCATGGTAATGTGGTGCGCCACACCGTGCCTCGCGACTGAAGAAGAAAATGTGGGCCTGGTGAGCTCAGGGAACTCACTGAGAAGACGAGAGAACTCATTTGGAGATGGGACTGCACAGGCAACTGACCAAGACATCGCGGTGCTTCGGTGGCAGGGGACCGAGTGAAAAGTGGAGGCACTGATTAGCCGGCAGTGTCAGACGTCGACGAGAAACCCGTTTGCGCAGAAGAAATCTGCCCCCAGGATGGCCTGTGAGACTTTCGCCGTGATGAACTCCCAAACAAAACGTTCGCCGCCAAAACTCAACTGGACCCTACGCTTTCCGAACGTGCGAATGGCCGCACCATTGGCTGCCTCGAGGGGGGGACCTTGACCGCCGCATTGAAGATCTAGCTTCGACACTGGTAGGATACTGCACTGGGAGCCAGTATCACAGAGAAAACGTCGCCCTGACAGAGAGTCTGTAATGTATAGGAGTTTCCCTGCGGACCCGACGGCCGTCACAACTCCAGCGCGTCCCTTAGGTCTTATTGATCTTCTCAGAAACTGCTGGTTTGAGGTAGGTTTTTTTTTTGGTGAGAAACTGCAGGGCGGGCAGCAATTTCTGGCCTTCGCGCCGAAACGAGCGTGGTATGCACACCAGCCTGCAGGAGGAGGAGTCGGATTCGCTCTTGTGGGGGATGGGCGCCTCGTGGCTGCACAAGATTGTTGTGAGACGGTGAATATTTTATCCGCTTCCGCGGCGAGTTCAGCTCAATCCGTGATCGCGGAATTGGCCAAGGCCGTCTGTACTGGCTCTGGTAGTTGACAGAGAAACAGCTTGCGGAACAGAAAACATTGCGATTCCGAGCCCAAAAGCGTGAGCATTTGGCTCATGAGCTCTGAGGGTTTTGAGTCCCCGAGGCCGGGCATGGAGATAAGTCTGCGAGCGCGCTCTGACTTGGACAGACCGAAAACCTGCTGTAAACGTGCTTTTAAAGCTTCGTACTTGCCATCGTTCGGTGGACTCTCAAGGAGGCTGACGACCCGCGAGGCCATGGCGCTGTCGAGGGTGGAGACCATGTAATAATAACGGGTCGAATCCGCTGCTACTCCCCAGATTGCAAATTGGGCTTCCGCCTGGAAAAACCATGCGGCTGGTTGTTGCTCCCAAAATTGCGGCAGTTTGAGGGTGACGGCGTTCGTGTCCATGATGTAACTTCAACGAAAATTGTTCGAAGAAATCGGGGTCACCAATGTAGGAACTGGGGTTCCTAGCCGAAGAATTGAAATCGACTCAGAAAATCAAAAACAATAAAATTTAATGAACAAACGAAGCTGTACAGGAAACTGTAGGATACAATGCAAATAGGTCTGGTCTGCTTGAAAGCCTCTCTGGAAACTGCTAGAAGGTTCTGAGCTCAACTGCTAGCAGGTTCCGAGCTCAACTGCTAGCAGGTTCCGAGCTCTACTGCTAGAAGGTTCCGAGCTCTGACGTCATGATGTTCTTCCCACCGTTGAGAGATCACGTGACGGACGGCATGACGTCATCACGCGGAGTACAGGAAAGAAGCCCCAGTACAGTTAACAGATACATTAAAGGTGCAGCCCCCAGCTGTACTACATTGCTGTAAAAGGAATTATATACAATTGTCCATAATCCTCTGGTGGTTCCGCCACAGAGGGCTGTTATAAAAAAAATGCAAATGAACAGTAGGTTAATCAGCATCTGAAAAAGACAGATAGGTTAATATTACGGTGGGACCTTTCATCAGAACTTGGTCGCTCCCAAAATGTTAACGCTTGGATTTGCACTATTTTCTGATTTAATTCTGTAAATAAAGCTGCCATTTATGGGTATATAGTCAGTATTTAGTAGTGAAAATCAATTGTTAAATATTAAACATTAAATACATGGTAGATTTTCACCTTCATGGTCTGTGGTGTAATCTGGCAGATTGGTTAAAAAGGCCTTTATAGAACCTGACTGATCTTCATTCCATTGAAATCAATAGAATGCAAATAATGCATATTCTATAAAGGGTGAGCAATTCACCCCACCACATTACTACCTAGGCAGTGAGAACGATAATCTACCCCATTGTTTCCTCTTACTAAGTCACTCCTATGGGCTTGTGACTTTGCAGATGCAACAACACCATCTTAAAGATACGCTTATCATTTTGTGTGTTGAACGCATAAAATGGGTCAAAAACAGGAAACATTATCAGAAATTTAAAACTTTCATACTCCTGTGAAATAAGATTTGATTACTCAATTATTAAAGTGAACGACTGTTGCAATGTGAATGACAATTACAATTTTATATACAAGAAACAGCCGCCTGTTGCTTGCCCGGCTTGATATTCAGTTCTATTGAAGTCAGTGGAACTCGATATTGGGCGGGGCGTACAGACGCCTGATACGATAGCACCCGTTTTGCGCTACACCCAAAATGAATATCTACCCCAAAAACTCCATATGGATCACATTTCACTCACTTAAGTTACAAATTTCTCATTATTTTTGAAGTTAACACTACATTTGAGCTCGCATTTATCAAAAAATAGTAGCTTTACCTCATTGTAATCTGACTAAAAAGCATCCATGGTTATTGGAGCATGTGTACTAATATTCCTAAAACCCCATCCAAGAGGTTTTCTTCCTTTGAGGGCTGCAAAGGCATTTACGCATAACAAGAACTTAACAAGCGTATCTGTGATAATTTAAACAGGTCACCAAGGCTTTTAATATTATGCCAAGTATGATTTGTAATTTTCATCTATTCTGTGATGGAAAAAAAGAGAGAAGTTGCATAGCATGTCTATCCCTCGAAGGTTTAACCCTTTGAAGATATTAGTAGCAGTTTGTGAGTGTCGTGCTAAGTGGCAATCAATCTGTTTTCCTTGCACATTATGAAGAGTTGTGTTGTATCTGTAGACTTTGTGCAAATTGTGCTTCTCTGATTATTACTGTTGTTATTCGTATGAATCTAGAATCAGATTAATGATTGATGCGAGTTTCTTTGACTGTTTTGAATTAAAACAGCAAAATGTGAAAGCCATTATTCCAATCTATTTACATGTAGTTGATGGTGGCTATTTTTGAATTTACAATTATTTTCCAAGAAATTTCCAATGGACAGAAAACTTAATCCCTTAATGTCTGACGCTAACTGAATCTGACAACTAATTCTTAAATCGTGATTATCAGCACCCTGCAAACACAATCAGCCTTTTTTTTGGTCAATTAATAATTTATAGACTTGAGGCTGGAACTATCTAGCGGCGATACTAGCGGACGATTGCTTTAAGCATTGACTCTATTCCTCGGTCTGCTATTTCAACAGATGTGTTAACCTGTTTATTTTTATCCATCCGCCAATGTCTCCAACATTATGGGTTTTAATATTTGACAAATAAGGTGCCCGCTATCACTGCATCACATCGTATCATCCAGTGAGAGGATCATTTAAACAGTCATTAGCAAATTTCTCACTAATTATAAAAATAGGGCCGATGTTTCTACTTTCTGATCTCTGTTGACTTGAGAAGGCTCATCACAGAGATGGCACTAGCTAATTCAGCTCTGTAAGTGCACACACAAAGTACAATTTCCTTCAAAAACATAGAATATATTCATAATTTTTCAGCCTTATTCAAGATGAGCTGACGAGTGTTACAAATGAAACAACGAGGTTTCCCCAATGGTTCGGGGATTGTATTTATTAAGTAGTTGAGTTATACAGACCGAGATGGTCCCAGGTTTGATTTCCAGTTCATGTTAAGTTAGTTGATCTCAGCCAGGGTGGCAGTTGGGGCATGACAATTGGCCTCAGAGCCAGTGTGTTGGATGATTTGCCCAGCCTTCCTACTCCAAGTCTCACATGTTGATGGCCACTTTGCCCAGCAAGATTCAACACCTTCAGAACAGGAACAAAGGGGTGAAAGTGAGTGAGAGCTTCAAACAAGGAGCTGAATGGTGAAGGTGGGAACATGGTCCTGGGTGCAGCCCAATGTTTTTACTTTCCTGAACCTGACAGCACCAAACACTGAAAAGTCTGGGGGAGAACAAACAGCCGCAACTCTCAATCACTTGAAAATAACTACATAAATAACCAGCCACACACAAGTTTCAAAAATGCATTTCTTGTCTGTATTGGCTATTAGGAATTGCAACCATTACAAAATGGAAGCATCTCCTAATTCACAGTGTTGGCAGAAAAATATTTGTCAAAATGAATAAAACAAGCTTCTGAATGGTGAAGGTGGAAAAATCTAACTATTTTAGACAAGGCAGTTCAGTCAACCTCATTAGCTCCATTACTAAATTACCATGAAGTGCTTTCTACATCAATGTATCTTTCCTGTGCTAATAATCTACATACATATTCCATGTTGGCTACCATATGTGAATTCACTGCCTCTGGTTTGGTTTACTGTGAAATGTAGCAATCTCTGTGTTGCATGAAGAAAAATGATTTGTGTCACTGTGCATGTAGGTGGAACTCCAAGGACCTTACTTCAAGCAGCCCCAACTAGAATAACCTTTTCAGCAGAATAAAGCCGCATTTCTTGTTTTGTTCTAGTGTTCTTTCCTATTCTGAAGGTGCTAACTCTTCTGGGATACGGTGCTCTGGGGGCCGGCAGCCCTCCATTACCTCGCCCAAGTGGCCAACTATCAAGTGTGAGCTGAGACAGTGTCACCCAATGTCCGCACGCACACTTACTACTAGACGTCACTAGATTGCAATGAGAAGTAAGAACCATGGCTGATTGTTTCCCTTGCTAGCCCAGCGCCACTGAGGACAATTGGAGCATCTCAACTGCTGCTCTGGATGATGTCAATTGACTCAGCACAGAACGGAAAGTAGCATTTTAGAGTAAAGATGAGCTATTCACTGGCTACTAGTATAGTGATTGGTTTATTATTCCATAATCCAAAACTTCTACTCTTTATTCTCTACTATGTCCCTTCAGACTGTTACAGTGGTAAAATGAAGTGATGCAAGTTCATTTCTGACAAACTTCAGTTTTCAAACAGTTAACAGCTCTGATTCATTACTTTTTGTAAAGATTCAGCTCTTCTCTACCAGTAATACTTGGCCTTTGCTGCCTAGATTTCTCTTGTAATCAGCACCATATGTTTGATTCACAAACGATGAGGAAATTCGAGGTCAGGTTAATGGAGACCAGGAGAAGGCACTTGGTTTAAGAGAGTGCCAGGCTAAATGATTCAATAGTCAAACTAAACGCTCGTGTGACTGTGTCCCTTAATTCTATTATACACATTAAATTCATTGGGTCTCGAAGCAGTAGCCTCTTTTTCTAAACGCTGAAGTTTTTCGGTTAAATAGCATTGTTGATGGCAGATTAGAACTCGATAGGGTGTGTGTGTGTGTTTGGAAACAGCTGCAACCGTCAGCTGCCTGTCCCCATTGTCGAGGTCAGAAGTACTCGGTCATTGACAATACCTCTATTATTACCAGTTTAATGAAGCACAGAGTGACAGGGTAATCCTGGCCTGTCACAATTCACCATTCACTGCACACTCCTGGCGGCCCTCTCTCACACACCCCTGCCCTCCACCCACCCGCCCCCAAAATATTTATTTCCAAATCAAGGCTCCAGCCTTCAGAGAGATTAATTGCTAATAATCTGATGCCATGAAAGAAATGGGAGCTGGGTGATCCCCTACAGTTTGGCAACATTTCAGTAGTCGAATAAAAGAAAAGGTGTAGAACAAAATTAAGATTTTCTTTTTAAACTTGAGGATATTTGATTAAAAGTCCTCTAGTTGTGTGAATTTATTTTATTCTACTTAACAACTGACCATTTAAGGCTTACAGGGAACTTGCTGGAGAGGAGAATGGATGTGAACCCTTGTCTGTCAATTCCAGCTTATGACATGGTCTTGGGTGCAGCCCAATATTTATAATTTCTTGAATACCTTACAGCACTAAACACTGAAAAAGCTGGGTAAGAACAAGCAGCCACAACCCGCAATCACTTGAAAATAATCTGCCACATACAAGCTTCAAAAATGAATTTTCTAATATTGATGATTAGGAAGTGCAACTATTAGAAAATGGAAACATTTCCTAATTCACGGTGTTAGCAGAACAATATTTGTCCGTTTGTTCCACAAGTCTTTATCTGTTCGGAACCCGTCTCCCTTGTGCTACTAGCTGTAGCCTTGGCAGCATCCGGGAGAAGCATCCGAGAAGGCGCCGAACACTTCGAGTCTCTTCGCCGGGAGCAAGTGGAAGCCAAGCGCAAGGAGTGCACGTCAACCAAGCACCCCACCCACCCGCCCCTTCAACCACCGTCTGCCCCACCTGTGACAGAGACTGTAGGTCCTGCATTGGACTCATCAGTCACCTGCAAACTCATTTTTAATGTGGAAGCAAGTCATCCTCGGTTCCAAGGGACTGCCTAAGAAGAACCTTGGCATGTCTCAGTCTGTACGCATGTTATGGGATGGTACTTGTGAGTCTAAGTCTGATTCTCAGTCCTGCCTGACACTCCAGTCTTAAAAGACACTTTTATACCTTTTCACATTATTTTAAGTGGTCCCAGGAAAGATCTGCAACAGCCACTCTCTTTATTTTTTCTCATTCCACCCTCCTAATCAACCCCAGAGACCTGCAATTCCCTTTGTTATATGGGAGGGAATCTAGCTCTGTGCTTTAAGTTTGAAGACAGCTTACAAGAAAATGTGGGTTTCCAATTCCATCAGGCCTGCAGAGCTTGGATCATTCGTGCTGTTGACGGCAATGGATACTGTGCATCTGTAGTCAACAGCATTCCATTAACGTCAAACCACCTTTATACTGGGTGCTCCAAGACACAGCACTCAGATGAAACCCGCAACCTCCAAGTACCACTCTCCCCTTTCTATTGCACCTATGCACTTCACATCTCCTTTAAAGAACCAGTAGATAACAGCCTGCTAACATCTGCTTCTGGGTTCGTGAAACAATGGGTCCCAGGCACCATCAGAGGATTTATATTCATTGTCAGCCGCACAATATCAACAGAACAGTTCCCCTTTTCTTTGTCATGTATGGAACCTCATCATCGTGCTTAAGAATCTTCCAAACCAAACCATTGAAAAGTCCACATGAATAGAGTTTCTGTTGGCCTGATACAGAGTGCATACTCTCTCCCCACTTAGTTTTTCTCATCTTAACTTCTTACGTTACTTATGGCCAGAGAACTTAGGAGAGGCTGGCAAAAGCCAAGACTTAGGATCCCCAAGTGTGCACAGGGATACTACTGGAATTTAGCCAACTAAAGCAATGCATCTTACTAGTAAGCTTCTTGAAGCTTGTCCAATTAGGACCACTTTATCCATTAGCCCATTGTCATGCAGGGTTATTCGGCGCCATGTGGGAAGAAGCCTAGACTGCCCCTCCAGCCTCCATCGATGAGCTAGGCTGGCTGCTTGACCATTACAGTATTGTGGACCTGCCTTGGTCAAGTGTCAGATTGTTGAGTCTGCCACAAAGAAGTGGCTCGATTCTGACCTCCCGCCTCCAAGCTTATCATTTTGGAGCTAACTTGACGCCAAAGAAACTCCGCTTACTGCCCAAAGAGAAGTGTCTTAAGCCATCAATGGATTTCATCAGTTCTCAAGTCAGTCACTGGTGCTATAGCTTATAGAGGCAGAGCTCCACATCCTGTTAAAGAAAGGTTATCACTGGGTTTCCTTGAACCCTCAGGTGAGCCCTACACTCCAAGCAGGAGATAGCTGTGATGATAAGAATCATGGAGTCGTCATTGATGCAAATGAAAGCTGTAGAAGCAGCCAATGACAGAAGCAACCTTACCAGAGTGCACTGATAAAAATCTACCAAGAAAACAGTTTCAGAAACATGAATGTACATGTCAACATGACTTATACATGTACAGATGTTTGGAGGTAAAATCCTGCACAAGGTATGTCCACCATATGGGAATGCAGCACAGTGAGTGCACAGTAGTATGGGAATACATTGTCTTTTGCTTTTCCACTGCCACTGATAAATGGTGCGTTTCCATTGGTGCTGTAATGATTAATTTAACATGACAATATCGGGGAGTGGGTGGAGGTGAGGGGCCTTAGGAAGAAACCTCTTTGTTCAATATTTTGTAGAACAAAAACTACGTAAAATATAGTTTAAACCCTCCAATTTTTCACCTTTTTTTCACCCACAAGCCAAGCTTAATTTTCACCTTTATGTGTTTCTCTTACTCTGGGAGATTGAGATGATCTTATCTGCAACTAAAAGGAAAATATAGAGTTGGACAGTGTAAACCTGACACCGGCAAACCCTACAAATGTATCGGTTCTCATTCTTAAATTATTTCTGTTACATTCCTTATCTTCAGAACATGGAGCCTCGAGAGCTTCTGAGTTAGGTGGCTTCTGAAAAACAGGTTGGATTCTGGAATGTCTGCAGTATTAATGGTTTTTATTCATTCACAGGATGTGGGTGTCGCTGGCAAGGCCGGCATTTATTGCCCATCCCCAACTGTCCTTGAGAAGGTGGTGGTGAGCTGCCTTCTTGAACCGCTGCAGTCCGTGTGGTGAAGATACTCCCACAGTGCTGTTAGGTAGGGAGTTCCAGGATTTTGACCCAGCGACGATGAAGGATCGTCGATATACTTCCAAGTCAGGATGGTGTGTGACTTGGAGGGGAACTTGGAGGTGGTGGTGTTCCCATGCGCCTGCTGCCTTTGTCCTTCTAGCTGGTAGAGGTCGCGGGTTTGGGAGATGCTGTCAAAGAAGTCTTGGTGAGTTGCTGCAGTGCATCTTGTAGATGGTACACACTGCAGCCACAGTGCGCCGGTGGAGGGAGTGAATGTTTAAAGTGGTGAATGGGGGGCCAATCAAGCGGGCTGCTTTGTCCTGCATGGTGTTGAGTTTCTTGAGTTTTGTTGGAGCTGCACTCATCCAGACAAGTGGAGAGTATTCCATCACACTCCTGACTTGTGCCTTGTAGATGGTGGAAAGGCTTTGGGGAGTCAGGAGGTGAGACACTCGCCGCAGAATACCCAGCCTCTGACCTGCTCTTGTAGCCACAGTATTTATGTGGCTGGTCCAGTTAAGTTGCTGGTCAATGGTGACCCCCAGGATGTTGGTGGTGGGGGATTCGACAATGGTAATGTCATTGAATGTCAAGGGGAGGTGGTTAGACTCTCTCTTGTTGGAGATAGTCATTGCTTGACACTTTTGTGGCACAAATGTTACTTGGCACTTATCAGCCCAAGCCTAAGTATTGTCCAGGTCTTGCTGCATGCGGCCACAGACTGTTATATATTTATATAAGGCTTCAAGTTATAGTCCTCAATTCCTAATGAGGCCAAAGCTTGAACATGAGACTAAAGCTAAAAGCTAGGTCATCAGTGAACAAAACATACCATGGCACTTACAAAGTTGATCACACTAAAGCATGCTTGTAACAACTCCGTTTACCAGCAGTTATTGAAAGGTTGTGTAATGAATGAGACACAAATTGAAACATAGGTCACCATAATATTGAAGGACTCTTTGAAAGAATACAGTATGAAATATACAGCAGTGAATCCACTTATTTGCATTGCACCAAATGTGCGTCATGTGTGTATTTCCAGTACAAACCTCACAATATTTCTCACACAAGATACAACACTGGGACTTGGTAATAATCGGCACCTCAGGATATTGGCATGAATTCGTTTATAGCAGGATTGTGTGTTGCAGGATTTGACTATAAGTGCATACTTATTAAACACTAACATCCCCCCTATTTATTTCTCTGAAAGCCTGAACCATTCTGTGTGTAATAAAAATGTCATTTTCATTTAAGTATGTAGGTTTGTATTCACAAGCAAAATGTGAATTTCCTTACATATCAGCATTGTATGTCAGGTCAGTTTCACACAAGCTCGAGCAGTGTTTTCTAACTTAACACTTGCTCTGAACAAGAACTCACCTTCTTACTATTAACATTGATGCAATGATCCAACTTTAGACTTAGTCGTGAAAAATCCCCTTAAAGGAGCTGCAATTCTGAGCTGGAATTATTGGTACCAGAATCACTAACATTGTAATTCTAGTGCCAACAGTTTGTGAATAAATCAGTTAAAAAAAGGTACAGTTAATATAAAAAGTGCAGCCAGGGTAATAATTCTGACAGTCTACCAAAATACCAATTTTGAATGAATTCAGGTGGGCTGAGCTGTGTGTTCTCACCCATTTGCAGTCTGGCCCCATTTCACAGGCTCACCAGCAAGTTCGACACTTCACCTGATCTGGAAGGGGAGGGGGCAATTAATTTAGAGCTGCGTGAAGTCAACTGTTTAATGTTAAATAGTTCCTCAGAAAGGTTATTGGTACTGTACAATAGACCCTACTTTCAAATGAAATGCTTTTACACTCCTTTATGCAGTTACATGTACTGTTTGAGTACAGGGAAATAAACCTGAAACATTGGCCCAGAAATTCGGGTCGGGGGCTTCCCGTGGGTGCAAGCCCCCGACCTACACTTACATATCGCGCTGACATTTGAAGACTGGGCCTGCTTGGATTTCCGGTCTGTGGCCCGGTTCAGCTCCCGGCGCGCTGTGCGTGTGTGATCCAGCGGCGTACTTAGTGCGATGAGCCGGCTGGGATCACATGAGCACTGGGCAACCAATGGGAGTTTGCAAAAGTCCATTCATGAGTTAGACATAAGACCTGTCAAACTCATGAAAAGTACGGGCGCCCAAAACACTACTTAAACTTTAAATAAAAGTTTAAAAAACATTCCAATAATTAAATTAACTATTAATAACTTTAAAAAACTAATTTAAACAATTATTCAAATTTCTGCCAAAATTTTTTTTTCAAGAAATCGGGTCCAAAAATTAACTTACCTTACTGTAAATTCTTTAAAAATAATAAACCTGTGGAAAAAAAATTCTAACTTTAATTATTAGACCACTTACCTTATAAAACTAAGTCCTTACGTCTGCTTTTTACATTCGTAAAAAGTGGAGGCCTTCACGCACGGACAAACCTGTCAAAAAAAACGAAGTTCAACGCGTACCCGCTGCCTCAAACGTCACTAGGGAACCGCCTCTTAACCCCTTGGTTCAGAGGAGAGGAAATGCCGGTTTTCCGCGCATGCACTGTGCATGCTGAAATCCGGCACTTCCAACGGGCCCACGCGTGAGTACCCCGTCCGTACTCACACGTTGGGACCGGAATTACTGGGCCATTGAAGCAAAGTTGAACAGACAGCTTCCACACTCGGCGCACGGCACTGAAGGATTGAGGTCACCGTGATCAGAACTGGATTAAGATTTCTAGGGGCCGAGCACCAAGAATATTCAGGGTCCCTCCGCACTCTCCCCACCCACCACAATCACCCACCGCCCCCGCCCCCGCCCCGGACAATCCCCCCCCCCACAATCCCCCCACACAATCCCCCCCCACAATCCCTCCTCACAATCCCCCCCCACACAATCCCTCCCCACAATCCCCCCCTCACAATCCCCCCCACACAATCCCCCCCCCACAATCCCCCCACCCCACAATCCCCCCCCCACACAATCATCCCCACCACACTCCATTAAAACATAAAACACACAGTGAAACGCATGAAGTAATAGGTCCCTAGAATGTTTACATACAGCATTACTAGTAAAGCAAATCATATCACAATATACTACGCTTAAATGAAACAGATCCAGCGGTTGTATGCAGTTTTGTTTGCGTTATGGAGCGTTTTACCGGGGGCTCCATATTTGCTGGGGCCCCTGGGCACAGGCCAGGTTGGGCCATGCGTTGTTCCGCCAGTAACCATGTTGCAGTCAAAGGAGGCAGGAGCTTCAAACAGGAGCTGCTCAACCTTGACAGGAAGAAGATGCTATAGCAAAAAATGTTACTGGGGAAAACCCCACACCTGTAGCAACACTTGCTGTTATCAGAATAGCTGTAACATGGAATTGGGGATTGTAGGTAAGCCAAGAGTAGCGACAGGTATTGGAGCTGCCACACTGCGATGGTTCTGCCCTGGAAAGTATCGCGGTGTGAATTTCACTTACGTTTCAATCCTTGAACTAAGTTTCATTTTAAGTGCAGAAAGGATTGGTAAAAATGGTGACGTCGTCATTTTCCCAATTGCACGTCTCTTTTGACACCTGTTAGATGATGTGCACAGCGGAGACCAAAGGAAGGAGCTACCACACATAACTGTTTACAAAATGTTGCAGATACGCCGACTCTCACAGCACAAAGGGTTAATATGTTTAGAGTTAGTCTTCCTTCTGCCGCTGAAAGGTCTTAATAACCAGAAACATTGTCCATTTTTCTGTCATCCCTTTGTTACATACTTCAGTCATTCTACATAACATTAAGTTCAGGGTTGGTTACTGGGGCACATATGGAGGAAAGCAGGTCAGTGCCCCCCCAGGACTGGTAGGAAATGATTGACAGCTGTGTGCTAAGTTGATTTGGGGTAATTAATGTATTTTTCTGGCACTATAACAATAAATTAAAATTTATCAGGTCAATATGTGGATAGGTTATGTTTTTTTAGATGCATCTGGGTCCTAGTGCCCATCTGATACTGAGATTGCAAATCCTGGTATAAAAAGATAGTTGTGAAAGTGCAGATGCCTGCCACAATGAAGCAAATGTTGAAGCGATCACCTGGGACCAAACTTGTCATATGGTCCTAGTTGTTTTCCTGAATGCTTTCTCTTCACCACTTAAGTGCCAAGTAATGACCATCTCGAATAAAAGGAAGTCCAGTCATCTCCCCTTGATCTGTCATTTCCGAGTCCATCGCCAACAACATTTTAGGAGTCATCCTTGACCAGAAGTTTAACTGGACCAGCTATAGCAACACCATGGCAACAAGAGCAGGGCAGAGACTGGGTAATCTGCTCACTTCCTGACTCCTCAGACCCGCTCCCTCATCTACAAGGCTCAAGTGAGGAGTGTGATGATATTCAAGAAGCTCAGCACCATGCAGGATAGAACAGTTTGCTGAATTGGGGCCCCTGCCTCTGGACTCAATAGCCACTCCTTCCATCACTAGTGCACTGTGTCTGCAGTACTTACAATTTGTAGGATGCACTACAGCAACTCAGCAAGGTTTCTTTGGTAATACCTGCCTCCCCTGAGAACCCTACCACCGAGAAGGACAACAGCAGCAAAGTTCACTTCTAAGTCACACATCATCCTGACTTAAACATATACCACTGTTCCTTCACCCACTCTCTAGGCACATACATGAATGCCTGGGTTAATATCCTAGAGTTCCCTGCCTAACGCCATCATGGGAGCACCATCACCGCAAGGACGTTGCCAGCATCACCCACATCCAAAGAATAAATAAAAGGTGCCTTATCTGCTAGAGCAAACGCCTTCATCATTTTCCCCATGAAAAGCAGCCAGCTTCAATGGAAAAGAAAATCAGGTGGGATGTAACCAGGCTGTCAGTTCACTATTGACTGTTTCGCACTTGCGCCAAAGTCAAATTTCACCCCTGATGTGCTGTAAGGCCGGCTTTAATCAACTTAAGTGCCTATTGCACGCACAGCACAAACAAAGTGGCCCAATAAAATGGACCAATACACTATCCATACCTTTGCACCTTTGCCCTTGGCCCTACCATAGATATAAATTCAGTCCTCTGCTGCTATCTTATTCCACCATATCCCAACTGAACTCGTAGGACACCGTTGAAATAAAATAAGCTAATTTCCTCCCCCCTAATGGTGCGAGGTGCATGTGCGCCCACTGATGCTCCCCGTCACAAAAAATTGTGTGATCTGTGTTCCCTACTACTCTGTCTAAATGATTCCACAGTGGGAGGAGGAAGTATGGTGCTGACTGCTGAGTGCGTATCTCAGGTTGCAGATGGCCCTGTACCTCCATGAGAAGGAACAGTATCCTTACACTGACAAATTTGCTGTCTCATTCTAGGGTTGAAGGGGAGGCGATGGGTAGGATCCTAACAGGTTGTATTGAAGAATAATTGGGTCAGCAATAAAGAATGATTAACCATCGTTCTTAAAACTGCAATCATTGACACATTTCTGTGTCCTGTACTCTAATAATGCTAATAATCTCTTGTTCCAGGTTCAGTACATATGCTACCAGAGCATAGTTTGTGGATCTTTTTGCTTTGCTCCCCTCTTCTCCCCAAAGTGGGAACCAGTTCAACGGGCACCAGAGACCATCATTCATGTGTGTGCCTAGATAGTGGGTGTTGGCAGGCTGTTCAACCATGGAAGCATTATAACTGAGCTACTCCTATTCTCACCCAATGTTCACATACACACTCTTTTTATCACACAGCACTAGGTTGTGTTCAAGGGGAAAGGTTTCTTCAGGATGCTTTGTATAACAAAATTGTGAATGCATTCAAATGAACAATTTTGCTACACATCGTTCTCAGAGGAAAAATTCCTTCCCAGGGCGGGAAGTGGGAACTCTGGCTGACTTTCCTCTCCCTAACCCAGGGAGGTCAATTGTCACACCCTTATTATAATCCCAATATTATATCAGCAATGACCAGAAATTGAACCTGGGACCTTGTAGTCTCAGTTACATGCAAGCTTTACTAACTCAATCATTAGGTGAGATCATAGTTTGTGTTTATCACAACTCAGAGCAAAATTATTTTATATTTAATGGAAGATTCTTCTTCTTAGGCAGTCCCTCAGAACCGAGGATGACGTGCTTCCACACTAAGAATGAGTTCTCAGGTGACTGATGAGTCCAGTGCGGAACCTACAGTCTCTGTCACGGGTGGGGCAGACGCTGGTTGAAGGGGCGGGTGGGTGGGTTGCTTGGGTTGACGTGCGCTCCTTCCGCTGCTTGCGCTTGGCTTCCGCTTGCTCCCGGCGAAGAGGTCTAAGGTCGAGGTGTTCGGCGCCTTCCCGGATGCTTCTCCTCCACTTTATGCAGTCTTGGGCCAGGGATTCCCAGGTGTCGGTGGGGATGTTGCACTTTTTCAAGGAGGCTTTGAGGGTGTCCTTGAAGCGTTTCCTCTGCCCACCTGGGGCTCTCTTGCCGTGCCGGAGCTCCGAGTAGAGCGCTTGTTTTGGGAGTCTCGTACCGGCTATGCGGACAATGTTGCCCGTCCATTGGAGCTGATCGAGCGTGGTCAAAGCTTCAATGCTGGGGATGTTGGCCTGAGTGAGAACACTGATGTTGGTGCGCCTATCCTGCCAGTGGTTTTGCAGGATCTTGCGGAGGCAGCGTTGGTGGTACCTCTCCAGTGCTTTGAGATGCCTGCTGTACATGGTCCATGTCTCTGAAGCATACAGGAGGGCAGATATCACTGCTGCCCTGTAGACCATGAGCTTGGTGCTGGGTTTGAGGTCCTGGTCTTCAAACACTCTTTTCCTCAGGTGACCGAAAGCTGCACTGGCACACTGAAGGCGGTGCTGGACTTCGTCATCAACATCTGCCCTTGTTGACAGTAGGCTCCTCAGTTTTGGAAAGTGGTCCACGTTGTCCAAGGCTTTGTCGTGGATTTTGATAATCGGGGAGCAGTACTGTGTGGCGGGGGCAGGTTGGTAGAGGACTTTTCTTACGGATGTTTAGTGTAAGGCCTATGCTCTCGTATGCTTTGGTGACGGTGTTTACGATGGTTTGGAGTTCGACCTCCGAGTGAGCGCAGACGCAAGCATCGTCTGCATACTGTAATTCGACGACAGAGGATGGGACGACCTTGGCTCTGGACTGGAGGCAATGGAGGTTGAACAGTTTCCCGTTTGTTCTGTAAATTAGCTCCACTCCAGCAGGGAGCTTACTGAGGGTGAGATGGAGCATTGCAGCAAGGAAGATTGAGAAGAGCATTGGTGCGATGACACAGCCTTGCTTGACCCCGGTCCATACGTGAATTGTGCCTGTGGTAGATCCATTGGTCAGGATCACGGCTTGCATGTCGTCGTGAAGCAGGCAGAGGATGGTGACAAACTTTTGACGGCAGCTGAATTTGATAATTCCATAATCCCTCACGGTTGACAGTGTCGAAGACCTTTGTGAGGTCAAAGAAGGCCATGTACAGCAGTTGGTGCTGTTCCCTGCATTTCTCTTGTAGTTAACGCGTGGTGAATATCATGTCCATTGTGGCCCTTAGTGGGCGGAATCCGCATTGCGACTCTGGGAGGAGCTCTTCAGCCACTGGGAGAAGGCAATTGAGGAGGATTCTTGCGATGACTTTCCCTGTGGCAGACAGCAGGGAGACTCCTCTGTAATTACCGCAATCGGACTTGTCACCTTTCTTGAAGCTGGTCACGATTACGGCATCTCTGAGATCCCCTGGCATGCTCTCCTCCTTCCAGATAAGAGAAATGAGTTCATGAATTCGCGCCAGCAGTGCTTCTCCACCATGCTTTAGCGCCTCAGCAGGAATTAATCTGGTTGTTATACACCTGACAATGTTGCTCACATTATAATACTTTACAAAAAATCATGTGATGTCTAATGTGGGATTTATTGTATAACCTAGAGGAGCACTCAGCTCCAGCGAGGCTGGTTACTGTTCCTTCCCATTCTCTGTGTTTCTGTAAGTCTCGCTTTCTCTTTCTCTCTCCCTCGCTCTCTCTCTCTCTCTCTTTCTCTCTCTCTCTCTCTCTCTTTCTCTCAATATCCACACCTGTGAATATTGTGTCCTTATTTCTTCCTGTGTCTTATCGCTGCCTGTCTGTAAGCACTTTTAGTTTTTGTCTCTCTTTCTCCATCCTTCATTGTCAAGGTTTCGAGGCTTGTGTTCTATGTTAGTGACTTTCTTTCTCTGGATCTCTGCCAATCTTTGTGTGTGTGTCTTCCTAGCACCGTTTTGCTTTGCAGTGAAAATATTAACTAAGTCTTTCTTTAATATAAAACATAATTTATTTGTTCTCTCGTTCATTCTCTCATTATTTCTGCCTGCCCGCTCTCTCTCACCCACACACAAACTTGTACAATGTTATCACTTTTGTGGCATCACAACAACAGGTGCTGTGCCCCTACATGCTCTGAAAATTCTATTTTACACACAATTGAACTGTATTAGAAATGAGTGAGCACCAAAACTAACGTTTTATTTCTGTTGCCAAGATCAAGGTAAAATGTCAATTCTTTACTTAGAAAGCAGTTCATTTGAATTCAGTAGTATACAGACAGTGAGGTAGGCAGACAGATAGATTAATAAACAGGTACACTTTGGTCCTTTCAGTCTTCACTAATAGAAAAATTGTAAGCAAGAAAAGGTTAACCCCGTATGTGTGGAACAAGTTGCAGTCTGGACGGCAGTAACTTGTGGGGCTCAATGCTTTTCACGTCGACATCACAGCTTGGAGTGGCTGCTGTACCTATAGCACCAAGAGTGACTCAATGGACTGATAAAGGGATTAAAGGCAGTGACACTACACAAAGCTTTACTCAACATCCAAAGACTGATTAACTCTTCCCATCACAGTTTATATCATGTAGATCCCTTAATTGCATTACTGCGTCACAATATATACAATATACTTCACCCCCCAATATTTTCTCAAACTGATACATCAACAAAGTTACAACCTGATTCTTTATTTTGTTAGATACTTTACCTAAAAGGATCTGAGACAACATGATACAAAAACATGTTGGACAAGGACAAGTTAGTCCCTTCAATCTTCACTAATAAAGAATGTAACAGAAGTGGACTTACTTATGTTTTAACATGCAGATTCTTTTCTGTAACTTTAATCCTGTGATATCACAAGCCAACCCAGATAATCTTCTTTTAACAAGTTGTAACAACAAAGGAAAAATGATCAGTTTTATATGTTAAAGAATATAGTAGCAGACGACCTGATGAATTACAGTCACGTGGTGTGTTTTCAGAGAGTAAATCAGTAGTGCTATTATTCAACTTTCATTTGTTTCAAAGGGCTAATAAAAAGCCTTTCTATAGACGGGCGCATTAATAGCAAGAAGACAGTCAAGGTGAGGCGGGGCCTCAGAGATGAAGGAGGCAAGCTTGTAGTCAAAAAAGAGAGAACAGCAGAGATAGTAAATAAGTAATTTGTCTCTGTTTTCACAGAGGAGGTGGATATTGGCGCTGTTGAGCCTCCAGGGGTGGGTGCAGAACAGTTAGTGGAGCTTACTATTCAAAGAGAATTGGTACTAAAGAAGTTAAACTTAGAGCAAACAAATCACCAGCACCTAATGGTTAACGTCAGAGGATCCTGAGGGAGTTCGAAAAGAAATAGTGGAGGCTTCAACCATCATTTTACAACCTTCTGTGGAAATGACAACTGTGCCAGAGAATGAGAGGGTAGAAAATGTGATACTCCGCAAAAGAGACGTGGATAAACCAGGAAATTATAAACCATTTAGTTCTATTTCAGTTGGTGGTAAACTACCAAGCCATTAATTTCCACAATAGCAAAATACTGCGGATGCTGGAAATCTGAAATAACAACAGAAAATGCTGGAAATACTCAGCAGGCCAGGCAGCATCCGTGGAGAGAGAAACAGAGTTAACGTTTCAGGTCTGGGACCCTTCATCAGAACTGGAAAAAGCTGGAGATGTAACAGATATTTGAGACAGTGGGGGGCGGGGGGGTTAGGAGGGAAGGAAGGAATTGAAAGAACATCCTGTACTTTTGTAAGAGGCAGGAAAGATAAAATGTTGCAAATGGGAATGGCAAAAATCATGCTGCATGAAAATGGGGGCAGGGATAATTATCTGAAATTGTTGAACTCGATGTTGAGTCCGGCAGTGAACTCCTCGATATTCATCGTTCCTCGAACTACTGCTCTCGCCGCATCTTGAGATCCACGCTCAACGCCATGCGCTGCCACATGAACAACCTCGACCTCTCTCTTCAGCAGCACCGACGCACTCTATTTCAAAGCTGTCCAGGTCCACAGTTCCATTTCATCCTTTGACTCATCCGACGCTTCAACAAAAAACTTTTTTTCTTCCTTTCTGATGTCAAGGATCGCAAGCTTCATCAACTCTTGGACACTAACGCCTCTCCAGAACCTTCTTCCCCGTTACTTTCCTCTGACCCCTTTTCTTCCAATCTCACCCCCTGCTGTGTTTTCACTATCCCCACTGACCTTCCCCTCTCTGACCCCGAATGATCAGTCCTCAGCAAAGGCCTGAGCTTCATCCCCTAACACCCCCATCTGAATGAATTTCGAGCTCGGCACGATGCTGAGCTCTTCTTCCGTCGCCTTCATCTCCATGCCCACTTCTCTGGCCAGGAGTCTTCCTCCGCATGGCTGATCCTTTCTCCCGCTTTCAGAATTCTCGTTCTACTTGGACCACTCCCTCTGGCCTCTTACCCTCTCTAGATTTTTTCATTGCCAACTGCCGGCGTGACATCGGCCGTCTCAATTTCTCTGCTCCCCTCTCTCACTCCAACCTACCTCCCTCTGAACTTGCAGCACTCCGTTCTCTCCGATCCAACCCTAACATTATCATTAAACCTGCTGATAAGAGTGGTGCTGTTGTTGTTTGGCGAACTGACCTCTACCATGCGGAAGCTGAACGCCAGCTCTCCAACACCTCCTCCTACCTCCGCCTGGACCATGACCCCACTAGCAAACATCAAGCCATTATTTCCAAGTGTGTCACTGACCTCATCTCCTCTGGAGATCTTCCCTCCATGGCCGCCAACCTCATAGTCTCTCAACCCCGCACAGCCCGCTTCTACCTCCTTCCCAAGATCAACAAACAGGACTGCCCTGGTAGACCCATCCTTTCAGCCTGTTCTTGCCCCACGGAACTTATCTCTTCCTATCTCAACTCTATTTTTCTCCCCTTGTCTAGTCTCTTCCCACCTACATTCGCGACTCTTCCGACGCCCTCTATCACTTTAACAGTTTGCAGTTTCCTGGCCCCAACCATCTCCTTTTCACTATGGACGTCCAATCCCTCTACACCTCCATCCCCCACCAGGATGGCCTGAGGGCGCTCCGCTTCTTCCTTGAACAGAGGCCCAACCAGTCCCCATCCACCACCACCCTCCTCCGCCTGGCTGAATTTGTTCTCACATTGAACAACTTCTCCTTTGACTCCACTCACTTCCTCCAAATTAAAGGTGTTGCTATGGGAACCCACATGGGCCCTAGCTATGCCTGCCTGTTCATGGGATATGTAGAACATTCTTTGTTCCAGTCCTACTCGGGTCCCCTCCCTCACTTCTTTTTCCGGTACATCGATGACTGTATTGGTGCCGTTTCCTGCTCACGCCCTGAACTAGATAAGTTCATTCACTTTACTTCCAATTTCCACCCTTCCCTCACCTTCACATGGTCCATCTCCGACTCTTCCCTTCCCTTCCTTGACTTCTCTGTCTCCATTTCTGGCCATCGGCTTTCGACAAACATCCACTACAAGCCCACCGACTCCCACAGCTACCTGGACTACACTTCCTCCCACCCTGCTTCCTGTAAGGACCTATTCCATTCTCCCAGTTTCTCCGTCTCCACCACATCTGTTCTGATGATACCAGTGCTTCCGACATGTCTTCCTTTTTCCTCAACCGAGGATTCCCCTCTACTGTGGTTGACACGGCCCTTGACCGTGTCCGTTCTATTTCCCGCACTTCTGCTCTCACCCCTTCCCCTTCCTCCCAGAACCACGATAGGGATCCCCTTGTCCTTACCTTTCACCCCACCAGCCTCTACATTCAACGAATCATTCTCTGCCATTTCTGCCACCTCCAACGTGATCCCACCACCAAACACATCTTCCCCTCACCTCCCCTTTCAGCATTCCGAAGGGACCACTCCCTCTGCGACACCCTGGTCCACTCCTCAATCACCCCCAACAGCCCTTCTCCTTCACCTGGCACCTTCCCGTGCAAGCGCAGAAGATGCAACACATGCCCTTTCACCTCCTCCCTTCCCACTGTCCAGGGCCCCAAACACCCCTTCCAGGTGAAACAGCGATTTACTTGTACTTCTTGCAATTTAATATACTGTATTCGCTGCTCACGATGCGGCCTCCTCTACACTGGGGAGACCAAACGCAGATTGGGCAACCGCTTTGCGGAACACCTCCATTCAGTCCGTAAGGGTGACCCTGAGCTTCCGGTCACCTGTCACTTTAATTCACCGCTTCACTCCCACTCTGATCTCTCTGTCCTCGGCCTATTACATTGTTCCAATGAAGCTCAACGTAAGCTCGAGCACCAGCAGCTCATCTTTCGATTGGGCACTTTACAGTCTACCGGACTCAACATTGAGTTCAACAATTTCAGATAATTATCCCTGCCCCCATTTTTCATGCAGTATGATTTTTGCCACTCCCATTTGCAACATTTTATCTTTCCTGCCTCTTACAAAAGTACAGGATGTTCTTTCAATTCCTTCCTTCCCTCCTAACCACCCCCCCCACCCCCCACTGTCTCTGCACCTGTTTAATATCTGTTACATCTCCAGCTTTTTCCAGTTCTGATGAAGGGTCCCAGACCTGAAACGTTAACTCTGTTTCTCTCTCCACGGATGCTGCCTGGCCTGCTGAGTTTTTCCAGCATTTTCTGTTGTTATTTCATTAATTTCCACAGGCGTTCTCACCATTGTCCGGCGTAAATTCGGCAGAGGATCCACGGAAACCCCAGAGACATCGGTTAATGCTGTTTACCATTTTTCCAGGGCTTCCAACCTTACAGCGAACAATCGGGAGAACTCGCTTCGAGTCTATAATAGAGGACTGAAAATACTAAGCACTTGGAGTAACATGATGTATTTAAGGCCAGTCCGCACCCATTTCTAAAAGGCAGGTCGTACTTCGTCAACCTTTGAAGAAATAATGGAGAAGATTCATAAAGAAAATGCAGTAGATATACTTTATATGGATTTTCAAAGAGCATCCAATGCAGTATTGCATAAGAAATAGCGGAGGCTTTGACTACAACATTCAACATTCTGTGGAAAGGAAAACGATGCCAGACAACTGGAGGGTGGCAAATGTGATACTCCTCTTCAAAAAAGAAATGGGGATAAGCCAATTATTCCTATTTCATATGTTGGTAAACTACCACACCATTGGTTTAAGATTGATGGCAAAGGTAATGGTGCCACACGGACAGGGAGATGGTTGGAGGGCAGAAAACAAAGGGTCGGATAAAAGCAAGTTTCTCAGACTGGTGTGACATGGTGAATAGTGTTCCACAGGGGTCTGTGTTGGGGGGGGGTCACTCTTATTTACTTTATATATAAATGATATGGACTTCGAAATTTAGAGAACAATATCAACATTAGCTGATTACACCAAAGTTGGGAGGTATGGAAATTGTGACAGAGGCAGTGAAGGATTGCAGGAGAACATAGATAGACTAGCAAGATGGGCAGAAACGGTGGTGGATAGAGTTCAATGATAAAAATAAGCTTAATGCATTTTGGAAGTGAGAATAGGGAAAGAAAATATATTTTAAATGGTAAGGTTTTAAATGGAGTAGAAGGACAGAAGGACCTTGGTGTGTAGTTTGTTTGGCTTCACATGGTGCCTGTACCCCATCAGGGGACCCCATCTTTCCATTTTTGATTGTATCTTGCTCCCAGTGTTTACTATTTATATCAAATGTAAACTTAAGGTCAGAACTCACCCCATTGTCCTGCCAGGTTCTTTTCAAGGTCACACCATTCCTTAAATAGACCGTTTGTTTACAAGGAGTCCCAGAAACAGGTTCCGTTTTCTGAGCCAAAATGAGTGAGAGCTGATAGCTCTCAAATTATGGCTTGTTGGTGGCACCCAACCAAGAGAGAGAGCTGTAATTAAAGATCTAATTAAAAGGCTTTGAGGTGTAAATAAAATCTGCAGTGAATGAGAACTCTACCTTCTCATATGTGACACAGAGAAGGACGAGCAAAAGCTTTTGATTGGTTCCAATCCAACTTCCAGGCGTTTGATGACATGTTGCAACTCAAGTAGATCAATTATGTCATTAGGATTCTGTGACTCTTTAGGAGATGCCTGCTGTTTGTTCTCACTTCAGATTATGAGGAGACTTTTGGAGCCTGAGAGTGTGCAGCAAATGAAGTAGTTAGCAGTTGACTGCAGTAGCTGGTAATAATGATGGAACAAGTCGCACTCAATAAAACAAGCAAAGCTTTGACTCACCAACCCAACTCCAAACTATGGGGGAAAAATTCAGTATCGCCCCGTTTGGGGCGCCATTATCGGCCGTGCGCAAAGTTTAGCGCCTGGCGCTAATTATCGCCTCCGACGGCAAACTTGGCTTTTATCGCCCCTGGAGGTGATTGGAGCGCTAAATCAGGCGTTTCACACCTGTCGTAAGGCGCAAAGCCCGAGGAGCGAGGCGCTACCGCAGAGCGCGGGCGAAGCAAGGAAGGGCAAATCAAAATGAACCTGCAAAGTGCTGCTCAGTACCCAAAACTCCTTCACACAGCGTTGAATCTCTCCAGAAGTCTCTCTCTCTCGCTCCCAGAATGCGTGGTGCACAAATGTCACCAACAAAAAAAGGCAGGAAGTGGCCGACTTTAAATAGCGCTCCCCCAGTCCCTTTCTGACTGCAAAACGCTCCCCTCAACCTGTCGTTGCTAGCGGCAGGCGGTAAGACAGGGGGCGCCACTCAATATCCGGTCCGGGACGTTGTGCACTCGACTGACGTCACGATCTGCTGGCGCAAGAGATCATGGCGGTAGTGTTTAGCGCCACTGCAAAATGTCTAGTTAATTTCGTGAGCGGCGCAAACATCGCCGCGCCCGGGTGCTGGTTGCTTTGCGCCCCATTTGCGCCCGCTTAAGGCACTAACGGGAGGTGCAAACAACTGAATTTTCCCCCCATATGCCTTATATTTCTAGAGATGCCAAAAAGAGTTTAAGTTTGTGTTATACATTAATTTATCTTTCTCGTGCATGCAATGTGTGAACTTAAACGTAATTGTAAAAATCTCACTGAACAGGTGTCACCCTGCCACACTCCTTGTCAACAACAACAACTTGTATTTATATAGCACCTTTAACGTAGTAAAACATCCCAAGGTGCTTCAGAGGAGCATTATAAAACAAAATTTGACACCAAGCCACAAAAGGAGATAGTAGGGCAGATGACCAAAAGCTTGGTCAAAGATGTAGGTTTTAAGGAGCGTCTTAAAGAAGGAAAGAGAGGTGGAGAGGCGGAGAGGGTTAGGGAGGGAATTCCAGAGCTTAGGGCCTTTGCAGCTGAAGGCACGGCCACCAATGGTTGAGCGATTATAATCAGGGATGCTCAAGAGGGCAGAATTAGAGGAGCGCAAATATCTCAGGGGGTTGTGGGGCTGGAGGAGATTACAGAGATAGGGAGGGGCAAGGCCATGGAGGGATTTGAAAACAAGGATGAGAATTTTAAAATCGAGGCATTGCTTAACCAGGAGCCAATGTAAGTCAGCAAGCACAGGTGTGATGGGTGTCAAGACTTGGTGCGAGTGAGGACACGGGCAGCCAAGTCTTGGATGACCTCAAGTTTACAGAGGGTAGAACGTGGGAGGCCAGCCAGAGGCCAGTTGACCTGCTGTGCATTTTTGGCAGTTTCTGGTTTTATTTCAAACCTTTAGATGCTGCTGATTTTTTTCATCACTACCATTTTAAAAATCTATTTTTGTTTCCTTAAAAATATATTATTAGGTTCTCAAGAAATTACATTCACATTTTATGAAGCCGTTATACATATACACATGTATATTTGGTGAAGCAATCGTGTATTTAAGTGTGCAATTTCATATGTATTTTATGAAATTACTGAACATGGTGACACATACAAGCATCTTGGCCAAGTATGCTTGTACTGGGAGTAAGACGGAGTCGGACTGAGGCAGCTTGTTTAACCTTGGGTTCTGGGAACGGTGGGGGAAGGGCTGCATACTGACGGTCACGTTATTTTTATATATATGCAAAAATACACATGTGTATAAATTTCATGGAGAGCATCGGTTTAACGAGATTAACCACCCCTGGCGTGAGTGATTTATCACTGCTTGAATTATTTCCTCATGAATCATCCCTGTCTTATAACTTGTAATTATCCAAATCTCCATATCAAATGAGTGTTATAATTTCCCACCTAACTTTAAGTGGTCTCCATCTTAAACATCACTGTAATTTACAAAGAACTGGGATAAATATTTCCTGGTAATCATATTGCTATCAAGAAGATAAATGTGCTCATCTTTTAGGCCATTATGTAGACAACAGATTTTTCTTTAAAAGGTAGATTATAAATTTATACCTGTAATTCCTGCATGGCAGGACCCTGTTCCTGTCTATATTGTCAGAGGAAGGTTCCAAGAGCCAAGAGGAGATCTGACATTGTCCCATAGAGAGGGGAAATGGGGAGAGAGAGTCATTCCTAGGCTGCTCCTGTATACCTCCTAGAGAGAGAAGACTGAAAGTAACAGAGGTTGCCTGCCCATCCCATTAGCTGGAGAATAGCTTGCACCATATGGAGAGGTATAAAGACACTGGGGAGAAACTATGGGTGACACAGCATATCCAAGCGTCAGTGTGCCCTAGCCTGAAATATTCCTGCAATTCCCCACTCAATGAATTACCAGTCTTAAGCGTATCATTATGTGGAGTCAATAACAGAGACTGAACACTTTCTCAGAGAGAGGAAGGAAATATTAAGGGGAGGCTCACACTCACATCCTGATTGCAGCACTGGCAGAGGGCCAGGAGCAGAATGACCATTCACCTACTAACTTGGCTGGGGAAGAATGGGTAGATGTGGAAAAGGAAAGAGACAAAACAATTTTAAACTGAACCTTTGCATTGTATTGATGTATTGTAATTTTTTTCCACATAGTTACCTTGACCTCCAGAACTCTCTGTGCTGGTACTGCTCCAACTACCAACAAGGATACACGTGGCTGTGTGAAATTCCCTACTTCTAAACACATCAAACTGTGGTCTCAGATTGAAGTGCGTACCACGTCTCCGAAATAGATTTTTTTGATGAGTCTTACAATTCTGAGGCTGTTCAAATATCTTCAAAATCTCATTGGGGTGGAAATTCTTTGGGGGTGGTTGCGCAAAAAGGGCAGTTTCGCATGGGCCACCTGTTATACACCCGGCCCGATATTCAGTTCTATCGAAGTCAATGGAACTGAAGATCGGGCGGGGCGTATAACGGGTGTCCAATGGGATACCGTCAGATTTGTGCTACCGCCCCGACGCATTCCTCCCTCGCTGACATTTAAAAAATCTGATCCATCGCCTCTGTGCTTGTAATTTGAATTACAGTCTTGTGACAACGTTGCATTGCTGATACTAAAGTAACAAATTTAATTGTACAATAGTCAGCAATTTAACAATAATACATGTTTTAGATTCTGGGGTCTATCTGTTTTGTGTTGCGAGGTCGGGGGTGGGGGGATGACGCGAGAGTCAGGGTTTTGTCAACTGTAGCGTTCAGTCTCACTGAAATCCATCACTGCAACTTGGCATCTCTGGAAATGCCAACAATGTTGTGTTCTTCATTAAACACCTGTCATCCTACGTCTGGAGTGTTGAGCTTTATTTGTGTCACCACAGAAAGGCCTTCTGCTGTCAGTATAATTATTTTTCAGAATGAGCCAACTTTAAAACTGGCGCAAATTTGTTGGAGCCTTTGACATTTAAACCACACTGGAGTTGAAAAATACTCCATATGTTCCGCAGTGACAGCCCTGCTGCTGTTTGCTTGTTGGAGTTTAACAGTACAAGAATCAAAGCTACAACACCCGCCTATGATTAGCAAATCTAACAAGTTTCCTCTTAGACGAAGGCAGATTTATCAATGCAACCTCCCTTCACTGCGGCCAAGCATAACTGCCAATGTCAGTGCGTTGCCAAATTTTTGAGTGACATAGATGGCAAATCTATTTAAATAATTAAAGACAGCCACATCAGTTACATTCATGTACTTAGCATTGATTTTCATGTAAAACCTGGCTGAGCTTTTTGGAAAATATCTGGTTCCATTCATGCTGCAGGCAAACTAAAGGGAATGTTCTTCTCAATGGAAGAATGAGCTAGAAACTTAGTATTCAACCAACCAATAGGGTTAATGCCAACTATCTGGCATTCTCCTGGGTTGTCCCAGGATTCCTATCTGATATCCAGGGTTTCAGGAGAGCCTGTTCATCTGAACTGGATACTTGTTTGGAAAGTTCAAAGTTCAAACTTCAATGGCAAAGAAAATCTGACGGAGTGTAAAACGAGCTGCTCGCCCTACCGCACAAGACCAATTTCATTCCAAACGTTTCTATTCTTCCCCGACAACATGCTTTAGTCAAAACTTCAGAAAAGAACCTGCCCCTACTGCAGGGCCATGTGTGGACCTCAACCCCTGCCAATCAGTTCTTGAAGTCCTAGTTGAGCCTATATATTTTCTATTCACTAGTTTGTCCTGTTTGAACTTTGTGGGCTTGAAGGTTTGGAATGGGTCGTTTTATGCCCTGGTGAATAAATCCTAAATCAGAAAAACAAGATATTTTACTGTCAGCAACTTGCCATTTACAGAAATTAATGGGAACATGGATTTCAACTGTACATGTGGCCTCTGAGGCTCCATGGAGTCAAGAGAAAGAACACCCCTGCTAAACTGCACTACTGTTATTTTCCACTTCCCACATCTACTATTCTTCCACCTGAGTGAAACCTTTACTACCAGCAGATAGAAAAGACTTTCATCCCATCAGTCAGGGCTGGATTGAACTCAACTCCCGGAAATGAAAGGGCAGTTTGCCCAATATGGTTCAGGCATCTTCCTTATTACGAACATACCAACATACGAATTAGGAGCAGGAGTAGGCCACTCGGCCCTTCGAGCCTGCTCCGCCATTCAATAAGATCATGGCTGATCTGAGTAATTCCCGCCTACCCCGGATAACTTTTCACCCCCTTGCTTGCCAAGAATCTATCTACCTCTGCCTTAAAAATATTACTCTACAATTTATGCTCAATAGGTAAGCCCACACGCCATATCAACCAAAACTTAATCATACGCATGAAGTATACGGGACAGCATGCCACAGAGAAAACAGCACCATTGGGGTTATAGATTTTAAATGGTGTGGGACACCACTCCTGATCTCTCTCACAGGCAAAAAAGCACCAAGCTGGCAGACTGTGTTACTCAGCCTAAAACCACAAGTTCACGTTTATTGTAAGATATTAATGTTCACAGAAGCCAGAATAAGTCAGCAGATAATGAATAACAGTCCTAAGTTCTCACCAGTACTATAAAACTGTTTTTGAGGCGTGGTAATGACGTGTTTCAGGGTTTGTAGCGTCCTTTGATAATTTTGCTTGGAATGCACCTTTGCCTCCACACAGTTTCACCCTGCTGCAGTGACGCCGATTTGTACCTCAATCCATTGAATGAAGCATCCTAAAGTACATGCCATATGAGAAGCAAACAAAGCAGTTAAGCGTGAATGACATGATACACCAATGAGATTATCACAGAGGTTAATAGATCATGGCCTAGAAATTCAGTAAGGCGCTGCAAGCTTTGCGCCCAGTTACCACCTAAAGAGGGCTTCTGCGCCAGTAGAGGAGGTTGCGCTGATATTGAGCTCGGCGGTAATGGCGGCGGTAGCCGGTAGCGCTGCGCCGGCACCGATGACGTCATCGGTGTGTGCAGTGCCCCGTTTCCGCCCCGATGCCGGCCCGACGCCCATATTCAGTTGCCGCCGCCTCCTCCGTGGCGGCCACTACTAACATCCGGAGACCAGGGCCTTACTGCAGCCTTAGTGGGGCGCATAAAGGTGGAGGTGCGGCCGGACGCTTTTTCGGCGGCCGCCTGCCCGCACCTCCTTCCCCGGCCTCCTCCACCACCCCCCCTGCGGCATTGCCGGCTGCTTTCCGCGAGCCTGGCACTTCTCCGTGGTGCCGGGCTCATTTGCCGGCACAATCGAGCGGCGATCTCCCCGTTGCAGGCACCTCCACCTTAAGAGAAGGAGGAGGCCTGCAGTACCGCAGCCTGCCGCACCGCATCGGGTGGCGCAGCGGCACTTAGAGCGCTGAAATTCAGTTTCAGCGCCCCAAGCGGGGGCGGGCACACCCTGGAATAGCGCCCGGTTCCGACTTGGGGCGCAAAAAGTGAATGTCGGACGGTCGCACATGGCTCCGCGCCCAGCGCTAACTTTTGGCCGTTAGCCAGCTGGCGGGGCCATAGTGAATTTCTAGGCCCACGTGTTTTCTCAAAGTTGGATCTGAAATTTGGCTATCACCAGCTAGACTGATCACAAGAGCAGCAATAGTACAACACTTGGTTTGAAGTGATACAAAAGACTAAGTTGCGGTATATATTCAGCAGCAAAAATGCTGCAGCATATCATCAGACAAGTTATTGAAGGGATTCAAGGCACTTTGAATGTAAGCGATAATATTATACATATAGAAACATAGAAGATAGGAGCAGGAGTAGGCCATTCGGCCCCTCGAGCCTGCTCCGCCATTTAATGCGATCATGGCTGATCATCCAAATTCAGTACCCTGTCCCTGCTTTCTCCCCATATCACTTGATCTCTTTAGCTTTAAGAAATATATCCAACTCCTTCTTGAATATATTTAATGAATTGGCCTCAACTGACTCCTGTGGTAGAGAATTCCACAGGTTCTCCACTCTCTGGGTGAAGAAATTCCTCCTCATCTCAATCCTAAATGCCTTACCCCTTATCCTTAACCTGTGACCACTGGTTCTGGGCTCTCCCGCCATCGAGAACATCCTTCCTGCATCTAACCTGTCTAATCCTGTTAAAATTTTATAAGTTTGAATGAGATCCCCTCTCATTCTTCTAAACTCTAGCGAATATAAGCCTAATCGACCCAACCTCTCTTCATACGTAATTCCTGCCTTTCCAGGTATCAGTCTGGTGAATCTTCGCTGCACTCCCTCCATGGCAGGAACATCCTTCCTCAGATAAGGCGACCAAAACTGCACACAATACTCAAGGTGTGGTCTCACCAAGGCCCTGCAGCAAGACATCCTTGCTTCTGTACTCGAATCCTCTCGCTATGAAGGCCAACATACCATTTGCCTTCTTAACTGCCTCCTGCACCTGCATGCTTACCTTCAGCGACTGGTGCACAAGGACACCCAGGTCTTGTTGCACTTCCCCTTTTCCCAATCTATTGCCGTTCAGATAATAATCTGCCTTCCTGTTTTTGTCACCAAAGTAACCTCGCATTTATCCACATTATACTGCATCTGCCATGCATCTGCCCAATCACCGAACCTGTCCAAATCATACTGGAGTTTCTCTGCATCCTCCTCACAGCACACACGCCCACCCAGCTGTGTGTCGTCTGCAAACTTGGAGATATTACATCTAGTTCCCTCGTCTCGATCATTAATATATATTGTGAATAGCTGGGGTCCTAGCACCGATCCCTGCAGTACCCCACTAGTCACTGCCTGCCACTCGGAAAAAGGCCCGTTTATTCCAACTCATTGCTTCCTGTCTGCCAACCAGTTCTCTATCCAAGTCAGTACCTTACCCCCAATCCCATGTGCTTTAACTTTGCACGCTAATCTCTTATGCGGGACCTTATCGAAAGCCTTCTGAAAGTCCAAATACACCACATCCACTGGTTCTCCCTTATCTGTTCTACCAGTTACGTCCTCAAAACATTCCCGTAGATTAGTCAAGCATGATTTACCTTTTGTAAATCCATGTTGACTTTGTCCGATCCTGTCGCTGTTTTCCAAGTGCTCTGCTATTGCATCTTTTACAATGGACTCTAGCATTTTCCCCACTACCGATGTCAGGCTTACCGGTCTATAATTCCCCGTTTTCTCTCTACCACCTTTTTTAAATAGTGGGGTTACATTAGCTACCCTCCAATCCATGGGAACTGTTCCAGAGTCTATAGTACTTTGGAAGACGACCAGCAATGCATCTACTATTTCTAGGGCCACTTCCTTAAGTACCCTAGATAATCTAATCTAGGATGTAGATTATCAGGCCCTGGGGATTTATCGGTCTTCCATCCCATCAATTTCCCTAACACCATTTCCCTACAAATACTGATTTCATTCAGTTCCTCCCTCTCATTAGACCCTATGTTCCCCGACATCTCTGGGAGGTTATTTGTGTCCTCCTTTGTGAAGGCAGAACCAAAGTATGTATTTAATTGATCTGCCATTTCTTTATTCCCCATTATAAATTCCCCTGATTCTGACTGCAAGGGACCTACGCTTGACTTCACCAATCTTTTTCTTTTCACATATCTATAGAAGCTTTTACAGTCAGTTTTTATGTTTCCTGCAAGCTTACTCTCATATTCTATTTTCCCCCTCTTAATTAATCCCTTTGTCATCCTTTGCTGAATCCTAAACTGCTCCCAATCCTCAGGTTTGCTGCTTTTTCTGGCCAATTTATATGTCCTCTCCTTGGATCTTATGCTATTCCTAATTTCCCTTGTTAGCCACGGTTGAGTCACCTTTTTTGTTTTATTTTAATGCCAAACCGGGATGAACAAATTCTGTAGTTCATCTATGCGACCTTTAAATGTTTACCATTGACTATCCACCGTCAACCCTTTAAGTAATATTCCCCAATCCATCCTAGCCAACTCACGCCTCATACCATCGTAGTTTCCTTTATTTAAATTCAGGACCCTAGTCTCTGAGTCAACTACTTCACTCTCCATCTTAATGAAGAATTCTATCATATTATGATCGCTCTTCCCCAAGGGGACTCGCACAACAAGATTGCTAATTAATCCTTTCTCATTACATAATACCCAGCCTGATCTCTAGTTGGTTCCTCGACATATTGGTTCAGGAAACCATCCCATATACACGCTAGGCATTCCTCCTCCACGGCATTGTTACTAATTTGGTTAGCCCAATCTATATGTAGATTAAAGTCACCCATAATAACTGCTGTGCCCTTATTGCACGTGTCTCTAATTTCCCGTTTAATGCCATCCCCAACCCCAGCATTACTGTTTGGGGATCTGTATACAACTCCCACTAACGTTTTCTGCCACTTGGTATTTTTCAACTCTACCCATACAGATTCCACATCATCGGAGCTAATATCCTTCCTTACTATTGTGTTAATCTCCTCTTTAACCAGCAATGCTAACCCACCTCCTTTTCCTTTTTGCCTGTCCTTCCTGAATATTGAATACCCCTGGATATTGAATTCCCAACCTTGGTCACCCCGGAGCCATGTCTCCATAATCCCAATTATATCATATCCATTTACATCTATTTGCGCAGCTAATTCATCCACCTTATTACAAATGCTCCGCACATTAAGACACAAAGCCTTCAGGCTTTTTTTTAACACTCTTAGTTCTCTTAGAATTATTATTTACAGTGGCCCTGTTTGATTTACACCCACTTTTGCTTTTCTCCTTCCTGTCTTTTGCTTCTATCCTTGCTTCCCTTTCCTCTGTCTCCCTGGAGAGGTTCTCAACCCCCTGCCATTTTAATTTAAACCCTCCCCAACAGCACTAGCAAACACTCCCCCTAGGACATTGGTCCCGGTCCTGCCCAGGTGCAAACCGTCCAGTTTGTACTGGTCCCACCTCCCCCAGAACCGGTTCCAATGTCCCAGGAATTTGAATCCCTCCCCCTTGCACCATTCTTCTAGCCACGTATTCTTCTGAAATATCCTTCTATTTCTACTCTGACTAGCACATGGCGCTGGTAGCAATCCTGAGATTACTACCTTTGAGGTCCTATGTTTTAATTTACCTCCTAACTCCCTATATTCAGCTTTTAGGACCTCATCCCATTTTTTACCTATATCGTTGGTACCTATATGCACCACGACAACTGGCTGTTCACCCTCCCCCTCCAGAATGCCCTGCAGCCACTCCGAGACATCCTTGACCCTTGCACCAGGGAGACAACATACCATCCTGGAGTCTCGTTTGCGGCCGCAGAAACGCCTATCTATTCCCCTTACAATAGAATCCCCTATCACTATAGCTCCCCCGCTCTTTTTCCTCCCGTCCTGTGCACAGAACCACCCATGGTACCAGGAAGTTGGCTGCTGCTGCCATCTCCCCCAACAATATCCAAAGCAGTATATCTGTTTGAAAGGGGGATGGCCACAGTATCAGCAAAGTGATGGAAGGTGTCGTCGACAGTGCTATCAAGCGACACTTACTCAGCAATAACCTGCTAACTGACGCCCAGTTTGGGTTCTGTCAGGGCCACTCAGCTCCTGACCTCATTACAGCCTTGGTCCAAACATGGACAAAAGAGCTTAACTCAAGAGGTGAGGTGAGAGTGACTGCCCTTGACATCAAGGCAGCATTTGATCAAGTGTGGCATCAAGGAGCCCTAGCAAAACTGAAGTCAATGGGAATCAAGGGGAAAACTCTCCATTGGTTGGAATCATACCTAGCACAAAGGAAGTTGGCTGTAGTTGTTGGAGGTCATTCATCTCAATCACATGACATCACTGCAGGAGTTCCTCAGGGCAGTGTCCTAGGCCCAACCATCTTCAGCTGTTTCATCAATGACCTTCCCTCCATCATAAGGTCAGAAGTGGGGATGTTCGCTGATGATTGCACACTGTTCAGCACCATTCGAGACTCGTCAGATACTGACGCAGTCCGTGTCCATATGCAGCAAGACCTGGACAACATTCAGACTTGGGCTGACAAGTGGCAAGTAACATTCGCACCACACAAGTGCCAGGCAATGACTATCACCAACAAGCGAGACTCTAACCATCTCCCCTTGACATTCAATGGCATTACCATCACTGAATCCCCCACTATCAACATCCTGGGGGTTACCATTGATCAGAAACTGAACTGGACCAGCCACATAAATACTGTGGCTACAAGAGCAGGCCAGAGGCTGGGAATTCTGCGGCGAGTGTCTCACCTCCTGACTCCCCAAAGCCTTTCCATCATCTACAAGGCACAAGTCAGGAGTGTGATGGAATACTCTCCACTTGCCTGGATGAGTGCAGCTCCAACAACATTCAAGAAGCTCGACACCATTCAGGATAAAGCAGCCCGCTTGATTGGCACTCCATCCACCACCTTCAACATTCACTCCCTCCACCACCTGTGGCTGCAGTGTGCACCATCTACAAGATGCACTGCAGCAACTCGCCAAAGCTCCTTCAACAGCACCTTCCAAACCCGCAACCTCTACCACTTAGAAGGACAAGGGCAGCAGACGCATGGGAACATCACCACCTACAAGTTCCCCTCCAAGCCACACACCATCCTGACTTGGACGTGTATCGCCGTTCCTTCACTGTCGCTGGGCCAAAATCCTGGAACTCCCTTCCTAACAGCATTGTGGGTGTACCGACACCATATGGACTGCAGCGGTTCAAGAAGGCGGCTCACCACCATCTTCTCAAGGGCAATTAGGGATGGGCACTAAATGCAGGCCTAGCCAGCCAGTGACGCCCACATCCCATCAATGAATTGGAAAAAAAGGGGACCCCTGCACTACCTGCCTGCGCCTACTACTCTGCCTGGCGATCACCCATTCCCTTCCTGCCTGTGCAGCCTTTACCTGCAGTGTGACCAACTCCCTAAACATGCTATCCACGATGTCCTCAGCATCGCGAATGCTCCAGTATGTATCCATTTGCAGCTCCAGTGCCGCAATGCGGTCTGCCAGTAGCTGCAGCTGGATACACTTCCTGCACACATGGTCGTCAGGGACACAGAAAGTGTCCCTGATTTCCCACATAGTGCAGGAGGAGCATGCCACGGAGCCGAGCTGTGCTGCCATGGCTTACCCTTTAATTAATTCAAATTAAATTAAATCAAATCAATACCACTAATTACACTACAATGAAATGATAAACTCAAGGGCCCTTGTTTACTAGCACTCCCCGCTACACAACAGAGACCTTAGAAACTATAAACCACAAAAAGTAAGACCATCTAAACTTTATAAACTATTAAACTTAACTGTCAAACTATAGAGTAGTATAAATACTCACCTGGCCGTACTCACCCAATCAGCTGCTTCCTTTTGCCTGCGTCACTTTTTGAATCGTGACGTGGCTCTGGAACGCCGCCGCCGGTCTGCGAGATTGGTGAGCCTCTGAAAAAATCCCGCGAAAGTGAGTTTAAATACTCACTGTAACGCCGCTCTCCTGCTGTTCCCGACACCGGCCTCTGAAAAAAGCCCAGAAGGAGGCCATTTGGTGCATCACACCTGCGCCCACTCTGAAAGAGTTATCCACTTTGTTCCATTCCATTGCCCTTTCCCTGTACCCTTTTAATTTTTTAATATTTATCCGTGTCTATTTTAAAAGCTATTATGGATTCTGTTTTAACCATATATCCTAACAACCATCTGCGTAAAGCAATTCTCGTAACCCCCTACCTTTGTTTTTACGGTGATGAATTTAAATTTCACCATTCTATTTACCGACTCAACAGCTAGTGGAAATTGTTATTCCTCATTTACTTAATCAAAACAACAACAACAACAATAACTTGTATTTATATAGCACCTTTAACGTAGTAAAACATCCCACGGCGCATCACAGGATTATTATAAGACAAAAAATTGACACCGAGCCACATAAGAAATTAAGGCAGATGACCAAAAACTTGATCAAAGAGGTAGGTTTTAAGGAGCATCTTAAAGGAGGAAAGAGAGGTAGAGAGGCAGAGAGATTTAGGGAGGGAATTCCAGAGCTTAGAGCCGAGGCAGCTGAAGACACGGCCACCGATGTTTAAGCGATTATATTCAGGGATGCTCAGATATCTCAGGGGGTTGTGGGGCTGAAGGAGATTACAGAGATAGGGAGGGGCGAGGCCATGGAGGGATTTGAAAACAAGGATGAGAATTTTGAAATCGAGGCGTTGCTTAATGGGGAGCCAATGTAGGTCAGCGAGCACAGGGTGAACAGGACTTGGTGTGAGTTAGGACACGGGAAGCCGAGTTTTAAAACCTAACTCAAGTTTACATAGGGTAGAATGTGGGAGGCCAGCCAGGAGTGCGTTGGAATAGTCAAGTCTAGAGGTAACAAAGGCATGGATGAGGGTTTCAGCAGCAGATGAGCTGACGTGAGGCGGGGACGGGCAATGTGGAAATAGGCGGTCTTAGTTACGCCATGAATATGTGGTCGGAAGCTCATTTCAAGGTCAAATATGACACCAAGGTTGTAAACAGTCTGGTTCAGCCTCAGACAGATGCTCGGCAGAGGGATGGAGTCGGTGGCTAGGGAACGGAGATTGTGGCGGGTACCGAAGACAATGGCTTCTGTCTTCCCAATATTTACATAGGATTACATAGGATATACGGCATAGAAACAGGCCATTTGGCCCAACCAGTCCATGCCGGTGTTTATGCTCCACTTGAGCCTCCTTCCGTCTTTCCTCATCTAAATCTATCAGCATAACCCTCTATTCCCTTCTCCCTCATATGCTTGTCTAGCCTCCCCTTAAATGCATCTATACTATTCACTTCAACCACTCCCTGTGGCAGCGAGTTCCACATTCTCACCACTCTTTGGGTAAAGAAGTTTCTTCTGAATTCTCTATTGGATTTCTTGGTGACTATCTTATATTGATGGCCTCTAGTTATGCTCTTCCCCACAAGTGGAAACATTCTCTCTGTCAAAATCTTTCATAATTTTAAAAACCTCTATTAGGTCACCCCTCCGCCTTCTTTTTTCAAGAGAAAAGAGACCCAGCCTGTTCATCCTTTCCTGATATGTATACCCTCGCATTTCTGGTATCATCCTTGTAAATCTTCTCTGCACCCTCTCCAGTGCCTCTATATCCATTATATAACATTGCGACCAGAACTGTACGCAGTACTCCAAGTGTGGTCTAAACAAGGTTCGATACAGGTTTAGCATAATTTCTCTACTTTTCAACTCTATCCCTCTAGAAATAAACCCTCGTGCTTGGTTTGCTTTTTTTATGGCCTTGCTAACCTGTGGCGCAACTTTTAGTGATTTGTGTATTTGTTCTCCAAGATCCCTTTATTCCTCTACCCCACCTAGACTCGCACCCTCCAAGTTATAAGTGACCTCCCTATTCTTCCTACCAAAATGTAATACCGCACATTTATCTGTGTTGAACTTCATTTGCCAATTATTTGCCCATTCTGCAAGTTTATTTAATTGAAGAAAACTTCTGCTCATCCAGTGCTGGATATCGGACAAGTGGTGTGTCAATTTAGAGAACGTGGAGGATTCAAGAGAAGCGGTGGTGAGGTAGAGGTGGGTATCATCAGCGTACATGTGGAAACTGATGCGGTGTTTTCGGATGATGTCGCCGAGGGGAAGCATCTAGATGAGAAATAGGAGGGGGCCAAGGATAGATCCTTGGGGAACCCAGAGGTAATGATGCAGGAGTGGGAAGAGAAGCCATTGCAGGTGATTCTCTGGCTACGATTAGATAATAATGGAATCAGGCCAGTGCAGTCCCACCCAGCTGGACAACGGTGGAGAGGCGTTAGAGGAGGATGGAGTGGTCAACCGTGTCAAAGGCTGCAGACAGGTCGAGAAGGACGAGGAGGGATAGTTTACTTTTGTCACAGTCACAGAGGATGTCATTTGTGACTTTGATGAGAGCCGTTTCGGTAATGTGGCAGGGGCAGAAACCAGATTGGAGGGATTCAAACATGGAGTTCCGGGAAAGATGGGCATGGATTTGGGAGGCGACAACACGTTCTAGGACTTTGGGGAGGAAAGGGAGGTTGGAGATGGGGCGGTAGTTTGCAAGGACGGAGGGGTCAAGGGTTGTTTTTTTTGAGGAGAGAGGTGATGACGGCAGATTTGAAGGAGAGGTGGACCATACCTGAGGAAACAGAACCGTTAACAATGTCAGCTAACATAGGAGCCAGAAAAGGAAGTTGGGTGGTCAGCAGTTTAGTGGGAATAGGATCAAGGGAGCAGGAAGTGAGTCTCATGGACAGGATGAGCATGGAGAGGTCGAGAGGGGAGATCGGAGAGAAAGATGCGAGTTCAGGGCTAGGGCAGGGGTGAACCTTAGAGGAAGTTTGGCCCGATGGGCTAGGGGAAGGAAGGGAAGTGGCAGAGGCAGCTGATCGGATGGTCTCAATCTTAGAGATAAAGAAGTCCGTGAGCTCCTCGCACTTGTTGGAGGTGAGAGTGGAGGAGACAGGGGAGAGGGGTTTAAGAAAACGGTTAGCAGTAGAAAATAGTAGCCAAGGGGTTATCTTTGCATTCCAGAATGATCCTGGAATAGCGAGCAATTTTGGCAGACAAGAGCAGGACCCGATAATGCTTTATGTGGTCCAGCCAGATCTGGCGGTGAATGGCTAAACCAGTTGTCCACCATATCTGTTCAAGTCTGCGTCCCTTGGACTTGAAGGAGCAAAGATGAGGGCCGTACCAGAGGGAATGACCAGGGTGAGAGAGAGTAATGGTTTTAATAGGGACTAGGGCATCAAAGGTGGTGGTGAGGATGTGGTTGAGCAGATCGGTAGCTGCAGAGATGTCGTGGTGAATGGAGGGCCAAAGGCTGGACAGTTGGGATTTTGTAAGTGCAGTTGTCAGAGAGTTGGGAGAGAGTTTTTCCAGGGGCGGAGACAGAAGGAAATAAGGGTGGGGTGGGGGAAGAGGGATATGTGTGGAAAGTGATACGAGGAAGTGGTCAGAGATGGCCTTATCTGCGATTGACATGATGGGAGTAGTGAGGTCACGAGAGATGGCAAGTCAGGGGGGTGGCCGTGAACATGGGTTGGGGAGTTCACATGGAGGGAGAGATTAAGGGAGGATAGGAGGCTAGTGAACTCGGAGGAGAGAGAGAATGATGAATTGAGATGGAGGTTGAAATCACCGAGGATGAGAAGTCGCTTGATGCAAAGGCTGAGGGAGGAAAGCAGTGAGGATATCTCGGTGATCAAATTTTTATCGTACTTGGGTGGGCAGTAGAGAACGACAATTTTAAATGAGAGGTGAGAGAGGTGGAACAGGGTGAGATGCTCAAAGGAGGAGAAAGTGCCAGAAGAGTAGGGGGACAGATCCAGTTGTGCTTTGGTGATGAGATCCACACCACCACCACCACGGCAGTCTGAGCATGTCAAGTGGTGGAAGGTATAGCCAGGCGGGGAGGCTTCATTTAAGGGTAAGGTGTCATCACCCCTCAGCCAAGTTTCTGTCAGAGCCATGATGTCGATGCAGTCATCCACGATGAGCTCATGGATGGCAAGGGCCTTGTTCACAAGTGAACATGCATTCTGGAGGGAGATGCGGAGAGGATCGGTGATGGCTGATCCACTGCCAGAGTCCACAGAGTCAACGCTTGGAGGGGTGAGTTAGACGGGGAGGAGATTGGCAAGATTAGTCCCCCACAGGCGCGCTGGGCGGAAAGGCCGGTGAGAGTAGGATGGGGCATTTGGGGTTGCTACTTGTGAGGTGACAGCGACGAGTGCCTTGATGGGCCTTTCGGAGGATGCCAAGGGAGGCACAGAGGGAAGCTGTAGGCTTATCTAAGAAGGAGTCAAGCCTGGGACAGCGGCAGGAGAGTAGGATGGTCGAAGAGTAATGAAGGGTTGGGATAGGGATTTGGGAGGGTAGAGTATCCGAGAGAGGAGAGATGAAGGGCAGCATGACGACAGGGGAGACAAGTCAGGGAGGGATAGAGCGAAATGAAAAAGTGGGGAGAGAAAGGTGGAAATAGAAGTTTTTTATCCACACCTTTGTTTTGGCCCTTTCCCCCCCTCCCTTTTTTTTTCTCTCCCACATGGCAGCTGTCTCCCATTCTGCCAGCGCATTTCACATCTAATCTAGAGCCGTCTTTTGTCTCCACTAGTCCTATCACCATCTCGTCTCGTTTTGAATACTTCTTAATGTCTCTTCACTTCTCTTTTGTTCTATCCCAGCCTGGCCTTTTAATCTATTTCATTTCCTGTGCTTTTCCAGTCTTGACAAAGCGTTTGACCCGAAACATTGACTCTATTTTCTCTCCATGGACGTTGCCTGGCCTGCTGAGTTTTTCCAGCATTTTCTGTTGTTATTAGTGATCGGCTTGGGTTTGGAGCTGCAGCCAAAATGTGCACATGAATGGACACAGGGAAACTCAAGTTACATAGGCCTGGTTATGTAGCAATTATAGGGATGCATATTTCCTGGTAGTAACAGGAAATAGGTTGGTGACAACAGTAGGGAGTCCAGATTAAAGTCGGAAGTCCTGTGGTGGGAAAAAGCTGACATAGGTAGGATGGAGTCGGTGTAGAGTATCGACAAACTATTGTCCAAGCTCGGAGAAAGGAGTAGCAGACGAGTGAAGCCCAGAATCGGTAATGAGAATCAGTTGCGGTGCAGGAAGATGATGGCGAAGTTGACGCGAAGTTGGAGGTCACCGTAGATCAGAAGCAGCAGAGAAAATGTAAAACCACAAGCCAGCGACCAACAAAGCAGAAAAAACTGTAGAATGAGTCAAAAATAACAACAGAAATGCTGGAAAAACTCAGCAGGCCAGGCAACATCTGTGGAGAGAGAAACAGAGTTAATGTTTCAGGTCTGTGACCCTTCGTCAGAACTGAGAAAAAAGCAGGAAATGAAACGGATGAGAAAGCAAGTTTGGGGGCTGGGAATGGGGGAGGGGATGAAAGAACAAAAGGGAAGGTCTGTGAGAGGTGAAGAGACATTAAGAGATATTCAAGGCGAGACGAGATGGTAATAGGACAGGTAAAGAAACAAAGGATGGCTCTAGAATGAGTCATCCTGCTCATCAGAGAAACAACAGCAACTAGCAGAAACCAGCAAAGCTGAAAAACCAGTCGTGCGAGTCACCCAGCTCATCAGAGAAACAGCCACAGTGGGGCAGATAATTTTTTTATGAGCAAATTTTTGACACAGTAAATGAGTTTTATGGTGCTGTCCAGTGTAGTCCAGTGTAGTCCGGTGTAGTCCGGGGGTGGGATCCGACGCCATCTTGGCCATGCTGGCAGTACTGTACTACGAGGCACAGAGTCAGGACTGAATAAATGGCACGCCACTACAACTGCTTGGGAGACTCATAATTACGTTATTAAGATAACATTACATGGTACCAGGATTTATAGAACTCATGATAAGGACATACTACAACAATGGAAGGAATAAAACCTCTGGCTAGCCTGCAACTAGAAGGAAATGTGGATGAAAATTGGCGTGTCTTCAAGCAACGCTTTCTTCTCTACCTCACAGCGATTGACGCTTTGACTAGCTCTGGAACACGTAAAGTAGCTTTGTTGCTAACAGTGGCTGGCTCGCAGGCAATCGAGCTGTTTAATACATTTACGTTTGTAGCCAAAGATGATTAAAATGATCTGGACAAGGTGATAGAACGGTTCGATGAATACTGCACTCCAAAAAAGAATGAAACGTATGAGAGATTTGTGTTTCGCTCCCGCGTGCAAAAGCAAGGAGAATCCTTTGATTTTTTTTGACGGACTTGAAAATAAAAGCACAAGCATGCAACTTTAGGGACCTGAAGGAATCGATGATACGCGATCAAGTCGTTTTTGGAATACTCGACAAGAAGGTGAGGGAGAGAATGCTTAGAGACAATGACCTAAATTTGGATGCAGCAGTGAAAATATGTCATGCTAGTGAACTCTCAGCCATGCACACAAAAACTTTCGAAGGGAGCAGCACAGCAGCGGGCAGGAGTGCCCTGGGGCTGAAAAACCTGCCGGTGGATGTGGTACACAAAAGGGACACAAGAGGGCCCATGGAGGTCAAGACGATGATGCCTTACAAATGCAGATGGTGCGGTAATAAACACGTAGCCAGACAGTGTCCTGCTTATGGGAAGAACTGTGCAAAATGTAAAGGCAGGAATCACTTTACCAAGATGTGTTTTTGGGAAGAGAAAACTGAAGGTAAAAAGACAGTGCATGCTATTGAGACTGAAGAGACAGCAGCAGAGACTTTGTTTGTTGGAATGGTGCAAAATGAGTCAAAACAGGGCAAAAATGCTAATGAAGTGCACTCTGTAGGACCAAAGACTGAAGTTTGGATAGCTCCCTTGCTGGTAAATGGCATCATTGTTCCCTTTAAGCTAGATACAGGTGCTAAGGCAAACCTCATAAGTTAGAGTGATGCACGGAATCTCAAAGTGCGACCTAAAATACTGAACAAGGCAGTGTCTTTGAAGGCATACAATGGACAAAGCATTGAAACAAAAGGAACGTGTAGGCTGAATGTTAAGGTAAAAAATCACATTCACCCTTTGACCTTTGTTATAGTACCTGAAGGACATGAGTCACTGTTGGGGGATAAGGCCTGTGTGGATTTGGGCTTGGTAAAATGAGTCTATACTATCAATGAACTGAACTGTGTGCAGAGTGCCCCCCAAGATAGTACAAATCTGACTCATGAGACTATAGCACACAAATATACAGATGTATTTCAGGGTTTCGGAGCACTGCACATACTCCATCAAACTGAGAGAGGATGCACAACCTGTGATTCACGCATCCAGGAGAGTTCCAGTGGCTTTCCGTGAAAAACTGAGGAAAGAGCTAGACCGCATGGAGGGACTAGCTGTCATAAAGAAGATTGAGGAACCGACTGACCAGGTAAATTCCATGGTCTGCGTCAATTCAAAGAAAACTGATAAAAGGGTTACGGGGAGCGGGCAGGAAATTGGACATGAGTCTAGGTTCGGAATGGTCATGGCCCTGTGGGTAGTGGGGTGGGCCCAGGGGCCGTGTAGCCTTGTTCTGCTCCTACTGTGTTCTAATTCTGTGTTAGATTTCAGGAGATGGTTTTATTCCTGTTCCTGGCTGGGGTGGAGATCGCCTTTACAGAAGGTAAGTACTGTAGAAAATATAGGGACAGAGTGATCTCCTGGAAGAATTTCGATCGCCTAGATGGGTCGGAGAGGAATTTCCCAGATTTTTTTCTCCCAAATTGGCCATTGGGTCTTTATCTGGTTTTTCGCCTCTCCCGGGAGATCACATGGGTTCGGGTGGATGCAGAGTGATAGAAGATTTGAGGTTAGGATCAGACCAGCCATGATCTTATTGAATGGTGGAGCAGGCTCGAGGGGCCGATTGGCCTACTCCTGCTCCTATTTCTTATGTTCTTATGTTCTTATGTCTGCATGGATCCCAAGGACCTTAACGCTAATATCAAAAGAGAGCACTACCAAGTTCCAAAGAGTGGGGAAATAGTCAGCGAAATGACAGAAGCGAAAGTCTTCTCCAAGATGGACGCCTCGCATGGTTTCTGGCAGTTGAAACTTGATGAAGAAAGTGCTAAGCTGTGCACTATTAACACCCTGTTTGGTCGATACTCCTACCAGCGTCTGCTCTTTGGTATTAGCTCCGCCCCATGATGCGCCATCAATTACTCCAAAAACTGAGGTTAAGCGAGTAACAACCAGGCTTTTATTAACTAAAGAATGACGGTCTAGTCTCGAGTGGTCGACCCGTCCAGAATACTAAAGGACTGGGAGGTCGTCACTTATATACCTGGAATAGTGGGAGGAGTCAGCCGAGGCATGTCCAGACCTGTACCTAGTGGAATACACATACACATACAGACAGGTATAACAGTGGTTTACCACATTCACCCCTTGTTTAAAAATGAGTCCGGCGGGGTGAAGTGTATTTAAAAGTTCGTGTATTGGAGTCTCTCCGGAGGTCTTGTCTGCCGCTGTGATCGACGTGGCAACGGCAGGGGTGGTGGAGCTTCCGGCGTCGCGTCCCGTGTAGGCTGGGGCACTGGAGTGTAGTCCTCGTGGGTGACGGTCCAAGGCGAGCCGGCTGCTGGGGTTGGATATCGGGTTGTGGGGGGGGGTGGTAATGGGTAGTGGGTTACAGCGGTCCCTGAGGGTGTCGTGGGGGGGGTGGTAATGGGTAGTGGGTTACAGCGGTCCCCGAGGGTGCGAGGTCTCGTATGGAGACTGTGTCCTCCCGCCCGTCCGGGTACGCAATGTAAGCGTACTGGGGGTTGGCGTGGAGGAGGTCGACCCTCTCGACCAGGGGGTCCATTTTATTGGTCCTCACGTGTCTTCTCAGTAGTACCGGCCCTGGGGACGTCAGCCATGGGTTGGCGGCCTGCTGCGTCCCGGCTGGTGTCCAAGATGGCGGCGTCCATGATTCCCATGTGGCTGGAGTCGTCCAAGATGGCTGCTGCTGCGGTGGTTCGCACATGGCTGGGGAGGCCCAAGATGGCGGCCCGCACGGCCCACACGCGGCGCTGTTGGGGGCACAAGATGGCGGCTCGCACGGCCCACACGCGGCGCTGCTGGCGTTCGGGGTGGCTTTGGCCTTGCAGACGCTAGCGTAGTGTCCCTTTTTCCCGCAGCCCGAGCAGGTTGCATTCTTCGCCGGGCAGCGCGCTCTGGGGTGTTTGGCCTGGCCACAGAAGTAGCATTTCTGGCCTTGGGATACTGCTGTCTGGCTTTGGGACACTGCTGCGGTGGTTGGGCCGTTGTTGGGCTGTGGCTGGGGTGGCACGGTGCTATGGGGCTGTCCTACCGTGTCCCAGGTTGTCGTTCCCCGCGGCGTCCACGGTGCAGAGGAGTAGGCATCCATGCCCCGGTAGGCTGCGTCCAGCGTTAGTGCGATTTCGGAGGCTTTGTCGAGGGTGAGGCCACTCTGCTCCAGCAGTCGCTGTCGGGTGTAGTTGGACCTGTGGCCCGCTACGAAGGCATCCCGGATCAGTTCCTCCGTGTACTTAGTGGGCATTACCGCCTTACACCCACAGGCCCGGCCAAGCACGGACAGTGCTTGGAGGTATTCCTCAGTCGATTCCCCAGGTTGTTGCTTGCGACTCCCCAGGAGGTGCCTGGCGTAAACTTCGTTCACAGGGCGCATGTACTGGGTCTTGAGGAGCTGGAGGGCAGCTGTGTACGAGGTCGCGTCCCGGATGATTGAGTACACTCGGTGGTTCACCTTGGAGATCAGGACAGACAGTTTGTTCGCATCCGTTACGACCGCAGTGGAGGCAGTCAGGAATGCCTCGAAGCACATGAGCCAGTGAGCAAACTTGGTGGAAGCGTCCGCTTCCCGACTGTCCAGGTCCAGGCATGCTGGTGTGAGGATCTTCTCCATTATAAAAAATTTAGTTAATAAAATTGATGCGCCATCAATTACTCAAAAGACTGAGGTTAAGCGAGTAACAACCAGGCTTTTATTAACTAAAGAATGAAGGTCTAGTCTCGAGTGGTTGACCCGTCCAGAATACTAAGGGACTGGGAGGTAGTCACTTATATACCTGGAATAGTGGGAGGAGTCAGCCGAGGCATGTCCAGACCTGTACCTAGTGGAATGCACATACACATACAGACAGGTATAACAGTGGTTTACCACACCCCAGAAATCTTTCACAGAGCAATGGAGCAAATCATCGAGGGCCTGGAGGGAGTGCAGGTGTACGTGGATGATCTGGTAGTATGGGGCTCCACTCAGGGGGAGCACGACACCAGACTGGAGAAAACACTTCAGAGAATACAGCAGTATGGACTCAAACTAAATAAAGACAAATGTCAGTTCAGTGTCAATGAAATCACATTCCTCGGAGACAAGATCTCTACAGAGGGGATTCAGCCAGACAAGTCAATGGTAAAGGCTATACATGACATGGAGAAACCAAAGGACAAGAAAGGGGTTCAGCGGGCCCTTGGCATGGTTAACTACCTAGGAAAATTCATTCCAAACCTAGCAGTGAAAACTGTTCATCTGAGAAAACTGCTGCACCAAGAGACAGAGTTCCAATGGGGACATGAACATGAGAGAGAATGGAAGGGGCTGCTACACATTCTAGCAAGTGAACCCCTACTGAAGTTCTTCTGCCCTAAAAAGAGGACAAAAGTGTCCACAGATGCCTCTAAGAATGGATTAGGGGCTGTCCTTCTACAGGAAGATGAAGGAGAATGGCGACCAGTGGCGTATGCATCACGCTCCATGACGGCTACAGAGTGCCGGTACGCGCAAATCGAGAAGGAGTGCCTTGGCTTGGCATTTGGGTGTGAAAAATTTCATACCTACATCTATGGTCTTCCCAAGGTTATCCTAGAAACGGACCATAAGCCACTGCTAGGCATCGCAAAGAAGAATCTGTGTGACATGTCACCACGGATACAATGCCTAATGATGAGACTTCAACGTTACGATTTTGAGCTAACATATGTGCCAGGGACACAAATGTTCATTGCAGACACATTATCCAGGGCTGCGCCTTACGCCACACAAAACAGTGAATCAGAAGAGGATGTGGCTCTTCATGTGGATATGGTCTACGCAGCATTGCCCGCCACACAGGAACAACTATCAGTGATAGTCACAGAGACATCAAAGGACCCAGTCCTGAGTAAAGTAATGAGAAATCTTCAAGAGGGCTGGAAGAAAGGGCCATGTAAACAATATTATCACATTCAGTCTGAGCTTTCTGTGGTCAATGGACTACTGCTTAAGTGTGACAGGATAGTAGTGCCCACCTCTATGCGACAAGAAATGCTCAACAGGATACATGAAAGGCACCTGGGTGCAGAAAAGTCAAAAAGGAGAGCACGTGAGGCACTCTACTGGCCAAACATGAACTCTGATATTGACCAGTTGATCAGCGAGTGTGCTACATGTCAGGAGTATCACTACAAGCAAACAAAAGAGCCCCTCATTACCACAGAGCTCCCATCACAACCTTGGGAAAAGGTCGGAACTGACATATTTCACTATGAAGGAAAAGACTATTTGTTAGTTATTGATTATTATTCCAATTATCCGGAGATGGCTCTCTTGTCCAGTACCACATCAAGAGCTGTGATAACTCACCTGAAGTCAATCTTTGCCAGGCAGGGCATCCCTCTAACCCTGGTCTCTGATAATGGCCCTCCCTATGCCAGTCATGAGTTTCAGTCATTTGCTTCAGAGTATGAGTTTAATCATGTAACCTCCAGTCCGCTCTATCCTCAGGCTAATGGAAAAGCGGAGAAGGGGGTACAGATTGTGAAAAGACTATTAAAGAAAGCAGCACACAGCAACACTGACCCATATCTGGCCCTGATGTCGTATAGGGCGGGCCAGCTAGCAAGTGGCAAGTCTCCAGCTGAGCTCTTACTGGGTCGAAAAATCCGTACACGACTTCCCAATTATGTCACACCTGACCACAGAGATGAGGTGTGGGCAGACAAGGCTCGGAAACTACAACAGAAACAAAAAACACTTCATGACCGCACAGCCACTACACTAGTGCCTCTACAGGAGCAGGATATAGTTCGCATTGAAGGGCCTGAGTCATGGCCTGAAAGAGCCACCGTTCTACAACAGGTCGCCCCCAGGTCATACAGTGTCATGACAGAGAACGGCAATGTGTTTCGCAGAAACAGGAGGCACCTACTGAAAACCACAGAGACCTTTCAGCCTCAGGAGGACAAAGAGGAAGACGAGATGAGGGAAATGCCACAAAGTGACGAAGGACACAGTAGTGATAATGTGACAAGGGACCTGTGTGGTACAGACATGAACTTAAGGGATACAACTGGGGTGGTTCAGCAAACACCCGTTCAGCCATGCAGGTCACAGCACACCAGAAAGCCTGTAGTTAAACTTGACCTGTAGACAGGGATTGATAAGACTGTAAACAGTTAATGGACTCCTGGGTGTGGGTAAGGTTTATACCTACCTGCAATTAGTTCAACGGTGTAGTTACACTGACTGTTTCTATATGATGTTAACAAGTGTTCTATGTGTTATGTTATGTTATGTTGTTACTGTGTTATGCCTTCATTGAAGGGGGAAGATGTACGGATAACCGTAGCTGTCATAAAGACAGCGGAGTTTGATTGACAGTTGGTTGACGGCTGATGTCATATCCGGGGGTGGGATCCGACGCCATCTTGGCCATGCTGGCAGTACTGTACTACGAGGCACAGAGTCAGGACTGAATAAATGGCACTCCACTACAACTGCTTGGGAGACTCGTAATTACGTTATTAAGATAACATTACAAAGACTGATCATGCCCAACTTCAGATCAAGCAATGGCTATCTGATCTTTCAAGTAACAATCTATTTTGTTACTAATAGGCCAATGGAAGCCTGTGTTGATTCCAGTCGTATGAGCTTAGGAGCCATTCTTTATGCAGAAAGATGATCTTGGTACAACTAGATCTATCATCTAAGACAGTCATTCACTCATTTCCACAGAGCAACACTATAACCAGATTGAACATGACTCAATGCCAATTATATGTAACGGTCCTACCAATATCTATGGTCGATAATTTACCACTTTTACACATCACAAGCCCTTGCTTCTCATATTCTCCAAGCCATTAGAGTCATACAGCACAGAACGAGGCCCTTCGGCCCATCGTGTCCGCGCCGGCCATCAAGCCCTGTCTATTCTAATCCCATTTTCCAGCACTTGGTCAAGCCTTGTATGCTATGGCGTTTCAAGTGCTCATCTAAATGCTTCTTGAATGTTATGAGGGTTCCTGCCTCTACCACCCTTTCAGGCAGTCAGTTCCAGATTGCAACCACCCTCTGGGTGAAAAAGTTTTTCTTCAAATTCCCTCTAAACCTCCTGCCACTTACCTTGAAACTATGCCCCCTGGTTATTGACCCCTCTACAAAGGGGAAAAGTTCCTTTCTATCTACCCTATCTATGCCCCTCATAATTTTGTACACCTCAATCAGGTCCCCCCTCGGCCTTCTCTGCTCCAAGGAAAACAACCCCAGCCTGTCCAGTCTCTCCTCATAGCTGAAGCGCTCCAGCCCAGGTAACATCCTGATGAATCTCCTCTGCACCCTCTCCAATGCAATCACATCCTTCCTATAGTGTGGCGACCAGAACTGCACACAGTATTCCAGCTGTGGCCTAACTAGCGTTTTGTACAGCTCCATCATAACCTCCCTTGTCTAAACTTCCTTCCAGGATCCAGTGCTGGTTGCTGAAAGCAAGAGTGGATTTAAACCTTACAGAAGGGAGATATGAGGATCCTGTTGTGGATAATGCCACAGGGAAATATTCCACTCATGCCCTTGGTTTTGAAAACTGCACTGAGGCCAAAGTTAAAAGCTGATTACAAGCAGGACATGGCTCTTGAAGGAATATTATTTATTTTTGGCAGGAAAATTAGGATGATTTCTGGTCTTATCCAACAATTATAATGATTGAAAAATTGTAACTTTAATAGTCTTTTGCAATACTTCTAGGTTGAGCACGGATTCTGCTTTTATTGATAACTGTGGGACAGAATTGCACAGATTATGACCTAAGCCTTTTTACATCAGATTTCTGTCAGAAAAAATGACTGTGGGTCAGTATGGTTCAGAGACGGTTGTGTGCAGGCTATTTGTAAATTGGTAAATGTTTCAACAGAGATAATTGGAGTTTACGGAAATGCTTCAGAGTTAAAAATCAAGATCAATTGTTCAGTCCGTAAGGGTGACCCCGAGCTTCCGGTCGCCGGTCATTTTAATTCACCGCTCCATTCCCACTCGGATCTCACCGTCCTTGGCCTCTTGCATTGTTCCACAGAAGCTCAACGTAAACTCGAGGAACAGCACCTCATCTTCCGATTAGGCACTTTACAGCCTTCTGGACTCAATATCGAGTTCAACAATTTCAGATCATAACCTCGGCCCCTATTACATTTTTACTTATATTTTTTATCCACCCCTTTGTTTTGGTTTCCCCCCCCTTTCCTTTTTTTTCTCTCTCCCACATGGCAGCTGCCTCCCATTCTGCCAGCACATTTCACACCTAATCTAGAGCTGTCTTTTGTCTCCACTAGTCCTATCACCATCTCGTCTCGTTTTGAATACCTCTTAATGTCTCTTCTTCTCTTTTGTTCTCCCCCAGCCTGGCCTCTTAATCTATTTCATTCCCTGTGCCTCTTTAGTCTTGATAAAGGGTTCACCTGAAACGTTGACTCTATTTTCTCTCCACGGATGTTGCCTGGCCTGCTGAGTTTTTCCAGCATCTTCTGTTGTTATTTCAATCTTTAAACATGTGTCTTTGTTGCAGGGCACAGGTAAGACCCAAGTACAGACTGCAGGTGAGGGCAGTCAGGAGAGCTCACATGTTCATTTTGAAATGTGTTTTGTTAGATGTCTGAATGTGAACCTCAGATTCCGACACTGCCCGTAGGTAGCAGCGGAATTTCTAAGCTGTGACGCCCTGTGTTTAGATGCTTGAGGCTGCCTTCACCTGAAGCGCTCGCCGCGGATTCTCTGCAGTGTGAAACTGATGCAAACTGCTCACCTTCAGACTAATTTGTGTTGTGGAACGACTTCAAAGCTCATCCCGTGAACAGACACAAACACAGAGAGATGAGTTGACAGTCCCCGAAAGATAATGGAAAAATTATAGGGCACTGAGTAATTACAGTGCTTCAGAGGTTCAGCTTCTCAGTGAGATCCCACTGCACATTCTAATCTCGAGCGTCATTCGCTATTTGCTTCTGCAAGATAGCAAGTTTTACCAGTCTTGGCTTGGTTATCTGGCTCAGCTGTAGGAGGAGGAGAAACCTGTCAGCCTAAGGATCCACTCAAAAAACAACCAAGGTGTGACAACAACAACAACAACTTGTATTTATATAGCGCCTTTAACATCGTAAAACATCCCAAGGCACTGCACAGGAGTATTTTAAGACAAAAAATTGGACACCGATCCACATAAGGATAAATTAGGGCAGGTGACCAAAAGCTTGGTCAAAGAGGAAGGCTTTAAGGAGCGTTTTAAAGGAGGAAAGAGAGGTAGCGAGGAGGATAGGTTTAGGCAGGGAATTCCAGAGCTTAACATTAACATTAAGAGTGACATTAACAGAACCAGCAGAGGTGTTTTCAGCTTGCACTTTGGCAACCAAGAATAATGTGGCCGTGGGGCGTTACTTTGTTGGGGGGACTTGGAAGAAGGAAAGGGGACGCTCCCAACTTCTTTAATAAAAGAAAATGGAAAAGTCAAATTTTTCTTATGTGTTACAGAAACCTTGCAGCTACAGCAAGACATTTTTTTTTGGATCCACACAGACAATTTGCAACATGCTAATCACAGTAGTGTGGGTGGGAGCACGTGCTCCAAAGCACAGAACAGAATCATTAGATCTCTGGTTCAGTAATAAAAGCTCAACTAAATGACTTGGGGGATGGGGAGAATTGGATGCACACACATTCCTGCCAGCATCTTAAAAGGTATTTAAGAGGGTTTAATGGCAGGTAAATCGAATTGACATCCAAGAGAAAAAAACACCTTTGCTATGTAGTTCCGCAGAATGTGTATGAGAACATGTTTTTTAAAATTATTACTCATTCACGGAATGTGGGCGTTGCTGGCAAGGCCAGCATTTATTGCCCATCCCTAATTGCCCTTGAGAAGTTGATGGTGAACCGCCTTCCTAAAAACAACTGAGTGGCAGAGGGCAGTTAAGAGTCAACCACATTGCTGTGAGTCTGGAGTCACATATAGGCCAGACCGGGTAAGGACAGAAGGTTTCATTCCCTAAAGGACATTCGTGAACCAGATGGGTTTTTACGACAATCCGATAGTTTCATAGTCGCCATTACTGATGCTAGCTTTTTATTCCAGATTTATTTAATTAAGTGGATTTAAATTAAATGTACTGCCACAGAATGTGTATGAAGATTGTTGAGCCCTCTATAAGAACGCATGTGACGAGGTTTCCTGTGGTCGAATGCCTTTCTCATGATCATTGTTTGGTTATTAATTTATTCTGTCCCTTCACTTTCTCATTTAGTTACTTCTCCAAAACTATTGGCCGTTTGAAAGTAAGGTATGAGACGGAATCATTCTACAGGATCGTGATTTTTAAGATTTTTACTTTCTAAAACTTTTGTCGAGAAGATGGGCTTCAAAGTATCCCTTGCTCAAACTCAGTTTACCATTCACAGTATAAAATTGCACATTTGAAATATGAATGCAATATGCCATTCGGCCCATCGTGTCTGTGCCAGTCGAAAAAGAGCTATCCAGCCTAATCCTACTTTCCAGCTCTTGGTCCGTAGCCCCATAGGTTACGGCACTTCAAGTGCATATTCAAGTACTTTTTAAATGCACTGAGGGTTTCTGCCTCTACCACCCTTTCAGGCAGTGAGTTCCAGACCCCCACCACCTCTGAGTGAAAAAAGTTCTCCTCAACTCCCCTCTAATCCTTCTACCAATTACTTTAAATCTATGCCCCCTGGTTATTGACCTCTCTGCTAAGGGAAATAGGTCCTTCCTATCAACTCTGTCTAGGCCCCTCATGATTTTATACACCTCAATTATGTATCCCCTCAGTCTCCTCTGTTCCAAAGAAAACAACCCCAGCCTATCCAATCTTTCCTCATAGCTAAAATTCTCCAGTCCTGGCAACATCCCCATAAATCTCCTCTGTACTCTCTCTAGTACAATCACATCCTTCCTGTAATGCGGTGACCAGAACTGTACGCAGTACTCTAGCTGTGGCCTAACTAGTGTATTATACAGTTCAAGCACAACCTCTCTGCTCTTATATTCTATGCCTCGGCTAATAAAGGAAAGTATCCCGTATGCCTTCTTAACCACCTTATCTACCCGTCCTGCTAACTTCAGGGATCTGTGGACATGCGCTCCAAGGTCCCTCTGTTCCTTTACACTTCTCTGTGTATTGTGTATTTCCTTGCCTCCCCAAATGCAGTACCTCACACATCAATTAGAATTACGATGGAATCTTGCTCTGTGTGCTAACTCAGGACAGCATTTAACCCAGTCTGATTGCGTGAGGAGCAAACCTGGGATTTGGCAGCATTGATCTACATCAGGGCGTTTCTAGGAATGTACCCATGTGACGGCTCCACTCTTTTGCTGGATTCCGACAGTTGACACATTAAGACTATTCTCAATGTTCTCCCTCCCTGACATCATTGATTGCTAAATATGTTTTCTTCAGGAGACTCCTGGTCTGCCTCTGTGAATTAACCCAAAGAGGCAGATTTCTTTCTGTGTCACCTATTACAGCTGCAGTTCAAAACTCTTCAGAAAATGAGTCGACCTCCTCGAAGCATTCGTAATGTTTGCCATTGTTCTTTTTCATCTTCATTAAAAGCTGCAGTTTAACTTTAACTCATTCACTGCCATATATTTAGGCTTGAACAAAATGTCTCCTAAACAGCATTAACTCAAATGAGCCTGAGGGAAGTTACGTTGGGCAATAAGATCATACAAATTCTGTCTTAAATGCACCAAGCTCCTCTGTCGGTTATTATGACCAAGATGTTAATCTGTTTAAAATAAATGGGGTAACAATGTAGTTACAAAGCAGATAAAGCAATCTGATACAAAAAGCTATTGTACAGTGATAAGTCAATGCATCATTTCTAGGCTAAATAGTTGAGCTTGTTCAGAAGACATTTTGTTCATAGCTCTGATGAAGAATCTCACCAAAATCTTAACCGCTCTTTCTCTTTCCAATGCTGATCACCCTGCTGCATATTTCCAGCATTTTCTCTTTTTATTTTAGATTTACAGTCATCACGCTTTTCTTTTTAGCCCACCGTGAATTTACACACTCGGTTGCAATATGTGTTTTTTTTTATATTGTTTTACAGAACATGAATAAATTGGTGAATATGTACAGTTAAGAGCATTAAGGAGACTGGGAGTTAATTCCTTCCCCACCCACCCCCAGCTCATCCCATCACACAGACTCTGCCTCAGAGCCCGATCGGACTGTTTTCATTACCTCTGCTGCTCCAAACACACATTTCTCGACTCCCTGGCATATCAGGAACTGATTAAATTCTCCATTGAAAGTTTCAATGGAGAAAATATTTACTGCTTTATTTCACGACTCTAAAAATGAATGAATTGTTCTTTAAGTTATATTTATTTGGGGGCTTCTTTAGCTGTGCTTCATTGTTGGAGGTATCTTTCAGATGAGATGTTAAACTGAGCCTTTGTCTGCCTGTTCAGGTGGCCATAGAAGATCCAATGGTGTTATGCAAAGAAATGTAGGGAGTTCTCCCAGTGTCCTGGCTAACATTTATCCCTCAAACCCATCACCAACACAGATTAACTGGTCATTGATCTCATTTGCTGCTTGTGGGTCCTTTCTGTGCATGACTTGGCAGCTTCATTTGCCTACAAAGCACTACATTTTAAAAATAATTCACTGACTGTGCAGCACCTTGGAATGCCCTGCGGATGTGAAAGGTGCTACATAAATAGTGAAAGTTCTTTCTTTAATTTGTTCAATGCATAATTTGCATAAATTACCTCTTTACTTTCACGTTATTGTTCACTGTCATTATTTTTAAAAGTTAGCCTGTGTATTGCCCTTTTTGATTTAATAAGAATTTGATGAAAATGTTAACGCTTATTTATGATTTTGAAATAAACGTAACATAGTTGAGAAAGGTCAGCACAACCAGAGTTCAGTGCTGCATTCAGAGTCTCTGCCACTAGGGGAACTCTAAGTAAATATTGTAGCTTATTTCTGTCATACAGTCACCATGCTGTTAGACTTAACTTCCTTCAAACACAGTGGGCGAGACCTTCCATTGAATGCTAATTCTTCAGTCCAGGTTTCATCAGGCAGTTATCTGGTGGTAATAGAAATCTTCAAGTAGAACCATTTCCCCACTGATATCCATACTGGTGCTGATAAAATTCTAACAGGACTAGACAGACTAGATGCAGGAAGGATGTTCCCGATGGCCGGGGAGTCCAGAACCAGGGGTCACAGTCTAAGGATAAGGGGCAAGCCATTTAGAACAGAGATGAGGAGGAATTACTTCACCCAGAGAGTGGTGAACCTGTGGAATTCTCTACCACAGAAGGCAGTGGAGGCCAATTCATTAAATATATTCAAGAAGGAGTTAGATATATTTCTTAAGGCTAAAGGGATCAAGGGATATGGGGAGAAGGCAGGGACAGGGTACTGAATTTGGATGATCAGCCATGATCTCATTGAATGGCGGAGCAGGCTCGAGGGGCCAAATGGCCTACTCCTGCACCTATCTTCTATGTTGCTATGTTTCTATGATAGATAACTGCCTATTGAGACAGGATAGGCTAATGGGGAAGGAGGAGAGGGGTACAGCAGAATTACTGACTGAAAACTCCCATTTTTCCTTTCCAGGACATGGGTGTGCCTTAAACACCAAAGTGCAGGATTGATTGTTACAAAAATGAGCTGTTTCATCTTTAAAATCCCCAAATAAAATATACTGAAAATGACAGGTATTTGCAAGTTTGAGAGACTCAAGTTGGTGGATGACTATCAGCTTTACTGGTATCCATCTCATGAGGCTCATACCTCCTTTGCTCACTCACGGAGCTAACGATATGGCCACCAAACTGCACAGATGCCAGCACCTGGCTTGTAAAAATAATGCACGTCAGAGCAGAAACGTCTTGTAGGCCAGTTACTTTTCACACTTTGTGTTTTTCACTCCATAGCAATGCAAAATGTACGATAAAACTCATCTGAACTGAATTTAAGTGATTCTATATACTTTGAAAGCTCATCTTTAACCTTTTCAACGTTAGTAGAGAGCTGACGGTCCCACTGAATCTTTCTTCATATTTTCCTGACCAGGTAACGATGTACAGTTAGCAGTATAACTTGGTTCTGCCAGCTCCACATTGTTCTAAGCAGGTATCTGTGATACAAATGCCCTCTCACACAAAAGCAGCAGCATATTTTCTAAAAGGAATACATTAGAATACATTAGTAATCAGTGAGTAAAACTAATCAGGACTCTTTAATCAGCAAATACTTCCTTATGGCCAGAGCAGCTTTAATTGGTTTCTCAACTGGATTGGGGCAGGAGCGGTGATTCAAAATGATTTCGTTAATTTTCAGGCTTAGAAGAGATTTCCACTGACTCAGCATGCCACCAGTGCTTAGGCCCAGCTTACTGCTCTGCTCATAGAGCATGGGTCAAAAACACCTGAGTTGGATCCACATGGAGTCGTTCACAGTTATTTATTATTGAATATCAAGACAGTTTCGATAAGGGCGAGCATATACAAGCCTGTAATAGGGTTAATTACACACTCTTGATTCACCTTATACACAATGGCGGCAAACAGGAAACAATATGAATTGTTCCTGAAAGTGTATTTTTGCCTTGCTGGACATCATTTTTAAGGCTCTTGCTCAAAGACACAGGTTTGACTTTGTTATAATATAGAATGTGCTTGTACCTTAAGGCAACTCTTGATCGATTGCTACTTAAGCCGAGTGGACACCAGTGGAATGTTATAATGCACCTTATTACACAGCACCTAGGGCTGTACTTTCCCAGGTGGGAAGGCAGTGAGGCTTTACTACTAGTGGTAACAGTGAGATATACCATCACAGTTATTTTGCTGTAATTATCTGATTTGAATATTTAAATCCTCAGCGGGAAGGCATTCCGACTGGGAGGAGGGGAGCCGAGCATGGCGGCCAGAGGCCGGACCGGAAGCGGGAGAAGCAGGCCCCGGGCCGTCGGACCCTGGAGCCGGCGATGGTGAGGAGGAGGCCGTGGCGGCCAGAGGATGTGTTCGGCGAGTCGGGCGGAGGCAGCACAGCGCATCGAGCAGCAGCAGCAGCCACGACGACTCGCAGTCCGACTGGGAGGAGGGGAGCCGGGAATGGTGGCCAGAGGGTGAGCGGGAGAAGCAGGCCACCACACGTGGAGCCGAGCCGGCAACAGTGAGGAGGAGGCCACGGTGACGAGGAGGACGGAGCGGCTGAGGGACATCATGCTCCCACTGCCACTGGATGCCAAAGAATTGACTTTCTGAACACGGCGCTGTAAGAATAGCTGACGTGTCCCCACAGGGAGTAAGCATTCCATTGTACTAGTACATATGGCAAATAAAATTGAATTGAATTGAAATAATCTACTTGTGGCATTCTGATGTTTTAATACTGGGTAAGAAAGGAATACCATCAGAGGAATGGGATGGGGGGGGGGGCAGTGCGGATTGCCTGAAAAAGCACGCAACAGGATCAATGTGCCCTCTAAACCGCGTGGCCGCACAGCTCGCTGTGTCTGATATACAGCCCAATGATTTTGCTTGGAAATAATGATTTGATGATATGAGCCGCCCTATTTGCTGTTCATTATCACCATTTTTGTTTAAATTGTGGAAAATCGGGTGCAGGGTTGTTAATTGTGCCACCCTGCCCCTGGTTACTCCATACTGACCACACCAACAATAAAGATTTTCTGCTAGTATGGGTGTCAAAGGGATCATGTTTAATCCAGGTTATCATTGCTACTGCCAGGTAAAAAGAAATTTGATGGCGAAGTTCCATCAGCTGCCATGAAACCCAGTCCCGATATTTGACTTTGTTTTAAAAAAAATTATTCAACCGAAGTGAACATTAAAATTTTAGTAATAACAACAGAAAATGCTGGAAAAACTCAGCAGGCCAGGCAACATCCGTGGAGAGAGAATAGAGTCAACGTTTCAGGTCGAAACCCTTAAATTTTAATTTAATTTAATTCAAGATTTAAATTTTAGTACTGTTTAAATTACTTTCTTTTATTAACAAGGCAGGGTGTCCCACGAGTTTACAACCCAAACATGGGTTCAGTTTAAACCTTTTTTTTGCAGGGTACGGGAGGGGGATAGGTTACAAAAACTTACAAAGTCCTGACAACCATGCTTTCATTACATGAAAGAAATATATAATAGAATTGTTCTGTATAGCAGCACAATTTATTCAACAATTTAGGAAACACTCTAGACAAACAAATTAAGAGATTTATAACCTCGTACCTCACACGCCACCGTTTCAAAATATGGTTCAGGAACACATTCACAAATATTCCTCTGTGCATCACTTCCACGAGAAAATACAATGACCTATACACAGATACTGCCAGTCTGTCTTTATCCTGTGCCTGAAACCTCAAGTTAAAAAAAAAATCTAAAAGCAAAGTCTTCATCTCCTATCACTCACAGCAGAAAACCAGGTCAGCAGATAAATAGCTTGCACGGGTCTATTTAAAGTTCCCATTTAATTACACATAAATAAATATATACATATGGAACACTATTTGCTTGCTCTGCTGAGGCTGATGCTCCAAACTTGTGCTTTATTAATGTCTTGCCAGGTTAATGTTCCCGAATTCTGGATCAATTGTCCCAAGATAATTCAATGTGCATGTCATTGACTGAGACAAGCCTAGGCTCAGGCCTTATTTGGTCCCGACAAAACCAGGCTAACTCTTTCCTCCTGCTTCTTCCTCTCTTTCTCGCCTCAGTTAGAAAGTTGTCACTGCGCAGCCACCTCAACACAATCCTCCTGATGATTATTTTTTTGTCCTTTTTTTTTTTAATTGCACATTGAATGACTGTTTAATCTCTTTAATAATTAGAACAGTTTGGTCCATGCCATCTGTCCCCCGGTTATTTCCGATGTTTGGCCTCTTTGTCTGTGCTTTTAGTCCCGGATTCCCCCGAGGGATGGCTGTTGGATGAGCTCAGGAAGATCTTATCCAGCCCCTTTATAGCCTCCGCCAGGTAATTCTGGAAGGCGGTTAATGCAGCGATGATGGCGGGACTCCCGAAGCCATGTGTAATCAGGCTGAAGTGAGTCAGGCAACTCTGGACTCCCCCTTCAAGGATTGCTGAGGGGCGACTGTTTCCTAATGGGGAGCGGTCCTGAGCCAATAAATCTGTGAACTCTTTACAGATCTGCCTGAAAAAGAAAAGAAATGGGAACATTAAATATTGGCTGCTAAGAAATATATGGGTTGAAATCATACTGTGCAGAAGTAAGGAGAGCTTTAAAACATTTTTATTAAACTCCTCTGCAATTTTAAATAAGGCATTCATTTATTTATTTTAAACAGATTAGCACCTTTGTTCAAATAGCAGAGAAAACTATTTTATATAATCACTGCAGGAAACTTTTGATTAACCGGCCCCTAAATAACCAGAACGCTCTATCCACCGGCAAAATTCAGGAGTCGGTTCAGGTAACTTTTTTTACTTTTAGTTACTTTTTTTACTCCATTTGTTGCTGTGCAAGGGTGTAGCTGAAGCTGTTGCTAAGCTACAGAGACGCTTGCAACTTGTGCCGATTGTTTTGAAGCTGTTGCTGAGCAACAGGGTTTGTTGCTTTATACCAGTTTCCTGTATTTTGGATTTTAGACCCATTAAATATTGTAGGCCTCTTAGGACAACTGTGACTTTATTCCCTCCTGTTTTGCTTTTATGGAAAGAGTTTCACTTTTAAAATTGTTATGAAGAATTGTGAACGACTCTGTTTTTTAAAAAGTTTAGTTAACTAGTGAAAAATGGCACTGCAGGAGAAATGTTTCATGAGATTTAGCCTGACAGTCTGAGGGAACTGAGTTAACGGCAGTAGGTAAATCCAGGGTCCATCAAAAAAAATAATCTCGAAGAGTGGATTCTTTCTCCTCCCACTGAAGGACCCAGTGGGACCAATTTTCCTCTTCTTAAAATCCCGTGTGCATTAGTTCCCAGGGTGTTAGGCAGGGAAAATCGACCCCTAAGGCCAGGTCCCCGGCCTGTTTGGGCCTTACATCCGTTTCCTGAGAATGCCTGACGTAGGTGGGAAGCTCTTGGCTGAAACCGGTGGAAGCATTGAAATTGTTTGCCAAAGTTGAAGAAGTGATGTCATAATGCTTTCCCGTGTCATTTTTCGGGAATTCCATTGAGCGGACACCTGCTCCGAAGACCTCCCGTGGACTGCGCCTTAGAGTTACATGATGTAAAGGGACAGCCAGCAACCTCCTGGGTTTCTCTTCACGTCTATGGTGCAGCAGGGCTGCACTAAGGGACAGGAGACCATTTGGTCGCTGCTCCTCACAGTTGTCAGCAGCTCAAAAAAAGAACGGTGGAAATTTACACTGCGATGTGCCTTTAAGGCCTCTCTCCCCAGTTTGGAGCAGTAGTCCCAATCTCTCACTCACTCAGGGCATCTAAGCGAGCTGAGCCCAGAAGTATAGCCAGGCTCAGCTCAGGTTGAGTCAGACACTTGTGAAAAGCACATCAGCTGACTTATGGCAAGATGATGAAAATCAACCCCAGTAACTCCTTAGTAACAGCCCAAAGTGCTGCCACTGGCACTCGCTTTTAAAAATATGCAAAATTCAAAAAAAAAGAGAAAATAGACCTCTTGTAGAAAAGTAAGTTTGCAGATTTGTCTCCATTTACAGTTACTGCACCAGAAGTCAGGTACAGCACAGTAGCCCCAGTAGTAAAGTCTTTCCATTCACATTAATTACACTGGAGATAACGTACAACAACAACAACAACCAAGAGACCAGGTAGGCCTCACAGTGGCAGCAGCAGGAAACGCGAGCGGCGAGGCTTCAAAAGGCCCCCAGAGACCAGGTAGGCCTCACAGCGGCAGCGGCGGGAAATGCGAGCGGCGAGGCTTTAAAAGGCCCCCAGAGACCAGGTAGGCCTCATAGCATCAGCGGCAGTGGCGGCAGCGGGAAACGCAAGCGGCGAGGCTTTAAAAGGCCCCCAGAGACCAGGTAGGCCTCACTAATCTCCAATCTCAGAGAGGGAGAGAAGTAAAAAGTAATCGAAGTGTAACGTCACCAGAAAGCAGGTAAGTGATTGGTTGGTGAGTATTTCTCTCTTTTTTAAACTCTAACTCTGTGGTTTATAGTTTCTAGGGTCTCTGTGGTGTAGCGGGGACTGTTGGTAAACCAGGGCCCTAAAATATATAATTTATCTGCAGTGTAATTGGTGGGATTGATTTGATTTAATTTAATTTCAATTAATTAAAGGGTAAGTCATGGCAGGACAGCCCGGTGCCGTGGTATAGACATAGAAACATAGAAGATAGGAGCAGGAGTAGGCCATTCGGCCCTTCGAGCCTGCTCCGCCATTCAATGAGATCATGGCTGATCATCCAAATTCAGTACCCTGTCCCTGCCTTCTCCCCATATCCCCTGATCCGTTTAGCTTTAAGAAATATATCCAACTCTTTCTTGAATATATTTAATGTACTGGCCTCCACTGCCCTCTGTGACAAAGAATTCCACAGGTTCACCACTCTCTGGGTGAAGAAATTCCTCCTCATTTCAGTCCTACCCCTTATCCTTAGACTATGACCCCTGGTTCTGGACTCCCCGACCATCGGGAACATCCTTCCAGCATCTAGTCTGTCCAGGCCTGACAGAATTTTATAGGTTTCGATGAGATTCCCTCTCAATCTTGTAAACTCCAGTGAGTATAAGCCCAATCGACACAATCTCTCCTCATACGTCATTCCTGCCATCCCAGGTATCAGCCTGGTGAATCTTCGTTGCCCTCCTTCCATGGCAAGAACGTCCTTCCTCAGATAAGGCAACCAAAACTGCACACAATACTCAAGGTGCGGTCTCACCAAGGCCCTGTACAACTGTAGCAAGACATCCTTGTTCCTGTACTCGAACCCTCTTGCTACGAAGGCCAACATACCATTTGCCTTCTTAACCGCCTGCTGCACCTGCATGCTTACCTTCAGCGACTGGTGCACAAGAACACCCAGGTCTCTTTGCACTTCCCCTTCTCCCAATCTATTGCCATTCAAATAATAATCTGCCTTCCTGTTTTTGCCACCAAAGTGGATAACCTCACATTTATCCACATTATAGTGCATCTGCCATGTTTCTGCCCAATCAACTAACCTGTCCAAATCATACTGGAGTTTCATGACATCCTCCTCACAGCATACCCTCCCACCCAACTTTGTATCGTCTGCAAATTTGGAGATATGACATCCAATTCCCTCGTCCAGATCATTAATATATATTGCGAACAGCTGGGGTCCTAGGACCGATCCTTGCGGTACCCCACTAGTCACTGCCTGCCACTCGGAAAACGACCCGTTTATTCCAACTCTTTGCTTTCTGTCTGCCAACCAGTTCTCTATCCAAGTCAATACCTTGCCCCCAATCCCATGTGCCTTAATTTTGCACGCTAATCTCTTATGCGGGACCTTATCGAAAGCCTTCTGAAAGTCCAAATACACCACATCCACTGGTTCTCCCTTATCTATTTTACCAGTTACATCCTCAAAAAATTCCAGTAGATTAGTCAAGCATGATTTACCTTTTGTAAATCCATGTTGACTTTGTCCGATCCTGTCACTGCTTTCCAAGTGCTCGGCTATGACATCTTTTATAATGGACTCTAGCATTTTCCCCACTACCGATGTCCCCGCTTTTTCTTTGCCACCTTTTTTGAATAGTGGGGTAACATTACCTACCCTCCAATCCATGGGTACTATTCCAGAGTCTATTGAGTTCTGGAAGATGACCAGCAATTCACCTACTATTTCTAAGGCCACTTCCTTAAGTACCCTGGGATGTAGATTATCAGGCCCTGGGGATTTATCGGCCTTCAGTCCCATCAATTTTCCTAACACCATTTCCCTACAAATACTGATTTCTTTCAGTTCCACCCTTTCATCAGACCCTATGTTCCCCGGTATTTCTGGGAGGTTATTTGTGTCCTCCTTTGTGAAGACAGAACCAAAATATGTATTTAGTTGGTCAGCCATTTCTTTGTTCCCCATTATAAATTCCCCCGATTCCAACTGCAAGGGACCTACGCTTGACTTCACCAATCTTTTTCTCTTCACATATCTATAAAAGCTTTTACAGTTAGTTTTTATGTTCCCTGAAAGCTTACTCTCATATTTTATTTTCCCTTTTTTAATTAATCCCTTTGTCCTCCTTTGTTGAATCCTGAACTGCTCCCAATCCTCAGGATTATTGCTTTTTCTGGCCAATTTGTATGTCCTCTCCTTGGATCTTATGCTATCCCTAATTTTCCTTGTTAGCCACGGTTGAGTCACCTTTTTTGTTTTATTTTTATGCCAAACTGGGATGAACAACTTCTGTAGTTCATCCATTCGGTCTTTGAATGTTTGCCATTGCCTACTCCACCATCAACCCTTTGAGTGCCATTCCCCAATCAATCCTACCCAACTCGCTCCTCAGACCATCGTAGTTTCCTTTATTTAAATTGAGGACCCTAGTTTCTGAGTCAACTACTTCATTCTCCATCTTAATGAAGAATTCGATCATATTATGATCGCTCCGACCCAAGGGGCCTCGTACAACAAGATTGCCAATTAATCCTTCCTCGTTACATAATACCCAGTCTAAGATGGCCTGATCTCTGGTTGGTTCCTCGACATATTGGTCCAGGAAACCATCCCGTAAACACTCCAGGAATTCCTCCTCCACAGTATTGTTACTAATTTGGTTGGCCCAATCTATATGTAGATTAAAGTCACCCATGATGACTGCTGTGCCCTTATTGCACGCTTCTTTAATTTCCCTTTTAATGCCATCCCCAACCTCCGCCTTACTGTTTGGAGGTCTATATACCACTCCCACTAATGTTTTTTTCCCCTTAGTATTTCTCAATTCTACCCATACAGATTCCACATCATCAGAGCTAATATCCTTCATTACAATTGTGTTAATCCCTTCTTTAACCAGTAATGCTACCCCACCTCCCTTTCCTTTTTGCCTATCTTTCCTGAATATCGAATACCCCTGGATGTTGAGTTCCCAGTCTTGGTCATCCTTGAGCCACGTTTCGGTAATCCCAACCAAATCATATTCGTTTACCTCTATTTGCGCAGCCAATTCATCCACCTTATTACAAATGCTCCTCGCATTAAGACACAAAGCCTTCAGGCTTGTTTTTTTAACGCTCTTAGACTTATTAGAATTATTATTTACTGTGGCCACATTTGATTTAAACCCTTGATTTCTCTGACTGCCACTTTTGTTTTTCTCCTTCCTATCTTTTGCTTTTATCCTTGTTTCCCTTTCCTCTGTCTCCCTGCTCAGGTTCCCAACCCCCTTCCATTTTAGTTTAAACCCTCCCCCACAGCACTAGCAAACAAACCCCCTAGGACATCGGTTCCAGCCCTGCCCAGGTGCAGACCGTCCGGTTTGAACTGGTCCCACCTCCCCCAGAACCGGTTCCAATGTCCCAGGAACTTGAATCCCTCCCCCTGGCACCATTCCTCTAGCCACGTATTCATCTGAAGTATCCTTCTATTTCTACTCTGACTAGCACGTGGCACTGGTAGCAATCCTGAGATTACCACCTTTGAGGTCCTGTTTTTTAATTTACCTCCTAACTCCCTATATTCCGCTTTTAGGACCTCATCCCGCTTTTTACCTACATCGTTGGTGCCTATATGCAGCACGACAACTGGCTGTTCACCCTCCCCTTCCAAGATGTTCTGCAGCCGCTCGGTGACATCCTTGACCCTTGCACCAGGGAGGCAACACACCATCCTGGAGTCTCGTTTGCGGCCGCAGAAACGCCTATCTATTCCCCTTACAATTGAATCCCCTATTACTATAGCTCTACCACTCTTTTTCCTCCCATTCTGTGCAGCAGACCCACCCCTGGTGCCAGGAAGTTGGCTGCTGCTGCCTTCCTCTGATAAGCCATCCCCCCCAACAGTACTCAAAGTGGTGTATCTGTTGGAGAGGGGGATGGCCACAGGGGACCCCTGCACTACCTGCCTGTGCCTAGTAATCTGCCTGTTGGTCACCCGTTCCCTTTCTTCCTGTCCAACCTCTACCTGTGGTGTGTCCAACTCCCTAAATGTGCTATTCACGATGTCCCGAGCATCGTGAACGCTCCTGCACTATGTGGGAACTCAGGGACACTTCCTGTGTCCCTGACAACTACATGTGCAGGAAGTGTGTCCGGCTGCAGCTACTGGCAGACCGCATTGCGGTGCTGGAGCAGCGATTGGATACATACTGGACCATTCGCGATGCTGAGGATGTCGTGAATAGCACATTTAATCAGTTGGTCACACCGCAGGTAAAGGTGGCACAGGCAGAAAGGGAATGGGTGACCAACAGGCAGAGTACTAGGCACAGGCAGGTAGTGCAGGGGTCCCCTGTGGCCATCCCCTACTCAAACAGATATACCGCTTTGGATACTGATGGGGGGGATGGTTTACCAGGGGAAGGCAGCAGCAACCAACTTCCTGGCACCAGGTGTGGCTCTGCTGCACAGGACGGGAAGAAAAAGAGGGGGAGAGCTATAGTAATAGGGGATTCTATTGTAAGGGGAATAGATAGGCGTTTCTGCGGCCGCAAACGAGACTCCAGGATGGTGTGTTGCCTCCCTGGTGCAAGGGTCAAGGATGTCTCGGAGCGGCTGCGGGGCATTCTGGAGGGGGAGGGTGAACAGCCAGTTGTCGTGGTGCATATAGGTACCAACGATATAGGTAAAAAATGGGATGAGGTCCTAAAAGCTGAATATAGGGAGTTAGGAGGTAAATTAAAAAACAGGACCTCAAAGGTAGTAATCTCAGGATTGCTACCAGTGCTACGTGCTAGTCAGAGTAGAAATAGAAGGATATTTCAGCTGAATATGTGGTTAGAGGAATGGTGCCGGGGGAGGGATTCAAATTCCTGGGACATTGGAACCGGTTCTGGGGGAGGTGGGACCAGTTCAAACCAGACGGTTTGCACCTGGGCAGGGCCGGGACCGATGTCCTAGGGGGAGTGTTTGCTAGTGCTCTGGGGGAGGGTTTAAACTAAAATGGCAGGGAGTTGGGAACCTGAGCGGGGAAACAGAGGAAAGGGAAACAAGGATAAAAGCAAAAGACAGGAAGGAGAAAAACAAAAGTGACAGGCAGAGAAATCAAGGGTTTAAATCAAACATGGCCACAGTAAATAATAATTCTAAAAGATCTAAGAGCGTTAAAAAAACAATCCCAAAGGCTTTGTGTCTTAATGCAAGGAGCATTCGTAATAAGGTGGATGAATTAGCTGCGCAAATAGAGGTAAACGAAAATGATATGATTGGGATACGGAAACATGGCTCCAGGGTGGCCAAGACTGGAAACTCAACATCCAGGGGTATTCAATATTCAGGAAAGATAGGCAGAAAGGAAAAGGAGGTGGGATAGCATTGCTGGTTAAAGAGGGGATTAACACAATTGAAAGGAAGGATATTAGCTCTGATGATGTGGATCTGTATGGGTAGAACTGAGAAATACCATGGGGCAGAAAACGTTAGTGGGAATGGTATATAGACCTCCAAACAGTAATGCGGAGGTTGGGGATGGCATTAAACGGGAAATTAGAGAAGCGTGCAATAAGGGCACAGCAGTTATCATGGGTGGCTTTAATCTACATATAGATTGGGCTAACCAAATTAGTAACAATACTGTGGAGAAGGAATTCCTGGAGTGTATACGGGATGATTACCTGGACCAATATGTCGAGGAACCAACTAGAGATCAGGCCATCTTAGACTGGGTATTATGTAATGAGAAAGGAGTAATTAGCAATCTTGCTGTGCGAGGCCCCTTGGGTCGGAGCGATCATAATATGATAGAATTCTTCATTAAGATGGAGAGTGAAATAGTTGATTCAGAGACTAGGGTCCTGAATTTAAATAAAGGAGACTACGATGGTATGAGGTGCGAGTTGGGTAGGATTGATTGGGGAATGTCGCTCAAAGGGTTGACGGTGGATGGGCAATGGCAAACATTCAAAGATCGCATGGATGATCTACAGAATTTGTTCATCCCAGTTTGGCATAAAAATTAAACAAAAAAGGTGACTCAACCGTGGCTAACAAGGGAAATTAGGGATAGCATAAGATCCAAGGAGAGGACATATAAATTGGCCAGAAAAAGCAGTAAACCTGAGGATTGGGAGCAGTTTAGGATCCAAAGGAGGACAAAGGGATTAATTAAGAGGGGGAAAATAGAATATGAGTGTAAGCTTTCAGGGAACATAAAACCTGACTGTAAAAGCTTCTATAGCTATGTGAAGAGAAAAAGATTGGTGAAGTCAAGCATAGGTCCCTTGCAGTCAGAATCAGGGGAATTTATAATGGGGAACAAAGAAATGACAGACCAATTAAATACATACTTTGGTTCTGTCTTCACAAAGGAGGACACCAATAACCTCCCAAAGATGTCGGGGAACATAGGGTCTAATGAAAGGGAGGAACAGATAGAAATCAGTATTTGTAGGGAAATTGTGTTAGGGAAATTGATGGGATTGAGGGCCGATAAATCCCCAGGGTCTGATAATCTACATCCTAGGGTACTTAAGGAAGTGGCCCTAGAAATAGTAGATGCATTGCTGGTCATCTTCCAAAATTCGATAGACTCTGCAACAGTACCCATGGATTGGCGGGTAGCTAATGTTACCCCACTGTTCAAAAAGGGTGGTAGAGAGAAAACGGGGAATTACAGACTGGTAAGCCTGACATCGATAGTGGGGAAAATGCTAGAGTCCATTATAAAGGATGTAATAGCAGAGCACTTGGAAAAAAGTGACCGGATCGGACAAAGTCAACATGGCTTTACAAAAGGTAAATCGTGCTTGACTAATCTACTGGAATTTTTTGAGGATGTAACTGGTAAAATAGATAAGGGAGAACCAGTGGATGTGGTGTATTTGGATTTTCAAAAGGCTTTCGATAAGGTCCCGCATAAGAGATTAGCGTGTAAAGTTAAGGCACATGGGATTGGGGGCAAGGTATTGACTTGCATAGAGAACTGGTTGGCAGACAGAAAGCAAAGAGTTAGAATAAACGGCTCTTTTTCCAAGTGGCAGGCAGTGACTAGTGGGTTACCGCAGGGATCGGTCCTTGGACCCCAGCTATTCACAATATATATTAATGATCTGGACGAGGGAACTAGATGTAATATCTCCAAGTTTGCAGACGACACAAAGCTGGGTGGGCGTGTGTGCTGTGAGGAGGATGCCGAGAAACTCCAGTATGATTTGGACAGGTTGGGTGATTGGGCAGAAGCATGGCAGATGCAATATAATGTGGATAAATGCGAGGTTATCCACTTTGGTGTCAAAAACAGGAAGGCAATTATCTAAATGGCAATAGATTGGGAGAAGGGGAAGTGCAACGAGACCTGGGCGTCCTTGTGTACCAGTCGCTGAAAGTAAGCATGCAGGTGCAGCAGGCGGTTAAGAAGGCAAATGGTATGTTGGCCTTCGTAGCGAGAGGGTTTGAGTACAGGAACAAGGATGTCCTGCTGCAGTTGTACAGGGCCTTGGTGAGGCCACATCTTGAGTATTGTGTACAGTTTTGGTCGCTTTATCTGAGGAAGGATGTTCTTGCCATGGAAGGAGTGCAGCGAAGATTCACCAGACTGATACCTGGGATGGCAGGAATGACGTATGAGGAGAGATTGGGTCGATTGGGCTTGTACTCGCTGGAGTTTAGAAGAATGAGAGGGGATCGCATCGAAACTTATAAAATTCTAACAGGACTAGACAGACTAGATGCTGGAAGGATGTTCCCAATGGTCCAGAACCAGGGGTCACAGTCTAAGGATAAGGGGTAAGCCATTTAGGACAGAGATGAGGAGGAATTTCTTCACCCAGAGAGTGGTGAACCTGTGGAATTCTCTGCCAAAGAAGGCAGTAGAGGCCAATTCATTAAATATATTCAAGAAGGAGTTGGATATATTTCTTAAGGCTAAAGGGATCAAGGGATATGGGGAGAAGGCAGGAACAGGGTACTGAATTTGGATGATCAGTCATGATCTCATTGAATGGCGGAGCAGGCTCGAGGGGCCGAATGGCCTACTCCTGCTCCTATCTTCTATGTTTCTATGTTTCTATATAGCGCCTTTAATGTAGTAAAACGTCCCCAAAGTGCTTCACAGGAGCCGTTATTGAACAAAATTTGACACCGAGCCACATACAGTAAAGAGAAATTAGGGCAGAAAAATCTTGGTCAAAGAGATAGGTTTTAAAGAGCATCTTAAAAGAGGAGAGAGAGGCGGAGAGGTTTAGGGAGGGAATTCCAGAGCTTAGAACCTCGGCAGCTGAAAGCACGGCCGCCAATGGTGGAGCGATTAAAATCAGGGATGTTCAAGAGGCCAGAATTAGAGTGTAGAACGATCCTTCTAGATAGACGGCTCTATGGATAGGTTTGTTCCTGTTTACAATCAAAAAATTTCAAACGCATTGTACGTTTGGAGTCAGAAAGGGTTTCATTTCAAGGAGAGAGGTCACATTTCAACATGCAACCCTCCATGAAAAACTTTCAGCAGTTATGTTGTGTTACGACCTCAGTCCGATTGGACTGTCTGTGTGGCACTTTATACCCCACACTGGCTGGATACCAAAAGCTGGACATAGGTCTAGATCAGGCACCAAGCGAATAACATGAGCTTCTCCTCATCAAGGGGGCAGATCGGGGGTGGGGTGGGGGGGCTGTGGTGTGGTGCTGGGGGGGTGCTGTGATGCTGCTCTTGTACACCTCCCAGCAGCCAGCTGAGCTAGGCCCTAGGCTTGGGAACAGCTGCCAGTTCGGCCTCTCAGCCAGGAGGTACTATGTGTGTCATGGAAAAATTATAAAAGTTTGTGGGGGGGAAAAAAAAATCATTTAGGACAGCGAAAAGAAAATGGCAGAAAAAAAATATAGGTAATCTAAAGCTGGATTTGGACAGATCCAATGCTGCTGAGTGTCAAGTACAAGGACCATGTGTACAATCTGTTTTTAAAATAAGATTTACTCTGCTGGCAATACCCATAGGATATGAAAACAAAATGTGAAATAATTATAGGCCACGTAGTATAATGGATACAAATGTCTGGCAGTGAGTTACCAGGCAGTAATTCAATTAAGGGGTTCTGATGTCACCATAAACCACGAGAGCAAAGTGGCTTACGAACCTCAGCAGAACCACAAGATTGAGCTGCTGTGTTAAATTTACTACCAGACATTTGTTATCCTTTATAATATAGAGTCTATAATTATTTCACATTTGACATTTAAAAATTCTGTGGTGGGCTCACTAAGCACAGTAAAGGTGGTGTAACGTAGATGAGAAAGTGATGAAGATGGGAAAGATTCAAGACCTGAAGGCATATGGTGATATGTGACACTGCACACTTCAGTTCAACTTCACAATACCAGGTATTATGCAGCAGCAGATTGTAGGAAACACATAACACACTAAAATACCTACTATGATATATTAAGTCATGATTTACAATACATTGTATAATTTGCTTGTTGATCTCACATGTTGTTGCTCTTCGGTAATCTGGGATCTAGTGCAATATTGTGATGTTCAGCTGCTAAAATGAATCTGTCCTCAACCTCGCCTGTCTCTTTAAGGCCACTGCTCAGATACCCACTAGAGGGAAGTGATCCACAGGCACATCCTGAAACCATTTGGAGGCTAAATACTGGGGAAAGTTCTCTAGATTGACAGCTACTTATAAATTCCTGGCTCCTGCTCTAGGGGAGAGTCCAGATTATCAAAATCAAAGAAATCAGCAGGAAATGAATCGTTTTCTTCTTTTTTCATAATTCGGACACTTTGAAATGTGACAGGAATGTACTAGACTTTTATATACCTTAGCGGATCTCCCATAGAAGTTGGTTGATGCATTGTTTCATAAGGGCAGAAGTGCTAAACCAAGTAATGCATAATCTGCTAGGAATGTATATTCACTGTTAAATACCCCATTAAATGTTAAGCCTGTTGGAATAGGTGTAACTGGGGTTGTAACAGTGTTTTAACTGCTAAACAACCGTTCTGACCCTGAAAAACTAATTTTATACTTGTGGAATGTCAAATTTCTCCATTATGATAAAAAATTGTGTATATCCCAATCTTTATTTCACTCTTTGTAACATTTTTATAAAGTGCAGATAATCAGTGCTTTTTATTTCCTGGTTTGCTGTCTGAGAATTCTTGAATGTGATTTGCTGCTTAGACAGCTTGAAGACATCACTGCTGCGCTATGCTAGGAATCCCCTTTTGACAGTGCTACAATCAATTTCACGTCAAGGAAGCTAAAATTCTCGTTACAGAGATCGCAAGATCTCTGTGGGCAGCTTTCTTCAAGGTCAGCGACGATCGCCGTCGGTTCACTGCTGACCGCAAATTCTGGGCCAAAGACTAATTGTAAAGTAAACAAAGCCTCAGGTCATAGAATCATAGAATGGTTACAGCACAGAAGGAGGCCATTCAGCCCGTCAAGCCCGTGCTGGGTCTCTGCAAGAGCACTTCAGCTAGTCCCACTCCCCCACTCTTTCCCCGTAGCCCTGCAAATTTTTTTCCTTCAGGTACTTATCCAACTCCCTTCTGAAAGCCATGATTGAATCTGCCTCCACCGCCCTTTCAGGCAGTGCATTCCAGATCCTAACCACTTGCTGCGTAAAAAGGTTTTTCCTCATGTCGCCTTTGGTTCTTCTGTCATTCAGAGTTTAATTACTATTTGGTCAGGGAACTTAGCACATCAGAATACAAAGTTGGAAAATATTTGTTGCTTGGTCAGGAAACTTTTCATATTGGAAGACAAAGTCTCACATCAGTAATTGTTTTGGAATCCTAAATGTAAACAAAATAAAGCGCAGGTTCTATAAATCATCTTCCTTTATCTATCTCTCTCAGCTAAACTCTTTGAAGTATAAACAAGAGGCTGAATATAGTTTTGATGCGAAGCTCTTACTCAAAAAAAAATTCTTAAATTCACCTTCCAGCTTGTCTTGAAATCATTTGGGAAAACAAACAGTTATAGCCTGAGTAAAGATACAATTTGACATTTGTAATGATGAAAATAAACACATTTTCTGTGAATAACAACGGTTTAGGATTTCTCAGTAGAAACCAAATAAGGCACAGGTGGTGTATTGACTACTTTTCACACTCTCTCTGAATTAAAAAATGAAGCTTTTAAAATTCATTCTCCAGCCTTCTTCCCATCATTCAGAAAAACAAAACAACTCAGAAATCCCATTACAGCATGAGGAAAGGCGTACTTCCACTTGCACTGAGAAAATCATCTTAATGTTGGGAAATTCTTCACACTGCATGCTCAGATTGTAGCAGCATGGGAATCGCAGGCACAGGTGTAGTTGGTTAACTCGCTTCAGCTGACAGAGCGAGAGCTCTGGGAAAATGTCAAGAGCAAAGCCCAGGCTTTTGAAAGAGGCTGAAGTGCCCAAGTTAAAATCTATAGCTGAGCTTAATAATAGTATTGGGAAATACGTAATTTTAAAAATGTTTCTATTATGCTGGAAATTGTATTTTGAGCCCACGGTCAGGTAGCCTGAAGGGGCAAATGGTGGACCATAGAATTCTCACTAAGTGTTCTGAGAGGTTTGATTGGCTTGCCTTCTGCTTTATTTTATTTTGGTAGAATCTTCTGACTGATCATTTAAGCCTAGTTGTTTTCTTAAGTTCTTTGTAGTATCTCACTTTTCCAGCCACTTTATTTACTTTTGTTTCATGCATTTCCTGATTCCTCAGGTTGGATTTGTCCCTGTTTACTTGGACTCAATCAGCAAAATATGATAGCTGAATGTGACACCTGAAGTGTGTCAGACAGGAAGCGAGTTGAGGTATTGATTTTATAATTAGATAGATGAGTATATTATGAAATATTATGAAATATACACAATATAATATACTATATGATATGTTCTGATACACTATGTACTATATAATAAAGATTATACATTTTGATATATAATATTTTACAATATACTGGGCAGTGCACAGTGTTTTGGCCATTCAGTGTACTGTGCCCTAGAATGGTGGGAAGGCGGTTTCTATCGTGATTCTCCCATATCATGAGCTTCCGATCTCAATCATGTCACCATGGGCAGCTGCTAATAACAATTCAGGCTCTTCCTCACAGAGGGGATGGGAAAATTAGAGGGTCCCTCTGCTGCCAGCTCTAAAGCAGCATTGAACACAGCCTGGAAGCAGGTCTGAAGACTGTCCTCACGTCCAAGGAAGTGCACAGGACAGGAAAAGTCAGGGGATATAATACAAAAAAAGCATAACTTATGACAATTGACTGCATTTATGTTATGTTATATGATATATTATGATACTGCATATATATAAAGTAAAGCCGATTCCTCCCACTGCTTTATTTGTTGTTATTTTTCATTCTGACTTCTTTATTCTTTTCAAAAGATTCATCATTCACTTATCTGGAAATGTCACCAGGGAATTAATTCTTGATTCCCTTTTTCAGTCGCTCTTTCTAAATGCAATATTATCACATGCACAGACACCAGTCAGAATTAAATGCTCTTGGCTCCATCAAAACAGGTAATGGAACCCCGGGCAAAATTGCAATACCCGCTGCTGCCTGGAGTGGCGGCCTCATTATACATGGGTTGTGCTAAACAATAGTTCAGCTAGAAAGCTTCACAGGGGAAAACATCACCCTCAAGTGAAACCCTAATACTGTCACTTCTTGCCTAGTGTCACTTACTAGCAGAGCTGGCAAATTGATAGCGACAGTAACAGGGATCCAATACAACACCAATTGTATGAACTGTTGTGAAGGTTATTCTTCCAAGAAAATTTAATGATATCGCAGTGTTAAGCCCTGTGGGTCCAAGGTTGTTGGCAGGTGTACAAATTCCAGTTCAAACAAAATACACCCTGACGGCAATGCTTGAAAAACATTACATCATGACCTATTAATTAATACCAGACAGGGAAATTTGCCAGTTATTCCCCCATAGACACACACACACACCAGATACTGCACTGATATATCAACAGGGCAAAACGTTACTAAGCTAGAGCCCAGCCTGTGGGCATATATAACACCCTCTCTTTGACTGGATGATGATCCTGTCTTCTGCATAAATATCAACCATTTTCACTGGATAAATGACAATAATAAAAGCCGCCCCAGGAAATTCCAAAGTAGTCTGCAGGGGAGTGCAGCGGAGGGAAGTAAGTGAGCTCCATCACCGCTGGGTGACATACCTCAGTCACACACTCAATACTAATGAGAGCCATCGATAGTTACATTGTATCAAGACTATCTCTGATATACCCTGGCAATATTAACCTGAACAATAACAAACAAATGAATTCCCTTTCATCAGTGCTCAACTGTGGAAAAAACTTTGCATCAAGAGTGACATATTAGTGAGCCATGTTTTTCTTTGTATTTTTTTTCCTTCACTTCTGAAGGTGCTGACCCAGTTCCATGGGTACTGATCGCCCTCCAATACCACACAAATGGCTATACTTAATGTGTGAGCCTGGATAGTGAATGTTGGCTCTTTGTGCATGGCACCCCAGCAAAACCAGATCACATACACACACACACATACACACACACAAACATAGAATCATAGAATCGTAGAATGATTACAGCACAGAAGGAGGCCATTTGGCCCATCGAGCCCGTGCCAGCTCTCTACAAGATCACTTCAGCTAGTCCCACTCCCCCGCCCTTTCCCCGTAGCCCTGCAAAATTTTTTCCTTCAGGTACTTATCCAACTCCCTTTTGAAATCTGCCTCCACCACCCTTTCAGGCAGTGGATTCCATATCCTGATCACTCACTGCGTAAAATGTTTTGTCCTCATGTCGCCTTTGATTCTTCTGCCAATCACCTTAAATCTGTGTCCTCTGGTTCTCGACCCTTCTGCCAATGGGAACAGTTTCTCTCTATCTAATCTGTCCAGACCCCTCATGATTTTGAACACCTCTATCAAATCTCCTCTCAACCTTCTCTGCACGAAGGAGAACTACCCCAGTTTCTCCAGTCTATCCCTGTAACTGAAGTCCCTCATCCCTGGAACCATTCTTGTAAATCTTTTCTGCACCCTCTCTAAGGCCTTCACATCCTTCCTAAAGTGTGGTGCCCAGAATTGGACACAATACTCCAGTTGAGGCTGAACCAATGTTTTATAAAGGTTCATCGTAACTTCCTTGCTTTTGTACTCTATGCCTCTATTTATGAAGCCCAGGATCCCATATGCTTTTTTAACCGCTTTCTCAACCTGCCCTGCCACCTTCAACGATTTGTGCACATATACCCCCAGGTCTCTCTGTTCATGCACCCACTTTAGGATTGTACCCTTTAGTTTATATTGCCTCTCCTCGTTCTTCCTACCAAAATGCATCACTTCGCACTTTTCTGCATTAAATTTCATCTGCCATGTGTCCGCCCATTCCACCAGCCTGTCTATGTCTTCTTGAAGTCTATCACTATCCTCCTCACTGTTCACTATACTTCCAAGATTTGTGTCATCTGCAAATTTTGAAATTGTGCCCTGCACACTCAAGTCTAAGTCATTTATATATATCAAGAAAAGCAGTGGTCCTAGTACCGATCCCTGGGGATCACCGCTGTATACTTTCCTCCAGTCCAAAAAACAACCGTTCACCACTACTCTGTTTCCTGTCACTTAGCCAATTCCGTATCCATGCTGCCACTGTCCCTTTTATTCCACGGGCTTCAACTTTGCTGGCAAGCCTATTATGTGGCACTTTGTCGAACGCCTTTTGGAAATCCATGTGCACTACATCAACCCTCTCTGTTACCTCATCAAAAACATATAGAAACATAGAAACATAGAAGATAGGAGCAAGAGTAGGCCATTCAGCCCCTCGAGCCTGCTCCGCCATTCAATGCGATCATGGCTGATCATCCAAATTCAGTACCCGGTCCCTGCTTTCTCCCCATATCCCTTGATCCCTTTAGCCTTAAGAAATATATCCAACTCCTTCTTGAATATATTTAATGTATTGGCCTCTACTGCCTTCTGTGGTAGAGAATTCCACAGGTTCACCATTCTCTGGGTGAAGAAATTCCTCCTCATTTCTGTCCTAAATGGCCTACCCCTTATCCTTAGACTGTGACCCCTGGTTCTGGACTCCCCAGCCATCGCAAACATCCTTCCTGCATCTAATCTGTCCAGTCCTGTCAGAATTTTATAAGTTTCAATGAGATCCCCTCTCATTCTTCTAAACTCCAGCGAGTACAAGCCCAATCATCCCAATCTCCCCTCATACGTCATTTCTGCCATCCCAGGTATCAGCCTGGTGAATCTTCGCTGAACTCCTTCCATGGCAAGAACATCCTTCCTCAGGTAAGGCGACCAAAACTGCACACAATGCTCAAGATGTGGTCTCACCAAGACCCTGTACAACTGCAGCAAGACATCCTTGTTCCTGTACTCAAACCCTCTCGCTACGAAGGCCAACATACCATTTGCCTTCTTAACCGCCTGCTGCACCTGCATGCTTACCTTCAGCAATTGGTGCACAAGGACACCCAGGTCTCGTTGCACTTCCCCTTTTCCCAATCTATTGCCATTCAGATAATAATCTGCCTTCCTGTTTTTGCCACCGAAGTGGATAACCTCACATTTATCCACGTTATATTGCATCTGCCATGTTTCTGCCCAATCACCCAACCTGTCCAAATCATCCTGTAGTTTCTCGGCATCCTCCTCACAGCACACATGCCCACCCAGCTTTGTGTCATCTGCAAATTTGGAGATATTACATCTAGTTCCCGATCAAGTTGGTTAAACACGATTTGCTTTTAACAAATCCGTGCTCGCTTTCCTTAATTAATCCATACTTGTCCAAGTGACTTGTCCCGGATTATCGTTTCTAAAAGCCTCCCCGCTGCCGAGGTTAAACTGACTAGCCTGTAATTGCTGGGTTTATCCTTACATCCTTTTTTGAACAAGGGCGTAACATTTAAAGTTCTCCAGTCCTCTGGCACCACCCCCAGGAGGATTGGAAGATTATGGCCAGTACCTCTGCAATTTCCACCTTTACTTCCCTCAGCATCCTAGGATGCATCCCATCCGGTCCTGGTGACTTATCTACTTTAAGTACAGCCAGCCTTTCTACTACCTTCTCCTTATCAATTTTTATCCCATCCAGTACCTCAACTACTTCCTCTTTCACTATGGCGCACACACTTTCCTCACTGGGCTGCACACTTGAATAGAAACCATGCCTGTTTTTCTTCCATCCTTCGCCGAAGAACACCTAAGTCAATTGTAGCACAACTATTGCCATCGTAGCTAAGATCAGGTGACTGTGGGTCAAACCTAGGACCTTCCAGCTTGGTTCAATATTGGACAGTGTACTGACTGGGATGAAGACCTGCCACCTTTTAATTTTTTTATTTTAACCTGATGACAAACTTCCAGCCGCAATCATCGCCACTCCATAGTTGATTAGGCCAGATTCATTTCGGAGGGATGATTTCCCTCAGGGCCTGCTCCCAAATAACACCCAAAAAAAAATCAGGTGCAAAGCAGAATGGGCACTAATCCATTCTGCTCCTGAAAAGCACTGCGCATGAATTTCCTGTATGGTTAATTTGATGCCTGCATCTGACTGTGCCTGAAAAGGATACAGCGATGTTAATCTGATACAGATGAATGTCAGAGACCCCTGCACTCAGATTTCCTCTAATAGTGCTGGGTGCAGTTCAGGGGCAACTAGTCCCAGACAAACCTGTCGCTACTGATTCCAGAGCTGCTGTTTCAGTGCTCTCTGTCTCAAGGGATGTGCTGGTATTGTCAAGAAAGGTCATTATTTTGGGCTTTTTGGATAACAATGGGTTTGTTGCTTCAAGACTTGTTGAAGAATGCTGTTATTGTTTTACACTTAGTGATAGAGGCCGTGTTCATTGCTGACCCCCCCACCCCCACCACCGTCCTCCCCACAATCCCCGTCCTCCCCCCTCGCAACCCAACAACACCCGTCCTCCCTCCCCCACAACCCCCATCCTCCCCCCTCGCAACACAACAACTCCCGTCCTCCTGCCCCCGCAACCCCCATCCTCCCCCCCAACTCCCATCCTCCCCCCAACCCCCGTCCTCCCCCCAACCCCCGTCCTCCCGCCAACCCCCGTCCACCCCCCCAACCCCCGTCCTCACCCCCAACCCCCGTCCTCCCGCCAACCCCCGTCCATCACCCAACCCCCGTCCACCCCCCCCAACCCCCGTCCTCACCCCAACCCCCGTCCACCACCCAACCCCCGTCCACCCCCCAACTCCCGTCCACCCCCCAACCCCGTCCACCCCCCCAACCCGTCCTCCCCCCAAACCCCCGTCCACCCCCCGACCCCCGTCCACCCCCCAACCCCGTCCACCCCCCCAACCCCCGTCCACCCCCCCAACCCCCGTCCACCCCCCCACCCCCGTCCACCCCCCAACCCCGTCCACCCCCCCAACCCCCGTCCACCACCCGACCCCCGTCCACCCCCCGACCCCCGTCCACCCCCCCAACCCCCATCCTCCCCCCCAACCCCGTCCACCCCCCCAACCCCCGTCCACCACCCAACCCCCGTCCTCCCGCCAACCCCCATCCTCCCCCCCAACCCCGTCCACCACCCAACCCCCGTCCTCCCGCCAACCCCCGTCCACCCCCCCAACCCCCGTCCACCCCCCGACCCCCGTCCACCACCCGACCCCCGTCCTCCCCCCAACCCCCGTCCTCCCCCCAACCCCCGTCCTCCCCCCAACCCCCGTCCACCACCCAACCCCCGTCCACCCCCCCAACCCCCGTCCTCCCGCCAACCCCCGTCCTCCCCCCGACCCCCGTCCACCCCCCGACCCCCGTCCTCCCCCCGACCCCCGTCCTCCCCCCGACCCCCGTCCACCCCCCGACCCCCGTCCTCCCCCCGACCCCCGTCCTCCCCCCCAACCCCCGTCCTCCCCCCCACCCCCGTCCTCCCCCGACCCCCGTCCTCCCCCCGACCCCCGTCCTCCCCCCGACCCCCGTCCTCCCCCCGACCCCCGTCCTCCCCCCGACCCCCGTCCTCCCCCCCGACCCCCGTCCTCCCCCCCGACCCCCGTCCACCCCCCCGACCCCCGTCCTCCCCCCCGACCCCCGTCCACCCCCCCGACCCCCGTCCTCCCCCCCGACCCCCGTCCTCCCCCCGACCCCCGTCCACCCCCCCGACCCCCGTCCTCCCCCCCGACCCCCGTCCTCACCCCGACCCCCGTCCTCCCCCCCGACCCCCGTCCTCCCCCCGACCCCCGTCCACCCCCCCGACCCCCGTCCTCCCCCCCGACCCCCGTCCACCCCCCCGACCCCCGTCCTCCCCCCCGACCCCCGTCCTCCCCCCGACCCCCGTCCTCCCCCCCGACCCCCGTCCTCCCCCCCGACCCCCGTCCACCCCCCCGACCCCCGTCCTCCCCCCCAACCCCCGTCCTCCCCCCAACCCCCGTCCACCCCCCAACCCCCGTCCTCACCCCGACCCCCGTCCTCCCCCCGACCCCCGTCCACCCCCCCAACCCCCGTCCTCCCCCCAACCCCCGTCCACCCCCCCAACCCCGTCCACCCCCCCAACCCCCGTCCACCCCCCCAACCCCCGTCCACCCCCCCAACCCCCGTCCACCCCCCGACCCCCGTCCACCCCCCAACCCCGTCCACCACCCAACCCCCGTCCTCCCGCCAACCCCCGTCCTCCCCCAACCCCCGTCCACCCCCCCAACCCCCGTCCACCCCCCGACCCCCGTCCACCCCCCAACCCCGTCCACCACCCAACCCCCGTCCACCCCCCGACCCCCGTCCACCCCCCGACCCCCGTCCTCCCCCCGACCCCCGTCCACCCCCCGACCCCCGTCCTCCCCCCGACCCCCGTCCTCCCCCCGACCCCCGTCCTCCCCCCGACCCCCGTCCTCCCCCCGACCCCCGTCCTCCCCCCGACCCCCGTCCACCCCCCGACCCCCGTCCTCCCCCCGACCCCCGTCCTCCCCCCGACCCCCGTCCTCCCCCCGACCCCCGTCCTCCCCCCGACCCCCGTCCTCCCCCCGACCCCCGTCCACCCCCCGACCCCCGTCCTCCCCCCGACCCCCGTCCTCCCCCCGACCCCCGTCCTCCCCCCGACCCCCGTCCTCCCCCCGACCCCCGTCCTCCCCCCGACCCCCGTCCACCCCCCGACCCCCGTCCTCCCCCCGACCCCCGTCCTCCCCCCGACCCCGTCCTCCCCCCGACCCCCGTCCTCCCCCCGACCCCCGTCCACCCCCCGACCCCCGTCCACCCCCCAACCCCCGTCCTCCCCCCAACCCCCGTCCTCACCCCCCGACCCCCGTCCACCCCCCGACCCCCGTCCACCCCCCGACCCCCGTCCTCCCCCCGACCCCCGTCCACCCCCCGACCCCCGTCCTCCCCCCAACCCCCGTCCACCCCCCAACCCCCGTCCTCCCCCCGACCCCCGTCCACCCCCCAACCCCCGTCCTCCCCCCGACCCCCGTCCTCCCCCCGACCCCCGTCCTCCCCCCCAACCCCCGTCCACCCCCCGACCCCCGTCCACCCCCCGACCCCCGTCCTCCCCCCGACCCCCGTCCTCCCCCCGACCCCCGTCCTCCCCCCGACCCCCGTCCACCCCCCGACCCCCGTCCTCCCCCCGACCCCCGTCCTCCCCCCGACCCCCGTCCTCCCCCCGACCCCCGTCCTCCCCCCGACCCCCGTCCACCCCCCGACCCCCGTCCTCCCCCCGACCCCCGTCCTCCCCCCGACCCCCGTCCACCCCCCAACCCCCGTCCTCCCCCCAACTCCCGTCCTCCCCCCAACCCCCGTCCTCCCCCCAACTCCCGTCCTCCCCCCAACCCCCGTCCTCCCCCAACCCCCGTCCTCCCCCCAACCCCCGTCCTCCCCCCAACCCCCGTCCTCCCCCCCAACTCCCGTCCACCCCCCAACCCCCGTCCACCCCCCCAACTCCCGTCCACCCCCCAACTCCCGTCCTCCCCCCAACCCCCGTCCTCCCCCCGCAACCCCCTTTGTGCAAATAGATTATTTGGAGGTAGATGAAGGGGAAGCAACCACAAGCCCCCCTGCTGAAGTCATTCACCTCAGCCTCTTCTGAGTCACTAACTCCTAGCACAGAGAAGACATCCCTTCTCCCCAGACCATACACCTGCTCCACGTCACCTGGAATAAAAAGAGACGCTTCGTAGTCAAGCCAGCACCCTCCTCCTCTTCTCATACCATCATTTTTAATTCTTGCAACTTGTTTTCCCGGTCTTTCCGCCTACTGCTGCCTGGCACCTCGGGGTTGCCCTCTTACTAGCTCCCTCCAAGGTAGATTGCTATGGTGCCTGCTCTGCTTCTTGGGGTGCTGCTGCTGTCCCAGCGCAGCAGCACAAACTTATTCACAGGGAATAGCACCTTTAAATAAACATGAAGACCACCAACATGCAATTCGCAGCTTCTGGCGCACGTACATTAATTTAGGAACTTATCATTTTTCATCAGTACGTGCCCAGGTAAAAATCCTGCCCCATTGCCTGCATAAAGAATAAAATCTTTCTGGTTCTCCCATGTGCTTTAAACGGCACCTGCCCCTTTAATGGAGCTGGTGCCTTTAAGGCCCTGGAAGCAGCCAGACTTCCTCCAGTCTTGATGACTGTGGCCAATAGCGTGCCCCCAAGTTTACCTCTGTTACGTTAATTAGGCCCGAGAGCAAATTCAGGCGTTGAGTTCTGGGTGCTGGCGAAAGGCGTTTCTGGCGTAATCGGCATTAACAGTTCTCTGGTGTTGTGAGCATCCAAGTACCTTTAAAAGCAGTCATGAGAAGCCAAAAATCATGGACCTTTAAGGGCTATGTTGTCCTCTATTTTTAAAGGTTGGGAGTCACGCTCATTTTTTCGCTGTAATTTGTGACCTCATGAGTCTGCGGGAGCATGCGGTTCTTGAGAATGGGATTTTGTTAATGGCGTTGAGAAAACAACAGCAATCATGCTGCCCTTTCAAAAACTGATCTTTCAACTCTTCTTAAGCAGCTAATGAGTCACTACATAAATGTAGAATAGCATGCTGCTGCAGCTGTGGAATGGGCACTTTTGAGGATAAAGTTCAAAGGAGCAGATTTACTGACAAGCTGGCAGCATGCTTGCGCATGTTGGAAACCTGTTATGTCATACAGTACAGAAGTGTGACAATTTAAGGCTGCTACATTTAAATCTAAATCTTATTGGTGGTAATATTTATTTACAGTCAGTGAGAAAAATACCACCCATTCTGTTTTAATCCTTTTTTAAATTTTCAATTCAAATGGTTATGCACAAGAGTGTCCACTTCTTTTAAGTAACACGTTGTTTGTTTAACTCGCAGTTTGGATGCTCTGCAACTAAGGCCTTTGGATACAATCCTGACTCTAATAGTGTTGCACAAATCCTGACTCTAATAGTTAGAACAGATGAGGCTCAATACCTCTGTTTCAACATAAACCTGGTCCAACAGAGACCTCGGGATTAACCCTTTTGTGTCTACCAGTTGAATTTCTATATCATAGTAATAGAGTAAGAATCTTATGATTTCTCAGTTAATCTGGAGACCACCAGTATAAGGAAATGCTTTGGACTTCCTTGCCTTTCTGTAATTCAGCCTTGGATCAGTCAGCTTTAGACATTTACTGGACATTAGTGTCGAAGAAGGGAATCAAGGGATTTGAGATAGTGCAGGAAAGTGGAGTTCAGGTAGAGGATCAGCCATGATCTTACTGAATGGCGGAGCAGGCTCGAGGGGCCCTATGGCCTACTCCTGCTCCTATTTCATATGTTCTTATGTTCTTGCTGAATTTTGACAACTGCAAATGGTATTCACTGTTCAAAACAGTCCTGTTTAAACAGCCAGAGCCCAGTTTAAGTGCACTTTAATATCTTCTTGACTGGAGAAAGATATATATTGCAAGTCTGGTACTCACTTGGTGGCAAGCAGCATATTTTTTCGAGCGTGGAGCTCGGTTGGGTCTGAATGTTGTCGGGTCAGGAACTCTGCCGCTGCCTTTGCAGGGAACTCAGTCTCACAAACATACCCAAAATCCCGGGCCAAGTGCACAGCCTCTCCTACAGAAAGCAAAACAGAAAAGAGAGTGAGTGAGGCCATTTAGCATCGGAGAAGAGGAACAAAATGTATTAAGCATGAAATCAGAGAAATACAGCAAGTAATTTCCCTCCCTGGTGACTCACTAAGGTTGGTATGACATCGAGCTGAGTTTCAAACTGCATAGCCTATCCAATACTAAGAAAGCCCATTTCCTTACCTCACCGCTACTGCTGCTAAAACTCTACTTCAAACCTTTGATATCTCCAGGCTCAACGTCTCCAACCTTCTCCTAACCAGTGTCCAGAGCTCCACCCTATACTCCAAATCTTTCAGAACTCGGCATTCTATCCTGTGCTTTGTCCCACTCACCCATCGCCCTGCCCTTGTTAACCTTCACTGGCTCCCCATCTCCTAACACATTGATTTCAAAATCCTGATGCTTGTTTACAAGTTCCTCAATGGCCTTACCCCACACTTCTTCTGCAAACCCCTCCAGCTGTATATCCCAGCTCACACTTTCCCCACTTCTGATTCTATTGTGATTGCTCTACTCTTCTCCCATATGGATGGCAGACACTTGAGCCATCACTCTCCTAAGCTCTGCAATTCTCTTCCTAAACCTTGATACATCTCTCCCCATCTTCAAAAGCCTCCCCAAAACCTATTTCTTGGACGACACCTTCAGTAACCTTCCCTAACTCTCCACCTAACTCCTGCTTGGTCTTTATTCCCCCTTCCCCTTTGATCCCCTTGAAATGTTTTGCTATATAAGTGTAAGTCATTTTTGTTTTTCTTATAAACAACAAAGTTTGGCGCAACCTTTTAGTTACAATGCCAGCCTGTTGGATTCCCAGGTGGGAGAGCCAGTGTTTGAATCCTAGATTTGGGTTTGCCCTTGCAGATGCACTGGATGGTAATCACCAGGTTGTCTTCGATAAGCAGTGGTTGCTTAGTGCTCGTAAACATTTTTAATGCAATCAACCCAGGGCAATCCTGGGACCGCATCAAGAATGCAGGAACCTAACTCACAAGCGGGAAACAAAAAAACCCCAATGTTGTTAGTTTATACTGTATTAAGAAAGAAACAATGATATTCCCAGGTAGCACTGAGCCTGTGTAACAGTTCTCATTCGTCTTCGACAACCTGAGAAGCATCTGGCTGAGAGAGTTTCCTTAATCGATCCAGCTAAAAATCACTGGCGAAATTTGGAGGTTGGAAATAAACTATTTGGTATTCAAGAGGTTAACAACTGGGTGCCTTCCAGTGAACATTCACTCTCCTCTGTTAGACATTAAGGGAGCAAGAATGTTGAGCGTTAGATGCCTTTCAAGTAGTGATAGCAATTTATTCCCAACAAATTAAAAAAATAAAAAGGCCTTCACTAAAGTATGCATTCCTGAATGGTTCCATACTTTGCCCAACAGCCCTTCTACCACAACATTAAAAAAAAAATTACAAATTTAGAAATAAAAAAGGAATTTAGACTTATAGGCCTAGAAATTCAGTGGGCTGCGCCACCCGTTAGCGCCTTAAGAGGGCGCTAAGTGGGTCGGAAGCCACTGGCCACGCCTCCCGCTAAATTTAGCGGGATGCTAATGGCGGCGCTAGCCGTTAGCGCTGCACCGCTACTGATGACGTCATCGGTGTGCGCAGCGCCCCGCTACCGCCCTGATCACGAAATTTAGTTGCGCCCCCTGCTTTAACGCCGGTCACTATTTGCGACCGGTTCAGGGGGGCCTACCTGCGGCGGTAGAGGCGCTGAGGTGCGGGGAGGCCATTTTTTTTGCTGGCCGCCTGCTAGCACCTCTCCGCGCCGCCGTCCCCGGCCTCCTGAACCCCCCCCCCCCCAGCGGAGTGCCAGCTGTGTTCCAAGAGCCTGGCACTTCTCCTTGGTGCCGGGCTCTTTTGCCGGCACTCGCGATCTTTGATCGCGCTGCAGCAGGCCCCTCCCCTTTAAGAAGGGGAGGAAGGCCTGCAGTACCGTGGCACATTGTGCAGCGATATTGAGTTGCAGCGCCCCAAGAGGGATGCGGGGCGCCTCCAGTAGTGCCGCGCTTCCCTCTGGGGCGCGCAAAGTCAATTTCCGGCGGGCGGCCGCGACTACTTCCAGGGCACTACTTTTAGCGCCCTGGCGAGGCTGGCACCCCAAACGGAGCGCCGCTGAATTTCTAGGCCATACTATCATCACATATTTTCTCAAGCAGAACCTATTGTATACTTTAATGGCATCATGCCCCAATTTAAAATATTTTTTAAAATTATGTTAGCACTAGTAATTCTGCAATGTTATTTGGGGTTTTTGCATTCTGGAGCTGACATCTCAATGCTTAAAGAAGCACTCTCTTCATGAAAGACATTTCTTCTTTGTTTCCTAAACACTGTAATGCCATGATGTCAAATTACATTTCACAAGATGCCATTGCATTATTTGAATGTTATGACAAAAAAGACACAGGACCGTTCCACTATTCTTCCTCCCCAGGCAGTTTGTGCATCCTTAAAATATGGAAATGTTCAGCTGTTGTGAGTTTTGGTTGTGTAGCTGGTGAAATGGAACATAAGTCCCATGAGGTGATGGTGAGCTTGTATGGAGAACTGGTTCAGCCCTGCCTGCAGGAGCGTATAACATTCTGGTCACTGTATGACATGTGGAACAGCCTCATTTCAGAGAGGATGGAGAAGGAGACAATGAAACTGAGACTTGGGAAACTGGGAATTTTACACTAAAGAAAAGAAAAAGAAAGACTTGCATTTATAGAGCACCTTCCACAACCATCGGATGTCCCAAAGCGCTTTACAGCCAATGAAGTCCTTTTTGAAGTGTAGTCACTAGTGCAATGTGGGAAACACGGCAGCTAATTTGCGCACAGCAAGCTCCCACAAACAGCAATGTGATAATGACCAGATAAACTGTTTTAGTGATGTTGGTTGAGGGATAAACATTGGCCAGGACACTGGGGATAACTCCCCTGCTCTTCTTCAAAATAGCGCCATGGGATCTTATACGTCCACCTGAGAGAGCAGGCGGGGCCTTGGTTTAACGTTTCATCCGAAAGACGGCACCTCCGGCACTAAGGAAAAAAAGTCTTGAGGGAGCCCTTATCGAAGTTTCAGGATCCTAAGGATAACAAATAAATTAAACCCTAATAAATTGTTTGCCATAACCACAAATTCAGGGCACAGACTCAAGCTCAGAAGAGGGAAGGTGAATAGATAGCTTAAGTTAATTACTTCACACCAAGGGTCGTGAATGTGTAAAATAGAGCACCCACAGAGACAGTGATGGCAGATAGTGCTGGCAAATTCACAAGGGAGTGGGTAGTTTTTGGCAGAAGAACTGATTGAGGGATGTAAGGGATAAAGTACAGTATGGTGTTTTCTGAACTTTGGGACGTCAGATGGGCCACAAATTTTCTGAAGATGTACATTTTGGTTTAAGATTTAGCTTGGCTCTGGATTCCTTAATTCTGTCCAGGGTATATGAAGGGCTACGAAGCAGCTTGACTTAGAGAAATCATATTCCAACTTAACCTGATACATACAATTGTTGCAATTGGTTTGTGTAAGACACATATCTGAGCAAGTGGCCAAGTCATTGGAATTGAAACATCAACATTTTTGGGATTTGTTCAAATATGTGTTTGATTGGTAGCTTTTAAAAAAAAATAACAAGCAATTATTTAAATTTGCTGAGTCTTGGTCACATTTGTAAAGGTATTAACCAGCCTTTCTTTTTAAATCTGTTCCTAGCCTTTTAAGAGAGATTATAAGGCCGTAGCTTCTGTATGGTGAGAAAAGGAAAAGAACTATATGTAAGAATATTTTGTATATCATAATTCTGCACAGCAGTTATAAACTATTTATTATTTCTACTACACGAGGCACTAGTTAAGCTTAACAACTATTCTAAAAATATATCTTGTGTTACTGGCAATGTTTGATTTTTGTTTTACTGCATAATAAAAAATGTTGGCAGTTAAAGCCGAAGTCAAAGTATAGTGGTGTTATTCTGCCATCTTCCGAAGACAAAGATGATCATGTGTGAACGTGTGATGAAGCCAGTAGCTGAAATACACTGAAGAGGGTTCTCTGTTCGTTCGCTGGGCACCCGACAAATTTAGTTTGGTATCTGGACAAGTGAAAAAGTACTGGGACATAGGGAGCTAGAGCTCACTTACAAGAGTAATCTGAAACCCAGAAGTCAAAAATACCTAGAGTAAAAAAGAATAAAGAAACGCTATGTTTTTATGTTACTATTTTGTTTTTTCCCCCTTTCACTTCAGCTATGATCTTTCTCTCTCCCTCTCTCATCTCCCTTCTCACATCTTTCAGTTTCTATCCCCTTGGAACTATCTATCTCTGTCTTTTGTTAAGAAGGATGCAGCGTAAACTTAATTCCGAATTGAAAATAAATACCAATGGCAGAGACGCACATAAAGGGGCTGAGTGCCTGCAAGATATTTGTACGTTTCTGTTAAGTTTTGTCTGAGTGAGCAGTATACCAGTGGCAGTTCCACCAATATCATGTCGCCAAAAAAAATCATTTTTAAGGTTATTGTTTCACGATAAACTCTTTCAAAGTATTCTTCTTCCTGGATCAGAATGTCTCCCATTTATAAGAGCTCAAAATATCCAGTAATGCAAATCCTTTGTCACAGTTTTTCTACTGGGCTCTAGATAGATCAACTGCTGAAAACAGTCACTGAAAATGTACAGAAAAATACATTAAAATCACCCATGTGGCCTCTGCACATTATTACAAATATATTTCACCCCTGTGTGATAAAGTAGCTGGTTGTGTTGCCCCATGTTACTGACGCCTGTATAGAACAACCAACAATAAATATTCAGCAAGGGAAATTGCTGTCTTGGTGAACAATAAACTGGAACTTAAAGCACTTAATATGATCAATGACTAACCAGGACATGACAGGGAGCTACTGAAAACCTACCATTTCTCAGCTTTTCAAATATAAAACAAACCAAATGAGAAAATGTTCTTACTGAAAGTTTCAAAAGACAGACCAGCTGACTGCAATGGTTTGTGGAGGGATTGATTTGAGATGAAGCAAAACAAGACCAGAGGTATAGAAAGACTATGGCGCAGTTAGAGATGTTCTGACTGAAAGGGGATTGCTTGTAAATGAGATTTTTTTTTCCAAAAATGAGAGAATAATTTTAAAGAAATAAACCAGAAAAGCTCATGCTTTTAAAATATCTGTATTAATGATTGTGTTAGAACTGAGGCTGTGTTTGAAAGACAGAAAAAGTGATTAAGAGACACGGTAATACAGAGAGACAGAAAGGGCAGAATGGAGAAACAAGAAGAGGCAGCAGGAAGAAGGTAACAATGAGAGAAAATGATAATGGAGAGAAAGTAATGAAAGACAGATGCTTGCTAAATGCCGAAGAAAGAAATAGGGAAATTATGTCCAGAAAACTGAGAAGGAAGACAAGGAGAAAGACAACAATTTGCAGTTATATGATGCCACGAAAGCAGTACATAATTCCAAGGTGCTTAATAGAGGAGAAACGATGCAGAGCAAGAGTAGAATGTGATTTAGTGGAGGTGACAGTAGGAATGGTTGATGAAGTAAGTTTTGAGGAAGCTTTTGAAAGCGGTGGGGTGGGGGAGGGGGGAGAAGTGGCAAGGAGAAGAGTTCTAGACCATAGGATCATGAGGGCTAAAGATTGTCAGTGAAGGTGGAATGGAGGGAGGAGAGATGCGCAGAAGGCCAAGGGCAGAAGAGCGGCGAGCACATTGGCAGGTGGGGCTGGAGAAGGTTGCAGAGGGAGAGAGGGGCAAGGCCATGGGGTGGTGAGAAGGCGGCGAGAGGAGGGGGGAAGGGGGGGCGCAGGGGAGTTTGTAAACAAGGATGAAGATTTTGAACTCATTACTTTGGGGGCTGGAGAGCCAGTGGAAGTCAGTGAGGACGGGGTAATAGGATAGGTGGCAAAGGATGATTAAAGAAAATGTTCGGTGAAACAGTGCCCATAACTACAGGATGAGACTTAGAGAGTAAGAAAGAAACAGCCTTAGGCTGGACAGGGATAATCTTTCTGCAAATATCTGTGTGGGTGTATGTGTGTGCGGGGCTGGACAGTATTTAGCCCTCATTCTTTAGAATCACTTGAATTACAGTAAAGAAACTTCAATACAACATAAGAAGACCAATAGATTAGCCTTCTTCAAAGTCTATGATTAAGAAAGCAAACAGATCATCTATAAAGCAATTGTTTATTATTTGTCAAATGTTAGCAATTTCCTTTTAGAAACAGTCCTTCATTTCCTTGAACAAACGCTGGCTAATCAGGCAGATAATTAGATTTGCCCACAAAAATGACCTGATTTCTCCTACCAGACTGCAGTGTCCACATTACTTGCACATCACGTCAGTCATACCCTTTGTGTTTTTTTAAGTTTAATATTACTTCAGTGCATGCAGCATGGATTCAGGAGCAGACAAAAGTTATTTCAAATGCAGTTAAGAACATAAGAACATAAGAAATAAGAGCAGGAGTAGGCCATTTGGCCCTTCAAGCCTGCTCCACCATTCAATAAGATCATGGCTGATCTTCTACCTCAACTCCACCTTCCCACACTATCCCCATATCCCTTAATTCCCTACATTCTCAAAAAATTATCGACCTCTGTCTTGAATATACTCAACGACAGCTCTCTGGGGTAGAAAATTCCAATGATTCACACCCCTTTGAGTGAAGAAAAGTTCTAAAATCAGTAGTGAGGGCAGGATTCAGTGGCCTGATGTTGACTAGAAACAAACCTCCACTTATGGGGGGAGGAATTCAACTCATCGTTCCAGTGTATAAATCGGCGTTAGACCTCCAAACTTTGTGTCGTGATCAGCTCACTGCTCAGGTCACCGCAGACCAACAGGCAAAGCAATCGCTCGAGGTGCATCGGATGCCAGGTTAGCTCAGGCGACTTTTAATCGTCCAAGGCGCCCACCTTAAACAGGAATTAGGCTCCTGAAATATGCAAATTCAGATCCTATGCAGGCTGTACGACCCCAAATGCGACATCCAGGTACGAATGGGCAAAGCATGTGCCACGCACGCTCTGTCTGGTTGTATTAGGTCTTCAGCGACCTAACCAGCAGTCCTTAAAGGACCTGGCGGCAGCTCAAAAAGGGGCCCAAGAGTGCTCTCCCTGGGCCCACAAAAAAATTCCAGCCGTCTGCCCGGGGCGTACGAAGCCCCTCCAGGATCGCCGACTCCCCCTACCCCCCCAACCCCCCACCAACCCAGACCCTGCCAAATTCCTGTCTTCCTCGGAAGGTAAGTTGTAACGGGCTGTCCATTTGTTGCCTGCAGCTTGCTGGCGGCATTTAAATAAGGCACAAGCCAAATTTGTCTCACTGCTCAGGCCACCACAGACCAACAGGCAAAGCAATCACTCGGTTGATTTTGCGCCAGTTTGGGCGCAAGCCGAGTTTCTCCCTCAGGAAATTTGACTAAAATTCTCAAATAGTTATCAGTAATTAATTAAAAAACAACATTCAGAGACAATGAAACAACAGCCAGAACTTGGTCCTGCTACATATTGATCAGTGCCCACTGCCAGAGAACAGAGGGAAACAGAAATCAGAGTACAGAGAGAGACCTTTGTCATCCCTCAGTACCACACTGGGGATATCTACACTATTATTTTCAGAAAAAATATACTATATATATTTCTGGAGCCAGCAGTGAGAGCAGTATTCAGTGGACTGGTGTTGACTAGAAATTAAGCCACACTGCCAGACTCACATCATTCTAACGTTGCCATCTATTTTGCTCACAGAAGGGATAAGAATGATTGGAGAGGAGACTTTAATCTCCTAAACCCAAATTGGAATCTGTACCCTTTTCCTCTTTCCGAGTATATTCCCTTTGCATATAAGATATATCGTTAGTAACACTGCCCATTAATAACAGTTCCACATTTGCTTTTACTATGCCAGCACTAAAGACACTGGGGGTAATTTTAACCGAACTCACTGGGCAGGAAACGGGCGGGTTCTACAGTAGTTGGCTGCCCATTTTAATGCCCGCCTGATTTTACTCTCCATTGACTCCAATGTGGGGAGCTGACTGGAACCAGCCCATTTCCTGCCCAGTGGGTAGGTTAAAATTACCCCAGTAGAGCAGAACTAATTCCTCCCCAAACTTGGAAAAGGTAGCGGGAGTGACCATGCAGGCATCTCCTCAGCAGTGAATAGCTCCGTGCAGCCACTGCACACTGACTGGAACCAGTGCCACCATTGGCGATTTCACCCTGGGAGGCATAGCACTGGGTAGATTGATGTCACACCAATAAATAGATACATTTAACAAGAGTGTCTTGAAACATACATGGAACTTGCAGAGCCAATAAATTAATCCACATAAATAATGCAAACGGACAGTATAACTCCACTCTCTGCCTGCGTGGCTCTGAAAATTACAATAAGCTATTAATGTTTTGAGTATTGGATTTCTCTGGTAAATTCACCATAAAGATGTTCGCCCTGACTTTGCAAAATCAGGGCTACAGTTTCCATTCTGTACCAATCATCTCTCAAAGAAATGGTGAATACTCCATTCTGTACCAATCATCTGTCACTGAAATGGTGAATACTGTAATTAGAATTAAGGATGTGTATGAAACTATACAGCATTTCTACATTAACCGTACACTATGACTGAAATTAAACACTTGGGGAGAAAAATTCGGTTGCTTTGCACCTCTTGCTAGCGCCCTAAGAGGGCGCTAACAGGGCACAAAGCAACTAGCGCCCAGGTGCGGCACATCCAACGCCTCCCGCAAAATTAAGTGGGAGGTTAGCGACAGCGGTAACCATTAGCGCCCCGCGGTGCTGCACCGCTGCCGATGACGTCATCGCCGTGCACAACGCACCGCTCGCGCCCTGGCCACAATCTTCAGGAGCACCCCCTGACTTACCGCCGGACGCTATATCCGACGGCGTCAGGGGGGCCTACCAGCGGCCGGGGCAGCGTTAATTAAAGGCGAGGTGCCAGGCGGCCATTTTTGTTGCTGGCCGCCTGCCAGCACCTGCCTCCGTTGCCATCCCTGGCTCCTAAGCACCCCCGCGGAGTACCGGCTGCGCTCCGTGAACCCGGCACTTCGCTTGAGTGCCGGGCTCTTTTGCCGGCACGCCAATCCCAGTGGTCCAGCTGGGCCCTGGGTGGCGCTGTGCAAGGCCCCTCCCCTTTAAGAAGGGGAGGAAGGCCTGCAATACCGTGGCGTTGCGGCAGTAGCGCCCTCGCAGCACCCCAAGAGGGAGGCGGGGCACTTCCAGTAACGCCCTGCTTCCCTCTTGAGGCGCTAACGATGAATTTCGGCCGCGGGGGCGCTAATTTCTTCGGGGCACTAGCGCCCCAAAGGGGGCGTGACTCCATTTTTGCCCCTTGTTTTTGTTGTTGTTTTTGTAGCAATAAGGCTCCCTTAGTTCTCAAAGGGTTAAATTAACATGTAGTAAAGGTCTGGTGTAGGTGATCTCTGTATAAAGTAGCTTTACAGAGGCGAGTATTACGGGAGAAATGGGCGCAAGTCACCCTCCCAACCTCTTGATGACAGACCATGAAGAGCTGGAGAGAAAAAAGAGGACTTCCATCCACTTCGCCCTCAGCTGATTTCTCCCTTTTTCCAAGATTTTTCTATAAAACACCTCTGGCTGACTGCCAGTGAAACTCGCCTACTGTGGAATAGCTGAGGTCATTTCAGGCCGGAGTTGAAGCACTCATTTTCCATAAGACAGAATGGCAATCCAGTGCTCCACTGTTGAATCTATCAGGTCGCTGAGCATGTTCAAGTTTTAGCCCTGTAAAAAAATTCAAATTGCCTTCTGCTAACTATTGAATATTTTTGTTTAAATGATGAGTGCTAATGGGACAATTGGGACACATTCCCTAGAAGGAGTCACTGGGGCAAATTATCATGTACTGGTGTAGGTCAGTTCTAAATGGTGACGAACTTGGTGCTAATTTTACCAGAGTGATAATGTGCTGGTCGTGTTCAGACTTTGTGGGCTGGATTTTGATACTGGAGGCGTGTAGGAGGTGGGACTACAACTTTTGGGGTTGTAGTCCCGCCTCCATCGAGTTGTGGCCAACCCACTCGATTTTCACTTGATTGACCTTGTTGAGCCCGTCCAGTGGGCTCAGCAGGCCAATTAAGGGCCACCTGGCAACAGGTGAAGTCACAGATTGACATTTCATCTGTCAAGAGCTTTTGACAGATGAAATATCAGCATTTGACAGCTCTTTGAAGCTGTCAAACACTGACAATCTGTACACTAAGTTAATTCTTTCCTCTCAGGCTGATTTAGAGATCTCTCCAGAACAGAAAGCTGAATGCTGCAACATTTGACAGCTCGCGGCCATTCTGCATTCTGTGCAAGTGAGATGAGGGACTCCCGAGACCTGAAGGGAGGAAGGCTGTAAAGGTAAGTAAAGGTAAGTAAAACTTCTTTAAACACTTTACACACACCAAACACACTTACCTCTGCACTCATGCACCCATCACTCACCTGAACACCGGACATCTCAAACCCTCCAAGCCCTTCAGTCCGACGGTCCACCTCGCTAACTTGGCGTGGTTTGGAGCCGTCGGGAATCCCACACTTCAGGAATAAAAATAGGGATTAGGCTAAAAACTGCCTGTTAACTACCTGTTAACAGGCAGTTAATTGGCACTAATCCCCTTCCCGCCTCGGGGAGGCGGCTCCCAGCACAGGTCGGGTATCCGCCTCCTTTGAAACTGGCATGGAGGCAGGTTGGGGGCGGGATGGGTTCGTGCCCCCCGACTTTGCGATTTTAACCCCCCACACGCCTCCAATCCCGCCTCCATGGCCCAATGAAAATCCTGCCCTGTGGCTCAGTCCATTTGTATAACGATTCACAGCCCCAGGTGAAGATTTGGATGGGTGGAGGTAACAGACGAAACTTCTGCCCCAAATTAAAATTGGGGCTACTATAATTCATTTTAATTTTGAAAAGCAGTGCTAAAAATGGGACTCTTTTTTTAATAATGTTAATAGTTATTTAAAGATTTATATTGATCATCATTCTCCTTCACGTGCTATCCATTCAGAATCTGTAACTTCACACTGCTCAATCTCTGGTGTTGCGAAGAATCTTTATCCTTTATATGGAGTTGGCGTTACTACCCCTCCACAGAGCCAAGTGCCTTCACTTAAATTTTGGTTTCATAAAAATGGCTATACAGCTGTACTTACAAAACAAGTTGGGTGAAATTCAACCTGTGAATAATTTCAGTGAAAAAGTCGGGGTGAGTACAAAATGGGATTTCACGTTTTGTACTTATGTCAGCATTTCACTAAAATTTAATGTAGTCAGCACTTTCACTTCATAACAATAAGGCTTTATGGTGATGATACCACATTGATACGACTTAGGGACCTGACCAGACATAACATACTCAGTACTTTGTCCTTCCGGTGTTCTGTGGCCAGTTGTACTTAAACATAGAAGATAGGAGCAGGAGTAGGCCATTCGGCCCCTCGAGCCTGCTCCGCCATTCAATGCGATCATGGCAGATCATCCAAATTCAGTACCCGGTCCCTGCTTTCTCCCCATACCCCTTGATCCCTTTAGCCTTAAGAAATATATCCAACTCCTTCTTGAATATATTTAATGAACTGGCCTCCACCGCCTTCTGTGGTAGAGAGTTCCACAGGTTCACCACTCTCTGGGTGAAGAAATTCCTCCTCATTTCTGTCCTAAATGGCCTACCCTTTAACCTTAGACTGTGTCCCCTGGTTCTGGACTCCCCGACCATCGGGAACATCCTTCCTGCATCTAGTCTGTCCAGTCCTGTCAGAATTTTATAAGTTTCAATGAGATCACCTCTCATTCTTCTAAACTCCAGCGAGTACATGCCCAATCGACCCAATCTCTCCTCATACGTCATTCCTGCCATCCCAGGTATCAGCCTGGTGAATCTTCGCTGAACTCCTTCCATGGCAAGAACATCCTTCCTCAGATAAGGCGACCAAAACTGCACACAATACTCAAGATGTGGTCTCACCAAGGCCCTGTACAATTGCAGCAAGACAACCTTGTTCCTGTACTCAAACCCTCTCGATACGAAGGCCAACATACCATTTGCCTTCTTAACCGCCTGCTGCACCTGCATGCTTACCTTCAGCGACTGGTGCACAAGAACACCCAGGTCTCGTTGCACTTCCCCTTCTCCCAATCTATTGCCATTTAGATAATAATCTGCCTTCCTGTTTTTGACACCAAAGTGGATAACCTCACATTTATCCACGTTATATTGCATCTGCCATGTTTCTGCCCAATCACCCAACATGTCCAAATCATCCTGGAGTTTCTCGACATCCTCCTCACAGCCCCCTCGTCTGCAAATTTGGAGATATTATATCTAGTTCTCTTGTCCAGATCATTTATATATACAGTATTGTGAATAGCTGGGGTCCAAGGACCGATCCCTGCGGTACCCCACTAGACACTGCCTGCCATTCGGAAAAAGACCCGTTTATTCCAACTCTTTGCTTTCTGTCTGCCAACCAGTTCTCTATCCAAGTCAATACCTTGCCCCCAATCCCATGTGCCTTAACTTTACACGCTAATCTCTCATGCGGGACTTTATCGAAGGCCTTCTGAAAGTCCAGATACACCACATCCACTGGTTCTCCCTTATCTATTTTACCAGTTACATCCTCAAATTAATATCCGGTATAATTAAACTAACATAGTCACTGCAACATAGGAGAGCCAACTTCAGCATTGCAAAATCCACATCTCGGAGATGACCTTATAAGCATATAACGTACTTAATAGAAAATAAACCCAAATAATACTTTCAGATACAATAGGGCAGGAGGATAAGTGGGCATGGTTCAGGACTGTGAAGGGTAAATTTAGGAAGGACTTAAGGAAGTACTTCTTTACACAGAGGATGATCAACAGCTTAACTCGCCAGAATTCCCTCCCTAAGCCACTCCACTTCTCCACCTCTGTCTCCTACATGTTCAACCAAGCTTTGGGCTATCTCCCCATTACAGGAAACTTTCTGATATCCGGCACTGACGGGACCGAGCTGGTGCCGTACCATCAAAACTGCTGTACAAACCAGCGCTAATGTTAAAGCTCCGTGTGAATCAACAAACCCTGTTGCTTAGCAACAGCTTCAAAACAGTCGGCCGCAGCTTAAAAGCATCTCTGTAGCTAAGCAACAGCTTCAGCTAGACCTTGCAGAGCCTGACTGGAAAAAAAAGCAACGAGAAGTAAAAAAACTTATAGGAAACGGCTCCTGAATTTTGCCGGTAGATAGAGCTTTCCGGACATTTAACCTCCGGTTAAACGAAAGTTTCCTGTACCTTGGTATCCATTGTTTCCCTCACGCTTCTGTGAAGTGCCTTGGGATATTTCTGTATGTTAAAGATGCTATATAAATGCAAGGTTTTGGAGTGCTAGTAGTTATAGTAACAGGTTGCTAGGAAAAGTGGCTGGTACCAGGATACTGAACTTGTTTAATAAACAGCTAGATACAGTAACTGGAAGACAGTAGAGTTGCTATTCTGGGATAATTAAATCAAAGGCGCTGAAGGGCCTTCTCCATCCAAGACTATCTTGTGAACTTTAATTTAAATATTCTATGAATTAAACTGAATTAACTCATAAGAAGGTCTTTTATTTATATTTAAGCATCACTGCCAGCTCTTGGGTTTTATACTAGGGGGCTTCTGCTGTTTTTTAAAAATTCCTGGATCCGTTCTGGATTTAAACATTAAGATAGGGATCTGCTTGAGAATAATTTAGCACAATAACACAGTCTGAACAGCATATGGTGCCAATCTGAACATCCCTATAGTCTTTCTCTGGACCCTGGGGGTTCCTGGACTGCCTTACTAGGTGCTTTTCCATGTTTCCGTTCCCAAAGGCCCTACACAATAACAGACATTTTAACACCGAAAAATATCTCCTGATTGAACTGGAGCTCAATTCCACAGGACTCTCTGATACCTCGACCAAGTGGCCATTATTTGTCTGCAAGCCTAGACGTTAACTGGTTGAAGGCTATTTGATTGCAAGAGGCATCACACTGAGCTTACTTGTGTCCTCGGTCAATGCCTGCATGGGCATATTTTCCATCAAGTGTTACTGGGTAACAATGAGGAATGGTCAGGGATGGTGCAGTTCACTATAGCGACCCTATCGCTAACCTGATGGAATAATGGATGCTTCAGAGACATGGACCATGTACAGCAGGCACCTCAAAACAATGGAGAGGCACCACTAACGTTGCTTCCGCAAGATCCTGCAAATCCATCGGCAGGATAGGCGCACCAACGTCAGTGTTCTCGCTCAGGCCAACATCCCCAGCATCGAAGCTTTGACCACGCTCGATCAGCTCCGATGGACGGGTCACATCGTCTGCATGCACGATACGAGACTCCCAAAACAAGCGCTCTACTCGGAGCTCTGACATGGCAAGAGAGCCCCAGGTGAGCAGAGGAAACACTTCAAGGACACCCTCAAAGCCTCCTTGAAAAAGTGCAACATCCCCACTGACACCTGGGAATCCCTGGCCCAAGACCGCACAAAGTGGAGGAGAAGCATCCGGGAAGACGCCAAACACCTCAAGTCTCTTCGCCGGGAGCAAGCGGAAGCCAAGCGCAAGCAGCGCAAGGAGCGCACGTCAACCCAAGCACCCCACCCACCCGCCCCTTCAACCACCGTCTGCCCCACCTGTGACAGAGACTGTAGGTCCCGCATGGGACTCATCAGTCACCCGAGAACTCATTTTTAATGTGAAAGCAAGTCATCCTCGGTTCCGAGGGACTGCCTAAGAAGAAAAGAAGAAGAAGAGGAATAACGTAACTTAGCACAGACCTGGTGATCTTCCTTGTTTGCATGGCTCATCTTCACACTGGGCAGTGCCCTTGCTAACCGAGCACCTACAAACTAGTTTATCAGTTTCACAGTGATGCGCTATCAATTACTCATAAAAGACTGAGAGTTAGAAGAGTAACTAAAGGCTTTTATTAACAACAGAATGGAGGTCTGCCTCGCGTGGTCGACCGGTCCATGATACTAAGGGCTGGGGAGCAGTCACCTTTATACTAGGACCTGTGGGAGGAGTCAGCCGAGGCATGTCCAGGCATGTACACAGTGGAATACAAACAGGACAAACAGGAATACAAACAGTGGTTTACCACATTCACCCCTTGTTTAAAATTGAGTCCGGCGGGGTGAAGTGTATTAAAAGTTAGTGTATTGGAGTCTCTCCGGAGGTCTTGTCTGCCGCTGTGATCTGCGTGGCGACGGCAGGGGTAGTGAAGTTTCCGGCGTCGAGTCCAGCGTAGGCTGTGGCACAGGCGTGTCGTCCTCGTAGATGTCGAGCGGGTCGCGGGGCCCAGGCCTGCCGTCTGCTGGGGCTGGATATCGGATCGTGGGGGGGGGGGTGGTAGTGGGTTACTGCGGCCCCCGAGGGTGCGAGGTCTCGTATGGAGACTGTGTCCTCCCGCCCGTCCGGGTATGCGATGTAAGCATACTGGGGGTTGGCGTGGAGGAGGTCGACCCTCTCGACCAGGGGGTCCATTTTATGGGTCCTCACGTGTCTTCTCAGTAGGACCGGCCCTGGGGACGTCAGCCATGGCGGTAGCGATGTCCCCGATGTGGACTTCCTTGGGAAGACAAACATTTTCTCATGAGGGGTGGCGTTAGTGGCAGTGCAGAGCAGTGACCGAATAGAGTGGAGCGCATCGGGGAGCACATCCTGCCAGCGGGAGGTTGGAAGGCCCCTAGACTTTAAGGCTAGCAGGACGGCCTTCCAAACTGTCGCATTTTCTCTTTCCACCTGTCCGTTCCCCCGGGGGTTGTAACTGGTGGTCCTGCTTGTGGCAATACCCCTAGTTAGCAGGTACTGACGGAGTTCGTCGCTCATAAACGATGAGCCCCGGTCGCTATGGATATAGCTGGGGAAGCCGAACAGGGTGAAGAGGTTGTTCAGACATTTAATGACCGTGGCACTGGTCATGTCCGGGCAGGGGAAGGCGAACGGGAAACGGGAGTACTCATCAATAATATTGAGGAAGTACACATTGCGGTCGGAGGAGGGGAGAGGCCCTTTAAAATCGACGCTCAGGCGCTCGAAGGGGCGAGTGGCTTTTATCAGGTGGGCCCTGTCTGGTCTATAAAAGTGCGGTTTGCACTCAGCGCAGACTTGGCAGTTCCTGGTCATGGTCCTGACCTCCTCAATAGAGTAAGGCAGGTTGCGGGCCTTGATGAAGTGGAAGAACCTGGTGACCCCCGGGTGGCAGAGGTCATTGTGGAGGGCCCGCAGTCTATCGATCTGCGCGCTGGCGCAGGTGCCACGCGATAGCGCATCCGGGGGTTCATTTAGCTTCCCGGGCCGGTACAAGATCTCATAGTTGTAGGTGGAAAGTTCGATTCTCCACCTCAAGATCTTGTCATTTTTGATTTTGCCCCTCTGCTTGTTGTTAAACATAAAAGCAACTGAACGCTGGTCAGTGAGCAGGGTAAATCGTTTTCCGGCCAGGTAGTGCCTCCAATGACGCACAGCCTCCACAATCGCCTGGGCCTCCTTCTCAACAGCGGAGTGTCTGGTCTCCGGGCCTTGGAGGGTTCGTGAAAAGAAGGCCACGGGTCTCCCCGCCTGATTGAGGGTAGCGGCCAGGGCAAAGTCAGACGCGTCGCTTTCCACCTGGAAGGGGATGGATTCGTCCACTGCGTGCATGGTGGCTTTGGCAATGTCCTCCTTGATACGGTGGAAGGCTAAGCGGGCCTCTGCCGTCAAGGGAAAAGAGGTGGACTTGATCAGCGGACGGGCCTTGTCCGCATAGTAGGGGACCCACTGGGCGTAATAGGAGAAAAACCCTAGGCACCTCTTCAGGGCCTTGAGGCAGTGGGGCAGTGGAAGTTCCATAAGGGGACGCATCCGGTCGGGGTCGGGGCCGATGACTCCGTGTTCCACAACACAGCCAAGGATGGCGAGGCGGTTTGAGCGGAATATGCACTTCTCCTTGTTATATGTCAGGTTTAGGAGTTGGGCGGTGCGGAGGAATTTTTCGAGGTTTGCGTCATGGTCCTGCAAGTCACGGCCGCAGATGGTCACATTGTCCAGATATGGGAAAGTGGCCTGCAACGCATTTTGATCTACCATCCGGTCCATCTCCCTTTGGAAGACGGAGACCCCGTTGGTGACGCCAAAGGGAACCCTAAGGAAGTGATAGAGGCGGCCGTTTGCCTCAAAGGCAGTGTACTGGCGGTCCTCAGGGCGGATGGGGAGCTGGTGGTACGCTGATTTCAGGTCAATGGTCGAGAAGACGCGGTACTGCGCGATCTGGTTGACCATATCAGCTATACGGGGGAGTGGGTAGGCGTCCAGCAGGGTGTAGCGATTTATTGTCTGGCTGTAGTCGATGACCAGGTGCTGCTTCTCGCCGGTCTTAACGACCACAACCTGGGCTCGCCAGGGGCTGGTGCTGCCCTCAATAATCCCTTCTTTCAGGAGCCGCTCCACTTCGGTTTTAATGAAAACCCTGTCCCCGGCACTGTATCGCCTGCTCTTTGTGGCGATGGGCTTACAGTCGGGGGTGAGGTTAGCAAACAGTTGGGGGGGGGTGACTCTGAGTGTGGAGAGGTTGCACCTGGTGCGCGGCGGGCAGTTTGGAAGCTGCTGGCTGCGGACTGTGAGTGGGGGTAGGGGTCCACCGTACGCCATCGTAACACTTTTAAGGTGGCACTGAAAATCTAACCCCAGCAGGACGGCAGCGCAGAGGTCAGGCAGGACCAGAAGTTTAAAATGATCGTACACGGTCCCGTCTACTACGAGTGTCACCACGCAGTAGCCGCCGATGTCCGCCGACTGGGACTCGGAGGCCATAGAAATCCGCTGTTGCGCAGGCAGGACTGGGAGAGAGCAACGCCGCACCGTGTCGGGGTGGATGAAGCTCTCCGTGCTCCCAGAGTCAAAAAGGCAGATTGTATCGTGACCATTTACCTTAATGTCCATTGTGGAACTGGCCAGTTGGTGCGGTCTCGCTTGGTCCAGTGTAACGGATGCCAGCATAGGGGTCGGTGTGTCGCTGTGGGTATCAGATGAGGCGGTGTCGGGGGCCTGCTGCGTCCCGGCTGTCATCCAAGATGGCGGCGTCCATGATCCCCATGTGGCTGGAGGCGTCCAAAATGGCTGCTGTACCGGTGATTCGCACATGGCCGGGGAGGTCCAAGATGGCGGCCCGCATGGCCCACACGCGGCGCTGCTGGGGTTCGGGGTGGCTTTGGCCCTGCAGACGCTAGCGTAGTGTCCCTTCTTCCCGCAGCCCGAGCAGATCGCGTTTTTCGCCGGGCAGCGCGCTCTGGGGTGTTTTGCCTGGCCACAGATGTAGCATTTCTGGCCTTGGGGCACTGCTGTCTGGCCTTGGGACACTGCTGCGGTAGTTGGGCCGTTGTTGGGGTGTGGCTGGGGTGGCACGGCGCTATGAGGCGGTCCTACCGTGTCCCAGGCTGTCATTCCCCGCGGCGTCCACGGTGCAGAGGAGTAGGCATCCATGCCCTGGTAGGCTGCATCCAACGATAGTGCGAGTTCAGAGGCCTTGTTGAGGTCGAGGTTACTCTGCTCCAACAGTCGCTGTCGGGTGTAATTGGATCTGTGGCCCGCTACAAAAGCGTCCCGGATAAGTTCCTCTGTGTACACGGCGGCCTTTACATCCTTACAACCACAGGCCCGGCCAAGCACAGACAGTGCCTGAAGGTATTCCACGGTCGATTCCCCAGGTTGTTGTTTACGACTCCCCAGGAGGTGCCTGGCGTACACTTCGTTCACTGGGCGCGTGTACTGGTCCTTGAGGAGCTTGATAGCGTCCGCGTACGAGGTCGCGTCTTGGATGACCGAGTACACTCGGTGGTTCACTTTGGAGGTCAGGACATCCAGTTTGTCCTCGTCCGATTTGATTGCTTCGGAGGCGGTCAGGAATTTTTCGAAACACTTAAGCCAGTGAGTAAACTTGGTGGATGAGTCCGCCTCCTGATGATCTAAGTCCAGGCATGCTGGTGTGAGGATCTTCTCCATTATAAAAATGTTGTTAATAAAATTGATGCGCTATCAATTACTCATAAAAGACTGAGAGTTAGAAGAGTAACTAAAGGCTTTTATTAACAACAGAATGGAGGTCTGCCTCGCGTGGTCGACCGGTCCATGATACTAAGGGCTGGGGAGCAGTCACCTTTATACTAGGACCTGTGGGAGGAGTCAGCCGAGGCATGTCCAGGCATGTACACAGTGGAATACAAACAGGACAAACAGGAATACAAACAGTGGTTTACCACACACAGAGGAACTGTTCGTGAGGGCTAAGTCCCGCTCGGCCTCCTCGCTGACCCACATTGGCTCCCTATTCCCCCAGTGCTTCAATTTAAAATCCTTATCATTGTCCTCAAATCCCTCCATGCCCATATCCCACCGTATCTCTGCAACTTCCTCAGTCTTACATCTCCCACTATATCCTTCGGTCCTTCAATTCTAGCCTTTCGCACATCTGCTCCCCCTTCCCTTTATTCATCATCCTCAGCTCTAGTCTGTGGAACTCCCTGTCTAAACTCCTCCATCTTGCCACTTCTCTCGCAGCCTTTAAAAGCCTCCTGAAAACCCATCTTTTCAACCAAGCTTTTGGTCATCTCTCCTGACTCTCGCACCATGGCTCAGCATCCATTCCTTTAGTCCTTTCACCTGTTCAGCTGGGACCATTTTTTTGTATTAAAGGTTTGCTGCAGGTTGTTGCTGAGGGCTAATTCTAGTTAAGGGTGTTGGAGCGTATTACATTTAACCTCTTTTTGTCGCTCTGTTGACTTACACGGTCAGTGATGACCACACTGTCAGAAGAGCAGACTTGGAGAAATCACTAAATCCAACAGTATGATGGCTCTAAATTAGCAAACAGCTACAGCTGCAGGATCTTGATTGTCTATACTGACGTCAATCCAGCTCACTCACACTGCTGGGCTCCGCAGCGCCAACCCCAGACCAACTCTCCTTAAAGTGTCATTAACAACATTCACTGTTTATGTAAAACAAATCAACAACACTGAACCAGTCAGAGCAAAAGGATGTTCCGGTTAATCTTTGTAACGGTTTGATTTTTAAAAGGACGCACTAACGGTGAAGTTCACTCTGTAAATGTCCAGACAAAAGAATATTTGTTCAATCCTTTGCTGTTTTGAAAGGGTTAGAGCAGTATTTGTTTGCTGAGATGGAAGAGAGGCAGCATGATTAATCTGTTTCGAACTGTAAGGATTATAACGATGCTGCACATCTAACGGGAGAAATTCATCAATGTATTTTAGACTCCAAACCCCAAATTCCGATTTTGTTTGGCCCTGAACTTATTGATGGAGTTTACCAGAGATAAAAATGGCAGCTGGAAAATTCCTGTCCACTTTGTTCATTACCAATGAAAAAAGATTTTGAAACATCTTAATGTAATAATATTATAACCATACATATATAAATCCTTTATTAGAGTCACCATAAGATTTTCTCTGCCTTGCTATAATTTTACTTATATTTAAATCCCTCCATGACCTTGCCCCTCCCTATCTCTGTAACTTCCTTCAGTCCTAAAACCTCCCCCTGAACTTACTGTTCCTCTGATCCCCACCCCCCTCCTTTTGCCCCACCATTGGCAGCTGTGCCTTCAACAACAACAACAACTTGTATTTATATAGCGTCTTCAATGTAGTAAAATGTCCCAAGATGCTTCACAGGAGCGTTATCAAACAAAATTTGACTCCGAGCCACATAAGGAGATATTAAGGCAGATGACCAAAAGCTTGGTCAAAGAGGTAGGTTTGAAGGTCTTAAAGGAGAGGTAGAGAGGCAGAGAGGTTTAGAGAGAGAATTCCAGAGCTTAGGGCCATGACAGCTTAAGGCACAGCCACCAATGGTGGAGTGATTAAAAGCGGGGATGCGCAAGAGGCCAGAATTGGAGAAGAGCAGATATCTCAGAGGGCTGTGGGGCTGGAGAAGATTACACAGATAGGGAGGGGTTGAGGCCATGGACGGATTTGAAAACAAGGATGAGAATTTTAAAATCGAGGCCACCAAAGCCCCAAGCTCTAGAATTCCCTCCTTAAACCCTATCACCTATCCACTCCCTCTCTTCTCTGCCAAGAGCCTCCTTGAAACCCACCTCTTCAACCAATTTGGTCACCCCCTCCTAATCTTTCTTTCTTTGGCGCAGTGTCTGTAATTCTTTATGCCTCTGTGAATCACCTTGTGATGTTTTTCTACGTTAAAGGTGCTATATAAATACAAGTTGTTGCTGTTAACTCGGTCTTCAATGAATTTTCTCCCAGCTTATAAAAGTTTTTTGCTTTCATTAGCACTTTGGTAAAAGCATCCTGAATATGTAGAAGATTCTGTTCTCTATCTATATATTTATGTCAACTCCTCTTAATTCAGAGTTGCTTACTTTGAATTGTCTGATAATTCTGTTTTTAGCGCTAAATTCCAAGTTTGCTGTGTTTTTACATTTCTTGGTTTGAATGATTGGATCATTTGATTTTTTTTTTACTGCAAAAATTAATTTTTGAATTATCGGGAGTAGATTATATTTAAGGAAGCAGTCACAAAGTTGGCAGGCAACAGTATCGAGTTATGCTCCTTACCATTTACCTGTGCAATGAGTTTAGTGGACGTGCTGTGAATCTTTATGTACTCGTGGGTCATCATCCAGCACTAATATAAAACAGTTTGTGATATGCTGAATGCTTGTTTGTTGCATACCTGGGAAATTGCAGTAGGATTTTGCAGAATCAAACTCTTGAGTCTCTAAGCTAATTACTTGACTTCGTATGTGCAATACATGAATTCACATGAATACTGTGCTTTATGTGCATACATGGGCATGCAGAAGCAAATGATTGAAGCATGAGTTTATGATACTGATGCCTTTGAGTGATTGTTGAAAAGTCCCTTACCTTCCACGAGTGAGGTGAGTAAGGTGACGTTGGCTGCTTTGCGCCTTCCTGCAGGCAAATTCAATCCGATCTTTTCCAACTTTTCTCGCAAAGATCTGCCGCCATTTTTCGACTTTGCCCTAAGGAAGACAGACACTTGTTTCAATCCTGTGTGCAGCTGGAGAAGTAGCAATTCTGTGAGCTCCTCATCTGTTTAATCGAGATATTCATGAGCTTAGCTGTATTTTATCAAAATATGTCAAATATTATACATGCTCATTCTTACTTGAAACAAACTCAATTTCTATGTATCTTGCACCTTCTTCCTTTTAATCTACTTCCCAGTTTGCTTTTTTTTCATTTCTTGTTAGTCTCTTTTCTTTCTCATTTTTTTCTCTCTTTATTCATCTCTTCTTTTCCATTTCTCTTTCCCTTTCACCCTCGATGCCTCTCATGTTTACATTTATCTCACTGTTCAATCACAATTTCTAACCTTCTGTCTGATACCAACTCTCATTCTCTCTCAGCAGTTCCTCTCTCATCTATAACTCATTCTCTCCCTCACTCACCTCCTGAGCACTCCTCCGAGTAGTGATGCGTTCAGACACTCTGGCGGCGATAGGCGCCTCTGCACCTCTCCCACAGTCACTTTGTACTTGGATGTGGAGCTGAGCAGTGACAGGCGGCCTGGGACGGAGCAGAAGACTTCATTTGGGTTCGTCACTCCTCCGACCAAGCCATCCTTTTGCATGCTCAAAGAAAGTGAACTGCCATTGGCTTTAATCGGCATTGGAACTGAAATAAAGCAAAAAAAAATAAACTCACTATGGAATATAGTGCATGGAATTTTGAATGCATTCTATGCAGAAACAATAGGTAACATAGAACAGGTGAGGCATTCCACAGTATGAAGTGTGCCAAATATCTATTAAGCAGTAAAATGTGCGTCATATGCATGTAGATTATGATCATATACTGAAAACACATATGGGACAATGGATGGCCAGAGATGTGACTGAAGGGATCCATTCAGTCCAGGCTTGTGTATCAGTGATAAAACCACAAACTCGTATAACAAGTCCCAAACTATTGCGGTATCCCAATTGCATCTCAGTCACTAACCCCATGACCATCCATTATTTTGTGTAAACAAACACACAGCTGATCAAAATCTTTAACTAAAATGCTTTAAAGCAGCCAGGACACTATAATTGTCCTCATTGCCTCTGGCCGAGTGAGAGGAAGAGCTGCCAGAGTTTGTACTCCAGTGACCCTGTAGGAAAGTGTGCATATGTAATAAAGTCAATTTGCACCAGTCCTGGACACTGTTCCGAGGTACAAAATATTTTTTTTTAATTAAAACTTCCTGGAAATGGATGTTGACCTCAAGGGAGCAGGGCACCAACCATCTGCCTTCCCTAAAATCATTGACATTGTTTTTTTAAATCTTGGGGAGGAAAAAGAACATACCTAGCCTAATGTTGCCTATCCTGGGCCAGATATCCATTCCTACCTTCACTGCCAAAGGAAGCATGATTTTAGGTGCAAATGCTTGATTCCTACTGGTAGTGAATTGAAATGACCAACCAGTGAGAAACAGCTCATGCTAAAACTCTTGCTGGCAGTCTGGCCTGGCCTGGCGTCTGCTCAGTGTGAGTGAGGCCTACAGTACATGCAAGTGCATTGTATCAAAATCCATTCTCAATCAAATCCATAACATGGTTTAAATGTAATAAAAACAAACTCTTGCTGAGTGCTGATCCAATTCAAGGAAACCGTTGTCACGACCCAAACTGCTTGTGATATCAATCCTATTCATACAACAGCAACTATTTCTGATTTTTGTTTTAACTTCCTGTGTTCCTGACGACCATGTGTGCGGGAAGTGTATCCAGCTGCAGCTACTGGCAGACCACATTGCTGCGCTGGAGCTGCGAATGGATACATACTGGAGCATTCGCGATGCTGAAGACATCGTGGATAACACGTTTAGGGAGTTGGTCACACCGCAGGTAAAGGCTGCACAGGCAGGAAGAAAATGGGTGACCACCAGGCAGAGTAGTAGGCGCAGGCAGGTAGTGCAGGGGTCCCCTGTGGCCATCCCCCTCTCTAACAGACATACCATTTTGGATATTGTTGGGGGAGATGGCTTACCGGGGGAAGGCAGCAGCAGACAACTTCCTGGCACCATGGGTGGTTCTGCTGCACAGGACGGGAGGAAAAAGAGCGGGAGAGCTATAGTGATAGGGGATTCTATTGTAAGGGAAATAGATAGGCATTTTTGCAGCCGCAAACGAGGCTCCAGGATGGTATGTTGCCTCCCTGGTGCAAGGGTCAAGGATGTCTCGGAGCAGCTGCAGGGCATTCTGGAGGGGGAGGGTGAACAGCCAGCTGTCGTGGTGTATATAGGTATCAATGATATAGGTAAAAAATGGGATGAGGTCCTAAAAGCTGAATATAGGGAGTTAGGAGGTAAATTAAAAAATAGGACCTCAAAGGTAGTAATCTCAGGATTGCTACCAGTGCCACGTGCTAGTCAGAGTAGAAATAGAAGGATATTTCAGATGAATACGTGGCCAGAGGAATGGTGCAAGGGGGAGGGATTCAAATTCCTGGGACATTGGAACCGGTTCTGGGGGAGATGGGACCAGTACAAACTGGACGGTTTGCACCTGGGCAGGACCAGGACTGATGTCCTAGGGGGAGTGTTTGCTAGTGCTGTTGGGGAGGGTTTAAACTAAAATTGCAGGAGGTTGGGAACCTGTGCAGGGAGACAGAGGAAAGGGAAGCAAGGATAGAAGCAAAAGACAGGAAGGAGAAAAGCAAAAGTGGAAGGCAGAGAAATCAAGGGTGTAAATCAAACAGGGCCAAAGTAAATAATAATTCTAAAAGGACTAAGAGTGTTAAAAAAACAAGCCTGAAGGCTTTGTGTCTTAATGCGAGGAGCATTCGTAATAAGGTGGATGAATTAGCTGCGCAAATAGATGTAAACGGATATGATATTATTGGGATTACGGAGACATGGCTCCAGGGTGACCAAGGCTGGGAATTCAACATCCAGGGGTATTCAATATTCAGGAAGGACAGGCAAAAAGGAAAAGGAGGTAGGATAGCATTTTTGGTTAAAGAGGAGATTAACACAATAGTAAGGAAGGATATTAGCTCTGATGATGTTGAATCTGTATGGGTAGAGCTGAGAAATATCAAGGAGCAGAAAACATTAGTGGGAGTTGTATACAGACTCCCAAACAGTAATGTTGAGGTTGGAGATGGCATTAAACAGGAAATTAGAGATGCGTGCAATAAGGGCACAGCAGTTATCATGGGTGACTTTAATCTACATATAGATTGGGCTAACCAAATTAGTAACAATACTGTGGAGGAGGAATTCCTAGAGTGTATACAGGTTGGTTTCAAGGAACCAACTACAGATCAGGCCATCTTAGACTGGGTATTAAGTAATGAGAAAGGATTGATTAGCAATCTTGTTGTGCGAGGCCCCTTGGGGAGGAGCGATCATAATATGATAGAATTCTTCATTAAGATGGAGAGTGAAATAGTTGACTCAGAGACTAGGGTCCTGAATTTAAATAAAGGAAACTATGATGGTATGAGGCGTGAGCTGGCTAGGATGGATTGGGGAATGTTACTTAAAGGGTTGGCAGTGGATAGGCAATGGCAAACATTTAAAGATGGCATGGATGAACTACAGAATTTGTTCATCCCTGCATGGAATTAAAATAAAACAAAAAAGGTGGCACAACCGTGGCTAACAAGGGAAATTGGGGATAGCATGAGATCCAAGGAGAGGAGAAATAAATTGGCCAGAAAAAGCAGCAAACCTGAGGACTGGGAGCAGTTTAGGATTCAGCAAAGGAGGACAAAAGGATTAATTAAGAGGGGAAAAATAGAATATGAGAGTAAGCTTGCAGGGAACATAACAACTGACTGTAAAAGCTTCTGTAGATATGTGAAAAGAAAAAGGTTGGTGAAGTCAAGCATATATCCCTTGCAGTCAGAATCAGGGGAATTTATAATGGGGAACAAAGATATGGCAGACCAACTAAATACATATTTTGGTTCTGTCTTCACAAAGGAGGACACAAATAACCTCTCAGAGATGTCGGGGAACATAGGGTCTATTGTGAGGGAGGAACTGAATGAAATCAGTGTTTTTAGGTAAATGGTGTTAGGGAAATTGACGGGATTGAAGGCCGATAAATCACCAGGGCCTGATAATCTACAGCCTAGGGTCCTTAAGGAAGTGGCCCTAGAAATAGTAGATGCATTGCTGGTCATCTTCCAAAATTCTATAGAGTCTGGCACAGTTCCCATGGATTGGAGGGTAGCTAATGTAACCCCACTATTCAAAAAAGATGGTAGAGAGAAAATGGGGAATTATAGACCGGTAAGCCTGACATCGGTAGTGGGGAAAATGCTAGAGTCCATTATAAAAGATGTAACAGCAGAGCACTTGGAAAACAGTGACAGGATCGGACAAAGTCAACATGGATTTACAAAATATAAGTCGTGCTTGACTAATCTACTGGAATTTTTTGAGGATGTAACTGGTAGAATAGATAAGGGAGAACCAGTGGATGTGGTGTATTTGGACTTTCAGAAGGCTTTCGATAAGGTCCCACATAAGAGATTAGCGTGTAAAGTTAAAGCACATGGGATTGGGGGTAAGGTATTGACTTGGATAGAGAACCGGTTGGCAGACAGGAAGCAAAGAGTTGGAATAAACGGGTCTTTTTCTGAGAGGCAGGCAGTGACTAGTGGGGTACCGCAGGGATCGGTGCTAGGACCCCTGCTATTCACAATATATATTAATGATCTAGACGAGGGAACTAGATGTAATATCTCCAAGTTTGCGGATGACACAAAGCTGGGTGAGCGTGTGTGCTGTGAGGAGGATGCAGAGAAACTCCAGTATGATTTGGACAGGTTGGGTGATTGGGCAGATGCACAGCAGATGCAGTATAATATAATGTAGATAAATGCGAGGTTATCCACTTTGGTGGCAAAAACAGGAAGGCAGATTATTATCTCAACGGCAATAGATTGGGAGAAGGGGAAGTGCAATGAGACCTGGGTGTCCTTGTGCACCAGTCGCTGAAGGTAAGCATGCAGGTGCAGCAGGCGGTTAAGAAGGCAAATGGTATGTTGGCCTTCATAGCGAGAGGATTCGAGTACAGGAGCAAGGACGCCTTGCTGCAGTTGTACAGGGCCTTGGTGAGACCACACCTTGAGTATTGTGTGCAGTTTTGGTCGCCTTATCTGAGGAAGGATGTTCTTGCCATGGAGGGAGTGCAATGAAGATTCACCAGACTGATACCTGGGATGGCAGGAATGACGTATGAGGAGAGATTGGGTTGATTGGGCTTATATTCGCTGGCGTTTAGAAGAATGAGAGGGATCTCATTGAAACTTAGGAAATTCTAACAGGACTAGACAGACTAGATGCAGGAAGGATGTTCCCAATGGCGGGGGAGCCCAGAACCAGGGGTCACAGTCTAAAGATAAGGGGTAAGCCTGTTAGGACAGAGATGAGGAGGAATTTCTTCACCCAGAGAGTGGTGAACCTGTGGAATTCTCTACCACAAAAGGCAGTTGAGGCCAATTCATTAAATATATTCAAGAAGGAGTTAGATATATTTCTTAAGGCTAAAGGGATCAAGGGATATGGGGAGAAAGCAGGGACAGGGTACTGAATTTGGATGATCAGCCATGATCTCATTAAATGGCGGAGCAGGCTCAAGGGGTCGAATGGCCTACTCCTGCTCCTATCTTCTATATTTCTATGTAATCATATTTTCTTGACAATTTTCTCTGCCATTTCCTTGCCCCCGCCCCCCCACCCCGCCAAAGTTATCTGCTCCTTACGAAGGTACAGTTCCACAAACATCAGTTGCCCTCAGTACCTAGCCAAAATTCATTTGTAAGCCTCGACTGTGTGTCGGCGGGCGATATCACTTGGGGGGCATAGCAGCCAGGGCTGTTCTCAGCATCGTCCGTGCAGCTCCACTTCCAGCAGTAGTTGCCTGATAGTGAGCAAACATGCAAAAATGTTCATGTTTGATCAGGATAGTCAACATTTTGGACAATCTTTCCCACTGCAAAAATTGTCACAGATGAAATATTGCTCTTCATTCAAATGATATGGCCACTTAGCATATAAACAGCCCGGTACTGAGCCAAACTACTTCCCTGCAGTCCATGTGGTAACTGGGCTGCCATTATTTTCTTAGGGTAGGTATTGTGGGTTGAGGCCTATTAACATTGTTTTAAGAAACACATTTTACAATACTGTTCTACAGTTGCTAAGAATTGAAATTATTTACGCTTGGGGCATATTTTTCAAGGTTAATTTAGTTTTTACTTATTTGTTTCCTTGCTCCCGCTCACTATGCGTAAACCTTGTTTTTTTTTTACTTGTACTGTTTAAGTGGCAAATTACAGTTGCGTGCAAATATATTATAATTTGGAGCACAAAAATTCAGTTTATGCAATAGATGCAAGCTCGCTCCCCACCCACTGTACAAACAAGATTATAGTCAGCACTTGTATAGCCAGTCTTACTGCATGCAAATATGGTTAGAAGTATTGTTTTGCTTGCCCTAATCCATTATCAGGATTTCACTGTATGTCTAAATACAAATGTCATAGCATCAATTATCAAGCAGAAGTACACAATGTACATGCAAATTCATTGTGTTGGCAGTACAGCATGTGCTGCACCAAGGTGTGATGAGATTTTGGCCTAGAAATTGGGACCTTGAACGCCGGCCATTAAGGCCGGTTTTGAAGAAAAAATGGCGGCTGCCTTGCTTCTGCCCATTTCCAACGCGGAACGCAGTGGCCGCCGTATTGGGCATGTCGACAGCGCTGCCATTGCCTGTGCTCGCCTCAAATATTTTAATGATCGAGATTGTAACGTCAATCGGCGTGCAACGCTGAACTGACACACGCTGAGCAATTTTGGACGTTGCCGTTCCTTTTAATGCCCTGGCCAAAGCGCGCCCGTGTGTGCAGCCTTTGCCAGCGTGTAGATCCGGGAGAAAGCAGAGGAGATCTTTAGATCTCTCAGTCTTCAATAACTATGCAGAGTATATGCAGCCCCATTGAACCCAGGCTCTGTGACAGGTTTGCATTCTTAACTGATCACTGTTTCAAATCATTTTGACATTGTTTGCACTAGAAGTGTCAGCTGTGGCTCAGTGGGTAGCACTCTCGCCTCTGAGTCAGAAGGTCGTGGGTTCAAAGTCCCACTCCAGGGACTTGAGCGCATAAAGCTAGGCTGACACTGCAGTGCAGTGCTGAGGGAGTGCTGCACTGTCAGAGGTGCCGTCTTTCGGATGAGACGTTAAACCGAGGCCCCGTCTGCTGTCTCAGGTGGGCTTAAAAGATCCCACAGCACTATTTCAAAGAAGAGATGGGGAGTTATCCCCGGTGTCCTGGCCAATATTTATCCCTCAATCAACATAACGAAAACAGATTATCTGGTCATTATCACATTGCTGTTTGTGGGACCTTGCTGTGCGCAATTTGGCTACATTACAACAGTGACTACACTTCAAATAGTACTTCATTGGCTGTACAGCGCTTTGAGATGTCCGGTGGTCATGAAAGGCGCTATAGAAATGCAAGTCTTTCTTTTAGATGGCGTAATCAGGAATTTGATGACACGTGTAGCATGATTTTTCATATTTGGAACATCAAGCTGCTAGAATGATTCCACCCAAATTGCAGTCATTTAATCAGTTAATGATGACTTTTTTTGATTAATAATTGTACTTGACAAATTAGCCGGCTAAATATTTCAGAGTCAGCAGTTGAATTAAACATAGATTTCCGCTAAACTGCAGGTTGCATTGTTTCAAATCTGACAGTGTATTTTTAGGCTTTGATGTATCTTGCATAACCTCTCTGTCAACTTGTAAAACACAAGAAGCATAACCAGGAGCATTCCACTTCAGTTTAATAAATCTCGTTTTCCTGATCACGCAGCACAGATACTTTAGATCGACCTTCGGCCTCCTGCTGAGCCCACCGCCTGAAACAGTGCGTTGCACGGTAGGTTCTGCGCGGCGCTCATTTAAATCAGCAGGCAGCACCAAAACAACGGTGCTGCCCGCGCTTTTTTTACAGGAGTGAATTAACCTCGCCCCGCGATGGCACTGCCCGTTTTCGGGCTTTATCGAATTTGTTATGCCTACATTCCTTGTGTCACTACATCTCAGCTGCATTACTGTAAGGAGGCGAAATGGGGGTCAGGCATAGCGATGGAGAGAATAATTGGGGAGTGTTATCAACAGACTTTCTCAAATAGCACATGGTAATTGGCTTGAGAACTGCTGTAGGCCTAAATGGTGCACATGCCCTGTAGTCATACAAGGTGTCTAATGGCCCACGAAGACCAGAATGGGGCAAAACAGGGGGGAAAAAATTAGAACATAATATACTCTCACGCAAAGAAATGTGAAATACATTATGAATATCAATGTCTATGAATATCCACCTGAAATCTCGATTGAAAAGAATTGCATTAGGTAGTTATGAAGTAGGGTATATATTCAATTCATGATGTATAGATAAGCTGCCCATTTCTTCCAGTAATTTCTAGCATATATGAAAACATGCCTTGTACCACACATATATTTACATATATATTACATAGAATATTACAGCACAGAAACAGGCCATTCGGCCCAACAAGTCTATGCCAGTGTTTATGCTCCACACCAGCCTCTTCCCACCCTAATTCATCTCACCCTATCAGCATATCCTGCTATTCATTTCTTCCTCATGTGCTTATCTAGCTTCCTCTTAAAAGCATCTATGCTATTTGTCTCCATTGCTCCTTACTGTAGCAAATTCCATGTTCTAACCACTCTCTTGGTAAAGAAGTTTCACCTGAATTCCTGCAATCTTTTCTACAGCACCTTTCACGACCTCAGGATGTTCCAAAGTGCTTCACAACCAATTAAGTACTTTTTGAAGTGTAGTCAGTGCTTTAATGTAGGAAACGCAGCAGCCAATTTATGCACAGCACGATTCCACAAACAGCAATGACATAATGACCTGATAATCTCTTTTTTAGTGATGTTGGTTGAGGGATAAATATTGGCCAGGAGTGTTAAAAAATATCTATAAACTGTTACTCTGTTAAAAATACACATCACATAAAACATATCCTGTAACAAACCAGGTAGATTATAGTGTCTACTATGTACTCCTGTTTCTATTCTATATATTTGAAAAGTTCATAAAATATAATAAGTACCTACCTCTCTGTTTTGTTAAGCTGTATTTTATATAGAATTGTATTCCATTGATTAGACAAAGTTATAGACAAATATTTCATGATTAATATGAAACACAGCTAGTAAGAACAAGGCACCCCTGACTCCTTGGAAATTGCGAAGAAACTATTGCAATCTGTTATTCCCCTATTAATGATGTGTTATTGCATTATTTTAAAAGGTTTAAATGACATTTGGTTTCACAAAGGGTTAACACTCCAAAATGTAGCACACAAGATAAGTGATACAGGGGAGAGATGTGACTGATCAGGTTATGCATGCCAGCTGAGCCCCAATGTTCGATTATAGTCTTTACTCCCTCTGCAATACCTCTTACTTCATGTAATACCCACTACCTATCAACCGTGACATTTCCGTTTTTAAAGATTCCATCTATTGCTCACCACTTTGGCAGAAAAGCCCTTAGGATTTTGGCACTTTGGTTATGTTACAAAATGCCAGTTAAAACTAGTCTTGAATTATCCAACATTCCACATTCAGACTCTGATAGGCCTTGGTTATACTGCCACCTGTGTACTGGAAAGCCAGTATGAATACACTTCTCCCACTATAATGTGAAAGAAGACTTACACTGCAACTTCTGTGTCACTGTGAAGCGAGAGCTGAGAGCCGCATTGCATCAAAGCAGAAGTAGCAATAAAATTGAAGCCTTACAAAACAGAAGTCCACAGTTAATCATCACCTTTGGCAAATTATTTCACATGCCTGTGCATGCTTTTCACTGAGAAATTGCCTTTGAAATTTCAAATATTCCAAATTAATTTCTTGCGTATAGAGTATATACGAACATATTCAAGTGTGCAAACCTAAACAATTACATTGTACTGTCTGATATATTCCCTCATTGCATGTTAGTCTGGTTATAAATTCTGCCTTAAAAACTGTTCCAATATTAATGGCCTGTGGAGAGTGACCTGGGCTATTTTAGAAAAAGAAACAGTAAAAAGAAATATACCCTAAATGGAAAGAGTTTTAACAGAAAGATGACGGGGGTGCAAATACTTAAATCTTTAAAGCTGGGCGTGCAAATAGTAAAGGCCAATCTGGGTTTTATATGTAGGATATTGAATACAAAAGTAACTATGTGAATTTGGACAATACATTAGTTAGTTCACAGGTGAAGTGTTGCAAGCAGTTCTGGGTACCCCATTATAGGAAAGGTGTTAAGAACCTCGGAAATGTTTGTTAGGCAAGGGTTACGGAACTAAGGCGGGGTTAAGATACAGATCAGCCATGATCTAATTGAATGGCGGAACAGGCTCAAGAGGCTGCATGGCCTCCTTCTGTTCTTATGTTCCTATGTTACTAAAGGGTAAGCAAGAATTCACACAGACGGTACCACAGATGAGAAGTTATAGTTAGGAAGAAAGGCTCAAAACAAGCAGTTCCTGCTCTTTTTTGCTGTATGGTGACCCTCTGCTAGAAAATGCATGAGTGTGGCTATCAGGATCGAACTTGACTGTGATTTCCGTCCCCCCCCCCCCAGTTTACAAATAGTCTGCTGCTCCTCATGAGGTAGAAATTTGTCACAAAACGGGTGGTATCGCATTGGCTGCCTGTTATACAACCCGCCGCTATTCAGTTCTATTGCCATGAATGGAGCTGAATATCGGGCAGGGTGTACAACGGGCAGCCGATAAATACCCTTTTACTTGTGCTGCTGCCCCAAGACAAATTTCTACCCCTCACTCTCTCGGCTCGCACATGAAGAATAGCCAGTTGGGTGAGGTATTAGAGAGCTGTCTGCAATTGTGCAATGGTACCCAGCATGCACCACTCTCTTCAAGCAAAATGGGGAATAAAAAAAGAAAATGGACACAAATGGTTTTGATGGCCGTTCTGTAATCCTAATACACGGTTATTTTTTTCCCCAAATACTGAGCCTCATTCAGTAACTAAACAACAAACATTCCCGGATTGTGCTAATTTCTATTTACACGCAGCTGTAATGAGCTTCGTAAAGTGTCTCGCATAAAGCGTTCCCATCACAGTTCTCATCAATGTAAATTGCTTTGCTGCATTCTCGTGCCACCTTCTTTCCTTATTATAATTTTACTGAATTTATCTCAGAAAAATACAAGCAGCTCTTCAGCAGCAGCAGCTCTTCAGCAGCATCAGCTCCAGCTGGCTGTGGCTTAACACGCCCTGTGTTGTATTGGAAAAAAAACCCCAGCTGGTGCTCACTCTTAGCAGCACACACCTGAAAAGCCTGCTCTGGTGTGGTTACCAGAATACAGTGCACACACTGTGCTGATTTTATGCACTAATTAATGAATTTTGCTCATTTGCACATTGTAGCGGAATGAGTCCCCAGGCCTGAAAATGACTTACTGCAGGCGATTCCTACTCTCTTTATGTAACCGGAAGAACAACATCTCTGTATTCAAGATCACGTGTGGCTCAGCTGCACAACCCTACAACATGCTCAGCCCTTGATGATTCGGTCTAACAGGCGTGTATTTTACTAACGGACAGATTTATTTTGATGTTTGTGTAGTTATAAATTTACTTCTTAGTCCTCATGTTATTTATACAACTTGAGCATGTGACCTCGGCTAGCACTTAAATGTAATACTAATCGAGTGCTGCATTGCTGGAGGTGCCATCTCTTGGATTGCCTGCCTGTTTAGACAGAAAACATTCCACGGCATTTTTTAAATGTAAAGCAGGGAGTTCTCCCAGTGTCCTGGCTAACATTTATCCCTCAACCAACATCACCAGAATGGATTAACTGGGGATTCATTGCATTGCTGTTTGTGGGTTCTTGCTGTGCATAAATTGGCTGCCAAGTTTGCCAATCCAGAGTGAGTACACTTTAAAAGCACTTTGGGACCTCCCGAGGACATGAAAGGCACCATATAAATGCAAGTTCTTTCTTTCTAATATAAATGATTCCAACACAAGCCAATCCATTTTAAAATAACAATGGTCAAGCTTTGCAACATATCTAATGAAGTAGAAACCCTAACATTTATGTAAAAAAAGTTTTATTTTCAAGGTTTTTCTTCCTGTAATTCTTCCTTTTCTCCCCTCCTGTCCTGAAGATGCTGGCTCCTTCCTGGGGTATGGTTCCATATATGAGTGTAGACAAAAATCTCAGCTAATTTTTCCCTCACTAGTCCAGGGGCACCAAAGCTCCTAGTAGCCTCCTATCACCACCTCATGTTGAGATCAGCAAACTTGGTGTAGAGCAGGAATCAAACCGATGAGTTTACTGGTCTACAGCGCTCAATATAACACCAAGGCCACTGAGCCATATAGGGGAGCTCCACTAATGTTCTTGAAGGCCATAAGACTGGACGTTTCCTACATTACAACGGTGACTACACTTCAAAAGTACTTCATTGGCTGTAAAGCACTTTGGGATGCCCTGAAGTCGTGAAAGGCGCTATAAAAATGCAAGTCTTTCTTTTCTTTCTTATTTTACTCAGCAGGTAGTTACTGCTGCTGATTAGTCGATCTGCCTAGCTAAATTTTGGCATGATTTCTACAGCCGCAAGATTCAAATATTCTATTTTCTGCCAGTTGATGTCCTACTGCTGTTTTGGATAGAAATTAAATTGCTGGCATGTGTACAGAGAAGACAAGTTAACACAGATCTCAGTGAGGTTGGACTTCAACACTGAAAATTTGTTTGCTGTGCTCCTCTGCCCTGTGAATTGCTGTTGTCTGGAGCACTGCTATGCTGTGGACAGGATTCCAGCCTTGCCCAAGCAAAGAGGAGACCTTTTCTTTTCTTACTTGGTGCTCTGGAAATGAGGGCTATGACCTGAATTTCCATTGGCTTTTGAAAAATGGAAAAAATCAGCAAAGGAGCAATAAACTCTCTGCCCCACTACTCGGTTAACCACTTCCATGCCTTTGGCGATAAGTCACTACTGCCAGCATTATTGGGGCAGTGGGAATTATTTTTTGAACCTGTTGGTCGCTCTTAATACCAAACAAAGCTCTCTCATAAGCATAGTACTCCACTTCCTGCTAGCATGAAGCTCGTGGCTTTAGTTTCTTACCTTTGCAACAGAATAGCATTTATTGAGTTATTTTCTTTCACCTCATTTGGGCTGTAAAATCATGCCATGAGATATTAGTGTATGAAGGCTTAACTGAGGAAGAGGAAAAAGTCAAAGATGGATCATTGGGAACTCCAGAGGTGACTAAGCAGAGATGAAAAGGAAAGCCATTGCTGGTGATGTACTGGCTGCATTGGAATATATAAGAGTGGAACCATATAATGGCAATGTTCTGGAGCTGAACCACTAGGGAAAGATAGTGGAGGAAAATGGCACAGTCAACCATGACAAGGGCCATGGAGAGTTAAGGAGATCAAGGAGGGATAATGCACCACAGCTGCAGTTACAAAGTATATCATTGCTGACTTTGATCAAGGGGGGCGGTCTCAGTGCTGTAAACAGGCCTGATGAGACTGGAGGGATTCAAAAAGGGATTTGTGGGATAGATGGGCATGGAATTGGGATGCAACGACATGGTCAGGAACCTAGAAGAGGAGAATGAAGTTAGTGATGGGGCACTAATTGGAGAGGACAGATGGGTCAAAGGTGGATTTTTGAGCAGGGAGGGGGTGATGCCAGCAGTTTTGAATAAGAGGAGCAATGCTAGTGCAAAGATGTGCAAACTTGGGGGCCAAGTGGAGAGGGAGCAGGAGACATGCCTCATGGAAGGCATGAGCTTGAAGAAGACAAGCTATGAAGATAGGTGCTGACTGACAAAGGGTAGTAGATGGGGCTGTCGGGTTATCCAGATATCCGTCCTAAATTGTCTTTCTACTAGTTTTAGCCTATGTCTCCCGAACATCTTGGCTTACCTTGAAGTAGTGCTCCAAATTTGCCATATCTATGCCATTTAATATCATATATACTTCTATAAATCCTCTTTCAAGAGAGCTTCAGATTCTCCAGTCTTTCCTCATAACTTTGATATCAATGATCAGCCTCTGAACTGTCTCCTTGGCTTAAGTGTTTCCCCATTCTATCATTAGCTATTCCTACATCATCCATAGTGTATAAATGACATCCATTACTCTTTTGGATGTGCAGTACCTCACACTTGTTTCCATATTTTAGTTACCTCCCCTGGGAGCTATTCTGACTCAATCCCTCCCAACCGTCCCCCCACCCCCACCCCCCAACCCGCAGACCCAGTTTAGTATCATCTTCAAATTTGGCCAATTTCCATTGCATTAATACAGATATCTTCTTAGGAGGCGTTTTGCTGCATCTTCATGAATTTAGAAAAGCAGGCAGGCCTTAGTCACATCAGTTCCATCTGACTGTAGCTTAACACGCCCTGTGTTGTATTGGAAAATAAAACAGCTGGTGCTCACTCTAACAGCACACACCTGAAAAGCCTGCACTGGTGTTGTTTCCAGATTAGAGTGCACACACTGTCATGAGTTTAGGCACTAATTAACAAATTTTGTTCATTTGCGCATTGTAGCAGAATGAGTCCCCAGGACTAACAAAATGACTTACTGCAGGCTATTCCTACTCTCTTTATGTAACTAGATGAACAACATCTCTGTATTCAAGCAAAACTCAACAATGTAAACAAACCAAGGAGGCAGCACCGCACTTGATTCAGTCTAATAGACATGTATTTGAATAATGGCTGGTAAATTTGCTTTGGGAATCAGCATATTATTTTAACTTTGAATGTACTGCTCAGCCTATATGTGTCATCACTTGTTGCTCAATGTAAATCTTTTCCTTGAAGAAGTATCAAGCTCTAAAATGGACCACTCACATCAGATATCCGTTGGAAGCAGTTCCATAATATGATCCGCTTCCTGTTTCTACTACAAGAAAGACTTGCATTTATATAGCGCCTTTCACAACCACCGGATGTCTCAAAGCGCTTTACAACCAATGAAGTACTTTTGAAGTGTAGGCACTGTTGTAATGTGAAAAACGCAGCAGCCAATTTGCGCACAGCAAGCTCCCACAAACAATAATGCGATAATGACCAGATAATTTGTTTTTTGGTTATGTTGATTGAGGGATAAATATTGGCCAGGACACTGAGGATAACTCCCCTGCTCTTCTTCGAAATAGTGCCACGGGATCTTTTACGTCCACCTGAGAGAGCAGGCGGGGCCTCGGTTTAACGTCTCACCCGAAAGACGGCACCTCCAACAGTGCAGCCCTCCCTTGGCACTGCACTGGAGTGTCAGCCTAGCTTTTATGTACTCAAGTCCCTGGAGTGGGACTTTGAACCCACAACCTTCTGACTCAGAGGCGAGAGTGCTGCCCACTGAGCCACAGCTGGCAGATTTGAACAATGGCAGTAACACTGTGCACGTGGAGTTTCTAAAAAAAATCACGTTCACACCAATATCAGGAGAAAGTCACACAAACCAGCAGTGTCAGAAGCACACTACTAGCTTGTACAGGGTGACTCAGTGTACTTATGCCCAGGACAAAATGGTAGCCCAATGACAGGCAGCACCAGTGGCAGACATTTACTGTTGTCACTGGAAGCATTTTTACTCCAGAGGGAACAGTGTAATATATATGGAGGATCAAAGAGTGGGCAAGCACCTTTTCCCGGGAGTCTGCCAATATGGCCTTTTACTCAACGACTTCAAGCATGAGCATTGCTGTATAATTCATTCTACTGTTTTACCCTCTCTCAGCTCCACTTGCAATATCTTCCTAGCCTGGCTGAGAGCATGAATTCACCACGTGAGGGTCCAAATGAAAGAGCTCACATCCTATCACTCCGTAGTGCTGTACTTTTTAGTGTCTGGAGGTGCTGTACCACCAAGGCCATTAGTTAGAACCTAACAAACACTTTGAAAAGCTTAAACATTCAAGCTACTGCAAATTTGTTTAACAGATTTCCCAAATAGCAGAAACATCAAAGAATCAAACAAGCGTAAGCTGTAATTTAAGTTGTAAAATTTAATCGATAAAAACAAAACAGAAAAAACAGTGTAAAATACATGGCCATTCAGCACTGGAACAGCCATGAAATGAAAACTAAAGCTTTGAACAAACATAATTGTTCTAAACCTGACCCAGACAAAATCCATGAAACACAATTATATTTGTTAACATTTGCAATCCTCTCTGGTAAAAGGTGACACATTAATTATTTTTATGTTCTAAAAATGTTTTAAACATATATTTTTATCTTGCTCTATACCTTTATGCAGAGCCTTCCTGTAAACCAGAACTTTATACTGAGTTATGGAGCACTCATCTGTACTTACCCTGTAAAAATGGTTTTGGCAAAAATAAATACAAATACTTTGCCTAATACTTTAGACAGATGTGATCTGAGGCAATTTCACATCTATTGCTATTTTTTTTAAGGCTGATATCTCTTCTATGCTCTGGGCATTTGTAAATTTTCTTTAAAAAGCCAAAGGAAATATATTAAGAGAAAAATAATACTTGATTTTCAGGGTGTTTGTGTGCCTACCATGGCAAAATGTAAATGTACACTGGGATTGGGCAACGGCCAAAAGTATGGCACTCAAACATGTAGGTCGATAATATAGTGTGAAAGTTATTTCCCAATAATCCAGTGGTAAAACAACACGAGATACCACATATCAGTGCCAGTCATGTGATGTGATATGCTTTCAGGTTCTATTGCCATTGTCACCATCAGGGTTTTTTTTTCTTTCTTCATGCACTCTCTACAGCACACAACCCTTTCACCACATAAAGGCTTAAAAATGTCAAAATTTGTGAATATAAAATTATAGGCTTCACATTATAAAGAATAGCAAACAGCTGGCAGTGAGTTTTAGGCAGTAATTTAAGCTTGGCGTTCTGTTGACGTTTACAAGTCTGCTTGAGCTTCAGTCTTGCCATTAATGGCGTCATCAGAACCACTTTATTGAATTACTGCTTTTGTAACTTGCTGCCAGCCATCTGTTATCCTATATGTATGTGTTATGAAGTAACATTAGACATAGATAAAACCCTTGCTGTCATTCAAAAAAAAAGAAAATCTAAAAGTAACTGGAAATGGCAGCTCCTCCACAAATAATAAAAAAATATTTCACTGTTTGTAGTTCCCTGCTGTGCCTGCATGCTGGCATTGATCAGGGAGCATCTGTGAGGGGACAAGGGGCTAAAAGAGCCAGCTATGTCCAAGTCCGATCAACTCAATTTTGCAAATGAAGCATTGAGCTCTAAATGAAGCATGTGATTTATCAGAATCAAAACTGTATTAGAAACTATTGGGAAAAACTAAGGGACTTCCATCTGCAAGCAAGAACTCTTACAAGTTTTATCCTTAAAAGTGCTATAGCTAAGTGTTAATACTGTTGAATCTTTTAACTTAATGCTTTATTTTTTAAGATAGGATTATGGTATTGTAATATCTTATTACTACAATGCTGTACAATACATAGTAGGTGTTATTTTGTTTTATATTGGGTGAGAGAGCCACACTGATTATACATATTACAGAGTTCACCAAAAACACAATTACATGAGAACTTGTGTGCCTATAACAGATTGGAGAAGTTCAAATCTCTACTACAGTACTTCAACCATTATTTAAATGAAGCAATACCACAGAATAATTGCGTATTGCTGTCTCAAATAGGATAAGCAGTCAAAGTTACACTTAAACCCTGACAAGAGTAATTCAGTCACAATAACGGAAAAGCCTGCTCTTAAAGGACAGTGATCTGATGGAGGATGACACCTTTATGCTGTCCTATGTGAAATGTCAATCTGGTTTATATGGGTATCCACCTCCTGTGTCTAAAACTTTGAATATCTCCAATAAAATCTTATTAACAAAAAAGAAAATGTCTAAACAATTTACTTTAAGATAAAAAATGATCCCTCTTCTCTAAAATTGCATCAAAGTTGATAGCATGGGACATCTATTAAAGCTGAACTGAACAGCGAGGTAATCAGTGCTGAAGCCATATTAAAAATAATAAGTTAGGACATCTTTTGAAATTTGACCCAGTATGAAGACATTCTTTAATGGGTTCAGCTATATTGTTCTGACAGTTTGTATGATTTGTCTGCTTCTGTTTATATAGGGACAGAGAATGCACTGTGACATATAAAATAGACTAACAATAATCATTAACTTAGCATGTAGCATTTGAATAATATTGTCTGTACTTACTCCAAAAGGTTAACTTATACTCTGTTTAACAAATGCCTAGGTGATTGTTAAGCTGCAGAGGTCTTATTATCATGATTGCTGCAGATGAGGACATGAACAAAACATACGACATAATCTAACATGCTTTCTTCCCTGGAACACAGTCCTTCCTTGCTGCTTATTCCCTGGCTGCAGTTGTAATGCGACAGCGAGTGATTATTAAACAGGTTTATAAGTGAATTGGATTGAAGTTTACTGGAGTGCTGGGGTGTGTAATATGTGCACAGGGAGCAGGAGGCCACCCTGAACAGCTACAATTACATATCCTTTCTAAAAAGAGAAGTACCTCCCTCAGAGACCCGAGACACTAACACTGCTTCTTTTATGTCACAAGTTAGAAGAAATGTTTCACTGTCGAACAGGGAACCTGAAACAAAATTTGCACCATTCTTTGCTAACTTTAATTTTGAAAAGATATATTTTGCACAAATCAAAGTGGATTAATGTATAACATTTATGCATGCATTATTTTTCACAGCAAAGCAAGTGTTTGAATAACTTCCAACAGAAATGTTGCTTGTTTTCTTAATGAGAATAAAAGCCATCTGCTCCTGTTTGCCACTAATCAGTAATTATTGCAAACTGTACAGATTCCCAATATACCGTGCAACATTAACTTAGCACTGCAGGTACTGCACTGATCAAAATCAGAGACTTTCAACATTTTAAATCTATAAAACCTAACAAATATATTGATTTACAGCCACTACTAATTTCATAGGATACATGAACATTTCTTACAGCAAGTAAATATGAATGTTCAGCAAAATTAAATATTATTAAATCCAGAGAGGAACCAGTTTTTGTTCTTAACAGAAAGCATTATGAACAGCGCTACTAATAAGTGAACATTTCTGTTAAGTGAATAGAAACTGAACACCAAACCCATTTGTGCATCCACTACATGTGCAATTCATTCGAATTGGGTAGAAATGGAAAATCCAAAGACATACCTAGTGTTCCTTCCAGTTCACTGAATGCCTTTAGCTGTACATTCCTGTTAAGTAAATAGGGATTGAAACTAAACCCAAAGATTTATTATGGAATAAACATTTCCATATTGCAATGTAAATTCCCTGGTGACTATTGTTAACATCTGTACGATATTTATGGCAAACAACTTATGCACTGAACAGAAACCAACTGTATAATGATTTCCAACATTTTACTGTTAGACAGATTCAGTGGAAGACATTCAGATCCAAGGGTACTCGGTTGGCTCAATATTTTTTACGCTTCTTTTGTTTCCAGTTTGATTATGCAACCACCGCTCTTCAATATCAAAAGCTTATATTCAGAACAACACTAAAATGTTCAGCTCATATTAAAGTGTGAACAATTACATGTAGTTCATTCCTTCTCTTGAATTAAAGTGAATTCCGGCAAATATATTTAAATTGCAGACTCTGAAAACACTGCAAAGTGTTAAGACAATTCAGAGTGATTCATCATTTCATTCTAATTGTACTTTTATCTTTAATCAGCCATTTACAAAAAATATTTTCCCTGTTCTTTTCAGGTCCTCTCTCCAGCACACAGCATTGTCCAGCATGGAGGCTACTCAATCAATCTGATCCTAGAGCTCGGGTAATGTTGCTCTGCAGCCAACTGCTTGGAGTGTTTTGAGGAGGAATCAGGGGAACTTGTCCCCGTCTTCATTCCTCTTTCTATTATTAGGAAAGCATTGAACCTCAATGTTCAGATGGACCAGTTGAGATAGAGAGCCCACAGTGAGAAGAATCACAGTGTAAGCCTGCAATCTGCCATTCCATGGAGCACGACCATATTTTCTTTCAAAAGATAATGAACTTTATTGGTTTATTTTCCATTAATATAGTTACTAATGAACTTTCTGCTCTCCAGTCTTCAGCTAAATACACAAAGCAATGTCAGTAATCCACAAAATTAAACACGCACTTGTTTCCTGCATCTCTTGGTTTAATATAACTGTAGCCATACTTTTAAAATGGTGAAGACTGAACTTCACATATCATTTTTCTTTATTAAAATGAGTGGAATTCATTTTCTATGAAGATATTTTTTGTATCTCATGTTATTGGAATGCTGTCACCCCCCACCACACCCCCCCCCCCCCCCACACACACACACACACACACACAATTACTGATCACCAATGTCTCCCATTTTATGGATTACGTTGATTTTTAATACAGTTGTATTAACATTATGTAATGTTTAAATGAACACCTTTTATTAAACCAATGAAAGAATGGTTGCACAAGCGTTCCAAATCTTATAGATTCCTTCTCACTATATTTTATTATTTTCTTCTTTGCTCTCATAGAAACTATTGGTCTGAGCATTGCTCATTAGTTTTGTCAGTCCTATGTGGCACTGTATCTTTGAGTAATCTTAACAATAATCCAATAAAATAAGTAATTAAGTAAGACAACTCATTGTATAACTAAGAGGTTAAGGGAATTAGCACAAGGTACAGTTCTTTAATTAAATATTTGTGGATGGATTAATAGTTCACAAGGCCATAAATGTTTAACAAAGGCATATATCATGTGAGATCATGAATATCTCCTAAAAATTAATTGATGTCAACCAGTTGGAAAGTACTAGATAATATTTGCCATGACGACACTTATTCGTGAATATGACATCGCAATAAAACACACATGATATTAACACCAATATGTATTGAACATATGGGGTAGAGCTTCCGATTTGGGCACAAATGGCGATTCCGGTGCAAATTTCACCCAAAATTGCGCCCGTTTTGAAAAGTATTTTTTTGCCCAAGTTTCCGCTCAAACTCATTTGCATATCGGCGAGCGTAAAATCGGCCATGAACCAGCTCAATTGGGCAGTGTTTTAATACGTTATTTAAAAAAAAATTTGCTTTAAAAAATATTTCTTGCTATATCTGAGTGGTAACTTGGGGCAGTTTGATTAATACAGCTGAAAATGGGTTCATCACAAAAAATTAAGCATTTTTAATCACAGTTTCAATCCACCATCTGTGAGTAACCTGATTTTGAATGACTTTTAAGAAATATACAAAACTATTTTTTAGTTAGTCTGGGTAACAGTGCTCAGTTCCTCAGTAAATTTTTAAAAAATTACATTCAAAACCTTTTAAAATGTACCTATTAGTGTCCAAGCAGCCAAGGGATCCAGCTTAATTTTTAAAGCCTCCTCGAAGGCCTGCAAATGAGCGCAATTAGCAGAAACTCCCAATGGTGATTAATTCATCCTAGGGGAGGACATGTCCAGTTTTGTGGGCGGGGCCTGCATCTAGCACAATGTTTTTAAAACTAGTGCATATGATCGGGGAAACTCGAGTTGCCATGAACACAATCTGCGCTTAAAATTCTGCGATCTTTTGCGCTGGTTACGCCGATATCGGACGAATTGTGTCAAAAAAACCAGCGCAATCAAGCGGAAACTCCGGGCCATAATGTAGCATTGATATCATAGTATGAATCAAACTAGTCAAAATATGTTATAATAGATTTGTTCTGTTTGAAGAACATAAGGCACTAACTAAAGGCAGGTATTTTTCCCTTGTTTATTACAAATCTATGTTTTTACCTGAAATGTTCACTTAACAGGAATTTGCATTTAGATACTTGTTTCTGCATTCTGTAGTAATATTTCTACGATACTTTTAATTGCATTTTTTTTAAAGTAAAGGATGTGTATCATTTTAATTCGAACTAGCTTTGTTTAAGTGGGGAGTGCAGTAACCACCTGGGACGTTGCTTCAAAGGTGATTGTGTCAGTCGAGCTGTAAACATAACAAAAAATGTGTCATCTAGGTTTAGTAAATATGAGCTTTCATTTAAAGTTGCCAGGAATCAATGCAATGATTGTAGATGTGGAACAAAAGGGTTTTTGTTCCTCAATCCCTTAACACAATATTGGATAGTCCCTTAAGTGGAGCTGACAGTACCGTGTGAGTAGAACAGATGAACATTGCTTTGGAAATTGTTATCCCAAGCAGTTAGAGAGTCTATTATTTATATATAAAGGGAATTTACCTCAAAAGATTTGATCCTTCTGGTTGTTACAGTGACTACTCTTTATCAGAATAATATTTCAGAGTTCACAGCAGCTTTTCCAGACCTCAGGTCTCTCTCTTCTACGTTGATGGAGTGGCTGCAATAATGACAGTTGCTCAGTAAGCACTTTATCACCTGGAGAAGGGGCCGCTGGGATCAGGCAAGCTCGCCTGGGTCCTGTGGAATAGGTTCCTCTAATCAAAGTTACCATCATTCCTGTGGACCAGACACACTGTGACTGATGTGGGGACAAGTTGCTCACGGTGTGACATTAATTTTATCTTACAGCTTAGATACTGCAGTTTGAGTCAAGTTTATTCAAACAATAAAAAAAAGAAACAGGAGGAGAAGTTAATTCCACACTGAAAGTTGCTCAGTGCAGGTGGAACCAGACTCAGTAATGTGATTTGCCTAAGATTATTTTGAGCACCTAACGCAATAATTCTGCATGGGGGCTGAATTTGAGCAGATGGGTTTAATGCAGGTAAATAATTGACAAAAGACTGCTTGTGCACAAAGCCCATACTCATAATCAAAGTCAATTCAAGTAAATTCAGATTAACTATTAACCTCCTTCTGATTTTCTATTTATATTACTGACCTGGTGATGGGAGATTGGACACAAAAGTCGGGATTTTCCACTGCTGGCTGCCTGCTGTAGTGGCATAAATTAGGGAGCCAGTAACGAAAGATTGGCGGGAGTTCTACTCCACCAGAAACCTGCCAACTTTGCACCACAGCATGGTTTCTTTGGGTGGGGATTGGCAGTACAGGAAGCACCTGTCTCAAACTGGTGGGGCAGTTCATTGAAATGTTCATTTGGAGGTGGAGGTGGTGCTGCACAACATTTCCCAACATTCAAGTGTGAGGAAAATCACTTTGAAAAGATGCCCAGGTGAAATAAATGCCCAGTGTTGCTGCAGAGTCAGCTATGTTAGTAGGCAATTTAAAGGCCACAGAGCAGTTGAAGCTGCAATATTTCAGCCATTTTTTTCACCACTTTTGATTTTTGTTTTTTGCTGCTGGACCTTCGTGGCAATTGTTCAATTTTACTTTGTTCCTCCAGTTCCCAATGGGAACACAACTATCAGATGTGTTTGGCAGAAGAAGAGAAGGACCTACAGAGGAATGCAAGGCAAGTCAGCTGCATGAGAGATGTTCAGTACCCACTCACTGGTAGACACACTCTTGTACCTGCAGACAGAAGTGACCAGATCTCACTTTGGCAGATGGTTAGTATATAGAAATGCTCCTCTTCCCAAAGGAGGCTGAGACATTACTGTTAAGGTATGTGAATGTATGACTATCTATAATGTTGGATACCTCCTCACAAGCACTCCAATCATGGTATGTCATGCTCTCAGTGGGAGTGAATAAAACAAGGCATGCTCAGGTGAATCAACAGGCAGCAATACCTGATTGGCCGCATCCATCAAGATGCTACCAACATAATTGTAGGCACTGTCGTACCTATCTAGCAATGACGGGTATAAAACTCTCTTCACAGGGTCTGAGTCAACAGATTGCCAGATGCCATGCTGTGCCATCTGCTGCAAGGGAACCTGCAGTTAATATGCAGGATGCAGCTGGCACAGGAATGGTCAGCTGTGGCATGAAAGTTGGCTCTACCTCCTTGCAGGCGTGCTGTAATGCTGACCAATTGGGATGGTCCACGGAATGGCACAGAGGACCACCCTTCTCACAAGTACCTTGTGCAGCATCACCTCCACTTCAGTGGCCTTCAAACAGAGGGTCCAGTGGTGGGCTATCCTGTCACTTATCTGTAAGCTTGTGCCTGCACCTTGGGTTTCATTTCCTTTTCTTTTTGCCTGTCACTTCTCAGTCCTCTCCCCCTTCAGTTTTGGCATATGGGTTAAGGTGCCTCCTGAGCTTTTCCAAAGGCTGCTGGAATTTCTGTGCCCTTAATTTAATACTCCTCTTTAATTGTCCCCTTCCCTTTAAATTTCATTTAATGCAGTTTTACATTCCCACCAATAACGTGCTCCCTGCATCTGTCCAAATTTGCAACTGAAGTCATGCAAATAATCGAAACTCATAAAATTAGATGAACATGTTCATTTGAGTCTTTCTAAAGCCTACATTAAGGTTTAAACTGTATCCACATTAGAAAACCTCGGTTAAAGTGTTTTGCCTGACAAATGAGCAACCATCTCCCTGCCACAAGCCCATTTACCTATCCTTTGTCACTATTTTACACAAAGATGCACTGAGCAATTTATTACTCAATATGCAGGTATTTTTCCCTTCTTCTAAATGCTTTTGTTTCCTCCCTTCTCAATAATTTGCTCCCCTCCGCTCCTCTCCTAAGGGAGTTGATTCCTTGTTGGAGTACAGATCCATGGCTGTCATGCATTCTCCAGTACTTCGAAGTGGCCATTATTCACGTATGAGCCTTGATGGTGAGTTTTGAGAAACTATTGGAGGGAATATCACAGCCAAACCTGTTGCTGTCCTCACCCAATAGCCACGTATTACTTTCAGCAGAGGTCACTGGTTTAGGAATCGGGTGCAGGAACCCTGACCAATTTTTCTCTCCTTAACTAAGGGGCACTACAGCCAACTATAACACGCTACCATTGCCTTGACTGAGATCCACTAATTCAGCATATACCAGGACCTACAGTTGATTCCTTTTTGAATGAGATATACATAACAATTTCCATATTTAGACACAGTATTCTAGTAATGCAAAATATTGTATTGAGAGTGATTGATCAAGTTTATTTTAGAAATATATTATTAAATAGTCCACAGTAACCAACAGCAACTATTAATTGTTGATATTTTATTGCATGATAGGTAATAGAAGAGGAAACACTATTTTTCTAACATTAAAGTTTTTATAGCAGACTATAAATCTTCAAGTTTTCCCCAAAAGAAATTCAAAAGTGGGGATTGCACATTGTACTCAGGTACCAAAATGTATCTAAAATACTAAAACCTTCCTAAATTTCATGACCCAAAATGCAGAATGCAGGTGCATATTACACTTGGAGATTTGTCGTAAATACTTGCAGATGATTTGGTCATTTTCTCAGACAATCCAGGATGGTGTTCGACAGAAATTATTTTCGTGTGTGTATGTTCGTGTGTGTGTGTTTCTCTGTGTGTGCTTTGTTGAAACAAAATTTGGAGGCATTACTGCCACTTCCTATTGCTGTGTGTGGTGTAGTTACTGGTCTGTCATTTATCAGATAATACAGGAATACAGTTTACTTTGGTTCTTTTTCTTCACTTGGCAACATGCTGTAAGTGGCACCCATGTGGTATTTGAGTCACCCACAGCATTCCAAAGTATAGAAGACACTTCCAAAAGCACACAGCCTTTACAAGAGTCCTGAGAGCTACCATTGAAGGTAGTGCAAAACATGGGGCTCCAATAGGCCTGCAACGCAACTGGCAACAAACCACAAGGAAAAGGAGAGTCGTGGATCACAGATCTCAAAGATAGCTCAGTCAAAAATCCCATTTCAGAAAGCTCTATGCAGCCAATGTCACCTTACCTCCAGTCCCCCATTCTGATTCAGTGAATAATTTTCAGAGTGCAGTGCCTTAAACTAACTAGTATGTTTGCAGGTGTAGTAATATCAGTACAGCTGGATTTCTGACTGAGCAGCAAAATAGATCTGGTCAAAATTAAGGATGATGAAATAAAATAAATGTTGTTTTGTAAGTGTTTTCATTACAGATAAATTTCAGCTTGATGAGGTTCGTTTATTTCCAGGTGCAGGCATTATTTTTGGGGGAGTGAAAGTCTTTCTATGCATTATACTATAGACTCTACTGATTTCAATACATTAACAAGCTATGTCTGTTTTCCTCAAAAGATAATCACTGTTTGTAATGATCTGACTGGGCAAAGGTAGAATTGTGATGCAATTTCCACACAGTTTTCTGTTAAGTGAATATTTCTATTGTTAAAGTAGATTAGCAGTCACCAGATTATTATCATTTGATGGAAGACCACTGTACTGGATCCTTAACCATCAGTATGTATAAGATTAGTGTCAAGAATGGACACCATTTTCTTGGCCCGGCTTTATCACTGGATTTGGTTTTATTGCTTGATGGTTCCCAGAGGGACAAGTAAAACATTTAACATTTACAGGGCATAAAAATGCAGCTAAAAGGTAAATGGTTTGCCATTTTTGCTTTGCTTCAGTAAAATCATATTCTGTTATAATGCTACACACTTACTAATTTCTTGTTTTCTGAAAATGTTTGATAAGTGAATGACAATATGTGCCAGATTTTCCTCTGAATATATTTTTTAATTACTAAGTTCAATAAAAAAACAGTTATGGGTTTTTCATTCATTGTTACTGTTTTTTCTGAGTTCTGTTCCCATCCTAAAATGAGTGAAAGGAAATCAGTAATTTAAAAAGCTCCTTCCTAAACACTGTTAAGAGCTTGTTAAAGGTCTCACCTGAGCAACATGCGCAGAGAGGGGATGTAAATGAGAAGTGAATCCTGAACTCACATTAAGGATTGATGTTAGTTAAATGAAACAATGGCAAGATTTCAAATATTTATTGTTAAATCATAATCTAAATGACATAATGCTTCCCAATAAGAATACAAAATGCTACAGCAAATTCAGATGTGTTTTATGAAAATGTTATTATATGATCAATGCAATTTAATGACAATATTTTATCAAACATGCAATACCGTTTTATGTGTTTGATGCATTGTAAAACTTCAATTATAGTTTGTTTGAATGAAATGTATAATTGAATCTATTGCAACACTGTATTGCCCAATGATATATAAATGATATAAATGATTTAACAATTGATTTGGTGCACCAAATGTGCTAGAATTCCTAAACATTTCAAAGCCATTATTTCTCACACAATCTCTGAAAAGCAGCTATATTAATTTGATGAAATCTGAAGTGGTTGTCTAACATAGATTTTAAAGTCTTGAGGGGAAAATATGAATTCAAAATAATAACTTAACAATTAGCACTAAAAATACATGTTTGGCCCGCTTGTGGGGTTGACAATATTTTAAATAGTCAATTTTATAGATTGTTTATACTAAGAAATAAAAGGGAGACTGGAATCTTCTTACTAAATTAACCTAGTTCTGACTGCCACTATAAATTGAACAATCCCTTCCATAGATATCAGTATTTATGCTTCTCCATATTCTTGTTTCAGATTACTAGTTATAACGTCTACTCCAATATTTGAATTGCATTGGATAAATGTATGTATGTGTGTGTATGTTTTGTAAATATTACTGTAATGAGTGCCATAAAATCAACTTACTAAAAATTATTGAATAACTATTTTTCAATTTCACACCTCATAAATTTATACAAATGTACAACAGGTCCTAATTATAAATTCATATTATTAGCTTGAAGATAACTGCCTACAGAAGTCTCCATACAAAAACAACCTGAGACTGTTCACATAAAAACTGCTACATGTCTACAACTATCTTTTTTATACAAAGAACTGTGCATTTCAGTTCATCTATTAGTTCAATAAGGAAAGCGAACAATAGTAACAACTGATGGAAGATAGTATTTGACTAGCACTGTGGATGTGGCACAGTGCTGCCGGGCTTCTTGCGTTTCCTTAGGTTTAAATAAGCACGATCAGTCACATTGTCAATATGACTTGTTATATTCTTTGCTTATCGTTTTCTTCTTGCTATTTTCTAGTATATTTTCTTGGTGTATCTTTATAACCCATTCAGACCGTGCAGATTTGCCTTTTCATTTAAAAATCGTTGTTCTTTGATTTAATTTGTGCAATGTATAATATCCATACTGCGGCCAACCATTCCGTATCTCCATCGTTATGCAACAAGTGACTGGAAGGGTCTGGGCATTACTCATTCTGACACAACCAGATGTCTGCTCCCATTTGCTAAATAATGTGTTGGTGCTGTAGAGAAGTTGGTCATAAGGACAATAATTTGATACCCTCTGTCCTCTCTTGTGTGTCACATCCTTTCCTATTCTGGTGCAAATGAACACAAGTGCCTGGTCTGCTTGTGTGAGCTCTATAGCATCTAAGTGTAAGAGCTGTACAGAATTTGTTAAATCCGATGTGTAATTGTTCATTTCTAGTAGGAATTCACGCTAAATTTCACTCAGCCACCAATCATGTTTAGCACCTTTAAATTGTAGCGATATAAAAGCAAGGTTTTTTTCTAGGAGGACCGGCTATTTGTGATCAAGATGGACACGTCGGGGGGAGGGGCGATCCATATTTGTGCGGGGCGATTATGTAAAAATATTGTGCACTGCACGGTTGGACTGCTGGACTTATCGTCGTTTCTACCCCAAGTGGCAATCTACTTGCTTGAGAAATGTGAAATGAGCATCGCTGTAGCTGCTTTACAATCGGGCCTTCCTAATATTCACAAGAACAAATTTAGGGTTTCACTAAATCGCACTCAGCCACCATTCATTTTCGGCACCACTGGAGTCTGAGCTTAGCTGTGAGATACTAAAACGAGAACCCCTTCTTTTCCCTATTTTGGTGCAGGGGGCATCGCCCGCGCTAATACAGCAGAGAAGGACCTCCGAATAACGAACGCACTAAGCATTGGGACCTCAGTGTCTCACAGAGGAACTTCCGAGCCAGAGGTTCCGAAAAGGCTGGGAATTCTGGCCCTTTGAGACTGATAGAGACTCGCTCGATTCTATCTCAGGAGCACCTCAAACTGCAAACACGCTCGGAAGTTGACCATTCGTTAAGAATCTTCACTCCTCATGCAACTATTGAAAACATTTCGTAAAGTGGGACATAAGGCTTTGATTTGTATTTTTTTTAACAAAAAATTAACAATAATTGAATTATTATGTCAAAGTATATTAAATGCACGGAACTTTTATTTTCTAAGCCGCGCGCGTTGAAATATTCCGCCGGTTATTGTTTAAGTAAATGATTCAAATTATAAGCAAAGATGCAGGTTCCCCGGTGACTTCCCAACTGTTTGGCATTAACAAGAGGAACTGCAAAAATAACTCCTGTTCGTGACAGTTTATCAGTGCTATAGAACACTGGCCAAAACTTAAAAGGGCTCGAGATTCACTTTGATCAGAATCATTTTCAAATCAGCAAACCTTGTAAAAGAATACTGCCACCGCCAAGAATGGCCCTTGCAGTTAGAACTGTCCTTACAATGGTCGTACTTGCAGAGCTTCCCTCCTATATCGTTACAGTGTATACAGTAGCTTTAATCCCTCCTTCTCAACTGAAAATATTGTTATAAAATGTTTAACATTTTGGCGAGAAACTGTCAAGAGAAAAGAAGCGTAAAATGTCACTCAGACAATAGTGTAACTCCTAAGGGGGTAAAACGAGCTCTTCTATTATATATATTTAAAGAGTGAATCTGTCCGCCGAGGAACAAGTATTCTCTAAAGTACAAAGGTAAAGGAAGTCAACCCTTCGGCCAGTCCTACTGGGAAGGCTCCTTTCCCGCGGGGCGATGTGTGAGCGATAGAAGCAGACAGGCAGGGAGAAAGGATCAGAGAGAGACTCGGAGAGCGGGCACAGCACAGTCTTTCAATGGTTGCCATGTCCCAGGCTGCTCCCGGAGCTCAGATTCCACAGCCCGGTGTGCGGCTGACGGCTGTCGAACGCTGTAATAGCTCAACAGGGGCTAATAGTGAAAATGAGAGCTAAACGAGCCCGGGAGAGGGTTAATGAACGCCCATCTATCACACCGTCACCCTCCCCCATCCATCGCCGGCTTTTCACTCTTAAATTTCTATTCGCTAATCTTTTCGTTTTGTTTTATTTCAGTGGGACTTACTGCCTCTTTCCATCTATTTCTGTGGCCGCTTCTCCTATAGTTGACTCTTAAAATGGCTTTGGTTTGATTTACTTTAGACTTCATTTTCATGCCTCACTCACTCGTTTCCCCTCTAAATCCCTCCCTCTCTCTCTCTCTAGGTCTTTCTACTTGTTGGGGCGCGTTGTTTCCCCGTTGCCTGTCCGAGCCCAGCGCGATCCAAACCCTGGGGGGAACTGAACACGAGCATGGCACATGAGCGGGGATGAACCAACTATTTTGCTAAGGTGTCTTTCAAAACTTCAAGCGGAAGATAAGAGCCCCCGCCCCCGCGACATTTGGTCCAAACTTAAATAGTTCAGATTGGTAGTTTAGTAATATTCGTTTAATATTTATTCACATGGTTTTGTTTAATGTGTATAAACACTCCGCCGATATTTCAGAAACTTTCTCAATTTATTTTGAAAATGTATATGAAAAAAATAGAACCAAAACTAAAGGCGAGGGCAGACAGACGGTCGCTGGTACCGCAAGCACCAACAGTGCGGAAAGCAGACACCCAACCCAACACTGTCGAGATTTTATTCTGCAGTTAAGTAGATTTAACACGAAAAAAAATGGAGATGATTTGAGCTTGGCTTCTAAGCAAATATTGTTATTCAGAGAGATTAAATCGATGTTATTTTATTGCTTTTGAAAGTCGGTCAGAACTTTAGCTGCCCAAACAGTGTTAGGTCCCGCTGAAGTGATGGGCTATCTGTCTGACTGTAGTTTAGACTAGTGAACTGAATATTTGTCTTACTGGCTGTTGTTTATTTTTACGTCAATTGTGTTGTGGGACACTTAAAACAAACGGGGAAAAAGAAACCGGCAGACACCCACGCCACTCTTTCTCCCAGTTCAATCCAGCTATTGATCTGGTTATGTCCGGGACTGAAGGGGTTAAATTGGCAGTTAGGTGCCTGGGATTCGCACGGAATCACGAACGCTCCTTGTAGTCCCGGCACATACTGCGCCCTGAATCGCAATATGGTCGGCACTGGACGTCTTTTCTTTTATTACAGGCTCAATCCTTTTTAATACGGGCCCGCAATAAACTACCCTGCTTGATTTTAAACACAGTCCTCATTTAATCATGCACATTGCAAACCCGCTCAGTTAACAACAGGCGAATCCCCCTTCACTGTCCGGTGCGTTCAGAAACTTATTGAATATTGGGATATCCTTGCAAACAACATTTATTGGATTGACTGCTTTTCAGCAAAACTGAAGACATAAATTGATTATATTGAAATTACCAAATTTAACGATTTATCTCCTTTTAAAATAAACCTTTTTAGCTCAACGAAGGATTTGCATTTATCTGGCGCCTTTATCACATCTCTCAGGAACGTCTTGTAGCGCTTCACCCAGGAAGTATTAGTGTTGAAGTCAAGTGCCTGTTACATAGGCAACTATCCCGGTTACACTCAGAATAAGATCACTCATCAGATCACTCTCTTTCTCGCTCCCCTCATTTCCCGAAAAAAAGTCGGTTGTATCGAGGTTATTTTTTAATTCGTTTTATGGGATGTGGGCGTCGCTGGCAAGGCCAGCATTTATTGCCCATCCCTAGTTGCCCTTGAGAAGGTGGTGGTGAAGCCGCCTTCTTGAACCGCTGCAGTCCGTGTGGTGAAGGTACACCCACAGTGCTGTTAGGGAGGGAGTGCCAGGATTTTGACCCCACTACAGCGATATATTTCCAAGTCAGGATGGTGTGTGACTTGTAGGGGAACTTGGAGGTGGCGGTGTTCCCATGCGCCTGTCTGTATGAGCACTTTTCACTCTTACTCAGAACGGCCTATCCTCTTACACCTGCCTCAACTTTCTCATGAATTTCCAGTTGTTTGAAATAAATGTAATCAAATTCTAGTGTTGACATTTATTTTTCAACTGTGCGGACGAGTTGCTGTGTTCGCCAGACTGTCCAATGTGCCAAAACGCCTTGGATGATTATTATAATAAGTACAGGCATAGTCCCAGTCTCACTCGCGAACCACAGAAGTTATGTTTTAAACGGTACTTAGTTCTTTACTGTGTATTTTTGTGACCATTTTAGTTAGGATTCAAGAAATCTAGGTTTGCAGAAATACTTCATATAACAGGAAAGCAAGCAGCCAGTGTAGCAAATAACTTCTGGTCAGTTTGTACAAAAAATAAAAACTAACTGGAGTTCGTGGAATGTAATGTATTGCTTGCGTATAGCAAGGCTTCAACTATAGCCTGCGTATGTATGTGTCTCTCCATTTCCAAAAACATTTAAAAAAATCAACATGCTCATCCTTCACCTTTAACGAACTTCTGGCAGGGAATATAGAAACTAGTCATTGTTTCCTGTTTACTGGCTATGTTTAGATGCAAATCTCTGCCAAATATATTTTAACCAGGTCCAGCTTAGAGCCTCACACTCTGTCATATCCCTAATGTCGAGTTACCATGAAATAACCAGTACAGACAACAGTGAGATAGCAAACAGTTAACTAGTTGTAGGTATTTAAGTGATCGTAAATCGACTTCTGGTAATGCATATTTTCGGTAGACGATGAGTCTAAGAATGTGAATTCCTAGCCAGTGATGCTGTGGGTAGGTGCGGAACAAAATTCCTTTTATAAGAATATATTTATAATATCTCATTAAAAAAATGTCAGATACACGCGCAAACAGTTCCAGTTTATTACAGTTTGAACAGAGCAGGAGGGGTCGTTTACCTTTTTTAATTACAGACTGGTCCAATATATTCATCCCAGGGCTGCCGTTATCATCCACGGCCTGAAGGGGAAAAAGGGAAAGAGGAAAAGAGCAGATCGTTTATTTAACAGCCTTAATACAGGAACAACAGTCTCTCTCTCTCTCTACTGCCCATACTGCAGCCCACTGTGGGATTCACTTGGTTCCTCTGCCGAAAAGTTGATGAGAAACTAACCCGGTTTTCAATACATTTTAAATTCGGGAGACGGCTGTCACCGAAGGCAGTTCCCCCTGGAGATTATCCACTTACATCTAGCCGTGTCAATTTCTCTCTATATGGTCAACTTTTCTTCCAAGTCCCCAAATATTTCCAATACATACACGCCTTGTAACTTTTTGTGTGTCCGGAACCGTCTATTGTCGCTGACACACAAAAAAAAACCCAGAACCGAACAAAGTTCATGCGTGCATTTTCGTCTCAGGGTTGTCAATGGCAGTCCCTTCCAAATAAATCATAGTCAAACCAAATCTCCACAAAACTGTAATTATGTTCAGTGCAGAGATAAAAAGTCTTATTCTACAATTGTTCAACACGCGTCGAAGGGCAACATGGGACACATTCTGGGAGGAAAGTTTCAACAAGTCTTATAGAAATGACCCCGATATCTCTCCTCGTTATTGTTCTTGCCGTTTACTGTTTCAACTGTCCCATTCTCATTTTGTTGTTTCTTTCTGGACTTTTGTTGTGGGGTTAGGGAAACGAATTGAAGTATTTTGACAGTCACATTCTTTTCTATAACACTAGTCAAACGATCAGCTTGCAAAGAAACATTGTTTCTTTATTTTTCCCCAAAATAAGAGCACGGCAAAAAGTGATAATTGTTAAGGACTGGAATTCATAATGATCGGGAAAAGGCAAGTTTTCGCTGCAGTCAGTAGTGGTGTTATTTCTAAAGAAAACCAGCAATGCTGATGTAGCACTAATGGAGGTGTCATAATTTCATTATGTTAATGTGATTGTTTAAAAGTAGAGGTGCGCATATTTTATATACATATGTATATTATCAAAATATTGAAAAGACACGATACTCCGGATAGTCAACGTTAAGCCAATGTAAGCTGGTGTTATTGGGAAGAGATCTTGACTAATTTCCGTGTGTCCTGTCACAGATGGCTCACATCAAGGGATACCATGGTCCGAAACCTCACGATTTATTGATGTGTCCGAATCCCTAATCCGCGTGGAGTTTGCTTGTAGGTTTCTTCTATGGATTTACTTCCCAGCTTCTTAAATCCAGCAAAGTTTATAAATGTTTGTAAATGGGTTTCTGGGGCAGGATCAGATTCAAATTCATTACTACAGACATGCTTTCAAGAAAATTTAAAAGAATGTAATTGGAACGATATGAACCTTATGAATTTAAAAAAGGAGAATGTACAGTTTTAACTTATACCCAACAATAGCCATTAAATGACCTGAAAAGTGAACCGCAACTGAAGTCTGATTGCTGCGCATTCTTTGCATTTAAGGACACGGATTTGAGATTTGCACTTAAAGCGGAATTTAGTTTAAACTCATACCTGATCGAACCCTTAATCGTAACAAGTGATAAATTAGAAAATACATTGTTGGATCAAAGTTTTATATAGTGGGATCCAAACCCTGAATCTGAACAGGTATAACATTCCCATGTGTCAATCTATTTGCTCTAAATATGTAGCAGACTGATCCAAGCGTCAAATGTACTTTAGTTTACCTGTACATGCCCATAAACAACGTTTTTACTATGTTTTTTTTCTCAGATCCCAATATGGAAATTCTTGACCGACAATATTGCTCGTTACAGTATCAGAAAAAGGCCAGCGACAAAACTTTTAACGTGTAGCATTAAGCAGGAAAAGGGACGCTGCACGGGATTAAAATCTCGCTGTTTGTTGCAACGCTCGAGATTTCAATCTGGTTCGCCTGCATCGACATAAAAAGAATCAGACAGGGCTAGCTTATTTGCTATGTCAGTGAATATAACGTTCTGCCCATTGTACTTTAGAACACTGTACTTAACAAAACATATGTAACATTTTCCTTCCCCCACTCCCCCAGTTGATGAACATCCGTCGATATTTTAAAAGCTGCAAAGACCAGTGGGTATCTTGGAGGGTTAAAGCAGCTGTTCCACACAGTGCCCACATTATAACAGATTTGGGTTATAAAGCAGCAGAATCAGCTCCATATGTCCTGGTTGTTTATGGTCACTTTGGGATTTAAGCTATAGCATCTGTGATACGACATAATCATCATCAACAGGAAATCTTATTTACATCCAAACACGTTGACAGAAGAGGTCTGACTGCAGTTTGCTGTGCTGGCCTGTGGTGAAATAACTAGACAGACACTGTTTGGGGCTATTAACCGCTCTTTTACAAGAGTAGGAGTGAGCCTGTATACCCGAACACGCCACTTTACTACTTATCCTGTAAGATGATCGCCATTGCGATTGTCTTGCATATGTTCGAGCCATTCTTTAGTAACTAATTTGAATTATTTTGTTTGGGAGCGGTTATTTTCCGCCACGCCGCACAGGAAAGTATACTATACACGAATTGCAAAACTCGTGAATATTCATAGCTATAGGCGTGAACATAAACGACGATAGCAAAAGAACATAAAGTTGGAATGAAAGTTGGTGTTTCGTGTTAGGTGGGTACTGATCTGCACTGGAAACACGAGCGATCCCTGCTACTCTTTCAATGTAAGCCCATTGCCGCAGTCATCTGCTCCAGAGGCTCCAGGTATCACATGGGAAGCTCCCAGGTAATTTTACTGGTACAGTTTATATAATGCACAAAAATACGCTGGATAGAACTGGGCCCTGAATGTTTCGACCAATCTTCCTTTGCTATTTACACTGCAGTATAAATAAGACATTTCATACATGGGTCTCATGATACAAGACAAAATGGGGACTGGGACCAGGTTAACAGGCAGCCCATTATTAGAGGGAACCCCTCAAAATGATATCTGTATCCTGCCTGGATCAAATATATTTCCTTCTTTGCAATACTTTATTATATACAGAGTAGATGACTCAGGATTAATTCAAATGGACTCAATAGACAGGAGATACAATATAATGTCGTTTACATTTCTGAGAGAAAAGTTAATCTGACAAATTGTATCAATATTTTCGAAGAAATAGGATTTTGATTTATTATACACGGACCCATATCTTGCTACATGCAAATCTAACAAGATAATTAAAAATCAAACTAAAGTCTAACTTTACGGAAAAAAATTAATACAAATTGTTAGATTAACTTTTATCCCGGAGGTGTAAAATAAATTATATTGCCTCGTGTCTTTTGAGAACTTAACGTATTTGAATTAGTCCTCAATCTGTATTTAAAAAAAACTGCAAAGAGGGAAATATATCTGTTCCAAGCAGCGTTCAAGTCTAATTACAGAAGCCAATAAGAATAAATTATACTGCGTGGATCAAGTCCTTTATTACACTATAGCTCTAAATTAGGGAGATTTGCGATGTTATACTAAGTTAGAAGTTACTGAGGTCCTCAATGAATTGTGTCCCTTTTCTGGTAATAAGAACTCCTCTGATTACTTTATTGTTTCATGTCAAAATAATTCTCATTAGGTAAGAATAAAAGTGGTTACTTTCGCACCCAGACGGAACTTTTACTCAGAACGAGTTTGCTGTCCCAAACCCAACAGTGACCAAAGGCTCCGATTGTGTCAGTCTCGCACATGCAATTTGCTCTCTTGATTTTGCATATTATATTCATAATTTTAAAACAAACAAGAACACACTGCACTGGGACAGGTCAGGTTAGTTGGGTCAATATTCCTGTTAAGCAAACTGCTACCTTAATTCATCCATTGGGCTGGACTTTCCTCCCGCTGTTCCCTCGGTCTCTATCTGATTTAAATGTCAGGGTTTTTGCACTCTCTTTAACACACACGAGCAATGCCTCAGTCATTTCTATGTTTGAAAACGGTGTAGAAAGAAGCAAACTTCAAATAGCAATTTCCAACCATCATCTTTAGAGGATAAAATCACAGCTCTTTCCTGTCCGGATTTCCAAAGGAAGTCCCCCAGTTGTTTTTTCCCCCCCCTGTGCACATTAGATATTGCCTGTGCAATGTGATATTAGGGGGAATGTGACATTACGGGAAATGTGATGTTAGGGCGAATGTTAGGGGGGATGCGATATTAGGGAGAATGCGATATTAGGGGATATATGGGATGAGGGGGAATGTGACAATAAGGAAAATGTGATATTAGGAAGGATGTTAAGAGGGAAGATGACATTTAATTGAAGTTCAGCAAAATGAAAATGTCGTCCCATGCCGTCTGCAAACATGTCACTGGACTCTCAGCTTGTACAGTCAGCACATTCGTGTAAAAACTAGTCAAAGCCAAGCAAGGTCGAACATTCCGCGGATTCTTCGCAATTAACTTCGCTTTCCAGGTGCTTGTGAGTTCTGCTGTATCTCTTCTGAGAATTTACAAGGTGTCCCGGGGTTCTCGAGTTCTTTAAGGGCTCGTGTTCATAAAGCAGGAAGTCATCAAACTTCCCTTGTTACCCAAAATACATTGTATCCGACTAGTTTACACAGTCTTTTCACTTCGGTTCTACGTGGCTATATTTTGTTCACCAGGAGTTCACCAATTTTAGTTGGTGTCAATCTGGGAAATTATTTGGAGTATATTTAGGTACTTATTTTAACGCAGTTATATAAATATATAGACTATGATCCGCACCTTATGTTAAACTACAATTAAAATTCTGAGTAAAGCTGTCATTACTTGTTCTGCTGAGATCAGAATGATGGTCAGATGAGAAATGGCACCTGGTAATTTTATGATCGAAACAAATTATGCGTTTGTCCGCACTCTGTGGGAATTTCAGTTTTGAAGAGGAGAAAACAGTGAAAACGGTAAGAGCTGTTGTTACACTATTATTGTGAAATAATTATTTACCAGGGTCAGATACTGGACGCGAGTGACAGCCCGTTTCTCATTGAACTGACACCTGGAATGGAAGGACCGCGTTAAAGGCTCCATTCACATTCAAACCGTGCACCTGGTTTATAACTTACATCGAAACTCGTGCAATGTGAATTACATATTAATTCACCCTACGGAGACAAACACCCTCAAACTAGGTTAGCTGGTGCACTGGGTGAAATTCACTTCTATAAAAGCCCGATTGTTATTATATAACTATCAGGTTACCTTGACGACAGAATTAATCCTTTCAATAGAGAAGATCACCTTTTTTTAGGACATATCTTCACTGGCCATTTTGCCAAACTTCCAGCTAACTGAAATACAAATTTAAATCAAGTGGGGAAGTGTTTGCTGAGTCCAACTATAATTTGGATTTGTTAATCTGATAAAACAGATTTTTTTTAAATTTGATATATATATATCCTCAATGCGTTTTAAATTGACATCCTGCAATAAATGTGCTCAATCGCGCAAAGCAGAATATATTATTGTTATGAATTCGTAGATTATTAATCTTACCCCCACCCCCTATTAGTTAGAATTCCACTGGCGTGATACCTGGTCCATGTTATGGAGACTGTAATATAATCTAGTCAAATATACCAGGATTTTGCTGGGAGCGGTGGATTGAGTGGGTGTTCAGGCGACAGGGGTGGGGTAAGATTTTCAAAAGCGTTTGAGAAAACACTAACAGCAATTAAAGATAAACGGTTAGATTTCGGGATTTATATATATATATATATCATGTTTATTAAATTATTTGCCAATTCTGAAACTTTTAAGTCTCGTTCGTTTCCCCAGCACCTCTTTGCTATTTATGATCAACCTCAGTAGATTTGTAAAAGCACTGGGACCAAGAAGTCAAAGACCACTTTACAGAAATAATCGTGACAGCATCAAAACCCCGGCAATGAAGAGTGAGAAAATCTATCACCTCGGCACACAGTTAACAGTGGGGAGGGAAGACTGAACAAAGCCAGCCAGAGAAAATCCTGTTTTTATATCATTTTGCACCTGGTTATAAAATGATTCTGAAAAAAAAATTATTGCAAATAACCAGGGAAGCGCTGTCTCTGACAAAGGGCTTATTTTCCTTTACAGCCACAATCCACATAACTCGGCCACTTTGCGACTAACCCTCGCTCTTTTCATTTCATGACCAAGTCGAGTTTTTCGATCGCAGGCGATTTCTTACGAATTTTTTTTTGCCTTTTTAAATTAGTAAAAAAAATTTTGAGGGTGGGGGGGGGTGTTGCTAAACGCTACACACAGCGCTAACGCGCGGAGTTAATAAGGCGAGTAGTGTTTACAAAGCCTATAATTAGAAAAAGCTTTCAGTGGAACAATCCACCGGGACGAGGATTAACAGATCCCGCCAGTGCGGGAGCACAGGGAGCGACCGTACAGGACCCAGTGATAATGTTCAGCTCCAATCGTTCTTGATTTTATTACAGGCAACCCACCCGCCCGGAATGAACTCAAACGAAGACCTCTGTGTTAAAACGATCCACGTTTTATTATATAAATAAAATATTCATTGATGTGCCTACGATTAACTTGAGTAAAGGCGGAAACCCAAAACGCCCGCACTGAACGTACCCCTTGGATTTATTTTTAATTCTGGGAATCGGTTTGCTTCATCAACGAAATTGAAGCTGAAAAATATTTCCATCATGCTGTAATTACCAGGAAATTACTATTTTGTGGTTTAAAAAATTGATACAACGCGACAGGGGGTTGTCACTTTCCTATTGAACACCTCGGCACCCCTGGATCTATCGAGAAAGGCAGCTACAATAATGAATAACTGGCTCTGAAACGCTGCCGGACGGTTCTCCCATTCCCCCCCCCCCCCCCCCCCGTCCAAGTGAACATTCGGTCCCCTGCGAATCCGCACAGGACGTGCTACGGGGGGATGCTGCAGATTCACCGTGCTGCCGCTTCCGAACCCAGCCCCTGATAGGTGAAACTTGTCAGATTGTGTTCTGATCACCCAGCCATAGTTTAAACACAGACCAATAGACCGTACAAATCCTTCACACAAACTGAGGGTGGGGGAAAGGGGGGGGGGGGGGGTGGAAAGAGAGCCAGACAAAGCGCACGGTCTAAAGTGTGACGATAATGAACCGCCTGTATTAATAAACTGTCACTTTCTCTTGGTTTAAGTTGTCTCGTTACTTAGGTTTTGCTCTGCAAACCAGATTGTTGTTGTCAGGAGCGCTGCATATAGGTCAGAACGATTCATAAGTACTTGGACCCGTCATCATATGTTACACACACAGCCTTATCCTTCAGACACTGTCTCAGTAATGCGGACTTTCATTTGGAAAATATCTATCATTTAACAATGAAATAAATATATATTAATTCACCAAATCGGCCAATTATTTAGAAATCAATTGGAACATAAATTTACAAAATGAAACAATAACACGGACTGAAATATGTTCGGATTCGAGGAGAATGAGGATGAAACCCTGATTCAAAACAAAAATACAGCCGCTGTGTTTTTTCCCCTTCAGTATATTTATGCAATAATAATCGAGAGGATTTCGCCGTGTTAAAACAGCTCATCTTTTCGCATTGGCGAGTTATTATAAACACAGTGTCAGCGTTTGCAGACAATGCAGCCGCCTTCTCCCGTGCTCACGGTGTGGCTCCTGGGAGCGAGCTTTAAACTAGTCAGTTCGTTGCAAACTTCTCCTGAGCCTGTGCTGCCAGTTATTTATTTATTTCAGTTTCTGTGTAAAAAAAATCGTGTTGTGTCAGAAATAACGTTGAGTTTATATTTGTAATATTTCTTAGGGTCGTTTTTTTCCATTCAAAACGAATAAATTCCCCATAACAATTGTTTCCGTCCTGTGTGTATATATATATTATATATAATAAAGTGTTAATTGCATTGGACTCCGTACCTGCACATCGTCCAGTCCATGATGGTTGAGGGCGTGGAGAGCCAGCGTGTCGACCAGTCCATGGTTCGAGTCCAAGCCGTGGCCGGAATGGAGCAGCACATCAGGCCGCCGGATCGCATGGTAATCCCGGCGGTGGTCGAGGCTCGACAACTGGGACAGACCCCGGGGCTGATGCAGGATGCCCTGCTCGGCCGCCACCTCCTGGCGCTGCCTCTGCTGCCACGGGTGCTGCTGGGGCTGGTGCAGGGGGCTGGCCAGGGAGTAAGGGTCGTTGACGTGAGCGTACGGCTCCTGGCTCTGCGGGTAGGGCAGGGGCTGGTAGGGCGGCGGGAAGTAAGGCGGCTGGAAATCCGAGGAAGGGGTGTGCGAGAGCGGCGGGGCCGTGGCGTAGGGCGCCTGGCTCATGGAGCCGAGCTGGGCGAGGCGGGCACTGTGACTGCCGTTCATTCCATCGTGCCGATCCTGGGAGAGGAGAACAAACAAGAGAAGCGATTACAGGAGCGAAACTCACTGAATGCGAGTGAAGCCCAACAGCACAGCCCTCCCCGGTTCATTCACTTCCTTTTAGTCTTTGATTTAATTTTTTATATATATATATATGGAGTTGATGCTTATTTTTTCCATTTTATTTTCTTATGCATTGCTCGTCCTTTCTTACTTTCGTTTACAGCTCCCTGTGCGATTATTTGAATTTTATTCCTCTGCCTCTTATCGAAAACTGCACCTTGTTTTTTGCGCAATAAGTTCGTGAGGAAATGTATCGGCTACAGATCTGGAATCAAAATCAGATTCCCCCCCCCCTCCCCCCCCCCCACCACCCAGCCCAGAGGAGAAAATACTTACCCCCACCCCCCACCCCCTCCCACACACACACACACACACACACACACAGTGCCCCCGTTTTGTTTTTAGCTTGTGTGTCAATATATTAAAGTTTCCCCGTGTGGGAGTTCCAGTTTTGAACTGGTTGAGCTCTCCATTGTGAAATACCAAAAGTTGGCCAAAATAGCGAAAGCGATGGAGAAACAACGCGGGTCGGGTGAACCATCTGTTGTACATTATTTGGTAAGGAAATAAACCTTTTTTTCGCCTCTCCGCACAATGCCCTGAATTTAGTTTCAATCCGATATAAACGGCCCCGTTTCCCCCTCTCTGCCGTACTCACCATTGCAGCATACGTGTGTACCAACATCTGTGCAATCTGGGGGACGCCAAATCCCAAACAATCCCAGTTTCTTCTTTCTATTTTTGTTCTTTTCAGTCGGAACAAACTCCAAAGAATTAGGAGAAAACGAGCCCAAAATCCATAAAGATCCGCGTGTCGGGGATGTATTTGGAAGAGGTGGCCAAGCTGAAGAGTTTGAGGCTGGGATCGGCTCCGAGTTTCGCTCTCTCTCTCTCTCTCTCTGTCTCACTGAGTCCCGGGCTGTCTCTTCTATTAAATATCAGCAAATCTTTAATCGGCCGAGCGTGAACGAGCGCTGCGCGTTCTCGACACCGGGCGCCGGGGACGCGCACTTCCTGTGTCAAATGGAACAACTCCTGCTCCGGGAGGGAAAGGGAAATAGCGGGAGGAATCGACAGAGACATTTAAAAGAGGGAGTGAAAAAACCCCAGAGACAATATGTATTTTGCACATTTTTTTTTATTGAAGACTTGTCTGTGTGCGCGATCTGCCCATCACCAGCCGGGCACAAAGTGACTGGAGCTGGGGAGTAAATCATCCGCAGCCCGGGGACAGCGGGTGAAAAGGAAGAACTCTCTCCAATACAGATATTTAACAGAAAATAAACACACTTTAAAAAAAATGCCATGGGTTTAAAAAAAAAACACAAAACGACACAAAACTGCTGATCGGAGCCCCGGTTCCAACCCTGCAGGAAGACAACTTGTTAAAAGTTTGCGAGGAGTCGGGACGGTGGAAGCTGGCAATCCGCCTCGGCGATGGGCTTTTTCTACCTTTTCTGCCGGTCAGCGACGTTGCCGGAGGGCCTGTTTTAAATCTGAATGCATTGAACAGTTGGCGTCGCTTGCGGCGTCTTCTGCTTCTGATCCAGTCGGAAGAGCTGGCTGGCCCGGCTTGATGCTGAATTCTTGCCCGAGTTTCCAGGTCTGTTCCCCCCCCCCCCCCCCCCCTAGCCTCGCAGACTCGTCCTCTTCCGCCAACCGAACCAAATATTGCGGCTAATCTTTGTTCAGTGCTCCCTTGTAATAGCTCAGTGTACATGTGGAAATGAAATGAAATTAAAAATTATTCCGAGCCCGGTTATGAAATATTCATAAACTCTCTTTTGTGCCGGTGGTGTTGATACTGGTAATTGTGCTCTTCAGGTTTTTGTGTTACAGTCGACATGGTACAGCATCTTAGACTTCATGGTAAATATTTCTGTTTTAATATAATAAAGACATTTAACAAATTATTTTCAACAATAAACTTCGAGGCCCGCCCAGTCTAACAAGGTATTTATTTAAAGCCTCGGATGGGACTCCGTTTACACAGCTTTTCTTAACTTCCTTTCTGGAACTCGCTCCTTTCCATCTTTCCTGCCTTATTTTCTCTCTCAGTCCCTGCAGGTACAGAGGCCTTGTCTCCAAACCAAGTCCATTTGTTTTAAAAAAAAGTTTCAAGTTGCAGCGACATCGGTAAATTTGCAACGTTCCCATTGTAACACTGAACGTGCGCTTACAAGATCTTACTTACATTTCCGAATAAATGATATTGAAACGAAGATGATAATTAGCAGGTGTAACAAATGGGTCACTGAACTGGTTGGTCTTGGGCTCCGGGATTGTGTTTGTTTTCTTCCTCCCTACTTCATTTAGCTGGCTATTGTAGAAATCTTCCTTTGTGGCTTTTGCTGTGAAATTTGCCTCCCCCCCCCCCCGCCCCCCTCGTTCTTTTCAGTTAGAATTTACTCGGGCAAATAAATCGGAAAGTTTAGAAATGGCCGCTAACACACACACACTGTCGACTGTGTCCCGGCCGAAGCAGGGGGGTGGGTGGGAGAGCTGGAACTGTCTCCAATTTAATCAGCAGGAACGTGGCTCGATACAAGAGCTAAATCTTAGAACAAGAACTAAACTTCATCGTTACCTGTACGCCAGGCTGTGCTCAGAAATATCCCGCCCTCACTCTAACGCATGAATATCCGCAATGTTAATAATAAAACAAAGTTTGGGTCAGTTGTACTGACCATTTCCTAGCGGCATTGCCACGGGGGATGGCTGATTTACATTTTAAATCCCCGATGTGCCGGCTGTATGTATTGTGGTTGCAGGATGTATTCAAATCGAACATTAAAAATCAAACTTCATTGCAAAAAAAAGTTTAAGAAACATAACATTATTAGGAAAACTTTCTCAAATAAATTACCTGAAAGTTCAGAACTGTCCACGATTAAATACTAATGGACCAAAAAAATGCACAACGCCTTTAAGACGATCTTTATGGGAGTAAGGATATGAATCAGGCACTGGGCGATAAATATGCATAAATACAAGGAAAATTGCACGGCTTTACAAGTGAGGTTGCGAAAGTCGTCAATTGTAACCGAAAGTATTTCAATCTTTTGCGATAGATGAGAACTTTCTCCACAAATCGTGCGAGAAATACTTTGTCCGTTCTGGACATTTCTAACAGAAAGATTGTTGAATGTGAAGAAAAAAGCGGTTGTGAGAATAGGAATTGAGTAAAACAGAGAGATTATATACGTATGCCTGTAAGTAAGTGTGCTTGGGTGTATGAGAAAGATTTGTGTGTGTTGATTTTTTTAAAGCTGTGTGTGTCTGTAAGAAACTCTGTGAGTGTGTGTGGGGAAGGTGGCTCTGTGTGTGTCGTTGTACTGACAGTAGTGCCTCTCACTGGCCGTAATACTGGTACACAATACCACATACTGGGGATTTTCTTCGTTCATTCCAGTTGCACAGCCTCGTACTTAGTAGCCATCACTTTGACAAGGACCGCAGCTCGAAAAATCAAAACTTTTTGACCTGTAACAAAACGGGTTTCCCCATGCGGTTCAGGTGATCTGATCACCGATAATAAATTTCATTAAGAATGTTCAAAATATTTCTGATTTGACAAGCTCAAGCAATTCGGGAAACCTACATAAGTATGATGATGAAGAATGGGTTCTAAGAACATTTTGCACACTCTCTTAAATGTTGTTGCTCCCTTTAGACTATTTAATGTCTCACTCACAGCTAAACAAACACGCGAATGAGGTTCAGCGAAGGACTTATGTCCTGGTAGATTTATTTTAGACTAATAACTAAAACCAGAGGAAAAAACGCATTTTCATTTCCGTTGTTTTAAGAACATGTCCTGGGATAATCAAGAACTTGGTGCGTAAAGAATACATTTTGGGGATATCTTTCTTCACCAAGCATTCATTTTTTCCTCTTTAAAGGACGGATATAATCCCGGAAAATGCACGGGTAAATTTAACTGAATACGGATATCAAAATAATCAACCATTAAAAAAAGTTTACTTCCAGGCCCATACATACATGTAAATATGTACATACATTTGGTAAGGATAGCTACAGCTTCACCGCAACCCAATACATATTTGGTCTCATTAAGGGTTCGATCAGCTTATCATATTCCTTCGAAATAAGTTTCATATATTTTGGCAACAGGGATAAAACCAGTGTTACGTGTAAGGAGGGAAATAGATAGACGGGTTTTATAATAACTATTTATATATAAATACTGTGCATGGAATCCAAGGGGAGAATAGACATGTTTTCTCCGCGATAAGGTGTCGTTGTCTGCAAAAGTACTTCGCAGTTATTCATAAACAGAGTATAAGAGGGAGTTAGTCAGACCCTGGGACTCTCCGACATCTAGAGAAATAAATACGATACCCCCCCACCCCTCCCCGCAGTTTTAGTGCTTTCTTGGGGGGACAGGAGTGTGTTGCTTATTCGTGCTGTGCAAAAGATATTAAGGGGTCCCATAAGAAATTAATAAACTTTTAAAAGTTTATTTTGAGAGGGCTGATATTAGTTATTCACGAGATGTTTAAAACAGAAGGGAACCGGCTGCCTTTTATTAGCATTATTAATACAATTCATCAATTGCCCCAGACTCCGGATATGTGCCTCTTCCCAGGTAGTCAGTCCGGCGAATACTGGATGTCTCTTCCAGTTTTCAAAACTGCACAAGTCACTCGAAGAAACATCCGCACGATTTCCTAGTGGTGAACGCCAGGAAGTGATATTACAGAAATCATCTGTCAGGAGCAAGTGGCGTTTGATTCTCAGTATTTTCTGAATCCGCTGATAACAATAGTCCATATATTTCAACACAGGAATGCTTTTGCAGTTTTGAAACGATTAGATCCTCGCGATTGACTTTTTAGCTTTTTTTTCGATTGCATTCCAAAACCGATTTCTCATAGATTTTAAATATTGCCATTTGTGCAAATCCATGCATCTTTCGTAAACGGTTCCTATTTGAAAACCACTTTCGTTATACATTCTATCTATTTTTGCGTCTCCGTGTTGCATTGCCAAGTTAATGGCATTAGTTTATCTCTCTTTACTCGCTGTGATCTGACGTGTTATTTAATACATTTTATTACCATCCTTTAGCTGTTTATAATGTTAAACTGTTGTCTTTCTGTAACCTGCATCGCTGATTGCTATTCTGCTTTCTGTTGTAAATGTGTGTGTGTGATTTGATTCCCCCTCTCTCTCTCTGCCATGTCTTTGTGTAATTCGTGTGTTGTTAGGAGATTTAGCCCTGGTTCTCGGTGTCAGCTTTGAGGGACATTCACAGATTGAAGATCTCACATTAAAATCAATTGAATTCTCCCTCTGTCGCCTGCAGCGACCCCCAGCTTTTGTTGTTGTTGTTGGAGGAGAGAAGCGGGCGGGGGGTGAATCTCACCGCCTTTGGAGCGACCTGAATTCATTCTTTAAACAGTTTAATCTCACCTTTAATTAAACCCACTATTAAATGCTTTTGGTTTCTAAATCCCATTTTTCCCCTGTCACAAATCTACTAATACATTTGCATTACTCCTGTGCTTTCGCATCTGGTTGAATTTTTAAAAGAAAATACTGAATCCTGCCCGTCGAATTTATCTAAATAACTAAATCTATCGCCCCGCGTACGCACAGAGACACACACAGGATGCAAACGGTAAGAGAAGCTAGCTAATGTGCAAAGAAAAAAATCAACTGATCGGCGAGTTATCCCAGGCCAGATTCGAATCCTTTCCTCAATGATCTGCAAAATAATTGTTGTTCTAAAATGAGACGCAAAATTGAGGCATTTATAAGACTCGTCCTTGATTCGAAGATCACACGGGTTCGCTCTCCATAGAAACATAGAAGATAGGAGCAGGAGTAGGCCATTCGGCCCCTCGAGCCTGCTCCGCCATTCAATGAGATCATGGCTGATCATCCTGCTGCTAACATGACTTGAAAAACACACATTGATGTGGGTGTTTACTTTTTAACACGGGCCGAGCCTCTGCTGCATGAAGTTCCCTTGTGCTGTCCATTGGTGAGTGTGAGCTGGGCGCAGTCCCGCTCCGCCCCGGCAGCACCGTGTCTCAGTGTCACAGCGACACCCAGCGGAACACACGGCGGCCACGTCCCAGTCGATTGAAACTTTCCATGCCTGTCGCAACCACAGCATAATAAAACCTAAAATAATTATAACACACCAGGCCACCGCCACCTCCCAAATGTCATTCCTCGCTGGGAAAGATCGGAATGCAATGCTCCTGTGGGATTTTTTTTCCATGTAAACTGAGGAGAAGGGCAACAGTAATCGCTCAAATTCCTGAAGTCAGATTTGACTTGAGTCTAAGTTGTAATTTTGCTGTGAGAGTACTTATTTGCGGGGTGGGTATACGGATTCCAGAACCGCCGGCAGTTCTGCTGCGCTGGTGTCTAAAAACAGAATTTGACGATTTCTGTTAAAGCTCTGGCCTAAACTTTTCTATGCCGAGCTAAATGTGTGCCAGAGCTGGGTTTTCAAATACAAAAAAAAATCTGGTTCTCACTGGTGGTGAATTAGTTAAATCCATGGGTTATACTCAATGGGGAAAGGTCACTGGATTGGAGTCATAGGACCAAAAAGATCTACCTGAGAGATTGAAATATGCATCAGAGCTTCTGAAGTAGTGTAAGATTACCCAAAGACGGCAGCTTGATCACACCAGCTACAGTTGAACTCCAGCCTGGTGAGAATTCACATTCTAGAAGTCCCTGGACAATATACTGAATCTGCTGGGAACTTTATAAAGTTATCTTTCCCCAAGTAAAGGGCTGAAATTCGCCTGTAGGCTCCTAACATTAAAAATTAACCACCCAGGGACAGGGCTCTGTTTGTGCATCCAAGCACAGCTCCTTTGTCACTAACCTCAGTGTAACCCACAGAGCAGTCGTGGTGCAACTCTAGTCTGCTTCACTGAGGGTCACACTTTCGAGCAATTCAATAGTGCACAGCAGGCTTTTGCTGCTTCCGCTTTGCACCAGTTACACAACTTTGAATCTTTTTAGGCAATTTGCTGAACCTAAATAAAGTTTAATATTGGCCCAGATTTTGCTGTCAAAACAACGATGAGGCTAATGGCGCCCTCTGTTATTTAAACGTAAGTGGTACAGCAACTTCAGGCGAGGGCCAGGTGCGCAGTTAAATGCTAATATCCAAAAGTTGCTGCCTGAGTTGTGCTGCTCTGCTGCACTGTCTGCCTCACCATTGAAATGCATTGAATGGCGTGAAGTTTCTGTATTTGCGCAATAGATACGAACTAAACTCGCCACAAAAAGTTAAGTCTTATTACAAGTGCAAGTACCCTTTTAATAAGTGTTAATTACTGTCACATCACCTCTCTGGCACTGAAAATTAACTATGTGGAGGCTCATTCCTTCAGGTATTAATTGTTGAAGATTTTCAATGTATCAATATTAAAATTTAAAAATGTTTACTTTTCCTTTCTGTCTAATCTTTCTCACTCCATTAATCCAATTTCCCCCCTCTCTTTATTTCTCTTTCTGTACCTGATTTGACATTGAATTCACTCATTCTAAGTTACACTTCCTTCCCCGTCGTTCCTCTGTTTACTTCACAATCCTTCAATCTGATTGGTTAAGACGATACATAGTTGCTTGCCCTGTTCACTCAGGTCCCGGATTCCCTGATTCCCTCACTGCGCCATAATCAGTTCACACTTGCAGCAACTTGCCACGGAAATAAATGTAAAAACCTAAACGTGGAAGGGCAAGTCTAACTAACAGCAGATACCATTAGATGCCCTCCTACTGCAAAATCTGGGTCACTACATTTTTCAAAATGAGAAAACCTGATCAACAACAACTTGCATTTATATAGCGCCTTTAACGTAGTAAAACGTTGCAAGGCGCTTCACAGGAGCGTTATCAGACAAACTTTGACAACTCTAACTTTAAAAAGTTTGGCTGGTAGTTGAAGGTAGGTGAGTAAAGTACTGAGCATGTATTTAAATCGGCATGCACGGAGCTCTGTTTTAACTAAAGCAGGATAACTCAGTGCTGTCCACTTGCACTGTTCTAAAAGTGGTACCAGCTTCAAGTGTAACTGTAATATGAAATAAGTGGAATAAAAGTGAAAAGTAAAAGAAGTTTTCTGGTATGTTGAAGGATTAACAGTCATAATCTAACTGCACAGTACTGTGGTCAGACCACGCCTTGAATACTGTATCCAATTCTGGTCACCATGACACAGGGTTCAAACGTTGGAGACAGTGCAGATAAGAGCCATGAGGCTGACCCCTAGTGTTAGAAGTCTGAGTTATGAGGAAGGACTGGAGAGACCTGGGGAAAAATTTGGTGGGTTAGCACCTCCCATTAGCGCCTGCAGAGGGTGGTAACAGGTCTCTGATGTAGTAGCGCTGGGGTGAGGCGAATCATGGCAAATCTGCCCCCCCCCCACCCCATTGTGTCACCGGTACGAGGTACCACCGGGAATTTCAATGCCAGGCAGATCGTGACATCAGTGAGCATGCAACGCTCACTGGGTGCCCGATCTGCAAAATTCATTGTCACCTCTTACCTTTGTGCCTCACCCAGACAGCGACAGGGAGAGCAGGTGCTGGTTGCTGGCTCCAGCTACGTTATTTAAAGGCATCAGTATTAATCACTCGCAGCTGTCATGGCAGGTTAGTTTCAGTGGTTTATTGTCAGTTTCAGCCAGTGGAGCAGTTTGCATGAGTAATTTCAAGCTTCTTTTTTTATCAGCAGTCTTCTGGCAAGTGCACAGTGACTACACTTACTGTTCAAAGATTCAAACTGCTACACCTGGCAACATTAATGAGGGCTGTACTGGCATGCCACCTCACCCTCCAGGATCTACGGCGGAGGGGGCGTAGGTAGCGAGAAATACGGGAACATGTGCACAGACGGATGAGGAGGGACATCAGGGCCCTCACCAGGTGGCCTTACCCTCCGAGGGTATTCGACAGCACTTCTCCTACCTTCAGTTAAGCAAGGAGCAGTGTATTAGACAGCTCCACATCACCAAGGTGGTGGTCACATAAATCTGCCACCTCCTCCAAACAGACCTCCAGCCTCACACCAGGATGACTTAAACCCCAGATATCTTTTGCTCACCACATGCCCATCATACCATCCGTGTGTCATGCCATAGCACAGCATCCTCCTGGACACAAAGGTGAAATGAGAGAGACCACAAAATATTGCAAACTCCATTAATAAATTTATACATAAACATATCACACATATCACATTCGTTCTAATAACTAATGACCCTTGTGCCTGCCATAGTTGAATAGCTGTCATTGTGTGCAAGGTGTGAGATGTGGGTGTGAGTGTTGGTAGGTAGAGATTGTTGGTGGGTGAGTGCTGGGGGCTTGGTGCTTTGGGCAGTGTGTGAAGCTTGTGGTACAGATGGTGGTATGTAGTATTTGTTGAAGCATTCAATCACCCTGACCACCTGACTGAGGTGGATCTGCCATGAACACACCTGCTTCAGTCCTGCGGCTCCTTCTCCATGTTGTGCTTCTCTTTGTTGAGGCAGCTGCACAGTCAGCAATGCTGAGAATGAGGTGCTGCAGTATCAATGAACCTCCTCTTTAAGTACTGGGAAAAGCCTGTGGCAATGATGGCTGCGATTTCCCCTACCTCAGCAGGTCCGGTGAGGCCGGGGTCGGTGGCGAGTTGTGACCTTGCAGCTGGCTCCAGTCCACTGCCCAAAGTGATCTTACGTTGATTGGGCTTGTTAAGCCCGGCCAGCGTGTTACCCGGCCAATTGAAGGAAGCAGGTCTGATGACATCACTTGATGACGCGTCATTAGTCGGTTTCCTTAATGGGACCATGCGCAAATTTATTTTGACAGTTGTGCTCTCAGTGTTCTACAGCATTGAGGTGCTGCAAACACTGACAAGCACTACACAAAGGTGCATGCCTGCACCCAGGCTCTCTCATGACTCCCTCCATATGCTAATGGAAGGAGTCACAGCACACAGGGAGGTTCTCTTCCCTTCCCATGGGTGGAAGAGACCTCCCCAGGAGATCAACACAGCCTGGTTGCACATTGCACAGGAGAACACAAGCAGGGATGTTGTTAGGAGGACCAGGCTGCAGTGGTGCAAACCTTTCATTGATCTCAGTAGAAACGTTACTGCAAAGCCACACTCGACCTCATCCTGCTGTACCTCTCATCACATCCCCATCACTCTGCCTTCCCTACCCTACTCCTGTATATCTTTACTCACACCAACATACCTTGCACTTCCATCCATCCCTCTCTATCTACATTATCACTTCCCCATCTCACTAGCCACCCCTCACACAACCCTCATCCTAGTGCAATCATACCAACTAACAACACACAAGGGTAGGCACTTGGGTGTTTTAGCCAGTGTTCATGTGAAGTTTCCGTTAATGTGCTGTCAAACATTGAAATCTTTATTTTCAACACTTTGCGTTCTTGGACAGATCTGTGTGCACCTTTGGAAGTGTCTTAGTGGGTTGCAGTGAATGGTGAGACATAACGGTACCCCCTGCAATGGCGATGACTGTGGAAGGAATGTCTTGGGCATTGTAGGGATGCTTTATGGTGTTGGTGTGGGGCGGTGCCAACCTGGTGCATCATGTGGGAGCCAATGTGTACAGTGTCAAGTGAAGTAAATTTGGCTATGGTGAGGCCATCCCTGGCCTCCCGGCCAGCAATGTGCTCAGGTGCTGATGCTCTCTGTCCTGTGCAGCAACAGTTGATTGCAGTTGTTGTTGGTGCTGCTGGTGTTGGGGCTGATCGTGGTGGGTTTCTGAGGACCAAGGTGAGATAGTTTCAAGGGCACCGATGCTGATGTCATAGATGGCAGGTGAAGTTGAGATGACAGAAGCAATCTGTCAATGTTGAGAGAGGTTGTTCCAATGAGGTGACACTGGATAGAGAGTTTACTCCAAACATTTGCAACCTGCATAAAGCTCAAGCTGTCTTCCAAATGCAGTAAGCAACAGCTTCTGACCTTGGAAAGTGAACAGCTGTGAGATGGGAGCTTTTATAGCACATTTGCAGCTATCAAGTAAAGAGATGATTTCATGGTAACACAACTCCCAACCTGCTTACCTGATGTGATCCCCGAGCAGTGTGGAATCCATGAGCGACCTCATAAAATTTAAAGGTGAGCTCAAAATAGTTTTTAAGTGGCTGTTAGCAAACTCTTAATCACCTAACTTGCCTCCCTTGCCACCTGGTGCCGGGTCTGTTCAGCACTGGCAGACCAGACATCTAGGAAACTAGCGTGGCAGTGGGTTGACAGCGGATTCCCTACCCGCTGTTAAAAAAAAATTTCCCACCCGACCCGCCACCAAATGCATGCACTGACCCACCGAAAAATTCCCCCGATGAGTTGAGATTAGACTGCACCCAATATTGGTCCACCCTTTGAGTGTAATGCCACTGAGCTAGGCCTTTAAGACTTGATTTAGCACCCCAATCACCTTTGAGCAGTGAGAATGAATTTTGCGTGCAGTCTAACGCATTAGCGCCTGGCGCTAATTCTCAAACTTTTCTAAAGATACAGCCCATTCCTCGGCTATAATGAATTTCTAGCCCCTGGACTTTTTGGCCTTTAAAGGAGATGTCTGAGCGGTGGCCCTATGTAGATATACAAGATGGTAACCAGTATAGAAAAGGTAAGTCTGGACAATTATTTTAAATTAAACCACCAGCATAGAAGAAGAGCCCACAGGTTCAAACTAATAAAAAGCAAATTTAGGACTAATATCAGAAAGTTCTTCTTCACACAAAGAATGATCAACACTTGGAATGGACGACCATGTAGAGTACTGGAGACGAGAACCCTGGGATCACTTGAGGACCAACCAGATGCTGCAATGGGAGGACGTTCAGGTCACTTTGGATTGATGAACTAAGATGGGCTAAATGGCTTTCCTCATTCTTGTGATCAAGCTTCAGTGTTATTCAGCATGCCTTCACTGACCACAAGATGTACGAAGCTTACTTTAACAGCACTGCCCAGCCCTGCAACCTCTATCACCGAGGGCAAAATCAGCAATAGCACAGAAACACCTCATCGTCAAATGATACACCATCTTGAATGGATATATATTGTCGTTCCTTCATCATTGCTGGCTCAAAAGCATTGAATTCTCTACCTAACACCACTTTAGGAGCACTATCACCAGAGGGACTGCAGCAGTCCAAGAATAAGACTCACCACCACTTTTTCAGGGCAACTAGGAAAGGACAATAAATGCAGCCCTGCCAGCATTGACCACATTCCATGAACAAATTTAAAAAGCCTGCATACCTCAGTAAGCTGACCTTGGCTCTGGTTAGAGCTGGCAGTAGTAGTCATTTTACTTGTTTGCATTGGGCTCAACATTTGATTTTGGATGCATTCGAAAGTAAATGTAGAAATAATGGCCCAGAATTTGTGGTCAGCGGCAAAGCGGCGAAGCGACGGCGCTCACTGCTGACCTCGAAGAAAGCTGCCCACAAAGATCTAGCGATCTCTGTGGCGTCGATTTCAGCTCTCCTGACCTTAGTTTGAGTCTGGCGCCAAACCAAGCGAATCCTAAGCATCCAGCAAAAGTGACATCATTAAGCTGGCTAAGCAGCCAATCACATTGAAGAATTCTCACAGAAAACAAACCAGGAAGTAAAATGCACAAATTCTAATTTACTTTTTATAAATTTTACAGAGAGCAAAATAAAGATTGGGACATACCTGTAGGATTAAGGTAGAAGCTGAAATATTTAAAAAAAACTTTAAAAAATATATTATATTAAAAACTTGTAATGCATAATCATATTAATGGAAACATTTGACATTCCACAAATATAAAATTAGTTTTTCAGGGCTAGAAAGGTTGTTCAGCAGTCAGTACACTGTTAAAAACTCAATTACACCACTTTCAACAAGGCTTAAAGTTTTAGGTTTTTTTTTTAACAGCAATATTCCATCGTAAAAGGAGAAGATTTCGTCGTTATGTGTGATTTCAACTGTTTGCCGGCTCTGGGAGTTCCACAGTGTAACCTGTGGCGGAGCAGTGAATGACTGACTGCAACTTCAGGATTTCCGCGTTTAACTGCGCATGTGCTAAATCCTGAAGTTGCGGTCAGTTTCAGAGGGGCAATGACGGAGAACGCTGACAGTTTCATCGTCATTACCACTGCAAAATCCAGGCCATTGGTTTGTGTGAAATGTGCATGCAAAGCTTCTTCCGTTGGCTCAGTTGGTAAAGGAAGGAAGTGTGCAGCTGAATACATAGCTCAGGTTCAATTCCCAGTCTGTGTCGAGTTGGCTAATCTCAACCAGGCTTTATATCCAGGAATCTTATAAATGGCCCCGTGTCCTGGATGATTAAGGGATACAGACAGGGTTCCTACTCCTCATCATTATCTGGTGACTTCTATTGGTCAGTGTGCATGCTAAGACAGGACTGGGCTTGACTATGATGGTCCCATAGTGCAATAGTCTGTCCAGGTTAACACAAGGAATGGCCAATTGAGAGAAGTTATGAAGGATTATGAACACCTGTGAAACTGTACCCAGCAAGAAGTGCCTTCTGGAGAGGAGAACAATGTCAAAAGAGCACGTTTATTTCTAATTTACTTATTTCTGTTGTCAATTTGAGTTTCAGTGTTCTGATCAATGAAAAGAACAGTGTAGGTATAAAACTTGCAACAGAAGTCACACCAACTTTTTGGTTCCATGGTATAACAGTCAGAATTCAGTGGGAGAGTGGACATCATTTGCTTGTATACTATGTTGTTGAAGCATATGAGTAACATATGCAATTAATTTTCCATGTGAGTCCCCAATCTACAAAGGAGTTAAGGAAGCTTACTGATTCTAGATTGAATTTGAAGATACTAATTCTGGATTTGTCACATTTTCTCTCCCTCTGTTGTTCTTCATTCCTTACTGTGGACAGATATATAGAATTGTAGATGGTTGGAATCGAATAGTAAGGGTATAATTTAATCAGGAGGTTCAGATGATATCATAAACCACAAGACCAAAGCTCAAATGTTTTATGGATGTCATGTTAACCCCAGGATTAAATTATAGTCCTATTACTCAATACTAATCATAAATTATTTTTATGATATATATAAATTCTATGGTTTCAGTAAAGTGAAAACAATGCTAATGACATTTAAAAGCAGTGTCAGAATCACAATGTTTGAAGGTTGTGAGAGGCTACAGTGATGTAATCACTACAGAATATCATTGTCTTATGAGACATGTGGGTACAATAAACACCTTTTTTCGCTGCTGAGAAGCAATATTATAGCTACTGAACCCAGTAAATGGCTTACATTTTAATATCTGTTGGGTATAACATTTGTCCTGCTTATCTATGTTGTCAAATGCCATTCCTTCTCCCCACAATTTCCGTTCCCCCTCCCCACGCACCCCCCCCCCATTACCCTCAAGGTGCTGGGTTTTTTCAACATTCGTTCCTGGGATGTGGGTGTTTATTGCCCATCCCTAATTGTCCTTGAGAAGGTGATGGTGAACCGCCTTCTTGAACTGCTGCAGTCCCTGTGGTGAAGATACTCCCACAGTGCTGATGGGTAGGGAGTGTCAGGGTTTTGACCCAGTGACAATGAAGGAACAGCGATATAGTTCCAAGGCATGATGGTGGGGTTTTTACAACAATCCGATAGTTTCCTGGTCACCATTACTGATACTAGCGTTTTATTCCAGATTTATTTAATAGTGTCAACTGTGGCTCAGTGGGTAGCACACTGGCCTCAGGGTCAGAAGGTTATGGGTTCAAATCCCACCCCATGGGACTTTGAGCACATAAATCTAGGCTGACACTCCAGTGCAGGGCTGAGGGAGTGCTGCTCTGTCGGAGGTTTTGGATGAGATGTTAAACCGAGGCCATGTCTGCTTTCTCAGGTTGATATAAAAGATTCCACGGCACTATTTCAAAGAAGAGGAGCGGAGTCCTCCCCAATGTCCTGCCCAATATTTATCCCTCAATCAACATCACTAAAACAGATGTGGTTATGCTTAAATCATTTGTCTGTGGTTATGTTTCAAAAATGCAAATTTGGCTTAATTTTTTTCATATGCATCACCTATGTGTTGATGAGTGCTAATTGCCACAACAATGCACAATATGCAAGCTTTACAGATTTCAAGTGGTTGAAATATTTTCGGTTTCTTTGGCGGTGGGAGGTTTTATTGCTCAATAAACTGAGGAATGGTAGCATTGAGAAACAAACCTTTTCTTTTCTCAATTGTCAGCATTAAGCTCTCATCGATCAGATGTACGACTGCCTGATAGACATCAAGGGCTCGATTTTCCAAGCCCCGAGGAGGTGGGTTTGGAGACGGGAGTGGTGGGAAAATTGCAGAATCGGGGGGCACGAACCCATCCCGCCCCCAACCCGCCTCCGTGCCAATGTCCCAGGAGGCGGGGACTCGACCTGTGCTGGGAGCCGCCTCCCCGAGGCGGGAAGGGGATTAGTGCCAATTAACTGCCTGTTAACAGGTAGTTAACAGGCAGTTTTTAGCCTAATCCCTATTTTTAAGGTTGAAGTGTGGGATTCCCGACGGCTCTGAACCACACCAAGTTAGCGAGGCGGACCATGGGTCTGCAGGGGTTGGAGGGGTCGAGATGTCCGTTGTGCAGGTGAGTGATGGGTGCATGTCACAGAAATCACAGAAACCCCACAGTGCAGATAGAGGCCATTCGGCCCATCGAGCCTGCCACCCGATCCCCGTAACCCCTACACCAACACATATCCCACTCTATCCCCGTAACCCCACGTATTTAATCCCCCTAACACTAAGGGTCAATTTATCATAGCCAATCAACCTAACCCGCACATCTTTGGACTATGGGAGGAAACCGGAGCACCCGGAGGAAACCCACGCAAACACGGGGAGAATGTGCAAACTCCACACAGACAGTCACCCGAGGCCAGATTCGAACCCGGGTCCCTGGCGCTGTGAGGCAACAGTGCTAACCACTATGCCACCGTGTGTGCAGAGGTAAGTGTGTGAGGTAAGTGTAAAGTGTTTTAATAAATTTTACTTACCTTTACTTTCTCCTGCAGGCTTCCTTCCTTCAGTTCTCAGGAGTCCCTCAGTTCACCGGCACAGAAAGCAGAATGGCCGCTGAACTGTCAAAAGCTGCAGCCTCTGCTTTCTGGTCTGGAGAGCTCTCTAACTGAGTCTGAGTAGAAGGACTCAAGTTAGAAGACAGATTGTCAGTGTTTGACAGCTTCACAGAGCTGTCAAACGCTGATTTTTCATCTGTCAAAGGTTCTTGACAGATGAAATGTCAATCGCTGATGTCACCAGTAACCAGGTGTCCCTTAATTGGCCTGCTGAGCCCACTGGGCGGGCTTAACAAGGTCAATCAAGGGAAAATGTGGGTTGGCCACAAGTCGATGGAGGCGGGACTACAACCCTAAAAGTGGGAGACCCGCCTCCAAAAGCTCCCCATTGACAAAATCCAGCCCCAAAGCTCCATTTACCTGCCAAAGTGCTCAGTAAGAAAACCATTTTGCTGCCCCTGAGGAATTGAGTTGAAGCCGCCTAAACTTATTTCAACGAGGGTCCTTACAGCCAACAGAATGTCCCCTCATCAGTCTGGACTAGATTTGAAACCATGTTCCATCGTTGAAAAAAGATTATTCCAACCCCCTCCAGTTAAAAATGTCAGTTGGTAACATCAGAGTCCCTGGGAGTTCTGAAGATGGATTCTTCTGCATGCTGTGCACCAACTGGGGATGTTAGTTTAATCAGCGCAGCATTCTGGTAACACAGTCCTGAAGCAGCTCATGGAATTCTGTGCTCCCACTTTGTATTTTTATTCAATTAAAATATTCCACTATTAGGTATTCAATTAGCCCACTGAGGACTGCAATAGCATTTCTACACCATTTAACAGCTTGGCTTATTCGTTACAATCTCACGTCTGAGTCATAAGGCTGTGGATTCAAACCCAGCCCCAGAATTTGATGCACATAATCTCGGGTGCCACTTTAGTACAATACTGAGGGAGTCCTGCATTGTTGGAAGTGCTCTCTTGCGAGGAAACATTAAATTGAGGCCCCATCTGCCTAGTCAGGTGAATGTAAAGAATCCCATGGCAGAATCCCATGGCAATAGTTGAAGAAGAGTAGAGAGTTCTCCCCAGTGTCCTGGTTAACGTTCATCCACTAATAACACCACCAAGACAGATTAACTGGTCTTTAATCTTTAACCTCATTTCTTGATTGTGAGACATTGCTGTGTTTGTCTGCATAATTACACTTCAAAAGCAACTAATTGTAAAGCACTTTGGGTTTCTTGAGGGCATTACTGGTGCTATATAAATGCAAGTTCTTTCTTTAATAATTATTTTAATTATACAGTAAATTAAATAATTTTGGGGTGAATTTCTGTCTTCACAAAGTGAAGGAGCGCAGCGCAGGAGAATGGAACTCACATCCACATTTTGCCTCCATCTTAGTATCAATCACTTCCTGGTTAGGCATAGTAAGACGAGGTGCAGTGAAGCTTTCTCTATTTTCCTTAAACACTGCATATTAATCCTAACTTCAGTAAATCACCAAGTATCAACGTCCCCATTTTCCATACTGGCCATCGTCACTAATTGACACTGCCAATCATTGCCAGTTAACAATTTGTGAAGTGTTTTGTGGTGTTGGCTATGCCTTCTGGGTTGATACTGCCCCAACTCACTTTTTGTAGGACCCTTATAATTGTGCGCAGGGACACTTTCAACCTTTCAATGTGAACGATTCAAACCCAGGTTCTAGACAGTGGACATACCCGAGGTCACCAGTTCACTCATCTCCGGTTCAGATGTCGTGGGTGGGTAAATGCGGGAGATTACAAAGAATTTCAAATACATCCGTGCATGCTGAGAACTGGGCTAAAGGAGAACAGTTATATAGAGCTGGATTTTGTCAATGGGGGCGTGATGGAGGCGGGACTCCCACTTTTTGGGTTGTAGTCCCGCCTCCATCAACTTGTGGCCAACCCACGCTATTTTCCCTTGATTGACTTTGTTAAGCCCGCCCAGCGGGCTCAGCAGGCCAATTAAGGGACACCTGGTTACTGGTGATGTCAGTGATTGACATTTCATCTGTCAAGAGCTTTTGACAGATGAAAAATCAGCGTTTGACAGCTCTGTGAAGCTGTCAAACACTGACAATCTGTCTTCTAACTTGTCCTTCTACTCAGACTCAGTTAGTGAGCTCTCCAGACCAGAAAGCAGAGGCTGCAGTTTTTGACATTTCAGTGGCCATTCTGCTTTCTGTGCCGGTGAGCTGAGGGACTCCCGAGAACTGAAGGAAGGAAGCCTGCAGGAGAAAGTAAAGGTAAGTAAAACTTATTAAAACACTTTACACTTAACTCACACACTTACCTCTGCACACATGCACCCATCACTCACCTGCACTACGGGCATCTCGACCCCTCCAACCCCTTCAGACCGACGGTCCGCCTCGCTAACTTGGCATGGTTCGGAGCCGTCGGGAAGCCCACACTTCAGGGCTAAAAATAAGGATTAGGCAAAAAACAGCCTGTTAACTACCTGTTAACAGGCAGTTAATTGGCACAAATCCCCTTCCTGTTATATCCGTGTATCTTAATGTTGTGTCCTTCAATAATCAGACAACAGACTGCAGGGAACGATTCAACAGGTGTTTACTGAATGAGGGTTACTCTAGAACTAATTGTACAGATCACTACTCAGGGTTTATATACAGGTGTGGTCACTGCCGGTACTACAGTATACAGGAGCTGTACAAAGTAGTTCTCTCCCTTAAGGTATATATACATTACATACATTACAATTCCTCCCCTTTTAGATTAACAGTACCATAATACTCATTTAACAATTAACATTTTTAATATACAATGTTATATGAAAATAGTCCATTCATATATTCAGTCTCTGGGGAGGCTTCCTGATTCTTTCTGGATAACGCCTTTCCCGAGTGTCTCGCTCTTGGTGCGGAGGCAATTCTAGCACCCTGTCGTCAGTTGATTCATCAGCTTCCAATGCTATTGTTTCTGAGGTAGATGCGACCTGTATGTCGGGTTCCTCACCAGGTACGTCTGGCCGAGACATGGGGTTGACTCGTTCCTGTGACTCTAGAATCTGGTCAGCATGGCGTCTCACAATGTTCTCCCCAACATCCACTGTGTACATTAGTGGCCCCTGCCGTGTGCATATCGTTCCTGGTTGCCATTTCTCTGTTCGGTAATCGCGGGCCAAGACTGGTTGCCCTACATTGAAGCTCTTTGTCGGCTTCTCATTGATGTGCTGGAATTGCTTACTCTCAACATCTCTTCGTACATTTGGTCTGAGCAAATCCAGACGAGATCTCAACCTTCGGTTAAAGAACATCATGGCCGGGGCCTGGTTGGTGACTGCATGTGTCACATTTCTGTAGGCTAACAGGAAATTGTCCACCTTATGCTGCAGTGGAATGTCGTCATCGCACATGGCCTTTACTGCTTTTTTAAAGGTTTGTACGAACCTCTCAGCCAATCCATTTGTGGCTGGATGATACGGGGCGGATCTGTAATGCCTTACCACATTCCTTTTCATAAATCTTCGAAACTCTTCGGACACAAACTGTGGTCCGTTATCAGAGCAAATCTGCTCTGGCAAGCCATTCCTGGGAAAAATGGTCCGTAGGACTGCAATAGTTTTCTCCGTGGTGGTGTAGGACATTTTGATCACCTCAGGCCATTTCGAGTGCGCATCCACGGCTATTAAAAACATTGAGTCCATGAATGGACCAGCAAAATCAATATGCACCCATTGCCATGGAGATGAGGGCCACTCCCATGGGTGTAGAGGGGCATGTGGTGGTGCATTTTGGACTTTCTGGCATCCTGAGCAGCTCTTTGCCAGGTCCTCGATTTGCTGATCGATCCCCGGCCACCACAGAAAAGCCCTAGCAAGGCTTTTCATTTTCACCCCTCCCAGATGACCTTCGTGAAGCTCATTGAGCACTCTCTCCCTTAACTTGGGTGGAATTACCACTCGGGATCCACACATCAAGGTCCCCTGGCATACTGACAGCTGTTCTCTTCTGGATGAGAATGCTGGCAACAGTGAGTCACCATGTGCTGGCCATCCCTTCACCGTCAAATCATATACCCGAGACAGTGTCGGGTCATTTCGGGTCTCCTTCTCTATACCAGCGTTAGTTGCTGGCAAGCATTCAATTATAGTCGAATGAAATATTTTGACAGGATCCACTGCTGGTGCTTCCTCCGCAGTAGGCAGTGGCAGGCGTGATAGCCCATCAGCGTTTCCATGCTGTTTCGTGCCCTTATACTCGATTTCATATTGGTGCGCCCCTAGAAAAAGGGACCATCTTTGTAGCCGTTGCGCAGTCATCACCGGAACGCCCTTCTTTGGATTAAAGATGGAGACAAGTGGTTGGTGGTGAGTCAGCAAGGTGAACTTCTGCCCATGCAGATAGTGATTGAACTTTTTCACTCCCCACACTAGGCTGAGGGCCTCCCTGTCAATCTGGGTGTAGTTACGCTCACCTGAGGTTAGTGACCGAGACGCAAAGGCTACTGGCCTCTCCGAGCCGTCCGGGAATTTTTGCGACAGCACCGCTCCAATGCCATAGGGTGATGCATCACACGCCAACCGATTTGGTAGCGCTGGGTTGAAATGAGCCAACACCTCTTTTGATGTGATCAATGCTTTGCTCTTCTGGAAAGCTCGTTTACATTCGTCACTCCACTTCCATGGTACCCCCGTTTGCAGCAGGGTGTTCAGTGGGTGTAGTACGGTAGACAAATTCAGCAAGAACTTATGGTAGTAGTTCACCAGCCCGAGGAACGACCTCAGTTGTGACACATTTTCTGGTGCTGGAGCCTTGACTACTGCCTCAATCTTTTCAGGGGACTTATGTAACCCCTCTTTATCAATAACGTGGCCACAATACGAGATCTGCTTCTGGAAAAACTCGCATTTGTGGCGATTAGCTCGGAGCCCATATTCCTTCAATCTAGTGAGCACCTGCTCCAGGTTGGTGAGGTGATCACTGTCATTTTCGCCCGTGAACAGGATGTCGTCCAAATAACACTGGGTCCCTGGAATCCCTTGCAGGACTTGTTCCATTGCCCTTTGCCAAATAGCTGGAGCTGATGCTACCCCAAACACCAGCCGGTTGTATTGGTAGAGACCTTTATGAGTGTTGATCGTGAGGTACTGTTTCGAGGCTTCTTCTACCTCCATTTGCAGGTACGCCTGGGCCAGATCAATCTTAGTGAAGCGTTTCCCTCCAGATAGCGAGGCGAAAATATCTTCAATCCGCGGAAGCGGATATTGTACAGTGTGAAGGACTGGGTTCACTGTCACCTTAAAGTCCCCACAGATGCGAACCTTCTTTGGTTCCCCAGGCGTATTACTCAACGACCTCTTCATTACAGGAACGATGGGTGTAGCCCACTCGCTCCAGTCCACTTTGGACAGTACTCCTGAATGTTCCAAACATTCCAGCTCTGCTTCGACGGCTGGGCGGATCGCATAAGGTACCGGTCTGGCCTTAAAAAACTTTGGGCTTGCATTTTCCTCTATTTTGATCGTCGCTGTTATGCCTTTTAGTGTTCCGAGTCCCTGCTGGAACACTTCTTGTGCGTCAGTTAGCATTTTTGACAGTCGTCCAGGTGTGACGTCGTCATCCTTTTTGGCATCTACAGTCAGTGCTTTAATGGAATGCCAATCTAGCTGTATCTTCCGGATCCATTCACGTCCTAGTAGTGGTGGTCCTCCATCTGGCAATACATATAGGTCCATTTTTGGTGTTTCCTTGCCGTTATATATAACGTTCACCCTTATTTTTCCTTTGGGGTAGACTTTTTGCCCCGTGTACGTCTTCAAGACAATCTTTGTATCTCTCAAGGGTATATGTGAGAATAGCCGCTTGTAGTCCCTTCGGTTTATGACTGTTAGGGCTGATCCTGTGTCCAATTCCATTTTCACTTGGACTCCTGCTATCTTGAGCGTGACCCAGATAGTTTGGTGATCCTCCGTTTTGATCACATTATGTGGTTTCAGACAACCCAGCTCCTTGCTTCCGGAGTCTGTATCACTCTTCTGTTCGTCTGAACTACTCTCCGTCACCTTATGTACCTTCTTGTAGTTCTCCTGTGGAGATTTCTTGCTGCTGGTTTTCTTTCCCGACCTGCAGACTCTTGCTATGTGTCCTACTTTTCCACACTGTCTGCACACTTTGTCCTTGAACCAGCAATCATTATGGTCGTGTGTTGTTCTGCCACAGCGATAGCACTTCACTGTTCCGTATGACATTTCATTTGTGCCATATTATTGCGGTCTCCGTTGTATCTCTGCAGCGCCCCGTGCTGCTGCTTTGTGTGATACTGCAATGCTGAAAGCCTTGTCCAGCGTAAGATCCTTTTCTGATAGAAGCCATTTCTGGGTTCCTTCACTTTGAAGCCCACACACAAACTTGTCCCTTAAAGTATCTGCTAGTCCCGTTCCAAACTGGCAGTGTTTCGATAGCTTGCACAGTTCCGTTAAATACTCAGCATTACTTTCATCTTTATGCTGGTTCCTTTTGTGAAACTTAAATCTTTCTGCTATCAGCAGCGGTGTGGGGTTTAAGTGGTCCTGTAGGATTGACACTATGTTTTCAAAATCCTTTTCTACTGGCTTCTCTGGGGTTACTGGGTTTCGTAGTAAGCCATACGTTTTTGCACCCATTGAATTCAACAATACCAGCGCTTTCTTGTCATCTGGCACTTCATTCGCCTTGCAGTATACTTCTATGCGTTCGACATATGTCGTCCAATCTTCAACTTCATTGTCGAACGCTGTGATACTGCCACTCTTCGGCATTTTTGGGTGTGGTTAGACTGGCTTAAAATGGCGTCTCCCGCGCTTTCCTTTCTTCCCCGCTGCGGCTTAAAATGGCGTCTCCCGCGCTGCTGCCAAAGCTGCTGTCGGCGGTCCTCGTGGCAAATGGCGACGCCCTGTGGGTTTCGCGTGCTGCTCCTGCGCTGCTGCCAACTCCGCTCTCTGCGGTCCTCGTGGCAATGGCAGCGCCTCGCGTTTTCCTGCACGCCTCTCTCCCCTGTTGACGCTGCTCGGCCCTTGAACACCGGCTGCGCTCTGCTCTCTCTCGTCTCTCTCCCCCATTGACGCCGCTCGGTCCTGAACACCGGCTGCGCCCTGTGCGCTCTGCCCTCTCTCTCTCCCCCGTCAACGCTGCTCGGCCTTTTTCTGTGCCGCTCGGTCGGGCTCTAGCCCGCCGCTGTCCAGGAAGGGTCTGCGCAGTACCTGTTGCCAGCCCGTTTCGCTGGACCACCGTGACTGGAAAGCCAAGCCTGGCTTTCGACAGCCTCCCCTGCAATGCTCAAATCTCCGCTGGATGACTGGGCGGTTGCCCGTGGTCGACGCCTGTGCTTCTGGACTCGACCTTCTTCCCCTGTTCTTCAGGAGCGAATCCCTGGGAGGTGATGCAGAGTTGCAGGTAGGTTCGAATCTGCCTCGTCGCATCTTAATGTTGTGTCCTTCAATAATCAGACAACAGACTGCAGGGAACGATTCAACAGGTGTTTACTGAATGTGGGTTACTCTAGAACTAACTGTACAGATCACTACTCAGGGTTTATATACAGGTGTGGTCACTGCCGGTACTACAGTGTACAGGAGCTGTAAAAAGTAGTTCTCTCCCTTAAGGTATATATACATTACATACATTACACTTCCCACCTCGGGGAGGCGGCTCCCAGCACAGGTCGGATACCCGCCTCCTGGGACATTGGCACGGAGGCGTGTTGGGGGCGGGATGGGTTCGTGCCCCCCGATTCTGCAATTTTCCCACCACTCCCGCCTCCAAACCCACCTCCACGGGTATTGGAAATTCGAGCCCATAGGGAATAAAAGATACTGTGTACGGTGACATTATGGCTGGAGTTTGTTATCAAGTTTAATAAGACATTAAGACACAAGTGTTCCGATGATGCACACAAAACTACAAGAACAAAGCTGGATTGGTTTATCAATATTAGATGAACCCCAACATTCTTTAAACATACTCCAACATACACATATTCTATATGACATGTACAGGTTGAGTTAATGAGAGTGATCTTCTGTATTTTTGAGCAGATGTCATGGTGGCAGCAAACTGCTGTGACTGAATCCTGTGATTTGAACTGAGGTACTACTGTGATTTTAACTGCAGCAATATTGAATTTAATTCATTGTTTGTTACAACAGAATAGCATACCTTCTGTATACTTCATATATATTTTTTCACAGGCAAATCGTTAAGTCTGAATAGACTGATGCTGGATTTCATGCAAACTGAGGCTACTCAATTTATTATTCAAAAAAACAAAGTGAGCAGATGAAAGCTAATTTATTTCATTTAATTTTTCTTTGTTATTAACATGAAAATAATTGCAATGAAATGTCTATACATTAATTACGAATCAGTTCATCTCCCATAATATCTCCCAATGATCCATCCTTGCCCTCTCGTCCTTATCAATATGATGACATTATCTGCAGATCTGACCAGCTTCCACATGTATACTGACAACACCCAGCACTACCTCTCCACCACCGCTCCCAACCTCTCCACTGCCTCTGTGCTGTCAGACTGCTTGCCTGTCATCCAGCCCACCACAAATTCCGTAACCTTGCCACCGATTCCATCCCCCCTCCCTGGCCACTGCCTCAGGCTGAGCCAGACTGTGCCAACATCAGCATCCTTTTTGACCCTGAGCTGAATTTCAGACCTCACATCCTCTCCATCACAAAGTCAGCCACAGCCTACTTCCACCTCCATAACATTGCCACCCCCCTGCCCACACCTCAGCCATTTGATGCTGAACCCTTTGTATATGCCTTTGTCACAGCCAGACTCAATTACTAACTCAATTAAGGCGAGCTCACATTGTTGGTGAGAGGTCGACATCCAGTGGAATACGCAAACTGGTGGGTGTCGGTGGGGCCCCCTCATCATATGGGTTGTGGGAGCTCATAAAATCCTCCCATTGTGTAGGTCTAACCATCCAGTATAAAGATGGTTATGGTCATGGAATGAATATTCACGTCGCAGCCTGTCAGACTGCTAATCAACCTGCGAATCCTTCCACTACATCACATTATTCTACTAGGGAAGAGTGTGAAAATACGAGTCGGGCTGCATTCAGAGTTGGTTCGGGTGGGGATTTGGCTCTTGCACTCACAATTGAACTTTTTAAGCAGTGGGCCGCTGGGGCACAATCTTCTGCTTTTCAAGTGGGGACCCAACACCCTCTCCCCCCGGGCCAGGCAGCTTTCTCTTTCCGTGTTTCTGGGCTCTTTGGTTGGGGGAGGTGCCGCAGATGTGGCCCACATTGTTGAAGGCCTGCTCATGAAGGCTTCTTTCTCTGACTATGCTGACTTCATCAGGTTCAGTGTCAGAGTTCTGCAGCTAGCAAGATCCCTATCCAACTACTGGTATTGCATCCCCACAGATTCTTGGAGCCATTTTCTCCAAATTCCATTATATTGCAGTATCTGCTTTCCCACGTCTCTATGAAGCACCTTTGAACATTTTTCTATGTTAAAGGTGCTATATAAATGCAGGTTGTTGGTCTTCTATCAACAATATTATTACAATAGATTTGTTCTTTTGATAAAGTATAAATAACTGATAAAGTTACAGGATATTAAACAGATTAAACTTTTAAGGTTTAAGTCTTCCTCCGACCTGCATCTTGTTTGCACACCCTCCTTCTCTAATTCATGCTTCCCAATGACCTCAAAACTGTAGAGCCTCTTACGGCCCTGTCTTTACTTTTTCCTACATTCTATAGACTTTTAAACCTAAAGTTGACATCACCTAATCATTACTCCCAAGTTACATTGGCCCGGATTTTGCGGTCAGCAGTGAACGAATGGTGCCAGCTGTTCATTACACTTACACTTGCCCACAGACTTTCTTGTCTTGTTTTGCACACTTTGTACAAAACTAATAAATTGCAGGACAACAGAGTATTACAGTTTAAACTCTTTTAATGAAGCATTAGGTTTGTTCTGACTCACAACAGTAGCACTGTGTGGACAAGATGGAGTCCTTACAGATGCCTGCAGGCCAATGACAACTCAGCATGTGATCACATGTGAATATAATAGGTATTCCTTACAGATGCCTGCGGGCCAATGATAATTCAATATGCAAATGTTACATTTCTATGAGCTTTTTCACTGGAACTTGCAGTGATTAGAGAGCCTAAACAGCACGGCGCCCTCTACCGGAGACCTGGGACCTATGTGAACAGGACAAGCAACTGTGTATCTCCTTAACCAATCGGAGTGAAGAATTCTTAATGAGACGCGCAGTCTGAACCAGGAAGTGTAAGTTAGAAAATTTAATTTGATGCCAAATCATGTGCAGAAAGTGAAATAAAGAGAGGGAAATAAAGATGGGATTAAGAGAGAGAGCTAAAAGAGACAGAAAGAAAAAGTTAAAATGAAAACATTGTATTTAAACTTTTAATTTAAAAAAAAACTCCAACAATAATTAAAATCTGAAGGAATGAGACTCCACACTTGTAAAATTAATTTTCAGTGCCAGAGAGGTTGTTAGATATTAATTGAGGCTTATTACACCATTAAAAATGTACTTACACTGGAATTGATGAGTCCTAACTTTTTCTGGTGTATTTAGTGGGTATATATCACGTAAGTACAGCAAACCTCATGCCCTTCCATGTATTTGAATGCCGAGTCTCTCGGTGAAATATCGGTATAGCAAAGCTTCTGGAGGAACAGGGAAATTCAGACAGCAACTTCCTGATTTCCATATTTAACAGCGCATATGTGATCGTTGGAAGTTGCTGTCTAATTTACTCTTTAATAATGGTAAAAGCTGACAGCCTCACTATTGTTTTTTACCGCAAAATACGAGCCTTGGTCTTCTTTTTTACTTTTTTTAATCTTGATGTTTTTCTATGCAATAAGCCATGGCCTTTGAGAACATAAGAACATAAGAAATAGGAGCAGGAGCAGGCCATTCGGCCCCTCGAGCCTGCTCCGCCATTTAATGAGATCATGGCTGATCCGGTTTTGGCCTCAACTCCACTTTCCTGCCCGCTCCTCATAACCCTTGACTCCCCTGTTGCTCAAAAATCTGTCGATCTCAGCCTTGAATATATTCAATGACTCAGCTTCCACAGCTCTCCGGGTAAAGAATTCCAAAGATTCATGACCCTCTGAGAGAAGAAATTCCTCCTCATCTCCATCTTAAATGGGCGGCCCCTTATTCTGAGACTACGCCCCCTCGTTCTAGATTCCCCCATGAGGGAAAAATCCTCTCAGCATCTACCCTGTCCAACCCCCTCAGAATCTTATATGTTTCAATAAGATCACCTCTCATTCTTCTAAACTCCAATGAGTATAGGCCTAACCTGCTCAACCTTTCCTCATATGACAACCCTTCCATCCCAGGAATCAACCTAGTGAACCTTCTCTGAACTGCCTCCAATGCAAGTATATCCCTCCTTAAATACGGCGACCAAAACTGTACGCAGTACTCTAGGTGTGATCTCACCAGTGCCCTGTACAGTTGTAGCAAGACTTCCCTACTTTTATACTCTATCCCCCTTGGAATAAAGGCCAAAATTCTATTTGCCCTCCTAATTACTTGCTGTACCTGCATGCTAACTTTCTGTGTTTCATGTATGAGGACACCCAAATCCCTCTGTACCGTTGCATTCTGTAGTCTTTCTCCATTTAAATAATATTTTTCTTTTCTATTCTTCCTACCAAAGTGGATAACTTCACATTTTCCCACATTATACTCCATCTGCCAAATTCTTGCCCACTCACTTAACCTATCTATATCCCTTTGCAGACTGTTTGTGTCCTCCTCACAACTTGCCTCTCACCTATATTTGTATCATCCACAAATTTGGCTACAATACACTCGCTTCCTTCATCCAAGTCATTAATATAGATTGAAAATAGTTGAGGCCCCAGCACTGATCCCTGTGGCACCCCACTAGTTACAGATTGCCATCCTGAAAATGACCCATTTATGCCGACTCTCTGTTTTCTGTTAGTTAGCCAATCCCCTATCCAATCTAATATATTAACCCCAACACCATGCACTCTTATCTTATGCAATAACCTTTTATGTGGCACCTTGTCGAATGCCTTTTGGAAATCCAAATACACTACATCTACTGGTTCCCCTTCATCCACCCTGCTCATTACCTCCTCAAAGAACTCTAATAGATTTGTCAAACATGATTTACCTTTCATAAAACCATGTTGACTCTGTTTGATTGTATTATGAATTTATAAATACCCTGCTACTACTTCCTTAATAATGGATTTGAGCATTTTGCCAATGACAGATGTTAGCTAACTGGCCTATAGTTTCCTGCTTTCTGTCTCCCTCCTTTTTTGAATAAGGGCATTACATTTGCGGTTTTCCAATCCACTGGGACTTTTCCAGAGTCAAGGGAATTTTGGAAGATTACAACCAATGCATCCACTATCTTTGTAGCCACTTCTTTTAAGACTCTAGGATGCAGGTCATCAGGTCCAGGGGACTTGTCAGCCTTTAGACCCATAAGTTTGCCTAGCACCTTTTCTCTAGTGATAGTGATTGTTTTAAGTTCCTTCCTCCCTTTTGCCCCTTGATTTTCTACTATTACTGGGATGTTTTTAGTGTCCTCTACTGTGAAGGCAGCTACAAAATATTTGTTCAATGCCTCTGCCATTTCCTTGTTTCCCATTATTTTCATGTATTTTTAAAATAATAACGAAAAGTATATGTCACCAGTTGTTAATTCTGTAAGTATGTTCTGTTTTGTAGACTTTCTGCAGATTGGAGTTTATGGAATTCACAGCAGTGGAAATGTAACAGGTGGGAATTTGTAAAAACATCTATGTCCTTATTTCATCCCAGCGTTGTAATACTGGCACCATTATGCCACACACCAGCCCACAACCAAGCAGATGAAATGAAGATTCCACCAACTGCCCCCACCCCCCCGCCAACCCCCTGTCCCCCACTGACCTCAGCCAATCCAGATCTCAGTAATGACTGGACCAGTACAACACCCTCCAGTTCTCCCTCCCCTTTTGTATGGGAAGTACCTGGCCTCTGCTGGGCATCTCCCCTTGAAGGCATGGTGCAGGGTAGGTACTCATCTTGTCATGGAGTGGTGTGTACACCAGTGGTACTACCACTCTGAAGTGCAGTACCACAGAAGTTGCTTTGGCCACTGCATGCCCTAATTCTGCAAATTCAGATGCCTTATCATTGCTTATAGCCTAAGTAACTTTGAACATTTTTGAGACCCAGGTTGTGCTTTAATAAAAAAATCACATAAAAGAACTGGGAAATTGCTAAGATTACAATAAAAATTCCAGCAGCTTTGTAAAAAACCTTTTAAGAGACGAGTTGATTGAGTGCAAGGTACAACCAACCAAGTCAATCTCCGCAATCTCCAACTGCTGCATAAAATATGGAGAATCCTCCACATATATTTCTTGGTGGTGTCTGCTCTATGGTGCTTAACTTAGGTTTATCAACAATAAAAAAATTAATGAAATATAAAATATAATTATGATATAATGATTGAACACGTTCTAGTAATGCAGGTTTTGTACCTCAAATTAAAAAGTGCTCTCATGCAGTCAGTTGGATTCCACCTTTTTTGATTATATAATAAAATATATTTAAATATTTGCATCATTGCTGACAAGATTAATTAGGAAACAATATTTTCCATTTTCATAAAAAATATAAACAATTGAATAGTTTGACCTACAAAACTCTTCTAATACATCTCCCAATGCACTAAACACCAGCATAAGCTGTGTCAGGATCATCTAATAAATAACAGTTGCACTCCACTCATCAGACTCTTGTATTATACAAATTGAGAAAGTGCATAAAATATATAGTATACTGATCTGGATCTGTAACAGTTTCAAACCAAATAAAACATTACATCAAAAATGAAAACAAGAAATCCCTTTCAAAAATTGAAATAATTTGATTGTTACTATAAAGTGGTTTTACTTGGATTTGATGGGGGGGGGGGTGGGGGAATCTCCTGATCCTGTTAACTTTCATGGCATTTGACGCATGGGTTGTACAAACAGATGACAAATCCCCTGCACCAGATGACCTAAATCCTAGGGTTTTAAAAGAGGTGACTACAGAGATAGTGGATGCATTGGTTTTGATCTTCCAAAATTCCCTAGACTTAGAATGGTCCCCGCGGATTGGAAGGTAGCTAATGTAACCTCGCTATTCAAGAAAGGAGGGAGTGAGAAAACAGGGAACTATAGACCAGTTAGCCTGACATCAGTAGTTGGAAAAATGCTAGAATCTATTATTAAGGACGTGGTAACAGGGCACTTAGAACATCATAATATGGTTGGGCAGGGTCAACACTGATTTATGAAAGGGAAATTGTGTTTGACAAATCTGTTAGAGTTTTTTGAGGTTGTAACTAGCAGGGTAGATAAGAGGGAACCAGTGGATGTAGTGTATTTGGATTTTCAAAAATAATTCGACAAGGTGCCACACAAGTAGTTATTACATTAAATTAGGGCTCATGGGATTGGGGGTAATATATTAGCATGGATTGAGGATTAGTTAATTGACAGAAAACAGAGGGTAGGAATAAATGGGTCATTTTTGGGTTGGCAGACTGTAACTAGTGGGGTACCACAAGGATCAGTGCTTGGCTCTCAGTTATTTACAATCTATATCAATGACTTAGATGAGGAGACTGAGTGTGATGTAGCCAAGCTGTGAGGAGGACACAAAGAGGCTGCAAAGGGATATAGACAGGTTAAGTGAGTGGGCAAGAATGTGGCAGATGTACTATAATGTGGAGAAATGTGAAGTTATCCACTTTAGTTGGAAAAATAGAAAAGCAGAATATTTTTTAAAGGTCAAAGATGTGCGGGTTAGGTTGATTGGCTATGATAAATTGACCCTTAGTGTTAGGGGGATTAAATACGTGGGGTTACGGGGATAGGGTGGGATATGTGTTGGTGTAGGGGTTACCGGGATCGGGTGGGATATGTGTCGGTGCAGGCTCGATCTGCACTGTGGGGTTTCTGTGATTCTGTGATTCTGTGAGAGACTAGGAAATTTTGGTATTCAGAGGGACCTGGGTGTTCTTGTACACAAATCACAGAAAGTTAACAGCAAGCAATTAGGAAAGCAAATGGTAAGTTAGCCTTTATTACAAGAGGTTTTAAGTATAAGAGTAAAGACGTCTTACTGCAATTATATAGGGCCTTGGTGAGACCACACCTGGAGTATTGTGTACAGTTTTGGTCTCCTTACCTAGGGAAGGATATACTTGCCTTAGGGGGAGTGCAACAAAGATTCACCAGACTGATTCCTGGGATGAGGGGATTGTCCTATGAGGAGAGATTGAGTAGACTAGGCCTAAATTCCATAGAGTTTAGAAGAATGAGAGGTGATCTCATTGAAACATATAAAATAATTAACAGGCTTGACAGGATAGGTGTTGGGAGGATGTTTCCCCTGGCTGGGGATCTAGAACTAGGGGTCACAGACTCAGAATAAGGGGTTAGCCATTTAGTACTGAGAAATTTCTTCACTCAAAGAGTTGTGAATCTTTGGAATTATCTACCCCAGAGGGCTGTGGATTCTCAGTCGCTGATTCAAGACAGAGGTCGATAGATTTTTGGATACTAAAGGATTGGGTGGGAAAGTGGAGTTGAGGTAGACAATCTTATTGATTGTCGGAGCAGGCTCGACGGGCCGAATGGCCTACTTATGCTCCTATTTCTTATGTTCTTATGTACTCTTGATTAAAAAAAAGTTTGTTTGTCTGTGTAAATTTAATGGTTAGTTAACTATTTTGCATGTAAGAAATAGTCAGAAATTATTCTAAACTGAGATAAAACTCATTTTTGGAAATTACAGACTGTTTTAATAAAATAGCAAAGTAACATACAACAAAAGGTCAGTAGATAATAGTCTGACTTTCAGAGAACTTTATAAAAGAATTATATATAGGATTGTGATAGTAAAACGAGTTAAGATTTGCAGTTGGATATAGTTTTGTTTGTTTGGAGTGGATGAGGTCATTCTCCAGGAGATCCTAATTTTATCCATTTATGAACACTAGGTGGCACCTAGTATTGCTGTCAAATCAGCTCTGGAACAATATATTCTGAAAAATTATAATTCCAGAAGTATTTGTGACTGTTTTACTGCTCATTTTGTGTTCACCTTGCTTGAGAGAGCAAATCCCTTTAGTGCACTCTCATGCACCTCTGAGTGCCTGGCTACTGACAGGCATCACCAGAGGTTTGGGTGGGAAATGGTGCAGGCAGTCACAGAAGAGAAGAAATAAACTAAGACAGAAATGACTTTATCACAGAGAAAATGGGTGCTGCAGTGGGTCAGTTTTCAGTCCTTTTTACCTTCTGGGACCTTGATCTAAAGGCAACTTAGACCGATGGATGAAAGTCTCCTCTGTCTGCCAGCTGTAACTCTAATGTGAAATTATATTGACTCCAGTTCTGAATGAACATAGAACCACAGCACAAAAACCTCTAATTTGGTACTAGATCAGCAATCTCACTGGGAGGGGATGGGGTGGGGGGCGGGCGTTGGTGGGGGGGGGGCGGTGGTGCACAAGAATGACTGGTGTGGGAAGTGGAAAGAAAATCACACTGATGCTGTATTAGGGAGTGATTTTTTTGAGGTTGGAGTTTAGCACATTGTTGATGCAGAAGAGGGTAGTTTGTTCTATAACTAACTGTTGCTATATTTGACCTAGAAGTGATTTGTGCTGATATTGGGTAACTTAAACTTCCCAACAGAGAAAATTTGGGCCAAAATAATCATCAAAAATGCAAATTTTAAATAAAGTTTTAGTCAATTTTAATGTAGCTATTTAAATTATGTCTGTAAGCTTGTATGGATTGATGCGAGATCTTCCATTTATGCATTCTAAACAATATAGGTGAGATCCTATTCTACCATGAAACTGAATCCTAGGCAACATTGTAAAAAATCCTTCAGGAATGATTTATGGTTATTTTGAGATAACCTAGTTAGGAAACATTCTTTTCATTGTCAATAGTTCTTCTAATGCATTGGAGAGTTCTGAGCAGCACCATAAGAGTTGTTTGCCAGACCTCTATGCTTATGTTAAGGACACTGAGACTTCACATCATAATTCTCTATACAAATGTAATGTTTACCATTACTTTCTGAACCTAGGTGTCAGAGCACGCACTGGGCTATGGAAAATACATGACTTGCCCATTGATAATCCAGTTCAACTTTTTCAGTGCTCCCAGCAATCACTAGGGTTAAATCTGAGAGTCAATTGTTCTTGTTACTGTTGTATTCAGCTGTATCCTGTTATGTCACCAAATGTGCAACATTTTGTTATTATGGTCATTGATTTAAATTATTCCACTTTGACTAAATGTTAAAATCTTTGTGCTATACACTTCTTTGACAGCAAGAGTTGTGCCACTTAACAATGTGACATGATGAGAATGCTGTTTCTGTACATCAATTCTTCTTTGGTTTCTTTTCCGAGCAGTTTGTGTTTGCCGTTGTTGATGGGGAATGTGTCATTTAGATGTCATAATTCCTTTGAGTGGTTCATTTTGTTCTGTTCCTTTGCGCTCCTTTAGGAACATAGAATCTGTACTTCAATCTGTACCAGCCATTAATGATGCTGGTCAGCCAATCAGGATCTTACATGTTACTCAGTCATGTACAAATATGAGAGAGCAGTGGATGGATCAGTGAAATCATGAGATCTGATTGATAAGAGTATATGGTAAAATTTCACATATGCAGTCTGATTTTTGTCATATTTAACTGTTGCAGAACACCTCTATGTAACATCATGGTAGATTTTTAACTCGCTGCACAGGCGTAAAACTGGCATTGCCAATTGGCCACCCGATATATAAACTGCCCAATTTTCATTTCCATTGAAATCATCTTTATCAAACACAAAATACTTCCACCAGAGTACTTTCAGCAATATGTAGGATCACCTACAGTTTCAAAAGTCAAGTATTTAATTTAAATGAGGAGAGTGTGATTGAGTAGAACTCTGTCTTACTTCAACCCATAAAATCTTGGGGCCAGAATTTGCGGTGGGTATGACAGCGTACTCTCAGAGTACGCAGTCATACTGCATTTGAAATGGACTACAAGTTCAGGATTTCCGCATGCGCTAAATCTCAAACTTGCGATCTATCAAACTACGACTTGACAGATCATCCGCTCCGCCTTGGAAATCCCAATTGTTGGCACAGAGTTGGGCTAATTGCCCACCAACTGCCCAGCAATTAAGTACGAAAATTTTACAGCTGATGCAAACAGGTGTACGGCCTGTTTGCATCAGCATAAGGGGATACCTCAAAAGATCTAAAGCATCATTCGGTATGTATTAAGCTTATTTAGCTCACATAAAAGTGAAATTGTTAGTTTGTTTTGTCTACACAATTTATTGAAATCCTGATGTTGAAGCTAGGCGCTGTCATTTCACCAATTTTTTTGTGTGGGGCAATCTGAATTCAACCGATACTAAATCCTGAATAAAGAACAAAATGTGAAACCTAACTATATATTTATATCTTATTTCCTGACATTAAAGCTTTTAAAGTCACCGTACGGTGCTGTTGTCATTGACCATGCCCGTTCTGTGAGTGGATTCAGCAGGTCAGGTGCCAGTCTGCAGCCTCCTTTCTCCTCTGTCGCCTTATTCCCCCTTGTATTCGTTATCATGTCCAACTTAACACTGTAACTTTATTCCCCTGTGTACCAGTTATCATATCCCATTGAACAATTAACTGTAAAAGCCTGATGCCGGTTCCCACATATCTGTCAAGAGGAAACTCGGCGCTTCCACTGATTGGAGCACCAGGCCCACATGATCCCAGGTACGCTTCCGCACACGCTGTGCCCCTGGAATCCGTGGGTCATTACGCGGCGCTCAAGTCCGCAGCGTCAAAGAGCAAGTTCATGAAGGAGGGTCCCCATTCTATGCTCATAAGCTCATATTCTATTCGGATGCTGGTATGCCACCGACCACAAAATCTGCCCCTTGGTATTTTATGTTTATCATATGAAGTTCTAGGTAGACGAATATAGCATGAATTTAAAATGGTATTCTGTAAACTGTAATCTCAAAAGAGTTCCTTTGTCTATGAAGAGGAATAACAGAAGATACACAAATCTGTTTGGAGATAGCTATTCGTTTCATTCGGACCCTTTGACCAGAAGCTAACCTGATCAAGGATGTTCAGCTAGTACTGCATGTTTACTGAATTATAGTGTGCTCAAGTTTTCAAATTTTGGAGAAGATGGAACTCGTTAGTCTTTATTCTGATTACATCCTGTCCACTTGAGCACCAGAAATTATTACAATCCAACAATTCAGAACTCAAGTGTCAGGGTAGATTATGCGCTTAAGTCCCTGGAGTGGGGCTTGAATCCACACCATTCTGACTCAGAGGCAAGAATGCTACCTGACTGGAACATGCAATTGTGATTATCTGGTTTATACATTTCATTGCTGTTTGTAGGAGCTTGCTGTGCACAATTTAGATGCCGTGTTTACTTACAACAGTGACTACATTTCAAAAGTACTTCACTAGCTGTAAAGGGCTTTGGGACCTCCTGAGCTTGTGAAGTTTTTTTCTTAACCTTTTGGCCTTAATTATCCTGTATTCACAACATATGACTAAAACATTTTAGCAACAATTGTTAATCTATTCCTAAGGACCAAGGTTACATGCTTTAATTGGAAAATGTTCCAGGAACTAATCTTAGCGGATCCCCTGTCGCAAAATAAAGCCCTTTTAGTGTTTAGTGAAAGCAAATAACGTTACTCCTGAAGCAATAGCGCTTTCGCCAACGCAAATAACATTTCTTATAACAAATAACAGCAAGGATTAAAAAAATACAAATGCTTGAATTATAAAATAATCAACAAAAAAGTTAGCAAAACATAGAATGCCTAACATCTGAAAGTCATGTAAAGATTTCGGATGTTATCAGTCCCGGTTTAACAGAACTTCCACAAACTACCAGAGGCAGAAAGAACTCACTGAATAAAGCGGGTCACGTGCTGACAGCGCCTCCCCGTTGCCTTGGACCGCTGATACGCATGTGCCGAGGCCAGGTGCGCACGCGCGCGGAGGGAACGGTTAGGAGGGGGGTCACGTGCTCAATGGAGTGAGGTTCGAATCCGCGGAGCCCGACTGACCATCACACCTGGACTGGTGCAACCATGGCGGTAGGAGAGCTCACACACACCCTCACACCACTGGCCACACACCCCCTCACACCACTGGCCACACACCTCCCTCACACCACTGACCACACACCTCCCTCACACCACTGGCCACACACCTCCCTCACACCACTGGCCACACACCTCCCTCACACCACTGGCCACACACCTCCCTCACACCACTGACCTCACACCTCCCTCACACCACTGGCCACACACCCCCGTCACACCACTGACCACACACCTCCCTCAAACCACTGGCCACACACCTCCCTCACACCACTGGCCACACACCTCCCTCACACCACTGGCCACACACCTCCCTCACACCACTGACCACACCCCCCCCTCACACCACTGACCACACCCCCCCCTCACACCACTGACCACACACCTCCCTCACACCACTGACCACCCCCCCCCCTCACACCACTGACCACACACCTCCCTCAAACCACTGGCCACACACCTCCCTCACACCACTGACCACACCCCCCCCATCACACCACTGACCACACACCTCCCTCATACCACTCTCACACCACTGACCAGCGCTTTCACCCTCCTCCCCATCTCCCTCTCCTCCCCACCTCCCTCCCTCCCCCTCCCCCTCCCTCCCTCACTCTCCCCCCCCCTCCCTCCCTCACTCTCCCCCCCCCTCCCTCCCTCACTCTCCCCCCCCTCCCTCACTCTCCCCCCTCCCCCTCCCTCCCTCACTCTCCCCCTCCCCCCCCTCACTCTCCCCCTCCCCCCCCCTCACTCTCCCCCTCCCCCTCCCTCCCTCACTCTCCCCCTCCCCCTCCCTCCCTCACTCTCCCCCTCCCCCCTCCCTCCCTCACTCTCCCCCTCCCTCCCTCACTCTCCCCCTCCCCCTCCCTCCCTCACCCCCTCCCCTCCCTCACTCTCCCCCTCCCTCCCTCCCTCCCTCACTCTCCCCCTCCCTCCCTCACTCTCCCCCTCCCTCCCTCACTCTCCCCCTCCCTCCCTCACTCTCCCCCTCCCTCCCTCACTCTCCCCCCTCCCTCCCTCACTCTCCCCCTCCCTTCCTCACTCTCCCCCTCCCTCCCTCACTCTCCCCCTCCCTCCCTCACTCTCCCCCTCCCTCCCTCACTCTCCCCCTCCCTCCCTCACTCTCCCCCTCCCTCCCCTCACTCTCCCCCTCCCTCCCTCCCTCACTCTCCCCCTCCCTCCCTCACTCTCCCCCTCCCTCCCTCACTCTCCCCCTCCCTCCCTCACCTCTCCCCTCCCTCCCTCCACTCCCTCCCCCACTCCCCTCCCCTCCCTCACTCTC